>NC_070617.1:15721182-16971182 GCF_027172205.1 Podarcis raffonei
TCTGTATTTGACTTAGTGTATTTGGGACTTTCGAAAAGCTTCTGATAAGGTACCTCACCCAAGACTCCTGAGTAAGCTTAGCAGTCAAGGAATATGAGGCTCAAATCCTCCTTGCAGGTTTCTCTCTGGGGCAACTGGCTGGCCACTGTGAGAACAGGATGCTGGACTAGGTGGGCCCACCATGGCCTGACCCAGAAAGCTCTTCTCAGGTTCTCCCAACAGGCTCCCCCTACTCCCTGTTTTAGGGGGCCCTGGTATCCAAAGAAAAGATCTCTGCCATTCCTTAGACACAGCTGAACCCCCAAGGGCGGAGCAGAGAGCAGGGTGTGGGCACAAATGCCAGAGCTGAGGCCCACTCTGAGCCAGAAGCCAGTCCTTATTATTTCCAGGTTAAGGAGAGAGGATGGGAGCTGTTCTCCTACCGGGATGTACTCAAGAGTTCAATGAAACTTACAGGGATGCATGCAGGATTGCAGCCATGTAGCCTGCAATAGTGCTACCTTATACCAAGTCAGACCAACTCAGTACTGCCGACACTGACTGGCAGCAGCAGCTGTTTGGGATTTCAGGCCAGCAGGCAGGGCTCTCTCCCAGACCTACCTGGAGGTGCCCCTGCAGCTCGAACTTGGGATGCTCTGCTTGCAAGGCGGCCGCTTTTTCACCGCGCTACGGCCCTTCCTGTGTGTCTACTCAGACGTAAGCCCCACTGAGCTCAGTTGGGTTTACTTCCAGGTAAAAGCAAGAGGGGAGAACCAGAAGCCCTCTGCAAGGAGAGCAAGCCCACCCTAAGCTGGAAGCCACCGCCCCTTTGCCCGAGCCTGCTCTGAGCTTGCACTCTGCACATGCACAGAGGCAGGTGCCGCGAACAGGTGCAGCGGATTCAAATCCCTCCAGGTGAGCATCTAGGCGGCTCCCCAGGTACGGCGTCTCCCCCTCCCTGCAGCAGCCCCTTCCTCACCTTGGCAGTCACTTTGTACTCGGTGTAGCCCTTGGGGTGGCTGCGGTGCTCGGTCACAGTGTAGTGCCGCTGGTACTCCTCCTTCACCCGGCGGGACATCCTGCCGCCCCTCCGGGCGCTGCGGCCCCTTTAAATCCAGGACCGCCGGGCTGGGCGGCTCCTGCCCTCCTTTCCCTCTGGCGCCCGTACTCCCCCCGTAGTGCGCATGCGCGGCCTGTTGGCCGCTCCCATTGCCTAATACTCCAGAGACGAGGGAGCGTCTTCCAAGTGCAAGCCCGGACAGCACGCGTCAGGGCTCCTCTGCAAAGTGCCCGACGCGCATTGCGTCCTGCTGCAAGACTAAGGTAGCAGAATAGGGTGGGGCTCACTGGGCCTGCAGAGTTTATGCTGGACACGTTTTGCATAGTAAGCCTGGAGTGGGCAGTCAATCCTGCGAGAAGAAAGCTCCATCTGTCTTTCCAAGGGGACCACGTTTGCAGGAGGCTGAGGCGCCTGAGGTTTAAGGAGGACCAGCTTAAGTTGCTTCTTTAATGAGAAATAGAGGAGCAGGGATTTTTTCCCTGCAAAAATTTGAATATTAAAAATACTTTTTCTTCCTCTTAGACAAATAGTATCATCAATGAAATATGAGCTAGCAGAGGTGTGTGTCCCCCCTCTATTCTTTCCTTTGCATTTTTTGTCATTCCCCTGGATTTCCAGATCATCCCTCCCTCTCTTCTCACATTCATCTCCCTTGTTCCTGCCCTGTCATTTACTCTCTTATTTTTATTTACTTGCTATTTAACAAAATGTCATATACCACTCGTAGTAAACCTCTCTAAACAGTATACAATAAATATTAAAATTATCAATAATAGTAGTTTAATACACTCAAAAATAATCAAAAGCAACATGTCAGCATCTAGATATCTGGATTGGCCCCTAAAATAGGGAGTAGGGTGTGGGCAAAGGTGGGAGAATCTGAGATAGGCTTGCCTAAATTAAAACGTTTTCAGCCTGCACCCAAAAGGAGGACAGTGAAGACGCTTACTTGCCTGATGTCCGGAGGCAGGAAAATGTAAGCTGCCGCACTAAGTCTGATAGTTTGCAATCATTTTTGCTGTTGCTGTTGTTAGAAAATGTTCCAGGGTGCAGCAGTGCTTTCAGGTTGAGGGGGAAAACTCACAACAGTCTTTGGCAACCATAGGGTGAAAAGGCAGCTTACTGCTACTAGTACTAATCTACTCTTGCTCTGCCTGACATCTTTGTGAGGACTGCCCTTTGCCATTTGTGGAGGTAAAATTATGCATTTGTTTAGTATTTGGGGGAAAATATTTAAGGTTCCTCACAGGGTTGTTGCACAGGTTAAATGAGTTTGGGGAGAACTGTGTGCATTTGTCACCTTGAGCTTCTTGGATAGTAAATTAATAATAATGAACGTCTGGAGGGCACCACACTGGCGACCCGTGAGAAGACAACCTTGGCAGTTAGATTTCCTCCAGAACAAGCCCAAGGAGATCTCCTTACCCACACAAGGCAGAGGAATCCCCAGCCATCCATGCTGGGATGAAGACAACCAACCAGGCTGCTCCAGGGCCTAGGAACCCATCCAGTGTGCCAGTCCTGAGAGCCACAACAACAGCTTTATTGGCATGTTCTTAAGATGACACGATCCCGTACAGAGAACTGGGGTGTTGGGGAGACCCCGAACATATACCTTCATTGTCCTTCCGCAGGCGGGGCCTGGCTCATGGCCTAGGACAGAAACAAGAGGGGCGCCCCACTCTTGCCCAACATAGCTGAGCAGCTTTCTCAATGAGGGCCACGCCCAGGAAAGGCCCTTAAAACGCCCAGCAGGGGAAAACAGTTCCAAGTTATGAAGCCACGCAAAGCAGGTGAGCTGGAGGTGTTTGCGCCCGTTTCCCCCTTCCTCCTCTCAGTCCGCGGTGAATATCCGGCTGGATATATCGTCCAGCAGCCAATCGATACCCACAAGCAGGTTCTCCCCAGTGTAGGCGCTGCAGCCTTGAATGCACCAGTGGTGGCTGTGGATGCTGTCGAGGTCGAGAGCCTGGAAAGAGGCAGAAAGATTGGGGGGTGAGGGCCACACATCTGGCGAGCTCAAAGGGAAAGCCTGCAAGTGGGCCTTGAAACCAGGCTCACCTGAAGAGGTGGTGGTTAGCACCCAGAAAGGCTACAGGTCGGGTACCACACAGGACAGCCTTTGTAAAGGAGGCTCCTTCCAGATGTTTGAGACTACAACTCCCATCAGCCCTGCGCTGGCTAGGGCTGATGTGCTTCCCGACTCCTCCAACTCCAAAAAATACAGACGTCCGTAATTTTAAGCATTCTTGACTCACCATGGCTTCTTTTACTCTCTTACTTTAAAAGGCACAATTTGTGTGGATGAAAATTGTGTTGTGTCCATGCTATGGTCGTCTAAACCAGGCACCCCCAACCTGCGGCCCTCCAGATGTTTTGGCCTACAACTCCCATGATCCCTAGCTAACAGGACCAGTGGTCAGGGATGATGGGAAATGTAGTCCAAAACATCTGGAGGGCCAAAGGTTGGGGATGCCTGGTCTAGATAATGCTATGCCATATCCAATGTTTATGGTCTGCTGGCCAAATAAACTGAGCTGAAATTAACTTCCTCAAAGCCATGTGAGACACCCTCCCATCCTTGGTTTGCCTGGTACCCAAAGCCGCCCCATCTGCTCACTAGCCAGGACTGCTAGTGATCCTCACCTCCTGGATGGCGCTGGAGCTCAGGGCCCCAGGCAGGTCCTGCTTGTTGGCAAAGATGAGCAAGGTGGCCCCCGCCAGGCGCTGTTGAGACAGAAACAAAGACGTGACCTAGGAAGGAGGGAGGCTTATCCCAAGTCGTCCAATTGGTCCGCCAAGCTCAGTATGGTCCACACTGGCTGGCAGCGGCTCTCCAGGGTCCTTCTTGGGAGATGCCAGTGGGAAACGAACCCGGGGCCTTCTACGTACAAGGCAAGTGCTCTGCCACCAACCTATGACCCTAAAAACAAACTAAGATTCTAGTCCTCGTGGTACCGGGACCTTCTGCAAGCAGAGTGTGCATTGCCTACCATGAGCTATGGTCCTCCTGATTCTAAATAAAGGGCTGATTTAAAGAGGGACACAGGAAGGTGCCTTACTCCAAGTCAGGCCAGTGGGCCAGCTAGCCAGTATAGTCTACTCTATGCCAGCCATTTTCGACTACAACTCCCAGTGATCACTGGGGCTGATGGGAGGGCTTGGGGAAGATTGGACCACCATGACAGGAAGTGGGCAGTGCTTTTTTCTGGGGGGACGCAGGGGTACGCATACTCCTAAACATTTTGTGAATCTAAGTTTGGCCTCATTGAGGGGCCGTATTTCAATATGAGTTGGAAAATGAGAGTACCCCTAAACATTTTTGAGGGGAAAAAAGCACTGGAAGTGGGTCTCCAGAGTTTTACTGTTATTATTTTATTAATCACCTTTCATTAGGGCTGGGCGAAATAACGTCCAAAACCGGTTTGAAGTTCATATCGTCATATTGGGTTTCATAACTTTTGACCTGGCAATATATCACGAATCATGATATGTGTGTGTGTTCTGCAAAAAACACAATGTGGGAAAAACTGTGAAGCCAGCCAATGCTTCTCCATAGCTCCATCCTTATTTCAGACATTGTGATATATCGGTAGTATCCCGATGTTTAGCTGGTGATATATTGTGATGTTGAAAACCAGGTATCACCCAGGCCTACCCTTCACCTTAAGATTCCTGAGCAGGTCGCAACATTAAAACGCAACCTTAAATACAATTTAAAGAAGATTGCAAACGTAAGAAAAAGGTGTATCCTAAAAATATACACCTCAGGTGTCAAAGGCCAGAGTAAAGAAATGTGTCTTCGGCATTCTCCAAAGCTGTATAATGAAGGTGGCAGTCGCACCTCTGTGGGGAGGGAGTTCCACAGCTTAGGGGCCACCACAAAGAAGGCCCTCCTCTAGGCTGCCACCCCCAACTGAGGCTCTGGGGGTTGAGCAGCTACCAATGGGACCCCCCTCTGCCAATATCAGCACCCGAGAGGGTCTGTGGGGAAGGAGGCAACCTTTCAGATATTTGGGGCCTAATAACAACTTGGGCACCTTGAATCAGACCCAGTAACAAACAGGCATTTTAAGCAGGGGTTTCCACCTGGAGACTGAAGCAGAGAGCTCTTGCATGCCAAGCAAGTGTCCTACCACCCAGTGTCAAATCCCCCTGCCCGGTTAACCCTTGCAGTGCCAAGGCCAGGCAGAGCGCAAGGTCCACTCTGTCCTCTGCTGCAGAGCAGGTAGGCACTCCCAGCCCCCCTGGGCTCCTACCTCCTCCACCAGAAGGCTCTGGAGTTCCCTCTTGCAGTCATCTAGGCGCTGGCGGTCAGCGCTGTCCACCACCCAGATGAGGCCATCGGTGCTCTCAAAGTAGTTCCGCCAGTAGGAGCGCAGGGATTTCTGCCCCCCAACGTCCCAGATGTTTAGCTTGAACCTGCAAAGAGGAGACCCACAGGCAGGTGACAAAGGGGTGGAGGAAATGGGGGGGGGGGTTCTAGGCCAGCAATGAAGGAGGAAGGGAGGAATGCAGAGAGGAGCCCCTTCCTCCTGTCACAGCAGCCCCCTGGCAGCTATGGGGAAAGGGGACGGGATGGGGCCCCTCACCCGCGGTGCTCCAAGGTCTTGATGTTGAAGCCCAGCGTAGGAGAGATGGTGTCGATCTCATCCCCATTGAACTTCTTCAGGATCGTAGTCTTTCCGGCATTGTCCAGGCCCCTGACATAGGGAGGTGAGTTAAAGGGACACAATTGCTAGAGAGGAGGAGGAGGAGGAGGCCTGCTGCACGCCCTCAATTTCCTGCAGGTTTCTTCAGGGAACCTCAAAGCAAGGGGAAAGCCTGCTGCTCAGTGGCAGAGAGAGTGTGCTTTGCATGCAAAACATCCCAGGTTTAGTCCTTGCTGGCACCTCCAGGTAGGGCCTGGAACTCTAGAGAGCCGCTGCTGCCAGCCAGTGTAGGCAATACTGAGATAGATGTACCAATGGTCTGACTGGGTATAACGCAGCTTCCCGTGTTCCTATGCAGTCTGCTAGGAAACTGCTGGCTCTCGCCATATACCCTGCGGGATGCGTGGACGCGCGGGATCGGCTTGCACGGGTTGCTCTGAGAGGCAAAGGCACTCTGCACACGCACAGAGGCGCCCTTTGCCACTTAGGTTCAGAAGACCCTGAGGATGCAGCTTAGAAATGCTGCCCGGTCCCCAGCCCTGGCCCTGCTCGACGCCTCGGAGCAAAAGGAGGTGGAGGAGGAACGCGAAGCCCCGCGTGGACCCTCGCCCGGCCCCGCCACCCCTTCCCCTTCCCCTTCGCCCCTCTTCCCCGCGCGGAAGGATACAGCATCAGCAGCCGCAGCTCCCGCTCCTTCTGCTTCATCTTCTTCAGGATGCTGAGCAGCCCCATCTCCCTCTCGCGCCGGCGGAAGGAGCCGCTCCGCCCACGCAGGAATGCCGGAGGCTTTTGGGACCAAAGAGGTACAAACAGAAAAGAGGCTTTTATGCAATTCGGGTTTCCGACCGCCGCTCTATCAAGACCTCCATATGAGGGGCATCCTAGAGGGGTCTTCTCCCAACCATCTCCTTTCTTTTTTAATCTATTGGAATAAGGAATATTGCAATAAGGAAGCACAGCTGCTAGAGGTTTGAATGGTAAAGTCGGGAGGAACCCAAGGAGTCATCTAATCCAACCCCCAGCCCGCAATGCGCTTCGATACAGCGCCTTGAAATAATCCGAAGAAAATACTTTTGCTCAATGAACTTGTCCGCTTCTCCATTTGTCATTTGGGCGGGGATTATGAAAGAGATTTCTTTGAATTTATGAATGTCTGCTCAGAAAAGCCCAATGGAGTTCAGTGGGGCGTCCTCCCAGGTAAGTGCATCACTGCATTGCAACCTTCGGACACTTTGCTGGTCTGGGCGTTACTTCTGAGCAGACCATGTGTTAAGATTCCGCGAAAAGTCCCTATTCGTTGATCTTCTCGTGCAAACGGGAACCCGAAGTCGAGATAGTGGAAGATTCTCCGACTGCGCTGCGCCACTTCCCTCTCCATTGCTTATTATTCGCCAGGACACGCCCCTTCCCTATCCTGCCCAATGGAAAGGATGACCAGCTGCCTGGTCAATGGCGAAAAAACAAACTCGTAACTTGAAGACTGACATACAGGGCCGGAAAACGGATTCAATATAATTTCTCTCTCTCTCCCCCCAACCACTTTGGAAATCTGGCCATGGAAAGAAAAAAGTCATGGTTTTCCCCACCCCGTAAATTCAGGTCCTAAACTGAAGGGTCCTTCTGAAGGAAAGACGGGATAACAGAAACAGGCATATAAGCACCATTTTATGAATGAATGAATGAATGAATGGAATGAATGAACAATGTGATGTATTTAAAAAAACACGCTTCTGGCTATTTTAGAAGAGCAACGTGGCAAATCAGCGGCTGAGCGTTGGATCTGGGCCGAGGGAGTCGAAATGGCAAAATGTTTATTAATTTTTACTGCAACCTGAGAGGTATTTTCTGTTGAAATCCACACCAGCCTCGACCCCACTTCTGACCTGGACTGCACTGCAGGGCTGTTGTAACTCTACCGGTCATCCACGAAGCACCGCAGAGGACTACATTGCATGGTTGTTTAAGGGGAGAAGATGAGACTGCATCCGTGTTGGAATTGGCAGAGTTTTTTTCTTTTTCTTTTCAACAATGTTGAAAACTATGTTGGGGAGAACTCTCCGCTCTTGAGGCAAAAAAGTTGATCCGGAAGCTGGTCGCAGTGTATGAGTCTACTAGTATAAGTCTAAGGAAGGCATAGTTTTCAAGCGCCCTTCTTGATGTCATGTGGCCTTCTTGACCGATCTTTCCTCTAACCAATAAACAGCCACAAGGCCAGAAGCACTTCCGGGGAAGCTCCATTCCACGGAAATAAGAACATATAGAGCTGCACCTCATTAGTTTGTATACTCAATCTCCGGGTTTTCGAGAATACAAAGCCATTTTTAAAATCTCCCCTTGGAGCTCAAATGAAATGCGGGATTTTAGACCAGATATAATTGGGCGTCACCAACAAACAAAACGAAGCAGCAAAGAGAAATGAGCCTTTTTCTGTCTCTAACCCGTGTGTTACTTCGTGTGAAAGATGCCATTTTTAAAAAGTTTATTAAGCTGCAGTCCTAAACCCATTGAGGGGTAGCCTGTATGCTTGAGCCCCCTTCGAATTCCTGTATCCAGCACGGAAGCTAGTCTGCCTATTCCAGGAACTGAATTCGTGCTGGATCCAGGAATTCGAAAGCGGCTCATGTGTACAGCCTGTTGTCTTTATCCATGGAGTTTTCTTGGCAGGGATACTGGAGTGGCTTGCCGTTTCCAGCTCCAGGTGGATCACGTTTGGCCAAAACTCTCCACTATGACCTGTCCATCTTGGGTGACCCTGCACGGCACAGCTCATAGCTTCTGAGAGTTATTCAAGCCCCTTCGCCACGGCAAGGCAGTGATCCATGAAAGAGAAGACTCCCTGGACAAGACCCTGATGTTGGGAAAGATGGAGGGCACAAGGAGAAGGGGACGACAGAGGAGGAGATGGTTGGATAGTGTTCTCAAAGCTACCAGCATGAGTTTGACCAAACTGCGGGAGGCAGTGGAAGACAGAAGTGCCTGGCGTGCTCTGGTCCAGGGGGTCACTAAGAGTCGGACACGACTAAACAACAACATGTGTACAGCCTGTAGCAGGAACCCCCCCACCCCAATCATTCTGTTTGTACAAACTTCACACACACACACACTCACACACTACATACTCCACATTTCTGTTATAAATTCATAGAAAATCAACCATACATCGGATTTGCACTGTTCCATTTTATTTTACTCCATATGACAAGAACTATCAAAGGGGGGTGGCTTGGTCCTGGTCAGCCATAATCCCTTCACCGTCTCAGCACATCCACAGGAGCCCTGCCCAGTTGCTATGCCAACCCTGATGATCCCAGACAGAAGACAATCAAGATCACAAAGAAGTTGCATATGGGAGTGGATTCAGCATAGACTGAAACAAAGGACAATGATCAGATCTTCCCTCTGGGGGCAGGAAACTGCAAACTCCCCTTTGTCTCCTGGAAGTGACTCATGGGGAAAGGAGGAACTAGCCAGGTGACAAGACACTCAGGTTACCACCAACTCCTCCCTCAACCCCTCCTTTCTGTAATGTATGCATGATGTTTCTGGGGGTGGGCTTGACCTAGAGGAGGGGAATTTCAAAAAGTTTTTATAAGACCTTGCACACTATTTTTCTGGGTCTTTCCTCTCTCTTGCAAGTGAGGGGAACACCCTGTTGCAACAGTTCAATAAAGGCCAAGCCTACAGGCTGCTGTTTTGCTCCAAGTTATCCTGGTTGGTGTCTTTACTTTTTGTCCAAGGGAGCCCTCGGATTTTTCCGGTAACAAGCCTACCGCTCACTCCAAAGCTCAGTATCATCCCCAATGCAAATAACACAGGAAAGAGGAGCCGAGTTCCGGAAGGAACTTGCAGCAGCAGCAGCGGCAGCAAGATTCCTGCATTGCAGCGGATTGGACTAGATGTCCCTCGGGGTGCCTTCCAACTGTACAAGTCTATGAACCAAAGGCCTCCCGCTCCAGCTCCTCCTCTTTGTCCCGGGCCAGGTCCTTTGGCGCCTCCTCCCCGCCCGGGCCAGCCTCTACTCCTCCAGCTGCTGCTTCTGCCGTCGATGCCGAGCTCGAAGGCCGCCCCTCTCCGGGGCACGTGCCCGGGGATGTGCCCGGCCGAGGAGTTCGCGCGGCGGCGCCGGGAAGGCCGCCTGCACCGGCTGGAGCTGGGCGCGGGGCGCGAGGCGGACCCGGCGCTGGCCGTCAAGGAGTACTCGCGCCCGGCCGCCGGCAAGGCGCCCCCGCGGCCCGAGGAGCTGCGCCCGTCCGACGTGCTGCTGGCCACCGTCCGACACCTGCTGGAGCGGGAGGACCGGGGATCGGACGCCGGGGACTCCGCCGAGGCTGCGGAGCGCGGCGCCTTCATAACCGACCGGCTGCGCGCGGTGCGCCTGGACGCGGCACTGCAGCGGCTCCCCGGCGCGCCCTGCGCCGCCCTCCACGAGCGCGCCCTGATCTGGCTGCTCCGCGCCGGGACGCGCCTCTGCGCCCAGCCGCCCGCCCGCTTCGACTCCCACCTGCACCGCGCCCACCTGCAGGAGACCTTCGCCGCCCTCCGGCGCGCCTACCGGGAGCACGAGGACGGAGCCCGGCCCGCCGCCCAGCCCTGCTTCCAAGCCCTCTTCCTTCTCTACAACCTGGGTGAGGGATCCAGGGACGGGCTGGAAGAGGGGTGGTGGTCAAAGCCTTACTCATCCCGGGAATTTGGTCGGATGCTTTAGCTCAGCCTTGCCTACCTCGCAGGGTTGTTGTGGCGATCAGGTGAATACAGTACTAGGAACTGGGAGAGACTAGGGCTTACAATCCTCGCCCTGCTCAGCCGTATAGCTCACTGTGTGGCATCGGGCTAGCCAGTGCCTCTCAGCCTAACCTACCTCACAGGTTTGTTGTGGGCATAGCTGTCAACTTTCAGATTTGAAAATAAGGGATCAGCAGCCTCGAAAATAAGGGATCAGCAGCCTCACCTGTCCCGGGGACAGTCTACGGGATATCTAACAATCTGGGATAGCAGCGGGAAGCAGTGCTGGAATAAGGGAATTTCCCGCTAAAAAAAGGGAAGGTTGACAGCTATGGTTGTGGGGATTAAATAAGGAGGGGGAGGACCATACAAGCCACCTTGAGCATCTTGGGAGAAAAGCTGGGATATAAAAGCAGTAAGAAATAAATAAATATGCTTCCATGAAAAGGTGAGAAATCAGTGCAGTAAGAAACAAATTCCATCCCTGAAAACAGGGGGGCCCACTTGGGGGGAGGCTCACATAATCACATGATGTGCATGCACACCATTTGAATGCCCATCAACTCTGGGCGGCCCCAGCCTCCTCAAATATTTTATGGAGGGGCTGAAGCCCCCTCAACCCCTAGGAGTTGGCTCCTATGCCTAAAAGGTTGGGATATAAATATAGCAATAAATGAATTTGCTTCCCTGGTCCTATAAAGCCTGCTCATCCTGATGTTTTGCTTCTTTCTCCTCCCACCCCAAACAGGCTCTCCAGTAGCTCTCTGGGAGACCCTGCAGCTCCCTCATGCCATCCGAACCTCCCCAGATGTGTCCACGGCGCTGACCATCAATTGGGCCTTCCTGGAGCGGAATTTCGCCCGCTTCTTCCGCCTGGCCCGGGAGCTGCCTTACCTGCCCAGCTGCGCCCTTCACCCCCACCTGGCTGGGGCCCACCACCTGGCCTTGATGACCTTCAGCCACGGCTTCAGCGCCAGGAACTCCCGCTACCCTCTGGCACGGCTGGCAGGGCTGCTGGCCATGGACAGCGTGGAAGAGGCGGCGGACTTGTGCCAGGCCCACGGCTTGACCGTGTTGGAGGGGGACGTGGTCTTCCAGAAGGGCTCCTTCAAGGACAGTGTGCCTTTGGTGCATAAGCCTTCCCACCTGCTTGTGGATGGCAAATGGGGGGAGTCTACTCTGCTGGAGCTCTCAGAGAGGGTCTGCAGCTGACCCCCTTTGGAATGACTCTGTGTGCATGAGCTGAGACTGGAAAGGGGTTTGCAGCTCAGGGTTTTTTCCCTAGAGAAGTTAGACAGGCTCCCTCATTGTCGTCTGCCTGGCAGTAGGCTTCAGGTGCAGACAGTGTACAGTGGTACCTTGGGTGAAGTTCTTAATTCGTTCCGGAGGTCCGTACTTAACCTGAAACTGTTCTTAACCTGAAGCACCACTTTAGCTAATGGGGCCTCCTGCTGCTGCCGCGCCGCCAGAGCACAATTTCTGTTCTCATTCTGAAGCAAAGTTCTTAACCTGAAGCACTGTTTCTGGGTTAGCGGAGTCTGTAACCAGAAGCGTATGTAACCTGAAGCGTATGTAACCCGAGGTACCACTGTATTTTAATTGCTGGTTCTAAGAGCGTTCTGCTGTATTTTTATTTCATTTACACCCCACTTTTCCTCCATGAAGCATTGTTGTTGTCGTCCACCCATCCGGCTTCGTTGCCCCAGCCACTCTAGGCAGCTTCCATAATATAAAAACACAGTGAGACATCCTATGTTTAAAAACTTCCCGATACATGTCTTCATTCCCTTCACTACCTTGAGCTCCTTGGAGGAAAAAGGTTGGGATATGAATGCAATAAATAAGTCAGTGTTGTTTTTAAATGTGCCTTGAGTCTCACCTTCGGAGGAAGGTGGGGTAGAAAATATTAAATAATAGCAATATTGTTGCTCCTGAAGACAAGGGTTGAGGGAAGTGTGGGCTCTGACTCTCCTTGGGGGCAGCAGAAGATGGGGAAATGGGACAGCACAGTTTCCATACAGGTCTGACCCTTAAATGCATCCTTCCAGGAAAAAGAAAAATGTTCCCTGTAGATCAAGGGCAGGGAAGCTGTGGCCCTGAATGAATAGTTGGACTACAGCTTCTGTCAGCCCATTTCATTGACCATGCTGGCTCAAGGTGATGGGAGCTGATCTGGAGAACCTCTGTTTCAGGAAGGATAAGCCATGTTGCAAAAAAAAAAAAGTTTTACGGCAGCTTAAGGTTCCATTCCTCTGCCATTAGAATGTTAGCAAGGCCCTTTCCTCCACTGTTCTGGTTCCCTTAATGTAAAAAGGTAAAGAGACCCCTGACCATTAGGTCCAGTCGTGGCCGACTCTGGGGTTGCGGCGCTCATCTTGCTTCATTGGCCGAGGGAGCCAGCGTACAGCTTCCAGGTCATGTGGCTAGCATGACTAAGCCACTTCTGGCGAACCAGAGCAGCGCACGGAAACACCGTTTACCCTCCCGCCGGAGCGGTACCTATTTATCTACTTGCACTTTGATGTGCTTTCGAACTGCTAGGTTGGCAGGAGCAGGGACCGAGCAACGGGAGCTCACCCCATCGTGAGGATTTGAACCGCCAGCCTTCTGATCAGCAAGTCCTAGGCTCTGTGGTTTAACCCACAGCACCACCCATGTCCCCTCAATGTACGAGAGCATTAAAAATTTAATTATCACTCCTACCCCTAGTGGCCTTGATGTCGTAGAGTCCATTCTACCACCACATTTTGCTGCTTGCACAAGTCCACATATTGTCATGCGCTGCCCCCTGCAGGTTTTGAGGACTTTATGCAAGGCTAGAAGGAAGTTTTTACTCCCTCCCTGAATTAAGAATGCAAGAGCCCTGCTGGATCAAACCAGTCCTTTCCACCATCCCGTTCCCCCCAGTTCTCTGGACACCCCCGTGAATGCTAGTCTCATCTGTGGAGCATTTAGTTTGGAAAACTGAATTGAATGTTACTGGAATGTTAGTACAATAATGTCTGCTGTCAGAAGAGATTGCGGTGATGGTAGTTGTTTTGTATACTGCTTACATGCTGAAGTGATGCTGCATCTGAGAAGCTGTGAGTGAACAGTTTGAGAGTGTTTCCTAAAAAACCCCGGGTCTGCAAATATTAAATGCTTCGACAACTTTAAAGTGTAGCCCCACCTGCCAACGCTGGGGAATGGATGACAAGAAACTGCTTTTCGTCACAGAGAACCACTGTAAAAAGCCTGGGCCAAAAATGCCTTCTCCTGGGAAGGTACTGATAAATACATGAACCTGAGGGGCCAGAACTTGGGGGCAACTTGCTGCACTTGAGAAGCTCCTGTAAGAGAATTGTGCACAATTGAAGCAAGAAACCCAGAAGGCTGTAGAAGGAGCTTTGATTTTCTTTACGGTATTAAAATGTTTCATTCCCCCCCCCCCAACGGTCAGCATTTGAAATATGGCATTTCCCGCCCACTTTCACTCTAGAGTGCCACTCGTCTTGAACTCACATTGCCTTAAGTGAGGGAGATCCCCTAAAAATTAAATCCTTACACCCCACCCCCACCCCGGACTTCCTAGGGAAAACGTGGGTGCCTGTGGAAGTAATGCAGAACCTATTCTCACATCATATGTGCTTTCAGAACAGCTCACTTGTATGTGTGAATGATGCACCCCTCTTATGCAGGCCCTTCTCCTCTTGGGCATGCAACACCTTGCACTCTCACACACAAACATGCGGCCCCTTTAGATGCTGTCGCTTTATAAAGAGAATCTTGTTGATCCAGGCATTCATCAGAAAAGACTTTGTAGGCCCCATGTATAGCACCGGATTGTAGACCTGAAGAATGCTCAGTAGATCGCTGATTCCTGCCCAAGCAAATGCAGGAAAACCTGACAATTAAGTCTGTCCTAAGTCTGTGGTTGGTTTTCCTAATGTTTATGTAGTGTGTGAGATGTTTGCTCTTTTAGGAGGCTCCTGTATGAAAAAGTTTATCTGGAGATGTTAAGTGGGAGAGATATTGCTTTCCCTTACTTGTGTCTGCCTTAACCCCTCAGACCACCCTTTTACATTATGCGTTAACTGACTTGAGTGTAAGAGAAGCCCTGGTGAGATTGGCTCAGGAAATTGTGGCTGCAGTGCAGTATTTAAGTCTGCTGCAGTTCTATGCATGCCTACCTGGGAGCAAGCCCTACTGAGACATACAGTGGTACCCCGGGTTAATTACTTAATTCATTCCGGAGGTCTGTTCTTAACCTGAAACTGTTCTTAACCTGAAGCACCACTTTAACTAATGGGGCTTCCCGCTGCTGCCACGCCGCCGGAGCACGATTTCTGTTCTTATCCTGAAGCAAAGTTCTTAACCTGAAGCACTATTTCTGGGTTAGCGGAGTGTGTAACCTGAAGCGTATGTAACCTGAGGTACCACTGTACATCTGAATAAACATGCACAGGATTGCAGTGCATGGTAGAAAGAGACCAGGGTCAGTTTTGGAAGGAGCCATAACTTGGCAGTAGGTCATCTGCATGGCATGTTCAATCTCCTCTTTGCCTGAGACCCTGAAGTACCACTGCTGGTCAGTCAGTAGACTACTGGGCAAAGGGGACAAGGCAGCTTTATATACTCGAAGGTATATAATGTGCATGAGTTTCTTTTATACTATGAGCATGGAGTGTTCCAATTTTGCTCCTCTCCTAAATCAACACACACTTCTCTCTGGTAATTTTCACTTTGCTGAGTTTTGGCTCTTCCTCCAGATTCACCTGTTCCAGGTGTTCAGCCTCAAATTGTGAAGGCACAAGCTGCTGCACGTCCGACTTCTCCTGCTCAGAGTGGGAAGATCCTAAGGGGGCTTCCCACTGCATTAGGCTGAATGCTTTTCCAAGTCCCCTCACAATCAGCTATGCAGCTATGGCAAGTCTATTGAGGCCCAACTCTGGTTGCTGTAGATCAGACTGCATTGAAACCAGTGAATGCATAATATAAGGACATTCCATCTATCGGTGGTGGTATTGCAAAACATAAGATGCAAAGACATAATAATAGGCCATGACATAGCATGGATTCTGGGATGGCCTACATTGTGAGGCATGTATATGGCATTCTTTAATCACTGTGACCCATTCTGCATAATTATTTAATCCCCAGCCTTAAAAATATAAAACTCTATAAAGGTTTGCTAGGGCTCAGTTGTACCCAAAATGTATAGTCTGCCTCCCGCTGCCTCTTGCTGAGAATTATGACTCCTGGTATGGAGAGGACTTTACCCCTGGACTTTGACAGCTTTGATAAATATATTTAAGGATCTACCCTGTTCTCTTGATTGAGGTTTCTTTTCACTGGTTTTAATATAGTATTTTTTAATTGTTGCAACCCGCCCTGGCGCCTTAGGATGAAAGTCGGGCAAGTAATCTTAAAAGCCCCCTTCAGACCTCCCCACACAATGATGGAAGGTTGGGGTGGCTTTTAGTCTGGGTTCACACCTATGTGTTGCTTGGAAATGTGGTGAGGTGAAAGGGGTTATTAGCTTCTCCTGAAAAAGAAGAGTGCAGCAGCTGGGATACTGGGGAATAAAAGGTTCAGGAGGTCAAAAGGTTAATAAACACTTTATTTCCATTTTACAATATCAGTTATTCTCAATTAATTTGCTTTTAAAGTGCTGAAAAGATTTTCCTTTTACTGTTTTGTTTTAAAATCGAGATACATTTGTTAAACAAAAAGATGAAGTAGATAACAAATAGCATCTGTAAGGTTGGGAGGGAATATAGAAGGCCTTGAAGAATTTTGCTCCACATCTCAGAAAACTTTCATTTCATTATACAAAAATAACAAATATATAGAGATGACTAAGATGGTGTCAGAATGTACACAAAATCTTTGGTTAATTTATTTTATCGTGGCTTTTTTAACCAGACAAAAATGGAAAATTATACCATGGGTGTTTTATGACATCTGTCCTGTATCAAATGAATACAAAAAACCTGACCTTTCTGCAGCAATCTAAGACTGTTTGTGAGGCTCCAAATTTGACACATCTCAGTTGCATCTATATATTTTTACAGAGTTTTTTTTTTCTTTTTCTTTTAACACATCCAATTTTTAAACAATAGAAAATTTTTAGCTGCCCCCTTCCACAGATAAAAGCAGGAGGGGGAGGGGAGTCATTGAAATGGAAAACTATTGCCATAGATCAACACTGAAGATATTTAGCAAGTCGAAAAGTATATATATTTATATGTTTTTAAAAGCTTGCTTAAGTAAACGTAAAGCTCTCAGCGTACGAAGCGCAAACCCCCAACCCTAAAACACAAGAGAGAACTTCCAAAATACATCTGAGGAACTGTACACCCCACCTTCCTAATGGCACAGCTTTAAATATCACATAAATCCAGGTTCTACCTCTTTTCAAATTGGTAGCCGGAAGAAGTGCCCATCACACAATCGGCATTATTACCCATGGCACAAATGATACTGTTTAATTCAAACTGATACAGCTGATTTACGAAGCAGCATTCTGTGTTATGTGTGTGTTGCCGCTTTTTAAAAAAAATTGGCACTACTTAACTGTTATTACAGCCACAGTGCATTGTGGGAAGTACGGCAATAGATTCTGGGATGCAAGTTTACCTGCCATATCACTGCTTTAAAAAATTTGGCCAAAGAAAAGCCGCTGTATCAGTTTCTGTGAGATATTTATACATATAATCTATGGAAGAGATAATCATGTTGCGACGACTCCCTGACCACAGTAAAAACATGGTTATTTCTCAGTTAAGGCCTACCATTTCACTGGGCACCCTGTTTTTATTGCTGAGCATTTCAAGCTAGGAAATTTGTATATACACACATATAAGGGAGATAGATAAGATATATACACACAGAGACAATATGTACACGAGAACCCCCCCACTTCACTCATTTCATTTCGTCATCACTTCCCGATACCTCATAAGAACCTTTAGTTTTTGCCCCTATCCCCCCAAACGTACCAAATTTCAGCTTGGCCTGTTTGCCTTTGTCATGCTCCAGTGTGCCTGTTGGCGTCGAATGTGAGGAATGCTCGTCGCTGAAAGACGACGACCGGTGCCGGGACTTTTTGCCCTTAAAGAAGGAGAATTTCCCTTTCGGAGAAGCAGACCCTTCCACTTCCACATCACCCTCCAAGGAACCCAGGCTGGCCTGTAACCCCCCTTCGCACCCTGAGGCAGACACCGAGATCTCTGGGGAGCCAACACTGCCTTTGACCTTAGATTTTGAGAAAGGGAACTTTGGCATTTTGATTTTAGATTTCTTAAGCTTAATGTCAGGCTCTTCCAGTTCAACATTCACCGCCCCGGCATGGAAACTTGCCTCTGGTGCCTGAGGGAACTCAACATCAACTCCAACCTCCCTTCCTGTTAGCTCTTGCCCCGCAACCACAAATTTTGGCATTTTCATTTTTGGGAACGACACTTGTCCAGATGGGCTTTCTAAATGGCCGTGTGGAACATTCACCCCAACAGAAGGACCTTTGACCTCTAATTTGGGACCTTTGAGATCAACCCCTGCCTTTGGTCCAGAAAACTGAAGGCCTCCAGACCCCTGCATGCCCATGTTTAGCTCTGGCCCAGAAACTTTGGGAGCTGACACATTGAGCGAAGGTCCTCTCAAGCTGACATCAGGAGCGCCAGCGTCCAAGCCCATGCCAGAAATCTTCACACCTGGTGCCCCCACGCCGATCTGTTGACCCTTCATGCCACCAGATAAGTTAACGTCACCTTTCAAACTTGGTCCTTTCACATTCAAGTCAAAGCCTGGGGCATTAATGTCATGTCCTTTGAGATCTACTTCAGGCCCTTTGATCTGTGGTCCTGAAATACTTCCTCCTTCACTGGCGATGCCAAACTGGGGCAGCTTCATGCAGGGAATCTTAATTCCAACTCCAGAGCCTTCCACGTTAACGTCAGGTGCCTCAACAGCCACCTTGGGAGATGTAATGCCGCCAGAAATGCCGAAGTCTCCTTTGATCTTTGGTCCTTTCAGATTCACATCAAAGTCAGGTGCTGAAATGCCTCCTCCAGAGGCCATTTTTACTGTTGGCGCTTTCACGTCCAGGTCTGGAGCACTCACATTGACATCTAGGCCTGGGGCCTTTGGCATTTTAAGCTTTCCTTCAAAACCACTGACGTCAACATCTGGTGTGCCAAATCCGATCTTTGGACCTTTAATGTCACCAGAAAGGCCCACGTCTCCTCCAAATTTTGGTCCTTTCAAGCTTACATCCACTGCAGGAGCGCTCATACTTCCTCCGATGCTTGGGGCCGAAACATCAACACTTGTTGAGGGCAGTTTTCCTTGAAGGTCCACCTCGGGCCCCTCCACTTTCACACCTGGCTTCCCGATCTTTGGCAAGCCAAATTTTGGCATTTTCAATTTCCCTTCTAGGCCTTGTCCTTCCATCTGGGGAAGGTCAATATCACCTTTCAGCTTTGGTCCTTTCAAGTTAATGTCAGGGGCTGACATGGAAGGAGCAGAAACACCCATGGATGGCAGGTTCACTGATGGACCTTTCAGGCTGATGTCAGGCGCGCTGAGGTTGGCATCAACACTAGGGCCTCGAAGGTCTCCTTCCAGTTTGGGACCAGCCAGATCGACATTTCCACCTGAGAATTTGAACTTTGGTTTCTTGAGATGGATGTCAGGACCTCCAATATTGACATCGGGGAGGCTGGCACTTCCGCTGGGAACTGTGATGTCAAGATCTGGAGATTTCAGAGATGGTGATGAGACATCTATTCCTGGTGACTTGATTTCCCCTTCCACCTTTGGCAAAGAAGCATCAGCCTTGAACATAGGTGATTTGATATCAAACTCGACGTCAGGAAAAGAGAGTTTCCCAAACATAGACTTCTTTCCTTTGGGTGACTTGATGTTCATGTCTCCTTTCAGGGATGCTTCAGGGACAGAAATGCTTCCTTCCAAATCTGGCGATTTCATACTTGCATCCATATCGCCACTCACGGCAAAGCCAGCCTTCTTGCCTTTGACTTTAGGCCCGCTCATGTGGATTTTAGGCATTTTGAATTTGCTTTTCTTCCCTTTTCCAGAAATGGAGATGTCAGGCGATTCAACATTCAGCTCACCTTCTGGGAGGGAGACGTCTGCCTTGGGGCTTTTTGCTCCAAATCCAAACTTTGGCATTTTAAATTTAGGGAGTTTAACGTTTCCCTCTGGCCCTTCAAGGTTTACATCTGGACACTCCAAGTCAATCTCAGGGCCCTTAGCTTCAATTCCTGGCCCTTGAATATCAATTCCTGGACCTTTTAAGCTGCCTTCAACCTTGGGAAGAGCGACATCAACATCACCCTTCACTTTAGGTCCCTTCAGATTTAAGTCAATCTCTGGCATGGATATTTGAGGTGTCTTGATTTTGGGACCCTTCAGTTTTCCTTCTGGTCCTTCTATGTTCAAGCTGGGGCCTGATAATTCCAATTCACCCTTGGGTACATTTACATCAATATGAGGTCCTTCCCCTTTGAACTCAGGCATGCCAAATTTGGGCAGCTTCATCTTGGGGAATTTCACCTTTCCGTCTGGACCATGAATATCAACATTGGGAGCATCAATGTCCAATTGAGGGCCTTTGATGTCTATTTCTGGACCCTTGAAATCACCTTCAACCTTTGGTAGGGAAACGTCCACATCTCCTTTCAGTTTGGGGCCTTTGAGGTTGAAATCCACATCAGGCATGGAGATTTTAGGTCCTTTGATGTTCATTTCAGGCATCTTGAATTTAGGGCTTTTCCATTTTCCTTCTGGGCCTTCAAGTTCAACATCAGGAACATCTACGTCTAGTTTGGGTCCTTTGATATCAATTTCGGGGCCCTTCAGGTCACCTTCTAACTTTGGCACTGAAACATCCACATCCCCCTTCACTTTCGGACCTTTCAAGTTCAAGTCAAAATCTGGCATGGAGATTTTGGGGGTCTTAAAATGCATATCAGGCATCTTAAACTTAGGACCTTTAAGTTTTCCTTCAGGGCATTCAAGCTCAACATCAGGAACAGAAACATCCAGTTTAGGGCCATGTATATCCACATCTGGTGCTTTCAAATCACCTCCAATCTTGGGAAGAGAGACATCCACATCTCCCTTCAGTTTTGGGCCCTTCAAGTTGAGGTCAACATCTGGCATGGATAATTTTGGTGCTTTGATGTTCATTTCAGGCATCTTAAATTTAGGTCCTTTCAGTTTTCCATCAGGTCCCTCAATGTCAATGTCAGGAGCATCTATCTTAGGACCTTTGATATCTATTTCAGGCCCTCTTAGATCCCCTTCAAATCCTGGGACGGAAACATCCACATCACCTTTAAGTTTAGGCCCTTTCAAGTTTAGATTCATGTCTGGCATGGAGATTTTAGGTGCCTTGAAATGCATGTCCGGCATCTTGAATTTAGGGCTTTTCCATTTTCCTTCTGGGCCTTCGAGT
Source organism: Podarcis raffonei (assembly GCF_027172205.1). Lineage (NCBI taxonomy): Eukaryota > Metazoa > Chordata > Lepidosauria > Squamata > Lacertidae > Podarcis > Podarcis raffonei. The sequence continues at coordinate 15,742,055 of NC_070617.1, forward strand.
TCAACATCAGGAAGGTCAACATCTAGTTTGGGACCCTGGATATCCACATCTGGGCCTTTCAGGTCACCTTCCAGCTTTGGAACTGAAACGTCCACATCTCCCTTCAGTTTAGGGCCTTTCAAATTGAAATCAACATCTGGCATGGAGATTTTGGGTGCTTTGAAGTGCATGTCAGGCATCTTAAACTTGGGACCTTTCACTTTTCCTTCTGGGCCTTCGATGTCCAGGCTTGGTGCATCAATGTCCACCTTCGGAAGAGAAACATCAAGATCTGCTTTTGGGAGGCTCACGTCCACATCTGGGCCCTCAGCCTTGAAGCTAGGCATTCCAAATTTGGGCATTTTAAATTTGGGCATTTTCAGTTTTCCTTCTGGGCCATGGAGATCAACATCTGGAACATCAATATCCAGCTTGGGACCTTTGATGTCAATTTCTGGACCTTTGAAATCACCTTCAACCTTTGGTAGGGAAACGTCCACATCTCCTTTCAGTTTGGGGCCTTTGAGGTTGAAATCCACATCAGGCATGGAGATTTTGGGTGCTTTGATGTTCATTTCAGGCATCTTGAATTTAGGGCCTTTCCACTTTCCATCTGGGCCTTCGAGTTCAACATCAGGAACATCTACGTCAAGTTTGGGTCCTTTGATATCAATTTCAGGGCCCTTCAGATCACCTTCCAACTTTGGCACCGAAACATCCACATCCCCCTTCACTTTGGGACCTTTCAAGTTCAAGTCAAAATCTGGCATGGAGATTTTGGGGGTCTTAAAATGCATATCAGGCATCTTAAACTTGGGACCTCTGAGTTTTCCTTCAGGACCTTCAAGCTCGACATCAGGAAGGTCAACATCTAGTTTGGGACCCTGGATATCCACATCTGGGCCTTTCAGGTCACCTTCCAGCTTTGGAACTGAAACGTCCACATCTCCCTTCAGTTTAGGGCCTTTCAAATTGAAATCAACATCTGGCATGGATATCTTGGGTGCTTTGAAGTGCATGTCAGGCATCTTAAACTTGGGACCTTTCACTTTTCCTTCTGGGCCTTCAATGTCCAGGCTTGGTGCATCAATGTCAACTTTTGGAAGAGAAACATCAAGGTCTGCTTTTGGGAGGCTCATGTCTACATCTGGTCCCTCTGCCTTGAAGCCAGGCATTCCAAATTTTGGCATTTTGAATTTTGGCATTTTCAGTTTTCCTTCTGGGCCATGGAGATCAACATCTGGAGCATCAATATCCAGCTTGGGACCTTTGATGTCAATTTCTGGACCTTTGAAATCACCTTCAACCTTTGGTAGGGAAACGTCCACATCTCCTTTCAGTTTGGGGCCTTTGAGGTTGAAATCCACATCAGGCATGGAGATTTTGGGTGCTTTGATGTTCATTTCAGGCATCTTGAATTTAGGGCTTTTCCATTTTCCTTCTGGGCCTTCAAGTTCAACATCAGGAACATCTACGTCTAATTTCGGCCCTTTTATATCAACGTCGGGCCCCTTCAGATCACCTTCCAACTTCGGTACAGACACATCCACGTCACCCTTCACTTTCGGCCCTTTGAGATTTAGATCAAAATCTGGCATGGAGATTTTGGGTGCCTTAAAGTGCATGTCAGGCATCTTAAACTTGGGACCTCTGAGTTTTCCTTCAGGACCTTCAAGCTCAACATCAGGAAGGTCAACATCTAGTTTGGGACCCTGGATATCCACATCTGGGCCTTTCAGGTCACCTTCCAGCTTTGGAACTGAAACGTCCACATCTCCCTTCAGTTTAGGGCCTTTCAAATTGAAATCAACATCTGGCATGGAGATTTTGGGTGCTTTGAAGTGCATGTCAGGCATCTTAAACTTGGGACCTTTCACTTTTCCTTCTGGGCCTTCGATGTCCAGGCTTGGTGCATCAATGTCCACCTTCGGAAGAGAAACATCAAGGTCTGCTTTTGGGAGGCTCACGTCCACATCTGGGCCCTCTGCCTTGAAGCCAGGCATTCCAAATTTTGGCATTTTGAATTTGGGCATTTTCAGTTTTCCTTCTGGGCCATGGAGGTCAACATCTGGAGCATCAATATCCAGCTTGGGACCTTTGATGTCAATTTCTGGACCTTTGAAATCACCTTCAACCTTTGGTAGGGAAACGTCCACATCTCCTTTCAGTTTGGGGCCTTTGAGGTTGAAATCCACATCAGGCATGGAGATTTTGGGTGCTTTGATGTTCATTTCAGGCATCTTGAATTTAGGGCTTTTCCATTTTCCTTCTGGGCCTTCAAGTTCAACATCAGGAACATCTACATCAAGTTTGGGTCCTTTGATATCAATTTCAGGGCCCTTCAGATCACCTTCCAACTTTGGCACCGAAACATCCACATCCCCCTTCACTTTGGGACCTTTCAAGTTCAAGTCAAAATCTGGCATGGAGATTTTGGGGGTCTTAAAATGCATATCAGGCATCTTAAACTTGGGACCTCTGAGTTTTCCTTCAGGACCTTCAAGCTCAACATCAGGAAGATCAACATCTAGTTTGGGACCCTTGATATCCACATCTGGGCCTTTCAGGTCACCTTCCAGCTTTGGAACCGAAACATCAACATCTCCCTTCAGTTTAGGGCCTTTCAGATTTATGTCCGGCATTGAAATCTTGGGCACATTAAAATGCATTTCAGGCATCTTTAATTTGGGACCTTTGATCTTGCCCTCTGGGCCCTCTATATCCAAGTCGGGAGTTTCAATGTCCACTTTGGGTCCTGATACATCAATGTCTGCTTTGGGGAGGTTTATATCCACCTCAGGACCCTCCCCTTTGAAGCCTGCCATTCCAAATTTGGGCATTTTGAATTTGGGCATTTTGAGTTTGCCTTCTGGTCCATGGAGATCAACATCTGGAACATCAATGTCCAACTTGGGGCCTTTGATATCTATGTCAGGACCTTTCAAATCCCCTTCCAGGCTTGGTGCAGAAACATCAAGGTCACCTTTTAATTTCGGACCTTTCAAATTCAATTCCACATCAGGCTTTGAAACTTTAGGTGATGAAATATTCAGGGAAGGCATTTTAAATTTAGGGCCTTTCACTTTTCCATGAACATCAACATCTGGGCCTTGGACATCAACTTTGGGCCCTGAGATATTAACATCTGGTTTCTTAAGCTTCACGTCAACCTCTGGAGTGTGAACCTTTGGACCAGAAAAACTGAACTTTGGAAGCTTAAATCTTGATTTCTTTGTTTTCGCTTCAATATCTATTTTTGGTGCTTCTAAGTCAACTTCAGGTCCTTTTAATTCAACATTAGGACCTTTGATGTCGCCTTCCAAGTCTCCCTTTAATTTAGGACCTTTCAAATTCAAGTCAATGTCTGGCATTGAGATCTTTGGAACATTAAAATTAATTTCAGGCTTCTTAAACTTGGGACCCCTTAATTTTCCTTCAGGGCCTTCAATTTCCAAATCGGGTGTTTCAAAGTCTAGGCTGGGGCCAGATATATCCACTTCTCCCTTAGGTAAGCTCACATCCACGGAAGGGCCTTCTCCCTTGAAACCAGGCATTCCAAATTTGGGCATTTTAAACTTGGGCATTTTGAGTTTGCCCTCTGGACCGTGCAAGTCAACATCTGGTGCGTCAATGTCCAATTTGGGGCCCTTTATGTCAATGTCAGGCCCTTTCAATCCACCTTCGACCTTTGGCAGAGAAACATCCACATCTCCTTTCAGTTTTGGACCCTTCAAATTAAGATCCACATCTGGCATGGAAAGCTTTGGCGCTTTGATGTGCATTTCTGGCATCTTAAATTTGGGGCCTTTAATTTTACCATCTGGACCTTCAATGTCTAACTCAGGGCCTTCAATGTCCACATTGGGAGCAGATATATCAATGTCTCCCTTTGGGAGATTTACATCCAATTCAGGGCCTTCTCCCTTGAAGCCAGGCATTCCAAATTTTGGCATTTTGAATTTTGGCATTTTCAGTTTTCCTTCTGGGCCATGGAGGTCAACATCTGGAGCATCAATATCCAGCTTGGGACCTTTAATGTCTATTTCTGGACCCTTCAAATCACCTTCAACCTTTGGTAGAGAAACGTCCACATCTCCTTTCAGTTTGGGGCCTTTGAGGTTGAAATCCACATCAGGCATGGAGATTTTGGGTGCTTTGATGTTCATTTCAGGCATCTTGAATTTAGGGCTTTTCCATTTTCCTTCTGGGCCTTCAAGTTCAACATCAGGAACATCTACATCAAGTTTGGGTCCTTTGATATCAATTTCAGGGCCCTTCAGATCACCTTCCAACTTTGGCACCGAAACATCCACATCCCCCTTCACTTTGGGACCTTTCAAGTTCAAGTCAAAATCTGGCATGGAGATTTTGGGGGTCTTAAAATGCATATCAGGCATCTTAAACTTGGGACCTCTGAGTTTTCCTTCAGGACCTTCAAGCTCAACATCAGGAAGGTCAACATCTAGTTTGGGACCCTTGATATCCACATCTGGGCCTTTCAGGTCACCTTCCAGCTTTGGAACCGAAAGGTCAACATCTCCCTTCAGTTTAGGGCCTTTCAAATGGAAATCAACATCTGGCATGGAGATTTTGGGTGCTTTGAAGTGCATGTCAGGCATCTTAAACTTGGGACCTTTCACTTTTCCCTCTGGACCATCTATACTGATGTCAGGGGCATCAATATCTAATTTGGGACCTTTTATATCAACATCTGGTCCTTTCAGATCCCCCTCTACCTTTGGCAAAGAAACATCAATATCCCCCTTCAGTTTGGGACCCTTCAGGTTCAGGTCAAAATCTGGCATGGAGATTTTGGGTGCTTTGATGTTCATTTCAGGCATCTTAAATTTGGGCCCTTTGAGTTTTCCTTCAGGGCCTTCAAGCTCAACATCAGGGATGTCAACATCCAGTTTGGGACCCTTGATGTCAACATTTGGGCCCTTCAAGTCACCCTCCAATTTAGGAATAGAAACATCAGCATCTCCTTTTATTTTGGGACCCCTCCAGTTCAAATCAATGTCCGGCATGGAGATCTTAGGGACATTAAAATGCATTTCTGGCATCTTAAATTTGGGCCCTTTGAGTTTTCCTTCAGGTCCTTCAATCTCAACATCAGGAATATCTACGCCAACTTTAGGACCTTTGATGTTGACATCAGGGCCTTTCAGATCACCTTCCAACTTCGGCACTGAAACATCCACATCCCCCTTCACTTTGGGTCCTTTCAAACCCAGGTCTAAATCTGGCATGGAGATTTTGGGAGCTTTGATATGCATTTCAGGCATTTTGAATTTGGGGCCCTTTAGCTTCCCTTCAGGTCCTTCTAGGTCAACATCAGGAACGTCAATGTCCAATTTGGGTCCTTTGAGATCCACCTCCGGGCCTTTCAAGTCACCTTCCAACTTTGGCACAGACACATCCAGATCGCCTTTTACTTTGGGACCCCTTAGGTTCAAATCAATGTCAGGCATGGAGATTTTAGGTGCCTTTATGTGCACTTCTGGCATCTTAAATTTGGGGCTCTTCCACTTTCCTTCTGGACCTTCAATGTTAACATCAGGAGCATCAATGTCCAATCCTGGCCCTTTAATGTCAATATTGGGGCCTTTCAGATCACCTTCCAACTTCGGCACTGAAACATCCACATCCCCCTTCACTTTCGGCCCTTTCAAGTTCAAGTCAAAATCTGGCATGGAGATTTTGGGGGTCTTAAAATGCATGTCAGGCATCTTAAACTTGGGACCTCTGAGTTTTCCTTCAGGACCTTCAAGCTCAACATCAGGAAGGTCAACATCTAGCTTGGGACCCTTGATATCCACATCTGGGCCTTTCAGGTCACCTTCCAGCTTTGGAACCGAAACGTCAACATCTCCCTTCAGTTTAGGGCCTTTCAGATTCAAGTCAACATCTGGCAGAGAGATCTTTGGAGCTTTGAAGTGCATGTCAGGCATCTTAAATCTGGGCCCTTTCACTTTTCCTTCTGGGCCTTCAATGTCCACGCTTGGAGCATCAATGTCAACTTTTGGAACAGAAACATCAATGTCTGCTTTGGGGAGGCTCATGTCAACATCTGGGCCTTCTCCTTTGAAGCCGGGCATTCCAAATTTGGGCATTTTGAATTTGGGCATCTTCAATTTGCCTTCAGGTCCATGGAGATCAACATCAGGCATGCCAATGTCCAATTTGGGTCCTTTGATATCAAATTCTGGGCCTTTCAAGTCTCCTTCAAGTTTGGGGACTGAAACATCCACATCACCCTTGATTTTGGGACCTTTCAGATTCAAATCCACATCAGGCATGGATATTTTTGGAGCCTTGATGTGCATTTCGGGCATCTTAAACTTCGGACTCTTCCATTTTCCTTCAGGGCCTTCAATGTCAACATCAGGAGCATCTATGTCTAGCTTAGGACCTTTAATGTTGATGTCTGGACCTTTCAAGTCACCTTCCAGCTTTGGAACTGTAACATCATACTCTCCCTTCACTTTAGGGCCTTTCAAATTGAAATCAACATCTGGCATGGAGATTTTGGGTGCTTTGAAGTGCATGTCAGGCATCTTAAATCTGGGCCCTTTCACTTTTCCTTCTGGCCCTTCAATGTCCAGGCTTGGTGCATCAACATCAACTTTTGGAACAGAAACATCAATGTCTGCTTTGGGGAGGCTCACGTCAACATCTGGGCCTTCCCCTTTGAAGCCTGGCATTCCAAATTTGGGCATTTTGAATTTGGGCATCTTCAGTTTTCCCTCTGGCCCATGGAGATCAACATCTGGCATGTCAATGTCCACTTTGGGTCCTTTGATATCAAATTCTGGGCCTTTCAAGTCTCCTTCAAGTTTGGGGACTGAAACATCCACATCACCCTTGATTTTGGGACCTTTCAGATTCAAATCAACATCTGGCATGGATATTTTTGGAGCCTTGATGTGCATTTCGGGCATCTTAAACTTCGGACTCTTCCATTTTCCTTCGGGGCCTTCAATGTCAATATCTGGAGCTTCGATATCCACTTTGGGGCCCTTGATATCCATTTGGGGTCCTTTCAAATTGCCTTCAATATTTGGGACAGTTACATCCATCTCCCCTCTCGCTCTGGGACCTTTCAAGTTTAAGTCAATATCCGGCATGGAGATTTTGGGTGTCTTGAAATGCATTTCAGGCATTTTGAACTTGGGACCTTTCAGTTTTCCCTCTGGACCTTCGATGTCTATGCTCGGCATATCAGCATTCAGTTTTGGTCCCGAAACATCAATGTCTGCTTTAGGGAGGCTCATGTCAACATCAGGGCCTTCCCCTTTGAAGCCAGGCACCCCAAACTTGGGCAGCTTCATCTTGGGCATCTTAATTTTAGCATCTGGGCCTTCAAGGTCAACATCTGGGAGATCCACATCAAGTTTGGGGCCCTTGATGTCAATGCTGGGTCCTTTCATATCACCCTCAATCTTTGGGACAGACACATCCATTTCACCCTTCATTTTGGGGGCCTTGAGATTCAAGTCGACATCTGGCATGGAAATTTTAGAAGATTTAATATTGAGTTTTGGCATCTTGAATCTGGAACCTTTGATTTTTCCTTCAGGACCCTCCAGTTCCACATCTGGGACATCAACATCCAAGTTAGGACCCTCAATGTTGACCTTGGGTCCTTTCAGGTCACCTTCTATCTTTGGCCCAGAGATATCCACATCTCCCTTCAGTTTTGGCCCTTTCAGATTGAAATCTACATCTGGCATTGATATCTTGGGTGCATGGATATTCAGTTCAGGCATCTTAAACTTGGGCCCTTTCAGTTTTCCTTCTGGGCCTTCAATGTCCAAGCCTGGTGCTTCAATGTCTACTTTGGGAGCAGAAAGGTCAACGTCTGCTTTCGGAAGATTTACATCCACCTCTGGACCTTCTGCTTTGAAGCTTGGCATTCCAAATTTGGGCATTTTGAATTTGGGCATTTTCAGTCTTCCTTCTGGGCCATGGAGGTCAACATCTGGAGCATCAATATCCAGCTTGGGACCTTTGATGTCAATTTCTGGACCCTTCAAATTCAAATCACCTTCAACCTTTGGTAGGGAAACGTCCGCATCTCCTTTCAGTTTGGGGCCTTTGAGGTTGAAATCCACATCAGGCATGGAGATTTTGGGTGCTTTGATGTTCATCTCTGGCATCTTAAATTTGGGGCCTTTAATTTTGCCTTCAGGTCCTTCAATGTCAAGTCCAGGAGCTTCAACGTCTACTTTGGGACCTGATATACTAATGTCACCCTTTGGAAGACTGACATCCACGCCAGGGCTTTCCCCTTTGAAACCTGGCATTCCAAATTTGGGCATTTTCATTTTGGGCATCTTCAATTTTCCTTCAGGACCATGAAGGTCGACATCGGGCACATCAATGTCTACTTGGGGCCCCTTGATATCAATTGCAGGACCTTTTAAGCCACCTTCTAATTTCGGCACAGAAACATCAAAGTCCCCTTTCACTTTAGGCCCTTTCAAGTTCAAATCAATGTCTGGCATGGAGATCTGAGGAGTTTTAATATGCATTTCAGGCATCTTGAATTTAGGACCTTTTATTCTGCCTTCTGGTCCTTCAATGTCTAATCCAGGAGCTTCAATGTCCACCTTAGGACCTGAAACATCGATGCTTCCCTTTGGAAGACTGACATCCACATCTGGCACTTCACCTTTCACCCCAAACTTGGGCAATTTCATCTTCGGCATTTTGAGTTCAGGTCCATGAAGTTCGACATCTGGTGTTCCAATGTCCAGTTTGGGGCCTTTGATGTCAACAGCTGGGCCCTTTAATTCTCCTTCCACTTTTGGGATTGAAACGTCAACACCTCCCTTGACTTTGGGCCCTTTCAGATTCAGGTCAATGTCTGGCATGGATATTTGCGGGGTCTTAACATGCATTTCTGGCATCTTGACATGAGGACCTTTCAGTTGTCCTCCAGGACCTCTGATGTTGAAGGTGGGAGCTTCAATGTCTACATTTGGAGCTGAAACATCGACGCTTCCCTTTGGAAGACTGACATCCACATCAGGAACTTCTCCTTTCACCCCAAACTTGGGCAATTTCATCTTTGGCATTTTGAGTTCAGGTCCGTGAAGTTCGACATCTGGTGTTCCAATGTCCAATTGGGGGCCCTTGATGTCCACAGCTGGGCCCTTTAATTCTCCTTCTACTTTTGGGATTGAAACGTCAACACCTCCCTTGACTCTGGGGCCTTTCAAGTTCAGGTCAATGTCTGGCATGGATATTTGCGGGGTCTTAACATGCATTTCTGGCATCTTGACATGAGGACCTTTCAGTTGTCCTCCAGGACCTTTGATGTTGAAGGTGGGAGCTTCAAAGTCTACATTTGGAGCTGAAACATCGATGCTTCCCTTTGGAAGACTGACATCCACATCAGGAACTTCTCCTTTCACCCCAAACTTGGGCAATTTCATCTTTGGCATTTTGAGTTCAGGTCCGTGAAGTTCAACATCTGGTGTTCCAATGTCCAATTGGGGGCCCTTGATGTCCACAGCTGGGCCCTTTAATTCTCCTTCCACTTTTGGGATTGAAACGTCGACACCCCCCTTGACTTTGGGGCCTTTCACATTCAGATCAATGTCTGGGATGGATATTTGGGGGGCCCCCTTGACTTTGGGGCCTTTCAGATTCAGGCCAATGTCTGGCACGGATATTTGCGGGGTCTTAACATGCATTTCTGGCATCTTGACATGGGGGCCCTTCAGTTGTCCTCCAGGACCTTTGATGTTGAAGGTGGGAGCTTCAGTGTCTACATTTGGAGCTGAAACATCGATGCTTCCCTTTGGAAGACTGACATCCACATCAGGAACTTCTCCTTTCACCCCAAACTTGGGCAATTTCATCTTTGGCATTTTGAGTTCAGGTCCGTGAAGTTCGACATCTGGTGTTCCAATGTCCAATTGGGGGCCTTTGATGTCAACAGCTGGGCCCTTTAATTCTCCTTCCACTTTTGGGATGGAAACATCAACACCCCCCTTGACTTTGGGGCCTTTCACATTCAGATCAATGTCTGGGATGGATATTTGGGGGGCCCCCTTGACTTTGGGGCCTTTCAGATTCAGGCCAATGTCTGGCACGGATATTTGCGGGGTCTTAACATGCATTTCTGGCATCTTGACATGAGGACCCTTCAGTTGTCCTCCAGGACCTTTGATGTTGAAGGTGGGAGCTTCAGTGTCTACATTTGGAGCTGAAACATCGATGCTTCCCTTTGGAAGACTGACATCCACATCAGGAACTTCTCCTTTCACCCCAAACTTGGGCAATTTCATCTTTGGCATTTTGAGTTCAGGTCCGTGAAGTTCGACATCTGGTGTTCCAATGTCCAATTGGGGGCCTTTGATGTCAACAGCTGGGCCCTTTAATTCTCCTTCCACTTTTGGGATGGAAACATCAACACCCCCCTTGACTTTGGGGCCTTTCACATTCAGATCAATGTCTGGGATGGATATTTGGGGGGCCCCCTTGACTTTGGGGCCTTTCAGATTCAGGCCAATGTCTGGCACGGATATTTGCGGGGTCTTAACATGCATTTCAGGCATCTTGACATGAGGACCCTTCAGTTGTCCTCCAGGGCCTTTGATACCAATGTCAGGTGCAGCTATGTCCACTTTGGGGCCTTTTAGATCTATCTGGGGCCCCTTGAGGCCGCCTTCTATCTTTGGCACAGAAACAGCCACATCGCCCTTTAGGTTTGGCCCTTGGACATTCAAGTCCACATCTGGCACAGTGACTTTTACTGGTGATGTTTGCATGGACGGCATTGAGACTTTTGGACCTTTCAGGTCAACGTTGGCAGTTTCAATATCTAGTTTGGGACCCTTAATATTCATTCCAGGCCCTTTTAAGTGGCCTTCCACCCTTGGTCCTGAAATGTCCATGGCACCTTTCCCTTTAGGGCCCCTGAGATTCAAGTCAACATCTGACATAGAAATTTGGGGTGTCTGACCAGCTATTTCAGGCTTGCCATATCTGGGTCCTTTCACGTGTGTTTCAAGGGTCACGTCAGGAGCTTGCAAATCCACTTTAGGTCCTGAGATGTTAAGTCCCCCTTTTGGAACAGTCACAGTCACTGCAGGGTCTGTTGCAGAAAATTTAGGAAGTTTCATGTGGGGTATTTTAAGTTTTCCTTCGCCCCCTTCAAGACCGACATCTGGACCCCCAAGATCCACCGCAGGCCCTTTGATATCCACCTTGGGGCCTTCCAATGTTGGAGAGGAGGTCTTCAGGCCACCCTTCAAGTCCACACCTTTCAGGCCCACGTCCATCTGTGGTTGTGGGATTCCAGGTTCTCCCATGGCCCATTTGGAGCCTTTCAATGACACTTCTGGGCCTTTTATTGAAGCCGATGGAGCCACTGCATCAAGCTGAGGAACCTCAACATCAGAAACTGATATACCAAATTTGGGCATTTTCATTGCAGGAAACGCCACCTTTCCTGTGCTTCCAGTGTCGATATCTGGAGATTTGATGTTGCCTTCGACACTGGCACTGGAGATGTCCACTTTTGGACCTTTCAGATCACCTTGAATTTGGGGTCCCGAAATACCAACTGAAGGGCCCTTGAGGTGGGGCAATGATAAATCAGCTTGCAGCCCTCCCACATCACCTTGGATTTTACCCCGACCTCCTTTCCCATTCACTTCCGGCGTTGTAACATGGAAACCAGCTTCCTGGCCTCCTGGTATAAAGTCAGCCTGGGTTCTCAGATCTACACCTGTGACATGAGGCCCAGATATTCGAATATCAGTTTTCCCAACCTTAGGCTGTTCCATGTGGATGCCAGGAACACCAAACTCCAACCTCTGAGAGGGTGACTCAATAGTTGGTCCAGTATACGTAATGTCAGGTCTTCCTCTCACCCCAGCGTGGGAGTCTGTTATCTGGGTAGTTGTTCTCCCTGACAAGTCAACGTGTGGAATCTTGATGACAGTTTTCCCAGGTTCTGTTTCAATCTCAGCTTTGGAAATGTGGGTGAGTTCATGTTTCGGAATCTTGATTTTAAACTCCGGGCTGCTGATGTCAATCTCTTTGGCTCCCTCATGACCTGTGACATCGACAGTGTAAGCAGTAACTCTCTTAGTGACTGTGATGGTTCTGCTTTGGGTTCCTGTGTGCTCAACTTCCATGCCATCTTCCGATTTAAGGCGAGGCTTGATTTTTGTGGTATAAATCCGTTTGTACTCTTCGTCATCTCCGCTCTGGAACAGAGAGGAATGAGTTGTTACTGCCAACAGTAGTCTAAACATAAAATGCTGATATCTACACCTATCAGTCTATCACATCTAAATCCACAAGTGCAGTATGGATTGATGAACATACAGAAAGTGGATGTCGCTTATGGACAGTTGAAGAGGCCTTACTTCTCTGCAGGGCTTTTTTTCCAAATAAAAAATTAAAATTCCTGCACATAGAAAGCAAGATATCAGCAAAATCAAAACATTGTAGCCTTGCCTTTCTCCATGATAATTTGCTTTCCACATGCAGAGAATTTTGTAGTGCCAACCAGTAACGTAAGGCCTGACCCACAAAACTTGAAGTGAAACAGCCCAGACATGGGATGATCAACTCTGAAAGAATTTGTTCCGCTTCAAATAACTAGTGCGAGGATATTCATTTCACTTTTAATTTTTATACTGCTTTTTTTATATTACCACACACAAGGCGGTTTATAACCTGAAGAAACAACAAAATAGACAGCAAAGATCACACACCTAATAACAATCTGATCCAATACCAAAAAAAGTCATAATAAAAAACATAACTTTAAAATAAACAACCAGTGCAGTTGAACTACAACTCCCATCATCCCTGATTATACTGGCTGGAACTGTTGAGGGTTCAACAAGTTACCTGTCCCTGAACTCACCTTTTGGTACCTGCCCTCAACTCCTTAACTGACTGCATTTGTAAATTTGATAAAAGTCTTCCTCTGGTGTCCTGGAATATCCAAGGCGCCACAGGTGTATGGAAAGAGCCAGGTCCCAAGTTACCCCAGGCCCACCCTTAGATCTTTCCTCCATCATCCACAGAAGGGGGTCCTCTCCATGACAATGCTCACTCACCAAAACAACCTCTGGACTCCTTGAGGCAAAGACATCATGGGACCAAGACTGTCCTGGCAATGGAGACCGGTCGCCTTTCCTCTGCAGCCGAAGGCCAACAGTGTGGTGGCCCACGTTCTTCAGGAGCTCTGTGACTTCCCCGGACTGCAGGTTGTCGAAGTAGATTGTGGCACTCACGATCTGATCCCCTGAGGAGGGTGGGGGTGGGATTAAGAACATTAAGAAAAAGCCCTGCATCCACACTGGCCAACCAGAGGCTCTGGGAAACCCGCACCATAGGGCAGGAGCTCTTGTTTGCTCCCCAGCAGCTGGTATTCAGAGACAGACTGCCCCTAAACTTGGAGGCTCCAGTTAGCTGTCATGGCTAGCAGCGCTTGATAAACCTATTGTCCTCCATGAATTTATCGAAAAGCCAGCCCATTTTAAGAAGAAAATTGAACTAGTCCATGATGTGCTGTGTGTAGAGCTGCTTCATTTTTTTTAATTATTATTTTTGTCTCTCCTAAACCTAACACATCTGGTATTAAGAGAGCCCAGCTGAGTGCAAAATGTCCTGAGGGGATAGCTTGCCAACGTGGGCTGAGCAAAGTTCTGCAGCCCTTACCCTTCTGTTTTTAATTTATTTTTTCCCATTTCTATCACACTCTCCAAAAATATCACTTTAGGCCAGTCCTTTGTCACAGGTCCTATCTGCACGACACTTTTAAAGCAGCATCATACCGCTTTAGAACAGTCAAGGAATCCTGGGAACTTCAATATGTTAAGGGTGCCAAGAGGTGTTGGGAGACCCCATTCCCTTCACAGAGCTACAACTCCCAGGGGTTTCTGGGAAGAGGGATAGACTGCTAAACCACTCTGGGAACTGTAGCTCTGGGGTGGGGGAATAGGGGTCTCTAAACACCCTTCAGCACCATTAACAGACTGCAGTCCCCAGGATTTTCTGCAGGAAGCCGTGACTGTTTAAAGTAGTATCGTAGTGCTTTAAAAGTATGGTGCGGATATGGTGCACGTGACTCTTCAAGATGTCATGGGGGACTCTTTGTGACCATAAAGAGGATGCCCTCTGGTGGCTTTAAAAGCTGATGATGAACAGGGAGGAGGAGGTAGCTTCTTGCTGTCCAGCCACTCTGCCCCCGCCCAGACCACCCCCCATAAACCACCTCACTGACCTTCTTTCACAATGCCTGCTTTGGCAGCGGGTGAGTCCTGTTGAACCTGTTTCACGAAAACGCCTTCGTTCGTCTGGTCGATGGTAAGTCCGCGAGAGCCAATGCCTTCCCAGTCGGGGAGCAGAATCTCCCGGGTCTCTTCTTCCTCCTTCTCCATCTTAAGGAAGGAAGGAAGTGTGTAAATAGGAGGCCATGGGGAACTCAAGAGGCTGCACTTAAAGAGGAGAACTCCTGCTCAAATTCTGCACCTCAAAAGTATGCTACAGGCTTAGTCTGTTTCAGAAAATACATTTTGCTCTATTATATTTTCATCCCAATCTTGCTCCAACAATCTCAGGGCAGTTATATAAGGACATAAGATGATCCTGCAGGACCGGGCCAAAGGTGGTCCATCAAGCCCACAATCCTGTTCTCACAGTGGCCAACCAGAGGCTTGTGGGAAACCTGTTAGCAGGATTCAAGCACAAGAGTCCTCTCCCCTCCTGTGGTTTCCAGCAACTGGTATTCAGAAGCATTGGTGCCTCCAAATGTTTAGTTGAGATGCCATTATCCACACAACAGCCTGGTGAGGTTGGTTACGTCAATGGCCGTTTGCCCCAAGATGACCCACCAAGTTGCTGGGCTGAATTGCTGTGTTCCAAATCCTGTGGTCTACCCTGTGCTGCACATAGCTCCGCTCCAGGACTAGGAGATCTGGATAAATACGGCACAGTAGTACCACTGCTTTACTAATAAAGAATAGACTGAATCACCTTTCTAGGACTTTGGTCCAGGCCGGAACCGCCCCAGGAATTCCCTTCTCGTCACTTGCCAATCCTTTGGTAATGTTTCTTCCAACTTCCCAACCTAGAAGAGAAAACGAAACAAAGCCTTGTTGGTGAAAGAGAACTTGCCATGTCCAGGCTTCGTGTTTGCATCTGATGAATCCTTGTTGTGCGCAGGGGATGGGGAATCTGAATTCTGTGGGGAGAAGAACTGGGGTCCCTGAAAATATAAGCTATCCCCCCCACCTTTAAGGAAGTCCCCATTTCAGGGATGGGGAACCTGTGACCCTCCTAGACATTATGAGACCACAATTCCCAGCATCACTGCCATCCCTCGTGGCTGGTGCAAACTGGAGTCACGAGGCATCTGCAAAGCCACAGGTTCCCTCACCCCTGCTCTGTTTGCAAAAGCAGGTTCCAAAGAATGTCAGCAATGCCTTTCAAAGTTTATAGGATGGTGAAAGTAGGTTTGTTGAGAGGAAGAATCAGAACTATTTTCAAAAGCTAACGAGGAATGCTGCTTTCGCGTTCCACTTGGCAAAATTGTTCTCTGTGGCGTACATATTTCTACACCAACTACCACCCATCACAAAAAGATGTCCCTTTAATTGCCAAATAAAACATACTAGGAAGGGTATACGGAGAGTATTCGGCGCAGCTGATGTTTATACCCACTTAAGAACTGCCTTGCTCAATCTGGCTGGTTTGGTAATCTGTGTCCAGAAAGTGGCCATCTGGGTGCCTGTGGGGAAGGTGTCTAGGAGTCTCCGCCAGCTGCCATTCAGAACTACTGCCTCTAAACATGGAGGGTCCATTTATGTATCACTCCCTCTGTCTGTGATGTTCAGGCTTATGTAGGCAAAATAGCATCACCCCAGCAGGCTCGGGGGAAACCTGCAGAATTCTTTAGGGATGGAAACCCCCAAGCAGGGCGAAACCTCAAAACCAGCTCAATAAGAGCATGCATAAAATTATCAAGGCGGCTTACAACAGAATATGTGAGTATACTAAAACATTAAGTGCCATAAAAGCAATACAAATGATTATATAATCAGTGGAGGGGAGATATTTTTAGGTAGTCCCTCTGCATCATTCAATGTTATCTCTATATTTTCCCACAAACACTCAAGTCATTTTTTCCCCTGAACTAAAATCCTACCCCCTTGATCCATTTACTGTCCTTTACTCATTCCTTTCCAAAATTATAACCAATTTGTCTCAAGTAGCTTACAAATGGCATCACACACACCCCACACCCCGTTTTAGAAGTCTTGCTGCAATCCTTAGACACTAATTCCTGCTTTTCATCTATTTCCCTGCCTCTCTTTGTGTTGCCGCCTGAGGCACCTTGATTTACCCTGGAGCATGGCATGGCTGGTGCTGACTATAAGAAGAACGTAAGAAGAGCCAGTGGCCTGTCTTAAGCCAGCATCCTGCCTCTCGCAGGGGCCACCCACCCCGCAAGCAGGACCCGAGCGCAAGAGCACACTCTCTTCCTGCAGTTTCCAGCAGGTGGCATTCAGAAGCACTGGTGGAAGCAGAGCACAATCACCATGCTCTGAGATGGGGCACAAGAACACTGACCTGTTTCAGAGCCAGCAATACCACATCGCTTAAGCACGTGTAAAAGGCTGTATTGGAAAGGGAAGAGAGACAACTGCTCCCTTCCCTTCCTCTTCTCCTCGGGCAGCTCCTCTTCCTTGTGAGCCTGTGCACACTTCTGCCCCGGCTGAGCATGCTACATGCCAGCCACAGCCCCTCCCACAGCCTGAGCATGCAAGGCATGGTACATATGCCGGCAGGAATGCGAAGCCTGTGTTCTCCCTACCCCTGGACTCTAAAAGGAGGAACCTTCCAGGGCACAAGCGGCAGTGCAACGCAAGGAAGCAGTGAGAAACATTGAAACCTGTAGAAGCCAAGGAATTAATAGGCAGGCAGGTGTAGCTCAGCAGTAGAGAACATGGCTTGCCTGCAGAAGGTCCCAGGTTCAATCCTTCCTCAAAAGAACTAGGTGGCAGATGGTGGAAACATTCTCCTCTGCCTGAGAGGGCAGTAAATCAAAGTGGGGCTTCCACATTCAGGAACAGTCTAGCTCTGAGTGCCAGAAGCTCCCAGATCAGATGAAGGGTTTGTTGAGGTTTTTTTGTAGCTCATATTTCTGCACGCTGTCAAAATCCTAAAACATATTTTGTTTTTATCCTTCATTTGTTGCAATTTGCTTACTCTAGTACAATCTCTTTTCTTAATGGTTCATTAATATATGCTGCTGCCCTACAGAACGAGCCTGTAGGGTTTCAGGCAGGGAAAGGTCTTGCCCATCACCAGCTACCTGAAATCCTTTTGGTGGGGGTGCTGACACTGGGGCCTTCTGCATGCTGAGCTCTCATGCTGCAAACTCTCCCTTGAAGCATAGGAGGCTGCCTTATTCCAAGTCTGTCTCTTTGTCCATCTGGCCCAGCTCTGACTGGCAGCCACTCTGAAAGAGAGATCTCAGGCAGAGACGAGTCCTTCGCACCACCAGGGATTTGAACCTGGGACTTTGTCCATGAAAAGCATGAGCTACAGTCCCTCCTTGCGCAGGTAGACTTCCGCTTGGTGGAATTGGGCCTTCATTTAAAAGGTGCAATACCATTTATCAGCAGAGTGGAAAGGGCTTGTTATGAAGGAGAAGGAGAAGAAAGGACAGAGCACAACTGGACATGTTGCATAAGTGTTTTTAAAGGGTGCAGCCAGGGGGCGGCCATGCCTTCACGATCAATGCTTTGCAATGCTCTGGCTCCCATACCCAATCTCAGCTCAAATGCCCCACCTTCCACGCAGAGACCGTGCCAACTTTCTGTGAAGCAACAAGAGGGGAAAGTTTTCCACTTCCAAACAGCTACAGACATGCATGCTCAGGTCATGCATGAAACCTGATCAGCCCAGACAGGAGGAGGGGAGGCTGCAGAAGAGGCTCCCACTGACATCAGCTCCTGGCCCCAACTGGAGAGTCTTCACAAGCCAGCATTTGAACTGGGAACAGGATACCAGCACTCACCCACCCCTCACAAGATGGCAAACAACATTTCCAGGCTTGTTTCCTTAATCTCTGTGGTCTTGTAGACTCCACCAGCCCCCAGTTACAGAGAGGAAAACAACTTCTCACAACAACCATCACTGGCCAAATGTGCCCACACACAGGCTGAAGAAAGCTACTGGAATAAGTTGGTGTATTGGGAGACCAGGGTTCAAATCCCCACCCCCCAGCCATGAAGATCACAGGATTGTTATGGAGATAAATTGGGGAGGGACAGAAACATCTATGCCTCCATGAGCTCCTTGCAGGAAAAGCTAGGATATGAATGCAATCAGTCAATAACTAAAAGAGGGAATCTGTTTGCAATGTCTGGAAATGTCTCTGAAGCCAGAAGGTTAGAAGAACTCAACAGACTCCCAGTAGACACTGTCTATGCTCTGCCCTTAATGTCCCCCCCCCCACCAGCCTATGTTTGGTCTTTATTGTACACCACCCCTTCCTCCCACAAAACATAGGGAATTCTGTAAAAGCACAGACACTGCAATCAAGTTGTGGAAATGGGCTGTCCGTGGTTGGTCAAACACCAAGCTTGCTTGGTTTCCTAAGTACACACGGCTCTTTCCTCTTTGCCTTTTATGGGTTGGGTTCCTCCATAAGGCAAAGTAAAAAAATAAAAATAAAATCCATATCCCATTACAAGATTATTTTTTTAAAAGCTATCAACCAGGGGGCAGGGTATCAAATTATGGACAATAAGTCACGGTAACATGCATCACAATTTAGGCCATCCCAGAAGCAATGCTATTTCATAGCCGTTTAGGTCTTCTTTGCCATGCTTTTGCAACACCACTGATAGATAAGATAGGATGTCTTTATGTATTTATCCATTCGATGCAGTGATGATCTCCAGCAGTTGGAATGTTGCCCTCCATATTTTTGGGACTGCAGCTCCCCATAGTCCCAGCCAGCATGGCCCAAAAAATCTGAAGGGCATCAGGTTGTTGAAGGCTGATCTTCAGCGAGTGCAACCTCTGAAATCAGGCAAGATGGAGGAGGAAACGCCACAGGATTCCAGAAGCCAGCCAGAGGTAGGGCGGAGCTGCTACTTAAGATATTTCACCTCCATCTCTAAAGGCATTAGGGGATGGTCATGTCTTCAGGAATGCACTTCGCTGGTGCGCCTTTCAGATCCGGAAATTCCCAAATAATTACGATGACCCCAGAAGTGCTGTTTTTCTAGAAAACGTTCCAGCTGCAGACCAAGGAAAGCAGACTTGCCAAAAATCCCCACCCCACATGTCAGGGATGGAAATATCATCCCACAAACACACTTCTCCCTTTGGATTTTCAAGCCCTAAACAGTTTTGGGAGCAGGTTATCCAAAGGACAGCCTGCACACGTGATATGACCCTGCCCAAAGTCTAAGACCGTCTTTGGAGGCCCCAAAGATAAGAGAGGTCAGGCTGACTGGGCCCCGTCAGTGACAGCCTCATATTTCTGGAATACGCTTCCTCATGAGGTTCATAGCGCACCTTCACTGGAGAGTTTTAAAAGAGCTCGAGACAGATTTCCCTCTGCTTTTTTATTAACTGCTGTGTTTTAACCATGTTTTGCTGCTTGTTTTTAAAAGGACATGAGGCAGATTTTAAACTGTTGGCTGTATATGTTTCTAAGACTGCCTGTGCACTTTCCCTGAAAGGCAGGGCAGAGATTACCATATTTTTCGCTCTTTAAGACGCACAGACCACAAGACGCACCTACTTTTTGGAGGAGGAAAACAAGAAAAAAAATATTCTGAATCTCAGAAGCCAGAACAGCAAGAGGGATCGCTGCGCAGTGAAAGTAGCAATCCCTCTTGCTGTTCTGGCTTCTGGGATAGCTGCACAGCCTGCATTCGCTCCATAAGACGCACACACATTTCCCCTTACTTTTTAGGAGGGGAAAAGTGAGTCTTATAGAGCAAAAAATATGGTATTTAACAAATGCTTTCCCCCAGTGTCAGGATCCGTAATCTTGCAATTTAACCCTGTCCACAATGAAGTGAGCACACTTCTAGAAGTGCTCACCTGCTCAAATTAATGCATGTTTGCATGCACTCTTGCCACAGTGTAAATCCTTTCAATTTCAGTGAGGTCGTCTTCTCAGTAAACCAGTAAGTGGGCTGTTAGCCTCGGTTCCTCAGCTACATCTGGGCATCAGATTCTCTGTATCAATAGTGGTTCCACAACATCTTTTTCCTTCTTTTATTTATATCTGCGTTCGTTACCTTATGCCATGAGTTCTCTGGGTGCCATCTTAGACCTCGACAATTTTTAGGTGGGATTATTTAAAACAATCCCACCTAACAGATAGGTGAAGTGCCGATGCTTTTATCAAAGATTCCAGACTCTTCTGAGGTGCCTGGAGGAGTTTCAAGTGCTGTTTACTCTTAGCTTCGGGGATGGGGGGGGGGCTGTTGAAGCTTTGTTCAGGTGTTTTGGCTGCTCTGGTGCAGATATCACAATAATATAGAGGGAAAATACCATGCTTCCAGCACGCTTCCCTCACAGGGGAAACAGCTGCTGTAGCAGCTGTCCTTGGGGCTTCCTAGGGTGAGGAGCCAGATGCACACTAAACGGTACCTTCTTTGCAAAAGCAAGGACCTAAAATCCCAGGGAGAGAACACACTGGTTGTTCGGCTTTCCCATCACCTGCAATGAATTCTCGCCTCTCATAACCAGCTATCTTACACACACACACACACACACACACACACACACACACACACTGCCTCACCCAATAAACCACAAAAGGTAATGCTGGCAGTCGAGAAAGCATTTGTATTCCCCTACTGCCAGTTCCTTGTGGTTCCCGCTTGCAAACACAATTAATTTAAGAGGCTTGTTTAGACAAGAAAAGCTCACTGGTTTTAATAGAAAGTGTTTCCTTTTTGAAATGTATCTCTTGCTCGCTCGCCTCTCTCGCTTCTCGTGAAAAGCCTCCCACCCCAGATTTAACCGATTCATCATTTCCAGCTAATTCCCACCCTGCAAAATAGCAGCAGGCTAATCTATCCCCAAGAGTACCCCAGGGCAAAGGTTGCAGAAATATTTTGCAATCAACCATTCCTGCATTTCTGTGACTCAGCTAAGGCTATCTGTGCTCACCTTTTGTGGCAGTGACGCCACTGGGCTACTGAGATGGCACAGAATGTTCACTGACATTCCAACTGCTTAGAGAACATAGGTGTTGGAATGCCTGCAATTCTGCTTTTGTGGGGGGTTGGGGAACTGGCAATCTGGCTGGGAGCAAAGGATCACATTAGCCCTGGGGGCAGAGATAGCTGTGTGAGGTAGGCAGTCAGGAATATGTTCCCTAAAGAAAGGTTAGTGAACCCAGAGGCCATGTTGAATCCAGGGGTGGTTGAGTTTTTTGAAATGGAGCCGGCTAGCAAATTATTTGGTTGAAAATTCCCAATTTATTTAAAATATATTGAAATTTACATTTCATAAAAAGGGAACTGCTAGGTCTGGCCTCCTGCTGCCAGCAGGGGGTTGGCTAGATACCTCTGCTGGATTGGGTATGAAGGCAACAGGGCTCTCTATTTATAGGTCTCCCAACATCTAGTATTCAGAAGCAGACTTCCTCTGAATAGTGAAGTGCCATTTAAATCTCATGGTTTGTAACTAGCATTTCCTCCATGAATCACAACCTCTCTGCAGCAGACACTGCTTCTATCTGCATGCTTTCAAACATATCTCCACAATCATGAGGTCTAGAAACTTCCTTTGCAATGAAAACATATTCTCAGGGAATTTACTCCATGCATGCCAGGCAATGCATGATGCACAACCAAAAGGACCACCTACAGGGAAGTTTGCAAAGTGACACGTGGCATCAGTAAGCATTTAGATATTTCTGGCAAAACTAGGGTGTTTTTTACTATTATTTTTAATTATATTGTTGCGAATTAGGAAGGGTAAATGGAAAAAAGGAAGCATTTCACCTTTGGGTGCAGGAAAAACTTTTTAAGCACATTTAACTGGAAGGGGGGAAGCAAACTTCCTTTTCTGGGAGGGGCAGAACTTGAAACAGTGCAACTTCCCTATTATGGAGTAAATTTATCTCAACTTTTATTATGCATGTGCAACCCCGCTGGGACGCTGGAATCTGCTTAACACTCGTTTAGTACCAGCGAGCTTGGGATCCTGTTTCCCTGTGTGGGAATCTCAGCTCTCCCTACATTCCTAAAAAGCCTCTGTCCCAGACTCTTTCTGCTTCCTTCTTAAAAAAATAAAAGTGTGTGTATGCATCTAAGATTTATTGCGGCACAAACTTTCATGGGCAAGAAGCTACAATAAACGGAGCCCAGCTTTTTCCAATATGAAGTGCAAAGCTCTATGGCTCTGATGATTGTGGCTTTAATCTACAGAGGCTTCTGTCGCAATAAAATCTGCTGGACTTTAAAGGTGTGGCAGGACTCTTTGCTGCTTTTCAGTAAAGAGAGAGAAAGAGAATGAAGAAGACGCCAGAGGGAGGGGAAGAGGAAACAACAGTAATGAGAGATGGATGTGGAGCAGAGGAGCAGCAAGCTGTCTTTTTTGACTGAATCAGCCCATTGGACTATCTATGCTCAGTACGCCAACTGGAAGCAGTGGCTCTCCAGAGTTTCAGGCAAAAGTCTCTCTAAGCCCTATCTGGAGACGCCGGGGATTGAACCTGGGTCCTTTTGCATGCAAGGCAGATGTGAGCTCTATCCCCTTCCCAAACGCGGGCAGATGCTGCAACCTTCTGCTCTGCTACTCAGCGGTGGGGCCTCCAAAAACACATGCTATAATTTAGCTTCCTCTGCTATTTTGCACTGCCTTCTACGGCACAGACACCAGAAATCCCCTGGTAAGGGCACCCTCTGGCACAGACCTTCTGACAACTTTCCCTGCCCCATCCTCACATTACAGCTGCCAATATCTTTCCCCATTAGTCCTTTACAGCATCAGACACAGCATCCTTCTCAGGGGCAGGAAACAACTCAGTGGAGAGGATCTGCTTTGGATGCAGAAGGAGCACATTTCCAGACCCAGAAACCCTGGAGACCTGCAGCCACCAGGGAAGAAAATGCTGAGCTGGAGAGCCTGACAGCTTTCTATGCTCCTAGCGAATGCAGGCAAGCAGGTATGTCTGCTTTTCCACAGGCAAGGCCTTTGCAGCACAGCTGAGAAAGTGGTTTCGCCCCGCCACTTTTCACCCAGTGGCACACATCGTCCTGCAACTGACCCACAACCCTGTTTGTTTGGGGGGGGCATAGACGCAGGACCCCCTGAGCCTAGATTGTTCAGTTACTGATCTCTTGGGGAAAGCGGAGACAAAAGGACCACACCCAGCTTTGTTCCTCTGGACATAAGCCTGCAGGCTGGGTGTGATTGCCTCACAGAGATGACTCACAGCACACTCATGCACACAAACAGGCTGGATCAGAGCAAAGGGAGAGGCTTCGGCAACCTTTGTGGAGTCTTGCAGCCAAGCCAGCCCAGACATTTTAGCGACGCGCAGGCCTGGAGTTAAGAGAACCAACGACTGAAAATGGAACTCGTTTTTTAAAGCTTCTACATGCATATTCCAGGGATGCAGGTGGCGCTGTGGGTTAAACCACAGAGCCTAGGACTTGCCGATCAGAAGGTCGGCGGTTCGAATCCCCGTGACGGGGTGAGCTCCCGTTGCTCAGTCCCAGCTCCTCCCAACCTAGCAGTTCGAAAGCACGTCAAAGTGCAAGTAGATGAATAGGTACTGCTCCGGTGGGAAGGTAAACGGTGTTTCCGTGCGCTGCTCTGGTTCGCCAGAAGCGGCTAAGTCATGCTGGCCACATGACCCGGAAGTTGTACGCCAGCTCCCTCGGCCAATAAAGCGAGATGAGCGCCGCAACCCCAGAGTCGGTCACGACTGGACCTAATGGTCAGGGGTCCCTTTACCCTACATGCATATCCACTTTGTGAAGTGCAAGGAGTACCAAGCCCTCTGCATTATCCTCACAAAAATCTGCACCAAGTTAGCTTTCTGGCTGAATGAAGATTCAGATCTGGGTCTCTCCAAGTCCTGGTCCAGCATTCTGAACCACTACAACTCGCTGCCTTTTGACCCAGTAAAAGAAGCCCTTTCTGGATTTCCGATAGCACAACTTGCACCCCCAAAAAGACCTGTTTAGGAAGGCTTCACAAGGATTAGCCTCACAGCGAGAGGAGCCCCTCGAATCTCGTTGCTACATAAGTCACTGTTTCTGGGTGTGCCTCCTGACTGGACTCGTCCAGAGATGCAACAGGGCACCCTCCTTTAAGAACAGGTAGTTTATATTGGTGTAGGAGCAAAATTACCTGCCTCCTGGGTGGCAACAGATCTTTGGGCCACAAAAGTTACCGTGTTTCCAGTTTTATATCTGTTAAAAATCTAAAGAGCAGAAACTCAAGTTTTGCCTCCCACCTGCCAAATGCACGGCCCATGGTCAACAAACCACACCTTGCAAAGCCAAGTGATACAACCCTCAGCCATGTCAGTCGGTAAGTGACTAATGAACAGGTGAAGGATGTCCGGAGCCTGTTGCAGTTTTAACTCTCCCACACAGGGCTGTGGGCGTCTTGCTGCCAATATATTTTCTCTCACACGTAGAATTCTTTTCTTTTAATTTTTTTTAAATCTGTATTTTCCTGCAAAGCATACATAGAAAATTTTAAAACAAGCAGCAATCATTGAATTACATTAAGGAAAACAAGGGCTGCCAACAAACTTTGGTATCACATGGGAAACGAGACAGTTCAGTATCAACCTACAGTCACAATAAATAAATAATAGTGTATTTCACATATCTGGTGTTGTTTTTGGTCTCATAGTTTATGTTCTTCAAACAAGTGACCAGAGACCCAGCTATACAGCTGCAAATAAAACATTTTAAGTGTGTTGTAAAGTGCAATATGCAAATGCGACACTAGATGGCGACAGGGAGCTATGACAATTCAATGTATTTTTTCAAAACATTTTTTTAAAAAGCATTTTCATAGCGTTTCGTTATATGTGTTTAGATTCCACCCAACAGTGCTTGTGGAAAGTATCCGTCCAGATAGATTTCTGAAAAGCAGAATTCACATATAATATTTCAACTGAAACAGGCATTCTGCAAGTCTGGCACACGGCCTCTACTAGGCAGGGATGAAGATAGTCAAAATTTGAAATGTTGCTGTTCCTCACGGGGTGGGGTGAGTGGGAAGAAATCTTGCTCCCAAATGAGTGGAGGATGAAATCTGGAGCAGAAGGCACCATGTTTTTTGCACCCACCACTATTCAGAAAAAATGCTATGCGTGTGGCATTTTGAGGTCATGAAAACAATGGCCAGAAGTCATCACCACAGACAGCAGCAAAATAAAGTAAGAAGTAAGAAGATGACCCAGCAGTCCTGGTCAAAGTAGACTGCCTTCCCCCAAACATGGCAGTGGTTTTCGCTGCCCGAAGAACATCAGCAAAACGGCTTCACAAATTTCAGGTGGCATCTTTGGGTACAATGCCCACAACTGTCTGCTCTAAGATCTCCTCCTTTTCCCTATAGAATCCTGGGAACTGTAGTTCTGTAAAGTGGGTAAGGGGTTTCAGTAGAGGATTCACAGCATCCTTCAGCAAACCACCATGGCCAAGATTCCTAGTGATGAATTAACGTGTGTTTTTCAATAAAAAAAACTTTTTAATAATTCTGCTGTATGGTTTCTTGTTTTTTAGTGCTATAAACCACTCGATATATTTTATAATAAAGCGGTAGGCAAGTATTTTTTATCAATAAACAAACACAATTGTAATATAGCAATGCCTAGAGTGTTAGTTTCAGCTAACAGGCATAACAACCACCTTCTTTTTTAAAATAAACCCACTGCGTCCAACATTGGGAGATATTTCTTGCGGCTCAGAAGGTGGCTTGCGGAATGTTTCACATCTGATATTATCAGAAATTATTACAAGACTCTCAGAAGCTAAGCCACTTTTCATTTCCTCCTATCAGTCTGGGCTTTCCAGATATCTAATGCAATCCGAGCTGCATGGTATTTATACACTGACTAGCTTCATGGTTTGTAATAAACTGCAATAATTTATAATCATTAGAACACAGCAGCCAAACTAATGCAAGAATCACAGACATTAGAACAAGATGCTAGCAAACGCGCAGCATGCTCATGAAATATTGAGCAAATCTCAGGGTGTGGGTGACTTTATACTTGCGTGGGGTTATTTGGCTCTGAGAAGGACCCTAAGCTTTGTGGGACAGCACGCGCTGTGTGCAAAAGTTCCATCGCTGCTGTTGATGTGTGTGGTCGAACATTCAGGTATGCAGCAGCAATAAAGAAGCCTTTTTTCTGCTGAGAAGTCCCAGACAAAGTATTCCTCAGCATCTCAAAAACAAATCTGAATGCAGGTGCAGACTAGGATGAAGCTCTCCAGTTAAAAGGCTTGTTGGAAGTGGAAAGTCTTTGGTCGGCATTGAAAAGCGGCAGAGACAGCACATGTCTAATATTCCAGGGGAAGGGATTCCCGAGGGCAAGGGTGCCACCACACGAAAGGCCCAATTCCTACACAGTATGGAACGGATCTCCTGATAAGACAGCAGGAGGCCATCAGCTGCAGAAAGCAGTGATCAACTGGATATATAAGGGGTAAGACGATCTTGTAGGTGTCGTAGTCCCAAGCTGCATATACACCAAAACCAGCACCTTGAACTTATCCTAGATGCTAATTGAGAGCCAGTGCCATTCTTCCAACAGTGGGGTAAGCTTTCGGTGATATCCTGCACCGGTGAGCAGTTAAGTCGCCACATTTTGCAACAGCTTCCAGACCACCCTCAAGAGCAAGCCCAGAGCAGAAAAAAATGGGCTAGATGCACAAAGAGTTTTACCTGGTATTTGGGGGTTTCCTGTGTCTACTGATCCAGGGCACACACACACACACACACCCCGTCCACCAGGCCCCAGTCTTGAAACTTATGCTGCCACATCACTGCAAACCACTCCTAGCTTTACACACCTGCTGACTGGCTGCATCCAGTCCCAGTTCCTTTGTACGTGTATCTAGATAATGCACACTGTTAAAAATCAGTATGGTGTAGGATGTTAAAAAAGATTCGGATCACAGAGATCTGGGCCATGAAGCTCATTGGGTGACGCTGGGCAAAATTGCTGTCTCTCCGCCTAACCTACCTCACAGGGTTGTTCTGCAGATAAAATTTGGCCGGGAGGCAGGGGGGAGATCACTTGAGTGACCGAATTGAGATGAAACACTTACTTTCATGTAATAACATTTATATAACCGCTTGATTGTAAAACAACAACAACCCACACATCCCTAAGAGGGCTACTTGTTGCACTTGAGTGGAGAACAAGATAAAAATGCAACAGACACATTTTCAGATACAAATATTAAGGCACGTGTTTTCAGATTTAAAAAAGTACCGCACACATTTTCAGATGAAAATGTACTGCGCACCTTTCCAGGAGTACAGGAAATAGTCCTTCTAAATGGACTCATACGTTTTACGTCTGAAACTCTCACCAAACATAACTACTGGCTAGGCAAGCCAAGGGGTCCTACCCCCGTAACGCCCCAAGGAATGCCCCCCCTCCCCTCTTCTACTGCCCCCCCCCCCCGTGGAGTTCAGTGCCAGCTGCTCTGTGGCCTTGGCAGCAAGGAGGGCCATTGAGTGAGGCAGGATCCTGGCTCATCATGCCTGCCTGTCCCCAGCTTTGAAAGAAGAAACCAGCCATTGCAAGGGAGCTATGCCAACCACGAGGGCCCCGCCAGTTGCTTCTATTCGGAGGGGGGCCACGTGCTTGAATTCTCCGTATTTTTAGAACCAACGGCTTGTCCTGGAGAGCTATGAGCCGGTCAGGCTTTCTTGGGATCGCCAGGGTTATTACTGGAAAAGGGGAGGTTGCAAAACACAGCACGACATTCCCACAATGTCACGGGAGAGGGTATTCTGCGGCAGAATATCTCACTGGGCTCGAGATAGGAAGTCGTCAAAACAGGGGCCGCGTTTCTGTGGGGAAAGCCCAGAGGCAGCCCTTCCAGGAGGCAAGGGAGACACTTGGTAATCTGAGAGTGGTGGTCTTCAAGCAGTCGGCCGTGCCCTCATACCCAGGGGCTCCCCAAAGGAAGCACCCCAGAGCCCTAGCACCTCTGAGGTATGGCCAGTGGTTAGAATGTCAGGCCAGGACTGGGTTCAAATCCTACAAAGCTCACCATATGACACTCAGCCTGACCCACCTCACAGGGTTGTTGTGTGAGGATAAGGCAAGGCGAGAAATCTCGCATGCTGCCGCCCTGAGCAACTTCAAAGAAAGGTGGGGCTGAAGATGTGCGAAATAAATGCACCTGCTCGCCCCAAATACCCAATGCCTTAGATTTTAAGGGTGGCAAGGGAGGAGATGAATGGATCTGACTGGCACAAAAAAAAACCTCATTGAAATTGTTTATTTATTAAAATGTATACACTCCCCCACACCCATTTTATAATGTATATAAAACAGAGAGAGCCATTAAAACAGATGAAAATTAAAAGATGAAAAACAAAATTATGAAACAGTCACGCAAAAGAAGTGCAACTGCACACATGGCTTAAAATAACAACATCCAAGTAAAGTCTATCAATGTGATCAGATTATCAAGTATAGTTCCAGATTTGCCAGGCTTATTTATACATTGCTTGACTGGGGGGTGGGGGAACTATCAAAGGGGGTTTATAAAAATGATAAAAGAGTAAAATTATCAATAAGAAGAATCAGCAATAATTTAAGACTTTTGAAAAACAAAAAAGAACAATAGACTAAGGACAGATTAGGCAGTGAGTTCCGAAGTGCCACGCTAAAAGACCAAGCTCTTACAAAAAGCACTCTGTACATGCTCGGCAGCCCTTGATTTTTTATCCTCACTTCACGCGTAACAGTAGCTGAGCCTTGGCCATGAAAATGATTCCCAAGGCCACGGCTTGGCAGGATCTGGGTGTTTTGCAATATCGCATAGTTCAACAATTCTTTACAAAGGCATGTCTTCGGACCCCAGGGAGGCGGCTTTTCCACTCAGGCTCGCAGCTCAGCCCAACCCCTTGCTCACTGTTCATCAGTCTATGGAGATAACCCTAACCCTTTAATAAGGTGATAGCTGCAAAGCCGTTGGTGGGGGACACTCACACATCCCTCAGTGGTATTTCAGGTCCCTGAATTTTCAGCTTTCATTCTTTTCTGAGGTGTATGAAAGGAGAGGGGAAGGATGTGCCATGCAACACGGGGGAAGAAGCAGAGCCAGAAAAGCAGCTATCTGCCCAGCAGAAGCACGTGGAGTACTCTCAGATTTCAGATTCCGCCCCAAGATTCTGCACTCAGGCAAACGCATTAACCTAGTTTGCAAAACGATAACCTGCTCCTGCTATCTTAAAAGACCACCTTATTTACAATGGCACAAGCTGTCATGGACTCTAGGTCCAAGAAATCAATGTGCAACAGCATACCTGGCAGTTGCTACAAGACTGTCCGTCGTGGTTAAGTCCAGGGCCCCCAACACAGCAGAATGAGCTGCAGTAATTAAGTGAAATAATAATACATATAATTGCAATCTGAAAAGCTCCCCCTCCCCTAATAAGACCATTAACTCCAGATTCCAAATGTGCTTCTGTCTCTATGCTGTTTTTGTTGCAACTGGTCAACACAGACGCCCTTTCAAGAGTTCCCTGATTCTCTTTCGGGTGGCACAGGAGGATCCCAAATGGGGTCCCCACCTTCTTTGCCTGCCCCACTCCACCACATCTGCATGCTGCTGCCCACCCCCAATCAATCTTTCGTTGCCTTTTGGTCTTAAGTGTCCCTCAATATCACACAACAGGATCATTCAAAAAAGAGAGAGGCCAGACCGATAAACACACCCAGACTCTGGAATGCTACGTGGGTGGAGACTGAGATGTTATGGAGTGGGGGTGGGGAGATGCAATGCAAGAAAAGTCAATGTAATATAAGATGAAGTCTTGTGCAGGTCAGTGCAATAGAAAAAAAACCCTCTAAATATAATTCTATTAAGCTTAAAAGGCGATTTAGTGCATGATCCTACAAAACTCCCTGGGAGCAGCCTCCCATTTGGGATGTCAAAGTGTGTGTTTGTGTGTGTGTGAACATTGTCCATGCTGAACTCTGTGGGTACCATTCTAGGCAGAAGCAGTAATCCCTTTATCCTGGCTGGGCATTTTTTTAATTGTTGCTGTTGTGTTTGCCGGGATGGCAGACTGATGCAATGGCTGACTTGATGCGCCAGAACATGAAAAGGGGAGATGAGATGAGCAAAATGAAGGCTGCTGTGTCCCCCCCCCCAGCTAATCCCCACACCACTGCTGCCACCACCACCAGGCGAGGCAACACACTCAAAAGCACCAGCAGCAAAGATCATACTATGGGTCAGCAAGTGAACCACATGGAGGGTGGGGAGGTACCACTAGCACTGCAGGTCGTACATATGCTTTTTGCTTCTCCTGGATGGGGGGAAAATACCCTTCATGGTGTCTGTTCATTTGGAGGGGATTTATCCTTCTCAATTAGGAAAGAGTCCCTTTACAAGACCATTTGGGTTTCCCCTGCTTCTTCCGTGGTTGCCATGCGCTCAAAGAGTCCCATGGAGAGACGCAGGGTGGTTTCTGAGAGTGAAGGCAGCAAAAATAATTAACGCTGGTGAAAAAGCAGTGGAAAATATCTCCTCCTTTCGGGGCCACACAAGAGCAGAGGGAGGGCAACTGGTGGATGCAGTCCCCAGATCATGCCCTGGGGATAGGCCTCTCTGTCCCTGTGACTCCCTAGGCTTCAAATATTGCTTCTCCGCCCCTGTAGGTTAGCCTGAGAGGATTGGGTTGGGAGTCACCAAGATGGCGCTCCTCAAGAATGCGCCCATCTCGTCCCAAACTGGGGGTGGAGAACCTGACACCTTCCAGATGCTGCTGGCTCTCTACTGTCCTTAACCACTGGCCAGGCTGGCTACTGGGGCTGATGGGAACGTCTGGAGGGCCCCAAGAGGTTCCCCATCCCTGGGACAGAGTGTTCCCAATGAGGATGAGAGGGTAACAGGGGGGAGACAGCTTCCCTCTCCATGTCCTAGCTAAGGGCTTGCCCCAGAGACATCTCACAAGCCACCCTGGAAAATAAGGGCCTTTTCACCTGGTCTAACAAGGCCTTTCTGATGACGCCCCCCCCCCCAGCTCTTAACTCCCTTCCTTTCAAAACAAAAGAGAACCTCATCTGCTAAAATGCAACTGGCTCTGCATTTCAATAACAGCTAGGGTGTTATGTTATATTTCTATCCAATTTCTGCCTGGAGAAGGATGCAAGGAAGGTATCAACAGGGCTGTGTTTATTTTAATTGCAACACCGGGGGCTTAAGGAAACGTCTACATTTTCGGCAAGGGCGGGTGAGGGAGGCAGGGCACGTAACTTGTCATGGGACATGCAGCTCTGCCTGGTGCCAGCATCACAGGGCACCTGCCTAGGGTCACATCCCAGCCTCTGGCCTCTGCTAGCCCTCCTTGCCATTCCTGCCTCTAAACTAGTGAGCAGATGAGAGAGAGAGAGGAGAGGAAGAGGGACAGCTTCTGCTCAACATGGCCTCTTCCTCCACAGTGCAGCCTGGAACAGGAGCTCAGCAAGGCGGACCTGCAAATTATTTGCTAATTATGCAAATGAAGTGGGTGGGGAAGTTAAACAGAGGGTGCCCAGATGGAAAACAATGGCTGCTCTGGGCAGAAGAGGGCATTTCTGCAAGTGTGGATTCTACAGCCCAATTAACTTTTTCTCTGAAGCTATTAGGTTTTAGAATGCGGTTAAAATCTAGGAAGGCCAAATGGCTAGGAGGAGGAATACCTGCACATCTGCTTTCGTATCTCTGGCTCTATAAGGACTAGTGGCCAGCTTGGTGCTTTTGAAAAGAAACAAAACATGGAAAGCCAGGAATCCAAGCCAAGGAATGGCCGGAATTTATGGGAGGTGGCCTGCCCAGAATCAGGGCAGACCTCAGAAAATGGGACCCTATGACAAGTCTGGGTCTTATTGCACGGCCTCCTTTTCCTTGGTGGGTCCCCCAATTCACAGCCCAGACTTGGGAGGAAAAGGTGCTCTAGCAAACCCAGGCAAAACTTTCCAGCTGTTGCTCTAATGCAAATATACGCACAACGTACCTGGCTGTGTTTAACTATATAAATTCTTTATACATTATATAAACAGGTAACTCTTTTCACATTATCTAATTGAGTAGAAGCAATTAAGGACCAACATTTAGAACAGGAAATACAAATATATCAGTTCTTATATGCGTAATGTCCAAATAGAAGCTTTTGTGTTCCACGTATGTATAAATGAATCAGGTTTTTTAAACGTAATGTCCAAATAAAAGCTTTTTGTATTCCAGGTATGTCTTAGCGAATATACCGGTAAGTGCCAAATGTAACAACTTTAAGGAGCAGTACTTGAAAAAGATGAACTTTGCTTTGTAATGTTCCACATCTGCCTTTGCAAAGTATGGTTGTTGTATACAGCTGCTGTGTATATCAGACAAAGGATACGAAAGATCTTAACATGTGCCTTTGCAAAAAATAGCTGTTGTATGCCGGTGTCAGACGAAAGAACTTAAATGTGACAAGGATTCCGGAATAATACCTTGTTTCACCCTGCCAGGCTTCGTCAGCCGAGCATACTCATATTTTGTGTATCAGAGACATGGAACAAGTGATAGTCCTGGTTGATCCTTTGGCTCCCTAAAAAAAAGCTCAAGAACTCTGGGTAGATCACTGCCAGTTGTTTTATACTGTGAGTAGATCGCAATCTCTTGGGAGTTGGAGGTGCCTGCTCTAATGCACACCTTCCCTTTTGAAGGAGAATGGCGACCCTCCAGTTATCTGCTTAATTCCAGGCACAAAAGCTTTGCTATCTCACAGCCTCCTCCTAATTGCATCAAATTCTTCAAAGCTTCGCTATCTCACAGCCTCCTCCTGATTGCCCCAAATTCTTCCCTTTGACCCAATTCATGTCGCAAAAAGCCTCGGGCTGAGATACGCTTGCATTCAACCCTCAGGCCTGCCACCCCACAGCTCGCCTTGGCATTGTACAAGGAGTCCTTTATGCTGCGTCTCAACACCCTGGATCCACTCCACAGAGACTTCTGGGCATGGGCGAAGTTCTGCCTGCCTGCCCCTTTTTGCCTTCCAAATTGAGGCTGCAAAACTTGCAGAGGCAGATTCCTTCTCCTCAGTCCCAGCCCTTGCAACTCCTCGGGACCGGGAGATGGAAGAGATAAGAGGGTGCTGAGAGTGAGGTTTCACAGGCCTGGTTCATATGAAGTTAACTTATTCGGGGCGTATCAGAGTATTGTTAAGTCTGGCTGGAGGCAGGTCTCTGGCAGAAAGCAAGGTGCTTTTCCCGCCCACTGCTGCCTGATATTCTTTAGCTGGAGATGCCAGGGACTGAATCTGGGAGCGACCACTGAGCTGCAGGCCCTACCTTCCATCTGGACAAATTCAGGGAACAGGAGAAGACTACTGATGGCTACTAGCCAGGATAGCTGTTCTCTATCTCCAAAGTTGGAGACAGATATGCTTCTGAGGACCATTTCACTGGAAACTGCTCTTGTGTTTGGGGTTTCCCATAATGGGCATCTGTTTGGCCACTGTGAGAACAGGATGCTGGCCAAGATGGGCCACTGGTCCCATCCAGCAGACCCTTCTTACATTCACATGTCTTCTACTCCAGGGTCACTCTCATGCTAGAAACTTAACAACAATCCCAGCTCCAGTCACTGCAGGAATCTCCCAGCCTAATGTTAACATATTTATAAAGCCAAGTGTTCAAAGAGGTTCACACACATTTCTCCTTGTTGCAACCTTTGCACCAATCCTGCGAAGGAGATCAGTATCAATATTGATATTGCATAACGGAGGCTGAAAGCAACACCTTAAAATTCCTATAACAACGTCTAGGACAAACCACCGAGCCAGATTTGCAGCAGGAACTGAATTCTGAACTCGGAACTGCCGCCGCACTTATCTGTACAGATTTGCAAAATCAGGAGGTTGAAGAGAATGTGCAGAGAATCCTTAGCTGAAACACAAACAAGCATCTAGTCCCTTATGTCTGTGGATGAAAGGCAGGCATGGTATCTTCACAGTCATTATGTTTTGCCAGTTTCCCTCCCACCTGCCCCCAAATCAGACAATGCTTGGGTGTGGTTTCTCAATAGTTAGGGTGACTATCCTCCTTTCATCTGCATGTAAACAAGATTTTGCATCCCCAACACACACAGTGTTCCTTTCAAAGCATTTTCTCCAAGGCACAATCTGACCTGACCTTCTGGGTGCAGTGGGTGCCGGTCTGTATGGTATGTCAACCACTGCTGTTTTGTGTTGGACTAATTGTAAGTGGCAGCAACACAGACCAAATGTTACTATTGCTGGAGGGGAGAGAGGGGTACCCTTCTCTGGGTTGCAGATATAAAGCAGAATCTGCAGGAAGCCACCACACACACACCCTGCCTCCATCCTGTCTGGTTATTAAATGCTCCCCCCAAAAGTAATCAACATCCCTTTTCAGAAGCACTTTGGGGTTAGGAATAGGACTAAGCGAGTGCAGCTTAAAATCCATATGCCACTTAACTTGAGGTGTATTATTCAGAAATTCCTGCCTTGGCCCTTAGTGTCCCCCAAAGGAAACCCTCAAATGGGCTACATCCTTTGGTGGTCATGCTGGCCCATTGTAAACTGACCTCCTGATCCGAAACCCTTGGCTTCTAGCTGCATATCTGGGGCAGCAGGTTGGTGGCTGGGACTGATATGCCTACAGCCTAATGATCCCTGTGTATCAGGGACAGCTCTTTATTTTCTGATACGTCGCAGTTGTCTCTAGTTCACCTCTTGAGGATGCCTCTGAGAAACATCAGCCCCCCCATCCCCCTGGCTCCACACATATTCCACCCCTGAGGGAGGGAAGGATGGGTGCGTTCACCTTGCCTCCAGCGCAGTGGTGAGGAACCTGCGACCCTCCATATGTTGTTGGACTCCAAATCCCATTGGTCCCAGAAGCCAGCATAGCCAGTGGTCAGGGATGATGGGAGTTGTAGTCCAACAACTTCTGGAAGGCTGCAGTCTTCTCCCCATCCCTGCTCCTTTTGAACTGCTGATAACACATTGCTTGGCTTTCACTGAGGATTTACGTCCTGCCTTTCCCTCCAACCAGTCTTCCCAGCTGCTAACTCCAGATACACACCCACACAAACCCTTAGCAGGAGGGATGTGGCCATCTCCAAGCTCTGATCGGTGTCATATTCCAAAGCACAGGGAGATTCCTAGCTGTCAAGAGACCATTTCCTAACCCTTAGCTCTCACTGGTGAAAGCATGCATGATTCACTAGCAAACTGCCTAATAAAACCAGCTGCCATTAACAATATTATAGGGCAATCATGTATTTCCACTGTATACTGGAACATGACAATAAAGCCCCTTTTGCTTTTAAACTACTGCAAGAAGAACAGAAGAGGCAGAGAAGGCACATCAGCTCTGAGTAACAAATGGAGGATGAGAAAGAGTCAGGTGCTGGTCACGGGACTGAGAACAGGAGGCTTACATAGGCATGCCCCAATTTTCACATTGTCAAACATTAAGAGGGTGTGACTATGCCCTGGTATGTTTCCTCTGCAATCTTCTTGTCTCACTATTATTCGCTGCTGAGATTTAATAAGTTGCATAACGCCTGTTTTACGAGTTTTATGTATATGTTGTGATGGCTATTTGACATATAAAACAGATGAGTGGGGGGGGGGGGAAGAATCAGTCAGCAAGGACAGACTCTTCTGACCTAGGACCAAAAGGTCAAACACTGTAATCAGAGGCTGATTTGCATCTGTCTGTCTCGGGAGACAATGGAGGAGTGTGCCTTCGGGAGTGAAGTCAAACCACTGGAGAGTTACAGCACCTGCTGTCACTGTAGAGACATGTTTTTGGGGCAGATGAAGGCATCCAGTTCTGCTCATGCAGGTGGACCATGTGGTCCTCACAGCAGTCATTCTTCCTCTGGTCACTGCTGTGGACGTATGACCCAAATGACTGTCTCCAGGCACTGTGGTTTATCTGCAAGGGATTCCCACACAAGCCGAGTTATCATCGCCAGCCTTCATGTTGCAATTGCAGACATCTTTGTAACACAGAGCTGGTTTTTCATCATTGCGTTGGTCATTAGCATCACATTCTTCCATACCCTTTCAGAGAGGAAAGCCACTGCTGTAGCTGCCTTGCCAGTATGCTTGTCCAGCTCAGCACCAATGGAGAGATTGCTGGTTATGATGGAGCCCAGGGAGGCAAAACCATCTACCACCCAAAACATGTGGTCATCAACACTTGATGTGTGGAGTGTTGGTGACAACCTGACCCAGGACGTTGGTCTTTGTTAGGCTGATGGAAAGTCTGAACTCCACAGGTACCGAGTTTTGTACACAGTTGTGAGAGGGAGAGAACCTGCACACCTGGCCAGTTGTGCCAGCGAAATTAGGCACAATTCAGTCAATGCACATATATTGAGTTGCTTAGGTACATCACCTGCTTCTACCTGAGCAGGGATGGAAAACCTCTGGCTCTCAAGTTGTTGCTAATCTAGAACTCCCGTTGTCCCTGCCCACAGGCCATGTTGGTAAACTGAGAATCCCAACACCATGTGAAGGACCATGGACTCCCCATCCCTCATCTATTTTCAGATTTCACTCACCTATGAAGCTCAGTGGATAGTTTTGCTGGGGGTCAGTCATTCTGGAAGGAAGGAAGGAAGGAAGGAAGGGAGGGAGGGAGGGAGGGACACACACCATCAAGACTAGATGGATCTTTGGTCTCATGCAAGGGCTGTTCTGATTAGATTCTCTAGATTCCAGGAAACTGCACAAGATCAGAGTTTCTCTGTTCTCTAGCACTGCAAACAAAAGTCACATAGACTTAAGCTTTCCATGCATCTGCACTGGTGTTATTAGAAGTGCTCCAAGAATGCTGGGGGGGGCTGCTTCTGAAGCAAGGACAATCTCTTGTACTGGGGGGCCACCTTCCCCGGGACAAGCAGGATCCTGTTCTCTTCCCCTTTCAATTTCATGCCCCTTCTGCTCCAATCAGTGCAGGGATTGAAAGGGTTGGATTGTGTAGAAGAGGAAGAAAATCCTGTCTTTGTTCCACTGGTGATCCAGAGCAACACCAAACCATAAAGTCATATGAGCGGCATTGAAAATTCAATTAGGAAGGCAAAGAATTTGCCAGATACATTGGCTTGGGGGCACGAGCACCCAGAAAGGAGACAAAAGGGAGTGGGTGTGCATGCATGGGAGAGAGAAAGCATTTGCAGCACAAAGGAAAGGCTCACTGACCGTCCTAGTTGCACAAAGCTGGGACACGGGCATGGACGGGAAAGGAAAGCAGAAATGTTGTTCAAAGCAGGGAGGTGGAGGCACAGTGTGTTCAGAAGCCCATGTTTCCTACCACCCTCTTAAGGCTGTTGGTTGTGCTGCCATTTTTGCACTTGGTTGTAGCAGCTTCCCAAATATAAAATGCATGTCACTAGCAAACGGCTAGTGATCGCCGAAGAATTGATGCTTTTGAATTATGGTGCTGGAGGAGACTCTTGAGAGTCCCATGGACTGCAAGAAGATCAAACCTCTCCATTCTTAAGGAAATCAGCCCTGAGTGCTCACTGGAAGGACAGATCCTGAAGCTGAGGCTCCAATACTTTGACCACCTCATTAGAAGAGAAGACTCCCTGGAAAAGACCCAGATGTTGGGAAAGATGGAGGGCACAAGGAGAAGGGGAGGACAGAGGACGAGATGGTTGGATAGTGTTCTCGAACCTACCAGCATGAGTTTGACCAAACTGCGGGAGGCAGTGGAAAACAGGAGTGCCTGGCGTGCTCTGGTCCATGGGGTCATGAAGAGTCGGACACGACTAAATGACTAAACAACAACAAGTCCTGAAAACCTAAACTACCTTACAACTGTAAGAGCTATGTGGGCAGGAGATTATTTTTCAGGGAAACTGAATAGGGTCTGAGAAAGGCTTTCACTTCTTCTAGTGCAGGAACACCTCCTTCAGTCGCTGCAGTCAAACAGGTTCAGTAGGTTTTGGATGCAGTGCGAAAAACCAGCCCTGCAAGACCTTTTTAGCCAGGCTTTAAGAAATGAGAAACAAAACCCTGCCTACATGTGGATTGTGTGGGAAGCAGCAAAATGGGATGACCGGGAGGGGAGACGCAAGAACAGCAAGGTATGAAGACCCTGCCCAACAACTTGATTGAGATTGAGTGTGCGCCTTAAAGAGGTGTCCCCTGGAATCCTCTGCTGCACTCATGGGTTCCACCTTGGCAGGCCTAGAGTACACAGACACACGCCCCGCAATCAATTCACACACCCATACAACCCATTGGTATCGTGGAGACCAAGAACACATATCCAGCCCTTCCGTGCGCACATGCTCCTCTGCGATAGCTGACTGTACAATAACCTGGCCAGACACATCCCAGGCTCCTTGGTTCCACCGACTTGCCCTGGCTTGTCCCCTATTGAACCTGCTGAGCGATCTCCAGGGCATGAACAGGCCCTTTTGCTGGTTCCCCTTTGTCTTGTTTTCAGGTACTGGGGGAACAAGCCCAACCACTGGCACCTTCCTCGCCACCCAGCTCTTCACACCTACTGTGTTGGGGCAAGCCCCAAAGAAGCAAGGGAGATCAGGCTGATAATGATATTTAAAAAAACAAGAGGGGGGGGGAGGCCAGAGCAAGAGAAGTGAGCAGCTTTTGCCACTCCTGTTGCCCCTGGGGGCTTCAGCAGGCTGGGATCTGGCATTCTGCCTGTGCCCCAACCCTGTGACACTCCAATCCTAAAATTCTTGTGGTTGTGTCTCCTCCTTGCATCACCTTCACATGAAGCAAACATGGTGCTGTGTGCTCCAGTCGTTGTGAAATTGGGTCAGACTGGCCTCCAGATTCCTTGTGTCCTATTCCAGACCCTCCCTAAGCTGATTCTAAGCTCATTTGGGCAAAGGAAGCTTCCTAAAGAGCAGCAAATGACTCCTGTGTCCTGTGTTGAAATTTAATTGTAAGGCAGGGAGATCTCTTTATGAACCTAAGAAGATCCCCGCAGGATCAGGCCCATAGGCCCATGGCCCATCTAGTCCAGCATCCGGTTTTCACAGTGGCCAACCAGATGTCTGGGGGGGGGGGAGAAACCCCAAGCAGGACCTAAGCACAAGAGCCCTCTCCCCCTCCTGCATTATCACCTCTGGCTGTATGGCATAGCCATCCTGGCTAGTAGCCATCAATAACTCTTTCCTCCTCCGTGAATTTGTCTAATCCTCTTTTAAAGCCATCTAGACCGGTGGTCATCACTGCCTCCTGTGGAAGCGAGTTCCATAGTTTTCTTCTTTTTGCACAGTGCAGAGAAAGTATTGTGTGTGTGTGGGGGGGTGTTTCCCACATGCAAAACTAAACTTCAGGTCATCCAACAAAACTGACGGACTTAAGATTCAGGACAGATAAGAGGAAGCACTACTTTGCAGTGCTAAACTGTTCCTGCCTAAATCAACCTAGTTGCTACGATCAGGAGAGATGGGGGCTTTTAGGTTGTGGCACTCCATCTTGGAGGGAGAAGTTCCTTCCCTGAGAGGTCCACACAAAAATGTTTTCATTCCTCCAATTTATCTTATTATAGATCACTTCAGTGCCTTGTTTTATTGTGATTTTGCTTTCAAAAACAATTTGTTGTTTTGACTTTGCATTATTTTATTGTAAGCTCCAGCAAAGCTACTGAATGCCAGTTGCTGGGAGTCAACAATGGCTCAAAGCGGAGTAGGTGGGTGAGTGCCTCTGGATCCCCCCCCCTTTTGAAAGCTTCCCACTGCTTGAAATAGGTAGCTGGGATATAAGGCCCTTTGGCCACATCTAGCAAGGCTCTTCTTACAGATTGCCAGTATCCTTCTGTTAAGGACAATGGAGGTTGATAACAATGCCATTATCTTCTGCCCAAGTCAGAGTCCTCAGTCCGGCTCTCGACAATACGCACTTGCAGCAGGAATCAAGCAGCTAGCGGCCTTTATCCTCCCAAGTTCAATCAAACTCCAGCAGGTTCCACCGACCCAGCCTGCCACATGTCAAAGAGAAAGATGCCTTTGGAGGACTGAGCAACACACCCACAAGGCTCCCACAGTGCATGGGCTGGTCCCTGCCTCTCATTCCAGAGTCACCGGTTAGGGCAAACAGGCGCAGATCTTTTATCTCAAGAGGAGGAGGACGAGGGTGGTGCTTGCCTTTCCCCTGCCAAAGTCTAGCTGCCCCTCAATCACCTACGTTCACGGAAGAGGATCTTTACTGTCTGCCTTCCTGTTTAAACGATATCCCCTGCCCATGAATTTTTATTTATTTATGTTAGATTTAAACCTCGCCCTTCCTTCCAAAGGAGCCCAGGAGAAATGGGGTGCAGAGGAGGGAAAGAAGAACAGGATGACGATAGAGACGCCAGCGAAACAGCCCCAAAGGCTGCCCATCCTCAGGCAAATGAGAAGACATTCTCCCACTCCAGAAGGCAGGAGGGGTGAAGTTGCACAGAGCAGCAGAATCACAGAATCGTAATGTTGGAAGGGACTCTCAGGGGTCATCTTGTCTAACCCCCTGCAATGCAGGAATCATGGCTAAAGAAGCCCTGACAGAATCAGTAACCCCCACACCGTATGCCAGGAGAGGGCTGTGAGAATGCTCACATAAATAATGACACCCACCAGCCACAAAGGAGGTTGCCCACTGCTTCTCTGCCTGATCAGGGCTTCTGCCTCCATCCAATCGGCTTCTGCCAGTGGCAGACACATTTCCACATCAGGTCAACCAGATAATTAAATCTCACACAATCACTTCCAACCCAGAGATTTAGCAGAATTACCCAACCCCAGCCAAGGCTTCCCGTTGCATCTCTGCATGACTCACAGCTGTGGGAAACAACGGCACACTTTTGGTTTCTCTTGTTTTTTTTGTCCCAATAGCACCCTGGTCCAATCCAGAATGCATAAAGAGCATGATCCCCTTCCGAACACAAGGCTGCTTAGGCGGCATACTGAACAAATCCAAAATTACGATCTGCTGGAATTTAAAACCACATATATTTGACAGAATTTGTGTTCTCACAGAAAGCCGTGGAATTAGGTCCAGCACTTGACCCTCTGAAAACTCTCCTTGCACTTTTCCCCTTTGTAACCATAAGGGCTTGGTTGCTAGTCTTAAATGAAACCAAAGGATGCTGAATGTGTGAGTTCAGTGTGTCAATTTCTTCTGTATATGATGCTCATACACAACACACCAGAGACTTGTCCACAAAGTTCACATTTTAAAAGAGCCTACGCAAGGCCTAAACGGATGAAGCTTGGAAGACCAGCATGTGCATGTATCATATTTACCTAAAAGTAGCTGGCTGAGGCAGGGACTCCAAAAGTTACTGGAGCAGAGCAGCAATGGGGAGAGGCGGTTTTATTCCTTTACCTCCACCAGTTCCCAGTTCTAAATTTCCATTCTGCCCCCTGCCCCGCAAGCTATTAGAGCAGTAGCAGAAAAGATATGGGTACCAATAACCAGGAAAGGGGAAGTTTTAACTGATAGCATAGAAAAGCACAAGAGCCAGGGGCGGCAGGGGCGAGATCTTTCTATGGGAAGCT
Source organism: Podarcis raffonei (assembly GCF_027172205.1). Lineage (NCBI taxonomy): Eukaryota > Metazoa > Chordata > Lepidosauria > Squamata > Lacertidae > Podarcis > Podarcis raffonei. The sequence goes on from NC_070617.1 coordinate 15,783,805, forward strand.
GACGCGCTTGGAGCTAGAACAAAGGAGAGTTGGCAGCTGTCAGTCAGGAAGCTTGGAACCTCACAAGTCTTCAAAGAACATGGTGGAGGCTCTTGCTCTGCCAGCCAGTTATGCCCAGGGCCGTCTGCGCTCTGCACTCTGTACTGAGAGAAGCAGGATTTTGCAACACTCATAATTTTGCATGCTCTTTCCTTTTCCATGAATATATATGGATGCATGTAATGTGGATGCCCTAACCGCACAAAATCTTTTCCCCAAAACCCCTCTGATATTTCAGTGGGCATAGCCCAGATATCTTCAAGAATAGATACGCGCAACCATTAAGCTAGGAATTTGGTGAGTTTCTTTTTCTTTTCTTTTTTTAAAAGGAAAGCTAAGATTATTCAGGAACTTAATTCGGCATCCAATACTTTTGGGGTTTTCGTCCTCTAATATTTCATGGAATTCTGGCCTAACACACTCTGGCTTAATTTCGCTGCTCTCAAAAGTGTGGAGCAAAGCCACAACAGACCTCATGGAGAGTTCAAAGTTTAATTCCCATTAAGGTGGATGACATGTGTCTGGGCACTTTCTCTCCAGACTTGGGGTGGGGGGAGAGAGAGATCACCTTGAACCATAGGACTCAACCCCCTGTCCCCATACAGCTGCAACTTGCAATTGGAAGAAGCCACTCCACATACAAGCGGACCGCCTCAGAAAGAACTAGGCTTAAGTTTGTCCGTCCCTTTGTCAATTATCACACTGTCAACGAAAAGCCAAATTGGTCTTGCAGCTGTTGGTTTTCTAACTAGGCAAGGGAAGCTTCCTCTCCTCCCCTTTTCACCTTCGTTCTCGTGTACCAAAAGAGGAGCAAGGACATGAGGGTCACAGGTCTCTTACACACCCTCAACAAACATGTGAAGTGTCCCAGAACTTCAAAAAACAGGTTACTGCCTTTGATTAAGAGGACGAAGGGATGGGTGTATGGGAGGCTAAATTGTACGAGCTGTTTTCAAAGGCAGGACTTTGTGTGAATGCTGAGATTTTGGAGAACGACAGGGGCACGATGGATGGGGGACAGAATGGGGACAGTTAAGAACAGGATTCAACTACCTGACAGTCCTGGCTTTTTCTTTTTTTAAAAATCAAGTTTCTAGTCCTTATAGTTGTGAAATGTATGCTTGAAAGCGTGTGAGCTGATGAAATCTCAAGAAGCCGGAGGGGCTGCTAACTGAAACTTTTTCTGAAACGCCAGTGCCCTTGCCCGCTCACCTAGTACCAGCAAAACCAGAATGATGCAAGAGTCGAAGTTATGCAAAGCAATTATGAAAATGGATTGAATTCAGATGATTTTTAATGGGTTACTCACCGCCTCAGCTGAAGGCTCCACCATGCTTCTGAAATTACTAACAGGGACCAGCCTGTGCTTTCTGGATTTCCCAAGAGCGACATACAACCTCCCACTTTTCCTCTCTCTCTTTCTCTCTTCCACGCCCCATATCTTAGCCCCACCAAGGCAATGTTCTCCTCCATTTCTGGAACTGAAATCCCAGGCGCCTTTTGCTTTCCATTTGTCCTTCTTGTTCAGGATTATTCCACCCTTTTCAAAGACAATACCAAACTGGCAAGGAAACAGTTTTTCTCCAAAGCAGCATCCGCAAAAAATCTTGGACAGGAATCCTGGAAGGACCAGACCTTTGCAGCACATTCTGAGCTACGTTTCCTTTAGGAACATATGAATTAACTCCACGTCTCACGTGCACCAACCTCGTGAGCAGAAATGCTGCCGCCGCCCTTGCAGAGCAGGGATGTCCAAAGGAACTCAATTCTCTCCCCCCCCCAAAAAAGAGGGTTTTGGTTGGGTTTCTTTGCTTTTTAAAGTCACCTACAACTCTCTCCCAGAACTGAGAAGGCACCCCACTCCAAAATCCACAGCTGGGCAACACATCTCTATTTAAATCAGCCAAACTGTTACAAAACAGTGTGCAAACTTTTGAGTTGTCCAGATGAGGTTTAAACTTTGAGATCTGCATTTGAACTCAGTCTGAAGATGGAGATTGCAGACTGATTTAGCCTTCTGCTAGGTGCTTGCAGGGATCAGGTTACACACCTAGGATTCTCTTTGTTTCAAAAAAACGCAAAGCCAGGCTATTACCCAGATCTGCCTCACACGGTATACGAAATGCCCAAGTTCCTGGTTAGGCAGAAGTAGAAAAAGAGAGCAACATAATAGCCTTTACATTAGGAAAGCTAGAGATTAATTTTGGGTGGTGCACTAGCTAAAAGAGTCGACCAAAGCCAAGTTATGTAGTACAATGGTACCACTGGTTACAAACTTAATTCTTTCTGGAGGTCCTTTCTTAACCCGAAACCATTCTTAACCTGAGGTACCACTTCAGCTAATGGGGCCTCCCGCTGATGCCGCTGCGCGATTTCTGTTCTCATCCTGAGGTAAAGTTCTTAACATGAGGTACTACTTCCGGGTTAGCGGAGTCTGTAACCCAAAGTGTTTGTAACCTGAGGTATCACTGTATTACCTAGCAGCTGGCAGGCATGCAATCCTCAAAATGCAAAGCTTCTCTTCAGGTGGTCGAAAACCATCCTCCCTCTGGTTGTCGATTTGTCCCCAAACAGCTAAATTTGGTATTAGGAAGACCACGTCCCAAAACGTACACTAGCAACCTGAAATAATTGCAAGCACCCCATTTTTTTTTTAGAAAGACTCCAGTGGAAAAGACCTTTTTTCGGACCCTAAACTAATGTTAACCTTCAAAGGGGTCTCTCTCTCTCTCTCTTCTCCCATTGCTTAATTGTGCCCTCAACAAACCCTTGCAGCAAAGGGACACATGGTGAAAGGCAAATTAACACACTGTGCCTTGAAGACCAGGCCAGGAACCACCTCATGAACAAACTGGAAGAAGGAATGCAACACAGGCCTTACCAGCCAGGAAGGTGCAAGGTGGACAAGGCAGGGAAGCTGGAAAACACAGAGTCCCTTTCAAGAGCTGAGGGGAAGAAAATGCCAGTGAGGGGGAAAGGAAACGTTTGCGGGGGACTCAGCCAGGGCTGTCTTCAGGTTGCTTTTTAAGCCTTCTCGTCCTGTCCCATCCATCTCTTAAATCTGCAGTCTTTCAATGGGCGCTTCAAGGTCCCGCTTCTCACTGAGGTGGTAAACTTCTGTCAGGGCTATACAGCTACAGGTTGCAATTTATGTGACTGAATATGCGCCCATGCCAACAAATAAAACCCAGTGATCAGGGAGCATTCAGTCAGCTGAGCCCTCACCTGCAGTCTAGTAATAAAGGCACAGGGTTGGCTACCTGAGGACTACTAGGCCTCAGAATAGGGCAAGAGTGGGGAACATGGGGCACTCCTGATGCAGCTGGACCAATGTTCAGATGGGAGTTAGATGCCAGCAATATCTGGAGGGCTCCCACTGGCTGCCCACCCCAACACAGTGTCATGTCAGGAGTTGGGAGTTTTTGAACTTGAAGTTCTCTCCCTCCCTTACCAACCAAGCGAGCCGCCCCCTCCACAGCCCCTAAAGTCCTCAGGCCAAAGCCCTAGCTGACCGACTGTGCCTCTGGCGCCAACCATGAATCTTGCCATTTCAAAAGGGACTTTGTTAGGCCTGCTAGCCTGGCCAAACACCCCTTGGCCTTGCTTTGTGTATGGGTCACTTTTCCTCCCCCCCCCCCAAATTTGGTTCACTTGGGACATTTGGCCTCTCCTCGAAGACACTTTGAAAAGTGGGGTGGGTGGAGAAAGTGTCTCCACTCCCGACCCATCAAAGCCCCTTTTCAGAGCTGTCCATTCCAGTGGAGACTTATAGGGGAAACCCAGCAACTTTTGTGCTAGGAAAGCTTTTGGGACGCCTGCCACGCAGGACAAAAAAAGGGGGTGAGAGTTAATGTTCAGTGTCAACTAAATTCAAATAAACTTTTGTGGTTGTCGTGGGAGCTCCAAGCGAGCTGCCATGGGGCCAGGAACTGCTCCAGAAAGTGTCTGGGGGGGTTAGTGCTGCACCAGGCCAGAGTTTGCTTGCTGCAGAGGTGCCACGCCCAAAGGAAACCCATGATCCAGCAACCACGGTGGTGGAGGAGGAAGAAGCGACAGAACCAGTATGCTCCGGCCTGCCCTACCTGCCAGGGCAGAGGCCAACACCCTTTTCACCTAACCAAATCTCGGCCTTGCCCAGAGATACGGAGCAGAACTGAGAGCAAAGCTGGGTGTCATTGTGGACCCATCTGTGGCTCTGGAGAGCCAGCCAGGAGGAAAACAACAATCCTGGATGAGAAGAGGTGGAGGAACTCCCCAAAAAGAGTGGACTCTATAACAAGATGGAGATCTGTAGTGGCCCCTACAATCTGCTAGGGGAACCATGTCTGCTACAGGACAAGGATGCGGGGTGCACAGAACAAAGGGGGGGACGTATTGCCACTGTGGATTCCTATAAGGTGGGTCACAGAGCTGCTCAACCGAATAGCCCAGGGGGCACAGCCTCAGAAATGCACATTTCTATAAATCTCCCCAATGGACCCCTAAAAATTAAACTCTCCGGTTTTATGAAACAAGCACTCCCCTCAGCTATATAAACTCCCACAGAATTATTTGCAGCCCCCTAGATCAGACACCCCACATGGTCCCATTAAAATATCTGTGTTCCTAAAGAGGAGAGTTTGGCTGCAGAGGGAAGAGAAACTTTAGTAACTCTACCCTACAGAAGAAACACATGTCTTCAAGTCTGTCCCATGGATTTGTAGACACTTCTTCAAAGCCCCATGGAATAGCTTACCAATAGCTGTGCAAAGGCCCCTGGCTCCCCAGAATGCCCCATACACTGACAGAAAAGAGTCTTCCTTATTGAAAACCTCCCCAAATCTCACCCTGCTCCACACCTACACAGCTCCTGCTGACAAGCCACGTGCAAAGTGCTTTCCCTCAGACTCATAGAGCTCCCAGATTCCCCCTGCCTCACCCCATAGAAAAGCAGGCACACAGCCAGTTTCTGTAGAACTACCCCTCCTTCAAGGCGCCTCCACAGACGAGACCCCCCCCTACTTTGCATGCAACGTGTTGTGTCGTTTGGCTCCTTTGCCCCTCTCTCCTGCTTGCGAGAGATCCCTTCCTGGACTCACCCGCCCCCCCCCCCTCAATCCCAAGTTTTGGAGTGGGGCTCAGCCCCTCCCTCCCTCTGCCAGCTAAAAAGCCTGCTTCGCATTAGTCAGTCTTTCCAACCACCGCATTCCAGAGGCAGCTGGAGGGGGGCCAAGTGGGGGGGGGGAGCGGCAGGGAGGAGCTTCCCCACCTACTAGAGGGCCAGCCCCGGACTGAGCCAGGCGAGGCGGCCGCGGGGACGAACGGCCGCTCCCTCTCCGGCGAAACGACGCGCAAAAGTTTGAGCCCATGAGGAGTCGCCGCGCCTGTTGCAGGCTGGATCCGAAGTGACATCCAGCACAAGTCGCAAAGCCCCCCCCCCCTTTTTTGCACGCGGATTCGTAAGTGCAGCACATTCCCCATTCTACAGCACGCCAGACTTTTCTCGACAAGCAATGCGAAAGGGAGCCACTCCGAATTAAGCCAAGAGAAAAAATACTCTCGAGAGGGAAGTGGAATTTCGAAGCCCATCCAGCCCCTAGAAACAAACACACCCTTGGAACGGGGGGGGGCAGAGATGAGCTTTGCAAAAGACTGTGCAGACCTTACTCCCCCGTAATCCGAAAGAACGCAAAAAAAGGCGTCATTCCCTCAAAATTCAAAAAGTCCGAAGAGGTTGGGAGGGGATCTCTAACACACACACACACGTAGTTTGCAACCGCCCGATCTCCTGAGGGTTGCACGCCTTCCGATCTGCAAACTGGATGCCACAAAAAGAAGTCACTCCGGAGTAAGCCAACGCCTTAACGGGCATGCGCATCAGCGTCTCGTGCAGCAACCCAGGGGTGATATCCGAGCTCCCCTCCATCAGACTCGCCTCCGGACAAAACCCTACTTCCAAAAGCACCCCCCCCTCGCATCGCCCCTCAAGCCCCCCCCAGCCAACTAGCCCAACTAACGTCGTGTAAACAAGCCGATGGTTTTCACACACACCGCCTATCCACACGCGGATAGCCTCCCAGTTGTGGATCCAGCCCCGCTCCTACACCAGGTCTTGCTACCCCCACTTCTCAATAGGCACCCCTCCCCTCAAAATACGATAGGGCGGGGTCACACCCAGCGGAAAGCCCTGGACTTTCTCGAAGTGAGAGGGAGTGAGTGGGTGGCTCTTCTCCAGAGTCATTTCCATAACTTCGGTTTCCAATAAATACGAATCGGCGCAGATCCCGGAATCTCCCCCTCGCTTGGTCACCTCTCCGCACCCGAAACCAATCCGGTTTCCACGCGCACCAAAACTTTCAAACTTTTCCATCAACTTCTCTGCAAAAAAAGGCTGCGGAAGCTCCGCCACCCTCCCGCCTCGTGTGCCAAGGGCGTTGCCCAGAGGTGCCAAGGCTGGACGGGGGGGGGACTAAGCAAACAGAGAGGGGAACCCTTTTCGACTAGGCACAGCTTTTAAAACATACAAACTTTTTGAGGGGGGCGCTTGAAGGAGACTAACTTGTGCTCTGCAAAAATGTGCCCAAGTTTATTTTCAAGTATGCAGGAGGATGGGGGGGGGCGAAATTAAATAGAGTCCCGTCAGCCCTGGTGAGGCTGTGGCCGTGCGATGGGGCTACCAGACCTCCCCCCCTTTCCCGGCCCAAGCTGACCACCTCCCCCCCCCACTGCCTGCCCGCCCGCCCGGGTGGTACCTGCGGGTCCGTGGCCTTCAGCTGCCCGGCACGGCCATGCCCGGCTTTGTCCCGGTGGCTGCTTCTGCCCAGACCCCGATCCTGTCCTGGATTCCTGGAGGCGGTAGCTGAGCCCCGGCGAGCAGGCTCTCTCGTGTGGTATCCCTGCCGCAGGAGCGCACCGAGTGGGCAGCACCCAGTCTAGGGCTGGGCTCTTGTAACTCTCAGCCCGGGATGGGTGTGACTCTCTCTCTCCGCTCGCTCGCTCCCCTTCCCGGAGCTGGGGAGGGAGGGACCAAGCCAGGCTCAGAGGAGAGAGAGAGAGAGAGAGGCAGCGGAGCAAGCTCTGCCCCCCACCCCGCTCACTCTCAGAAGAGGAGCCTGCTGGATCAGACCAGTGGCCCACCTAGTCCAGCATCTTGTTCTCACAGTGGCCAACCAGATCTGCCTGGGGGAAACCAAGCAGGATCCGAGCGCAAGAGCCCCAGTTGTTCCCAGCTAGCAGCCATTGATAGCCCTCTCCTCCGTGAATTTGTCCAGTCTTCTTTTAAAGCAATCCCAGTTGGTGGCCCTCCTGTGGCAGTGAGTTCCATAGTTTAACTATGTGCTGCATGAATTACTTCCCTTGCCCCCTCCGTCCTGATTCTTCAAGCATTCAGCTTTCATGGGATGTGCACAAATTTTGGTGTTAGGAGAGAAAGAGAATTTTTCCCCTCTATCCGCTTTCTCCCTGACATGCAAGATTTTGCAAACTTCTATCATGTCGCCTCTTTACTAAAAAGTCCCCAACGCTGCAACCTTTCTTCATGGGGGAGCACTCCACCCCTAGATAATTTTGGTTGCCCTTTTCCTCAACCTTTTGCAACGATGCAATATCCAATTCTTCTCCAAAAGGACAGTGCCGGGATGGAAGGTGGGGGCAACCTGTGGGGGCAGCCTCCAGGTCTTGATGGACTTCCAGCAACCAGCATGCCAAATGGTCAGGGATGAAGGGAGCGGCAAAGGCAACAACCCCCAACCCCTCTGTAAAAGGGAGCCCTACTGGATCAGGAGGACAAAAAGGCACGTAGGCCAGCATCCCACATCCTCCCAGGGAGGTTAGTCAGATACCTCCCAAAGCAGTAGATCCCCCCTTCATGTCCCTCAGCAACTGGTGTTCAAAGGTAGACTGCTTCTGAATCTGGAAGCTCCATTTAGCTATATGACAACTAGCAGCCAGCGTTGGTGGCTCTTCTCCTCCACCTATTCCATAAATTTGTCTCTGACCACCTTGCCATATTCAGGTTGCCTCTTCCTAAATTCTGTAAAGTGTTATGTGTGTGTGTGTGTGTGTGTGTGTATATATATATATATATATATATATATATATATATATATATATATAATAATAATATTTATTATAATAATATATAGGTAAAGGTAAAGGACCCCTGACCGTTAAGTCCAGTCCTGAATGACTCTGGGGTTGCGGTGCTCATCTCACCTTACTGGCCGAGAGAGCTGATATTTGTCCACAGACAGTTTTTCCAGGTCATGTGGCCAGCATGACTAAGCCGCTTCTGGCAAAACCAGAGCAGCGCATGGAAACACTGTTTACCTTCCGCCAGAGCGGTACCTATTTATCTACTTGCACTTTTTGGGGTGCTTTCGAACTCCTAGGTTGGCAGGAGCTGGGACCGAGCAACGGGAGCGTACCCTGTTGTGGGGATGTGAACTGCCGATCTTCCAATTGGCAAGCCCTAGGCTCAGTGGTTTAGACCACAGCGCTACCTGCGTCCCTATAATATAATATAATATAATATAATATAATATAATAAGTGATATATAAAATACTGTAAGGAGCCAGCTCCCCACCTTTTCCTCCATCCAGATGAGCCTTTCAAAAGAATGGGGTCATACAGCAATGCTTTTCACACTGGGATGGGGTGCAAATCCTAGGATCCCTCAGCAGCAGATGTGGGAGTAGTCTCAGTGGGGATATAAGTAAAGGGGTGCAAGCTTTGCTGGAGACATCTAGCTTAGCACTACAACAGCAGTAGGTTTAGGAACATTCCAGACCAGGCTGGCACCAGACGTGGTAAGCAGCTTTGCGCTCCAAGCCCCAAACCCAGCAGGAGGGCCCATTGCAAACCCTCAGCACCCCATAAGAACACAAGAGCCTGCTAGATAAGGCCAAAGACCCATCTAGTCCAGCATCCTGTTCCCTAGGACAGCAAGTATAACTGGAAGCTCACAGGTCCAATAAGCAACAACTTTGGAATTCTACCATTAGGCAAGCAAGCAAAACTACTATAACATTTTATATTTCCGATTTAGGCAAATACCTAGGTAAAATACAAACGAGACATTCAGACAGACTGAAACATATTAAACAACAGTGGAAAGAAGGTCAAAATGGGGCTGACTAATAAACCACAACATTTGCAGGAACACACACACACACACACACACACACACAAAACAACCCTTTAAAAAATGCCCCGGACCATCCCAATTAGAAGACAGTCTCTCTCTGTGTGTGTGTGTGATATGGAATGGCGGGTGCTGAAAGAAAGGGCCATCCTGACTGACTGACTGACTGACTGGCTGGAACCAGGAAAAAGGAGCACTCAGCACTTCAACATTTTGGAGCAGTTGTCCCGCTTGAAAAGCTGTAAACCATGGGTAGGCAAACTAAGGCCCAGGGGCCAGATCTGGCCCAATTGCCTTCTAAATCTGGCCTGCAGATGATCTGGGAATCAGCGTGTTTTTACATGAGTAGAATGTGTGATTTTAAAATGCATCTCTGGGTTATTTGTGGGGCATAGGAATTCGTTCATTTCCCCCCCTTCAAAATATAGTCCAGCCCCCCACAAGGTCTGAGGGACAGTGGACTGGCTCCCTGCTGAAAAAGTTTGCTGACCCCTGCTGTAAACGTTCCTCATACAGTTGTACCTCGGGTTAAGAACTTAATTCATTCTGGAGGTCTGTTCTTAACCTGAAACTGTTCTTAACCTGAGGTACCACTTTAGCTAATGGGGCCTCTCGCTGCCACCGTGCAATTTCTGTTCTCATCCTGAAGCAAAGTTCTTAACCTGAGGTACTATTTCTGGGTTAGCGGAGTCTGTAACCTGAAGCATCTGTAACCCAAGGTACCACTGTACATTGCCCAAATTAACTGGTGGAACTCACTGCCGGAAGATGTGTGATGACTACTAGTTTAAACATTATTTTTTGGGGGGGAGGGGACAGAATTAAGCCAGGAAGTTAGTATGAAAAGAAACTTATTGAAGAGTTGAAGTGACCCACCACAGCTGCCTCAACTCCTATGGAAAGGGTCCACTACTCACCTGGATGAGAGAAGGCTGTAGAGAGGAGATTAGGGACAAAACTAAATAGGCAGAATTGTAGATCTTGAGGGAGATGGGGGTGGTGGCTGGGCCACAAACTTCCTGTTGGTTGCCCATGTATGACAGAAACTCACCACCTCCTGTGGCCCAGAGCAACGAGCCCTCCTTCCCCCCGACACCTGCTCTGTTTACAGGCTATAAATACACCATATAGAGTGCAGCTTGTTTATATGTTATAGATACCATGAAAACCTCTCCAATTGAACACTGGACTCCTCACAGCTGTCAATCAGGGGCACATCATCCACCCACCCTTGTTCAGAAGAGCTGCTTCTTATGCACAGTAACCTTCCACAACTGATGGAGACTAATTGAAAAGTCTATCTGCAAATCCGTCCGGCACTTTAAAAACCCTCACATGATTGCACCTTGTGGCAATGAGTCCCACAAGTTTATTTTGCACAGCAAGTTAAAACATATTTTGACCAATGCTTCCAACAAAAGACTTTACTGGACAACACAGACACTTATATCCCTAGGACAGGGTGGGCAAACTGCTGCCCTCAGCCTAATTTCATTTGGGTAGCCTGGGGAAAATGGGGAGAGGGAATAATAGAAGTACCGTATAGATCAGAGTTGGAAAGGGCCCTGAGGATCATCTAGTCCGACCCCCTTGTAATGCAGGAATATGCAGCTTATGGGGATCAAACCTGCGACTTTGTTTTTATCAGCACTGTGCTCTAACCAACTGAGCTGTTTGAAGAGAGGGAAAGAAGAGGTAGCAGAGAGAGAGAGAAAAGGGGGTAGCAGGAATAGACAAGAGAGAGAAGGGGTGGCAGAGATAGAGAGAGGAAGAGGAAAAAGGAGTGGGGGGGGGAGAGAGGGAAAGAGAAAACTGTTGCCTCTAGCCTAAAGTTACCAGACGTCCCCATTTCCTGGGGACAGTCCCCGGATTTCAAACCAGACCCCTGACAAAATCCATTGAAGTTGAAAAGTGTCCCCGGATTCATTGAAAGAAATCTGCTAACCTTACTCTAGCCCCATCTACTTATGGCTTGGCTCTCATCCACAGCTGGTTCCAACCCTGCCCACCACCGGTGTGCTGCCCACCTGACATATTTTATCAATGGGGGGGGGGGGAGGTCCTAGAATTATGGGAGGAGAAGAAACATCTCTCTGTCTCTTACCCTCCATGCACCCAGTAATCACTTTTCTCTTCCCAAGCTGCCTGGGAAGCATCACTGACAGAGTCTCTAATTACAGCCGGGACCTTGCTCTGTAGTCATAACAGAAAGGCGGATTAAAGTCCAGGCTTATGCTGAGTGGGAATGCTGGGCAGACATCACCTCACACATAGCTAAGGCAGGCAGACTATGGCCTGAGGAGGAAGAAAATAGCTGTCGAGGAGATAATGTTAATCATTATGTTTGCGGAAGGGATTCCTTCTCATAAGTTACAAAGAGGCAAACTAAAGCCACATGCAGCGCTGAGAATTCGGAGAAACTGATTTGCAAGGAGCAGTGGAGGTAGCTGGAGGCTGAAAGGACCGCCCCAAGTGTTTAATTAACTTGTGGAACTCCCTGCCACAAGATGTGCTGCTTATGGCCTCCAACTAAAAAAGAACTGGACGCTATCTTCACTATGCATTTAACACAGCATCGTACACTTTAAACAACCGTGGCTTACCCCTGAGACTGCTAGGAACTGTAGATTGTTAAAGGTGCTGAGAATTGTGATATGTATACTGCGGGTGGGGCCTCAGACAAATTTGTGGAGGAGGGGAGAGGCCTATTAGTCACCACGATAGCTAAAAGCAGCTTCTGTGTAGGGTGTGGCCTTGCGTAACTCAGCAACAGGTGAGATATACATCACACACATACACAAAGTCAAAAAATAATCCAGACATGCGTAATGTCTGCATGTGCTAATATATGCAAATTTAGAAATATTTACTAGGATTGGACAGCCCTATGTGCAAAGGGAGTATGTTTACCTCTGAATAGGAGATGCTGGAGGGACAAATATCGAAGGAGTGCCAGGGCCTTTGTGCCTCGTTTGTGAGCTTCCTAGAAACATCTGGTTAGCTACGGATGCATTGCAGCCAACATAAAATATTTGAGGGGAATGGCCTGCCCAAAGTTTATGGGCATTGCCATTCAAATGGTGTATGTGCACCATGTTTTGTGATTGATTATGCAGGGCAGGGCTTACCTGCTCCCCCCCCCGCCTCGCCCCACAGTATTTTATTCAAGTTGGCACCCTTGTACTGGTGGAAACAGCATCCATCCTCAGGATTGATGGACCCACAAGCCACGAGATTTGGGAGTGAAAGCAGCAGCCCTCCTGGCTATGATCCCCCCCAGCAAGTGTCACAACTATACTATGGAGCTGATGATAATTCAGAACAAATGATGGCTCTTGCTTTACCCCTTCTATCGAATCTTGCAGCTGCAGAGGAGTTGCAGTATAACCAACGTTCCCAATTTGGGAGGTGGGTTTTGCTCTCTACAGCTCCACTCCTTTTTTTCAATGTCATGGGGATGCAAGCAGCCAGCTCCCCTGACCCCACATGCCCCCCCCCCGGTTTTACCAGTATGGTACAGTGGTTAGAGCAGGCTTCCTCCACCTCAGCCCTACAGATGTTTTGAGACTACAATTCCCATCATCCCTAACCACTGGTCCTGCTAGCTAGGGATCATGGGAGTTGTAGTCCAAAAACATCTGGAGGGCCGAGGTTGAGGAAGCCTGGGTTAGAGTGTCAGACTACTAGGACCTGGGAGAGACCAGGGTTCAAATCCCCATAAGGCCATCGTGAAGCTCACTAGGTGACCTTAGAAGCCAGCTGCTGCCTCCCAGCCCAACTTACTTCACAGGGTTGTTGCAGGGGTTAAATTAAGAGGGGGGAGAACCATGTATGTCCCACAATGAGCTCCTTGGAGAAAAAGGGCAAGATATGCTAAATGCAATCAATAAGATAAATGCCTCTTTGCCCAGGCTTCCTTGCAAATAGTCCTGCCAGCACGTGACTGTGAAGCACAATTACTGTTTGCAAAACACTTCAGGATCCCAGAAGAGAGGCGCCAGAAAGTGGAACTTGTTCTTCTAATTATTACCTGGCTCGCTGGTAGGCTTAATTAGCAAGCATCACCGGCCCAGCCCCTTGAAGTCTGTGAGGTGGCTGAGAAGGCTCGATGTGTGAAGAAATAATTTAAGATCAGAGTAAAAGAAAGGAGAGGAATCTTTAAAACCAGAGTTCCATGGAGGCATGAAGGAAGGAAGAGCATCAGCCATCAAGTTGCTTTTTTGAAATGGGTGTCCCCCACCCATAATCTTGGAACTAAGCCAAATGGCCCAGCTGCAGCCTGTATTACACACACAACTGAGGGGAACTCCATGCAGGGGCAGGGGAACCATGATCAGGAAACTGATTTTAAAGGCTGGGCCTTTAGTCCTTCTTGCCCAAAACTCCTGCTCTGACTAGCAGTGGCTTCGCGGGATCTTGGACACATAAATGTTTTTCCATCACCTCCCTACTGCCCGATCGTTCTAACTAAATTTTGTTAAAGACATGAAATATTAGCAACTTGTTTTATTCATTTTTAGCTGCTGCTGTTGATTTCAATTGCCGTTTGAGTATTTTAATATACTCGTGTTTAACTATTTTTAAACTGAGAATATTAATGCTTTATTAGTGGTTTTCTTACAATCGAACGGTATATAAATCTGGTTAAACAAAATAACAGTAAATTCTGGGACTTTCTGTATGAAAGGCAGGTGCTCGTACCTACCAGCTGAGCTTTAATTTTTTTCCATGGAACATAGGAAATGGTCCCATACCAAGTTGGACTATTTTGTTGCTCCAGTGCTGCATTGTCAGCTCTGACTGGCAGAAGCTCTCCAGGGACAGGGTGGGTAGGCTGCTGCTGCTTCCACCCCTGCCACCTGCCACCTGAAGCAGCTGCCTCATGGTAGGGCTGGCTGTACCTTATACCAGGTCAGGCACTTTGCCTAACCAGCTCTGTAATACCTACTCGGACTGGCAGCAGTTCTCCAAGGTCTTCCCCACTATCCTTTTCACCTGAGTCGATGGGGATTAAACCCACATTCTTCTGCATTATTACCTGCACTATTATCACCTGCACTATCACCACTGAGCTCCAGTCTCTCCTCCTTCCCTGCACTAAATACCAGTGCATGTAAAAATAGCATGCACTTGAGGGCTGGCTGAAACCTGCATGATTGTAAAGCAGGCAATCCCAAACTCGGCCCTCCAGATGTTTTGGGACTACAATTCCCATCATCCCTGACCACTGGTCCTGTTAGCTAGGGATGATGGGAGTTGTAGTCCCAAAAACATCTGGAGGGCCGAGTTTGGGGGTGCCTGTTGTAAAGTGTAAGGCGCTTTGGGTTCATTTGGTAAGTAAAAGTGGGATATAAGTTATTAAAATAAATAAACAAACCTGGTGATGACTTCTACCCATAGGCCATTGCAGATCATGCACCACAGATAAACCTCTGAAAACCAGTTGCTGGGAACTGCAGGATGGGAGAGTGCTATTGCGCTGGAGTCCTGCTTGTGGGTTTGCCCACAGGCATTCATTAGCTGGAGCACAATGTAAACAATGATTCTTATGCCCGTTTCTTTGTTCCACCTTCACAGCTGGTGGAACGATCTCACCAAAAAAATCACGGATGTTTGGGCACTGCAAAATTTGCTTTGTAAATACCTTGGGAAGCAAATTACAGTTGCAATTTGCTATTTTTTCCCCACATGAATGAGCCAAATTGACATCCCTAGCTTCTGTTACTGGAGGCCCTGGTGGCTGTAGTGGTCAGGAGTAACTTTTGCCAGCTTCAGATGGTACACTAGTGATGACCATTCCTGGGATAGCCTCAATAGTCCGACTCATTCATTGATAAGCTTAAGGTTGAACAATTTCAGTGTCCTCTGTGTACGGCTGGCTTGGGAACTGAAAAACCCAGCGGTTAAGATGCTGAGTGGGGCATCCTACTATGCTCGTTTTGTGTCCGGATTTTTGCTTTTTGAAATATGGCAACCCTACAGGGTGACACCACTTTTAAAAAGAACTGTGCTGGCTGCCAACCTACCTGAAGGGCTGCTTTCCCCCTATATCAAGCTCACCAGTCATTAAGACTGCCTCCAAGCCATGTTGCTAATCAGCAAGCAGAAGAAGGACCTTTTCTGTAGTACTGTAGTGTCCTTTCTGTGGAACCAACCTTCCTTCTGAACTAAGACTACATTAATGCAATTTGCTTCCTAAAAACATGTTTGCTCTAGAAGGCATTGGAAGCTGCCTTACACCATTGGTCAACCCAGCTCAGAATTGTCTACACTGACTAGCAGATGCTCTCCAGGGTCTCAGCCAGGCATCTTTGCCCAATCCTACCTGGAGATGCCACTGGGGAGTAAAAAAAATAAAAGTTATTGAAGTAAATCAAACAAATCAATGCAGTAAAAATAATAGAAGTAAAAAAAAAGCAGTGCAGTATATCTGGGAGAGACTTAACATTAGGTTTGGTAATACCAAAAGGAAAACAAAATTCCACGCAATGAAATTTGTATGTTTTTTTTTGTATAATAGACAAAAATCCCAAAAAATTATGTGCTGCTTGACAGGGATCGAACCTGGAACCTTCTGCATGCAAAGCAGATGCTCTACCATTGAGTCACGGCCAGACCCAAGAGACCTTTGCTGCCTGTTAACACCATCAGGTTTCTTTTAACCAACTGCCAAGTGCCCTTCACTTAGTGGCTGATGTTTTATTCTTAATTTTACTTGAGTTAACAGCTGTCAGGATGGCCGAGCGGTCTAAGGCTCGCAGTCTCCCCTGGAGGTGTGGGTTCGAATCCCACTTCTGACAACAGAATTTTACTCGGGTTGTGCCCTGCCTTATTATTATGAAGGAAATTCAGATCAGAAATACTGTAAGAAATAGGATTGCGTCAATTATTTTTGGATTTTAAAATAACCATTTCCTTGCAAATTAATCTGGAAGACAGCCATAAAGAGGCATTTCAAACTTTGCTCCCCTTCCCTCCTTCCAAAATTGTGCCTTTGGGCATGAGGCCTTGTGGCTAGTCTTCCAGTAGGTAGGCCTCTGAAGTAACAGTACTGCTGAGGGAAATTTCAACCATCTGCGGCGGCCCAGGGCCGAATCATGCTGAAACCAGCTCAATAATGGCTTCTGGCTGCCACGTGATAGCCAGTCTCCGTGGCCAACGTGCCCACAGTCATTGCCACAAGGCAATGATGGAGACGGGGATTCCCTTGCTGCCCGCTGTGGGCCTTGTGATGTCATTTGCCCGAGTCCCTTGGCAACCCAGCCCAGTCATTGTAATATTTGCCTTTATTGTGCACCAGTCGCCGCAGCAACCATGTGCTGCTGGCAGGAGGAGGAAGAGGAGGAAGGGATCCCCTTTTGCCTTGGAGCAATAAAACCAAAAAGGCACAGTTTCTATCCCTCAGAGAGAGTCCCCTGACCCAGGCCTCCTTTCTTGCAGGCCAACATTTCTCAGGGGCTCTCCCCCCTACAGCGAGTCTCCTTCACCGCCTTCTCCTTGGTGAATCTGAGACTGAAAGAGGGCGCGCCACATTCCCACTCGCAATTTCGTGGCAGGCGAGAGGAGGAGTTTGATAAGAAGCAGACTGAGTCACTCAGGGAGGGGACTCATTTCAGGCACCACTAAGCCGCAGCTGAGCCTCCTCTTCTCTTGCTTCGCTCTGCCCACCCACCACTCCGAGGATGTGTTTATATCAGGAGGGTGGGCTTAAGTTGGCCTGAGGCATTTTCTGTCCCCCACACCCCAGTCTTCATTCTCGGCTATACCGAGTCACCAACTTCCCCTTTTGACTCAACCAACCCAGCTCCCCGGCAAGGAACCACAAACCACAACTCAGCCCCATTTCCACAGCCCTGTTCTCTTTTCTATGCACACAACAGCTGGATGCTACAACATAACATAAATTAAGAGTAGTTGCATTTTATTTTTATTTTTGCAACGATCTGCTAGTCACAGGGGAAGAGCCACACTAGACATCTCACACATTTTGAAGGCTATCTTTGCAGCATGAAGGACTAGGAACTCATTCTTTTAAATAAGATGAGAGGCTGAGTTCTGCATCCGATACCAACGTTTGTACTCGGTGGGGAGAGGTTGATTTGTTTATTTTTGGCATTTATATACTATCCGATCCTGTCATGTTCTCTGGGCAGCCCGTGACTTAAGCTCAATCATCAGGAAATGCAATTAATTGACAACTAAAATACAGCTAAAACGAAAAGATGCATGGAATCTTGCCTATTTAAACTTTACCGCTCATGAAATACTCAGCGTGGTTCACACAAAATGGTAAGCTATGGTGTATTGCACCACAGCTTATTTCAGGCGTCACCCACATGACACCCATGGGTGGCAGTGTGCCAGTCAGTACCTCCTAAAGCACAGGTGAAAGGTCTCAGTAAATACCCCCTCAAAAATTCACAAAACAGGAGAGACTGCTTCTGTTTTTACCTCCGCTGTATTGAATAGGTGCCTTTAAACATGCCCACATTTTATTGGGAGCCGAGACTAGATGCCCTCCTGTTCTGAACAGGGCAGGACTGTTGCATTCATGAGGCAAGGTGAGGGAGCCACCTTTGTGGTTCACCTCAGGTGCTGAAATGTTGTGGGCTGGCCCTGGAACAGGGGAAAGGGGCAAAGAGTTTCTTTCATTGAGTATGTCAGTGGCTGCTGTAGGGCTCTTTCCCCCTTATGGATGAGATGGCTATTGGGATTTTCTTTATTTATAAAAGTGGTACTTTTTAGTGATGACAAGCGCTGGTGTGAAGTATTGTTTGTATTTGTTTGTTTCTTGTTTGCTGCCCATGGCAGCCATTTTGTTCTTGCACCTACAGCACTTTCATCATGGTTTGAGTACTGGCCACTCATTTTTAAAAGGGAAAAAACCACAGTATAAACGTGTTTATATGCCACTCTCTCATAAAATATAAGGGCAGTGAACAGCAATATAAAAACATTAAAAGCGGTACAGAACAAACATTAAAAGGACTGATTACTCAAGAAAATCTTAAACAACTGCATAGGCCTGTCTAATTATGCAGTGGTGGCCCTTCCTCTTTGCACTTTTAGATGTGACAGCCATTTTGTGCCATGCCATGCCCCCCAACAGCAGCCATTTTGTGATTGTTACCCACAGTGTTTCCTAAAAATTCGAAATGCTTCCCACTGGACAAAAGGATTGGCAACCCCTGACTTAGTGTTATGTGTGAATGCAGCCCAGTAGCTTAGCTACTGCTAAGAAACCACAAGCTGTAGCCACTGTTTTCTTCTTGCCTTGTGGACTGTGGTTTGTTTTTAACTTTCATGGCTGCTTTGACCACCCCACCCCAGATGCTTGCCAAGCTACAAAGGAAAGGACAGCTAGAGAACAAACTAAACTTTTGGAGAAACAAACCATGGTTTCCTCGACTGTGGGACAACCTGTGGTTACTTCATGGTTTGCTACAAACCATAGCTTAAACAAACTATGGCTAGGGTTATGCACACATTTCTGTTTTCTCTGGCCCCAGTGTGCTCCCATCACTGGTGCTTGAAGCTGAGTATACATGACATTCTACGATCCATATCTATGCTGTTGGTACGTGATAAATATTACAGTCATACCTCAGGTTACAGATGCTCCAGCTTGCGTTTTTTTGGGTTACAGACTGCCAAAACCTGGAAGTACCAGAACGGGTTACTTCCTGGTTTCAGCGGTTGTGCATGGATCACATTCGCAACCCAAGTGCCCACTGTATATTCTGCCCCCCCCCAGCACACCTTGCCCAGGACCCCCTTGAAAGAGGTACCATTTTGTGTAGTGAAGAGCAGCCCTGCATTAAGCAAAGTTTGTCCCATTGGCATTTTTTTAAAAAAGTTTACAGTGGTGAATATGAACTAAGTCTGGTATAACTCAGTTGGTTAGAGCGTGGTGCTGATAACGACAAGGTTGTGGGTTCAATCCCCATATGGAACAGCCGCATATTCCTGCATTGCAAGGGGTTGGACTAGATGATCCCCTAGAATCCCTCCCGACAATTGTAGACAATTCTACGGTTCCATGCTGGATATTATTGAGCCTAAAGGTCAACCTCTGTTCAACACCTGGGTCTTCAGATGGAGCTGCAGACTCACTTGGAGAACCTCAGCAGGTTCGAGGATGCAGTGACATTTAAAGGGCAAGGAGAGGAGAACAGAAGAATGATGCATCCTTTTAAAAGACCGGAATCAAGGGCTCTTTGTCAGAGACATGTGGATCAAGTGATCTGAAGAGCACGAATGCAAGCTCATCAAAAGGGCCCCACCCCTTCCCAAGCCGCAATCTTGCCACAACTTGTGAGCAGAAGGTAATGCCGTCTACAGAATCCCCACTGTACCCAAAAATGTCCTTAAGGGTCTGCTTCCACTGTACCTCTTTAAACAGCAGAGTTTGATAGTCAGAAGGTCAGACACAGTGTTTATATTTTCTCATGAAGTGGCATGGAAAAGGTTGGGCAGCCTTTCTAGGGATATCTGACGTACCAGGAAAAAAAACTTTAGGTATTTCTATAATTATCTCATTATGTACAAGGTAGAATGTGGTGGTGGTAGAGAACAAGACTGTGTTGCAGGAGGTTGGAGGAGATGATCCTCTGGGTCTCTTCCAACAACTCTACAATTCTGTTGATTTTAAAAATCTCTACAACGTAAGTCTTGCTCAGAAATCCAGCCCCCCCCCCTTCTCTCAGGTTCAGACTTGAAGTAGGCAATCCCCTGGATCACCAAATGCCTTATTGTTTGTGTTAAAATCAGCCATGCAGGGTGGGGTCAGTTGGTTCAGGGCTGGTTCACAGCGCTCTTCCAACTTAACCTGTTGAATAATAGGGCATTGTAAATTCACATGGTACTCCTCTCTCCTGCTGTATTGATGCTGCAGATTTTTATCTGGCACAGGAAATCAGTTTCAGATGCTCTTGTTTCCTTAATACAGGTTGCTTTGCAGACTTCAGAGTTAATGGTATGTTTGATGTGTGTATCTCCCCGCCGCCACCAGATTTCCCTGGCCTAGGCATGCAATGGTCATCTGGTGCAGTGGTTAGAGCACTGGACTAGAACTGGGGAGATCCAGGTTCAAAGCCCACTCAGCCACAAAGCTCCCTGGGCAACCAGAGCAACTTTCTCTCTTATTCTCTCTCTCATCTTACATATGCGAAAAAGATAAAGAACTACAGTATAGGGAAAAGAACTACAGTGGTACCTCAGGTTAAGAACTTAATTCATTCTGGAGGTCCGTTCTTAACCTGAAACTGTTCTTAACCTGAGGTACCACTTTAGCTAATGGGGCCTCCCACTGTCGCCGCGTCGCTGGAGCACGATTTCTGTTCTCATCCTGAAGCAAAGTTCTTAACCTGAAGCACTATTTCTGGGTTAGCGGAGTCTGTAACCTGAAGCGTCTGTAACCTGAGGTACCACTGTATGTATTTCACCCTGAGCTCCTTGGAAGAAAGACCGTGTATAAACAGGGTATAAATGTAATAATGAGAGGATTCCTGATTAGTTTTGGGGGCAGAGAGCAACAATCAGGGCAGAGCAGATAGCCAAAAGAACCCAAATGCTCCAAGAAGACCCAAAGTGCCTGATAAGGCAGGGAACCATTAGACAGAGGGAATCAGCTGCCTAAGGTGGCAACAGCAGCCCCCCCCCATTACTCTTGAGCCCCCTAAACTAGCCTGGTGCCCTCAGGTACTGTGCAGGCTGCTGTCCCATCATCAGTGTCAATTGTGGTCCAGTAGATTCTGTATCTTGAATGGGTGTGTCTGCAAAGCCATCATCTCATCCATCAAAATATATCAGACCAGCCCTGGTGTAAGGCAGATTCCCCTATGTTCCTAAGGAGACAGAGAATAACCATTTATTAATTTAAACACCTTTTTTCTACCAGTCCTTGGCTGATTTTTAATTTCTGTGTACAGGCATTCCATCTGTATGTGTCCTGCCAAACTAGCAGTTCAAAAGCACATCAAAGTGCAAGTAGATAAATAGGTACCGCTCCGGCAGGAAGGTAAACGGCATTTCCGTGCGCTGCTCTGGTTCGCCAGTAGCGGAGTGGACACGGAGCAATGGTTCCAAACTACAAGAAAGAAGATTCCACCTAAACATTAGGAAGAACTTCCTGACAGTAAGAGCTGTTCGACAGTGGAATTTGCTGCCAAGGAGTGTGGTGGAGTCTCCTCCTTTGGAGGTCTTTAAGCAGAGGCTTGACAACCATATGTCAGGAGTGCTCTGATGGTGTTTCCTGCTTGGCAGGGGGTTGGACTCGATGGCCCTTGTGGTCTCTTCCAACTCTATGATTCTATGATCTGATCTGGGGTGTACATGGATTGGCTCGGAGCTGAAATGCTGGTTGCTGTGATGACAGGTTTGTGTCCCAAGGTTTTAGAACATAGCACAAGAACATACAAAATGCCCTGCTGGATTAAGCAATGGTCAGCATCCTCACAGTGGACAACCAGATGCTCAGATGGTTAAACTTGCAAGCAGGACCCCAGCACCAAAGTAAAAAGAAAAGGGACCCCTGACCATTAGGTCCAGTTGTGACTGACTCAGGGGTTGCAGCGCTCATCTCGCTTTATTGGCCGAGGGAGCCGGCGTACAGCTTCGGGTCATGTGTCCAGCATGACTAAACCACTTCTGGCAAACCAGAGCAGCGCACGGAAATGCTGTTTACCTTCCCGCTGGAGCGGTACCTATTTATCTACTTGCACTTTGATGTGCTTTTGAACTGCTAGTTTGGCAGGAGCAGGGACCGAGCGACGGGCGCTCACCCCCGGCCCCCGTGGCGTGGATTTGAACCTCCGACCTTCTGATCGGCAAGTCCTAGGCTCTGAGGTTTAGCCCGCAGCGCCACCCTCTCCCCCCTTTCCAGCAGCTGGTATTCACAATCATTACTGCCTCCAACCACGGAGGCAGAGCAAATCCACCATGGCTCATAGCCATCAATAGCCCTCTCTTCCATTTGTCTAATCCTCTTTTAAAGCCATCCCTGTTGTGCCCGTCACTGCCTCCTGTGGAAGTGAGTTCCATAGATTAACTATGGGCTGCATGAAAAAGTCCTTTCTTTTATCTGTTTGGCTTTGTTTAGGAAAGAGGGCAAAATGTACCAAAACGCAGAAGCTTACTCTGTGATCATTGCATAGTATTTATTTGTATATATTTAAAAGTGAGGTCAAGAGTGGGTGGCTATCATCCTCAATCTCACCCACAACCTCTTCCAGTCCAGTTGCTGGCATTCGGAGGCCCCATAATTCAGAGGAGGGGCTGTGTATATATTGCCCCTGGTTGCCCTATAATTATAACCATCAGCCTCCTTCTCCTCCCCATTCTCTCATCCACACCCAACAAATCCAGGTAGATCTTCAGGGGAGAGAAGGGAGAAGGCAAGACGGAGCCTGCACAGAGTAGACAGGGGAGGGGAAAAAGATTGTAGAACAGGTTTTTGTCTGATCAAGAGGTGGAGAGCAGGAGGAGAGGCCAGGCCCTTCCCCTCTGCCCTGCCACTGTTAATATCTCACAGGAAAGAAATAAAAAGAGAGAAAACATCGCACACAAAGGCCAGCCATTATTTGAGCGGATCACACACACCCTGTGTGCACAGAGTTGTTTTTTAAAAGCAACCCAGAGCTTCCAGATTCCACAGCTTGAATTATTGTTGCATCAACGTGTTCTGTACTTCTAAGCAGTGCTATTTTTTCTAGAAAAATAGGTGCTACAAACTCACCATGAACACCTCCCTTGTTCTCTGATAATGGCACCCACCTGAGAGGTGCCGGAATTGAGTTCCAGTGAGTTCCTGCTGGGGGAAAAATGCCTTGCTTTTAAGAAATCCTGGTTAGGAAGCCTCTGAACATGTGCAGAGGGATTTCTTCCCCCCTCTTGCTAAGGGAATCAGCTTCTGCATTGCTCCAGCAGCTCCTATTTTACTAGGGACAGTCACTGCTGTATGTCTTCCCCAGATTTGCATATTTGGAGAAGGACAGCCGCCATCCTTGGTGGGGCTTACTCCAGAGTAAGCATGCAACTTATTCCTAAGTGAAGGGATACAACGCAACTCCTTCTCCTTGACCTCAGGTTGCTATAATGCACACATTTTCATCCTGCACAGACATGTCTGAACAGACTGCAAGCATCATGTATATGAAGAGGATTTTTTTCTGAATGCCCATCTGACTGTAGCCAAAACAGTACCATCCACACAGACAGACATTTTTTAAAAAATTGTTTTTGATGTTTTAAATGAAATTGTTCCGTTTCTTAATGGCCACTTGTTTCATATGCCAGCTCAGAGCAGGCTTTAGTATGACTGAGGCCAAAAAATGCCAGAGCAAGCAGAGAAGAGAGAGAGAGAGAGAGAGAGAGAGAGAGAGAGAGAGAGCGAGAGCTGGGCAGCCTTTCCCAACCTCATGTTTTGGACTACAATTCCCATCAGCCCCAGCCAGCATGAGGGATTTGGGGGTGGGGGTTCCAAGCTGTAAGAAAAAATGAAGCACAGCCTGCTGTGCCACCTTTAGAACAGGGGTGTAACTGTTTTGGTTGGAGATAAATCTAAAAACTGCTCCGCTCTTCTGTCTTTTCCAAGCCGCAAATGAATGACTAAAAGAAGGACAGTGTGGGTGTCTAAAACAATGAGGACTAGTTGATGTGATGGAATTATGCACAATTGTTTTTGAAATTAGCATATGCTGGTGTGAGTCATGGTACTCTGAACTATGCCTTATGAAAGCTTTAGCAATTCCGTGCCAACATCAAGAGCGCATGCGCACCCACCCACACCAAATCTCACCCCCCGCCACTTCCTCAGCTTAGCACCCTCCTGCTCTAGTAGTTGGCCGAGAGGGTGCAATTCTGGCTTTCTGCCTGTGTTGCCTCTGAATCTTTGCAGAATTTGGAGAGCAGAGCGACCTCAGTTAAGTGTGCATGGGGTCTTAGCAGTGTCTGGTATGCACAGGGAGATCGGCCATCTCCAAGCCCTGAGTTGGAATGCGCTCAAGAAATAAACCATGGCTTTGTTACAAGGCTCCTGACTGCGTCTTTGCAGGAGTCATAGCTCTGCTCTAGCCTGGGGCATGTCTCCTTCCAATCTGCCTCCTCTTTTTAGGGTTGCCAGGCCAAGAGCATCCCAGGCTCAAGATTTCAGGGCTCAAACTTGAGATCTAAGGGTAGCCCTTGGCGATGTCATAGGGGGTGGGCCTGGAGAGTTTTACAATAATTTGCTGAGACAGGGGTTAATTGGGAGAGGGGAAGAGGGAGAGAAGGAGGGCTGGCATCCCCCACACACCAAGAGCCTACACAACAATTTGCAGAAATGGAGGTTAATTGGGAGAGGGAGGGGAGAGAGGCAGAGATCCCCCCCCAACAGTCTATGCAATGATTTGCAGAGGGGGCTTATTGGGAGAAAGGGAGAGGGCTGGACCCCCAGCCCCACTGAAGAATCGATGAAATCATGTCACCCATAACCTGCTGGGCTGAAGCTTCCAAGCTGCATGCACAGCCTTCTGAATATTTACCGTATTTTTTGCTCTATAAGACTCATTTTTTCCCTCCTAAAAAGTAAGGGGAAATGTGTGTGCGTCTTATGGAGCGAATGCAGGCTACGCAGCTATCCCAGAAGCCAGAACAGCAAGAGGGATTGCTGCTTTCACTGCACAGCGATCCCTCTTGCTGTTCTGGCTTCTGAGATTCAGAATATTTTTTTTCTTGTTTTCCTCCTCCAAAAACTAGGTGTGTCTTGTGGTCTGGTGCGTCTTATAGAGCGAAAAATACGGTATTTTTAAAGGTACTCAAGCCCTCCCCCTGACACCTGGAGAGGGCCAGGTAAACCTGGCGTCTGTCTATCAGCTTCCTCCTCCTTCAGAATGAGTTGGCTCCACCTGTCATTGACTCTGCCTCTGCCCATTGTGGGTTTTTCCGCCTCCTGTCCTACCAACTCCCAATGGGCATCAGCCACCACTGGTTCTACCACTGAGTCACAGCCTGTCCCTTGTTTAAAAATCATGATGCATGCCCTGAGCTATGGATGCTCCAAATTCCTTGCTGGATTTTGGGAGTTCTGAATCTTGTATTCCCAAATGCGATTGATGCACTGGGATTACACACTGTTCCTGTTTAATAATAAATTGAAAAAACAAAGAAATCCCAGCTTCATGCAGAGTGCTGTACAAAGTGAGCAGTTTGCCATCACCGTCAGTTCCTTTGTGTCATCTCTCCAACCACTGTGTGACTGTTGGATCAGTATACATTTATAGCTCCCCCCCACCCCAACCAAAGGCAACCACAGGGAGATAGTGCCTAAGATTGCATCAAGGCTCTCTTGCTTGCGGTGTGTTTCTCCAGGGCTCACTTTCACAACAACAGTAAAACACCACACAACAGATTGTTGCGTACAATCATATCAGGACTGCTGCTTCTTCCTAGCAGTGTTTGTCAAACTTCACATCAGCAAAACTGAGAAGCCCATGTAGTGTAGTGGTTAGGTTGCTGGACTAGCACCTGGGAGACAAGGGTTCAAATCCCCACTTGACCATGAGGCTCCCTGGGTCTAACCTTGAGCTCAGTCATTGCCTCTAAGCCTAACCTACCTCACAGGGATACTGTGGGAATTAAGTGAGGAGGGACGGAGAACCATAAATTAAAAAATCAAGTTCTTGCAAATGTTTTTACAAATACATTATTCCCAAACTACATATTTCTTGTTGTTTGTTTTTAATTAAAGACAACGGTCTGATGCATTTTCCCTCAAATCAGCTTTGATTCAAATGGAGGGAAAATGAGCCAGCTGCATTTGCAGCCATTAATATGTATACAGCCAAAGGGCAGTACATTTGAAGCCCATCCAATGCTCATTTAAAGCACATGATTTTCATCAAAGAAATCTGGCAATTGTAGTTTGCGACTGGTGCTGGGAATTGTAGGTCTGTAAGGGGGAAACGGCATTCTTTTTAAATGTATGTTGAATGCACTTCTATGCATGGTGTGGTTTTGCCCTAGGAGTGGAAAAAAACCTCCCAATTTTATTCTTTTTAAATAGTGCCATCTGTCAGCTGTCAGGCGTTTGGGAAACAATGTGGGGTTTTCTAGGGGACTATGATTAGAAGGTGGGGCAGGGTCCCCGTCAAATCCCCGACACTCTCTGCACAGTGTAGGTAGCAGCAGAATAAGAGACAATGTTCCGTACCAGGAGGCGGGAGGGATGGGGGCACCTCGTGAAGAGGGCGAGGAAGCGGAAATGCACGTTACCAGGCCAAGATGAGATAGCGAGCGAGGGGGGGGGAAAACACTTCTCCTGCAGCCTGAGCACATGATCTTTCTTTTATGGGTGGAGACGATCACTCAAGGATGACTGTTGTATTTGGTTGGCTGTCTCTGGAGCCCTCTCCACCTTAAGAACATAAGACCAGCCTGCTGGATGAGGCGAAGGGCTCAACTAGTCCAGAATCCTGTTCTCACAGTGGGTAACTAGACACCCCCTTTGGGAAACTCACCAGCTGGATTCGAGCTCAAGAGCCCTCTCCCCTCTTGTGGTTTCCAGCAACTGGTATTCAGAAGCTCTGCTGTCTTCAACTGTGCAGGCAGAGCACAGCCATTGTGGCTAGTAGCCTCTTCTCAATGAATTTGTCTAATGTCTCTTTTAAAGCCAGTTGGGTTTGTGGTCATCTCTGCCTCCTTCATTAGGGGGTTCCATAGTTTAACTAGGTGCTGAAGCAGGAATGACTCCCTCCCGTCCTGAATCTTCCAGCATTCAGCTTAGCTATACACTGCATGAAGAAGGAATTTCTTTCGTCCTGAATCTTCTAATATTCAGCTTCCTAGCATGTCCACAAGTTCTCGTGTTAGGAGAGAGGGAGAGTAACATTTCTCTATCCACCTTCTTCAGGCTGCATGCATGTCTATCATGTTGCCTCTCCTACTTGCCTTTCCTTTAAATTAAAACGTCCCTTATGCTGGAGTCATTTTGGTTGCTCTTTTCCTGAACCTTTGCAATATGCTTTTTGAGGGGAGGCCAGCAGAGGCGTACCTAGGCTCCCTTGTCCCCTTGGCAGGGAGACGTATTGGCTTCACCCTGTCCCTTGCCCCCTTGCCAGAGGAGCTGAGCCAGAGCGGAGAGGTGTGTTTTTTGCACCCATCCTTGGAACTGCTCTCTCGGCAGGGACCATCCTAGCCATCCCTGGAAAGCCAGATTCGTTATATACCAGGGGTGGGAAAGCTGGGAGCCTCTGGAGGTTGTTGGACTCCAATTCCTATCAGCCCCAACTGGCATGGTCAATGGTCAGGGATGGTGAGAGTTGCAGGCTTTTTAGCTCTGCAGCAAGACTTCTAGGTAAACATGCATTGGATTGTGCTGTCAATCACTGGAGGACTGGCTGTTGCAAAGTGAATGGATGCCGCTGAAAATCCACAAAATAAAGTAAAATTGGTGGCTTGCATTGTATGAGAGGTGTTACAAGCATGTAGCTATTTTCTTATGGGAAATAGTGAGTGTGCGACTTTGTGTGAAACGAAAGGATAACATCAGCAGTGCTTTAAAGTCTGCTCCTCCCCCCTTAAGTCTTTAAAAAATGCTATTTAGCTGGTGCCAAAGGGTGGAGCATTAGATCAGGGTGGGGAACCAGAGCCCTGGGACTTTTACTTTTTTCAGGCTGCACTGATGACATAATTAGTGCCAGTACAGTGGTACCTCAGGTTAAGAACTTAATTCATTCTAGAGGTCTGTTCTTAAACTGAAACTGTTCTTAACCTGAAGCACCACTTTAGCTAATGGGGCCTCCCGCTGCTGCCGCGCTGCCGGAGCATGATTTCTGTTCTCATCCTGAAGCAAAGTTCTTAACCCAAGGTATTATTTCTGGGTTATCGGAGTCTGTAACCTGAAGCGTATGTAACCTGAAGCATATGTAACCTGAAGTGTATGTAACCCGAGGTACCACTGTACTGTATATTTAACTGATCTTCCTTGTTCAGGCAAGGGAGTGAGGTGATAATGAGGCTTTCAAAGTCTGACTGTTGCTTGTTACAGATCAGTGCAAAGGAAGTCAGAATGAGGCAGTTTCAATGCTCACACTTCATTACATGCTGGTTTGCATCTGTAATAGAATGCCAAAGAATGCATTTCAGCCAGCTGAGGACCAGTGCATTTTTATTAGGCACCTGCTATCTGCACTTTCTGGAAACAATTGTAGATATTTTTTTCTTCCGACAGCCTTGTTCCTTGCTGGTCCTCTCCACAGGGGCAGAGCAGGGGAGCTTACAGCAACAGCGAAAGCAGGTGGAAGAGGAGCAGGTCCAGGGGGGTCTCTGGGGGTCAGTGGTGGGCCCCTTGATGAGGCCTGGACCTTAGCAGTGGTCCAGCGATGCCAGCCCCTGGAGCTGACCCTCACCAGGTTCATGGTTACAAATACAAGTTGGATCTTGCACTACAATAAGGATTTATTGAGCCACATGGCCACACACACCAGCAAACACACACACACAGGTAAAGAAGAAACAATTGTAAACTGCAAGCCTAAGAGACTGTGCAATGCAAGTTTGCCATTAGCAGGAGAGAATGAAGATAGCATGCAACAAGTAGTTAAGAACCATGGCCTGTTCCCTCGGATAATGTTTGTGGAAGGATTTGAGGAAATGCCCGAACGAGAGATACATAGGCAGGGCCCTCCTCTTAGCAAACCGCAGTGAAATGGGCAGAGCTGGCAAGTCAACAGCTGCTGGTGGAAGGAAGTCAAACTTCCTGGCAGGAGAAACAGAGGCGACTGGCTGGTTGTGATGGAATCAGAGGCACAGGCGGGCAGAAGGAAAACAGAAGCTGAGCCAAGTTTCCCAGCACTTGCCGAGTTTCACACACAGACACACACTCAAGCACTTGCAAAAATAATAAGCAATGAAAACAGGCAGTCCAAAAACATTAACATGATTTTCAGTTACCGTTCTGGATTCTACCTTTCCAGGAGAGAGAAGAGTCTTCCATTCCTTCTATTGAGTTTTCAAGGGAGGGTGAGCAAGATGAGCTTTGCAAGAGCTGAGCTGCTGAACAAAAAGTGGAGCACTTTGCAAGAGCTCAGCTGCTCTGCTAGGCACTAATGCAAGAAATCTGAGGATGTCTCTGTCCCCTCTCATTCTCCTCTTCCCCAGGCTAAACATCCCCAGCTCCTTCTACTGTTCCTCATACAGTTTGGTTTCCAGGCCCTTTTTCATCCTGCTCGCCCACTTCTGCCCATCTCCCAGTTTGGTCAATATACTTTCTAAACTGTGGTGATCTGCCCAAAACTGGATACAGTCCTCCAGCTGGGATCTGATCATGTACATCTATCTTTTCTTTTAATGCTTTATTGAATTCCAAAGGAAAGTAAACAGTCAAGAAAATAATAATACACATTTCCACAAAATTAGCTTCTTTTCGTCATAAATAGTTTCTATAACGACTTCCTGTCACCCCATCATGGGTCCTAAGTACTTTTAACATGTCACACTTTTCTTTATCAGTCCAAATCAATCTCCATTATCTTATTTTCCTAGCATTTTCTACATTTCTGCAGAAGTCACTCCAGACATGCCAATGAATTCATATTTTTACAATGCTCACTGAGATATTTTCTATACATGTCCCATTCTCTCCTAAATGTTTGTTCTGTGTGGTCTCTAAGTTTTCCCTTCATTTGTGCCAACTCTGCATACTCCAGCAGTTTTGCTTGCCGCTCCAGTTTGGTTGGGATTGAGTCTCCCTTCCAGTTTCTGGCTATTAACATTCTTGCCGCAACTGTGGCATATAAAAATATTTTCCTCACATTTTTTGGGATGTCTGTGCCCATTATACCCAATAGGAAGCCTTCCAGGTTTTTTTTTTTTTTTTTTTGCAAAGGAGATCTTAAATATCTTTTTAAGTTCATTATGTATTATCTCCCAAAATTCCTTTACTTTTCTACACTTCCACCACATATGTAACATTGTGCCTTCCGCCTCTCCACATCTCTCTTCTCATAGGTAAGTCCATATTATGTTCTCTCCCAGAGCTTAAGGAATGTAGCTGATATCTTTATAGCAGGTTGAGTTTCCTTCATATACATCACAGACATATCCCAAGTTGCTAGAAAGTCCACCAGCTCATTTCCCCTTGGCTCAACTTCTATTAAAAGTCAATTTCTCTGTTGCGGCTACATGCCACAATCGTTGAAGCTAGGCATCCAAGTTTAACACCTCAACCATTTTCCACTTCTGCTTCTATAAAAATGGGATTGTGTTCAGGAGAGACTGGAATCTACTTGCCTCCAACAAAGTACGGAAGGAGCCCGGAAATATGAGGAAGACTGATGTACCAGTCACAGAGAAGATGCTTTGCATGTAGAAGGTCCCAGCATCTTTAGTGAAAGGCTCAGCTAGCAGGACATATGCCCAAAATCCTGGGGAGCAGCTGCCAGTCAAAGTACAAGGTCTAACCCTTCTGGCCCAATAAAAGGAACTTTCCTGTGAAAGTTCCTAAAAAGCGTTTCCAGGGTTGGCATTTGCCTGGAAGTGTTGTCTACCACAAGTCCTTCTCACCTGATTACTTGAAGAAGAGGAAAATGTATTCTACAGCCACCAAGAAAGCCAGGGTTGTATCCAATGTTAGTCATATTTAGAGCAGACCCATTTAAATCAATGCCTATGATTAACTTCAGTCCATTTATTTCAGGGGATCTACTCTAAGTAGAACTTAGCTGGAGACCATCCACTCTTCTTACTTCATACATTCCATGGCTGAGTCCAGACTTATAAAAAGCTGAGCTCAAATGCAGTTCTGTCTCCAAGGTTTCCTTTCATTAACGCTCGATTCCTTGGACATAGATTCCACTGCATCTCACAGGTTTTTATCCCCTGTTGTGCAGGGTTTTGGCTGGAGCATCTTATTTCTGATCTGTGTCTCCTTTTCAGCTTAATTGTTGCAATGAGGACTGCAAGCTTGACATTTAAAGCCGACTGAAATCCACAGTGACTTTGGAAGAGCATGTGTGCTACATGCCATCCTACAATTCACCCCTGACTTAGGAAAACCCACCAAAGCAGGCTTAAACCAAACTATATCTTATGTATATTTAAACAAGATAACAGCTTCCAGACCTAGTCTCCAGCACGGCTTCCCTGATCCACGTTGATCCAGAAAAAATGCAACGTGCATGGATTAGAAGCTCAAGATAGGTTCAGGTCTCTGGCCTACGTGCCATGTGGAGTCTTGTCATCAGCTTCGTTTTGCTTAGCAAATCCATAATGGTTCTTGCAAATCTTGGGTACAGTATCCCTGATCATGCACAGAGTGTCCTCTTCAACACTCTCCTCCTTTTTTCTTTTTTAACTCTGCATTTAACAACCTAATACTGTATCTTCCTTAGCTTTATCAGTGTTGCAGCCTCAGTTACTCCTAGACCACCTACTGCCTCTGGTTTCTGAGGCTACTGTGCTATAAATGCTGATCATTTTGCAAAATGTAGAGAAAACAGCAGCAGATATTCCATCTCCCACTGAGTTTACCTTGCTGTGTCCTGCAGCTGTCCAGGAGGGCAATGTTTTGACCTGGTTATGTTATAGGAATTTGAAGTCTCAAATATATAAATTAAATGTTTATAAATTTACAAGGCAAACACATACATAAGTATATATACCACATGTCTGAAACAGTACAGGAAAGCAGTCCTGAAGCCGTTTTGACTTTCCCAGTGACCTCAAGTCTGCAGTAAGGGAGGCAAATGGGGAAAACCTCCCCATTGTCTCTTTGCTCACAAATCCTGTATCTGTGTGTGAATAGAGTGAGCCTGTGACGTGGATTCAGGAACTAAAGTATCTTTTTTTTCATATAATTTTTATTAAAGAATTTTTTATAACCACAAAAACATAACAATACAATACAATAAACACAACAAACAAACAAACAAAAACAAAAACAGGTACAATTTCAGATCTTATTTTCTTATACCTTTCTTCTCCGACTTCCTCATGCCTCCCTTTTCTGTATTCCAATTTCTAATCAATTATTCAGCAAATCTTCCCTTATTTTAATTTAGTTTAATCTTCCTTATTCTCCTTATCTTATCCATTACTAATAGTAACCAATTATTTTCTAGTCCAACATCATTTTAACTTTCATTAGTTTTATAGTATTTCTTTAAATAGTCCTTAAATTTTTTCCATTCTTCTTCCGCTGCTTCTCTTCCCTGGTTTCGGATTCTTTTCGTCATTTCTGCCAGGCCCATGTAGTCAATCACCTTCATCTGCCATTCTTCCAGAGTGGGTAGATCTTGTGTCTTCCAGTACTTCGCAATGAGTATTCTTGCTGCTGTTGTAGCATACATAAAGAAAGTTATATCCGTCTTTAACACCCCTTGGCCGACAATACCCAAGAGAAAGGCCTCTGGTTTCTTAGGGAAGGTATATTTAAATACCTTTTTCAGTTCATTATAGATCATTTCCCAGAATGCCTTAATCTTCGGGCACGTCCACCAGAGGTGAAAGAATGTGCCTTCCTTTTCCTTACATTTCCAACATTTATTATCAGGCAAATGGTAAATCTTTGCAAGCTTGACTGGGGTTATGTACCACCTATAGATCATCTTCATAATATTCTCTCTTAAGGCATTACATGCCGTAAATTTCATCCCGGTGGTCCACAACTTCTCCCAATCAGCAAACATAATGTTATGACCAATGTCCTGAGCCCATTTAATCATACTTGATTTAACCGTTTCCTCCTGTGTATTCCATTTCAGCAGCAAATTATACATTTTTGACAAATTTCTAGTGCTGGATTCTAACAGTTCAGTCTCCAATTTTGATTTTTCCACCTGGAATCAGGAACTAAAGTATCAAGCATCACAAAAGAGTAGTCAGACTGCCCAGGTAATGCAATCAAGCAATCAGTGACCATTATCAGGTATCCTGGCCTTAGGATTCTGCTGTAGACCGCCCCTTCTGTGATGTATGTATGATGTATTGGGGAGGTGGCCTTAAGCTTGTTGTTGTTTAGTCGTTTAGTCGTGTCCGACTCTTCGTGACCCCATGGACCAGAGCACGCCAGGCACTTCTGTCTTCCACTGCCTCCCGCAGTTTGGTCAGACTCATGTTGGTAGCTTCGAAAACACTGTCCAACCATCTCGTCCTCTGTCGTCCGCTTCTCCTTGTGCCCTCAATCTTTCTCAACATCAGGGTCTTTTCCAGGGAGTCTTCTCTTCTCATGAGGTGGCCAAAGTACTGGAGCCTCAGCTTCATGATCTGTCCTTCCAGTGAGCACTCAGGGCTGATTTCCTTAAGAATGGATAGGTTTGTTCTTCTTGCAGTCCGTGGGACTCTCAAGAGGACCATAATTCAAAAGCATCAATTCTTCGGTGATCAGCCTTCTTTATGGTCCAGCTCTCACTTCCATACATCACTACTGGGAAAACCATAGCATTTACTATACGGACCTTTGTTGGCAAGGTGATGTCTCTGGCCTTAAGCTTACAGGGTGGCAATTTCAAAAAGTCTATATAAGGGCTTGCACACCATTGTTCTGGGTTCCTCCTCCCTCCTGCATGTGGTGAGTGAGGACCCTATTGCAACAGTTTAATAAAGATCAGGCTTACTAGCTGCTTTGCTTCTCAATATTCTCTGGTTGGCCTCTGTTATTTTCTCCTACTGATAGGGAACCCACTTTAGGACTCTGTACGGGCTCTTGGATACCCCATAAGGGGAAAAAAGAGCAGATTTTGTTTACAACAATTACATCCAGCTATCAATCTGATTAGCAAACTGGTAAAATGAAGATCAGAGGCACCAGATGAAATTGCTGAATCTGACAACCAGGAGAGAGAAAAACAGGAGGAAACAGCTCTAGAATTACAGTATATGCTGCTAACTAACAAATTAAAACTACTAGGAATGTTCTGGCCTTCCCAAGGGGCATGCAGCCAGTTTGAGCCTCTAAAACGCTTCCTTCTCTGGGGAAAAGAGATTAGTGTTATTTGTTTTCTGCCTTGCTGTACCAACTAGGAAATGGTCTTCAACTTTGACAGCCTTCTTCTAGCATCTGAAGGGCCGCCACGTGAACAACGGAGCGAGCTTTTTTCCTGCTGCTTCAGAGGGGCAGACTTGAAGCGATGGATTCAAATGCAAGAAAGGAGATTGCCTGATTTCCACTACTACATACGCCATGTGTGTAAAACCGAATGTGCACAAGTTGCGGGCTTACTTGTACTTGAAAAATCTCAATAAAAAAAAATAAAAAAAATATATTCCTCCAGACTGGCACGGGCCTTTTCAAGGAGGAGCCTTTGGCTGTGTGCAGTGTGTGTGTGTGTGTGTGTGTGTGTGTGTGTGTGTGACCTTCTGGAAGCCCCCAGCACAGCTCTGGAGAGAGAGAGAGAGAGAGAGAGAGAGAGAGAGAGAGAGAGAGAGAGAGAGAGAGTTTGCTGCTGAGCTTTGGCAGGCTGCACAAAATGAGCATGAGTAATTGCATGTCTGAGGCACTGGCTCATCGAAAGGGATGTGATATGGCCAGCCCTCCCTAAACACACACAGAGGCTTTTCCCGCCGGGACAAAACACAGCAACCCTGATGGTTGTTGCTGCAGTGGGCTTTGGGGCGCTGGAGAGATGGGCCACGATAGGGCGGCAGAGATGGAGAGTCTCTCTCACTTCATCCTCCCCTTAACAGCTCTAATGGATGCACATCCAGGAAGAAGGAGAGCGTGCCTCTGAGAGCGTGCAGAATGCCCTTTGCAAGGGCTGGCGGTGAGTCGGTATGGTCAGGTACAGAGAGCTTCAGCACAGAGGTTTGGCAGCAGCATGGGACTCCCTGCCAAAGGCTATAAATCTTCCACAAATACTGTCGTTTGTTCGTGGAATGTGATCCAGGGCAGTGCTTAATTTAAGAGGACAGTCAGAATGGCTTATTTAGTCTAACAGGCTGCAATCACTCTGCGGTAAACAGGAGGCACTTTCAATATGCTCAGAGGCACCTTTATGCACACGCACATTTTAAAGAAACGGTGTGGCCAAAGGTGGAGAGGGATGGAGCTAAGAGGGCCTGGTTGAAGGAGCAAGGGTGAGGTTATCAGAATACAGAGGTCACATTGATACTATATGTTTAAAACACGGGTTTTCACCAAAGAATGCTTGCAACTGTAGCTTACCCCTCACAGCGCTACAGATCCCAGCACCCTTAACAAACAACAGTTTCCAGGATCTTGGAGAGGGGTGCTTTAAAAGTACGAAGAGGAAATGAGCAAGATTCTGTTTTATGCTATCTTCAATCAGCATGCCTAAGTGCTTATGTGCAGTGTGGTGTAGTGGTTAGAGTGTGAGGCTAGGACCTGGGAGAGCAGGGTTCAAATCCCAGCATGTTTTGCCATGAAGCTCACAGGTTGCCTTAGGCCAGTCCCTGCCTCTCATCCTGACCTACCTCACAGGGATGTTGTTGTGGGGGATAAATGAGGAGGGGAAGCCTCAAAGTCAAGTGGAGATTTGAACCCTAGTCTCCTAGGTCCTAGTCTGACACTCTGAACACTACGAAGCACTGCCTCTCTCTCAAATAAAAGACTTTCTCTTTCAATTTTTCTGAAACAAAAGGGAATGGGTTGCTAGACATTTTGTTGCCTGAGGCGGAAGAGCTAATTTTTATGATTATGGATTGTTTTTAATGTTGTTTTGATCATAGAATCGTAGAGTTGGAAGGGATCCTGAGGATCATCTAGTCCAACCCCCTGCAATGCAGAAATATGCAGCTGTCCCATGCAGGGATCAAGCCTGCAACCTTGGGCATTATCAGCACCACAACATTGCAATCCACCCTGGGACCTTATGGTGAAATAATAACATAATAAAATAATGATAATGATAATGAAGATAATGATAGTAAGTGGCTCTTTCTCATCTGCTCCCTCAAGCCGAGATCCTTGGCCCCAAGGCCTATCAAGTTATTATTTCAGCTGAAATTCCCACAGGCACTTTCTCCTCTCCCCGGCAATAAAAATTCAAGAGCAATAATAATCTCCACTGAGAACCATTTGCTGCCTTTCCACGAGCTACAAACTTGGCTGCTTTAAGTGGCAGGGCCTGACTTGGCCTTCTTTGGCGATCACTCGTAGCCAAGTAAGATTGTCTTCCATAAACACGGTTTTAACAATGAGTCCATAAGTGACTGTGAAGGTCAATTCTGGATCCACATGTCCTTCCACAGTGGGGACATTGGTTTCCGGGTGGGAGTTAATCACGGTATGGATTTGCCAAGCGTGCCTTCCTCTTAGCACATTTCTCCCTTTCGTCCTGAGTTTGAGCATCTTCAAAGCCCACGACACCTTTGGTAAAGGCTGTTCTCCAACTGGAGCTCTCGCAGGCCAGTGTTTCCCAGTTGTCAGTGTTTATACTACATTTTATTTAGATTTGCCTTGAGACAGTCTTTAAACCTCTTTTGTTGACCACCAGCACTATGCCTTCCATTTTTAAGTTCGGAATAGAGTTGTTGCTTTGGAAGACGATCATCAGGCATCTGCACAACATCAGTCCATCAGACCAGTCCAACAAAGCTGATGTTGAAGAATCATTATTTCTACATTGGTGATCTTTACTTCTTCCAGTACACTGATATTAGTTTGCCTGTCTTCCCAAGTGATGTGTAAAAATTTTCAGAGACACCATTGATGGAATCTTTCGAGGAGTTGCAGATGGCATTTATAAGTGGTCCATGTTTCATAAGTGTCAGGGAACTGCCATCGGAGCCAGAGGCGGAGGGAAGGCTCCAGAGGGATGCCAGAGAGGGTCCCAGTAGGGAGAGAGGCAGCCCATCTGCTGGGGAAGGAAATCAGCGTAACACCGGTGGAGAAGGGGGGCAGATGGGGGAATCAGAGAGGAGGCTCCAGGACTCTTCGCCGGAGACCAGCGGGGAGAGCACGGGTACTCCGCTGCCCACACCCTCCCTGCGCAGAAGTAGGAGGAGACTTGGCGTCAAAGAACTTCTTTGCTGGAAGAAGCTCAAGAAACGCCCACTGACGGATTCTGCCAGCGACTGAGACAGCCACAGGTGTGAGGCTGTCCAGACAGAAAGGGTTCAACCAGGTAACCTAGCCAGGAGTGGCAGCAACTTACGCATGAGCAACCCCTAGAACCATTACAACAAGCATACAGTAAGGTTGGTAGTACAATAGCTTTGTAAACAAGCATTTTGGTTTTCCTGCGAATGTCCCAGTCCTCAAACACTTTGCACTTCAACCGGGAGAAAGCTACACTAGCAGAGCTCAGGAGGTGCTGGATTTCAGCATCAGTGTTGGCCCTTGTGGAAAGATAGCTGCCTAGGTAGGAGAAGTGATCGACATTTTCCAATGTTATACCATTGAGTTGGATTTGTGGTGCTGCAGAGGGGTTATTTTGTACTTGTTGGTGCAGCACTACAAAATAACCCCTCTGCAGCAGCCCTGGGATCAGGTCACGGGCAGCTGCCCACATTCCTGGAAGAGGTCCTGGCTGAGGGATCCCCCACTCCCCACGCCTTGGCAATGTGGAGCCATTTTGGGCTCTGGACTGCCTTGGGCCAAGGGTTAGGATGAGGACATCTCGGAAATGGGACCTCGGGGAAGAGTGGCTTGGGCCGCCATCAGCTACCTCCATCCCAAGCCCTCCTGGCCGGCTGCTGCTTCTCCTGCTCCCACAGAGAGAGAGAGAGAGAGAGAGAGAGAGAGAGAGAGAGAGAGAGAGAGAAGTTTGGCTATGTGGAGTACCTTGGCTTAAGTCCAGGCCACCTGGGAATCCCTTTTAAGAGCCCTGTCCATCTGGGGAAACTGCCTCTGTATGCGAGAAATGTCTTGCGTATGGATCCTTTTTACAACTGACTGACTGCAAAAAAAGGGGGGGGAGACTGCAGTTTAGGATGCGGGAAGGCCTTTGGGGTCCAGTTCCTCTGCAGAGGGTGGCGCTGTGGGTTAAACCACAGAGCCTAGGACTTGCCGATCAGAAGGTCGGCAGTTCAAATCCCCATGACGGAGTGAGCTCCCATTGCTCAGTCCCTGCTCCTGCCAACCTAGCAGTTTGAAAGCACGTCAAAGTGCAAGTAGATAAATAGGTACCACTCCGGCGGGAAGGTAAACTGCATTTCCGTGCGCTGCTCTGGTTCGCCAGAAGTGGCTTAGTCATGCTGGCCACATGACCTGGAAGCTGTACGCCGGCTCCCTCGGCCAATAAAGTGAGATGAGCGCTGCAACCCCAGAGTCGGTCACGACTGGACCTAATGGTTAGGGGTCCCTTTACCTTTACCTCCTCTGCAGTGAGTCGCAAATGGCCAACTGTGAAAGTGACAAGTGAATAGGGTTTTTTCTTGGAGGGGGAGCCCCCCCATTTTGAGTCAGGCAGCAGAAATGTGGAGAAAGATGTCCCCCTCTCTCTTTGGGGGAGCTCCCTGGCAGGCCCTTCAAACAGGAATGCTTCGTGTGGGGTGTGCACAGGGCAGAGGGTGGACAGCTCACACTCTGCCCCTGTCAGTCTTCCACTACACAAACACACACACAAACAGAGAGAAGGCCTTGGCCTGGCAAGCAGCGCCCTGCGAAAGGGCTGAGCTAGCAGGGAAAGCGATGCTCTCTCACATGACAGCTGCACACCACGCCAGGCACATTCCAACAAAGGAGGACATTCACACGCGGGCAGGCCCCAGAAATAGCCCCCTCCATGCTTCATAAATAAGCCCGGTGGGTTATAAAACCGGGGAGGCGGGAGGGGGCCTTTCTATGTTCTCCTAGGATTAGAATTGCAAAATAACAACAACAACAACAACAACAACAACAACAACAACAACAACAACAACAACAACCCACTTCCTGGGCCATAGAATTGTAGAGTTGGAAGGGACCCCCAGAGGTCATCTACTCCAACCCCATGTGATGTAGGACTCCCAGCTAAAGAATCCTTGACAGGTGGCCATCCAGCCTCTGCTTAAAAACTTCCAATGAAGGAGAGCCCACCACCTTCCCAGGTTGTGGAATGGCTCTTACTCTCTCTTTTTTATATAATTTTTTTATTAAGTTTTTGAAATGTTTTTATACATATAAAACATAGTGATTTCCCGCATTAAAATACAGAGTTCTTTCAAGCTCTTAGACCTCCTTCTCTCCCTCCATGGGTTCCATCCATCAAATTTACTGCATCTTTTACCCTTATCTAGTTATTATATACCCATAATTACCATTTAAACAATTCCACATTACAAGTCTTTACATCCCTGCCAAAGATTTTAACTGTTTACAGTGGTCTTTTAAATAAGTTACAGATTTCCTCCAGTCTTTAGAAAATACTTGATCTTCCTGGTTTCGAATCTTCCCTGTCAAGTTTCGCCATTTCCACATATTCCATCAATTTCATCTGCCATTCTTCTTTAGTTGGTATTTCGCCTTCCTTCCATCTCTGGGCTAGTAGCATTCTCGCTGCCGTTGTTGCATACATAAGAAGTCTTTTATCTTCTCTCGGAAACTCTTCACCTATAATACCTAGTAGAAAGGCTTCTGGTTTTTTTAACAAATGTATTTTTAAACATTTTCTTTAGCTCATTATATATCATTTCCCAGAAAGCCTTTACCAATGTACATGTCCACCACATGTGATAAAAAAAATTCCCTCTTTCTCTTTACATTTCCAACACAGTTTAGAACTTGTTTTGTACATTTTAGCAATTTTACTCGGTGTTAGATACCAACAATACATCATTTTCAGGAATGGCTCTTACTTTCAGTAAGTTTTTATTAATGTTTAGTTGGGCCCTCACTCCTGGCCATTATGGATCTTATCCAGGAGACCAAACTTCCATACATTTGAAAACTGTTCTTCCTTCCAGATTTCACAAATACACCTGAGCCCCATGGGCTTGTTTCCACCTTTGTGGGCCAGGAATCCCTGTGGCTAGCTTGCAAGGGATATTAGCAGAGAGCGTCTTGCACAGCAGCAGTTGTTGAGCCTTACCTCCTTCCTCCTCAGAGGCTGCCCTCTGAAGTGGCCCCCTGTTTATGCCCATTTTACAGACAGATGAACTGAGGCAGAAAGAGAGACAGAGGGTCAGATTGGTGAGCGCCACCCACCAGAGAATGTGCATGACCGACACTGGGAATGAATGGCTCTTGGGTGCCTTTTGGATATAACTACCGGTAAATGTGGCAGCTGCTTTCCAGAAGGCACAGAATCACAGACTCGTAGAATTGGAAGGGATCCAAAGGGTCATCTAGCCCAACCCCCTGCAATGTCACACAGCTGCTAAGGAAGGGCAGGGGGTGGGGCTATGTCAAAACTAATACTGTACTAAGCCAGTCAGTAGAGCAGGAGACTCTTAATCTCAGTGCTGTTCGTTTGAGCCCCATGTTGGGCAAAAATATTCCTGCATTGCAGGGGGTTGGACTAGATGACCCTCGTGGTCCCTTCCAGCTCTAGAATTCTATGATTGTGGTCCCATCCATGTGCTTCCCCACATGGGTGGTACTGCCGGGGTGATTACCCAAGGCTGTGCTAAAAGGCAGGGGGACACTGGAGGTGTCAACAACATCAGACTTTGGAAAGCTGCTATCACTGGATCAAGCCCACTAATTTTGTTGAATTACAGTAATTAAATTAAATAGTTTTAATTGGATTTTGAATAAAGGTGCACTTAATTGTTAATGTTCCGAATTCTATTGTGTTTTATTCCTTAGTGACTTGTGGAAACCACAATGTTCTGAATGTTGCCTTTTTACATTGCTGGGTTTATAGAACCAAGGGGGTGTTGGCCCGAAAAACTTAGGGAGCCACTGATCTGGACTACAACTTTCCTTAGCCCCAGCTGGCCACAGCAACCCAAAACATCTGGAGGGCACCTGGTTGGGGAAGGCGCCCCCCAGAGCAAGCCCAGGGTGTGGCCGATTGCATTAGGTGATGACTCTTTGGGAAAGCATTTGAGAAATGCTGCTCCAGTAACACCCTCACCACCACCAAGCTGTGGCTGATTGGCTGGAAAGACCCACACCACTAGGCGCCGCTGCCCACGCAGGCCTGCCCTCGACCACAGGGATTGGCAGAAAAGTAGGCTAGCCTAAAGGGCACATCCGAGGGGGTTGTTGGGATTCCAGGGGGTAGAGGAAAAAGGCTGAAGTAACCTCTGCCAACCTGAAAAGGGAGTGCAGAGCTTCACGTGCTTGGAACTACAACTCCCATCATCCCTGCTTGGAACTACAACTCCCATCATCCCTGACCCTGGATCCACAGAACACATGAAGCTGCCTCTTTCCTAGCCTAAGCGGCTTTTCTGCATTTTCTGCTACTGATCTGGGTTGGCTTTTTTTTAACAATATAAAGCAAGAACAGCAACTCTAAATACATCACCGGACTGACAACAACACGTCGGGCTGGTACCATAAAAATAGAAGTCTGAGTATGCTTTTAAACCTAGAGGAATAATGTCATATATTATTGAATCAACCAAATCCATTGATAAGCAGAGGGTGGTGACAGGCCATGTTCTTCCTTATTGACATAGGCAATAAAATCAAAAGCAAACCTCTGCAAATCTAGCCTTTTTACAATGTCCCTTGTAAACACGTAGGTGACTTGGAAACTACAACTAATTCAGAATGAGGCAGCTAGAGTGGTGACTGGGAGCAGCCGCTGGGACCATATAACACCAGTCCTGAAATACCTACATGGGCTCCCAGTATGTTTCTGAGCACAATTCAAAGTTCCCTCAATTTGAGAATTGAAGTTACAGGGAACTGGGCAGAGGGCCTTCTTGGCAGAAGCACCCACCCACACCCTCCCATCAGATGTCAAGGAGATAAATAACTCTACAACTTTTAGAAGACATCTGAAGGCAGCCCTATATCGGGAAGTTTTTAATGTTCGAGGTTTTGTTATGTTTTTATGTGTGTTGAGAGCTGCCCGGAGTGGCTGGGGAAACCCAGCCAGATGGGCGGGGTATAAACATTATACTTTATTTTAAGAAAACTGCATCCCATGTCTCCATCATTTTGCAGAGATGCAAAAAGGCAGAAAGAGGAAGAAAACAGCGTTTAAAAAGGGGACATCACTGGTTGTGGTGCAGTTAGTAGAAGTTTGGACTCTGGTCTTTTTAACGACTTGGCTTGTTTCAAAATGTGGTGAGCCAGCCCCTGTTGCACTGTGGGGAGGGGGGGCATCTCCTTGCCATTCTTCAGAGTGGGGCCGCCCACCCTGCAACATTCCTCAGAAAACAGGGACATTTTACTGATGTGGAATAGAATGTCCCAATTTTCTGAGGAATGCCAGACATCTGCCCCAAAGTCCCCAGCTGAACAGCGCCATCAGCAGTCTGTGCTAAGTAGTGGCAGCTGGAGAATCAGATGTGGTGGGGTGGGGGTGGAGAAATATTACAGTTCCCCTTCGGACAGCCAGAGCAAGAGCTAAGCTCCACATTGCTGCTAGACTGGAGCAGGCAGGCAGGAGCAGGAATCTGCTAAGAGGCTCCTGAATGCGAGAGGGATCACATTGCTGTAGCAACACAGCCCCCCCCCCCCCCCGATCTACTCCAGATGTGGCTCCACTGGTGAAATCATGCGAGGCCGGAAATGCCTCACCCCCTGGCTTTTCAGCAGCTCATGTCCGGCAAGGGCTTCCCTCTCCTTTCCAGTGTGCGCAGCTTAGGGGGGGGGAAAGGTGTGGCGGGTGGGGGAGCCATAGCGAGCCAGAAGATCAGCGACAAATGGATTGTCCCCATTTTGCCCTCAAGAGCAGCAGCAACACAGCAACCAAGTGGTGTTTTCCTGTGGATGACAGAGAAGGTTCAGAGAGTCTTGGTCATATAGTGGTACCTTGGGTTACAGACGCTTCAGGTTACAGACGCTTCAGGTTACAGACTCCGCTAACCCAGAAATAGTACTTCGTGTTAAGAACTTTGCTTCAGGATGAGAAGAGAAATTGCGTGGTGGCAGTGGGAGGCCCCATTAGCTAAAGTGGTACCTCAGGTTAAGAACAGTTTCAGGTTAAGAACGGACCTCCAGAACGAATTAAGTTCTTAACCCAAGGTACCACAGTGGGGGAAATCCACAAGCAGAGGAAAACTGGAAGCA
This sequence comes from Podarcis raffonei, assembly GCF_027172205.1. Taxonomy (NCBI): domain Eukaryota; kingdom Metazoa; phylum Chordata; class Lepidosauria; order Squamata; family Lacertidae; genus Podarcis; species Podarcis raffonei. The sequence continues at coordinate 15,827,014 of NC_070617.1, forward strand.
AACAGGCAAATGGTCTGCTTACAGAAGTTTAGACTCTGGCTTCATAGTCTCAGTGGGGAGAGGCCTCCCCAGTTCTGCCAGCTACTTCTGCTGGACGCTGACTTAGGGACATAGGAGGCTGCTGTATACAGAGCCAGACCACCAGTCCACCTACCCCAGTATTGTCTACACTGACTGGTAGCGAGTCTCCAAGGTTTCAGGCAGGGAGTCTTCTTCCCCGGACCTGCCTGAATATGCTGCTGGTGATTGAAGCAGGGACCTTCCGCATGCAGCGCAGTTGCCCTACCGCTGGTGCTCTGGACCATTGTTCTGGTTTGGCAGCTGGCCTTTTGCTGGCCTACCTTACAGGAACGTTGTAAGGATTAATGAGATAATATATATAGCACTTTTACAGAGGCTCAATTTAATTATTGTCAACAGAGTTTGGGGGTGTTAGAGGAGGGGTAGTGCCTCTGGTGAGGGACACATCATGCTCCTTCTGGGGCAGTTTGGTCCCCACTCTGCACTCATCTCTCACCTGTGGCTCCTAGAAGCTATCATCATGCAACTGAGGACACACCTTGGGAATGGCTTCGACTGGCCAGCTAAGCCAGGTGGGTCTCAATCCCTTAGTGAGTTAGGGACTTCCCCTGCATGCAGTCCAGTGGATTACAGCAGACGAGACCCAACAGCGGCTCCAACAGTCAAGCAGGCGGTTTCTGCACATGCTGTAGTAGAGGGAAGTGAAGTGAGGGGGAAGGTGACCCATCTAGGAGAAGGAAAACTCTGGCCTTAAACCTCTGCTGCCATGCAGGCAGGGCCAGATTTAGGTTTGATGAGGCCCTAAGCTACTGAAGGTAATGGGGCCCTTTATATGTCCAGCTGTCCTTTGTCAACAGCAAATTGTTGCTGTTTTTTTGTGTTGAATATATGCTGTATGGTAATTTATGGACCTAATAGGTATCTAAAGCTTCCAGAACAGATTAAGTTTGAGAACCAATGTACCACTGTATATAGAAATGAGCAAACCAATGATATTTTAGGGAGCAGGCTAGCAGGCGGGGCCCATAGCTGTGGTACCTCAGGTTACAACACCTTGGGTTACAAACACTTTGGGTTACAGACTCCGCAAACCTGGAAGTAGTAGTTCGGGTTAAGAACTTTACCTCAGGATGAGAACAGAAATTGCACGGTGGCCGCACAGTGGCAGCGCGGCGGCAGCGGGAGGCCCCATTAGCAAAAGTGGTACCTCAGGTTAAGAACGGTTTCAGGTTAAGAACAGACCTCTGGATCGAATTAAGTTCATAACCAGAGGTACCACTATACTTACATTATAGGAGACCTACGCAACACAAAACACTGTTGCTGTATGTAGGTTTTATTTTATTTGTTTTTTATCTTATATTTTGGAAATGTACATCCAGATTTTTTTCCTTTAAATTTTTGTGGGGCCCCCAAAGAGAGTAGGGCCCTAAGCTATAGCTTGTTTAGCTTATACGTAAATTTGGCACTGCTTGCAGGATATCTTCGGGAGAAGAAAAGGCTCAGGAGTAAACCCTGCAAAATCCGGATTGCAGTCTCTTAAAACAGTTGGATGGTGCTTTGAACGCCTTCTTGCGGCAACTCCTGCAGCCAAGCTGGTACTAAAAGCATTGCCCTGCTTTCCTTTGGACCACATCTACGAGGCTGGCAGGGGTGGTGCAGTCCAGGACCTCCATCCACACTGCCCAGGCTTGCGCCCTGGGGAGCTCACTTTGGTGCTGCTAATGCAATGGTTTGACTTCACCCAACTCCATTGCCTCAGGAGGCAAACAGATGCCAACAATTAATTAACAGAGTGGGATCTTATTTACTATCAGGCTTATATCAGGGGTTCTTGACAGGGGGTCCATGGATGGATGTAAGAGGGAGGGGGTCTGCAGTTTTCATCAAACAGCCCGTGCCCCCCCCAAAGGCAAAGAACCACAGGGCTTTATTCGTCAAAGGCTGGGTCCTGTAGACGTCGGTCCCCGGTGACTGTTTCACGCGTGGTCAGTTGCCGCAGCAACCAAAGCGCAACATTTTGGAGGAAGCCCGAAAGGGGAAGCCATGACTAAGACCCGTTTGCTTCTCAGAACATGGCAACCCCAGCAGGACAGCGCACGGGGTGGGGGCTGGGGGTATTTGCAGAGCTGGCTTCCGCAACATCCTTCCTAGCGAGTTCCGTTGCCGTGGCGACGGAAGACAAAGAATCCAGATATAATAGCAATAATGTGCCCAGGCAGGCGGTGCGGCCTCCGTGACTCACTGCTGGTCCGGATGCGAGCCCTGCCGAGTCACCAGCTTCATCAACCGTTCCCCGTTGTGGCAGCATAAGCTATGAGCCATCCATGCTAAGGCGCAGCCTCAGGAATTCCCACCGTAACGTTGCCTAATATTTTTTTTCCTTTCTGAAGAGAGAGAGATAGAGAGATGCGTCAGGCTTCAAACTCGCACGGAATGCATGCCCTCTGCCCTCAGACATATGGGAACTGCCTGGGGTGACTCGGAGAGGAGAGCAAGGCACCCTGCACATGCTCAGAGGCACTGTCTTTCTGATAACTGCATCAAGGCGAGGAAGAGACGACACGCCTGAGGTTTATAAAACTATGCACGGCTCTCTCATGGACATTCCACGATGCTGAATGTTGGAAAATCCAGGACAGATTTTTTAAATGTCCTTCATGCAGAGCAGAGTTAAACTATGGAACTCACTGCCACAGGAGGCAGTGACGGCCAGAAGCTTGGACAGCTTTAAAAGAGGATGAGATAAATTCATGCAGGAGAGGGGTGGTCAATGGCTACTAGCCAGGATGGCTCTGCTCTGCATCCACAGTCAGAGGCAGAAATGTTCCCAAATACCCGCAGCGCTCTTCTTATGTTCTTGTTAAAATTCCAGCCTGTCCATGTCTCAAGTGCCTTGCAAGTGCTACATGTCAATGAATCATAGAATTGTAGAGTTGGGAGGGACCCACAGGGTCATCTAGTCCAGCCCCCTGCTATGCAAGAATCACGGGAATCAAGGGAGAGAAGTTTTTCTGTCCTGGCTCCCCATGGCAGCAACTTCGTGATCTTTCCAGTGCCAGGACAAAATGTTTCTTCTCTTTGGGCGGTCCAGTCATGCATTCTGCCCTTGTGTGTTTCACGGCTTCCGTTAAAAGTTGTTTTGACTGCATTTCCTTGTTTTTAATCACTGCATTGCTATTTTGCTGCTCTCTTGTGCATCATCGCCATGCTATCTAACAAACAGTTTTAACGTATTTGTAATAAATGGTACATTTCCACTGAGCCCAGTTTTTCAGTGCTGTGGAAGCAGGTTCCGGGCAGGCGCATAAAATAGACAGATCTCCCCCCTGAGGGTGATGCAAGATAAGTTACCATATTATAAAAGAGTGCCTCTGAGCATAGAGCAGCGGATCTTTGCGCCATTTTGGAGAGAGCAGCCGGGTGCAATTTCCCTTTTCCAATGTACGAGGCTGCAACTTTAGGCTGCGGGAATCTCTCAAAGATTTTGCCAGACAGAACCCAGAGGTTCGAAAGGGCCACCTGCCACCCCCATGAAAAGATCCTTCATGCATTAAACCACTTCCTGACCCAAAAAATATCACAAGTATCGGGCCAGGCACTGAGCTATCTTGCTTTTTCAGCCTCTAAACAAGTTCTTTAAAAAAAGAGAGAGTTGCTCTCAGTGAAACACCGAACTGTGGCAGGTGCAAGGCTCGCCTGGTCGCATGTTTTGCGGGCTCTGTAAATTCAATTCCACCTGCAAGTAACATCTTGCGCAGCTTATTTCATCACAAGGAAACCTGCAGAGTGGCTCTTGCCAGGAGCACCGGTTGCCCAAAGGGATTCAGATCTCGGCCCATGAACACCCTGCTTCAGCTTCCTCTTGCACAGAACAGCCTTCCTCTTGCAAAGCTCATCTCCATAGCCCATTTGCCCCCACCTGCAATCTGGAAAGCTGTTTGTAACATTAGGCATTGGGGGGGGGGGAGAGGCAAACCACTAAACGCGGCAGAAAGGCTAGGGAGGCCCTTGATCCCTTGTTAGAGGCAAGACCACCAACCAAAGCGGCTAAGTTGCCAAACCCTTGCTCCTCTCAAGGGCTGATGGAGGCCCAGCCCACTTCCCTAACTGCAAGATTTTCTCCTTCCATGAAAACAATATTGTGGCAGGGAGTGACTCACCCACAGCGTGTCCCACAGTTTTATTTAGACACCGCAATAACTAGTTCTGCATTTTAGAGGGGGGGGGGTTTGTGGGTAGTGGCAGCAGGGACGTCTTGTGGGTGGTGTTCAAAGCGGAATCGTTTCTGCGAGAAAATCAGGCCCGTTTGAACATTTGTCCAAGCCTGAGCTACGAAGTCCTCCTGGGGTGGCTGTTGCATCCAGAGGGTCACTTTGACTTCCTTTCTTTCCCCCTTTTCACATCTAGATTAGGAACTCAGTCACTCAATTTGCAGGGGACGCTTTGGGAAGCGAGTATCCCCAATTATTCTCTTGGCTCTCAAGCCGGTTGTAAGCAACCGGTTCATTTTGCTGTTGCAGCCCTGTTTAGGGAAGCTTTTAATGTTTTATGGATTATTGTATTTTAATATTCTGTTGGAAGCTGACCAGAGTGGCTGGGGAAGCCCAGCCAGATGGGTGGGGCATAAATAAATTGTTGTTGTTGTTGTTGTTATTCCACCTACCGACACTTGCCTCTGCACAGGACATAATGCCAAGAGATCCATTTTCTTTACTTTATTGATTCTTAATTAAAATGCAAAATCAAGAATAGAACAAAATCACAGAAAACAGGTATGAGGCAAAAGAGGGAGAGGGTCCAGAAGGGGTCATAGGGTTGCTGTTTTTATTTTGATTATGTATTTTGTGATTTTATATTTTGATTTCATTCTGTGAACTGCCCTGACACCTCTGGATATAGGGCAGTATATAAATTCTAATAATAATAATGGTAATAATAATAATAATGATACAGTGATACCTCGGGTTACATACGCTTCAGGTTACATACGCTTCAGGTTACAGACTCTGCTAATCCAGAAATAGTACCTTGGGTTAAGAATTTTGCTTCAGGATGAGAACAGAAATTGTGCAGTAGCGGTGCGGCAGCAGCGGGAGGCCCCATTAGCTAAAGTGGTACCTCAGGTTAAGAACAGTTTCAGGTTAAGAACGGACCTCTGGAACAAATTAAGTTCTTAACCTGAGGTACCACTGTACTATTACATCATGCCACCCCAATTTCTGAGTGGCGAGAGACTCCAGGAGTTCCAGGGCTTTGTTTCCTTGGAATGAGGGTCTGCGGAGATTGTGGTGTCTTTAGGATATATGGTTTTATTTACACATCTCTACAACCTGAGCATAGGACGGAGGGGCTCACAGCGTCAACACCCCAACAGATCTTGCTTCTCCTTCAGTCGCAGCTTTGGATCCAGCACAGAGCAAGCAGGTCTTTGTGTCTCCAGTTTCCAGCCTGCTTTTCCAGCTCAGCTCACATTCACCGCACTGGCTGTTGTTCTCCTCCCTAGCAGCTAGATGGGTTGGGTGGGTGGAGGAGACCCAGGCACAGGCTTGGAGGGCACCATCACTTGGCTGCATCTCTTGCAACCTGCTCATTCTTTTGGGATGCTGATGAGGACACTTAAGTGGCCAGCTAAGGCCACTTGTCTGACTTAGTTCAGCAAACCTCCTCTATCAGATTCGAACCCTCCCTGCGTACAGAACCCCGGGATTTGAAAGGCACTCAGGGCATCATCCAAACTAACCCCACAAACCCACAACAATCATTTCAGCCTTTGGGTGTAGTAGAGAATATAATTATATAAAATTGAAAACACCATTAACATGGATAAGCCCTTATTATCGAGGTGGGGGGTTTGAGCTGCATTTCCAGCAAACCTTAATTTCTGAAGCTCTGCATGTGTCCCTATTTTATTGTATTATCCGCAACCATTTATGGGTGGCGGCGAGACTGATTATGTTCTGCATTATCAACGTAAACAATAAAACCACACCAAGGCAGAAGGAAATTTGTCCTTATTTTTTTGACCTCCAGAGGTTCTCAGTTTATACGGCCATTTTTTTCTAGCAGGGCTGATTTTCAGGCCTTCATGTGTCAGTAAGAAATATCTTCTTCGGTGAGACCCATTTTCCAGTGGATAAATGCTGCCAGGCTAAAATTAGCGGCTGGGGGAGTTTTCTACACCCCCCCTTCCTGCACCTGGCCACCTGTCTCCCCTGTCTCTTCCCAGCTCCACCTACCACTCAGAGCTTTTACAGGTGAGCCAAGTCAGGTGTGCCACTCGCTTGGCTGAGCAGCCCAGTCCTGCAGGATGAGGGAGCTTTTACTGGGGGCGGTGAGGCCGATGAGATCCCAACAAGAGAGTGGCGTGGGTGGAGAAAGAGATACCAACCCTGTCATTAGGCAGAGAGGATGGCCACATGGGTAGAGAGAGAGAGAGCGACAAAAACAGCCTCTGGGTCTTCACCCACGGAAGAGATCACCAAGGGAGATTTGGAGCTGGTGGGGCTCCAGGTGCCTCATTTTCCACCTCCTGGTTACCAGCGCTCTCTTTTTTTTTACTCGTTCTGCTCCTGCGCTTTTAGCAGCCTGTAGCAGCAGGATTAAGCGGGTGAATTCCCTGTGCTTGGAAAAGCTGCACCAGTTCCTTTCCCGTCTGCCATTCTGCTGGTAAAAGGTCCAGGAGCAGCTAAACAATTTGGCAGCTTCGTGAAATGACACGTGAATTAGATGGTCACAAGAGCTGAGAGGGGATGGTCCCCACTCTCATTGCCCAGATGGGAAGAGATATTAAGTAGTTAAGAGGAGGGGCCTGAAAGGGAAGGCATTTTGGGGGGAAGGGGAGAAAGCTGAAACAGGCAGAAACCAACAGGTGCAGTCCCCTCACTGCCATTACAGGCAGATCTCCACAGAAAGAAGCTACATTAGAAAGCACAGGAGCTATGCCTGGGTGCATAGATCAGATCAGAAGCCTTTTTGGGTTTAATATGCTCATTCCAGAGTAATTTCCAGGAGTAGTCAAAGTGTTGCCCTCCAGAAATTCTTGCCCTAAAACTCCCTTCATTCTTGACCACAGGTTCCCCACTTGTGGTATAAAAAGGTAAAGGGACCCCTGACCATTTGGTCCAGTCGTGGCCACTCTGGGGTTGCGGCGTTCATCTCGCTTTATTGGCCGGGGGAGCCGGCGTACAGTTTCCGGGTCATGTGGCCAGCATGACTAAGCCGCTTCTGGCGAACCAGAGCAGCACACGGAAATGCCATTTACCTTCCCGCTGGAGTGGTACCTATTTATCTACTTGCACTTTGACGTGCTTTCGAACTGCTAGGTGGGCAGGAGCTGGGACCGAGCAACAGGAGCTCTCCCCGTCGCGGGGATTCGAACCGCTGACCTTCTGATCAGCAAGTCCTGGCTCTGTGGTTTAACCCACAGCGCCACTAAAGCAGGCCATGAAAATGATACTCTTTCCCTGTTCCCAGCATCTAATATCGAGAGGTAGACTGCCTTTGAATATGGAGGTTCTGTTTAGTTAACAAGAATGCAAAAACTTGTTTCCAACTGTTTTTACTTTATTGTTGATTTTTTTAAAAAAATGTTTTAAATAGTTGTTGTTAACTGGTTTTTTAATTATCATTTCTCTTCGTAAATTCACGTTGAGATGTTGTGTCTTCGTTTTTACAATCAAGCAGCGTATAAATTTCTTGAAATAAACGAACTTCCCTATGAAGAGTCCTGTGTCCTTTTCCCAAATGCAGCTCACCCCTGTTGCTTATCCTCAGAATGTGGAGAACCGTAGTGACAAATTCAGGGTCCCTTCATGACAGTCGCTGCCATGCCCCCCTCGCAGACACACCCCCTTCTAAGATTACACAACCATCTTATTATACAATAATAATAATTGAGGATGCATTGCAACAACCTTGCATGTTGCCTTTCTGCTAGATCTGCTGTTTTTCTGTGCATGCGGACGGGAAAATGATTTGGAGTGCTCCGAGATCTTCTTCCGGAGTGACTCAAGTTCTGTCCTGCTTCAAGCTCTATCGTCCGCAACAGAACTAATGCACACCCTTCTGTTGAAACTGAAGTGTCTTGTGTTTGCAGTGTTCCTAAATGCTTAGCTTTGGAGCAGACAGAACAGGGTTCTTCCTGGACACCTTCTCCAGAGACTATCCTCTAGGAGTCCATCCTCTGTGGACAACTCACCTCGGTTCTGAAATAAAAAATTAAGGTCTCCTATATATAATAAATGTTCATGGATTTGCCAGGCAAACACGTACATAAATGTATGGGCCACACGTCTGAGGCAGCACAGGAGGGCAGTCCTGGAGCCATTTTGTCTCCCAAACTGACCAAATGTTTTCTTTGCAAGGTCAAAGGAAAATGGAAAAGCCTCCGAATTGTCTTTTCATTCACAAAACCTGTCTTAAGGGTATATCTGTGTATGAATAGGGTGAGCCTGTGACCTGGCTCAGGAACTAAGTATTTGTCACTACAAAAGACTGGCCAGGCTCCCCAGGGCATCCAATCAAGTAAGCATTAACAGGTCACCTGCCAGACAGGGGATAAACAACAACAGGAGATAAACAATGCACTCAGATTTCTGTTGTAGACCGCCCTTTCTGTGATGTAGGTATGATGTGCCTTGGGGGTGGTCTTGAGCTACACCCCTTCTGTGATGTATGTATGATGTTTCTGGGGATGGTATTGGACTCCAGGGTGGGCAATTTAAAATGTCTATATAAGGGTGGGCACACCTGGGTTCTGGGTCCTCCTCCTTTCCTGCGTGAGAGGGGAACACCCTGTTGCAACAGTTCAATAAAGATCAGGCTTACGAGCTGCTTTGTTTCTCAATATTCTCTGGTTGGCCTCTGTTATTTTCTCCAACCAATGGAGAACCTAAAAAGGACTCCATAAGGGCTCTTGTGTCCCCCCATAAGGGAATAAGGGCAGATTTCCGTTTATTACAGTTCACTCAGATGGGCTCCTCTCAGCACAAAGGGTGAGGAGACAGACTTCTCAGGGGTTGAAAAGCTCCTCTTTTTTCCTGCAATGTGTCTTTGACTTCCTGTGACCCTGGACAGCCACACCGCTCCTCAAGAGGAACATGGATGCACAACCTCTTAGCTGTTATGGCCAATGCCTCTCTCCCCTTCACCTTCAACTCCTTGAAGCATTTTAACAAGGCCATATTTAAGAAGCTGCAGCAGCCATCGCAGAAGTCAATTTGCTGGAGGATCTGGGAGACATAAAAGGTAGTCCTCCTTCACGGAGGGCATAGTTAAACCATGGAACTACCTGCCACTGGAGGCAGTGATGGCCATTAACTGGGATGGCTTTAAAAGAGGATTGGACATATTCATGGAGGGAGGGTAACACTTTCAATGGCTAAAGTCAGTAGAGCATGAGACTTTTAATCTCAGGGTCATGGATTAGAGCCCCATGCTGGGCAAATGATTCCTGCATTGCAGGGGGTTGGACTAGATGACTCTCGTGGTCCTTTCGAACTCTACAACTCTATGATTCTGTGGTTCTATGGCTCTGCTCTGTCTCTACGGCTGGAGGCAGAAATGCTTCTGAATACCAGTTTCTGGACGGGAAAGGGCTCTTGTGCTCAGGTTCTGTTTGCAGGTTTCCCATGAAGGAGGAATCTGGCCAGCCACTGTGAGAACAGGATGCTGGACTAGCAGCATCTGGCCGGACCCAGCAGACTCTTCTTACAACCTTATCTTCTTCTGTTCGCAGGCAGAGAAAAGGGAGAACCAGCATAGGCCAGACGGGCACCGCTCCTCTTGCACAAGGTGAGGGGAAAGCAAACACACAGCTTTCCTATTGCACATGCCACACAGGGCACAACAGCAGGAAGCAGAGTGTGGCAATTGCAAATGACATTCGCATTTCAGATGGGCAGAGATGAGCCACAGAGCCCTGACTGCTGCCTTCTGGGGGCTGGCTCCTTCCTCACTGCCACTGCTAAGCTGGCTGGCTTGAATTGGGTGTTTCTCATCAGCTGGGGAAATAAAGGCAGCCTTCTAAGCAGGCGTGACCTGCCAATGGTGCCAAGACTGGGGGCAGGCAGAGAGGGAGGGGAGAGAGAGAAGTTTGCAAGGGAGATGGAAGCAGCAGCTTGTAACTGCCTGGCAAAGATGCCCGTTAAAACACGGGCATTGTTGTTAAACAAAAGGCTTGGGCGAGGCTGGGAGGTGCCCTGGGGAGGTGCCATAAGCTACCTCTTTCCCAGAGGTCAGGGAGCTTTTGTCCCTCTCTCGTAACACACTCTTATAACTCAGGTGCATCCAATAAAATGGAAGGTTGGAACGTTCAGGGAAGTCCTTCTCCATGCGACGCATAATTAAACTGTGGAACTCCCTCCCACAAGATGCACGAAGAAAGGTTGTACATTTGTGTGGTTTTTTTGTTTTTTTTTAAAGATATTTATTAAAGTTTTTAAGGTATAACAAAAAAAGGATGAAAAAATGAAAAATAAAAAGAAACATACAAAATAAAAACAGTTAAAAACACATTAATTTTCATAACATATCTTCCTTACGCTTATTTCCCCAGACCTCCTCATACCTCCCTTTTTTGTATTCCAGTTCAGTTTGTTAGTTCAGCAAATCCTTACCATTAAACTTTTACCCATTTGTAAACCTTTTTTTCATATCTCTTAAAGCATTACAGCTGGAAACCACTTATTTTCTATCCAACATCCTTCTAACATTCATTAATTTTACAATATTTCTGTAAATAGTCTTTAAATTTCTTCCAATCTTCTTTCACCGACTCTTCTCCCTGGTCTCGGATTCTGCCAGTCATTTCCGCCAATTCCATGTAGTCAATCACCTTCATCTGCCATTCTTCCAGAGTGGGTAAATCTTGTGTCTTCCAATATTTTGCAATGAGTATTCTTGCTGCTGTTGTAGCATACATGAAAAAAGTTCTATCCTTCTTTGGCACCAATTGGCCGACTATGCCCAGAAGAAAGGCCTCTGGTTTCTTCAGAAAGGTATATTTAAATACCTTTTTCAATTCATTATATATCATTTCCCAGAAAGCCTTAATCCTAGGGCACGTCCACCAAAGGTGAAAGAATGTACCTTCAGTTTCCTTGCATTTCCAACATTTATTGTCGGGCAAATGATAGATTTTTGCAAGCTTGACTGGGGTCATGTACCACCTGTATATCATTTTCATTATATTCTCTCTTAAGGCATTACATGCCATAAACTTCATACCTGTGGTCCATAACTGTTCCCAGTCAGCAAACATAATATTATGTCCAACATCTTGTGCCCATTTAATCGTAACAGATTTCACCGTTTCATCCTGAGTATTCCATTTCAACAGCAAGTTGTACATTCTTGACAGATTCTTAGTTTTAGGTTCTAACAGTTCTGTTTCTAATTTTGACTTTTCCACCTGGAAGCCAATTTTCTTATCCAAATTATATACCTCCATTATCTGATAGTAATGAAGCCAATCTCTCACTCTGTGAGAGAGAAAGGTTGTACATTTGGGACTGGTTTGTTTAGAGGAAAGCAGAGGAAGAGCAGGCATGATAGACGTTTATACAATTACGCCTGGTCTGGAGACAGTGGGCAGATAAAAGTTTTTCTCCTCTCGTATTTTTCCCCCACACAGTGCACAGTTAAACTATGGAACTCACTTCCTCAGGAGGCAGAGGTGGCCACCAACTTGGATGGCTTTAAAAGAAGATTAGACAAATTCATGGAGGAGGGGGCTATCAAAGCCTATTTAGTCACTGGGGCTCTGCTCTTCCTCCACAGTTAGAAGCTTCTGAATACCAGTTGCTAGACGCCTCAGGTAGGGAGACGGCTCTTGTGCTCAGGTCCTGTTTGTGGGTTTTCCACAGGTATCTGGTTGGCCGCTGAGAATAGGATGCTGGAGGCCTGATCCCTCAGAGTTCTTCTGATGTTGTTAAGATCTTCCTTTTGTCTTCCTGAGGCTTCTGCCCAATCAATGTGCTTTGATGACCCCTGATTTACAAGAGAGAGAAACCTCTCTCCAGCCCAGGGATGGAGAACCTTTGTCAGGTGTGCGTGCAGAAGCCAGGCCCTGTGACCAGGCCTGGGGCCTTCCAAAGTTTGTTCTGAAGAGGCAAGGCGCGGCCTCACAGGTGAGGCCAATTGGTAACTCACAGCACCTGGTGGCAAGAGCTGGGAAGGGATATAAGGTCAGCATTTCCCCTTTACCTCTTTGCCACAGCAACACGTTCCCTGCCTGGCTGCATTTGGTTCCTTGACTCCTTGCTCCACGGACCCTTGACTCGTGACTCCTGGCTTCTGGGCCCCCCTTCCTGCTCCCACCCCGCCATCTTGCCCCTAGTCCTGACATCCCCTGCTGGGACTTCGATCACCTGTGAACCGGACCGTGACAACCTTTCCCTTCTGGTCAGCAGGAGCCTTCCAGGGGCCACCACCGAGGAGGCTACGTTCCAGCAAAGAACAGGGGAGTTAGACCCATAGCAACTTCAAAGGAGGAATAAGGGTCTTGTACAAACTGGCACTTCAGCTGTGAAGTGACACTTCACCAATGCCCTTCGCCATCCACCTTCTGCCTTGCCAACTTTCCAGCTTAGGCAAGATTTTGAGCTGTCAGAGTGAGATCCTTTTCTGCCGCTGTTTTCAATCTGATGTTCTTGTTTTTCATTCGCACTTGTTCTTAGTCGCTTGCTGTTGTTTTTAATCATGATTTATTTATTTTTAAAAATGGTTTTGCAATGCTGGCGTTTATACGATTGCTTTTAGCAGCCTTGGGCCTCCGCAGCATGGAGAAGAGTGAAGGTAAAAAAATCTGACTTTGCAAAGAAATAAAGCGGGTGGGGTCCTTTGCAAAGGAAGGGTCTTATTTTCACCTTTGCTGTCCTTTGAGCTATTTTGGTTCCCATTTCACAGGTGGATAACTGAGGCTGAGAAAAGACGCTCAAGGCCTTCATATAGAACCACAGAATTGCAGGAATCACAGCTCAAGAAACCCCAGGCAGGTGACCCCCAAACCTCTGCTGGAAAACCGCCAAGAAAGAAGAGCCCGCCATCTTCCGAGGTGTGGCGGCGAGGGGGACTGACCGCCACCAAACCACAGCAGTTTTCAGTTTAGGGACTAGCGTGGCTTCTCACCAGGAGAATTCTCCAAGCTGGAGAGGGTTGGGTCAAGCTGAGGGGTCCTGAGTGCCGAGGAGCAGATTCAAAGCTGCGCTTTCTCTTCCTCTCCTCTGGCTGCCCTTTGTCCAAGCTCTCTGGCCGGAGCCTTCACCACTTCCCAAGGAAAACACACACACTCAGCAGGGCTTGTATTCCAGGCCTGCATTCCTCCCCTGCTGCTCAAAGCCAGATGCCTGCAGGAATCTATGCCAGACCCCAGCCTTCGCTCCCCATAAACTGAACTCGGCCTCCCTCCCCCCCCCCCCCCGCTGCTGCCTTCCACCCCCCTCTTCCAATAGGGAAGGAGTTGTAAATAACAATCTTATTTCAAAGCCCTGGCAGAGCTAAAAAAAATCTTCCCCTGCTCCGGAGTTGAGAGAGCAAGTTGCTAGCGGAGGTTTGGATTACTGTGAGGGAAAGAGAAGGATGGAATCTCGTAGCGGGTGAAGCTTTTCCAGGCACGATGGGGGAAGCCTCTCCCCTGGCTTAACATTAGTTAAAAATGCAGAGGGGTCTGAGCCAGAAAAAGAGGTGGCAACCCTGTATTGTGACAGGACACAGGAAGTACTGCTTTATGGGATGTGCCATTTAACTTACTTATTTATAAAACGCTTTGTATACCACTACAGTGGTACCTCGGGTTAAGAACTTAATTTGTTCTGGAGGTTCGTTCTTAACCTGAAACTCTTCTTAACCTGAAGCACCACTTTAGCTAATGGGGCCTCCTGCTGCCGCCGCGCCACCGGAGCACGATTTCTGTTCTCATCCTGAAGCAAAGTTCTTAACCTGAGGTACTATTTCTGGTTTAGCGGAGTCTGTAACCTGAAGCATATGTAACCCGAGGTACCACTGTATATCTTTTTTTAAAAATTTTTTTGAAGTGGTTAATGGGAATAAAAACCTTTGGAACTCACCGCCACAAGAGGTGGCTTAGGATTGATTGGGCAGATTCAAGGAGGGGAGAGTCTTCCAAAGCCTATTAGCCGATGGGAGCCTCCACTTCCAGGTACAATATGCCTTTGAGTCTTACATTGCTGGCGGCAAACAGAAGGCGAGGGGTGGTCCCTTCCGTTCTCTGCTTTGTAAGCTCTTTGGTTTGAACACGCAGTGAAACTTGATGGACCCTAGACGTTGGGAGGGAGCAGGGCAATTTGCTCTGTGAGGATGGGAACTCTGCACGTGCTCAGAACTTCTCCAAATACCAGAGGGCCTGAAGCCTCCATGCCGCTCTGGACAGCTGGGAGTTGCAATTGGCTGGAGCCGACCTGAGGAAGAGCAGAATTCGAGAACTGCTGAGTTACAGCCACCCAGCATCCAGGCCTTTGCGAGGAAGCAAGCGGAGGACGGGGAGAGAGCAGCTCACATGCTCTGCCTTTCTCCAAAAATATTGTGCCTGGATGAGTCACTGCCGAGAGAGCCTGATCTCTCACACACAAGAACGGCGCTTGGGTGGGGCTGTGGTTCAGCAGAGGAAAAATGGATGCCAGATGTCCTGGCCGGAGGCCAAGGCTCCCTCCCCTTCCCCACAGCTGGGGTCCATCTTGAAGCGCCCCGCTGGCTGGCTGTCGGATCAGCGCAAAGAAATGGAAGTGAGGGGAGGACTTGGGCTCTAACTCCACCATCCCCGGATTTTAGGGGTTGTTGGGTTTTCTTTTTACACTCTCTCACACACACATTGAACTTCCCTCAACAGCCCTATCAAAGAACTCTGGACCCAGGCCCAGATTCCAGAAGCAGCCACAGAATTTATTGCAGCAAGTTGTTAAAAAACGAGAGAAGGGAATTGTTGATCCAGCCATGCCCTGGCCCCCCCCCACCCCCAAAATATTTGCTGCTGCTCTCTCCCCCCTGCCCCGCCCTCCACCACCCCATAATTTTCCATTCCCTCCCCCACCAGAGGATAATTTCGCAGCAAGCCAACAAACAAAACTGGAACATAAAATTACGCAGTTTCGCTTGCTCTTAGCCCCAAGTCCACATCTCTTATTTTTGTTGTTAAAATATGTGTGGTTCATACAGAAAGATGCTTTTTTAAAAAAAAAACCCCAGAGGAAATGTGTTTTAAAAAACAAACCCAAAACTTGTTTCTATGGCAGCCGAAAAGCAACAAGATTAAATGAGGTGGCGAGGACATCCGGTTCAGATCTCATCTCTGATATGAGCTAACTTGGGTGGTTTTCTGGAGCCCATTCTCTCTCTGCACCTCAGTCTTTCCATCTGCAAAATGGGCATGACGATTGCAGAGGATTGGGAGGGCTCTGATTGGCGGGACAAGGGTCAAATGCTGTGTTGTCAGTGGCTCTGTCAGGATAGGGTTTGGGTGCAGATGCCCCACTAAGCGGAACAAGGAGAAACCCCACCCCTCAAAAATGTAGCAAGGCTGACATGCCACATTTTGACTTCTGAAAAGTATGGTAAGTCATCTTAAGGGGGAGGGGCTCTCATAAAATCACTACGCCCAGCCTTTAATTACCTAACTGGGCCACTACTGTATGTTGTATAATTAAATAGCCCAAATCTACCTTCAAATCTGGAACTGTAGAAATGCAGCTCTCAGGTCTGCAGGGAAAATTAAACCCAGAGCAATTTTAAACTTTATTGATTACATTTCTACCCAGCCCTTCCTTCCTCCCCAGGGAATGGAAACCAGGAAAGCATGTTTTCTTTGGCGGGGTGGGCTAAGGTGCGGGGATTGGGGGACTCATCTGACGCAGGACAAACAGTTCACGATGGGTGGTGGCGGCAGCCTTCAAACGTTGGGGAAAGAGGCTCTCTTTATACACTCATGAACTCTTGCCCCATGCTTCCTTAGTTAGGCAAGCATGTTGAAAGCCAGACAGTGGCCTGAAGCACAGCAAGAAAGGCAGTGTGGCACAGTGGTTAGCCATCTTATCCACCTTCCCAATTCATGCGTTTAACTCTGTGCCCACACCCACATCCTTGCGAGGTAGACCCTTCTGTGCTAGCAGGCGACGGAATGAGTTCCCCAATGCCTCAACACCCCCCAGCTTCATGCTAAGGGGCCAGGATGTGGCCCCACTGAGGGCATTGGGGGTGGACAGCAGCCACCACTGCCCTCCTCGAAAAGAGGTCCCAATCTGGTTGCTGAGCTCCATTCCATGGCTCCCTCCTTCCTCCCAGCGTTGCATTTGGCCCTGAACGATAAATACCGAGCCGCTTGCGGCCAGGCCCCACCCGCCTAGCAGGATACGTGCATGATTCACTCTTCCTGAGGGCCCCCAAGAAGCCAGATGGAGGCGATTAACTTAAGCCCTTTCCCTACCCTGAACAAGCCAGAAAAGCAAATGGCCAAGCACATTCAGGAGGGACCAAGTTGTGGAAGAGGTAGCCAGGGGGACAGAGGAGGTCAGGTGGGGAGGGGGCAGAGGACAGGAGGTTGCCAGAGGCGGCTTTGGGGCCCAAGGCTCAGAAGAGATGTCTCTGCCTAGGATGGATGTGAACCCAGAGAGGACTGCCCTCCTGGAGCAGCAGAAGCAAATTCATGTCCGCCATTTCTTTTATTTGTTTACTGTGTTTCTGTTCCAGCTTTTTCTCAAGGTGGCCTGCACAGTTCTCCTCCTCCCCAGTCTATCCTCACAACAACCCTGTGAGGTAGGATCGGCCGAGACTGAGCTCAAGGTCACACAGTGAGCTTTGTGATGGCCAAGAGGGGATTTGAACCCTGCTCTCTCCCAGCCTCAGGTCTAGAAGCCCTAACCCAGGGTTTCCCAGACTTAGGTTGCCAACAGTTTTTGAACTACAGCTCCCATCATCCCTGCTGGTCCTGCTAGGTAGGGGTGATGAGAGTTGGAGTTGAAAAGCTGCTGGAAACCCTGTTCTAACCTAACAACTGCCCAGGCAGATGGTGCCCCAGGGAGGCTCTTAAGTGTGACTGTGGCAGCTTTGAGGGCTCTGCTGTCCCTGAATGTTGTGGCCTCAACCAGCCTTTGTGGCCAACACTGCAGTTTTAAAGCCACGAACTGGGAGGGCGGACGAGATTTGATGCTACAGAACGGCAGATTTCCAAGGGGAATTTCTCTGGGCCAAGGCACGAACCAGTTCGGCTGCCAAGACTTTGCCCCCGTTGAGTTTCAGGAGAGTAAAAGCCAAGCCCTGAGAGGCATGGGGGCCAAATTGAATTCAAAACACTGAAAACACCAGGAGGGCCCTTTGCCTGCATAGAATCAGAGAGTTGGGTCATCTAGTCCACGCCTGCAATGCAGGAATAGTAGTTAAAGAATCCCTGACACATGACCATCCAATCTCCACTTTAAAATCCCCAGTGAAGTCCACCTCAAGAACACACTTGATAGTTTTGTGCCAGCCTAAACGGCTGCCAAGTCCCTGGTGCAAAAAGCAGCTTGTTTTCCTTTTTGAAAGACTTGCAGGATTAGCTCAGCCCCTGGGCTTTGCGCGTAGGTCCCAGGGTCATTGTTTCCTCGCCAGAGATGGACATCAGTTGCCGGTTGCCAACACTGCCATGCACCGACTCTGCTTCCTTTGTAAAACGGTGGCATGTTAAATCCATTTTCTGACCTTTGTGGGACTCAGGGAGTGGCCTTCATTCAGACTGTTACCTGCTCAGCCTTCCTCTTGGGTCAAGGCCTGTCAGAAGGGCATGGTGGAATACCCAGATATTCCTTGCTGCTTGCTTGGGCATGGGGTGTCAGCCACACTCAAGCTTACAAGCCCATCTTATTTGTTTTAGGCAAGGCCTGAATCAACACCACAGGTGTGGTTCTGTTTGTGTTCTACCTTGGCCCTTACACCTAGCCTTGATAAGAAAAGGGTGGCGGCAGCGGGGGGAGATCACACCCTGAGTCCATAGCTGCTCCTGTGTTGCTCTTTGCAAAGCATCCACACTGTCCTCCCTTGGTTTAGCTGGAAAGGGGTGTGTCAGGGCTTGGAAACCTGTCTAGCAACTTCATAAAGGTGCCACTTCCACCCGCCCCTCCCCATTTCAAGGACTTAAGAGCCTTGATGGATCGGGCCAGTGGCCCATCTAGTCCAGCACCCTGTTCTCATAATGGCCGGCCAGATCCTTCCACCATGGGAAGCCTGCAAGCAGGACCCAAGCATTCTCCCATCCTGTGGTTTCCAGCAACTGAAACGCAGAAGCGTTGCTGACTCCATCTGTGGAGGCAGAGCCCAGCCACTGCGGCAAGTAGTCATCGGTAGCCTTTTCTTCCTCCATGAATATGTCTGATCCTCTTTTAAAGCCACCCATGTTGGTGTCCATCAATGCCTCCTGTGGCAGGGAGTTCCATAGCTGCGTGAAGAAGCCCTTCCTTTTATCCATCCCTAATCTTCCAACATTCAGCTGCACTGGATGTCCCCAAGATCTAGTTCCATTCTAGAAACGGATCTGTGTCGTTCCTTGCCTTCCAAAGGCCCTCCCTATGGGCACCCCCATCTCTTTTATCCTTTAGGCACAAGGCAAACACATCCGTTTCCCCAGGGGTTAAAGAACTGCTCACGTATTCTTAACATGCCAATCAGCTAGACTTCCCTATCCTATTTAAATATAGTTATTTAATGATTCATTATTCTTATATTTAAAATTGTACATTGATTTCTCTCTGGCCCTCTTGCAAGACGACTCAAAGGAGCAACATGGCCTGCTCCCAACTTTTGCTAATTGAGAAAAAGCAAAGCGAGAAACTTTCACTGTTTTCTGACCTTTCTCACACCCCAGGACAAATCAGGGGGCCCCTCTATCTGTCAGGCATATTCTAGGGGAGCTGGAAGCAGCCAGGGGCAAGGGCCATGCTGTGGGGTGTAGAAAGAGGCTGCCTTGTAAGCCAAACTACTATTTGTAACCCCCTTGAGGAGCACAAGAGGAAATGTTGTCCCCTCCTCCTGGCACCGAGACCTTCCACAGCCCCCCCCCCCAAGCACAGACCGGACACTGAAGCTACTAGCACACTCGGGTTTTTAATTCGCGTCTTTGAATGTCACGACGTCTCTCCCTGCTGAGTTGTTTCTAACGGTGGCGGGAGCTCTCACCGCTCCTTCAGAGACTACGACGCCCTTCCTTAGGTCCATGGTTTTGGGAACAGTCCCGCCCCCCTCGCCAGCTCTCTGGCAGCATCACTTGAAGATCTTTCCCTGGTTGAAGGCTTTGCCGACATGCTTGAACTCGCCCTCCCACAGGAAATACTCCTTCACCATCGTCTTGCACTCCTCGCTCTCCGGGTCCAGCTTCCGCCAAGTGTAGGATTCGTAATCCACCTGCCAGTCGGGGCTCAGCTGAAGGAGACACGGAGGAAGCAGAGTCAGGATGGGCAGGGGGCGAGAGAAAAATAAAGGGGCTGCCTCCCTCCCCGCTTCACCCGTTAACTGTAAGGGCAGCTCAGCCCCGGCTGCCGAAGCCCAAAGTGGAAATCACCTTTAAATATTTAAACACTGGCACTGAATCTTGTTAAGGCTGCTTCCGCCAACCTGGCACCCTCCAAGTAGTTTCTGGACTACAACTCCCATCAGCCCCAGCAAGTATGATAAATATGTCAGGGTTTATGCGAGTCGCAGTCCAAACTATCAGGGCGGCACCAGTTTGGCAAAATATATTCTCCATTAGATATGACCATTGTGATCAGAAGTCAGTTTGCAATGGTATTCTGCTTTTCTTACGTATAATAAAAATGCTGCAGGGTCTTCACGCTGCAGTTTGCAGTGGCCAGGCAAACTACAATGTGGCAAGAGGCGGTGGGTGAGAGGCCCATGTCAGCTGTGGAGGGACAACCAGAGTTGGCTGTTGCTAAGGTGTGCATAGCTTCACACTTTTTCTTCCTTCCAGGTGTTACTGGACTACAACTCCCATCAGCCCCCAACGAGCACAGGTTGGCAAAGGCTGCTGTAAAGTGTTCCTGGCATGGATGCCCACTTGATCGATCTATCGTGGTTCCTTGCTTGTGGAAGAGCAACATAAATCTAGCCTAGGTGCGCCTGACTAAAGATCCAATGAGAAGCCATCTGTCTGAGCTGCAGTGAGAACGGCTAATGGCAATGCTGCGTTTCCCTGACCCTCCTGCGAGAGAAATAGCTAGGGAAGCCGTCAAGCTCAGCTCTCCCAAGAGGTCCGGGTTCCTCACAGGTCTCCCTGAGGTGCAAACTCACCGGGAAGGCTAGCTCCTGCCCACGGAAGACCCAGATGCCAGAGATGCAGCTGGCGTTGTTGGTGCCAAAGAGGATGACAGAAGCAAAGGCGTTCTTGCGCAGCTTGTCTAGGCGCTGGAACATGCCTGCCAGGAAAGAAAAGGGGGAGCAAAGAGGTCACTTGCCTGTCTGGCCCAGCTCAGAGGCCGCCAGCCCAGAAAACTATGGAGGTGGCGGCGACTGGGGTCACGGCAGGCTTACCTGTGATGAGGTTGCAGCTCATGAAGGTCTGAGCGAGCTCCTCGGGGAAGCGATACTCTGCATACCAGATGGACCAACCCTCCTTGTCAAAATGCTCCCAGAAGTGGGGTATTGCCACAGTCAGGGTGTCCTCGTTGGAGTACTTCCTCTTGAACTCGTCCATGACGAAGGAGCTGAAGGGAAGAGGACAGGAAAGGGTCGTAGGGAGCTGCGTTACGTCGGGTTGGACCAGAGGCGCATCTGGCTCAGTATTGCCTGCACTGGGTGGCAGCAGCTCTCCAGGGCTTCAGACAAGGGCCTCCCCCAGCAATACCTGGAGATGCAGGCAGGGACTGACCCTGGGGGGTCCTTCTGCACGCAGAGCACATGCTCAGGCACTGAGCCACAGCCCTTCCCCGAAGACACCACTCAGCCTCTGCCACACAGAGTGAACCTACTCTTGCTAAATTAAAGCGATGCTTTTAAGGCTTACTTTGATACCACAAGAGAAGGGGCCAAATGGAGTTTTAGGGGAGGGAATTCTACCTCTGTGTGTGTGTTGGCAGGGGACACCCAACTGAAAAAGCCCCGTCTTTGGTTCTCTGACACTTGACTTGTTTAACAACAAGCAGCAGCAGCAGCAGCAGCAGCAGCAGGGTCTCTCGAGGCAGACCTCCAGGTCCAGGCAGGCCCACAGGCCTCCAAACAAACCCCATCCCAAAGCATTTAGCGCTTCTGAAACGTTAGCAGCAGCACTCTGAAATGAGCCTGGAGATAAAGGAGCTAACTGATGCAAAATGCAGTTGATATCCCAATAAGCAGCCTGGCAGGGGAATTAAAAGCCCCAGTCTCTAAAGGCAATTGTGCGTAGAGAGAACAGTAGTCAATCCATCATTCTGCACAAGAAGAATAGAGGGAGGGGCACAGGTGAGCAGCTGCTGTAGGAAAGGTGACTGTCCTAAAGTGGGAGACCAGAAGGTGTGGCTGCTACCCTTGTTCGATAGACATTGCCACAGCTTTTTCCAGAAAGTCGTCCACTTTTGTGTGTTCATCACGGGTTCAGGGATGGGGGTATCTTAGCAAAACAGGCAGAAATTCTGTAGAAGCCCACTGGGTGGCTGGGTCCCAAAGATGCTGATCCCAAACCGCAGCCCACCCACATCCAAGTTCACACTCACTGCAGAAGGGAAAAGCCAGCTGAAAATCTAGAAAAACCTGTTTTCGGGGAGAAGGAAGGGATCGCGTGGATGAAAAAAACTAAACCAAAACTCAAGTGGTATTATGACCCATCTGCCTTCAGAATGACGAACGCTATTAATTACGCCTGATACAGAACACATGGGGTAGGGGAGGGGGGTTTCCAAAAACAAGTCAGCTACTGTTTAAGAGTATATTGGCTCAGAGGATGGTTTGTGCTGGTAACAGCTGCAGTGTTGCATCAAGGCCAATATTAGCGGTGTGATTCCTCTTGTAGAAACACACCATGCTCTGAATACAGCTCGGCAGGGGAACATGTTTTACATTGGGGGTTTGGGGGGGGGAGAGTTGGCTGTTCCACCCAACCCAAGACTGGACAGGCCTCCTCTGCCAGATGCTTGAGGGTGAACAACATACATCTGAACATAGGAGGCAGCCTTACACGGTCAAGACCATCTAGCTCAGCAGCGTCTACACTGACTGGCAGCAGCTCTCCAGGATTTCAGCCAGGGAGTCTTTCCCAATCCTGGGACCTTCTGCACTCAAGGCAGGTGCTCTGCTTCTGTGCTACGGCCCTTCCCATCTACCGGGGCCAAGCCAAACCCAGTTTTCTAACCCCACCTTGTTTTGCTCTTTCACGCATTCAAGTTTTGACACTTTCGCTTTACACTCTGCTGCCAGAGCTTTTCGGCCTCCTAGCCATTCCAAGAGCTGCAGCTGACAGGGGTGCTGCAGCCCCAAACATCTGGAGGGCACCAGGTTGGCGAACCACCCAAGAAGCAGGGCTCCTTGCCGCTGCCCAGTGTTTCTTCCTCCCAAGCAGGGAATGTGGGCTCGGCCTGGCTGGGGCAAAGCACAAAAGCAGCCCTAGCACGTGGCAGGGCATGGGATGTGGGACAGCCAAAGCACAGCTATTGGCTGCCCCCTAGTGGGTAAACCAGGAGGGCGCCCATGTGATTTTAAGCAAGTGTGCAAGTTGTAATTTTAGGGGGCAGGCTATTTTCTTACAGCCGCTGTTAAGCCCCTATTAAGCAACTGGGAATCAGAAACACTTGCTGTAGGGTGATTTACTTTCTGCCCACGTCTGGACTCCTAAGTGTCCACTGTGTGGACCACCTGAAAATACTGCTGGCCAGGATCCTTCCCACAGAACCATCTACTCTTAAATCAAGAGCCTGCTGCAGCTGAACAATCCTTTCCCAAGGCCAAAAACTGTCCTGTGCATTATAAGGTATGTGGTTCGCACCCACAGCCTTTGAAACAGAAGGGAAGCATGCAGCAAGCTACACACTCCCCTTTGGCTTGGAAAGCCATCCCTGCAGAGTTGGGGGGGAGGTCTTTGCCTGCACACTGCTCTCCCCCTGCCAGGGTTCTGGGGGACTGCTTGCATGCCTAGAACCAGGCCCTCACCACCTGGGAGTCATTCAGGAAAGGGTACCTCAATCTTCCCCAACAGAGAACCTTCCCTATCCCATCTCACTCCAAGCAAGCTGCACACAGAGAGGCTGTAAGGGCTGCACACCCTGGGATGCTGCCCGGCACTCCCTGCAAGTAATTGAGGGAGAGGTGGATTCTGAACAGAAGGCCTATGCCAATGGCAGCCAGCCCTGAATGTCTTCTGACGCCACCCATAAAACAAGGGTCAGTCACCGCACTTAGGAACAGTCCAGGAACAAAAGCTTGGCTAGAACACAGCTTTTTTTTGTTTTAAAATGAAAACTTCTAGACCTTATTTCAGAGGCAGAACCACTTGAACAATGCATGGGAAAATTTGAGGAGCCTCCAAAATGGCAGAATAAAACATCAAGTGGTTGGGAGAAGGGAGACCTGTTGCCTTGCACAACTCTGGGACTTCCCCATTATCACAAGCTGGGATTTTCTGGGGGAGGGGGGTTTAGGGTGGAAGGGACTCAGAACTGATTTGCTAAGTGGCCTCCAAGCTTGTACAACACACACACACCCCAATTCTCTGGCACTAGGGCTGAGCGATATATCAATATAGCATGCAAAAATGGTTTGAAGTACACATCATGAGAACTGTTTCATAATATTTCAGCTGGCAAAATATCACAAATCACAATGTGTGTAACGGCTAGGCGATATCTGGCTTTCAACATCAGGACAACTCACCAGCTAAACATTGCAATGTTATCACAAGCTAACCCTCTCAATATCACCTGCTAAACTTTGCAATAGGAGTCTAAAACAGATAAATGACAATATTATCAATCATTACACACCAGTAGTCAAGCCCCAAAGTAGTAGCAGTTGCCAGGACACTGTCCTGTTCGCCTCTGCATGGTTCCTTCCTTGTTTCAGATATTGTGATATATCAATATATAACAATGTTTAGCTGGTGATATATCGCAATACTGAAAACCAGTTATCGCCCAGTCCTATCTGGCACATGGACTTTTTCTAGCTATCCAGAAACAGAGGATTGTCCCAAGCCTTTCCCAATCCATCACTGCCACCCTGAGCAGGGCCTCACCTTTTGGGGAGGTGAGCAAAGGGGTCTTTGGATTTGGGCTCGGAGGCCAAGGCCTCATCACACTCGTCCATCTCCTCCTCGGGCTCGGGCTTCTTCTCCTCTTTCTTCTCCAACTTCTTGTCCTCCTTGGGCTGCTTCTCCTTCTTGGGCACCTCCTTCTTGGGCTGGTTCTCGGCAAACTTCTTGGCTGCACAGAGAGGGAATAAGGAGGAAAATGGTGTGTGGGTTGGGCAATGTCATATGTTGACCCCAGCCAATCTTCTGGGAGTATGGGAAATGCAGTCCCAACATTTGGAGAGCCACAGGTTGGCCACACCCACGCCAAGCTACTTACTTCAAGAAGGGACTACTGCATTGCGCTCAGTGTGGGGCTTCCCGCACACTTGATATGGAAAAGCTGCAGCTGGAATGCATGATTGCTGACAGGGGTGAGACCCTGTCTGCTTGCACCTGGGCTCAAGGGACCTGCACTCATTGCCAGTATGCTACTGGGCCAAGGTGTTACTATTAGTATATGAAGCCCTGAACAACTTGGGACCGGTTTACCTGCGAGAGCACCTTACCCATATATGCCCACTCAGCCACCTGGATCTGCAAAACTGACACTGTTACGGGGGACACATAATGCCCATTTTGCACCCACAATTTGGAACTCCCTGCCTATTAACATCAGTCAGGCTTCTTTGAACTTTTTTCGGAAAGCAGCTAAATGCAGTCATACCTTGGAAGTCTTGGCTCCCGAACAAATCAGCTCCCAAACGATCAAAACCTGGAAGTGAGTGTTCTGGTTTCTGAATGTTCTTCAAACCCTTCCCCTATCTGATGGGGCTTCCACAGCTTCCAATTGGCTGCAGGTCTGGTTTCCAAACGTTTTGGAAGTTGGACTTCCTGAATGGATTCCGTTCGATTTCCAAGGTACGACTGTACCTTTTTGCTTAGGCAAACCTGCCTAGATACTTAGGTATCTGATGTTTCACACTTACTGAAGATTTTAATTTTCAAATGCTTTAAATAGCTGTTTCTAACTGTTTCTACTGATAATTTTATTGCTTTATTATTTTCATGAACTGCTCTTTGGGGGGGGGGGTTTCCCTTAGCCATCAAGTGTTATAAAATTTTTAGGAAATAAATAAATAAAAATAAGCCAGCACATTGGTACGTACAAATGGCAACTCTGTTGTTAATTCCAAGCAATTTCTTTGGGTAGGCCGGTCATAAATTTGTGGCTGCCAAGCCAAACAGCACCAAGTTTTTCAAAAACACCTTCTAGTTTTCTACTCTGCTCAAGACTTATTTTAATCTATTTCAGCAAGCAGATTTCATTAATTCCTAAGGCCGCAGAGGTGCCAAGTCAGCAGATCTGAAAAAGCATAAGGATGGAAGGTGGATTAATGGTTTAAGAAGCCAAGCTGGGTTGATTCGTCTAAGATCAGGTAGCTGAATCTGTAGATAACACTGGTGAGCTTTTTAAGAACAGTCACTTGTGATTAAGCATATGCTGCTGCCAGCAGAGAAACACAGTAAGGCAGACCATGCCCCTTCCTTGGGAGCAGAGTAAAGAGGGTCTTAGTTTCTGAACCACCCCACTTTCCAGAAGGAGGACAGATGGTATAGGGGAGAGATGTCATCTTTCTGCACCTGTGTCTCATTTCTATAGCACAAGGAACAGAACCAGAGAGGGCGAGGACTGCTCAATACAGGGCACCAGTTCTCACAGAGCACATTTCTTTAAATTTATAAATCACCACTTTTTAGCAAGGACAATTCACAAACTATTTAAAGGCATTTTTAAAAACAAAATATGAATTTAAGTAGAGGCCTCTAGTTCCCTTACCATCAAACTGTGCCATCTTCTCGCACAGCTTCACCTCTCCCAAGACAGCCTTGAACTGAGGCTGGTTTATGCAGGTCACAAACCAGCGGTTGACGTTTTCGTACGGCTGGCGGAAGGACGGCTCCAAAACCTGAAGACAGCAAGGGGAACCAGATTGAGCGGCACATGCTCATCTCCCCCACTGTTTGGTCTGGGCTAGGCAGGTTGGCTAAGACCGTGACTTCTGGATTAAACACGAATGGTCTGCAGCTTGTGTGAATAAACCGTAGGCTTCACATGACAACAAGGAGGATCAGACATCACCCAGCCCAACCCTGTGTTCAATGAAAGATGCAACTACACGCAGCGGTTCTCAACCTGTGGGTCCCCAGATGTTGTTGGACTACAACTCCCATCATCCCTGAGCTCTGGCCCTGCTAGCTAGGGGTGATGGGAGTTGTAGTCCAACAACATCTGGGGACTCACAGGTTGAGAAAGGCTGAACTACAGCATCCCTTACTTGTGGCCTCAGCCTTAGCTTAAACACCTCCAACAGAGAGGCCCCCCCCCCGAGGCAGACTCTGTCCCACTGCTGTAGCTTTCCCCAACCTGCAGGTGACATCTGCTGCCCTGCCATTTCCCCCAACCTGTTCCAGTTCTGCCCTCTGGAGCAACAGAGAGACAGTTCTTCAGCTAAATGGAGATGGCTACCATGTCTCCCCTTCATTTCCATCAGTTTAAAGAAGGTTAAAAGCTTTCACTTTTAAACCAGGGTGGATAAAAATCAATGTTTTTTAAATTTAAAAAAAATCAGATGGTTAAAATTTAAATTGGATTTTTAAAATAAAATGCTTTTGGAGGAAAAATCTTTCTAAAGATAGCTTTCTATTTAAGTTACATTATAGTCCAAAGGCTATTCATCAGGAAATAAGGATTTGTTTTAAGTTTTTCATGTGTGCTAAAACTCAGTCTAAGTTTTTTTTAAAATTGTTTAACCACATCAGTTAACAAACATGGATACATATGCTATAATGTTATTGTTTTAGTTAAATAAATTATTTAAATTGTTATTAAGGAAATGATTTGTTTTCTCCTTCCAATAAAGTACAGCAGAAAAGTTGTTGAAATATAAACAGTTAACTTATTAAACCGCACAATAATTTCATAATTATCTATCTATGTATTTCTAATAGTATAACCAAATCAGTAATTTTTGATAT
Source organism: Podarcis raffonei (assembly GCF_027172205.1). Classification (NCBI taxonomy): domain Eukaryota; kingdom Metazoa; phylum Chordata; class Lepidosauria; order Squamata; family Lacertidae; genus Podarcis; species Podarcis raffonei. Next base: position 15,854,246 of record NC_070617.1, read on the forward strand.
AACTGTAAAGCTACTCTGAAAATTTATTTTTCCAAAAATGAAACCTTCATCTGGTTGTAAATATTAAGATTATACCAGCAAGAATGAGTCTTTCTGTTTAAAAAAAAATTATATTAAGTCTTACTGACTAGTGATTTAAATCAAATCCACTCTGTTTTATACTAACCAGTTGCCCACTGCAGCCAACCTTGGGGAATTTGGCAGTCTGAGCCATGGTTTGGTTCAACTCAATCATGGTCAAACCACTGGTTGTGATCCCAACTTGTTTGGACAAACCATTGTTTTGGATAAAACAGGGACTTCTTGACAGTTTAAATGTGGAAGTGAAAGCCCTCCCCCTCATGGCCATGCCAGAGAAAAGGGATGGTGGCAGAGAACGTGAGCCTCCCCACACCTAACAGAAGTAGGAGTATGAAGGGAGATGTTTTACATATTGCGTAAGGCTCTTCGAGCAACTCTGGAGCATAATCTGGGTTTTTCTTCTCTTGACATTTGAGTTCCATCACAGCAGACCCAACAGCCTGCTCCTTCCATGTTTTTCTACACTCTTTTCTATCCAAACTGCTCTTAACAGCCTCGTTTAAAGAACGCAACCTACCAAACGGTGAGGATAGGACACTTCACCCCCCGCAATCAGGTCTCGACCCGCCTCAGCTCTGCACTGCTTCTTCCGTGGTTACCCCTGGTTCAGAAGAGGTGCTGTTTCCAACCCTGCCGCCAGAGGACTCCTTGCCCTGGGCAACCCAGAGGGCAGAACTGCTAATCCGGCCCTCACAAGCTTCAATTACTCTCCGGAGTTGAAACTGGCCAGAGATGTGGAATCTTGCTGCCCCTCCCCAATACCTACTAGGAGCAAATAGCACATAGGTTTACCGTGCCAGGATATATGTTCACCACCATGCCCAGATGCTTCTGTCCCGTGCTCCTCAGCCAGCTCTCAGAAACTCACCTGCTTATAAAGCCAGAGAAGTGTGCAGACAATCGTGATGTCAGCCAGTGTGATACATTCCCCCACCAGGAACGTCCTGGTCTTCAAATGGGCATCGAGGAGGGCCAGAATCCGCTTCACTTCCTCCTTGGCATACTCTGTAGCCTGGAGAGAGAGGGGGATGCACAATTTAGAAAGAAATCCTGAAGGGACAGCAGAATCTGCTGCAGCCAAAACAACCCTGAATAAAAGATTGAGTTAGGGGACTCAGGAGACAGCAAAAAGGATAAAAACCCCAGGAAAATAAGACAGCCACCCCCGCTATACAAAAATCCACTGCAAAGTGCATTTAACATGAATCAATTAAATATGCAACTTTGAAATAAGATGGGGAGTGCATCTTCTATTTTTAAGTGCCTGTCTTGTCCCTCCAGCTCTACATGAACAAAGAACACCTGCCTAGTGTTCAAGGACATGCACAGCACATGTAAGACCCCCGAGTTCAATCCACAGCATCTCCAGTTTAAAAGACCTCTCAAGCAGAGGAGTCTAGCTTGCTACTATGCATGACAGCTAAATGGGGCCTCAGGATTCAGGGGCAGTTTACCACCACTGAGTACCAGTTGTCAAGGGGAGGAGAAACAGCAGCAGGCTACTTGTGGTATTCAAAGAAGCCATCTGGCCTGCAGAACGTGTTGTGGCTAGAGAAATGGATACGTCAACAGGGCCTGTTGAGACACAGCCAACCTTCTGTGGCCCATGTCAATGGGTAGGTGGGGCATGCTGCCTGCCAATCACATGACAGTGCAAACTGGGGTTGCAAAGCAAGAATCGAGGGCACAGTCTAAGTTGGCTCTGCTGTAAGAATTCAGCATTTTTTCTCCCCAATGTAGTACTTCTTCTTGTCACATCTGACACTTCCTTTGCAGCTGTGGCTTGAACTTTTTTGTTGCCTGACATAATATGACACCTGGCACAGGAAAGGTAGGGGTGGTCCAGGAGAACTACCCTTATAGCTGGGAAATAACTGGCCAGAAACCTCACAGAACTAGAGCAAGGGGAACCTGCAGGGGCCCTTGAGGTGCTGTTGGGATGCCAGTTTCCAGAAGCCCCAGCAGCCAGGGATGATGGGAGTTGTTGTCCAGCAAAACCTGCGGGGCCAGAGCCTTCCCAACGCAGCACCAGGTGAGCCAATGGCCTGACTGTGCACAGGCAGCTTCACCTACGTCCGGCACTCACCTGTTTGTTGTAATGCATGATGCCCAGCGTGGGGAAGACCCACGTGCTGGCAGGAGGGACAATGTCGCTGTCCGCAAAGCTCACCCACTGGATGACCTGGGCAGCTGCCTCCTTGGTGGCTCCTCGCAGCTCCTCGTTACTGACTGGAGGAGGAAAGCAACTGTTACTGCAAGGGCAAAGACCCGTCTCCCCACCCCACAGCTACCTCTATCTTATCCATCAGACTTCTGCCTTTCTGTGCATTTCCCCCAAGGCAAAGACTAAAACTACAAATAGTGATAAAAAAATGAAACTATAATAGCCAGGATAAAGTAAATCAGAAACAAAACAACCAGAGGAGTTTTAAACTCAGCTTCCGAAAGTCAACAAAAGAAGTTGACCTGTCTGCAAAAGGATGACCTGGGGGAAGGAGGGTAAGAGAGGAGGGTCATAATGGCCTCTAGGCTGCTGTATTCAGAATCTCATCTGTAGTTCTTAAGAAAGTAGGTGAGGCATTTGGAAGAGTGAGCAAGTGCAAAACTCAAGACAGCGAGGGAAGGTGGCATAACAAGAACTGGCAGTTGCCCCAGGCCACCCACAGCTCCCTTGCACCTGCCACTAGCAGTCAACCAACCGCAAACCTTCTGCCTTGCACAGGAGCCCCCAACCAAGGAATTTTTTGTTCAATGCCCACAAACCCTGCTCTCACTTTCTGTTAAGTTATCAGAAGCAGACAGAGGTGACAGGTTACCGTAGTGTGCAATGGCATTGCTCTCAAACACGCAGAATCCATCGTCCCCTTCAAAGGCTGGAACCTATGGAAGAAAAACAGCCTCTCTCAAGCCACTGGCTGGTCAAATGCAAAGGTCCCATTTGAAGCACCCACAACGCTAGGAAGACAGCTAGCACCCCCCTGCCAAGACCAATTCAACCCCACTCTTGGATGCTTGCAAAACAGCATAAAATTACAGCTTGAAATTTGACATCACTACTGCATGTAGAAATCAATGCACAGCACTCCAAAAGTGGTACAATGGCAATACCAAATTCGGATTGTACAAATGGCCCTGTCTGTAACCAAAAGTCAAGAGGTGGGGCTACCTTGCTGCAGGTGCGAGGCTGAATACTTTCCTATTACAAAAACACAACTCCTTGCATCTAAGAAAACAAGCATGTTTGGGAGAGTTCAGCCCAACCTTTTCAACACGCAGTTTCTCCCAGCCCCGTGAGACTTTCAGGATTGTGACTCCTCACCCAGAACGGAGTGGCAGTTCTTGAGGATCGGGCCAAACAAACATTTGGGTGTAACAATATGCTCTACACGACTATATAAACACTGTAGTAAATGTATTTACCATATTGGCCCGAATATAAGCTGCACCTAAATATAAGCCACACCTTTAAAATTTGGCGGCTTGGGGGAGGCAGACGGGCGGTGTTGGCCTGCACTCCCAACGGCCATCGTGGGCAGCTGTTTCAGCAGCGATATCGTATGGTCACGAATATAAGCTCCACTTTAACTTTTCAGTCAGAATTTGAAAAAAAAAGTGTTGCTTATATTCAGGCCAATACAGTATATAAATGCTACACTTGCCGAGTTGTCATACGTAAGGAGGAATTTCCTGCAGACCAAGTGCCCACAGGACACAATGTGTTTCTCAGGCCCACAGTAATTTGTAGTAACTTTTGCCAACTTATTTACAGAATATACATGTTAAGAACATAACGAAGAGCTTGTTGGGTCCATCTGGCCCAGCATCCTGTTCTTATAATGGCCAACCAGATGCCTCTTACGGGAAGCCCACAAGCAGTTCCTGAGTACAAGAGCCCTCCCCCCTCCTGTGGTTTCCTGCAACTGGTATTCAGAAGCATTGCTGTCTCTGATTGTGGAGGCAGTTCTGATGTGGGAATGCTGATGTTTTTACCAGGCATATCTAGAAAACCTTTTCCACTATGCAGTCATCTCCTGGCAAACTGGGAACAAGCCAAGGTGACCCCAGGCGGCTCATAGGCAGCTCCCCTTTCACCAACTCTCAGCAAGGAGAGGCAGCTGGAAGACATCAGCCCAAGTGGGGCCAGTCACTCACCTTCCCAGCTGGGAACTTTTTCAGGAACTCCGGGGTCTTGTTGGTCTGCCCAAAGTGGAACTGTGGTGGGGTGGAGAGGACCTTGATCTTGGCGCCACTGTACTGGGCAGCTATGAGGGCTTTGAACGCCCGCCAGTTCTCGGGGTAGGTGTAAAGAGTCTACAAAAGAAAGGATCAGTGTAAGACACAATGCAGAACAGAGCTTTGAAATGCAAGAGAAGATTCCTATCACAGTACACCAGCTCCTGCTCTCTGGAAACGCCTCCCCCCAATATATATTTTCAAGTGGTGCTATTTTAGAACCAGAGATTTAATGGCTTACAGTTGACCGTACGAGATCTTACGGTTGTAGTATCCTACACTGCCATCATACCTCATCATTTCCTGCCTTGAGTCACTGCAACTCTGACACTGCAGTACTGTAGGAAATCTTGAGCTTGCCACACCCGCAGCATAATGCTATCTCATCACTATGAACTAGAAACCTCAGCAGCCTTCTATTCTTGTATGCACCCTCCCCACTGCCCATATAAACTACTTCCTAGACACTCACTCCACCACAGAGCCACACCCACCAATGAGCAGCCTCCAGGGTCTCCAAAAGGTTGCACTGCAGCCTGCTTTTCCATCAGCCTAGTCTCCCCCTCACAAAAACCCACTCCAACTCTACACAAAGCAGCCTTACAAAGTCAAGTTACTGCTCTATCTAACTCTGCTACACTGACTGGCAGCTAATCCCCAGGATCTTATCCAGGGGTCTTTCCCAGCCATACCTGAAGGTGCTGAGGATTGAACCTGCAACTTTTTGTATGCAAAGATGCTCTACCCCTGAACTACGCCCCTTAACTCAGCGCCAAGCAGGCTACCCACCTTCTCCTGTATCCCGCTCTGCACTCAAGACTTCCGACCCACAAGCCCCCACTCCCATTTCACAAGCCATTTCCCACCGCTCCCCAGCAGTGCAGCAAGGCACCAGGCCCACCTCTCCTCTGACACACCTATTCAAGGCCTCAGACCAGATCTAGATTTAATCCAGCTTTCTTTTCCCACCACCAGACAGCCAGAAGCAACAGTCTCTCTTCTTCAGCATAGACTGCTGCTAATCATGGAGGTTTCACTGCTCCACTATGGCTAAGAATCACTGAGCTATTTCTCTTTAGGTTGTCTAAGAGTCCCACTAGTTTACATTTCTCAGCAGCAGCCAGGGATGATCCCAGGAAATGCCAGAAAACCAACAGTCCCCATCCTACTTGTTCACTCTCCAAATTGCCTGCTATTCTGCAGTAGACTGCCCCTACACAGAGAATCAATGGCATGCAGAACATGCCCCCACCATGATTCCAGCACACACCAAGTCCCTTTAATACTCCTGCACCCCATAAATAAGAAACAGCATGGGAACATTACTAATGCCTTTACAAACACAACAGGGGCATCAATTTATGGGGAAGGGCTGCAGCTTAGTGTAAGAGAATCTGCCTTGCATGCAGATCAATCCCCAGCATCTCCAGTTAGGGCTAGGAAAGACCAGACTGAAACGCTGGAGGGCCACTGCTGCCAGTCAGTGTAAGCAATACTGAGTTAGATAGACCAATGGCTTTCCCACGGCGAGGTTCATAAATCCCCCATGTGGCTCCCTGGCACAGTCTAGCCACCCCAATGAGGCAGCCTGAACCGAATGACATTAGAATTGGGGAGGGGAGGAAAGAAAGTATCCCTGACACTCCCACCTCGGCCCTTCCTGCCCCTCTCCTCCTACCCCAACCGCCTCTCCCCAGCAATAGCCCCCCCAAAACAACTGGCTAGGGTCATTTTTTTCTATGTGCCCCACTCCCGGCGCCCAAATGCTACCCCCAAAGTCGGATGCAAACGGATTGCGAGGGGCCCCCAGGTGTAAACGCGAGCTCACCCCGGCCGCCGCCATCTTAGCGAGGAAAGGAAAAGGAGGAGCGTCGCGCGAGGCGGCCGTAAAGCGAGTCGGAACGCGGCCTATCCAGCGAGCGCGACGACAAGGCCACGCACGCCCCGCCCCCTCTCTCTTATAGTGCGTCACTGGAGAGGGGCGGGGCCTCCTGGTGACAATGCTGGAGGGGGCGGACGGCGCCACGTGGGAGGGGGCGGCGACAGCTAGAGCACAGAGATAAGAAAAATGGAAGATACTTCACTGGTTGGATAGGTTATTTCGTGGTTCCCATTCTTGAAAGTGAGAGTTGCCTTATCGAAATTCATGTGGGGAAATCCAATATGTTGACGTGGTTGTGATTTAGTAATTGAGCATATCTGCACTCAAACGGACGGTATAATAATAATCAGTGTTTACTTAACAGAATGGAAGATGGCAGGGTGCCCAGGGATATGTTCTACAGGGAGCTGGCTTCAGGCACCCGGCCAGCTGACAGACCATCTCTGTATTACAAAGATGTCTGCAGATGTGACATGAAGGGTGGAAACATCAATCCCGCCATCTGGGAATCCCTTGCAGACGACCGCAGTGCCTGGAGATGGACATTCGTCGTGCATCTATAGCAGTGACCAGAGGAGGAATGATGGCTGGGAGGAGCGCAGAGAGAAGGAATTCCACAATGCATCTGCAGCAGCACAAGCGGACGCCTTCGTCTGCCCCAGCTGCAACAAAACATCTCTCTCCTTTATCAGTCTCTACATCCACAGCAGGCGCTGCAACCTTCCAATGGTTTGACTCCACCCACAAAGACACACTCCTCCATTGTCTCCCAGGACAGATGGATGCCAGCCACAAGGGTTGGTTAATGTTTCTAAATTTGCATCTATGCCTGTGCAAATATTTTGTACATCTTTGTCCTTCCTCCCCCCTTTTTAGTGATGCTGGAATGGCCACCCTAACAGGTAAGGGGAGCTGAACTCACATACCACCTTGTGCAGAAAGGAGGAATCTGCCTCCAGCATTCCTCTAAGTCAGACTTTTATATTTCTTTCTCCCCATCTCTTCAAATGCAAAAAAGAAAGAAAGAAAGGCTATTTAAGATGCTTACCTGGAGGACCTGAGCAACTGACTCTGGATCTTATTGGTCAGAAAGATGCAAGGGTCACTCTTCTCAGGAGAGGGGAGAGAGTCATTTAAAAACCTTTTAAAAGCTGAGCTGCCCTACACTAGAGCTGATCATCTTTGCTGCTTACTTGTGGGCAAACTGGAATGACTATAGCATGGGTAGGCAAACTAAGGCCCAGGGGCTGGATGCGGCCCAAACGCCTTCTAAATCCGGCCCATGGACCGTCCAGGAATCAGCATGTTTTTACATGAGTAGAATGTGTGCTTTTATTTAAAATGCATTTCTGGGTTATTTGTGGGGCATAGGAATTCATTCATTTTCCCCCCCTTCAGAATATAGTCTGCCCCCCCAAGGTCTGAGGTACAGTGGACCGACCCCCTGCTGAAAAAGTTTGCTGACCCCTGGACTATAGTGTCTAGGCTATGATTAGTCCAATTTTAGAGCCACAGAGCTCTACTTGTTTGAATTCTGTTTTTACCCACCTGCTTTTTCTCTACCTCTTTTTTTTAAAAATAAAGTTTATTAATTTGGCACGTGTGTGATTGCCAGCCTCAGGGTTTTAGAATCCTTATGTGCTTAGAGGCTTGGAGTTCATGCTTCTGGAAGTTAGGATCAGGATTGTTAGAGACCAGCAAGGTCTCTTGAGATGCGGATGAGAATCGGGGAGCTTAGGCTGCCTTTGCACTTTGAGTAAATAACTGGGAAACACAGGAAGTGTTGGTCTTAGAGTTCCTGGGTTTTAGGAAGTTTAGTGTGGGTTTGCCAGGGAACAATTCTTTATAACCCAGCTGTTCAAAGGGCGCTCTGGCTCGGAGAAAATACCCTATCGCCCCATCATCAAACAGGGACAAAGACCTAGCAGAGCACTGGCCAAAGTGTCAAGAGGCAGCTCAGGAGGAATGGAATTCTCAACAGGGGCTTGGCTCTGTCCTTGAGGCCACACAGCCGCCAGTTTCATTCCTCCACTGGTGCTGGGGAGGCATGGCTGGGTGTGGAATGCGCTGGCAGTACATTCTTGGGGCTGTGCTCTCCGGAGCCCTGCTGCTTACCGCTGGGATCTTGTTAGGGCACTATGCGATCTACAAAGAACCCCAAACCCCGGAGTGGCTTCACAGCCTCTCTAGAGACCTGGACCCAGCTCTGCTCGAAGACTTCATGAACCAGGTGGAAGCCGCACGCATTGGACAGAACCTCAAGTAAGGCTGGCGGAGGAAGAGGCAATGTTTTAAAGTTCTCTCTTTGTTCTGGGAGAAATGGGATTTCTTCCCAGGTCAAAGAGTCTAATGGAATGCCTGTACCTATGCATTCTCTCTAAAGATAGATAGATAGATAGATAGATAGATAGATAGATAGATAGATAGATGTATTATGGCTTCTGTGGATTAGAGTCCACTTCACCATCTGAGGGGTGAAGTGTGCCAGGGTGCCAGTCTTAAATGGGGCATTCTGGGATCCAAACAGAAAGATGTCCTACTTAAAACAGGACAGTTGCGGGGTATGGAATGGGAGCTAAAACAAATTAAGCTGAGGTGTGTACATGCTCACATAGCACATGGTTATAATCAGCTACTGAATAGGAGTTCAGAGGGCTTGCAAACATAGGGGAACATAGGGGAACATCAGGTGAAGGCATCCCCACATATGTCTGGATTTTCCCAGACATTACCAGGATTTCAAAGGCAGAAATGACATCCAGGGGTAATTTCTAAAATGTGGCGCTTTGTCCTGGATCTTAGGCAAGTCAATTGAAAAATCACAGGTGGTTTTTTTTTTTTTTTTGCGCTTTTGTGAAAAAAGCTCAACGATTTTGGGGGTTTCCTAAATAAAGCTCAACCATTTTGCTGGTTTCCTTTAGGAAAGCTCAAAAATTTGGAGGTCTTCCTAAAAAAACACTCAACAACTTTCAGGGTGTCCTGGTTTTTACTTTTTGAAATATGGCAGCCCTATCTAGGGTGTGTGCAGCAAGGGCAACTTGAAATATAGTAGGGGAAATGACCTTACTGTGTCACTTCAAACTGCTAATGTGTACATTCCCTGCCCTGATTGGCTCGCTGGAGGAGTCTTAGACCCCTTGGCAAACTACAGTTCCCAGGATTCGTTGGGGGAAATTAAATGCTTTCAAGGTGCTTCAAATGCACTTTGTGTAGATGGAGCTGGCAACTGTATTGTGTGACGTGAGTGAGCATAGAATCAAAAAATTGAGGAGCTGGAAGAGTCATCTAGTCCAACCCCCTTAAATGCAGGAATCACAGCTGAAGAATCCCTGACATATGGCCAATGATGCACAATCAGGAATAAAATAAGGAGAAACTTCTTGTTTCAAAAGCTGTGGGGGAAGGAAGCTGTGGTTTTGGGAAGGACAAATTACAGTGGTACCTCGGGTTAAGTACTTAATTCGTTCCTGAGGTCCATTCTTAACCTGAAACTGTTCTTAACCTGAAGCACCACTTTAGCTAATGGGGCCTCCCGCTGCCGCCATGCCGCTGAAGCACGATTTCTGTTCTTATCCTGAAGCAAAGTTCTTAACCTGAAGCACTATTCCTGGGTTAGCAGCGTCTGTAACCTGAAGCATATGTAACCTGAAGCGTATGTAACCCGAGGTACCACTGTATATGCCAGATTCCAAAATTTGCCCAAACTCCAAAGACCTACCCCACCGCCAAGTCTGTTCCCCATTACTCCCTCTTGCATTAGGGATCTGTCTTCCAAGCCCCACATGGCTACCACGAAGGGGGACGAAGAACTGGTGCAGCTGATTCTGAAAGCCTGGCGAGACCCCCAAACTGGCCTGGACAGCGCCACGGAGGGCCAGTACGAGGTGTTCCTCTCCTTCCCTGACCCTGAGAAACCCAACTCTGTGGCTGTGGGTGAGTGCTAGGTAACGTAGTGTCATGCGAAATTTATGTTAGGCCCATTATCAGCGAGGCCCGCGCCACGTACGCAAGGATGCAACCTGACCACCAAACTGGTAAGAACTGGTCAGAGAGGAACCAAACTGCTCACTGTCAAAGTGAACAGCAACTCCAGTTAAGGTACAAGGAGGGTTCCAATTTGTGCAGTTAAAAAAATGGGTTGGGTAAATGTTTTCAAGGGTTGTGGTTGGATAAGAGATGGTGGCAGGCTGGGGTGGCAGGAGGCAGTTGGGAAGAAAACAACCAGCTAAGATGATGTATATTTCCTGTATCGTGTGTGGCCTAATGGGAATGCTCTCTTGGACTAAGCAGGGTGTCAGGCTTCGGGAAATTGGGCTTCCTCCCCCATGGCAGTAAATAAGCAGATCAAATGAAGGGAAATTCATACCAGTTAGTTTCTTTAATAAACACGGCGACAGACAACAGAAAGCGTCTCCCTAGAATGGCGGTGCTCCCAATTAAGGCTCCCCCCCCCCGTCCCTATTAATCTGCGTCACTCCTATGTCTTGTAATCTGAGCTTGCACTTTCTGTTCTAACACTCTTTGAGCTCCCCATGTCTTTGGGGATGGGGGTGGGGGGAGGTGGATGCTGTCCAGAGACTGTGAATCTGTTAACCCTCTCTCTTCCAGTGTTTCTTCACCTAGCTGTCCCCCATCCAGTATTTCCCAGCTTCTGCCTTCTGAACTATGCCCTTCTGCAAACCACTGTTCCAAATCTATACTGTCCTCCTGCTCCTGGGAAGATTTAGGGTCAGGGGGAGGGGGCGGCTCCCACCATCTCTCCTCAGTGCAGTCCTCCTCAGCACGGTCCCTGACACAGGGTAAAAACCAAAGCCAGCCAATGAGTTTTCAGAGCTTATGTTTGGAATTGGGGAATGAAGACAAATTTGTGGGCCATAACCTGGACACCAGGAAAAGATGTGGGAATGAGGGAAGGTTGAGAGCGGAAACCACTGAAGGGAGAGGGTAGGGACACCTGCTACGGATGCTCTGATTAGACCCTCTTCTTCTTCATACCAGTGATGGAAAATGGCAGCCAAGCCTTTATCTCCCAGGAGACAGAGAAGAATCTGACTGCGGACCAGGCTGACAGAGACGTTGTGAAGCCTTATGCAGCTTACGCACCTCCAGGGAACCCCAAGGTGCAAAGCAAGGGCGTGGCCTTTTATCCTCCCTTATCTCTGATATCTTTATCTTATCTTCTGCTTGGAGTTTGCCCTCTCGATGGGCCAATCAAAGACACCACATGATCCTCAGGGGGCCTTGCCCTCCTAGGTGCGTTTTGTCTCCAACAGAAAGAGGCTTCACACAGACTAGATACCTTTGGAGCACATTCAAAGTACATTTTCCACCTCAAAGAATTCTGGGCCTTGTAGTTTGTTCAGGGTTGTTGGGAATTATGACTATGCGAGGGGGAAACTACAGCGCCCAGAATTCTTTGAGGGAAAGGACGTGCTTGGAATGTGCTTTATGGTGCCAGAGGGAGATCCCAAATCTTCAGTCACACTTTAAATGTCTGTGATGACAGTTCTGTCTCTTTGTGTAGCAGCATCAAAGGATGATTTCAAGGTGTAAACCCCTCATATCTCATATCCTCTCCTTTCCAGAGATGGAAAGTGTGAGTTGGCAGCTAAGATATCCACCTTTTTCAGTGTGTGAAATGTGTGTGACGCTGCCCAGACAATCTGGAGTAGCCGTGGTGTGGGGCATTGCCTTGTCTGAGCAAGCAGGGATTTGAAGAAGAATTACAAAATGAGACTATTGTGGTGTTGTATGGTCTCCATTTATGTGCTTCATTAAAAAAAAATTATGTGCTTCATTAAAAAAAAGCTTGCAGCATAGGCTCCTAACAGCACAGGCCTCTATGTGGTGAGGTCACCTTATTGATGATAATGATGATGATAATGACGACTTACCTGCCCTTCACCCTAAGATCCCAGGGCAGGTGACATCAATTTAAAAAACAGTATTAAAAACAATTTAAAACAACTTACAATCACAGAAGCAAGGTGCGTCCTAGAAATATGCACCTTAAGTGTCAAAGAAAGAGGCACATATTCAACATTTTCCGGAACCTTCCAGGCACACCTCTGTGGGGAGGGAGTTCATCACTTTAGGGACCACTACAGAGAAGTCCCTCTCTGTGACTCTTACTTCCAAAATGTCCTTTTGTGTAATCTATCTTGTTATGATGCCTGCAAAAGTATATTCCGCTTTCTGTCTTTGTTCTGTGATTCTTTATCGTTTTTCTTGTTCGCGTGGCATGTTTTTGAAAACTCAATAAGCACTTAAAAACAACAACCCTCTCTTTTTTAAAAAACCATTCCAGGGGAAACTGGTCTATGCCAATCAAGGAAAAATGAGTGACTACGAATACCTGGTCCAACAGGGCATTGATCTCAATGGCACCATAGCCATAACTCGCTACGGGGGTGCTGGCCGTGCAGACAAGGTAAACTGGGAGCTGTTCCTGTTCCCAACCTTCAGCTTTTGTGGGACATTTTGAAAGAGCAACCCTCAAATCCAAAGTAGGGCTATACCTTTCTTAGGTCAACCAAGATGCTGCAGAATAATTAGGAAGTTTTTGAGCTTCCCTTCCTCAGGCAAGATGTTCTGCAAAGTTGGGGATGGGGAGGGAAAATGCTGGAGGATGTTATTATTTATTCTTTTTTTAAAACAACAACAGCCCTGCCCTTCACCATCGGGTCTCCGAACATGCTGCAGCAATTTAAAATTCAGTATCTAAAACAGTTGAAAGCAAATTACAATCACAGTCCAACTCCTGGAATGTTGGAATCTCAGCTCAATAATCTCTGACATATGGCCAGCCAACCTCTCTTTTCAAGGCTTCCAGTGATGGAGAGTTTCTTGAACAGCTTTTACCACCAGAAAGTTATTCCAAATGCTTAGCTGGAATTTCCTTTCTGACCGTTTGAATCCATGGGTTGGGTCTTCTGCTGACATCTGGGCCTCTCGGGTCCCTGATGCCCAAACACATCTGTCTGGATCTTGCCTTGACAGGCCATCAACGGCGCCAAATTTGGCGTGGTTGGGGTGGTGGTGTACACCGATCCTGGGGACATCAATGACGGCAAGGCTTCAGCAACAGAGACGTACCCCTATTCGTGGTACCTGCCCCCCTCGGGCGTGGAGAGGGGTTCCTACAACAGCCACTTTGGAGACCTGCTAACTCCTTATTACCCAGCCAAAGGTGAGGAGGTTGGGGTGGAGCAGCAAACACGATTTTAATGTATACGCAAGAATCCGTGTTTGGGGTGGGGTGGGGGAGTGGAGAGAGAACCAAGAGCCCACATGACAAGCTGTTGCGTTCCAAAAGCAAGGAAGGATTGGACCCTGATTAATAGAATACATACGAGGCTTGACCAGCAAGACTCTGGGAGGAAGTGCCAATAATAATTTGTCCACCTCTTGGCCCAGGTCGTTTTATTCACAAAAGAACTTTTTACACAGTGTTCGTAAGAACCAATCAGATTTCCTCTGAGCATTTCAAAAAACCCCACGTGGGATCAGATCAGAAGAAATCCTTTTAACTACAAAAGACTACTTTGAGCATGCATACATATCTGAGAGTAAATAAAACAGGACTAAAGGAGGAATGCATTCAGCAAAACCCCGGAGGTCATAAACAGCCAGGAAAGGAAGGAAGGATGGCAAGGGAAGAGTATTTACCATCTCCTTGTGAACTCTCTTCCTGGCCCTTAAGATCTACCTAAAGTTTAACAAACTACATCAAAGCTACCTTCTATCTTTTTGACCCAGGATGCCTGGTGAAGCAACTGGCCTGTGTATTTAGAATGCTTATACGTGCCTGTCAGGCATAGAGAAAGCAAATGGCAGAGGTGCAGAGACTTGTGGGATTTGATCAGAAATTATTGTCAATGAATCAAGCCCAATCAACGCAATGCTTTCATTGCGGACACAATGGCTTGCTCCATATTTCATAATTCCTCATAGCATAGTAATCCAACCAGACCCAGCAGGGAAACAGCTTTTAAGCTCTCCGCCTTGCTTGGTGGGGCAAGGCCCTGCTCATCCGCAGGCTCTGTGAAGCTAGAGATGCTCGTGCGAAAGTTTGCAGGAACTTAGCCCCACAAGATATTGTGAGAACACCCCAGAGCCGACACACGGAGCAGGCTTTGCCCTACAAGCAAGCTTAAAAGTTATTTACATGCACTGGGTAACCCCAAGTAGACCCGTTGCAAAAAGAGCTTTTAAGCTCTCCTCCTTCCCTGAGCTAACTTGTGCAAGTAGAAATAATGGACGAGCCCTAAGATGCGGTTGATCGATCATGCTGTACATAGAAGGCTCCTGCCTGATGTCAACAGCCCCAGTGTGGAGTGTGGGAGGGTCCTAACATCGTTGGAAACAATCCCATCTTTCTTACCTTCTCCTCCCCGCTTGCAGGTTTCACCTACAGGATTCCAGAGGACCAGATCACAGGGATCCCTCCCATCCCCACCCAGCCCATTGGTTTTGAGGATGCCAAGACGCTTATCTGGTGGGTGGTAGCTGTGGAGGAGGAGGTGCATAAAGGAGAGCGATGATGGGAAAGGAAGGCCAGGGTGTGCAAGGGGAGGGGTGTGTGTGGAAGCTCAGACTTGGAGGGAAGAGCGTAAAATGAAATCCCACACAGATCAGAAGATGCTTAGAAATCTAGGTTTTGAGATTTTAAAATTCACACTTCAGAATTCAGTTTAGGGACAGTTTGGGAGGGAGGGGGGGCTATGAACCTCGAATCTTGTTGGCTGATCTTTAGGGAGGGAAAGGTTATGTTCCAGTATATCATCCCCCCCCTCCAAACCCCTCCTCTCATATTCAAGTAAGCTGCCATCTGCACATGTGCAATGGCTGTCTTGAATGTATACACCTCAACTTAACGGCAAAGTGAATGCAGCTTACGTTTTCAAATCAGATAGAAGCTGGTTTCGGGGGGAATGCATCCGACAGGAGCATTTCTTAAGAAATTGCGACTAACATAATTTGTTCCCCATATACACCCATCCGACCGCCTTGATCTGCGGAACTGGCACTGTTCAACATGCCACATAATACCCATTCTGCATTTGTAAGAAATTATTCTTTCAGTGTGGTAGCCCCTACACTTTGGAACTCCCTGCCTATTGATATTGGGCAGGTGCTTTCACTGTATTCTTTCTGGTGCCTGCTAAGAACATTTTTGTTTACACAAGCCTGCCCAGATGTTTAGAAAGCTGATGCGAGTTGTAATCTGTTTTCAGTCTATTGCCATTTTAACTTTTCGAAAGCCTTGAATTATTGTTACTTTTCTCATTGATAATTTTATTGTTTTAGCTTTTTTTCGTAAACCGCCTTGAGGTTTCTAAAGCAATGCAGTCAGTCAGTCAGTCAACACCAGCAGTGGGAGCACACTAGAACCAGAATAAGTGGAAAGGCACACCCAACCAACAAAATAGAACAGATGTGAGCTGAGGGCTAGGTCTTCTGGGATGGCAACGGAGAAAGGGCAGCACTCAGTCTTCACCATCCCCACTTGCACTTGCAGTAACCTGGCTGGCAACCCTGTGGCAGAGGCAGCTTGGCAGGGAGCACTGGGCTGTGTCTACCATCTTGGACCAGGATTCAGACAAGACGGGCTGTTCTCCAATGCCAGGTGAGGGATGAACAAATAGGCCAGTCTCAGTTTCTCTCTCCCCCACCCAGTATTCAGTTCAGCTTCTCCTATACGCAATTTTGAATGCAGTTTCACTTGACATCAGTAATTTTCACTAATATATGGATTTGATTGCACACGTTATCCTAGTGTACACAGTCTGCCCCCCCCCCCGTACATTTTTGGTTAGCCGGATAACTTCAGTGCAACATTCAGAGAAGAGCAGACTTCGAAGGAAAGCTGTGCTTTGGTTCCTGCATTGTTCTGAGACTGTGAATGAGGATAAAAGGTAAAGGGACCCCTGACCATTAGGTCCAGTCGTGACCGACTCTGGGGTTGCGGCGCTCATCTCGCTTTATTGGCCGAGGGAGCCGGCGTACAGCTTCCGGGTCATGTGGCCAGCATGACTAAGCCGCTTCTGGCAAAACCAGAGCAGTGCATGGAAACGCTGTTTACCTTCCCGTCAGAGCAGTACCTGTTTATCTACTTGCACTTTTTGGGGTGCTTTCAAACTGCTAGGTTGGCAGGAGCAGGGACCGAGCAATGGGAGCTCACCCCATCGCAGGGATTCGAACTGCCGACCTTCTGATCAACAAGTCCTGGGCTCTGTGGTTTAACCCACAGTGCCACCCGCGTTCCTGTGAATGAGGATAGGTTCCTATTAAAATGCAAACTGAACCACGTTATCCCCTGTACCTCCATGAAGTATCCATGGAGGGTTGTAGACAATGCAAGGGAGGTTCGTCATTCTATATCTTTATGCGGCAGGTGGAAATGTTCCTCTTCAACCAGGCCGATTAATATTATTCAGCCTTTTAAATGTGTTTGTGGGATGAAGGGGTTATTTGTTTTGTTTTTCTTTTAACTATTCATTTGTGCTTTTACCTTGCATTTTTATCTTGTCACTGCCCTGAGATCAGAGATTTAGAATTGTAGGGTTGGAAGGGATGCCAGGGGTCATATATTACAACCTGCTGCAGGTAAAAAGGTAAAAGGTAAAGGACCCCTGGACGCTTAAGTCCAGTCAAAGGCAACTATGGGGTTGTGGCGCTCATCTGGCTTTGAGGCTGAGGGAGCCGGTGTTTGTCCACAGACAGCTTTCCGGGTCATGTGGCCAGCATGACTAAACTGCTTCTGGTGCAATGGGACACCGTGAAGGATACCAGAGCGCACAGAAACACTGTTTACCTTCCTGCCACAGTGGTACCTATTTATCTACTTGCACTGGCATGCTTTCAAACTGCTAAGTTGATAAGTGCTGGGACAGAGCAACGGGAGCTCACCCCGTTGCAGGGATTCGAACCCCCGACCTTCTGGTCAGCAAGCCCAAGAGGCTCAGTGGTTTAGACCACAGTGCCACCTGCTGCAATGCAGGAATCTCAGCTAAAGCATCCATGACAGATGACCATCCAACCTCTGCTGAAAAACTCTCCAAGGAAGTCCACAACCTCCTAACTTAGGTCCATTAATTTCAATGGGTTTATTCTGAGTCGGACTTGGTTGGAGACAACCCAGGAGGCCTCTCCTCTCTATCCTGCTGCTGCAAAGCGGGAAGCTCCAGTGATGTGAGAAGCCCAGAGCCAAATCACCCATATAAATGATTTCATTGTGTAATTGGGCGATTGAACCTGTCTCTCTTTTGTTTCCTAGTGAGGTCCAGGTCAATGTCCATAACTATAGAAGGATCAACACGTCTTCTAATGTGATGGGACTGATAAGAGGAAGTGTGGAGCCTGGTGAGTTGCCCTGGGCAAACAGATGCCTGGGGGGGCATGGGGGCACAGAGGGAGGCAGGAGCATCCTTCTGGTGGTGATGGGTCACTCCTAGGGCAACCAAAAGGGGAAGGAGTGACTCACCTATGAGGAAACGTTGAGGCATTTGGGACTTTCCAGTGAAGAGGAAGAGGCAAGGTGATAGAAGTTTATAAAAACTACACAAGCCTTGGAGAAAGTGGGAAGAGAAAATGTGGTCTCCCTCTCAGAGCTCTAGAACTCACAGGCATCTAGTGAAGCTAGAAGACTCAGGGATAAATAAACGAAAGCCTTTCTCCATACAGAACGTGGTTAAACGCCGTGCTTTTCTTCTGGGGGTACTCACAGGCCCAAGTGTGTGGCACTGATAAAGATATAAGGTAAAGGTAAAGGGACCCCTGACCATTAGGTCCAGTCGTGACCGACTCTGGGGTTGCAGCGCTTATCTCGCTTTACTGGCCGAGGGAGCCGGCGTACAGCTTCCAGGTCATGTGGCCAGCATGACTAAGCCACTTCTGGCGAACCAGAGCAGCACACAGAAACGCCGTTTTACCTTCCCGCCGGAGTGGTACCTATTTATCTACTTGCACTTTGAGGTGCTTTCGAACTGCTAGATTGGCAGGAGCAGGGACCGAGCAACGGGAGCTCACCCCGTTGCGGGGATTCGAACCGCTGGCCTTCTGATCGGCAAATCCTAGGCTCTGTGGTTTAACCCACAGCGCCACCCGTGTCTCTGATAAAGATATACTCTAATCTAATATTCTTAGCTCCCACCTAGTTAGTCCCCCTGTCCCCTAGGGGGCACTCCTGCCCACTTTGGGAGCCGCAGATCCATCCCTTTTCAGGCTCCCGTCCAACATGTGCCCTTCCATTTTTGTCGAGTTCCTACTCTTTCCTCTGCTAGACCGATACGTCCTTTATGGTAACCACCGGGACAGCTGGGTGCATGGCGCTATCGACCCCAGCAGTGGAACAGCTGTCATGCTGGAGATCAGCCGAGTGCTGGGGAAGATGGTGAAAGAAGGTGAGCTTAGGGCGGGGGCTGGGATTTTATTTTCTTTGGTGGGATGTGAAACATGGCAACTCCAGGGGAAGGTCTGGTAGGTCCGGGCAGAGATGAAGATGCAATCCACATCAGCCAGTGAGTGGGCAGAAGTAGGTGGAGATTCCTATGTTTGCAAGCTAGGCAGCATCCCAGCTAGTCATTTTATTTATTCCATGTATATCCTACCTTTTTCTCCAAGGGGCTCCATGTGGCGCACATGATTCCCCGCTCCTCATTTAATCCTCACAACAACCCTGTGAGGTAGGTTAGGCTGGGAGGTGTGGGATGGGTTTTAATAGGTAGGAGAGGATATATTAACTGCTCTCTATCTCTCCAGGCACCCACGTGTGTGGGTTTCAAAATCCCATCCTTGGCAGCAAAATTTAAAGCGTAGGATTTAGGCTGTAAAACCTTGCTTTGAGCAAATCCAGCTATGAAGTAAGCTGGCTCTCCCTTTCTTACCCCACTTAAGATTCAGGCAACAACTTGGGAAGTAAGTTTAAAAATATAATTTACATATAGTCTTGCATTAGTTCACAGCAAAGGCAGCAGTAAAAACTATGCAGGCAAAATACTTACCGTATATTTACAGGGCCTAAACCTTGAGCAAATGGAGGGATGTTTGCATCCAATGCTGGTAAAAGGAAGAGAGTGAGAGAAACAGGAAATACCAATGTACTCCTTCCTCTCAAGGAGAGGAGGGGAAATGACATCACATGGAGCCCTCTCTGTCAATTCTATTTCTATGGTCTTGGGTATCTGCCTATCAGCAGTACAGCTCTGTGGTATTCACCTCTTCTCATGCTAACTAGCAAGAATGTTGTTAAGTTGTGGGCGAACATAGCAGACGACACAGCGATTTCTCCAGAGCAGCTCTTTACTTGTAAGCTGGACAGAACTGAACAGCAACAGCTCAGCCGGCCTGCTTTTATAGGCAGCTGGCTGTCAACATTGTAGCAACAACAACCCAGGGTTTTCCGCCTAAAATAACTGACGTGGACCTGAGTGAAAACTATCTACAGTATCCCCCTGCTGGCCCAGGGTGAGAACTTCAGTACATAACAAATGTGTGTATCTGTTAGGTTTGGCTGCTATCTCCCACAGGAGGCAGGAACTGGCCCAATGTCACTCAGTGGGCTTCATGGCCAAGTGGGGATTTGAACCCAGGTCCTAGCCTGACACTCTAGACACGACACCATGCAGACTCTCAGAAGGAGAAGCAGGCTCTGCAAAAGCAGCCAAGGAGAGCAAGGAGCAGGACTGGCCAGGGGTGTGTGTTTTGGAGAGAGTCTCAACTGAGAGCTAAAAAGAGAGACCCATAGGGCTGCATTCAGCCTGTGGGTCTGAGGTGCCTCACCTCTGCTCTAGAGGTGCTCCACCTGTCTCCGATTTGCGCATTCTCATTCAAGTGTCTAGGAATAATGTGTCTGTTTCTTCTCAGGGAAGTGGCGCCCACGAAGGTCCATTATTTTTGGTAGCTGGGGTGCTGAAGAGTTTGGTCTCATTGGTTCTACAGAGTATACAGAGGTAAGAGGAAAGGATGTTGAATGGATGGATGGAGTAGGTGAGAGAGAGACCGAAGAACAGGTGGTTCTGCACTGTGCATTTAATAAAAAGAATAATAATTTTATTATTTGTACCCCACCCATCTGGCTGGGTTGCCCTAGCCACATTCAAAACACAATCCTACCAATTTAAGCAGTCATGGTTTCTCCCAAAGAATCCTGGGAAATGTAGCTTGTTTATAGTGCTGATGTTAGGATACCATTGTTCCCTTACAGAGCCAGAGTTGCCAGAGTAGTTTAACAATCAACCCCTCTCCCTAAGTAACTCGGGAAACTGTAGCTCTCTGAGGGGAATACAGGTCTCCTTTCAGCAACCTTAACAAACTACACTTCCCAGGAGTCTTTGGGGGAAGCGGTATCTTCTTAAAGTGGCTTGATTCTGCTTTAAATATATAGTGCAGATGGGGCTGAGTAGAGGTTGGAAAGGGATCATAGCTTGGTTGGGTGTTTTGTTGTTTACATTTGTGTTCGGGGGCTTATGTACTTCAGTTCCCAAAACGTCTGACCTCAGAGTCAGGAATCGGGCTGATGCAAAGCAACCGCCTTTTATTCTTACTATAGGAATGGGGGAAAGGCAGACTGAAATCTGCCGGGTGACTTGTAGCTGACTCCCAATAGTTTAATGCCACTATAACAAAAAGAAAACAAACACCCACACATTTCCCGCAACTGCCCCTTCCCTCTGGCAAATTAGGCTGCTGAAAGGAAGCTTGGGGTTGAAACCAGGAGTGGATTTGGGGGTGAAAGGATCTGGTGCCGAAAACAAATCCCTGATAGGAGCAGAGAGCCTCTCTCTTTCGTAACTCCAAGCGCTCGTGACGACTTTGTGGTGCAGGGGTCCTCAACATGCACCATGGGGATTGTCAAGGGGTGGGCTGGAGACCTCACACTTCCGCAGAAGTTTCTTTGCTTATCACATCTCTCCGCTGCACAGGAATTTTATAGCAAGCTGCAACAGCGCAGCGTGGCCTACATCAATGTGGACATTGCAGTCTTTGGTAAGCTCACCTCACCTTTCCACACTTTCAAGCTGCACTTGACTGACTTATAAATTTGTTGTAGTTATAATGCCTGGGAGAGTGTGGTCTGAGAGGAGGGTCCTTGATGCAGCCCCCTGGCTGAAAAGAAGCAGGTTTGGGTCTTGTCAGTGCCTGGATGGGGGACCCTGGATGTGAAAATCCAACCTCATTTATTTTTTGAGGGATTTGGGTATGTTTAGCCTGGAGAAGAGAAAAGAGAAGAGTAGAGAGAAGAGTGAGAGGTGATATCAGAGCCATCTTCAAATACCTGAAGGGCTGTCCCATGGAAGATGGAACATCTGCTGCTCTGGAGGGGAGGGCCCAGACTGATGGATTCAAACAACAAGAAAGGAGATTCCAGCTAAACATTAGGAAGCGTTTTCTGAGGGTTAGAGCTGTTCAACAGAGACATGGACTCCCTTGGAAGGTGGTAGACTCCCCTTCACTGGAGGTTTCCTCATTTTTCCTCATTTTGTTCTCTCATTCCAGATACAATGGTTCTGGCAGATAACATTGATGTTCGTTCTAGTGTACTGATGTCAAGGAGTCTATAAAAAGACTTAAGAGGGAAAGAGAGAGGGCACTGGGGAGGAAATCAATGCAAAAATGTATATGCTAAACTGTTTGCAAGAGGCTCAGATAAGGGGCTGTAGATTATGCTTGTTTTCCAACACGATAATAAGAACATTTGGATCTTTTTTTTAATGGTGCTTCTGAAGGGAAAGAGTAAAACATGAACTCTGTTTTCACAGTGCATGACTGCGGTATGAAGGAGCAAAATGGCTCAACTTGATATCCAAACTGCATTTCTTAAGGATTTTAGGTTGAGATGCTGCTGATTTACCAACGGTTATATACTGAGATTGCCATCTCAGCAAATTCCATCATCTTCTTAAGCCAGTCTTAATTTGTTGCGACTTCTTCTTTCCATTTTCACTTGTAGGCTATTCTTGCCGCCGTCATAGAGTTTTAGGGCCACAAAAGCTCTGGTCCAACTATACCCAACAGAAAGGCCTGTGCTATCAGATTTTCAATGTCTGATAGTCGTTTACACCTCCATCATTCCCTGCCCGCCCTTGTCTCTTGGCCCCCTCCCAGGTATTCCCCCCCCCCCCGAGGACATCCTACCCACTTTGGGAACCAATGGTCTACACACTGGCAAAAAAACTGAACGTACCCCTATCACACAAGGCACAGGAGCCTTACCAGGCAACAAAGGGGGAACCCTCCATGTGCCCTGGGGTCAGGAGAGCTCCCCGTAATGCTTCTCTTTCTCCTTTGGCAGCCAACGCCACCTTGAGGGCTCAAGGGACGCCACCTGCGCAGAGTGTCATCTTTGCAGCTGCCCAGCAGGTACCGGTAACTTGAAGAGAATGGAAAGTCAACTCCAAAATAGCAGTCTCTGTGTAGGAGACACGTTCTCGGTTTATTTTTCAGGGAAACAAAGGCTATTGGGGGCCACTGGCCTTACATTTGCAAAACCGAAGGAACCATCATGAGCGCCACACTCATTTTATTAGGGGGAAAGGGACGGCAGCGGTCAGTCACACCTGAAGCAGCTTGCAAATCAAAATAATGAAGCCAATCCAGCTTTGCAGCCTGAAAGGGGTCTTGGGCTTCAGAGCATCCTTGCAAAAGTGGGACCCCTAAAGGCCACCCTCCTTCCTAAGATGGGTTGTCATGAAATCTGCTCTGCTTCTGATGGGGGGGGGGCTCGTTTCCCTCTAGGTGAAAACCGCAGCTGCAGATTCTTCCCTGTCAGTCTATGAGAACTGGAAGCAACACTTCAGCCGAAACAGTTCAGTCTATGGCGTCATCCCCAGGTAAAATGATGCTGTGAATGTTTCCCTTTCTTAACAGCCCGTGGACCCCCTCACATTCACAGAGTTCCTCTAACCGGTGCCTAGACCAGGTGTGTGGATGGGAACCCCTGGCTCTCCAGAAGTGGCTGAACTACAACTCCCATCATCCCTGCCCATTGGCCATGCTTGCTGGGAGCTGTACTTTTTCTCCTTTGTCAATCTAATGTATATATACTAATATTTATTTACAAAGGTGGTCCATTTTAGTGTATCATTTTCACACAAAAAATTACATGGGTTGTACCCAACTAAGTTCTACTCAGCTTACTGATATAATAGACTTAAATTCGTC
Source organism: Podarcis raffonei (assembly GCF_027172205.1). Taxonomy (NCBI): domain Eukaryota; kingdom Metazoa; phylum Chordata; class Lepidosauria; order Squamata; family Lacertidae; genus Podarcis; species Podarcis raffonei. The sequence continues at coordinate 15,877,605 of NC_070617.1, forward strand.
AAGCCCATTGATTTTGAGTAGGACTTCACTGGGGACAACTCACGGTTAGGGTGTGTATATGATATATTCTCTGGTATTTTAAAAAAATGAATATATATATATATATATATATATATATATATATATATATATGCATTGCTGTTTATGCATATAAACCTGACCAACCTGCAGTGGGGAGGGATTTGTGGGTTTGTTTCTGAGGGTTCTGTGTTCGAGTCTCTGCTTCAAGAGATGCTTCCCCGACTTACTGTCTTCCTCCTCCATTCAGCTTAGGGTCTCTGGGTGCTGGAAGCGATTATGCCTCTTTCATTCATTACCTGGGCATCACATCCATGGATATTGCTTACACCTACGACCGGGTAAATTGTAGCCCTGCGCTAGTTGGAATGGCCAATGGTCAAGGGGCAAAGGGAGCTGGGAGATCCAGCAACAGCCCTAGGGGCACAGATTTCCCCTCTCGCTGATCAGTTTTTAAAATTTATTGATTCAAAGTATTTTTCTCCTGCTGTTCAAGAGGATCTTCTTGTAAAGCAGCAACTGCAGTTAATCAACTTAATCAACAAACAGTAACAATGCAAAAATAAATAAATCGCAATGGAACGCTTTACATTTTAAAACACCCCAAACCTTTTTTTAAAAAACCAGTGCATAAATAACAGCAGTCAGCTGGTACAATCTATAAACCAGAATAAACACTGTCCAATAAATACTTCTCATCTATCAGATTTGCCCAGTGAGGCTGCAGCAATGGACCCATTTATTTAATCAAAACATCAAACCTATTATATATTGTGGAAATTTGTTGGCTTGTCTGTTCGCTATGATTTTAGACACTTCTTAAGCTATCACAACCAAATTTTATGTGATTGTTTCCGAGATCAAGGAGCAGCTTTTCATCAATGTTTGGATGCCATTTTGAATCAAGATGGCGGACTGAAACTTTCAATACTGCTCTGATTTTATCCAAATTTTCTATGATGGTTCCTGAGATTAAGGAGCGGGATTTCCTCTATGGTTCGAAACCACTGGACGCCATCTTGGATCAAGAAGGCTAGCTAAGGCTTTCAAAACTGCCCTGACTTTAACCACAGATTTGAAAACTGAGCTGATTTCTCAGATTTCCTAATCAATGCTGGGGGCTCCTGCTAACCACATGACTTGACCTTCCCTTCTTTCCTTTGCCTAGAGCAAGACTTCGGCCCGCATCTATCCAGCTTATCACACAGCCTTTGACACTTTTCACTATGCAGAGAAATTCATTGACCCAGGTGAGGGGTGGAGCATAGAGAGTCAGCGAGAGAGTAAATCAGGGTGCTGGGAATTGTAGCTCGGGGTGGGGGCAAACCACAGTTCCCAGGATTCCTTGAGGAAAGTCCTGTGCTGTAAAGGTATGTTGTCTATGCAGCCTAGAACTTCTCAGGTTGCCTTTGCTTCTCTCTTGGACTGCTGGGGTAATGGTTGGCAGCCATGAGAGCTACTTCATGTTTATCTGTTGCCTTAGCTGAATTTAAAGTACAGTGGTACCTTGGTAGTCGAACTAATCCATTCCGGCAGTCTGTTTGACTCCCGAAACCATTCAGAAACCAAATCAGCTTTTGATTGGCTGCAGGAACTTCTGGCACTCAATCGGAAGCTGTGGAAGCCATATCAGACGTTTGGCTTCCGAAAAACGTTCGCAAACCGGAACACTCACTTCTGGGTTTGCAGCGTTCGGGAGCTGATTTGTTCCGTTCGATTACCAAGGCACCACTGTATTCAATTCCAACATGCTTAGGAGCATAATGTTTGCACCTTAATGGGTCAATAGCTGACCAGAATATACTATCTGTTTCTGTGGAGAGCAGGAGCCTGTCCTGCTTTTGCAAAACAGCATAAATGTTGTTTGACAGTGAGGAAGCAGGACCGAAGATTTGGAGATATGCTTCAGAAGTCCAGACGATGGGGAGCCCGGAAAAATTAATAATTAAAATTTGGATTACAATTTGGTCTTTTTTATTTTAGTTTTTTGTTTTTAATTAGATTATGATGTGGACATGTTGATTGGCTGTCTTTATTGGAAAATCAATAAAAATGATTTTTTAAAAGTTGTTTGATGGTGGAACGGTCTCCTTTGGGAGGTGGTGGACTCTCCTTCCTTGGAGAGGTTTCTAAGCAGAAGTTGGGTGGCCGTCTGTCATAGATGCTTTAGCTGAGATTCCTGCATTGCAAGGGGGTTGGACTAGATGATCCTTGGGGTCCCTTCCAACTCTAAGGTTTTATGAGAGAGAAATCCCTGGGACTGTACTAGCTAAATCCACTAAGGTTGGGCACAGGCCAGTTTGCGTTGCTGCTGCTGCTGCATCTGGGGAAATTCTCCTGCCCCTTCCCAGGGTTCACCAGCCACCAGACTGTGGCACGGACAGCTGGCAACGTGCTGATGCGCCTGGCGGATGCCTTGATCCTGCCGCTCAACGTGAGTGACTATGGCGAGACGCTGCAACAGATGTACAGTGTTACCAAAGAGGCGTTCCAGGCAGACCTGACCCATCACAACATCTCGCTTGGTGAGACGGGTGGGAATGTGTAGGACTGCAGGCTGGGTTAGTGGGTAGGTGGGCAGGTGGCCTCTGCAGGTAGGATCGCCAGGTGCAAAAGAGAATAAGGGGCCAGACAACCTTTCCTCCCCTTCATTAGGTGCTGGGTGTGTTGCAATTATGGGTCATTAATTCAGATAAGGACTGGGGTTTACCCATGTGGGGTAATTAATAAAAGAATTGGGTGGATCCCTAGATCAGGCATAGGCATACTTGGCCCTCCAGATGTTTTGGGACTACATCTCCCATCATCCCTAACTAACAGGACCAGTGGTCAGGGATGATAGGAATTGTAGTCTCAAAACATCTGGAGGGCCGAGTTTGCCTATGCCTCCCCTAGGTCCAAAGTGTGGGGCTAAGCGCACTCTTCAGCATGAGACTGATCCCCAGCAGCAGACTTTTAAGGCCATAAGTAAGCAGCAGTGTGAAGCATGAGGGATATAGGCTGTTAGTCCTTTTAGATATCTTGCTTAGTCCACTTACAGTGCTTCCCCTCTCTGCCCCTCTTGCAATGAACAGACCACACCATTAGTAAGTTGAAATGCTTTACTTACAAAGCTCCAAAGGGTCAGATTCATGTGTTGTTCCATCCAGCAGCATGAAGAACACAGGTAGAAATATTGAGATGTGAAATACCTCTAAGCACACAGTCTGAGCTTGTAAAGGACAAGCTCAGGCACATCCTGTCTCCTTGGTGAGTTCACATGGTGAAAGGAGAGCGAACAAAGGAGGAAACTTAACTCCCTTCCTTCCAGGTGAGGGCTTACAGTTCTGTGTTCTTAACCCCTTCATGCATTAACAAGCCTCAAGCTTGCTAGTTATATTTGACTGCAATTTCCCACAGTTTATAGGGCTGAAGTTTAGCCGCTAAACTGAACACCACTGCTTAGGAACAATAGACTGCAAATGGAACTATGGGCTTATCTACTCAGGGCAGAAGCTAAACTTGACCCTTAGCTAAATCCTTAAAGGCACTGATCTGTTTTGCTCTTTTGCCCTTCAGATCCACTCTGGGCCGCAATAGACCATTTCCAGGCCGCTGCTGCTGGTCTTAACCAGCGCATAGCAAACCTGAGGGAGGAAGCAAACCCCAGGTGAGAGTCTCCTCTTGTGGGGAACTTTGTACTATACATGCATATAGAAGTATTTGAATATGGCAGATTTCTATAGTAATCTAGAGTGTACAAGTTGTCTCAAAACCACCAATCTGAATAACCCAGTGATGCTGCCCTCTGGCCAGTCAGTGAGAGATGTTATGGGGCAGGGGCTTATTGGTAGTGTCTCCGCATTTGTGAAATTTGTGCTCCAGGAAATGTGATTCACCTTTTGAGATTTTTTTATGTGCGTTTGATTTAGTTGCTGTGATCCGATTACTCATTCTTAGGGGAATATTAATTTGGTGTTTCATATATTTTTGTAAACAAAACAAAACTAATGTTTGCAACAACTCTGTAAGGTAGGCTAGTATTGTTATTTTATTTGCATGTTTATGAAAATATTTATAGACTGTTATTTTATAAAGAATATAAAAGTGGTTTACAACAAAAATACACAAAACTATATAGTAAACACCATATGAAAAGTTTTTGAAGAGACATCAATTAACCATTGGGGATGGATGTCTTCTTAATTGTCTGCATAGGCCTGGCAGATTAGAAGAGTTTTCAGCAGGCATTTAAAAGTTGGTACAAAAGGTGCCTGCTGAATGTCTAGTGGCAGAGAGTTCCACAGGACTGAGCCAATGACACTAAAGGCTCAGTTTCTTGTTGTTGTCAAATGAGCCTCACCAACTTGGGGAATGACCAGCGACGCCCCTGCAGATGATCTCTGTGACTGAGCTGGGACAGAAGGATCAGGCGGTTGCTGAGGAACCCTTGACCTTAGTCACTCTGGGCTTTGTATTATTATTATTATTATTATTATTATTATTATTATTATTATTATTATTAATTTATTTATTCCCCGCCCATCTGGCTGGGTCTCCCCAGCCATGCTGGGTGGCTTCCAACAAAATATTAAAATACAGTGGTCTGTTAAATATTAAAAGCTTCCCTGAACAGGGCTGCCTTCAGATGTCTTCTAAAAGTCTGGTAGTTGTTGTTCTCTTTGACATCTGGTGGGAGGGCGTTCCACAGGGTGGGTGCCACTACCGAGAAGGCCCTCTGCCTGGTTCCCTGTAACATGGCTTCTCGCAGTGAGGGAACTGCCAGAAGGCCCTCGGCGCTGGACCTCAATGTCCGGGCAGAACAATGGGGGTGGAGACGCTCCTTCTGTAAGTCAATACAAGGACCTTTATCCTGGCTTGGTGGTAGGTGAGCAGCCAATGCAGCTGTTTTAACAAGGATGCCATGTGCTCCCATCAGGTCAGGGTCTTCCATCAGCAGTCTGGTTGCTGCATTCTGCACCATCTGGAACTTCCAAACCAGTCCCAAGGGCAGCCCCACACAGAGCACATTGCAGTAGTCCTGCCTCAATGGATGGATTACAGTGCATCAGGCTATCCCTGTCCAGGAACAGCTGTAGCTGGCAAACCAAACAAAGTTGGTAAACAGCACTCTGGGGTAGTGCTTGTTCCTGAGCAAACTTGGCTTTCACATAGCAAACCAGCTCTGTGAAATTTTGCTGTGGGGCTGACACATTCTACGGTTGGTCCCAAGACGGCTCTGAGCCCAGCCCTCTTTCTCCCTCCTCTTTCTCCCCCCCCCCCCATTTCCTGAAAGCCCCCTGGACGTGCGGATGGTGAATGACCAGCTGATGTTGTTAGAAAGGGCCTTCCTGAACCCCAGAGCCTTTCCGGAAAAGTATTACTACAGGTAAGCAATACCAATAGACCATCTTTCTGGCTTTTGATGTGCAATTCTCTTGTGGAATTCACTGCCACAAGATGGCAGTGATGCATAAGCATTGAGATTTTGTGTTTTTGCTTGCTTGCTTATTTTGTTTTAAAAAAGGATGGGCTAACTGGGGTCTCCAGTGTCAGATAAAGTGGACTTAACAATGTCAGGCAAGGACCAAAGAGCAGGAGAGGACTTGCTCATGGCTTCCTGGAGCAGTGGTGGGAAACTTGTAGCTCCCTGCACTTCAAAAGCCCTTTGCAAGCGCTCAGTTACTATCTGTGGCAAGAGCAGTCTGCCCTCACCCTCCTGGTCACCTGCTGGGTGGGTGGGGGAGAGAGAGAGAGAGAAGGGGCTGGCTCCAACCAGTTTTTGTCCCGCCTCCTATTGGCTGCAGTCCCACCCACCACCGGCATGCTACCTCTGATTGTTGCTCCCAAGGCGGTTTACATAAAGCCATGCAATAAAAACCATATTAAAATTAAATTCAGAAATCAGCTAACTTGTTATGGGAAAATGCATACCCGTCTGAGAAACCGTTTCTATCCAAATGCGATTTTGGTTTTAAACACAGTGTAAGGTGGTCTTTATGTGAGTATATTGTATTCAATTATGGGGTATCAGAGTTTTTAGGGGCTAACCAGGCTGGGATAGCAGGCTTGTGGGTTTTTGAATATCTGATGTAGATTTTTTCCAATTTCGTTGTTCTGTATGGGACAATGACAATAAAGATTACCGTATCATATCATATCGTAGACCTGGCAGGATAGAAGAGTTTTCAGCAGGTGTTTTAAAAGTTGGCACAGAAGGCGGCTGCTGAATGTCTAGTGGCAGAGAGTTCCACAGGGCTGGACCAATGACTCTAAAGCCTCAGTTTCTTGTTGCTTTTCCTCATCCAGCCACGTCATCATGGCCTCTCGGTCATCTTCTCTGGCCACCTTCCCAGGACTTGCTGATGCCTACGATAACGCCAAGGAGGACGGCCGGTGGGGTGAGGTTCACAAGCAGCTCACCATTGTAATCCAAGCGATAGAGAATGCCGCCTCCATCCTGGAGCCTGTGGCTGAATAACAGGGATGATAAAATACAAATAGTAAGAGAAGCAGTGTGATCTATTCCTCACTGACTTGCTTCTTCCACCCTGTTTTTAAAGTGGTTTTGTGGGTCATGGGTTTGTCTTATCATTGTTTTGTTTTTCTTCCATGCCTGTAAGCTACTCAGGGGATGTTGGGAATGGGGTAGCTTGAAAATTGTACCAATAAATAAAGAAATGCTTTGCATTTGCATAACACTTTGAACAATGTTGTAATTGGTTCACTTACATAGTCTCTGCAATCCTTACGACAGGGGGGGCTTTATAGCTCAAAAACAGCACTTTGAATTGGACCCGGAAACTAATTGGCAGCCAGTGCAGTTGGGCCCGGATCCATGTAATATGCTCAAACTGTCTTGCCCCGGTGAGCGATCTGGCCGCTGAATTCTGCACCAGCTGAAGTTTCAGAACTGTCTTCAGAGGCGGCCCCGTGTATATATAACATGTTACAGTAATCTAACCAGGGCTGGATTTAGGTTTGATGAGGCCCTAAGCTACTGAAGGTAATGGGGCCCTTTATATGTCCAGCTGTCCTTTGTCAACAACCAATTGTCGCTTTTTTGTCTTGAATATATGCTGTATAGTAATTTATGGACCTAATAGGTATCTCAAGCCATTTACACACACACACAAATGTATTTTATCAAAGTAATTGTTGAACTGAAATACAATTAAGAAGAAGTATATTAATAGTGAAACACAATTAAGAAGTATATATACTTTATCTCATATTTTGGAAATGTACATCCAGTTTTATTTCTTTTAAATTTTTTGGGCCCCCCCCAAGAGAGCTTAGGGGGGGTCCATCCAGGGGTCCTTTACGTGTTTTTTTTTTTGTGGTAAAGGCCTATTTATCAATCAGGGAAAGCCTGTCAGAACAAAATTGCTTTGGATTGTTTCTGGAAAGGGATGCTCTTCCACAGACCGGGGCAGCCACCCAGAAGGCCCTGCTCTGAATCATTACACTGGGGCGAACAGACAAAGCTGCAAATCACCCCTCTCCTCTCATCAGATCAATCATCTGATGAACACAGAGGAGGCGACAACCCTGCCACTCTGCTCCCCATTGCTGGATCTGTGGCTGGAGAGGGCAAAGTGCCCTCTGTGTATATAGAGTTTGTGGGGTACCCCCATCCACACACCTTTGACTGCACCCAGCACTGGCATGCAGCCCCTGGAGAGTTAACCAAAGGTGAGAAGGGTGGGGCAGATTGATTAGCTGCCTTTGCCTTACAATAAACCTGTGAGGTCGGCTTGAATTATTATCCTGCTGAGGAGGGAGAAAACAACAGCCTGCCTAACTTGGAGTTTTGCAGTGGATGGCTCATTCTTAGCCACTACGCATTAGCTGTAGGATTTGGGGGGAAATAGGAAGCCAGAAGTGTCCAGCATCCCCAACCGGAGGGCAGCTGTGTGCACACATCCAGAGACTGGGCAATGCTAGCAATAAATAAATAAATAAATAAATAAATAAATAAATAAATAAATACCCTGCCCTCCCCAGCCAGAGCCAGGCTCAGGGCAGCTAACGACAGTAAAATTACAGTAAAAACATAATGGGGGACGGGACCAATTTAAAATACAGGTTAAAATGCAATTTAAAATGCAGCCTCATCAAAACCATAAGGGGAGGGAAACATAAGGGTCAGACGGAGTCCGAACCGAAGGCCAGGCAGAACAGCTCTGTCTTGCGGGCCCTGCGGAAAGATGTCAAGTCCCACAGGGCCCTAGTCTCTTGTGACAGAGCGTTCCACCAAGTCGGGGCCAGTACTGAAAAGGCCCTGGCCCTAGTTGTGACCAATAGAATAGAATTGTAGAGGTGAAAAAGGGCCCAAAGCGTTGTCTAGTCCAACCCCCTGCAATGCAGGAATCTCAACTAGTCCCCAGAAGCTGGTGCTACTTGGAAGCTTTGATCTCGGGGTTTTCCCCCCCAACTCACCCTGCCCCTCATCCAGCAAGAGCTCCTCTCTGCTCCCCTCGCTTCATCCCCCAACCCTGTGTCCTCTTCCTAGCCAGCTCCCTGGCCCACCCAGTCCCCTGCCTCTGGCCACACAGCTCCTGCCAAGGTCAGTAACTGCCATAAGTGCAAAACACAGGGGAAGTCAAGTGCTATTAAAAATGATCATGGAAGAACATCAACATCCAAGTCACCGGAATGGAAATGAGGTTGATGATAACAATCTTGTTTTTATAGACTTTTAAACAATTGATAGAAAGGTCCCGTTCTGAAAGGGTCAGTTTATCAGGGTTTTAGTTGGCAAGGAATTTGTACAGGGTGTTATTCAAATACTTCAGAAGTACCTGCTTAGCAAACATCTCAGGGACCAGGTGAGAGCTCAGGTGATCTCGAGAGATGGGCCAGCTTTGTATTGTTATTTTTTAATGTCCCAATAAACTAATAATATTGGCACCTTTTGGTTTGTGAGCTCCTGAAAAGGTGATTGCTTTATTAAGTGGCAGCTTCGCTGAGATGGCAGATCTGTAACCTGGACCTCACCTTTCATCATCCAGCTGATTTCATCTCTCTGTGGGGCTTGGGGAAAGTGCGTCAAACTTCATTTTGAATCCTCACCAATTCTCAACCATGAAACTCACTGGTTGACCTTGGGCCAGTCACTTTCTCTAAGCCTAACCTGCTTGCAAGGTTGTCGTTGTGGAGATTAAATGAGGAGGGGGAGAATCATGCAACTCACCTGGAGATCTTTAGAGGAAAAGGTGTGATATAAACAATAGGTAAATAAAGTTGTGCAAATATGTTCTAACAGGCGTAACCACAGATTGCCAATAAGGCGAGATAACAGCTAGATAAGCTGATTTTTAAAAGGGCAAACCTGTTGCAATCTTCTTGCAACTTCCAGTCTCTTTGAGGGAAGGATCCATGGCCTTGCTGTGTGCCAACTTCTGTGTAAATATTTTGCACTTTGCGCAATGTTCAGACCACCCATGGCATTGATGGGCAACGTGACTCTCCTGATATGCGCATATCAGAAAATAAAGTGAGGTCGCTGGGATACGTTTCAGATGATGGCTTCCTTCCAAGTCTATGACTTCTTGTTCATCTTGTGGTCTGATACCCACAATAGGCATAAAAGGTAAAGGTAAAGGGACTCCTGACCATTAGGTCCAGTCGTGACTGACTCTGGGATTGTGGGGCTCATCTCACTTTATTGGCCGAGGGAGCCAGCATACAGCTTCCGGGTCATGTGGCCAGCATGACTAAGCCGCTTCTGGTGAAACCAGAGCAGCGCACGGAAACACTGTTTACCTTCCCGCCGGAGTGGTACCTATTTATCTACTTGCACTTTGATGTGCTTTCGAACTGCTAGGTGGGTAGGAGCTGGGACCAAGCAACAGGAGCTCACCCCGTCACGGAGATTCGAACCGCCGACCTTCTGATCAGCAAGTCCTAGGCTCTGTGGTTTAACCTACAGCGCCACCCGCGTCCCCTTCAATAGGCATGTCTACTTAAAAGAGATGGTTCATCTAGGAATCTCAGATAGACTACCTCTGGACCTGGAGGTTCCATAAGAAGATAAGAAGAGCCCTGCTGGATCAGGCCAATGGCCCTATTGCAGCATCACAGTGGCCGACCAGATGCTGGTGGGAAAACAGAAAGTAGGACCTGAACACAAGATCCCTCTCCCCTCCTGTGACTTCTAGAAACTGGTATTCAAAAGCATTGCTGCCTCTGAGGCAGAGCCGAGCCATCATGACTAGTTGCCATCAATAACCCTCTCCACCATGAATTTGTCCAGTCCTCCAAGTTGTGGCCATCACTGCCTCCTGTGGCAGTGAGTTCCATAGTTTAATTTCAGTGGGTCTTTGCTGGGGAAGCAGAAGTTGAATACAAGCCAAAGTGGGGCACCTGAAAGCTGCACCTTCTTTTTCTTGTTAGTCTTTCAAGCCGTTGTCTCACTTTTATGCACAAAGCCTCATGAGCTCACAATGAAATTAATTCTGTGTTGTGTGAAACAAGAGGCCTGAAGGAGGGATGGTGGAGAAATTTGGTTCAGTTCACATTTTAATGCAAACCTGCTTAATTCACACTTCCTGAAGCAGGACATAAAGCCCCCAAAAGACAACCATTTTGAAATTCATACTTCTCCAAATTTTGCAATGCAGCTTTCTAACAAAAAATATGTAAGAAAAGGTATGTGCTTAGAGGAAAGTGGGCATGATAAGGCATAAAGGTATAGGTAAAGGGACCCCTGACCATTAGGTCCAGTCGTGACCAACTCTGGGGTTGCGGTGCTCATCTCACTTTATTGGCCGAGGGAGCCGGCGTACAGATTCCAGGTCATGTGGCCAGCATGACTAAGCCGCTTCTGGTGAACCAGAGCAGCGCACAGAAACGCCATTTATCTTCCCTCCAGAGAGGTACCTATTTATCTACTTGCACTTTGATGTGCTTTCGAACTGCTAGGTTGGCAGGAGCAGGGACTGAGCAACGGGAGCTCACCCCGTCACGGGGATTCGAACCGCCGACCTTCTGATCGGCAAGTCCTAGGCTCTGTGGTTTAACCCACAGCGCCACCCACGTCTCAATATGATAAGGCATACATTAGTGAAAAGAACATACAAAAAAGCATGTTGCATTTAGGGAAATGAATTGCAAAAATATTTAAACAGGTGAAATGTGTACTTAATTGTGGATGAATTTCTGTGAGAACTTTTTTTTTTTTAGCACCTCAAATCCCAGGCAGGAATGTGGCAAAACGAACTGAAGATTTGTCAGGAAAATGAGAAACTCAGAAAAACCAAAATGGACAGGTTCATCCAACACTAAACATGAATTAGAAAGATCTGGTTTTCAAGGCTGCCTTTTCCTTTGGAGTAGACAGATAGGTGTGTCACCTGAGATTTTTGTCGAAATAGTGCCAATCATTGCTATGACTTAGTTTGTTGGCCTAAACTACTGAAAAGTGAGACCGTATTATTTCCTCATCAAACAAAGGAGCACAATAGTGACTGTATGGTTTGCTGCATATTCAGGTTCAAGTAGAGACTTGAAATCCACCCCCCCCAAGTATTTATGACTCTATCCATGTGATACCCCCTTCCTTCCTTCCTTCCTTCCTTCCTTCCTTCCTTCCTTCCTTCACAGCTGCTTAAAGCAGTTAATATTTCCTTCCTTCTGGCACATGGGGGTGGAGGAAGCTATTTTAAGATGCTCCCAGGAAGTGGCTGCAGGTCATAACAAGCTGCCCCTACCTGGGGAACAAGATGGCTGCCCCTGTCCAATGTCCTTGTAAGGATATGAGGGAGATTGTGAGAGATAAAGATGGCTGCCCCGTGCCCTGATACAGCCATCAGGCAGCCCTTCTTTTCTCTGTATGATTTCCCAGGAAGGGGCTGCACATTATAAAACAGCAGTATGTTGTTGTTGTTGTTGTTGTTCACCCATGAGGGAGGTATCAGCTGCTCTAAGCAGGCCGTAAAATGTGGGGGGAAAAGAGGCAGCCCTCAGCCAACCTTGTAAGTACAGAACAGATCCTGCATGGGTCAGTTTGCCAGTTACTCAGCTTAAGCCACAAATCCACATTCTGGGCGGTGCATGGGGTTGGTGTCTGTGTGTGAATGCAATGGGCACATTCACTCCAGACTGTGGACAAAACCAGACTCCTCCATACAGTGGATGCTTGCCCGCCCCACCCCACTTGTGTGGCATCCCATTGGGGAATCTAGTTGGTCCCTATGAGAACATGATGCTGCACTAGGTGTGCCCCCTTTGGCCTGATCCAGCAGGCTCTTCTTATGTCCTTATGCATCTCCCCCAGCTTCCCTTTCCTCCCTTCAGCTACACCGTCATGATGACTTTCAGTTCATCCACTGGGTCCAGGTCTGGTCAATGCCAAAAACAGGGCAGAGGCAGTGGAAGAACTTCCACAGCTGCTCATGTGGCAGAGCCAGGCTGCTCCACTTGTGACACCTTTGGCAGAATATTTCACCGTGTTGGGACTGTACTACTTCAGCATCCCACCCAGTGGTCCTGCCTCGGAAAAGTCCCCTGTGCCGACAGCCCCTTGCACATATGAAATCTATCATGTCAGGGAGGTGGAGTTGAGCAGGTGTTTTTTTTTCCTCTGCCCTCATCAGCTTCCTTCCTTTTAGAGGGGGAAATATTCAACAGTCCGATTTCTCCACACGGATTCTGCTGATTGTGTGGCAGGGCTCCTAGCTACAAGGCAGGGAGATTTCTTAGCTGTGATTATAGAGGGGCATCCCTTCCAACTCTATGATTCCATGAAGACACAGGTGTTTAAATTGGACAAACAGACAGAGCTGTCAAGTCACATGGCAATGCTTGTGCAAGTTAATTTTATTCTCCTATTTCAGAACAGTGGAAAACAGAGGCGGGGGGGGGGAGAGATCTATCAGAGTGTCTACGGGGAGTAGGGGACTGTGCTGGATTTGGACACCAGGTTTGCTTCTAAGTGATTATGTTGCAGCCGTGGAAGGAAAGGAGTGGACCAGTTGGGGGGGGATTTCTCCTTCCCCCACCCCACAATTGGCTGGCGGCAGCATCTGGGAAGGAGGCAGAGGCTTCAATCTTCACTTTCTTCAACAATTTTCACTTCTCTGCAGCGATGACCAACGACATGGTGTCGTTTCCCTTCGCCTTGTCCACCAACATACATTGAAAATGTGCATTTCTGGATCTGAAAGCAGAAGGAGAAGAAGTCAGAAACAAAAGGAAAAAAGATGTCAGTCCGGGAAGGCCTGTTTTTATTCATTTCAATATGCCTCCACTCTTCTCTTGAAGACAAGCCCTATCAGGGCTCTCCCTGAGAACATGGCAGAAAGGGTTGCCTAGATTTGGGCTCCCTTGGGAGATGAAGGACTCCCCTTCGTTGGAGTTTTGAAAGCAGAGGTCAGATGGCCACTTGTCAGGGATTCTTCAGTTGTGATTCCTGCATTGCAGGGAGTTGGACTAGATGACCCTTGGGGAACCCTTCCAACTCTATGATTCATGACTACACACAGCAAACACAGGCAGGGATCCTGGGTGCAGCATTTGGTACTTGGGAAATATGTACTCTGGTTTTTAAAAGAAATGTTCCGGATTATATATGTTTAAGAGTTGCAAAAAGCAAACAGATGAAACAAACCCAGCAGTGTGAATATTTGCAGAGCACTGGGCGGTCGAGTCCCAGGAATCAGAGGGAGGGGAGGAGATCATTCTCCAGCCATGTCTCAAGGGTCCTTAACCCTCTCAACAAATTGTCAGATCAATAAAGCTGACCTGGGCCAGCCTTAACATTAGGAAGAGGGAGCTGGGCTCCAGCAACAGCTGGTTTTTTCAGGGTAACCGTTGAGTAGCATTTGGTCAGTTATAATTCTGTATTAAGCAGAGCGTTTGCCACCAGGAAGAGGTGCTTTGGGTGAGTTTCCAGTCTCAGATTTTCAAAAAATTCTCAGCCTAACCTTCCTCTCAAGGTTGTTGTGAAGATAAAATGAGGAGCAGCAGAAACATGTGTGCCACTTTGAGCTGCTTGGAGGAAAAGGTGAGATAAAGAATGCAAGGAATGTAATATTTAAAAACCAAAAACAACATGGGGGGAGGAGTGGAAGACTGCCACATGCCAGACCATTTCAGCCTATATAAGGCTTCAGCTGGTTCATGGAGGAGAAGGCTACTGATAGCTACTAGCCAGAATGGCTCTGCTCTGCCTCTGTGGTGGGAGCAGCAATGCTTCTGAATACGAACTGCTGGAATTTGCTCTTGTCTTGCTTGTGGGTTTCCCTATTGGGGAATCTGGTTGGCCTCTGTGAGAACAGGATGCTGGACTAGGTGGGCCACTGGCTTGATTCAGCAGGCTCTACTGCATGGGTAGGCAAACTAAGGCCAAGGGGCCGGATCTGGCCCAATCGCCTTCTAAATCCGGCCCATGGACAGTCCAGGAATCAACGTGTTTTTACACGAGTAGAATGTGTCCTTTTATTTAAAATACATGTCTGGGTTATTTGTGGGGCCTGCCTGGTGTTTTTACATGAGTAGAATGTGTGCTTTTATTTAAAATGCATCTCTGGGTTATTTGTGGGGCATAGGAATTCATTCATTTTCCCCCCCAAAAAAATATATAGTCCAGCCCCCCACAAGGTCTGAGGGACAGTGGACTGGCCCCCTGCTGAAAAAGTTTGCTGACCCCTGCTCTACTGCCTGCAGAGGTTAACATCTTTATTGTCCTTCCCTTAGCCTCTTGGACCTGTCCAGGGTCCTGAATCATAGCTGATCTGTGACTGTACGCTGCTGGGCTTTCCTGGCAATCAACTGCCTGCAGAGGCAGAAAAAATAAGGGTCTCTGGGAACTCAAAAACCTGATGAAGAAGCCTCATCCCAAATTGGTAGCCATTAGCTACAATGGCTGTTTTCCCTCCTCTGAACATCAGCTGCTAGGAATCATGGGACAGTGCTGTGGTGCTCAGGTCTTCCTGCCTTGTTGGCTCCCCAGAAGAAACATCCAGTTGGCCACTGTAGGAATAGGCTGCTGGCCTAGATGGGGCCCCTTTGGCAGAGCATAACCACTGTGACTTGTAGCCACTGACAGCCTGTTCCTCCACAAATTCGTCTAATCCTCTTTTAGAGCCTTCCAAGTTGGTGGCCATCATCGAGACTAATGTGGGAGGGAGTTCCCCAGTTTAACAAGTGTTTTCTTCTCTCTGTCCCAAATCTTTCAACATTCAGCTTCATGGTGATTTCCATGAGTTCTAGTGTTAGGAGAGAGGGAGAGAAGCTTTTTTCTCTATCCACTCTCTTCCCCCAGAGAATTCTGGGAATTGTAGTTTCCTTTTCACAGAGGCACCCATTTCCAGCACCCTTAATGAACTACAGTTCCTGTGACACTTGGGGGAGGGGAAGGCAAGTTGTGCTCTTTCAATGCGCATCAAATACACTTCGAATATACAGTGGTACCTCGGGTTAAGAACTTCCGGAGGTCCGGTCTTAACCTGAAACTGTTCTTAACCTGAGGTACCACTTTAGCTAATGGGGCCTCCTGCTGACACCGCTGCGTAATTTCTGTTCTCATCCTGAGGTAAAATTCTTAACCCGAGGTACTATTTCTGGGTTAGCGTCTGTAACCTGAAGCGTCTGTAACCCGAGGTACCACTGTACAGAGTGCATCTGCCCAAAATCGAGTCAAAGTCTCATAATAACTTCAATGAAACATAGAACACGGCAACAGACTCTGTGTTTTGAAGTTCGCAAGCAATTATGGTCCACCTCCCCTGACTTTGCGGGCTGGTTTCATTGGCATTGTTTGTAGGAGAATGCTTCCTGTTTAGAGCTTGCCAGATGGTTGTCCTTCAAAACCATGGATGGTGGAGTGGAAACGCTGTGGTGGAAATGGGAACTTATACAACAATGCAGTCTGGACAGGGAATGGATATGGTGAAAGGGGAACAACGGTGGGAAGGATAGATCCAGATTTTACACACATGCAAGATGAAGAGAAAGAAATAATACAGAGACAACAAGTAATGATTTAAGGTGGGGAGGCAAAGGGTTGGGTAACCTCATTTGTTTTTTGTTTTTAAGGGAATAAGAAAATATACAAGCCAGAATTGATAAATAGACAGCTGAGAGGAAGGGGGGAAATTAAATTTTAAAATGTGGAATTTAAGGTTAAATATAAGTAATGGAATGTGAATTGGAAAGAAATATGCAATATAAAGCAGTAAATAGGGGAAAGAAGCGAGACATCTACAAAGAAGAGTGGGAAGGCAATGGGAAAATTACATTTGATGTAATTTAACACTGACATGTTAAAAACTTGGAAAACTAATAAAAATCATTCGAAGATAAGAAAAGAAAAAGAAATGTGGAACAAAACTGGTTGTTCTCTCACCTCCTCATCTTCATCGGACAGAGGATGGCAGTCTGACAGATCTTCTGCTGACGACTCCTCACCCATGTAGTCATAATGCCTGATGCGGCCGCGTGGCAACGGTCTAAGAAGCTCCTCGTCATCCCTCGTGCAATTGGTCTTCACCATATACACTGTGAATTCCATTATGAACCCAGGGGCGTCCTGAAGCCAAGAAGGAGAGACATTTCATTATTACTTTTTTAAAAATTCTTCTTTATTGATTTAAAATATCATCTTACATATATATTACAGACAGTTACATCAAAATTAAACATATAATAGAATTAAAAATATAATAGAAAAAAGATGAATAAAATAAAAATAAAAAGCAAAAAAGAGTTAACAATCAGAAATAAATATTGGTTACAACATCCTGTCTTTTCTAATAAAGTCTTCTGAAAGAAACTTCCAGTCGTTCTCGTTGTACTTTTTTCTATTGTCTTAATTTTATCGCACAGTTTGTTTTATAACTTTTCCTGCATATTCATCTAGTACATTTATTCCATTTGTTTATTATATACAAGTATCATTCAGTTCTGCTAGCATAACGTCATTATTACAATATAATTTTATCTATTCTTTGAATAGTCTCCATTCTCTGAATATTTTTTGATTTGGGGCTCCTCTGACTTTTCCGGTCAACTTTGCTAATTGAAAGTACTCTAGCACGAGTGATTGCCAATCTATTATTGTAGGTGTTGTTTCACATTTCCAACTTCCAAGAAGGAGAGACGTTTCAAGCCTTCCTGTTCTCAATGTGAAATGTTGCGTTAAGCCAGGGCTAGTTCAACCGAATCCCAGTAGCTGCTTCAAAGGTGAGGGCCCAAGCCTGAGAACATACATAAGTGAGGAAGGGCTCCTCAAAGCACATGCAAAGCTTTTCTTTTGCCTTAATGTTGTCTCACCAGGCTCTTCACAACAGCCTTCACCTTTCAGCCTGTGGCTTATGGGGGCCAGGTAAGAAGATGTAGGTTCTCAGGCACGGTCCCCTCAAGAGGCCCTTCCCTTTTAGAAACTCAGAGCAAGGCCTTCCCCCTCCCCATCCCACCCCCAGTTCCTGGGCCTGTTCCTCTGTGGCCCACCAGCCTAGTGGGTAGAGGCAGGAGAGATTTTTGCACAAGTTCCTCAAATCCTATGGAGAGAAAACCAAATCTGAAGGTTGCAATTAAGAAAAACAAAACAAAAAACTCACCTGATGTTCTCAGATGGCGGGGGGATGGGGAACGATTCCTGGAGCTGCCCCATCATGGTTCTCCATTATTAAGCCCACCCATGAAATTGCAGTTCCCTTTCCACAGAACTGGGACCATTGCATCATCATCTATCTATCTATCTATCTATCTATCTATCTATCTATCTATCTATCATCTATCTATCTATCATCTATCTATCTATCTATCTATCTATCATCTACCATATCTATCTATGATCTGATATGTCATTTGCACAAAAGTAATATATATTTTTTAAATCACTCCAAATACCTGTAAAAATATTTCTAAAACTAATGTTGTTGTTTTCTTTTTTGTTAATTGGTATTTGAGCAAGCAGAAGGAGGAGACCAGGGCAGGGCAGGTGCATCAGAACTAGAGAGAGACCTACCAAGGAATCAAAAAAGAGGAGCGGTGAATTTCGGTGGCCCTCGAGATGTTTTTGGACACCAGCAGATTCAGTAGCCAGAATGGCTAATGGTCATCAATGCTGGGCATTTAGCAACATCTGCAGATGTTCTGGGACTGGGAGCTGAAGGGAACCCCATGAACCCCAGAACATACACAAGTCAGACCAGCTATATTCCCAGCTGAAGGTAGCCTCAGTGGCCGGAATTGCCTTTTACCAGCTGTGACTGTGGTCCAGCTACAACCATTTCTGGACCAGGAAGGCCTGACAGTAGTTCATGCACTGGTGACTTTGAGACTGGATTACTGCAATGCACTCTGTGTGGGGCACCTCTTCCGCTTGATCCAGAAGTTAGTGCAGAATACTGCAGCACGATTGCTGACAGGAGTGAGGCCCTGTCACCACGACGCTGGTGCTCAGATATTTGCACTAGTTGCTGATTTTTCAACTGTTAATGGTGTGAATGGGGTCGGTTTACTGGCGAGATCGCCTTACCCCATATGTGCCCACTTGGCTGCTTCAGTTGGTGCCACATAGTGCTCATTCCCCATCTGTAAGAAATTGATATTTTAGAGTGGCAGCACCTACACTATGGAACTCCCTGCCTCTTGATCTCAAGCTGCATTCTCTTTGCTGCATTCTTTCCGGCGCATGCTAAAAGCATTTTTTGTTTAGGCAAGCCTGTCCAGATATAGAACATTGAAGTGTATTTTAATTTGGACAAACTTTTTTTTTTTTGCGGGAAGGGGAGCAAGAAAAAAGAGCGACACCCCCCCCCTCCCTGGGGCATCCCAGCCACCTGCTCCTCTTACCTTGATTTTAAACTCTGCATCCTCGTATAGCTTATAGAAATGTTTGGGGTTCTGTGCATTAAAGTAATCTGTAATTTTTCTCTTGAAGTAATCCCTGAGAAATTGAGAATGCTCTTCATCTTTCAAGCTAAGCCGATCGTGTTTTGCCCTTTCCTCGTACTCTTCCTCCGATGTGAGCGGCCGTGCTGCTGCCCCTCGACAACAGTGCCACTGTCCTCCATCCCCTGATTCCGGCTGATTCTCTTCTTCCTGTGCCCCCCATGCCGGCTGACCCAAGAGCAGGACTCCCAAGAGGAGCAGCGGCAAACACAGCCAGGATCTGGTCATTGTGGCAAGGAAAGGCTGGGAACTCAGAGGCTACCCGGCTGAAGGCAAGGAGCCTACAGATATAAGGATGGAGGAGGCTCCGCCCCCTAGTGGCTCCGCCCACCCCAACTGGATGGACCCCACCTCCTCCAAGACACATTGCCAGATCAGAGAGAAGAAAAGTGAGTTGAGTCTGAGAACCCAACACAGGCTTCTGACCTCAGCCCCAGCCTCTGCGAGGTCCCTTTCGCTCCTCTGATGCAAATATCTCTCATAACAAGCTACTGTCTACTAATCAAAACAGGCACTAGGAGATTTATTTCTTTGGCCCTCTGTTCTCCCCAGTGAGGCCTCCAGGATGCTACAGTCTACTTCCCTGGGATGCCGTGAGGCGAGGGGGCGTCCCGAGGATGAACACCCAGAAGAGGGTCTTGAAGCTGGATTTTTATTTTATTTTATTTCGAATATTTCATTCTTTTCACCAGTGCTTTTTTTCTGTGGAGGACGCAGGGGTAAACATTTTGTGAATCTTTGTAATTTTGTCCATTTACTGTATTTATTTTTCCTGATTTGTACTATAAAATAGTGATTTTCTGGAGTCAAAATGAGAGCAACCCTAAACATTTTTTTAAAAGAAAAAAAGCACTGGTTTTCACTGACTTCTACAAGAAGGAACAGTCAATACTCAACAATAGACAACAGATGTCTATTTAATTACATTTAACTTTTAAGTCATTTCTGTTTTTAAACTAAGGTGCCATTTCACAAATCGCCGTGTGTCCTCAGAGGCCTATAACAATGCTCTATCAAGGTTGCATAGGCTATAAAACCATGCCAGGTAGATCAAAAAGCAGTGGGGGTTTTTCCCTCTTGGTCAGTTGTTGTCAATTTGTCCATTAACATCAAATGCCAGAGTTGTGATATCCAGATCTCAGACAGCTGTCTTCAATCTTAAATTCACTTTTTGCAGCAATTTGTGTGTGTTTTTTAAGCCCTCATGAAAATTCTTCAGTATTTTTGCATGAATTTCTCATAATAAATGCATTTTTGTCTGCAATCGGGGCCAGGGAATAGGGAGAAATGGGATGGGCTGTGCATTTAAAAGCCAGACTGATCAAACCCACAAATATAATATCAGCCTTCAAATCTTTTGCCTTTGTCTCTGATATCTTTCAGCCTGAAGTTTTGGAAACCTCTGATTCCAGTGATGCCCAAGTGCCTTTTGCCAACAACTGCAGGGACCACCAAATGAGCAGCAAAACACGGGCATTGACCCCCTCTGTCTTCAAGGAAACTGACATAGAATCAAACAATTGTAGAGTTAGAAGGGAACCCAAAGATTCATATGGCCCAGCCCCTTGCAATGCAACTGTTAGGAACAACACCGGATGGCAGAGCATTCTTTTTCCTGAGGAAAGAGGGCCCCAGCTCCCTAAGGTCGGGGAACTCAGAGGTGCAAATCTGAGTTAAGGCTTAGCTTCCTAAAGTCAGGGAACCCAGAGGTGCAAATCTGAGTTGAGGCTTAGCTTGAAAATCAGTGCCCAGCAATGTGGCTCAAGCGTGAAGTATTAGCGAGCACTGTGGAGCTTGTGCTTATTCTTTCAGACAGCCTTGGCATTTACAAGAAGGCTCAAAACTCACCGGTGTTCCTCCTTATTCAAGGAAATGATTTGGGGCCGTGTTGGCGGGATCTGGACACACAAAGGTCTCCTTCTCCCCTCTTCCCACCCTTACCAAGATTAGGGCGAAGACCTCTTGGGTCGTCCTCAAACTGACACCCTCCACACAGCATCAGACACCCTCCCACAAACTGGTTACCCTCACTGTCATTTATAGAGTGACCATTTTGTTGCAAGTGATAAAACCTGGTAGCAGAAACTGAGGTGATTTTGAAGTGGTGGTCCTTGTTGTGGTTTATTGAAATTATATACCGCCCAATACCCGGGAGTCTCAGGACGGTTCACAGAATAAAATCAAGATATAAAATCACAAAATACATAATACATATAAAAACAACAACCCAATAGCCCTCCCCCCAAAACAACACATTTTAAAAGGGCATAGGATGTAAATCCAATCAACCAAAGTCCTGGTTTAAAAGGAACGTTTTTGCCTGGCACCTAAAGGTGTGTAATGAAGGCACCAGACGAACTTCCCTGGGGAGAGCATTCTACAGACGGGCAGCGGCGGAGCAAACCGATCGGGCGCCTCGGGTGGCGCATGTGCCCTGCGCCCAGGGGCAGGGCCAGCTGGGGCAGGACACTCTATGGGGCCTCCAGAGTCTGCCTGCCTCCTCCCACTCAGTCGCCCTACAGCTGCCGTTTGGCAGACCATTTGGGCAGCGCGGAGCCTGCAGGTGCCCAAGCCACTGCGTCACTCCCAGGAGAGACGTGTGGCTCAGGTGCGCTGCAGGCCCCGCTGTGAGTGCCGCCTAGCATTTTGTCAGCCCCTTCAGTGGTGACACCTGGGGCGGCCCGCTCCCACTGCACCCCCCTTCATCTGCCCCTGCAGATGGGGAGCCACTGCAGAGAAGGCCCTTTCTCGTGTTGCCACCCTCCGGACCTCTCAAGGAGGTGGCACATGAAGGAGGGCCTCAGAAGGTGATCTCAGGATCTGGGTAGGTTCATATGGGAAGAGGTGGTCCTTGAGGTATTGCGGTCCTGAGCCATTTAGGGATGTGTAGATCAGTTGTGGGTGGGACAAGCCAAGAAGATCTGAGTAGTTAAACTTTTGTACAGTGATACCTTGGGTTACAAACACTTCAGGTTACAGACTCTGCTAACCCGGAAGTAGTACCTCGGGTTAAGAACTTGACCTCAGGATGAGAACAGAAATCGTGCAGCAGCAGTGGGAGGCCTCATTAGCTAAAGTGGTACCTCAGGTTAAGAACGGTTTCAGGTTAAGAACGGACCTTCGGAACGAATTAAATTCGTAACCAGAGGTACCACTGTATACAGCCTTGTAGCTGCTGCCTACTGCTAAGTAAAGTTTGTTCCTTCTAATGCAGCCTGTGTGGGCATTGCAAATGCCACATGGTGAGAGCAGTGGGATAGCTGTAGTTCAAAGTGCCACCAAGACGCCAGAGAAGATTTTGGACTCTGATTCGCCTGCGACTATATCACAGGAGGCAGAGTAACCTGGTACTCTGGATCATTGTAATCTTGTAGATGCTACCATAATTGCAAATCCTGCATCTAGGTCAGGATAGACTCCAAATCTCATCCCCACCATGTCCTGCCGGCTGAGTAGATGGGAGTCCAACAACCTCAAAGGGGCGGGCATCACAGCTTCCTTATCCCTTCTCTGAGGACTCCCCCAAACCTCTTATTCCCCTCTCTGTACACATAGAATTGTAGAGTTGGGACCTCCAAGGCTCATCTAGTCCAACCCCCTCCAGCGCAGGAATGGCAGCTCAGTTTTTTCTTTAACTTGCCCCTCTGGCCCCACTGCCTGTCCTGCTTCAGGCAGCAACCCCCTCTTCTCCTCTCACTTCACCCCCTCTTCCTAACCAGCTGCCTGGCCAACCCAGTTCCCTGCCTCTGCCCTCACTGCCAAGGTCAGAAAAAGAGAAAACAGCATACGAAGCACAGGGGAAATAAAGCGCTATTAAAAAATGAACAAGGGCATCCAATTGCCATTCACCTGGATGCAATTATGTCATCAGTAACTGTATTATTTCATTGTGCTTCTGGACATCTTACAAGGAACTGCAATTCTGAAAGAGCTCACTCACCAGGGTTTTCTTTGGCAGGGTCCAGCCGGGAGCATTATCCACGTGGAATGATGGTACCCAGTTCTCAAACACCCCATGGGCCAAGAAAAATGTCAGGTGATGTCTGAAAAGAGGCGAGCTTTGGATTGTTGTCACAATAAGCCTGACATTTCCGTCGCTTTGATGGAAACGGTTCTAAATGTCACTGAGCAGTGTGACACGGCGCTCCTTGAGCCTTAATTGCAAGATTAGAATGTGATTTGGCTAGGACACACGCTTGGCTTGCAGAACGCCTCACTTTCAGGCATCTCCAGGTGAAAGCAAAGCAGACTTTCCTGAGGCTGATTTGGGAAATGGAATCAACATGTTGCGTTAAGATCCTGGGCGCTTGCGGCCAGAGCGCGCAAATGGGGACAAGAATTGCTGGAGGAGACTGAAAGAGCAAGCTTGTGGCTTTTGGAGCCCGAGGGTGTGTGTGACTGATTGCTCTGTGGGGACACAGGATCTGAGGGGGAGGAGATAAAGCTGAGAAGAAGCCAGGCTGAGGGATGTCAGGGACTGGACTGAAGACGAGGGCTGGGGGTCGCCCCCTCCTTCTCCTCTGCTTTCCTAGGAGGAGGAGGGGAAGGGGGGAATCGCCCCACCTTCTCCAGCAGTTTCAAGAGAAAAGGGAGACAGGTTTGAATTACAGCAGAACTCAGAATATTATTGGCACAAAAATGGAAGCAAGAAGAATTACCAACGAAAGAAGAATGGCAGATGAAATTGATGGACTATGCAGAATTAGTTAAACTAACAGGAAGGATTCAAAATGTACAGGGCCAGAGATTCTTAGAAGACTATATGAACTATTTGAAAAGTAACTGTAATGAACGGATTACGCTAGTAGGACTGTAATAAGTTTTGTAAGGAGGACTATTTGAAATATTGCAAGAAAGGCTATGGGGAGAATTATTAGTTAATGATAATGAAGAGTAATAGAGAAATTAAGAAATGCCGAATAAGTGATAAAGAATGGGAAATCATCAGAGGTGTTGACGGAAGTCTAAAATATTGTATAAGATAAGAAGTTATGTTATATGATTGTTGGAAATGATATGTTAAAAAAAACAATAAAAATGTGTGTGTGTGTGTGTGTGTGTGTGTGTGTGTGTGTGTGTGTGTATTTACAGCAGAACTCAGGGCTGCCAAGTTATGAGGTGTTAGGAGAAGGACGGGGTGGGGGAGAACTGCCGGCAGAGACATCCTTGGAAAGCATGGAAGAGCCACCATCCCTGCGTACACGCCGCTCAATTAGAATTCAAGAGCAAAGGGCTCAACGACATTTGACTCCTGAACACACACACCCTAGAGCCATGGGCTGTTGCTGGGGAAAGAAGGGAATGAGTTCAGAGTGAGCAACGTCACTATGGAGTTAGGGACTGAATTCTTTGTCTTGCACCACAATGACTGAATGAAACCATAAATACGAACTTTCTTGTTTCTTCCTTGATCCTTGATGCTACTGGGGGAGGAGAGAATTCTCCCAAGCCTGACAAGGGAGGAGTTAGCAGGGGGAGACCCAGAATTCTGTCTCTTGGTATGCATAGGACCAGAGACATGGAAGGCAAGGGAGTTGGTGCAGTGACCTATAACACCTGTGCCATGTTTGTCATTCTGCCAGAGAACAAGCAACAGTACACTTGTAGCAATGGCAAGCTGGTGGAGGCCCGCCTAGCCACACCTCAAGCAACAGGGCAACATTGCAGAGTTTCTTGATAGAGCCGAGTTGACTGAGACTGAGCACTAAGATAGATGGGGTGCCTCCAGGGTGGAGAAAGAT
This sequence comes from Podarcis raffonei, assembly GCF_027172205.1. Taxonomy (NCBI): domain Eukaryota; kingdom Metazoa; phylum Chordata; class Lepidosauria; order Squamata; family Lacertidae; genus Podarcis; species Podarcis raffonei. The sequence goes on from NC_070617.1 coordinate 15,902,246, forward strand.
TGCCCGTTGCAAGAGTCTAACCCCTGGAGGAATGTGGTGCACAGACGTAGGACAGTCACAAACCACACTTTGTCATTGGAGTTGCAAAATTGCTTCCCTGCCCTCACCTTAGACACTGATTCTGGGTCAGAGGAGCTAGGACAGCAGTTGCCAACCTCAGAAGACACAAAGGCAGCTGTGAAAGGAACAGTGCACAAAATGATTATTACCACCCTCCAGAGGCGAAAGAGGCAGGAGGAGATGGATTTAGAAGGGTCTTTTTCCATTCTTGATCTAACCCCATCAAATCCGTGGATGAGTATGCTGATAGCGTCCTTGCTGCCTTCCGTGGAGACGATGTTGGAGAAAGGGAATTTCAGCCTAGAGATGACAAGCTGGGAGGAAGAGGATGGGGGGTGCGTCCCGCAGGGGTGGGGTGAGCGTTCTGGGAGTGGGGTGCCCAGCGGGGGAGGGGAGGCAGCCGCGATGGAAATAAGGGAGATTCCCTTATTCCGAATAGGATTCCTCGCAAGAAAAGGGAAAAGTTGACAGCTGTTCATTCTACTCATGTAAAAACACGCTGATTCCTGGACCATTCGCAGGCCAGACTGAGAAGGCGATTGGGCCGGATCCGGCCCCCGGGCCTTAGTTTGCCTACCCATGGGCTAGAAGATGAAAGCTGAAAGTTTTGGGACAAAGGAAAGGACTTCTTCACCGAGTGCGTCATTTATACAAGTATATCATCCCATTTTAGGCTGTACCTCCATGGTGAGAAGCTGAGGCACACAAGTGGAGCACTCAAGTTCTCCTTTGGGCTTCTCAGAGAGTCAGAGGGGTTAGAGTATTGGACTAGGACTTGGGAGACCAGGGTTCAAATCCCCGCTTGGCCGTGAAGCTCCTGGGGTTTCATTGGGCCAGAGCTTGGGCATGTTTCCTGCCTCAGATATCGCAAATCTCAGCCTAAATGACCTCACAGGGTTGTTGTGGGAATTAAATGAGGAGGCAAAAATCCATGTATGTCTTGAAGGAAAAGGTGGGATAAAAATGCAATAGATAGATCAATAGATTGATAGATTCTATAGGAGGAAGTTTCCTGAAACTGTCAGGCAAGTTCCTTTGTCAAGCTAATGACCTATCATCTGCCATGCATATCTTAAGGAGTGAGTTCTGTTGCCATAGAAACAAACGGGTGAGCCTTTCCTGCCTCATTGGGCTGGATGCGTCATCCTAGCCATAGTTCAGGGGTCAGCAACCTTTTTCAGCAGGGGCTGGTCCACCGTCCCTCAGACCATGTGGTGGGCTGAACTATATTTTGGGGGGGGAAATGAATGAATTCCTATGTCCCACAAATAACCCAGAGATGCATTTTAAATAAAATCACACATTCTACTCATGTAAAAACACGCTGATTCCTGGAATGTCTGTGGGCCAGATTGAGAAGGCGATTGGGCCGCATCTGGCCCACGGGCCTTAGGTTGCCTACCCCTGCCATAGTCCAAAAAAAATAAATGTGTGTGAGAGAGAGAGAATTTTTGGATGATACTGAATGCTGGCTACACAGAGGCTTGGTTCACTCTGTGCTAGACCCAAAGCTGTGACCTGGGGCTCCCCTGGAAACCTAATGGGGAAGTAACATCTGTTGAGGTGTTGTGAGCCCCTCCGTCCTATGCTCAGGCTGAATATATGTGTAAACTAAACCATATATCCAAAAGACACCCGTCTCTTTCAACCTTCATTCCATAGAAACCAAACCCTGGGTAAAGCATCGCTGGAGTCTCTCACTGCCGGACAATTGGGTTGAGCACAATATTTATTGCAGGGATGAAAGAGAGGTTGCTAAGAGGGGCACCTTCTGCTTCAAGGTCAAATAAAGTCAGGAGGAGGCCGAAAAAGACCCCAACTCATCATTGAATGTGTGTTACTCAGACAACACGGCAGTCAAGTGGTGCAGCTCCTAGAGGACCATACCATGAATGCAATGGGGGGAGTGGAGAATTGAGATTGGACCTTTCCATTTCCCCTTATCTAAAAAATATCCTTGCACTTAGAAAACTAGCCTGTTGAAGAAGATGGGCTCTGGCAGCCCTCACATTCTGTGTGTTGTATTCAAGCATGCATATCGTTCACCCGAAGTTGAGCGAGGGTTGCGCTATCCATTTCTGATTATCGTGTTTCTCTATCCAGCTCACACTCCAGAGCGGCCATGATGGCTTAAGGGGACACTCAGGAGAAAAGCCTGATGAGGAATGGTTGAGGGAGTTGGTGGTACGAGAGCCACCTTCAAGTATCTGAAGGGCTGTCGAACAGAATATGGAGCAAGCTTGTTTTCTTCTTCTCCAGCGGGGAGGATCTGAAGCAATGGATTTGATTTACAAGAACAGACAACTAAACATTGGAAAGAATTTTCTGATAGTAAGAGCTGTTCGACAACGGAGTGGACTCCCTCAGAAGGTGGTGGACTCTCCTTTCTTGCATCTTTTTAAGCAGAGGTTGCGTGGCCAACAGTCAGGGATTCTTTAGCTGTGATTATTATTATTATTTTGGCCAAATAATACTTATTTGTTTTCCAAATTTTTAACAAATCAGTAACAAATTACATCAAATTTAATATATTTTACCTCAAATTTAATACATTTTCTCTCAAATTTTATACATTTTTTTCCTTAATTTTTTGTTTAGCCATGATTTCTGCATCGCGGGGGTTGGGCTTGATGACCCTTGGGGGAACGTTCTGACTCTTTTGTTTCTATGAAAACACACAGTAATGCTTGTGCAAGTCAATTTTATTATCCTACTTTGGAACAGTGGGAAGAGAGTGATTCTGGGGTGCGGAGGGGACTGCGGTGGATTCCAACGCCTCCTTTTATTGGGAGAGTTTTCTGGCTTGTATCTAAGTGATTACATTGCAAGTGCGGAAGGAAGAAAGGGGTAAATCAAGCGGGGGCTTCTCTCCCACCGCTGCCAGCAAAAGTGGGCATCAGCAGTCAGAGAGGAGGCCAAATCTTCAATACTCTTCAAGGGAGGGTTCAAACATTTCTTCCTCCTCCTCCTGCTCCTCCTCCACCTCCGCCTCTTCAGAGATTCCTTCCGTTCTTCCAGGAACATGTTCGCAATACTCATCAATCACAGTTGCCCCTCCATATTCCTCATCTAGAAATATTTTAAACGTGCAGTCGTATTTCTAAAAATGGAGGTAAGATGGGGGGGGAGAACAAGAGACACATGCAAATTAAGAAAACAAAAAATGAGAAATCCCATGTATTGAAGACAATCTGGCAACACACTTATTAGGAAAGAAGGAAAGAAGGAAGGGGCTCTTTGGTTCCAATGGTTTGCCTCGGGTTAGACACAGCCATGGACTCAGGCTGCAGCATTCAGCATCCTGAAAAGGCCAGCTCTTTATGTTGGGGAAACAGTCAGAGACAGACGGCAACTGCTTGGTTGTCCAGGGAATACAAGCAAAGGAAGGCTGAGCTGGATCTAACATAAGGAGAGGCTGCTGGATCAGGCCAGTGGCTCATCTAGTCCAGCAACCGGTTCTCACAGGGGACAACCAGATACCTGTGGGGAGCCAGCAAACATGACCTGAGCACAAGAGCATCTCTCCCCTCCTGCGGTTTCTTCCAGCATTATTTCCTCTGAGCGTGCAGGGACAGCACAGTCACCATGGCTAGGAGCCATCAATAGCCTTCTCCCCCATGAATTTGTCTAATCCTCCTTTAAAGCCACCGTGGTTGGTGGCAATCACTGCCTCCTGCAGGGGCGAGTTCCAAAGATTAACGCTGCTTAACTATTATCCTTTCCCGCCCTGCTGAACTCCACAAGGGCAACCCAGAGGCTGAGGGTGGGAGAAGCCGATAGGCAGGCCCACCCCTTGTAAGAAAATGGGACTGTGGACTTCCGGATTAGCGCCATCGGCAATGGCGGAATTCCTCTGATCCAGAGGAACCCGCTCCACGAAAATCGGGTCTTGCCGCTGCGGCGAAGGCGGAGACCCTTTAAAAATCCCAGGCAGAGGAAGCCTGGGAATGTGGGATTCGGCTGACACCAGGAGCGCCCCTCCTACACACAAGGAAACCCCTTTTTGGGGATCCGAAGCAATGTGGGGTGAGCGGTGCGGTGTTTTGAATCGACCGCTATTTTTATGGAGTGAAGCCGCACAGCCATTGCTGGAGAGCGCTGACTTTTTCCTGTGGACTCTAAACAAGTACCCGTGAGTAGAACGGAAAATTGGGCTAAGAAACACTTTAATTTGGCACTCAAGCGGGAAGGTCCTAAACAGGAAGTCCGCCTTCCGCTTTTGTAAATAGTCTGAAGCAAAAATTGTGCAAGCTAAAGTCTGGAAAGTTGTACATAAAGGTTTAAAATTCCTCCTGTTTTAACCATCTAAACCCCTCTTGGAAGCAGGAGTAAAGAGGGGGAATTTTGACTGTTCAAGCCTGCAGGAGAGAGAGTAAAGAAAGATAAATTTCCATCGTCTCAAACCTGGGAACGGGGTGTCAGAGACAGAGATTTTTGGTGAAGTTCATTGACTGTGAATGGAACATATTTGACAGATAGTTAAAGAAGAGAAACAAATTGATTCCAATGTTGCCTTTTGCATTTAAAAGAAACAAAAAAATCTGAAAAATGAAAGTAGGTAATTTTCTTTTGTTGGACCTGCTTTCAAAAGATAGATACAAATAGAAATTGTCTCCTCTAGAGGGAGCTTGTTAAATTGTTGCTGGAGTCGATCTGGTGACTTTACAGCTGTGGAGATTAGGATCGTGGGACCAGACTGTGACCTTGAATAAAAATGTGTTTGGAAGAAGTTTTGGTGCTTGCTTTTTGCAAGACAAGCACTTTGTTGGAGCAGATGCATGAGAAGATGGATTTGATGACTGCTGCAGTCAAAAATTTTGGACAAACAGTGAATATTTATACAGAAAACATTCAGGAGCCAACCCAGGAACCTGTTTTGATAGAGCAAGTGCAAACGCAGAAGATAATGGAGGAGGCTGCTGTTGAACCTCAAGTAACACAAATGGAGAGGCCCGAGGCCCTACAGGAGCATAAGCCGTTGTTGTTGAAGGCTGAATTTGGAGTGGGCCAGGTGGGGTCTGGAGTTGTGGGGGCCCTTAAGCTTGGAGGGGCTTTGAAACATGCCTTTAAATATTTTCTGGATTACACTGTTGACTGTGGGGAATGGAACTGGGGGGAATGGGCCGATCTGCTGAGGAGAGACGGAGATATTTTCGAGTTGGAACATCCCCGAGACCTACTCCTCAATGAGAAAGGAAAGCAATTAAGAAAGAGATCAACAAAAGACAAGGTAAAGTGCAAGTACAAACAAGAAGAAGATCTGCAGAAGGGACATGGAAAAGACTTAAGAGCCTCGGACATAGGATTACCAGGTTGATGGACTAGATGGAATGGACAGTAAGGACTGACATAACCCGAGACCAGGAAGAAGAGACGCTGGAGGAAGATTGGAAGAAAATTATTAAAAAATTATTTTGGGAATTAGTGTAAAATTAATGAGTATTAGGAAAAATGTTGGAATGAAAATATTTGGCTTTAGTAGAAATGATATAAGGAATTATGTACAAACAAATATTAAGTTTTAAGCTTTAAGGTACTTTATGGTAAGATAAGGTTAAAATAAACTAAGGTACACTGAATGACAGAATATAGTGAAAGATGGAAAGGTTTTGCTGAGTTAATTAATAGGTTAGACTGTTAAGATAAACTACTCAATAAAAATTGAGAAAGATGGAAAGAATTTGCTGAAATAAATAACTAAACTAGAATACAAAAAGGGAGGTGTGAGGAGGTCGATGAAACAAGTAAATGAAAGATAAAGATATGGAATATTGGATGTGTGTTTTTATTGCTATTGTTGTATTGGCTTTTATGTTTTTTCTCTCTTTTTTATGTATTGTTATGTAGGTTTTGAAAAAAAATTGTTTTCTTCTTTTTTCTTTCTCTGTAATTTTTGAAAATTTCTAATAAATATCATTTAAAAAAAGAAAAAAAGAAAATGGGACTGTGGGCGGGGGCGGGGCAGGCTGAGGTTGGTAGGGCAGCGCCCCATTCCCCCTAAAGGGCCAGCCTCCCTGTTGCTCCCAGGACATGTTAAGACATCTGACATCATCTGGCAGTCCGGACTGAAAAACAACACCGATTCTGTTATCTTACCTCCTGTTCGGATTCAGGTAGTAGCACACAACCCTGGCTCGCCAAGTACAGATCGGAGTACCGCGGGACGGAATCCTCATGGTTGCTCACGTCATCCTTTGTGCAGTTGGTTTTCGCCAAAGTCATCTCAAAGGTGAGTATTATCCCTTGCGCCTTCTGGAAGCAGAGAACGAGAAAGACTTTCGAGCTGAAGCTGACGCATGGCTTGGCTTGGCCAAGTCGTCTCCAGAGGTGTAGGTTTGCATTAAGGCAGGGCTTAGCTTGGAATGTGCTAAGTGCGTAAAATGCAAAAAAAGGGTATCGAAGCATGTGCAGAGTGCCTTTCGCTTGCCACCAGGGAATTGCTCCCAGCCCTTAGAACGCTTGGCATGTCAGGCCAAGTCAGGCTGTTGTCGTTCTTGCATTTGTATCTCAACTTTTCTTCAAGAAGCTCAAGGTGAAGAACATGCTTCTGCGCACTCCCACCCTCTGTTCTATCCTCACAAGAAGCCTGCGAGGTAGACTAGGCTAGGAGAGAGTGACTGGCCCAAGGTCACCCTATGGGCTTCATAGGTGAGTGGGAATTCAAACCCTTGTCCCCCAGGTCCTATTCCAGCGCTCTAACCACTACACCATGCTGGCTCTCTGAGTCCCTCCAGTCTAGGGTTGCTTTGTGTCTGGAATTTTGAAAATTCAGCAAAATGCCTGGGTTTTTGCAAGCAGAACCAGGAAGTGACTTTTTAAAGGGGTTGGTGGGGAGATTCTTGCTCTTGGATTCCAAACACGCCCCCCCCCCCGGTGTTCTCTGACTACAAAACCAAACTTCATACTGTTGCAGATTAAGGAACCTAACCCTTGCCATTTACAGAAATCATCATCATCATTGTTTTTGATAGGTAATTGGGATTTGGAGAAATGTAGAAAAGAGGGAAAGGGGTTTGTGTATGATTTATTAGTTAATTGTTTTATGTAGCCTCTACTCCATATATTAAAAGCACTCTTAAACCTCTTTAAACATTCATAGTTCTCCCCGCTACTGCAAGAAAAACAATAGTCAGAAATGTAGTTTCTTAAGGGTGCTGACTTCACAGAGTTCCAAGCTTTCCTAACAAGCTACAGTGCAGTTTTCCAACCAACCAATGTTTACAAAAATGCATGTACTGGGGCGAAAGTGTGCCTAAGAATGTAAGTAACATGCAGAAATGCATTGTTTTTGGGAAAAGATGCCTGCAAAAAATGTGAGACAAAACTGCATGCAAAAAATTTTGTTTATTAGGAGAAATCTGCACTCAGGTGGTAAGGGATTTTCATGAGGATTTTTAAAAAGAAATAAATCTGTGGATTGCTGGGATAGCTCAACTGGTAGAGCATGATAATATTAATCTCTGGGATGTGGATTCGAGTCCTATGTTGGGTGAAGGATTTCTACATTGCAGGGAGTTGGACTGGATGACCTTTGTGGTTCCTTCCAACACTACAGTTCTATGATTCTAAGCTGGATTACTGAATTTCAGACTGGGAAAATGAGGGACCATCAGGTTGGGAAGTCCTGGTGCAGAGGGAGGGCAGGGGGCTCAGTTGCACCCATAAGCCGCACCACCTGAATGCTAGAGGACCCTCCACCCTATACAAGGGGAATCTCAACAGAACAGTATTTTCTACTTCCCCACTTTATGTGCCTTTTCTCAGCCTCAGGAGAGAGGATGGGCCTTCTCTGTGGTGGCTCCCCGTTTGTGGAATGCTCTCCCCAGGGAGGTTCGCCAGGCGCCTTCATTATATATATTTTAGGCACCAGGCAAAAAACGTTCCTTTTCAACCAGGCCTTTGGCTGATTAATATCCAACAGCCTTTTAAATATATCTGCAAGAAAGGTGGGGGTTATTATTTTACTGCTTTGTTTTCACTATTGGCTTGTTTTTAATCCTGTATTGTATTCTGTGAACTGCCCTGAGAGCTTATGATGAAGGGTGGTTTTTAAATCTAATAAACAATAGTAATGAAGGTCCCCAGGTGTCTTACACCCGAAGGGTAGGAACCGTACCAATGGATTCAAGTGCCAAGAATGGAGATTCCGACTAAACATTAGGAAGGACTTTCTGAGGGCAAGAGCTGTTCAACAGTGGAACAAACAGTCCCTCAGAAAATGGCGGGCTCTCCTTCGCTGGAGGTTTTCGCACAGAGGTTGAATGACTATCTGAAAGGCATTCAGCAGTGATTCCTGCATCGAAGGGGATTCTGCTGGATGACCCTTGAGGTGCCTGCCAATTCTACAATTCTAGGATTCTATGGTCCCATAGTCCACACCCACACCCACACCCACACACTTGGGGAACCTTTCACAACCTCTGCTTTGCTCACCTCGACATCCATATGGCTGCTCTCATAGTGCTTGTAGTAATTGCCATATCTGCTTTGCCAATCATATTTGTTATAGTGAGCCACCGCCATATGCTTCATGAAGTCATGCACTGGCCGTGCGCTGTATGCTGCCTCCTCCTCCATAAACCTTCTACGCGCTTGAGCCATCATCCTCTCATGGTCCTCAACGCTGCGTGGCCTCCAGTAGTCTGAATCTTCCAGGCTTTCCTCCTCTTCCCAATCCCCCTCTTCTTCTTCGGCCAAAGGTGGCACCATCTGCTCCTCAGGCTCCTCTGGGACAGGCTCATTGGACTCTCCCCAGGACGGCTGCTCTTCTTCTTCTTGCCCCCATGCCGGCTGCCCCAGGAGCAGGGCTCCCATGAGGAGCAACGATAAACACAGCCAGGATCTGGTCATTGTGGCAAGGAAAGGCTGGGAACTCAGAGGCTGTCCGGCTGGAGGCGAAAGCTCTGCAGATATAGGGATGGAGGAGGCTCCGCCCCTGGTGGCTCCGCCCACCCCAACTGGAAGGACCCCGCCTCTTCCAAGACATGTCCACATCACAGAGGAGAAAAGTGAGCTGAATCTGACAAGCCAGCACAGACTCATGGCTCCAGGCTCAGCCTTTGGGAGATCCCTTTTGCTCCTGCAGTTCAATTACCTCTCATGAAAAGCTATTGTTTACTAAGGTGCTCGGACAGAGGTTTCCCAAATTGTGGTCCATGAACTTCATGCTAGTGGTCCATGGCATGCCTGCATTAAATAGTCGTCATTATTATTATTATTATTATTATTATTATTATTATTATTATTGGATTTCTTTAATAAGATCTGCAAATGCAATGGGCAAAAACAAAACATCAAGCTAGAAATAATAATTAAACAGTTGTAAGAGTAAGAGGAATAAGAATACAATAGAAGAAGAAGAAGGAGGAGGAGGAGGAGGAGGAGGAGGAGAAGGAGAAGAAGTGTCACAAAATATATTCCATAGTGGAATGTAAGGTTCATATTTATGCAAAACTTATCAAATAATCATGAATCCATTATTGATTTCTAATTGCATTTTTACTACAGTGGTACCTCGGGTTACATACGTTTCAGGTTACAGACGCTTCAGGTTACAGACTCCGCTAACCCAGAAATAGTACCTCGGGTTAAGAACTTTGCTTCAGGATGAGAACAGAAATCGTGCCCCGGCGGTGCAGCGGCAGCAGGAGGCCCCATTAGCTAAAGTGGTGCTTCAGGTTAAGAACAGTTTCAGGTTAAGAACAGACCTCCGGAATGAATTAAGTACTTAACCCGAGGTACCACTGTACTTATTTTATTCCATATACTGTGTTTTCTTTCATAACCCTTTGAATTCCAGGGAATCCATACCAAATTCTATGGAATTTGTACCAAAACACCATCACAAGCTATTCCTCGCAGAAATCTTTAGCAACAGAAGTGGTGAGGTTGCATTGCATCGGCGCTTACAGCCCTTGCTTTATCGCACTCCCGGCTGTGTGGCAGTTCCAGCTGCCACATGCAATCTATAGCACCATACTGTACAATTTTGTAAAGTGCCAAAGGTTCTCACCTTCTCCTCTTTTGCACTGCGCATAGTAAAACTGCTCCAATCAAACAAGAACACCTCTTTTTGTTTAATCCCCCCTGCTTAATTTAGCTTAGTGCTTAATTTTCCTATCGGCGCTAATCAGCAGGCTTTCTTATACCGTGTGGTCAATGTTTCACCCTCTAAGAATTCTGAAAGTCTGGCTATTACGGGTCGGTAAGATGCTTAAAATGCAGCTTTATATTGTTCTCTAGGTCAAGATTAAGCAAGGCCAACTCTGAGCCTTTGACTACATTTTCTGCAGTTCTCTCTCTGATTACTTGGAAGATTTCCTTGCAGAATGTGGCCACCTTGTCACAGGTCCACCACATGTGGAGATGTGGAACCCAACATTGCACATCTGCCCCCAAGTTGTGGGTGGCTGTGAGCACCACTAATGTGGGGCAGGTGGATTGGAGTGAGGTGCCACTTCTGCAGAATTTCCCATGCCATTTCTTTGGGATTTTCCCTTTGTTAATATTTTTTTAAGCAATGGCAAGAAACCTAAGAGCATAAGAAGAGCCTGCTGGATCAGCCAATGGCCTATGTAGTCCAGCATCTTGTCCTCACAGTGGCCAACCAGATACCTGTGGGAAACCTGCAACCAGGACTCAAGCACAAGAGCAATGATGCCTCCAGTTTTCCAGCAGTGCTGCCTCCAGCTGCCTCCATCTATTTTCTTGTTGACATGCTCAAAGGCATCTAATAGGTTCATGAGACTGGACCATGCTGGTGCTTCTTCATTAACAACAACAACAACAACAACAACAACATATTTATACCCCACCCATCTGGCAGGGTTTCCCCAGCCACTCTGGGCGGCTCCCAACCGAATATTAAAAACACAATACAGCATTAAACATTAAAAACTTCCCTAAACAGGGCTGCCTTCAGATGTCTTTTAAAAATAAGATAGTTGCTTATTGCCTTGACATCTGATGAGAGGGTGTTCCAAGGGCAGGTGCCACTACCAAGAAGACCCCGTAACCTCGCTTCTCACAGTGAGGGAGCTGCCAGAAGGCCCTCAGCGCTGGACCTCAGTGTCCGGGCTGAACACTGGGGCTGGAGACGCTCCTTCAGGTATACAGGACCGAGGCCATTTAGGGCTTTAACAGTCAGCACCAACACTTTGAATTGTGCTCGGAAATGTACTGAGAGCTTGTTCTTCTGTATGCTTGGTCATTTTATCTTTAACAATACTTCCCACCGCTTTTCCAGGAGAAAGCGAACCGCTCTGTGATTTCCAGGATCTCCCCTGGATCCCTTTTAAACATGTATAATCTGAGGGAAAATCAGGTGACACAAAGATTCTCATTCCCAACCTTCTGCACTATAGAATCATAGAACTGTAGAGTCGGAAGGGAGCATGAGAGTCATCTAGTCCAGCCCCCTGCAAAGCAGGAATCTTTTTGCCCAATGAGGGACTTGAACCCGCAACCCTGAGATTAAGCTCATGCTCTACTGACAGAGATCTCTCTCTCCACACATCTATGATTACAGTGGTACCTCGGGTTAAGTACTTAATTCGTTCCGGAGGTCCGTTCTTAACTTGAAACTGTTTTTAACCTGAAGCACCACTTTAGCTAATGGGGCCTCCTGCTGCCGCTGTGCCGCCGCTGCACGATTTCTGTTCTCATCCTGAAGCAAAGTTCTTAACCCGAGGTACTATTTCTGGGTTAGCGAAGTCTGTAACCTGAAGCGTATGTAACCTGAAGTGTATGTAACCCGAGGTACCACTGTACTGGGGAAAGCTTTCAATAATAAAACTGGGCTGTTGCAAATCCAAGGAACATTCATAGATGCATTATATGCTGAGTCAGGCCATGGGGCCATCGAGCTCAGCATTGCTGACATCCAGGAGATAGCCAAGCAAATGCTTTCCAGATGGTGCAGGATTCCAGCTCCCATCATCCCTCCCCATGCTGGCTGCAGGGGCTGCTGGGAGCATCTCGAAGGACACAGGTCCTACTCCCTGGTTTAATCTAAACTTACTGGCGACAGCTCTCCAAGCTTTCAGAGAAGACACAGACCTCATTTGTCCATAGGCTTGCTTTGCTTTGACAGTGTGTGCAGAATCAGGAGCTCCTTCTGCCCTCCCCAGTCCAACCAGTCACCCTCACTGGGCCCTCTTCCTGCCCCCGAGCACCACCTGTCCCTGCCAAGGTCAGCAATGGAGATAACGGAATATAAAGCACAGGGGAGATGAAGTGTTATTATTTTTAAAAAATGACCAAGGAAGGATATCAAAATGCAACCGAGCTGAACGGAAATGGCATCGATGATAACGATGATCTTTTTGTATGCTTTTCACACAATGAACAGGGAGCTCGTGTTCTGAAAGGGGCAATTCAGCAGGGTTTTCGTTGGCAAGAACTTGGTCCAGGGCGCTATTCAAATATTTGGGAGGTACATGATTAACCAACACTCCAAGTGAAGCCTCAGGTGACCACAAGAGATGGGCCAACTTTGGGTTTGTTTTAATGTCCCAATAAACTAATAATCCTCGCACCTTTTGCTTTGATTTGAGTCCCTGAAAAGATCACTGCCAATGCATCAAGAATCTTTATCAGATGTCCTTATCAATATATCTGACAAGAAGGGCTTTTGGGGTTTGCTTGTCTGTTTGTTCTACATTTTAAACCTCTTAATCTCCCTTTGCCTCATTTCACCTCATTTGGGGGCCTGAAGAAAGTTTGTTCAGCTTCATTTCTCTTTGCATTCATCCAGAATTAAAAGCGTAACTGTAAAAGATTTCTTTGGTGAAGCAGAATACTACCTTTCTGTGGCAGGATCAGGTGGGGGGGGGGAGAGATGCTGCATTTCAAAATGTAGCCAGGATGGGCCTGGTTTTGATACAAACACCCTTTTGGAAAACATTTTGGGCACAAAATAGTCCAGAATGCCTGTTTCTGAGGCATCCCAAACCATCTGATCTGGGCACTCCTTAAATCTAGGCAGAAATACTTTGGGGTCAGCTGGATGGGGGGAAATACTCAATTCAGTTCCCATTTAAAGTCAGATCTATTCATTTCACACTTTTGAAAACAGTTTGAGAACTGGAACACAGCCCTCTTAAGAAATTTACACTTGTCTGAAATTTGCAACAGAGTTCTCCCTCCAATGATTTTTCTTTTTTAAAAAATGCCTTTCATAAGTCAAAAACGTAGAAAAATTGATATGATGAAGAAATACAATAAATACAATACATATTAGAAGCTGTTTGCAAAACTGTGTATACTGGTGACTATCAATTGCACCTGTCCTTTGTCAGTTCACTCAGTACCTCATTTTCCTAGTCTTAAATTCAGTCCCCCACATTTTTGCAGCAACTCATGACAATTCTTCAGTCTTATAGCACAAATTTCTCTGAAGCAGCACATGTTTGTTGCAGTTCTGACTAGTGTACCCATTTCTGCAAGAAATTCCCCTAATTTTGGGAAACATCATTAGTTGGAGGGTAGCACTGCAAAATTCAGATAAACACAAATTTCAAAGAACGGCTGTGTTTTGCTTCTCATAAAGTATGGATCTGAGTGATTCCTTTTTAAATGCAAACTGAATCATATTTCTCACCATTTCCTGGCCAGAACTGCATACACAAAAAAATATGTTTATTTATGGAAAAACACTGAAGAATTCTCATGAGGACTTAAAAAAAAAAAACTGAAGCTGAATTTAAGATTGAAAAGAAGAGAGGGAACCGGTATTGACACATTCTTCCATTCCCAGGTGGAAGTGAAAAATCCAGCTTCTGGGCATTTGTACCAGCTTGGGATGCCCCCTCGCCTCACGGCATCCCAGAGAACTGAACTGTAGCATCCTGGAGGGCTCACTGGGGAGAAAAGAGGGCTGAAGAAATAAATCTCCTAGCGCCTGTTTTGATGAGAGGTATCTGAATCACAGGAGCGAAAGGGACCTCCCAGAGCCTGAGCGTGAAGTCACAAGTCTGTGCTGGGTTCTCGGACTGGACTCACTTTTCTTCTCTCTGATCTGGTTGCCTTGTGGACGTGTCTTGGAGGAGGTGGGGTCCCTCCCGTTGGGGTGGGCAGAGACACCAGGGGGCGGAGCTTCCTCCATCCCTATATCTGCAGGGCTCTCGCCTCTAGCCAGGCAGCCTCTGAGTTCCCAGCCTTTCCTTGCCACAATGACCGGATCCTGGCTGTGTTTGCCACTGCTCCTCGTGGGAGCCCTGCTCCTGGGGCAGCCGGCATGGGGGCAAGAAGAAGAAGAAGAGCAGCCCTCCTGGGAAGAGTTAGGAGAGCCACTTGCCCCAGAAGCGTCTGAGGAGCAGATGGAGCCGACTTCATATGAAGAACGGGAGGCAATAGAAAGCTTTGAAGAAGGAGAACGGCTGGATTTTGGGTCCCTGGCTGTGGACTATTTTAACAAGCTTCCATATTATGATGGTATTTACAGCAGCGTGGAGGCCAAACCTCCAACATTCAAGGTAAAGGAAACAGGCACCCCAAGGGCTCCCGGGTGGTGGAATGTCCCCCATTTGGAGCCCCCTCTCTCTTTTGCCCCTAGGCAGACACCCAAAAGCCATCAGACCTCCATAGCGGTGGTTGAGGGCAGGGATAAGAGCCACTCAGCACTGCTCCCCTCCTCTTGTGGTTCTGGAGCATATCCCCCCTCCCTTTGTAAGTTGTCCACAAGATGACATGGAAGTGGGTGGGTGAAGATTTGGAAGAGTAAGAATAAGGTTCCTAGTCCTTGTGATGTTAAAGAAGAAGAAGGCAGTCTTAGTGTGTGCTTTCCCATGTCTTGTGGGGCTTTTGCAGGCAAGGACTTCCCCCTAGCTGGCTCCCTTCTCCTGCCCTGACAACTGTTCTTTCTTTTCTTCTCTCCTTCTTATGCTTGTCCAAATACCTATTATTTCCATCAGTTAATAGCCTATAGCAGAGGTTTTCAAACATTTTGAGTCCAGGGCTCTCTCGAAAAGCTACATTCTTTCTGCGGCTCCCCGGTGGGGCTCAGGAGCCCAGTTCTGTCACCCCTTGCCTGTGGAGCCTGCAGGCCCTCACCCCTTTTTGAACACCCATTTGGAGCGTTCCCTCAGCCTCCTCTCCTTTCCCCTCTCCTTGGGAGTCCTCCGGGCAGCCACCACTGCCCCTGTCTCTGAGCCGCCACTTCCTCCCCCCCCCGCCACCCCAAAGAGAGGTGCCTGCTCACGCCTCCCCACAGGGGCCTGGGAAGAGGAGGCCCCCCAGAGACTGGCCAAAGGTGAATGTGAGGCCAGCACCTTGCGAGACAGAAGTTGCAGCAGTGGGCGCTGCTGGGCCTGCATGGTGGAAAGGTTCTCCTTCAGCTCCCAGCCAGGCATTGCACACAACAAGCCTGCCTGGCCGGCCTCCCACTTATATGTCCATTCCCAACAGCAAGGGCTGACAGACTGGCTGGCTGGGCTCCCTCACCCGCTGGATTGCTTACTCCGAGGCCACCTCAGCTCCTGGCAACCAGCACCCCCTGGCCAGCGCCAGAGGCACCATTCGCCTGGGGAGCTTTGTAGCCAGGGCTGCTGCAACAAACAGCTGTGCAAGCCTTAGGGAGGCAGAGACGCAATAGGGCATCAGAGGGAGGGAGGGAAAGAAAGAAGGACAGAGGCCAGTGTTGCCCGCGGCACCCCACTGAAAACCACTGCCCTCAATTCCATAGTTTGGTTTTATGGCTGCACAGCACTGGCACCTCAGGTGGACAAAATGGTGCCTCCTTTACCACCAGGGAAAAAGGGGTGGGGGAAGATCTACATGAGGGGAAAAGTGGGGGGGGAGAAAGAGAAACATCGGGCTCTGCTGGTCCTGTGGAACCTGCCGGCTGAGGCAGGGGTGGGTGGGCAGGCCCTGTTGCTGTAGACAAGGGTGCCAACTTGTCTTCGCTTGTCCCAACCCCCTCCCAGCTCCCACGTGGGGGCTGGAGTGCCCAGAGGGCGCCCAGGAGTGATGGGGGTTGTCGGCCCCCTCAGTATTGGGGGGGCAACTGGGACCCCGACTGAAAATGTTGAGGGTTCTGGAGCCCCTAGCACCCTCTATACCTGGCGCCAATGGCTGTAGAATTCTGGGGTTGCATGAGAACTAAGAGCAAAAATGTCCTCTCTCTTCCGCCAGCTGGTGCTGGAGAAGAAAAAGTGTGGAGGGAGGAGCCAGAGATCGCACGAAGGGAGGGGTGTGTGCAAAGTGCTTAATTTCAAAGAAGAAAAGGGGGTGGGAGAGATTTCACCCTCACATCTCTGAATTTGCCCTATAAGCCACACATTGTAAGGGCTGGGTGTGATTCCCTAATAGCCATGAAAAGGCACTCTGCACATGCTTTGACACCCTTTCTTACACCTTTCACACTTAGGGCAGATCGGCACCGTACATATAATGCACATTCGATACACATTTAAAGCACATGTCTCCCACCCCACCCCCGAGAATCCTGGGAACTGTAGCTTGTTAAGTCTATTGGGAACTGCAGCTAGATGTGGCACCAAGGAAACAAATGTGGTAGTTAGGCGGGCACAGAGGGGTAAAGTATATTTCTAGGTGGGTGAGTTGCATCCCACACGTCAATATTTCTCAAAGAAAAATAGCAATATGTGGTGATAACAGAGTCTAGCCATGGAGCAGGGAGTAAAGGGGGTGGGCTCTTTGGGGTGGGCACTTGCCCCTCTGTCCCTCCCCCTTTGGTGTCTGTAACTATGATGGGGGGGTCACCAGGCTTAAATGTGCTTTAACTGAGCAGTGTAGACATTTGAAAGCTTGAGCCTTGTCCCTGAAATCAGATTTCAGGGCTGAAATTAAGACTGACTTGATGCAAAACCCTTATTCCCTGAAAAATTGCCTCTGGGGACATACATGCACAATGCCAGGCCAGGAGCTGGTTGGCAGCACAGAAGCTGTGAGCTTCTTATTCTCTGCTTCCAGGATGCCATCGGAACAATGGTGCACATGAAGATGTTACTGGCGAAGACCGACTGCAGAAAGGAGGACCTGAGGGAGCGTCGTGACATGTTCGAACATTTAGTGCATTTTATGCCTTTTTCAAAGAAGGAGCCATTGCCGGAGCTGAAAGGTTGCAACCTGCCACCTCCAGACGAACAGGAGGTGAGCTAACAGCGTCCATTTAGTCACAGCATCATAGCATTGTAAGGTTGGAAGGGACACCCCAAAGGACATCTAGGGCAAGCCCCTGCAGAATAGAATTTTATTATTACGGTCACAGACCAGTTCCGGCTCACTTACAATATCGGGAAAATCATAAAACGCAACAGGAATACATTGAATTGCAATTGGGTATAACAGAGACAATTCAGATATAGTGGCAGTTAAAAAAATATGTTAAATCTTGATCACTAAAATATAACCTAAAATTATCATTTAAAACTTTAATCATTTTGGTAGTACAGTGGTACCTCGGGTTAAGTACTTAATTCGTTCTGGAGGTCTGTTCTTAACCTGAAACTGTTTTTAACCTGAAGCACCACTTTAGCTAATGGGTTCTCCTGCTGCTGCTGCTGCACCGCTGGAGCCCGATTTCTGTTCTTATCCTGAAGCAAAGTTCTTAACCTGAAGCATTATTTCTGGGTTAGTGGAGTGTGTAACCTGAAGCGTATGTAACCCGAGGTACCATACCGAGGTACCATACCGAGGTATGTAACCTGAGGTCCAGTATACCTGAAGGAGCGTCTCCACCCCCATCATTCTGCCCGGACGCTGAGGTCCAGCGCCGAGGGCCTTCTGGCGGTTCCCTCATTGCGAGAAGCAAAGCTACAGAGAACCAGGCAGAGGGCCTTCTCGGTAGTGGCGCCCGCCCTGTGGAATGCCCTCCCATCAGATGTCAAAGAGAACAACAACTACCTGACATTCAGAAGACATCTTAAGGCAGCCCTGTTCAGGGAAGTTTTTAACGTGTGATATTTTACTGTATTTTTGGTTTCTGTGGAAGCCACCCAGAGTGGCTGGGGAGGCCCAGCCAGATGGGCGGGGTATAAATAATAAATTATTATTATTATTATTATTATTATTATTACCACTTTACAGCTTGTCCCCTAAGTTTTATGGCACTCACACGGAATTTGGCCACCCTTAGTGTGATCTCTATATCCATGTCCTCTACCAGGAGTTTTAGACATTGAAGTTCAGACCCATTTGGAGATTTTTGTATAATAGGAGTGATAAATACCGAGCGTATATCCCCATAGAAATGGCCACATAACAAGACATAAGAGACAGTTTCTACCTCCATCAAGCCGCAGAGGCAGACTCGTTCCATGTATGGTTTACTCTCGAATCTGCCCTGCAATAAGGCAGATGGCAGCACGTTGAATCTATGGATGCCCATATGGAGGGCACGAGAGAGCAGCAGTCCGTACAGTTGCCATGCAAGAGGCACCCATACTGACTGCACCTTCGGCCTCTCTACACCTGGGGGGCAGGGGCCATCTTGTCAACCGCCCCCCCAGAGTGTCACCCAGGGTGGACCGCCCCCTCTGCCCCTGAAGGGAATGGCAGGGGGGGTGGGGACCCCTTGCTGCAGGCAGAGGAGAGAGAAAGGTGGAAAACCTTGCCAGCTACATCCAGTTCCGCCAAGGCAGGATGGGGAAGAGCAAGGCGGCTTGGCAGTGTGGTGTCTTAACTCACGACTCACTTCTGCTGTTGAGATAAGGGAGGCGAGGCCAGACTGCAGGGTTGGAAACAGTGGACTGGGGAGAATCAAAGGAGGCCAGAACAAAATCAGTAAGACAGGAGTGTCAAGCAGCAGTTATCTAGCAGGAGGAGAAGCAGACAGTCCACTACAAATTGACCCTGAAAGTGTAAATGCTTTTGGGGGCGTAGGGCAGCTGTCTGGTGGCACCCCAAGAGATGGTCACGAGACCCAAATTATTGCCCCATGGTTTCTAGGTTTTTGAGGGGAAACGTTTGCCTCGCTGAGAGAGGGCTTTCCATAGTACTGTGCTGTCTTTATTATTTTTATTTTAACCAATT
Organism: Podarcis raffonei; assembly: GCF_027172205.1. Lineage (NCBI taxonomy): Eukaryota > Metazoa > Chordata > Lepidosauria > Squamata > Lacertidae > Podarcis > Podarcis raffonei. Next base: position 15,921,299 of record NC_070617.1, read on the forward strand.
CAGTTTTTCTTTTCGTTCTGCTGAATTCCATTAGAGTTCAATAACTTTTCAGTGGCCGTTTTACATGTTTTTAGCTTTTTAAAATTTAATCTGCATTGTTTAAAGCTATCTGAACAATGCAGCAATACATAATAATGAAGAAAACTAATTTATTGAAAGGCGGGCTTTGTTTTTACATTTCTGGAATGGCAATGGAAATGATATTTTTAAATTTTATTCATGGTACAATAGAGTTTTTGTTATGTTCTGTGGGTGTCTCCCCCCCCCTTTCATATGTCATTTTCTTTTTTCTTCCTTTCCCCTCCTCTCCCCCCCCTCATTTTTTTCATTTTCTGCATGAGAAGCAAAGCTGCTGGATGCATAATGGCTTTGGCTACATTCTGTTTAAATATATAATATTATCTGTAAGCCGCCTCGAGTCCTGTCAGAGGAAAAGGCAGAGTATAAATATGCAATAAAAATAATTGATTTTTTTTAAAAAAGTTTAAAACAACTTAGCATCGCAGAAATAATGTGGGTGCTGAACATATACTCCTCAAAAGCCAGAACAAAGAGGTGAGGCTCAGCTATACAGCTGCAAATATAACGTTTTAAGTGTGTTTTAGGTGCATTATACAAATGTGGCACTAGATGGTGCTAGTGAGCTAATGGCAAACGCCAAATATTTTTAAAACTTTTTTTTAAAAAAAGGATTTGCACAATGTTTTTCAAATATGTCTTGATTCAGCCATGCTCTTCCATTGAAAAAAGGTTCTTTCTTAATGAGAGCGGATCTGCTCATGAGGCAGAAAGTTGAAGGCAGGATCCAACCCTGCTCTTACTCAAGGCCTCCACAGAATCCACTGGGAAACTTTCCATTTGCTATTAAGGAGAATTGCTGTGGCCACAGTTTTTCATCGTCATATTTGATGGCATGGACAAACCCCCACATTTCTAACTTGTTTCTTTCATCTTCCCCCCCTCTTCCCCCCCCCCACCCCTGCCACACTTGTTCACAGAATCTGAACTGCAACTTCAGAATATATATGGATGCAAGAGAAGGCTCGGTATCTGTGGTTCACCACAAATGCAAACCGCTGCATGTTCGAGAGTTGTGGTGAAGACCCTGCCTAACCACTGGATGCTGCCGCCAGTCAACTGCGGTGGGGGAAGGAGAAGGAGAAGCCCCCACCTTGGTCTGTTCCTCTTCCTCCACAGCTGCAAAATAATCACGTAGATGCAAGCCTAGAAACTCTCCCACTAAAAGGGGGTGTCTGAATCCACTGTGCCCCCTCCTCATCCTAGACGCTCTGGTCGCTCTCCATCTCTGTCTCTTTTTGTTCCGAAATAGGGGTAATAAAATTAACTCGCACAAGCATTGCCATGAAGTTGAATGGCTTTGTAAACTTTGTGTGTGTGTCTTGTCCACCCTCTCTGCCAGTGGTGACTAGTGCTTATTGGGATAGGTAGGGGGCAAGGCAGGGAGCTGAACAGCAGGTGGCGTAGAGTGGTATCTTCGTTCTCAAACTTAATCCGTTCTGGAAGTCCATTCCAAAACCAAGACATACTTTCCCATAGAAAGTAATGCATAATGGATTAATCCATTCCAGGCTTTTAAAAACAACCCCTAAAACATGAATTTAACATGAATTTTACTACTTAATGAGACCACTGATTTATAAAATGAAAGCAATAAACAATGTACTACAGCATGGGTAGGCAAACTAAGGCCCGGGGGCCGGATGCGGCCCAATCGCCTTCTCAATCCGGCCCGTAGATGCTCCGGGAATCAGCGTGTTTTTACATGAGCAGAATGTGTGCTTTTATTTAAAATGCATCTCTGGGTTATTTGTGGGGCATAGGAATTAGCTCATTTCCCCCCCCAAAGTATAGTCTGGCCCCCCACATGGTCTGAGGGACAGTGGACTGGCCCCCTGCTGAAAAAGTTTGCTGACCCCTGTACTACAGTCACACAATCAATCAATCAGTAGCTGAACTGGGTTCCACACAGTCACAAAAACAAAACAAAAAGAGCCACAAAAACAAAAAGGCAAAATAAACAGCAAAAACAGACAGAACTCAGCGTAACACTCAAAATGGAAGTGTGGCACTCAAATCGGAAATCTAACACTCAAAACAGAGCATGTTTGGCTTCCAAAAAAAAGTTCACAAACTGGAACACTTACTTCCGGGTTTGCAGTGTTTGGGTTCCAAGTTGTTTTGAGTACCAAGGCGTTTGAGAACCAAGGTACCACTGTACTAGGACTTCCCTTGAACTAGACACTCTGCTTCTGTTGATGCAGCCTTGAATTCCATTACTGTTGTTTTGTTTTGCTGCAACATAGCACTGTTGACTCATGTTCAGCAGTGGTTAGGCAGCATTTCTCAACTTTGGGACTCCTGACTGTTGTTAAGACTACAACGCCAAACATGGCCAGTGGTCAGGGATGATGGGAGATTTAATTCCAACAACCTCTGGGGACCCAAGTTTGAAAAAGGCTGGGTTCCGGCATCCGATGAGGACCTGGGAAAGACCAGGGTTCAAATCCCCACTCAACCATGATGCTTACTAGGTGCCCATAGGCCAGTCATTGCCTCTGAGCCTAACCTACTTCACAGGGTTGTAGTGGGACGGGGAAGAACTATGTTTGGCACCATCAGTTCCTTGGATCAAAAAGTGGAAGCAAATGAACTAAAACAAACAAACAGGACTGGGGAGGGGGAGAGCTCATACACCGCCAATGTTCAACCTTGGCATGTGCTGCAAACCCAGAACACTGCCTGGTGACCCACGTCCAAGAATTTAATTTCATTCCCATCGAGGTAGATAACAGAAGCAAGGTGGAATTATTTCAATACAATGGATGGAGTCCTTTAGGTGGTGGAATTCTGTGCAGGAAAGTGAGAATGAGCTCGTTAAAAGGAAAAAAAGCAATAACACCCGAACACTGACAAAGTGATACCTTTATTGGGATGAATCAGCAAGTTACAAAGAAAAAAAGAGGTTTGCAGGACCATCAAAACAAAGAGAGGGAGTATATTTGGAGGCATGGTAGAAAAGCCCCAGTGCAATTTTAGAAATGTGGGAAATGTGATTTCAGAATTCAAATAGTGATTTCCCATTCTTGAGACAGGAGTGGGGTAGATAGTTTCAAGCTTGCACTGGCCCCCCAGGAATGATGCTTTGGCCTGAGTTCATTCAGGCAGCAGGGAAGCTGAGGTCCATCCGAGTCACCCCCAGGCGTGACGTTCAGGAACTGGCTGCTCTGCAGCTCATGTGTGTCAGTCGCGTGTCACTGAGCCATGGACGGGACCAGACGTGGAACTCACAGATTTGTTTCTGGAAAGAGGGAAAAGGAGAGACAGAGAAAAATATCCAGACAATTAGAGCTAAGTGTGTGGGGGGGGGGATTATTATAATTGATTCATTAATCACCTTCTAAACCACCTTCAAGGCAATTTGCATTATAAAAAACAGTTAAAAACACATTTAGCAAAACAGCTAACACATTTAATGCAAAATTAAAACCCCAACAAATGAACACACGTGGCAAAGATCCTTTATCCAGCTGGGAAAGCCTGGCAGAGCAAAAATATCTCCAGCTATTTCCGGAAAGTGCAGATCGTGGGTGCCCTGTTATATCTGTGGATGCTATTCCACAGAACAGGGGCAGGGCAGCCACCCTAAAAGCCCTGCACTCTGAGTTACAATGGCACAGGCTTCCAATAGATTAAGAACTTGCAGGAGAAACTCTCCCACAGAGGCAGCCCAGTCACAATTGTCGAACATTTCTGGTGGGGGAATAGGAGAGAGGCCTGGAACAGGAGCAGTCTATCTGAAATATGGAAGCATCGACATTCAACAGCCTAGGCCTCAAAGAGAGCAAGGAAGGCATTATTGCGAACTCGCTTTGGGCCAGGAGCAGGAGAGTGGCATAGAATTGGGAACCAGCCCCGGTGTGGAAATAGCTCGTCATGGGAACGTGGATTCTAGACAACCTTGTTCTAGCAAGAGCCTCATGAATAAAGAGAACAGTTTTTTTAAAAAGTTGATCAAGGAAGGCAGAAGCACTGGAGGGTTTTTGTGCAATGACGTGTCCTCACTAAACAGGAATGCAATGCGCAAGGCTGCTTCCTCCCTGCTCTCAGGAAGAAGCTTCCCTGGAGAGGTCACAGGGATTTCTTCTGAAGTCTCAGAAACTGCACAGGCAACATTTCCAAGACAAGCAGAACCTGTTTCAGGATAGACCTGCCAGGGCCTTCAGTGCATCTTGAGACATGCCACGTTCCACTCCCATGTTTTTTCCAGGTCAGAGAACGTGAGGAGGAGACAGGAAAGAGGTCAGTGCAAGACTCTCATCCCTGGGTGCCTCAAACCCCAATGATGCCGTAGTCAGCTGGGCCTGCTCAGTGGTGAGTCAAATGAACTTCATACACACTCACAAGATTCGCATCTCTGTTGCTTCATCAATAAATACACGGGGTTAAGGCAGAGGGAGCCTCGGCTCAGATTAAACACAGCACCAACATGACACATTTTGCACCAATACAACTATAGCTGGGGACCCTGCTTCCATCTGGGGTTAACTGGAGTCAACCTTAGAGCACCTGCCCCTTTGCCTGGCCTGCACACATTCAAGCTGCCACTCATCAGTGGCACAGTTGTGGGGGGAAAAGACACCAAACTGTCCTTGTTGCCTCCCGTAGTGCAGCAGGCTTGGAGAGTCCATCTCATTGCCCCATTGCAGATTTTCATACCAACCAAGAACATTTCCCCGAACATTCCAGCTGCTTACACAGGTGATTCTCAGGCACAACAATGAGAAACTCCAAACTGGGAAACTCCAAACTGAAAATGATTCCTAATTGTGCCAATTTGCATCAGAACGGTTTCTGACGCCCTGGAGCATGATCTAATTTAGCAATGTTTCTTTTCCTTGTATCGAATAAGCAAAGCTGGTTCCCTAATCTTGCACCTGTAATTAATTGCATCCATTAATTGTCCCTCTTGAGCCAACGAAATGTCAAATTTTCCATGGAAAAATTAAGCACTGCCATTTAATGCTGTATTGTTTTTAACACTTGATTGGAAGCCGCCCAGAGTGGCTGGGGAAACTCAGCCAGATGGGCGGGGTATAAATAATAAATTATTATTATATTATTATTATTATTTGGGGGCGGAAGTGGAATTCTGATGGTATGGGGGCAAGAGGCTTTGGGAACCATTAGGGGACACAGATCTGGAGACAGCACTCCTTCACAAATGAACAGAAGCTTATTCAAGGACAACACAGCAGCGTTGTTGTGAAGGAGAACTTGCTGGTGACTTGACTTGGGCCCTGGGCTTTATTAGCAGAAAGTGATGTAGGGTTGCAATTTGCTAATACAGCTCCCAGAACATCTTCAGTCAGCCCAGCTGGTGAACTATTTACCAGACCATATTTGGGGGCAGGGGTCACCCAAAAACATGTACCAAGACCCTTTTTTTTTTTTACAGGCATTTGAGCTGCTGGCCTTGTAAAATCCTCATCTCCCCCTTGTCTGAGCTATATTTGCCAGCCATTATGTGTTTAGCTCATTACGATAAAAATATAAATGACAAAATAGATTACAGTGGTACCTCGGGTTACATACGCTTCAGGTTACAGACTCCGCTAAGCCAGAAATAGTGCTTCAGGTTAAGAACTTCAGGATGAGAACAGAAATCATGCTCCGTTAGCGGGAGGCACCATTAGCAAAAGTGGTGCTTCAGGTTAAGAACGGTTTCAGGTTAAGAACGGACCTCCGGAACGAATTAAGTACTTAACCCGATTTACCACTGTATATTACAAAACATAATATTCTACTATGTTAGCCGCTGAATTTTTTTTTATAAACTGAAAGGTAAAATACAATGCTTTTTATTGCTAAATTACAACACAAAAACGATTTCATCTATAAACTGTAAAATTATTGAACATAACCAAAACAGCAAACTCTGATTTACTTCTTTAAATTTTCAAGAAGCATGGCTTTGTTGCCCATTAGGCATAATTGGCCACTTTTATGATTTAAATGCAAAATGTCAGACTGTAAGAGTGAATTTGTATTGGAATTCAAAATTCCAGTAACAAGCAAGCTCCATTTTTTTTAAAAAAATAAACATATTTCACACACATCCTTCAGTGTCTCATTGGCAACAGGAAAGGTTTGTATACAAAGCTACATCCTCACACTTCCTTGTGCCATTGCAATATGCCAAGTGAAATGTCAGACTTCCAATTATTTGCTATTACTAGTCTAGCCACCATTAGCTGTCACAAATTTCAGATCACCCTTGGGACGTGAAATATAAAGGTATAACACTTTATCCAGACATAATGTTTGGACAGTTAAAATAATCTTCAGGTTGTATCCCGTATTAATCATACTCTGAGTAAACCCATTGAAGTAGACAGACATGACTAACTTGACACCATTAATCACAATGGGCTCATATGACTAATGTCCACTGAGATTAATGTCCTATGAGCCCATTGAAATTAATGGTGTCAAGCATCACAAGATATACAAGATGTGGTAATAGCCACTGGCCTGGATAGCTTTCCTAAAGGAATTGTGTGGGGGAGATATGTCAACTAACGGATATTCAGCTAACAGCAAAACAAACCCTCCTTATACAGAAGCAGTCTACCCAGTGTGTGAACAAAAGAACAACCAGCACATTCATGTCCCATCTGTAAGTGTCCACAGGTGGTCAGCTGGTTACTGATGAGCAAAACTACTATTGCTTTCTTTAAATAAATAAAACCCATGCCAAACCCTAGCAAATTGAGAATGAGGAAGCCCCATGGAAATCCCATTTTTCCTCGGGTTTCCATCTGTGGTCCTCCAGATGTTGCTGGACTGACACCAGCCAGAGACTACTGAGGTGGGAAGTCCATCAACACCTGGAGAGCCACAATTGGTTTTCATCCACAAAGGCTTCTCTGATTTACTTCTGTGCAACAATGACAGGTCAACGAGGAGGTGGTGGTAGGAAATACCCACTGGCCAAGAGACTACACATTTCAAGGGTTTGTGGCTTTCCACAGCTGAAGTCCAAGCTTTTCTGAAAAACCACACTCTCTCATACAAACCTGCTCAGGTTTTGAGGTCTTTTGGGAAGGCCCTTCTCTCGGTCCCACAACCCTTACAGACCCACTTGGTGGGAAGTGAGAGAGGGCCTTCTCAGTGATGGCTCCGAAAGTTTGGAGCTCCTTCCCTAGAGAAGTTCGACTGGCTCCCTCCTTCACTTAGTTCCTCTGGCAAGCAAAAACTTTCTGGTTCCAACAGGCTTTGAGAAACAGACCGCTTTTAATGAAAGGGTTGGTGCCATGCTCTTCTTGTTGTAATTGTCTGGCTTTAATAGATTTTATATATGGTCATGGTTTTCATTCCACCAATGTTTACTTTTTTAATGATTGCTTTTTCTATATTCTTAAGAGGTTCTTATTTTTATCTGTAAGCTGCCTTGAGTTCCATCAGGGGAAAAGGCAGGGAGTGAACAAATATAGTAACTGTGGAAATGATAAGAAGATTAAACGGCTGGCTGGCTGCCAGTTTCAACAAGAGAAGCTGCCTCTTGCTTATTTACAATGATTAGTCATTAAACACAGGAAGGAGTTCCTCACAACATTCTTAGGACATGATAAACACTACTTATATAATGCTCTAATCCGACACCAACCAGGCAGGTGAAATAGGCCTAAGGTTACATTCTGCGCAAGGAAGGCTGCAGCTGAGTGCCAGGACATCTGCACTGCATGCAGAATGTTCCCTGGTTAGATTATTCAGCATTCCCAGGCAGGACTAGGAAATACCCCCTCCCATCTGAAAAACCTGGAGAGCTGTTGCCAGTCAGCATTGACAACAGTGGGCACCTGGACCAAGGGTCTGATTCTGCTTAAGGCAGATTCCCATGTGCTTGCTGGCAGTGGGGAATGCTAGGCACAGACTGGCTGCAATGTGGGGCTTCCCTTACGCTTGAACCAGAAGCTGCAGTTAGTGCAGAATGCTGCAGCACAATTTCTAACAGGAGTTGACCCTGTCAGCTTATTAACACCTATGCTCAGAGACCCACACTGCTTGCCGATTTGCTACCAGACCAGGTTCAAGGTGTTACTAGGAGTATATAAAGCCCTGAACAGCTTAGGACCAGTTTACCTATGAGATTGCTTCACCCCATATATGCCCAGTCAACTACTTTGATCTGTGGAACTGGCACTGTTACAGGTGACACAGAATACTCATTTTGCTTTCCTAACACATCAGTCTTTTAGTGTGGTAGCGTAACACTTTAGAAATCCCTGCCCAATGGCATCAGCAGAGGCCATCACCATATCCCTTTGGGTGCCTGCTAAAAACAGCTTTGTTCAGGCAGGCTTACCCAGTTAGGTAGAATATTGTCTTTTAACTGTTGTAACCCACCCTGGGAACTAAGGGTGAAAGGTGGGCAATTAATAGTAATTATAACAATAACAATTATTATGCTCTCATCAGCTCTAGCATCCCACAGCTGGCTGTGGCTGATGTAAGCTGTAGTCCAGATCACCAGATGAGCACCAGGCTGTTCAGAGAATTATTACTGTATCTTGGAATTACTCAACAAAACTGAGGATATTCACAAATTCCTAAGGCTGTTTGCATGAAGGGCTGGAAAGTCGCATCATCAAAGCTGCTCCATCTACGGCAGTTTTAAACTGTGTTGTACAGGGAGGACCCAGCCTTTCTTATTACTGAATAAACACCAAGAAGCTGTGAGGTCCCCGATAAACACATCTGGTTCCTAGTCTCACCTGCTGTTCTCCTTCCAAGGGCAGGCTGCAACGCTGGAGGTCCTCGGCACTCAGGTTTGACCCTCCCTTCTTCTCACACAGGGTATTCACCAACTCGACAGTCAAGTAATATTTCACACCCTCCACCACCTGGAAAACAAATGAGGCATTTGACATTTAGCAGAGTAATGCAAGATATATATATATATCTTGAGAAAGAGATACGGAGGCAGGAAATAGATTGATGTAAACAGATGCAATTAAAGGTTAGTGTCATTTAATGAACCATGTGCTCAATTCTACATGAAAAAAGTCCTGCTGGATCAGGCCGATGGCCCATGCAATCCAGCATCCTGTTCTCACAGGGGTCAGCCAGATAACCCAGATGCAAGCAAGGACCCAAGTACAAGAGCACTCTCCCTTCGTGAAGTTTCCAGCAAACAGTGTCCAGAAGTATTACAGTGGTACCTCGGGTTACATACGCTTCAGGTTACATACACTTCAGGTTATAGACTCCACTAACCCAGAAATGGGACGCGGGTGGCACTGTGGGTTATACCACAGCGCCTAGGACTTGCCGATCAGAAGGTTGGCGGTTCGAATCCCCGCAATGGGGTGAGCTCCCATTGCTTGGTCCCTGCTCCTGCCAACCTAGCAGTTCGAAAGCATATCAAAGTGCAAGTAGATAAATAGGTACCGCTCCGGCGGGAAGGTAAACAGGCGTTTCCGTGAGTTGCTCTGGTTTGCCAGAAGCGGCTTAGTCATGCTGGCCACATGACCCGGAAGCTGCACGCCGGCTCCCTCGGCCAATAAAGCGAGATGAACACCACAACCCCAGAGTCAGTCACGACCGGACCTAACGGTCAGGGGTCCCTTTACCTTTACCCCAGAAATAGTACCTCGGGTTAAGAACTTTGCTTCAGGATGAGAACAGAAATCACGTGGCAGCGGCGCAGCAGGCCCCATTAGCTAAAGTGGTGCTTCAGGTTAAGAACAGTTTCAGGTTAAGAACGGACCCCCAGAACAAATTAAGTATGTAACCAGAGGTACCATCGTATTGCCTTTGACTGCAGAGAATAGCCATCATGACAAATAGCCATTGATAGCCTTCTCCCTCTGTGAATTGGTCCAATCCTCTTTCAAAGCCATCAAAATGGGTGGCCATCACTTCCTTTTCTATCACCAACTCGGAACCCGATGGCTTTTTAATATGCTAATATGAGTTTGTATTCTCTGGGAATACACCTTGGGGGGAGGGGTGTATCCTGAAAGGCAGGACAAGAGTTGCCATAAATAAGTAATGTTACCTCTGAATCTTTTTCAGTACCTCTTACTTCCTGCTTTGCAAACACACACTGCACCTCAACAATCGTCACCCTCAATGAGGACTACCTTGTTCCTTTTTGTCTCAGGACCCTAGACTTCTACATCCCAGTGCCATTTTCCCCCAGGGATGATGGGGGAAAGAAAGCCCAGACTACCTACCTAGATATTTTAGCCTTTCTAGCTGGGGGGGGGGGAGCTGAGTGTTTAACCTTTTGCTTGACTTAGGTTCACACTGAAGCATTTAAGAAAACTGAATTTAAAATGAGCGTTTGTATGTACACATCATTAGTCTACAGCAGTTGCCAGAACATCACGCATTTATTCAGCTTGCCACTTGGCCTGGGGGCATTTTAGCAGTCCGTGACAGTTCATAAGGAGCCATGATTTCCAATCCTGTCCTTTTCTTGGGACTCCTCCCCCCTACAAAAAAATCATCACACACACACTCTCTCTCCTACTGTGTCAACCCATCTCAATTCTCTTCCCTCCACCCCCAGCTTCCAGGAACTTAAGAAGTTGCCTTTAAACCGACAGACCGTTCATCCATCTTGCCCATTATTGTCTACACTGACTGGCAGAAATGACTCTCCAGCATTTCAGGCGGGGGGTGTGTGTGTCTCTCCCATCCCTACCTAGGGATGCCAGGGACTGAACCTGGGATCTTCTGCATTCAAGGCAGATAGATGACAACTTGCACACTGCTTTTCAATCTGGGACATAGCTGTCAACTTTCAGATTTGAAAATAAGGGATCAGCAGCCTCGAAAATAAGGGATCAGCAGCCTCGAAAATAAGGGATCAGCAGCCTCACCTGTCCCGGGGACAGTCTACGGGATATCTAACAATCCGGGATAGCAGCGGGAAACGGCGCTGGAATAAGGGAATTTCCCGCAAAAAAAAGCAAGGTTGACAGCTATGATCTGGGACCTTCTACACACAAGACAGATGCTCTACGGCTGAGTTACAGCCCTTCCATTCCCCTCTCCACCCCCCGAGGCCCTCCTTCCTTCAACGACTAGGCTACTTCTCTATGTCAGCCTGCACCCTTTCGGATGCTTTGGGCTGTGGGCTGGAGGCTAATGACAGGTCAAGACAGCAGGAGGGCACCAGGCTGGGGAAGGCTGGTGTGAAGAGAGAAGTTAAGTGGTTTTTTTAAAAAAAATAGTTTTAGGGATGGAGAGTGGAAAAGGGGCCCAATAATTTCTTGCAAGCCCCCCCCCCCCCCGCGTCCTTACCTGGCTCTCCGCCTTGAGGATGCTCAGCTGCCGGCAATAGAACATGTTGTTGCTGGCCTGGTTGTAGGCGGACACGGCGAAGGCAGCGGCCTTCTGCACGTCGGGATCCGAGACGGAGCGAGGCGTCAGGCCTCCGGGCATCCCGATGCTTCCCGCAAACAGCGCCGGGAGGAAAAGCAGCAGCAGCCCAAGGCAAGAGGAGATGCGCATCGCGACAGGAGAACACAACTGCGCCATTGCTGAGAATGAGCTGGAAGTGAGCGCGGCCATAGGCTGATATAAAGGCCGAGGCCACGCCCACGCCGCAGAGCCGGCCAATCAACGACGCGGGAGGCGGAAGCCTGAAAGGACAGGTAAGGCGCGGAGCCACGCCCACTCCTGGGGAGGGCTGCTCCCGCTGGAGGGAAGACGCAGGCGCGTCCTGGGAATGTTCGTGCCTTTACCTGGGAGTAAATCCCACTACGCAGCGTGGGGCTTCCTTTTGCGTAGGCGCTGCAGAGGACGGCGTGGATCTTTCGCTGGTGGGTCACCTCTGGGTTGCAGCCTTACCGGAGGTGACCGATTCAGATTCAAAGCAGCGCAAATATAAAGGATCCTTCCTCAACCATGTGCCCTCCAGATATTTGGACTCTGGTGGGACGTAGTCCACTAGAGGGCACCAGGTTTGGGAAAGGCAGCTGTTTCTGGAAGATCCTGTGCTGTGCATGCACACCAGACATGTAAAACACATCCAATGCGCATGGTGGCGCTGTGGGTTAAACCACAGAGCCTAGGACTTGCCAATCAGGTCGGCGGTTCGAATCCCAGCAACAGAGTGAGCTCCTGTTGCTCGGTCCCTGCTCCTGCCAAACTAGCAGTTCGAAAGCACGGCAAAGTGCAAGTAGATAAATAGGTACTGCTCCGGCGGGAAGGTAAACGGCGTTTCCGTGCGCTGCTCTGGTTTGCCAGAAGTGGCTTAGTCATGCTAGCCACATGACCTGGAAGCTGTACGCCGGCTCCCTCGGCCAATAAAGCGAGATGAGCGCCGCAACCCCAGAGTTGGTCAAGACTGGACCCAATGGTCAGGGGTCCCTTTACCTTTTACCTCCCCCAAAATCCTGGCAACTGTAGTTTCGCACTCAGATTGTTCCCAAGCAGCCTGAACAAGCTATTATTCCCAATATTCTGTGTTTTAAATGTGTATTGCGTGTGCTTTAAACCTTCCACTTGGATCTGACCTGTGTCACTACAGCAGCACTCAGACCAGGCAAATATTGAGCGGAACAGATTTGCAGAAAAGACTCTACAACCTGAAATTAGAGACAATGCATGTACTTTTGTAACCCAATAAAATCTTCAATAAAAATTATTTTAAAAAATTGAGAAGTGTGTCCTAAAATGCCTATTTAGGAAAATGGTAGGATCCTGCTCTGAAAAGATTGGAGACTCACTGCTCTAAGGCACTTAAAAATAAGTATTGTTTTTCATTCCTTTTAAATTTGTTAGCAATGTTATTACCTTATAATTTAAATACCTTATTTTTCCGTGTATAAGACAATGTTTTTGCTAAACACCAGAAAAATACGGTATTTCCTTGATCTTCCAGCGGCTGCTTCCGCCACCAGACAAGTGTTGCCTCCTTCTCCTTCCCCTGCTGCATGTGCCGCTCTTTCTCGTGCGTGCACACACGGGTGCAAGGCGCCGCAAACTGCGCAAGGTTAAGGGCACCAACAGAGCACTCCGAGTAAAAGTGCATCCGGGGCCTTCTTCATTTCTCTGTTTTGGGTTCAAATAAACAGGGGTCGTCTTATACATGGAAAAATGCAGTAATATCCTTTTGGACTGGGCCTGCACATATTTTACAGAACCTGACGCAGTTAAAACAATACCATTTGTTTCTGTTCAGTACCCCCATTTCAAAACATGCTGGTGCCAATGCCTTTCCACCCATCTGGTGCCCTACAGATGTTCTGAACGACAACTCCTCCCTTCCCACTGGGACCAGAGGTAGGAGAAGGCCTGCTTTTGTGCTAAGGGAAGAGAAAAGAAATCACAGCAGATTCAAAGTTTGTGTTTTATTTTTTCATGATAAAAAAACACACACGCACACCATTCTGAGGCACAACAGATTTCTCTGACAGATTATCTAATTCTTCACGCTTAGGGCTCTGATATTTCCCCTTCCTTCCAGTGCCCTCCTGTGGCCAAGAAGAGCAGATTTGACGCAGAGAAGGAAGAGGGGTGGGACCTCCGTCACTGAGGCTGGACGGATCCCTCATTAGAATGGCTAGGAGGGCTGGCAGAAAATGTGGGGCCTGTTTTAATTCACTGATGGGTTGGTTTTTCTTTTTACGGCAGCTGTATCTTGAAGAGCAACACCCCAATTTGTTTGGAAACGCTGGCTGCTCTGCTGTCGCTCCCGAGTACCCCTAGAACCGCAGAGGGGAACACAATCCACCTGGCGCAGCTCAGTTCTTCTTGCTCTTGGGGGTGTCGTACTTCCTTTTGCTCGAGTACCAGAGGAGCAGAGGGATGCCGATGGAGGGGAGCGTCATGACCCCAAAGGCTGCCCAATCCAGCTTCATAAAAGAAAAGGAGGTGAAAGGGAAATCATTAGTCGTTTCAATTCAACAAGTTCATTGTGCTAGTCCAGTGGTTTCCAAAGGGTGGGGGGGAGGCAGCACCCCCTGGGAAGCAGTGGCATTACAGAGGTAAGGAGAGCAGCTGGAGGTGTAAATGGCTATAGACTTTGAAAAGCTGGCATCACATGATCAAGTTCATCAACTCTGTTGAGGTCATTAAACTAAATAGTTTAAACTTGATTTTGAACAGATGTGCAACAACTAGCTGTTAGTCACACATCTTCCTTAGTGGATTGTGCACACCACTATTCTGAATAATGCTTTTTATAGAGTAGAGTGGTGGACACTGGGGATTAGTTTATGGAACCAAGGGGATGGTGGCCTGAAAATGTCTGGGAACCGCTGTGCTAGTCAAAAGCCGTGACTGTGATGATTATATTATAGTGTTCCAAAACACAAGCATAGTGATAATATAACAAACATAAATAATACAGTGGTACCTCCGGTTACAAACAGGATCCGTTCCGGAGGCCGAGCCGCATCCTGAAAACTTCGTAACTGGAGGAACCTTTCTGCACATGCGCGCAATGTGATTGATATTGAGCGCTTCTCTGCATGCGGTGAAACCCAGAAGTATATACTTCTGAAAAAGTGTGCATGCACATGAAAGCTGATACCAATAACAAACTTAGTTGGTCTCTAAGGTGCTACTGGAAGGATTTTTAAAATATTGTTTCAACTATGGCAGACCAACACGGCTACCTACCTGTTCTTAATGGCTGCTAGCCATAATGGCTAAGCTCTGCCACCACCGTCAGAGGCAGCAATGCTTCTGAATGGAAGCTGCTGGAATCCAAAGGCGGGGGAAGTGCCCTTGTGCTCCGGTCCTGCTTACAAGTTTCCCACTTGGGCACCTGGTTGGCCACTGTGAGATCAGGATGTGGACTAAATGAGCCATTGGCCTGACCCATCAGGCTCTTATGTTTTTAATGCCCCCAATGCTGTATTGGAGCAGGTTGACAGCACTGCTTTATTTACTTACAAAGTGTGGCGAAAACCTCCGGTCAAATTCTCGCTGGGCGAGGATCCCCCCTTGCCCTGGAGCGCTGGTGAAGCCCACCTGAAAAGAAAGAAAATTGAGGGGGTTTGTGTTTGTTATTATTCTTATTATATATTTAACCCCACCTTTTCCCCTGAAGGGCCATGGTGCTTGCGGTCATGCGAGGTCTCCTTGTTAAACAACCACCACAAAACTCTAACCCAGGGTTTCCCAGACTTGGGTCTCTAGCTGCTTTTGGACTTCAATTCCCATCACACAACCCCTCCCCAAATTTCCCTGCACAAGTCATAGGACTCAAGAAAGGGAGGGGTCAGTGGTAACTACAAAGAATGCCTTTGTGAGCTGAGCCAAAGCCTGTGGGCCCCCGCAGATCCCAGGCTCCACCCAAGGCGCTTGCTACTTACCACCACCTGGGCCCCCTCCTGTGCCAGGTAAGTGATGGTGGCCGAGGTGAAGTTGAAGTAGCCGGCTTTCAGGGGTCTCAGGACCACGGTGTGGGACACGTTGCTGGCGCTGAGCGACAGTGGCTAAGGAAGCAGACTGTGTCGTGGAAAAGGAAAGAAAGAGAGGGGGTTTTGGGGAGAAGAGACCAGGGGGTGGTTTGGGTCTTACTGCTCATGTGTGTAACACTGAATACTTGCTCAGTGCTCCAAGATAAATAAGGGACAATCCCGAGGGTTTGTTGAGGCTTAAGATCTAAACCCAAATGTTTTTCGGGGGCCCTGCCCCAATAGTTCCATAAACTTATTCCCAATGTGCCTGCTCTGCCCTAGAAAAAGCATTACAGGCGACTCAATTTATGCAGGGGTTGTGTTCCAGTGATTACACAAGAAAGTCAAAGTTCCATCTAGTCCAAACAGCTTGAGTGCAATGGTGGGTGGGAATGACAAAGTCGTCGTCCCCCCCCCCCCGATGCCTGCCCCCTTTTTATTTTTGTCAAATGCATAAAGCTGAATGCACACAAGTTAAAGGTGATTTAAGTTGTGAGTTACCTGCATTCAGAATAGCGGTTTGCACAACCCAGTAAGAAAGGTAATAACACAACAAAACTCAACACAGTAACATTTAACTGCACATTTATTCTAAATCCAATTAAAACTATTGAGTTTGATTAATTGGTCATTGGTCTGATCCAGCAGGCTGCTCTACTGTTCTTACGACTCTAAAGAATCTAAAAAGAGCCACTGTCACCCCTACACACACACACACCTGCCACACTCTGTGCAAAAAAAAGGATACGGTGCGATCCTGTCCCACTTGACATTGAGCATCCCAGAAACAATGCCGAAGTCTTCAGGAGGAAACGAGTCGTCCGACAACTCCACCTCTAAGGCAGCGCTTTACGCCAGCAGATAAAAGGATTGGGATAACAGTATTAGGAACAAGACACCGTTTGAAGGCAGGGTGTGTGGGGTGGTGGGAGCCTTACCTAGATCCCTTCCAATCTGGCTTCCAACTTGAGTTTGGAACTAAAACTACCTTGATCACCCTGGCAGATGATTTGTATTGTGAGATGGAAAGGGTGAGTGAAATCTTATGGATTCTCCAGGATTTCTTAGCAGCCATTGACCATGGTGTCCTGTCCTTCCCAGAGGGTAGGTCCCTGAAGTCTGGTGTGTAGGTGCCATAGCAATCCATCTTATTCCCAAATGCTATTCTTTAACACCTACATCATGGACCAATGGCAGGAGGCACCTGGAGATAAGGGCTAGGGTGCCATCAATATGCAGCTGACAGTGGCTTAATTTTTGATTAGACAAGTAACCTTAATGATTACCAGTATTTTTTTAAAAAATGAAAGTAACTTTTAAAAAAAAAAGTTATATGATGGTAAAGAAATATTGATGATTTAATGAATTTGTACTCAATTTTTCTTCCAAATTGGAATTCAAGACAGCTTCCAACATTTAAAAAACATTATAAAATACAATGTAATAAAGACAAACTAAAATCAATAATTAAAAATACAACAAAACACATTTAGAACTAGCAATTAAAAGTACAGTTTGCCCTGATAGCAGCCCAGTGGTCAGCGTTGTCTGTGCCTTAGTTTCCAAAGGTCTGACTGAACAGGAAGGTCATAGCCTGCCGGCCAAAGGATAACAAAAAGGAAACCAGTCTAACCTTTCTTGAGATGGAATTACACAATCTGGGAGCAGCCACACAGAAGCCTCTCTCTTGGGTCACCACCAGCCATGCATCTGATGTTGAAGGTGCACTCCCAAGGTTCATATAGGGAGATAGACTCTTTCAGGTGGCCTGGGCCGAAGCCCTAGAGGGCTTTATACGTTATAACCAACACTTTGAATTTTGCCCGGAAACAGACTAGTAGTCAGTGACAAGAGAATAACATGCTTCCTGCAACCCGCTCCAGTCTGCAGGCTGGTCATAGCATTCTGCACCAGCTGCAGCTTCTAAAAACTTTTCAAATGCATCTCCATGGAAAGAGCATTAAGATACCATCAGCCTTTCCTAAAAGGGATTTACCTAGAGCCAACATTGTAGATGTTGTACTGCAAAGTGAGATCCCGGCCCTCGACGGCATATCTGTTCAACAGGGACTTGGAGGCCAAGAGCCTGGCCCCTTCCTCACAGTAGACTGAGGAGGTGGCAACCAGCACGGCAAGAATCAACAGCTTCATCTGGAATGGAGAAGAGGATGGATTTGTAGTTGCACCTGAAGAAGAATATCATTTGGTAGAGAAAAACTGAAATACATAATGGTAAATCTGTTTAAAGTGTGAGGAAGGGAAACAGTATCAGCACAGCAATTAAATGTGTGTTTATTTTTAAAAACCTGCTGCCAAATTAATCAAATTGAAATTTTGTTTTAATTGGTTAGCTTAACTGATTCACCAATTAAAACACTGCCATCTTACTAAACAGAGATTAGAACCCCTACTTTGCCTCTAAACGAATATGGTTTTCGGATGGCTAAAGAGTGTATAACCCTAATCCATGATAAATGATCTTTGAGCATCCATGCTCAAACATGAATGAAATATGGCCATGCCTCCAAAGTGAAACAGGTGATTTAAAATAAATCAGTAACAATACAATTAAGAACCATACAAAATCTTAGCACAGTGAATTACGATTGCTACAACAGGCAGAAAGCTGATTTACATGGTTTGCCACGACCCTCGGCAATTTTAATCTGGCCCATGGGGGGAAATGTTTGGAACCTGCTGAGCCATAGAAGAGAATGCTGGGCAAAGTGAATTTTATTTATTAACTTTGTCCATATAATGCTGTTTCCTGTAATCCAACACCACAGGCTTATCCTATAGTTGAGATCCCCTCAACTGAATGCCAAATACTCTGATTTTTTCCTCTACTGTGATCTCGTCCTCTTTTTCTTCTGTCAGGACCCTTCCCCAATTGCTCAGAAATTGCCCCATAATAAGATTCCATCAAGAGCCAGTGTGATGTAGTGGTTAGAGCATCAGTCTAGTAGGATCTGGGACAGACCAGGGTTCAAATACCCACTTGGCCATCATGATGCTCAGTGGGTGACCTTGGGCCAGTCAACATCCCTCTCAGCCTAGCCTACCTCACAGGATTGTCGTGGGGATTATATTAGGAGAGGGACAACGGTGTGCGCCACCTTGAACACCACAGAGCAAAAGGTGGGATAAAAACGCAACGAACAGTAGTGGTAACAGCAGTAGTTCATCTCGCCAAGTGGTCGTTCTGACTGCCGGCAGCTCTCCAGAATCTCACTCCATGAAAAGAGACAATATTGTGTAGCAGAGTGTTCGACCCGAGAGAGACCAGGGTTCAAATCCCCCCCCGGCCCGGAAGCTCACTAAGGGGATGACCCTGAGCTTAGTCCCTGCCTCTCAGCCTAACCGACCTAACACGGTTGTGGTGGGGATTAAATATGGACTAGGATTTAGGAGACCAGGGTTCAAAATCTCCACTTGGCCATGAAACTACTGGGGGTGGGGGACCTCACTGTCCTCTCAGCCTAACCAACCTCAAAGGGTTGTTGTGGGGATAAAACGGGGGGGGGGACCCACGTGCACCACCTCGAGCTTCTTGGAGGAAAGAAGATGGGACACAACTGCTGTGAATGAATGAATTAATGAAACTTTCTCTGCCAAGCCTCCTTGCACCCAGTTCCATTCGTCCTCCTTTTTCCCTGGCAGAATAGACCCCCCCTCCTCCAACCAACCTGCATTTCCCCGACTAAAAACCCCTCTCCTCCTTTTCTCATCCAAAGCTGTCCTCCGATCAGACCCCCAAACCCGGTTTTGCCTGCCAAGACCACCTGCCCTCCCCTCCTGCGCTCGCCCACCTCGGCTCCTGCAGCTGCCAGCAGAACGGAAAGGAGAGTCAGCACTCCCAGCGGCCGGAACCCCGCCTCTCTCTTTCATGCGCGCGCGCATTACGTACCTTCCTCGAGTTGCCGCTGAGCTCGCTGGGAAATGTAGTCCTCAGGCCCTGCTTAAGAACCTATGTGGAGACAAGCTGGAGGATGCCAGTGGCCCTTTTGGCTCAGTATCCTGTTCTCCCAGATGAACCAGAGAGATGCCCACAGGAAGGTCTCTAGCACAACAGTAAACCTCCTCTCTTGTGGCTGCCAGCGACCGGCACCTGATCCTGGATTTACCGCCTGCTTTCTGGTTATTTTGGTGTTAGAAGAAACATGAAAGATCATTAGGAGAGCTCTGCTAGATCAGACCAGTGGCCCATCAAGTCCTTTCATAGTTTTATAAGCTTCTATCATGCCACCTCTTTCTTGCCTTTTCTCTAAACTAGCCATTCCCAAAAGCTGCAATCTTTCCTCCATCCTTCTCCTGACCCTATTCTGAACCTTTTCCAAGTCTACAATATCCATTTTGAGAGGAGGTGACCAAAACAGTATTCCAAATGTGGTCTTAGATATGTATAGCAGCATTTTGATAGTGGCAGTTTTGTTTTCAATTCCTCTAATGATCCCTAGCATGGAATTTTCCTTTTTCATGTCTTCCACACGCTGGGTTGACATTTTCATTGAGCTATCCATTAAGGCTCCAAGGTGTTACTCCTTTTCTGCCATCACCAGTTCATCCCCCATGAGAAATTAATATTTTTTTGCCCCCACATGCATCACTACACACTTGTTTACATTGAATTGAATTTGCCATTTTACTGCCCATTCACTCAGTTTAGAGAAGTCCTTTTGGAGCTCTTTGCAATCTTTTTAACAACCCTGAAAAATCTAGTATCACCAGCAAACTTTCCCACTTCACTGCTAAGTCCTAACTCTAAATTGTTTATGAACAAGTTAAAAAGCACAGGACTCAATACCAATCATTGGAGGACACTACCTTTTACCTCTTTTTGTTTGGAGAACTGTTCATTTGGACAGTTAACTATCCAATTAGTCACTGTAACTATTTTGTATTCAGATAAATCACAGGTTCCTCTGCCTATTTTGCATTTCATTGCTCACTGAACTCATTTTTCCACACCCACCCAGTGTGATGTATGCCAGCCAATTCAAGATTTCACTCTGTGCATCTGATTGGCAGCACGGGCAAAGCCCTGTGGAAATCTTCACCCACAGCACTTTGCAAATGGGCAAAAAAGGGGTTGCCTGATGTCACTGTGACATCAGGGGATCGACACGTGGCTTGCCCCACTCTCCTGTCAAATCTGGCCTGCAGGAGGTGGGGGAGATAGCCAGTTCCCCAACCCTGCTTTAACCCAAAGAACACCCTCATTCCTAGCTGCCACTTTTTATTTAGAGCAAAATGTTTTTGTTTTTTTTAATTGCATTGGGTGAGCAAGCTGGCCTGGCTTGTCTTACTCATCATGCACCTTTCCCGAAAAGATCACACTGCAGAACCATGTTTATAACAACCATGTTTATTTTGAATCACTGTCTCTTCCCACACCACATAATACTGCCAGCCAGCGCAGAAAAAGAAATCAAATTTTACAAGCATTGCTAATCTACGGAAATCGTATATTGTCGCAGTGTGTGGTAGGAATAGGTACACAGTTGCTCTAGGGTAGCTTTTACCTACCTGGCAGCCCTCCAGATGTGTTTGACCACAATGCCCATCCACCCCAGCCAACGTGATGGGAATTGTCACCCAAAATATCTGGAGGACATGAGGTTTGCTACCGTGGCTCTAGGGAGACTGAGAGCTTTGAGTTGGACAGGAGGGCACGTGCCAAGGCTGCTAGCTGGTGGGGTTGGGAGAGGAGGCTGAGCTCTTCGTGGTGCGTTGATCTGACTGCCCCAGGCGCTCCTGGTTTTGCTTCTCCTGCCTGGCAAGGAGGATGTTCATGGATTCTCGCATGTCTTCGAGGAGGGAGAGCTGTGCCTGCGCGATCTGCGTCTGTGTCTGGATGTTGTTGTGCATGCACTCCAGCAGGCCAAAACACTCCTGGGGCTGATGTTCAGGGGCTGGGGAGAGAGGAGGAGGGAAGGGAACAGGCAGTGGTTGGCTGAATCATCCACATTTTCTGCAAAGAGAGGGAGCCAAGGTGTTTGGTTTCCAAGGTATGACTGTATTTGGAAAAGACAACCTGTGTACCACTCCTCTATTTTGTAAACTTGCTTATGTTTTTGTTTGTTTGTACTTTTGATTCCATTTTAATAAAAACTTAAAAAGCGGGGGATAGGGAACAAGATAAAGAACCCTAGAGGGAAAGGGAGGGATCAGTGAGTCACTCAAAGCAGACTTTATATGTACCTCTACATATAAAGATGTGTATGCAATGTTTGCACAAATTGGTGTCCACTTTTTTGGCCATGGGGCTACTCTAAGATGATGGCCCACATGCATATAAAGCATGAGAGGGTTCCCCTAACTTACAGAAATGTCTCTTTCCCTTCCCGATCCGAGCTGTCTGGGTATATGGCAGGCCTGGGCTGGGCCTCCACTGAGTTGACGGGAGTTCCAGGAAACTGGGGGAGGGCTTGGCTGGACACAGAGGCTTAAAAGAAGGAGGTGGAGGACCATCAAAGTCTTCTCCTGTTGAGAAAGAAAGAGTGGATCAGGTTGCATGGCCAAGATCTCTAGAATCCTGGGATCAACTCTCACATCGTTAAAAGTCATCTTAGTTTATTAATCGTATGAGCTGGGTTAGTCGCTGAAATTTGATTAAGCAATTAAATTTGCATGCATTTGCATTTGGATATAAAAATTGTTTTGTGCAAGAAGCGTAATTTATTATGAGTAGCGGGCATTATCTTGGAAATTACATTCCCTCCTGTGTTAGGGAAAACAGGGAAAGTACTTAAGATGCTGATATCACAGACAGAAAGAGGAATTGAATGGGTGGCAGCTGATTTCAGCATCAACTTTCAGCCAGGTCTTTGGCTGATTGTCTTTGTCGTTTTAAATGAGTTTGAAGGAGGGTGGGGGTTGTTCTTTGGTTTTGTTGTTTTTAATATGTACTTTGGTTTTATTCTGTATATTTATGCTGTGAAACGCCCTGAGATCTTCACATGAAGGACAGTATTTAAATATAATAAATTAATAACTTTTAAACTGCTCCTGCTGCTGTACCATTACCAATAAAAGCAGCAGATTGCAACAAGAGAGCAATTGCTTTTATCTGTGTACCAGGAAAAGCTTCACTGTTAATTCTTGCATCTCAAACTGCTGTTGAAAGATGCAGCAATAAGCGGTTGACTGAAAAAACCCAAATCACTGGAAATCTAGATGAAAGTGACTGAGTTTGGCTGGGTCACCCCCCCCCCAAGGCAAAGATGTCTAAATAAAAACACTTACGTGGGACTTGTGAAGATCTTCTTGGTGTACCTGAAAAATATAAAATTATAGTTATTATGGATCTTTTTGGGGGTGAATGGGTTGCTCTTTTTGTTTAGTACATATTCATTTTATTCCTCTGTAAATATAGAGTCCATACTTTTGCTGTCTCTTTCGTCTAGGGAGAAAAGTTGCTAAGTACTTTTATCTGACCCTCCAAACTCAGCTCTGGGACTTTTAATAAATCTGCATAACTTATTCTACCTCCACCTCATTAGCTTTCTCTATGGCTTGTTGTGGCCACCATTGCCTCGGGTGTAGCCGCCACGTTTTTCTCACCATAAGGCACATAAGAATGCAGGGAATTTAGGACTGGTGCCATGGCTGCCAACACAACTTAAGAGGTACATGCTATAAGTGACATCCATAAGATACTAAAGGGTCTCAAACTGAGACTGTAGAGGGGCCATGCAGCTCACTTCTGGCACCAATGTTGCAGCTTGCCACAGGAGGGAACTTTGGGCTGCTCTTTGGGCTGCTGATGGTCAGGAAGTGGTACTTAGGGTTCCCATTTCCCCAAAAGCATGGCAGCCCTAGTGGTACTGCAGTTACCAAAACAGCAAGTGCTAATACAGGGTTGCCAAGTCTCTTTACCCCAGTGTGTGCGTGTGTGTACATGTACTTGTGTGTAGAGCACAAAGACTGAGGGGTGCAGCTGGGGGACAGCACACGGAGGTATTGCAGCACATTGCTTGATGCCGCACATTGGGCAATGTTGGCCCCCTTAACAGCGTAGGCAAGTCGGTGCCTCTGACTGTGATAATATATCTTGCTCACTTGGGTGAAAGAGAGAGGTGTTTTTACAGACCTCTAACTTTTGTGTGGTTGTACCACACAAAAGGTAAGAGTCACAGTAGATGCCCTGCCTGCTTTTTGGCCTCTGGCCTTGCCCACCGGGGATATGTGACTCCCACAAGTTTATCCATGAGGGAATGCAGCTCCCAGGCTGGAAAAATAGTTCCTTATCCCTGGTTTAAAACATTAGCTGGAGAGGGAAAAAGTCTGATGTGGGTCTAACCTACTTTTCCGATGCTGCTTCTCATCCTGGGGGTTGACATCTGGCTCCATCCGAACAGGACTGGAACTCTTACCTGGAATGGGAGGAGAGGAAGAAAATAGTTATTAGTATCACAAGCAAGAGTTTCCAGGTTGGGGAGGGTTAAAGAAAAGGAGGTGCAGGACTGGAAAGCAACTCCCCTTTCATATGGACTGGAGGGAGAGCCTTATGTTTCTTATTTAAGGCCAAGATGGTCTTCCGGTGTCTTTCTGGTTTCATACTGCTGCGGTTGGAAAAAAATGATAGATTAGAGCATACTCAACAGGGTGCACTCGCTTTCCTGGGCTGGCAGCCACTTCAAACCTCAGAAGACAAACCCTAGGTAGGCCTTTTCAGCTTGTCGCAACACGTCCCGCTGCATCCTGCTGTCCTTGGCCAAAGGGAACACCTCCTCCTCATTAGTCAGAGGGGCCTTCTTGGTGGCTGCTCCCAGGATTTGGTCCCTAAAGAAGCCAGACTCCCTCTCTCCTTGCTGTCTTTCTGCCTGCAGGTGAAGTCTTTTACTGTATTGCAAAAGGCCTTGGGAAACGGACTATTTTTTAAAGGAAATGGCTTTTGATAGGGCGGTGCTGTTTTTATGATCTGTGTTTTAATCGGTTGGTTTCTTGTATTGTTGTAATTCTATTAGAGTTTAATTACTTTAGAAATAAGTATAATAATAGCAATAATAACAACAATCAATGACTGTCCTTCATTGTGCTCTGTTTTTACGTTCTGGGCAAGACTGGGAATGTGTTTGTGAGGAGTTGCAAACTCTACCAACTGCTGACCAGCCACTCTTCCTCTTCTCCCAGGTATAAAAAGATGGAGAAGTCCAATACAGCACCTTGGCTAAATGCAAAGCTGGGTGGTAGGCATGCATCGGCACTGCACAAAACATTGCATGGGTGACCATGGGAGAACATCATCCCTGGGGTGATCTTGAGCCAGTCACTCACTGCCTCTCGGCCCAACCTACCTCACAGGGTTATTGTGGGTATTAAATGAGGAGTGGGAGAACCATGTACACCACTTTGAGCTCCTTGGAGAAAAAGGTGGGATATAAATGTGATAAACAAATAAATGAAGTTACTGTTAAACCAGGTTCATCCTTTTTTATTTTATTTTCAGACAATTAAAAATGCAAGAATCATAGAATTGGAAGGGACCAAAAGGGCCATCTAGTCCAGCCCCCAGCAATGCAGGAAGGGGAGGATCTTTTTAATTATGAGAAAGTGGGAATGCAAGAGGCACAGCTCACACTCTAAACTGGGGAGGTTGGATTCCCCCCCCCCCACACACACACCTGTCAGACCCACGCGGCCTCTTCTCTCCCTCTCTCAGTCAATTGCTTTCTGGGGTGAATTGCTTATCTTGTCACTCTCCCAGCTGGAGGTGATTCTGAGAAAGTGCTCTCTCTGTGCACCCATACAGGCAGCAAGATTGAGAAGAAAGTTCTCGTCACAAAATGGATTGCAACTGTTCCTGCTTTATGTGCCTTAGATCGATCGGCAAATAGAATCATAGAATCATAGAATCATAGAGTTGGAAGAGACCACAAGGGCCATCGAGTCCAACCCCCTGCCAAGCAGGAAACACCATCAGAGCACTCCTGACATATGGTTGTCAAGCCTCTGCTTAAAGACCTCCAAAGAAGGAGACTCCACCACACTCCTTGGCAGCAAATTCCACTGTCGAATAGCT
Source organism: Podarcis raffonei (assembly GCF_027172205.1). Taxonomy (NCBI): domain Eukaryota; kingdom Metazoa; phylum Chordata; class Lepidosauria; order Squamata; family Lacertidae; genus Podarcis; species Podarcis raffonei. The sequence goes on from NC_070617.1 coordinate 15,946,769, forward strand.
CTTACTGTCAGGAAGTTCTTCCTAATGTTTAGGTGGAATCTTCTTTCTTGTAGTTTGGATCCATTGCTCCGTGTCCACTTCTCTGGAGCAGCAGAAAACAACCTTTCTCCCTCCTCTATGTGACATCCTTTTATATATTTGAACATGGCTATCATATCACCCCTTAACCTCCTCTTCTCCAGGCTAAACATGCCCAGCTCCCTTAGCCGTTCCTCATAAGGCATCGTTTCCAGGCCTTTGACCATTTTGGTTGCCCTCCTCTGGACACGTTCCAGTTTGTCAGTGTCCTTCTTGAACTGTGGTGCCCAGAACTGGACACAGTACTCCAGGTGAGGTCTGACCAGAGCAGAATACAGTGGCACTATTACTTCCCTTGATCTAGATGCTATACTCCTATTGATGCAGCCCAGAATTGCATTGGCTTTTTTAGCTGCCGCGTCACACTGTTGGCTCATGTCAAGTTTGTGGTCAACCAAGACTCCTAGATCCTTTTCACATGTACTGCTCTCAAGCCAGGTGTCACCCATCTTGTATTTGTGCCTCTCATTTTTTTTTTTGAGAAATAGCATGTGACAAGAGACGAAATGGGGATGACATGATATTCAGATGAAGTGCAGTATGTAAATTTAATAAAATAAAAGATAAGGCATGTATAGCACCTCCCAAAGGTGCCTGCATTTAGCAATGAATGCACATTATCATGCAGTATGTGCACAAGCCATGATACTTGATACATTGAAGGAGGAGAAGAGTGTGGCTATTAGACTTTTCATTTTGTTTTCACTTATAACCACTGTGTGGCTGTACTAGGATTTGTAAGATTAGGTATCATCCATATGTTCAATAAAACAAATGTGGTTCATTATTTTTGCTCTATAATGGACAGTTTCCAATATCTTTTGCGATCTATTGTGTGTGTGTGTGTGTGTGTTGCTTAATTTTAATAACGGGGTGTGTGAAAATATTCCAATAACTTTTAACCTGGCACTTACCTAACTTCCAATTTATGCACTGTTATTAGGGATTAATTTTAATTTTATTTATTTTGGCCTTGCATCCTGTCTCTGCCACAAACTCACCAGGTGTCCTAACCATTACATTTTCAGCCTTAAATCTTTTTATAGAGTGCCTGCAGCTGGCCCCGTGCTGCATGTAAAACTTGTTACTAAGAATCTGAAACTGAGTTTGCTTATTTCTTTCTCCCACCTGATTTATTTTCCTTTTATGTCGTATATTTTAAAAGCAGATCTTATTTGTATTGTTCTCTGTAATGATGTTTTCTCAGCTGAAAAGTGGCCTATTTTCCTTTTTCTTTAAATAAAATGATCCAGAGGATGCAGCAAAATCCAACCCTATAACCCGTCTCCCAGGATATCTCACCCTGGAGAAAGCTCAATATCTAACTAGGTGCACTTTGGCAGCTCAAAAGGCATCTTCGTCAGGGAAAATACTACAGCTCCCATCATGCTCAGCGGTGAGGATGGGCGAGGGTTGGCTTGGGAGTGAATGGGGCCCGGATTGAAACTTCAACTCCCATGATGCTCCTCTGACCAGAACTTAAAACGAGACCACAAATCCCATCATGCCTAGGCTCAGGCCAGTCAGGACTCCGGAGCTCCTTTTTGTGGTTTCCCAAAAACTCGCCTCTGGGGTGCGACTGGTCGGGGTCGGAGCGCGGCAAGTGCTGCAGCGACCGCCGGTGTGAAGACTCCATCCATCTAACCGCTGACTGGAGCCCGTGCGCGTGCGCACTTCCGCCTTCCTCAGAACTGTGCGCAGGCGTAGTTGGCGTCCTGCAGCTTTCGTTCTGCGCAGGCGCGTCCAGCGGGGGCAGAGTGAATAAGGTGGGAAGACGACGCGCAAGCGCATTGCTTTTTCCGTTTTGTAGAGAAGCGCCGCACGCGCTACGCGAAGGGCGGGGCGGGGGGGAGAGCGTAAGTAGTCCGTTGTCCTATCAACCGATCTTGGTGGAAGAGGGGTGGGCGGGGCCATGGTGACAGAGCCCGCTTCCTCATTGGTGGCGGCTGAGGCGCCTCCAACCCTGATTGGCTGTGCAGCCGCAGCAGTCAATTAAGGCTGTTCGGGCGCGGTGAAACGGCATTTCCCCCTCCCTTTCCTTTCCTTTCTCCTCCTCCAGAAGGTTCCGCGCCGGCTTCCCTCACGAGTCGTCGTGAAGATGATGGGCCAGCGCCCCGTCCTCGTGCTCAGTGAGTCTGAGGGAAAGAGGGGTGGGTGAGAGGAGCCCCGCCATGGACCCCGCCCCTCCTCTGCCACCTCACGAAGACCCCCCCTCAGAAAACCCCCTTAATTCGGTTACCTCACCCTTCCCCAATTCCCTCCCATAATATCTCTTTTCAGATATGCACAGAAAGTATATGTTGGAGACCACTCCTTATTATTGCCCCCTCGTACTAAATTCCCCATATAATGCTCTGCCTCCTTTAGCTCCCCCCCCCAGTATAAACTGAACCCCAACATTCCTGGTTGCTCCTGTCTCGCCTCCCCGACTGTATAATAAATATGCCCCATAATTTAAATATATCCCGCCTCTTTTATCTCTGGACACCCTCCCTAGAAAGTATGTTATGGAGACCCCCTTCCCCCCTTAACCACCTACATTCCTTGATACTCCTGTTTTGTCCCCCTCCCACAAAAAACCAAGTGTGTAATAGGAACCTTTCCTGTTCCCCTTCAAATTCTCCTCAACAACGTTCTCCTTCATTTATACCCTCCCCCCTCCCAAAAAAGTGCCTATTAAGAGGCCTTTTTGTTGCCCCTCAAATAATTTTTCTCCTGCTGTATTAAAACACTTCTTGCTCCGGCCCACCTATGTTTCACTGAATTCTGCCCTGTTTCACATTCTTCCAAAATTTCCTAAATTCTGTATCTTCCCCATCCCCCCGAAAGTATGTGTTGGGCATTTCTCCTGATCATTCCAAACCCCTCCCAGAATGCTCCATTTCATTTAACACCCTCCTCCATACTCAAAAAGTGTATATGGGGGGCTTCTACTAAATCTTCCCCATAATTTCCTGCTTCTTACATGCTGCCTCCTGCCTTCCCAGTTAATAATAATGTATTAGGTTGAGCTACTATGAGCCTTAATAGGGTTTAGGGTCCTGATCTGCTGTACCCCATTGTGTTTCAAGCTGGGCGTATACTGTGGATGTGCCTTCTCTTGTCAGTAAGCTGTTTGCGTGGAGGGTGCTCCCTTCATTAGTCTCCTCAAATATACCCCCCCAATAATTCTTCTCCCGCTGTTTTAAACACCTCTTCTTCCTACCCACCTTTGTTTCACTGAATTCTGCCTTGCTTCACATTTTATCACTGTCCGTTCCCTCACACTTTACACATATTATTCTCCATTTTAAGATGCCTAAGGCATCACACAGAACTAGGAATGAATGTTGGTGGCCCTGCCTCCTTTAAAAAAATATCCTCAGTAGACTAGTTTTGCTATTTTGTTCTGATTACTAGTTTCTTGGCTCCAGTATTGGATTGCTCTTGTTGGATCCTCCTTCCATTCATAAAAGGAGAATCAAAGTGAGATTTGACACACTATCAGAGTGGATAGAGAGAGTTTCCAAATATGGGTGTGGATTTCTGGTGCAGAACGCGCCACATGTGTGCAGCAAATAGCAGGGTTGTGGAGATGGCAGGAGTAAATATCCTAAATGGGGATACGCTTAAAGTGTGTGTGTTGAGAGAGTTCCCTAAATCAGCTTTCTGTTGCAGGCTCAAATATCATACAATACATTCCCATGTCATTGACAACAGGAGTTAGGTTTCCCTTGGTCTCTCCCTAGAGTCAAATGAATGTAGTTGAAAATTGAATAAGCCAGTGATAGCCCTTTCCTTGCTCCTCATTGTTATTGGATGTTTTAATATACCTTCCTGTCTTTGTTGGGGTGTGGGGAATGGAGATTGTAGCTGTCTGACTGCAAACTGTTTCTTAAAGGGCCCTTCTCTTAAAGAGATAGATAGAAAGAAAGAAAAGAGCATTGCTATGTAGAGAGAGAAAGTAGATACTTAGCAATTAGCAATGTGTGTTTATTCTACACATTTAACAATTTATATACTGTATTGCTTAACTACAAATTGTTTCAACTGCATGTTTAGTCAGAAGGACTCATGGGAAAGAACTCATAAATGAAATAAATAATAATAAGTAACTACCTCCAATTGGTAACTGTTTTTTACTGTGGTATGCCAATTGTAGAGTTGTTGCAGTAAAGATGTTCTGTCATTAGCATTTGAACATTCTAGACCATTGTTGGGGGGAAATAATGTACCATGTAGCCCTTAAGACAAAAATGGGTATTCCAGAAGCCTTGCTAGTGCAGGAACATCACAAGCAACTATATTGCCATTTAGGGTTGGTTGGTTATAATTTGATTTGGCTACTAGAGAAGTGATTTCCTACATTGCCTGCTACAAATTGTGTAATATTCCATTTCTTTTCCTTTAAGACATGCTTTATTTACCTATGCTGTGCTGTTATGCATTCTTACCTGAGAATACTTCTCATTGAATATGGTGGGATTAATGTCTGATTAAGCATGCATAGGAATGTGCTATATGTAGCAGAAGTCACAGATTATTATTGCACTGGGCCCATTCTAAAATCCCATGGAGGGGAGGGAATAGGAAAATAAGGAGGAATGAATGTGAACCAAAGAAGTAGTTAGGGTGAAAATGGGAGGTCTACAAAATAAATTTTAAGAAAGAGAGCCTGCATTTTTATGAACGAGTTGTATTAGATGATTTTTGTAATTGTTTTTCTGTTTGCTTTAGGCCAGAACACAAAGCGAGAGACTGGCAGAAAAGTCCAGACCGGAAATATTAATGCTGCTAAGGTATATTTTTCTGTAAAATGCATTAGGGATGTGGTGACCAGATAAAAAGAGGGTAATACTTTTTTACTTTTAACCATTGCCTAATAAAGAAAATTTCATCAAGGACACAAAGCTCTCCTGCCAGCATTCCTTCTTCTGTATTTGTTTAGTCTAAAAAGAGACGACGGGCAGACACACAAACACAAAGAAATAGAAGTCATTCCTCATTGAAGTTTTGGGTTAAAGTTGGCTCCTGGGTCTGAAAAGACTGAAGGCTGCTGATTTAATATTTGATGCAACAAACTGTCAAGCCTTTGCATAATAATATCTAATTACCTTTCCCCCATGGTCTCCAGAGTTCACTGTCTTTTCACTTCCTTTCAGTAGCCCACAGTTCTCCTGTCTCCTAGCCAAACAGATCTTTTTCCTCCCTGCACAGAAGATGACCTGTTTTTAAGTGTTCTGTTGGCAACAGCTTGCTCTTCAGATGTTGGAATGTTTATGAATATTCCATAGTATCACAGCATGTTTAGGCTTACAGTTGACAGGCAGTAGCTAATTTTGTGTCTCATAATGTTTCTGAAATTCAGCGCATAAGTATCAAGGATGTACCTAAGCTTTTCTTTTAAAATCATGTTGCCTTATCAATTCCTTCCATTTCAGACCATTGCTGATATCATCAGAACATGCTTAGGACCAAGGGCCATGATGAAGGTGAGAATACTTTTTCCCATCATTGCTCCATTAATTCACAGTAAAGAGAGAATCTGAATACACATCTTCTTTTGTTGATATTGCATTCCATGTAATCTGACATAAGTGTTTCTAAATCTCCAATGCAGATGCTGTTGGACCCAATGGGTGGCATAGTTATGACCAATGATGGCAACGCTATTCTTAGAGAAGTAAGTCTCCTTGGTGCTCACAGGAGCTGTAGTTTCTTAGGGCTTAGCCAAAAGGCAGGCACAGCCTAAGAAATAACTATATAGTCTGTCTTGCCACATATGATTTGAAGAATTGTGAAATTGAACAGTGGGAAGTGCCTCTTAATGGGAATGCCCCAAAATTAACTTTAACAGCCAAAATGGCTTTTGAGAAGCACTTTAGGGCAGCCTTCATGCTCTTATTCCACCTGAAACAGGAGTATAGGGGCTGCCTTACCTTGTTTTTCAAAAGCACTGTTTGAAGCAACTTGCACGCTTCTCTTGTCCACTCGAAGGAAAAGTGCGCAATCTGCTTCAAACAGTGCTTTTGGGAAGTGCTTTAAACTCTGCTCACCAGATGAAATAGGGATTAATCCTGCTGCCTTGGCTGTATGATCCTGTTCCCTTCTGGGAACAGGATGCACGGCCAATATAGTGAAGCATTAAACCCTGTCCTGTAATCCCATTCCATCTCTATGTAGGTCTAATTCAAGACCCCCTGGTGTTTCAGGAGGTTTCAATAAGGGAGCAGGAGTGCTCTAGAATGCAAGGTTTGTTCATGAGTCCTTCCTTGCCTTTACAGATTCAGGTCCAGCACCCAGCTGCCAAGTCCATGATTGAAATCAGCCGCACTCAGGATGAAGAGGTGGGCGATGGGACCACATCTGTGATTATACTTGGTAAGATCACTCTGTGTATGCTCTTGTATGCCTGCCTGCACAAAAGAAACCGTAAATCAGAGAAGCATGTTGGTGTGTTAAATGGCCACAAATGATTCACCTCTATTGAGGTGTTGTGGGTATCATTGTGTTGGAGACAATAGAAATATTGAACACTGGACGCCACCTGTTATTTGAATGAATGGGATCTGGACACAAGAGCATTGTGATTCTGTTTCACAGATCCCTTTCATTTCAATGGGACATGCAGGAGAATCTCTCTGGCTTTGACCCTGTGTTAAATGGTGGGGGGTACTATTTGGATTTGCCAGCTCTTTGTAAAAAAAACCAACATGTTCATAGGTGCTTGCATATTAATGAAGCCAATTTAACATGAAAAGGTGTTGGCTCTCCCCAATATGATCCATTCTCAAGAGAGCAAACCTAGATAGAGCTTGTAACATGAAAGAATCAGATAGTCTAGCATTATTAGCAGCAGTCTAGCCCAATACTTCTGTCTTGGTCCACTGTGAGTCACTTGCTGTCAAAAGGAACTATTTCTCCTCCATGCCTGGAATTGACGACACTTCTGGTTTTTGCCTCTATTTTGTACCAGCTGGCAGAGCGATCATTGGGGGAGACCTGGGGATAAAGGTCTTGAGAGGCTCTGACTAATTTGTGTCACTGGCCATAACTTGTGCTAACTGTAGTTCATTACTGTGTGCAATTCAGAAGCATTGCAGTTGGTTGCAGAAATCCTCATTAACTGCTCTCTGTTTGCTGTTTAGCTGGTGAGATGTTGTCAGTTGCAGAGCACTTCCTTGAGCAGCAGATGCACCCAACAGTGATCATTAGTGCATACCGAAAAGCTCTGGATGACATGATCACTGCTCTGAAAAAGATCAGGTGAGCAGGGAAGCTGAAAAGTAGAAGGGAATATGGTGGGTGGGCAGGTGATCTGATGACCCATCTCTGGACACCCGACGGATGTGACAGAAAAGCAAATGAAAAGCCCAGAGCTAAGTAGAAGTGATGCAAGAGTAGTTGTGATCATCACTTTGCCCAAATGTTTGTGCATCAAGGTGCAAATTCACATTTGTTCCCTGTCTATTCCTTTCTGAGGAGGGACCCTTATTTACATGATATACTAAATTATTTGCATGTGGAAGGTCCCAGGGTTCTCTGCCTGAGATCTTGAAGTTCTGTTGTCAGAATGGACAGTATTGGAGTAGATGAAATACTTGACTTGGTTTAAGCATCTTTGATAAGAGCAAAGCATTACAAATCAAAATAAAGTTGAAACATGTAGCTGGGGCAGTTGCAGAGAACTTCATGACCATCCAATCTGCTTCAAGTATGCTTTGATTTGGTCTTTGGTTGTCCCCAAAGTCTACTAGCACGCTCAGCCAGCAGTGAACTGCGTAAAGTTCTATTCTGTTTGTCTTCTGGATGACATGCTTTATGCTTGGTTTTTGCAGCACTCCAGTCGACATTGGCAACCGAGAAGCCATGCTTAAAATAATCAACAGTGCCATCAGCACAAAGGCTATCAGTCGCTGGTCAGATCTGGCCTGCACCATTGCCCTCGATGCAGTCAGGACAGTGGAGTTTGAAGAGAATGGCAGGAAGGAAATCGACATCAAGAAATATGCCAAAGTAGAAAAGGTACAAAGGGAAAAAATGTACTGCTTTTTGAAGGCCTGGAAGAAAAGTATTTGAAGCCCCTTAGGAATCACTGACACCATCTTACATTTGTGAAATAAACAAACCAAAATACAGAGAATGAATATAGATTGATCCTTCTGAGGTCATATTTGCTTTCAAGTGTGGAAGAGCCTTGCTCTCAGAGTCAGAATATTGTTTAAAGCATAGTTTATAATATACCAAAACATAAAAGGTAAAGGACTCCTGGACAGTTAAGTCCAGTCAAAGGCGACTATGGGATTGCAGCGCTCGTCTCGCTTTCAGGCCAAGGGAGCCGGCGTTTGTCCACAGTTAGTTTTCCAGGTCATGTGGCCAGCATGACTAAACCGCATATATACAATCAAAACAAAGGGAAGGTTATAATAAAACACATCCACAAGCATTACCACCTACATGCCTTCGTAGCCACAAATACAAAAGAGATTGCCTTTCCCCCACTTTTCTCTTGTTCCTGACTTGTGGGTGTCCTCTTTGCCTCATCCAGATTCCCGGTGGCTTTATTGAGGATTCATGTGTCCTGCGTGGGGTCATGATCAATAAAGACATCACTCACCCCCGGATGCGTCGCACCATCAAGAACCCCCGCATCATCTTGCTGGATTGCTCATTGGAGTACAAGAAAGGCGAGAGTCAGGTATGTTGGGCTGCAAGTCTCATCTGCTCTTTAGTGCTGAGGGCTGGAATGAGTTGAACCCAAGCACTTCTCACATCTTTTTAAACATTGTATTCTTATTGTTATCAGTTCAGATACAAAAGATACAATTCAAGATACAAGAAAGGAAAGAAAGAGCTAGCCATCTAAACAATAATTGAGATTATAATTTGTGATCAAATGATACAGGCTCATCATGCCCTCGGCAGTCTCCATTGATGGATTTATGTTTTCTTGTACCTTAGAAGGTAAAGCTAACTCTCAGTGTGCTGGCTGAAGCTGATGGAAGTCATAGTCCAAAACATCAGGAGGGTATCAGGTTGGGAAAAGTTGACCCACCATTTTATGTACCTCTTATTCTTTTAAGAGAATTATAAGCATTATATATTGTCAAAGTGGTCAGGAGATACACTTTCCAGTTAGTAGAGGATGCATATTTAACTTTCCAGTTAGTGGAGGATGCTTCGGCCTAAAAGGCAGCAAATAACGAAATAAGCAAAAGTTTATGAAAGAACCAAGTATGCCCAGTGGAGTATAAATCTCACTTGTCTTCTTTTATGCAGACTGACATTGAAATAACTCGTGAGGAGGACTTTGCTCGCATTCTGCAGATGGAGGAGGAGTTTATTCATCAGATGTGCGAGCACTTGATCAAGGTCAAACCAGATCTCATCATCACAGAGAAGGGAATCTCAGGTAAACACCAAAGTGTTTCTGTGGGTAAACATCTGGTTATTAAAATCTTCTCACCTCCCTGCCTTTGCATTGTACTTAATATTTTTTTGTTTTCAGACCTGGCACAACATTTCCTAATGAGAGCCAATATCACAGCCATACGCCGGGTGAGGAAAACTGACAATAACCGGATTGCAAGGTGATTGCAACACTGATTTTTGGTTTTGATTTTTTTATCAATACAAGCTGGTAATGTTGAAGTGAATGAACATGTTTTTGATGGCATGCCAAGGGTGCTTTCTCTTCTTCTGCATTCCATCAGTTTGTTTTTAATCTTTAGGGTAGCAGCTATCTTAGCCCAGGGCAGAGCATAGTGGTGAGGAGCCAGATATTCTTCTACTTTCCCTCCTTGTTACTACATGCTGGCTGAGGATGAAAGCTCTGATGTTCTGTCTGTTTAGTCAGGATTGTATATATCTTTTGGGGAAAATTTGGAAGCGTGGGAGAATGCTTAAGTTCTGGAAACTTCCTTTTATGCCTTAAGCCAGCTGTGGGGGGGAGTAAGGGATTAGAAGCTTCCTGATATCACTAGTAGGAAACACGGATGGTTGGGGGAGGAAACTTCACTGCCTGGCCTTCAAAACTGCAAACTTATCTGAAACCAGGCAGAGAGGCTAGGCATGCAGCTGATTAGATGCCAGCTTGATTTGTGTCCTGAAGGAAGGGTTGCCAATCCTCTGAAGAGCAGATGAGGACACAATTTCCCAGCGGTTCCGAGACCCAGTTTTCCCCTCTTCAGAATTATCCACTAGCAAGAAAACGAAACTGTTGGTAATGCCTGTCCTCCAAGGAAGAGTCTTGGGTGCAGGTGTGGAGCTACAGCATTGGAGTTGTGTCTTTTGCTCTTTTTCTGCAGGACCTGCGGGGCTCGTATTGTCAGCCGCCCAGATGAACTGCGTGAGGAGGATGTTGGGACTGGGGCAGGACTTTTTGAAGTGAAGAAAATTGGGGACGAGTACTTTACATTCATCACTGAGTGCAAGGAGCCCAAGGCCTGCACCATTATGCTCCGGGGCGCTAGCAAAGAGATTCTGGCGGTAAGCACCCAGTCATTAATAGGAGACAGATAGGCAACAACTTTTGTTCAGGGCTTTTTTTTTTCTGGGGAGACAGGAGAGATGTGGCTTTGGAATTGAATCACTTAAAGATGATCCAAATCTATGTCAACCTGTTTTGAATGTCAAGAGTTTAAAAGAACCCTCTGGAACATCTAGTCCAGCCTTCCTCAACATGGTGCCCTTCAGATATTTTGGATAGCTCCTGTTATTCCCAGCCAGCATGGCCAACGGTCAAGGATGATTGGAGTTGTAGTCGAAAACATCTTGAGAGCAGCAGATTGAGGATGGCTAGTCTAGATCACTTCCAAGAAGCTCTCTGAAACTTAATATCTTTCAAACTCCTGATGGCTCTATGTGCACTGTTTGTTTTCAGAATTAAAGTTGGCACTTGCTTTGAGTGTAGTCCTAAAACTTTTTTGTTTTTGAAATGTTGGTGTGTTTGCTGCCCCGAGATCCTTCAGGAAGGGCAGGAGAAAAATTCAGTTAAGAATAAAAAGGTTTATCTTTTAGAGTAATGAGTGTGAATAGCCTGTCCTTGGGTAAGTTAGTCCCTCTGGGTGTTCTGTGTGTATTTCTGCATCAGGAATAGTTGGCGCATTCTGTTGCTCCTTATAGAGAAATGCCTTGGAATTGCCTGTGCTCGGTGGATTTTGTCTAAGGCAAGGTGAAAACAGTGACGCCTGCACCAAGCAGCCTCCCCTGTGGGTGCTTCACGAGAGGCTTTCTGTATTTCATTAGTTATTGTATCCACAGCCATCTCCCCTTTGAAATGTTCACCAGTTTGCTAAGCATTGTGGCATGAAATGTGAACCTTTGCACTCTCTCCTCTTCCCCTTTCTTGCAGGAGGTGGAGCGCAACCTCCAGGATGCCATGCAGGTCTGTCGGAATGTCCTGATTGATGCTCAACTGGTGCCGGGAGGTGGTGCTTCTGAGATGGCCGTTGCTCATTCCTTGACAGAGAGGTCGAAGGTCATGACTGGGGTGGAGCAGTGGCCCTACCGTGCAGTTGCCCAGGCCCTAGAAGTCATTCCCAGGACCCTGATTCAGAACTGTGGCGCTAGTACCATCCGCACACTCACTTCACTACGGGTAAGGGATGTGTTTGCTGTTGCTGCTGTTCTGCTCTGATTCCTCTCCTTTTGTCCTTGCCGCTAATAGCTGAAGATTGTCAAAAGCAAGAATTGTGCTAGGTGCTCTGTGCAGAGTAGAAATGATACTGTCTGCTCAGAGGCCCCTAGAAATCATTCCAGAAAAGATTGTGAGTTTTGAACCTCAAATGTTAAATCAGCTGGGAGTGAGCATGAGCTGAGTAGATGGGAGTCCTTTAGGAATGGTCACAGGGCTGCTTCATGACCTTTGGAACTTTCTTTACAGAAGCGTGGTATTGGTGGGGTGGCAACTGGATTGTTCAGTTGAATCAATAAGTAGAAATCGGGCATTTCTGATATTGCATTGCATCAGGACTTTCTATTGTTGCTTACAGGCCAAGCACACCCAGGAAGGCAGTCAGACCTGGGGAGTAAATGGGGAGACTGGAGCCTTGGCAGACATGAAGGAGCTGGGTATATGGGAGCCTTTGTCTGTCAAGCTGCAGACCTACAAGACAGCTGTAGAGGTAAGAGAGAAACCACATGCCTGATTACACAGAAGCCAAAGTTTTCACTACCCTGCCAAAAGAGGTCTGTGGCAAGAAGTGGGTGTAAAGTCTGCCTTGTTCATTGCAAGTGAAATTTTTATTCCAAAATTCTCTTCTGGGAGAATGCTTTCTTCCCTCTGCAGTCTGCTGCTATGTGCCATGTTCATACAAGAGCACTGAAAGAATTCTTACTGGCTGCCCCACGACTTTGCTTCTCTAAGCCTGTTGATCAGGCACAGGGAACCTGTAGCCCTTCAGACTACATACATCTCACATAATGCCTGAGTGTTGGCCATGCTAGCTGTTGTGAGCTGGAGGCCAACAATATCTGGAGGCCAACAAGTTATTCAGTCACGTTGAACATCTTTGGAAAACCCTTTTATATATTTTGGGTTAAGTTTGATAATGAGAGTGAAAAGACGGCCTAATTTGCTAGTCTGACTTTCTTGGATGCATTATATTTTTAGTTTAGTTGCCCATCTTTTTAATCTCATGTCCCCACCTGTCTTAGGACATGCTGTAATCTATAAAATATACCATATTGGCACAAATATAAGACACACCCGCAAATAAGCCGCACCTTTAAAATTGAAGGGGGAGGAGAAAAAATATATATAACCAGGCTACTTCCTGTGGGGGGGGGGAGCTGGACTGCTTTGCTGGCGGCCTTTCCACCTTCCCCCTTCCTTAGGCAGCTCAGGGAAGGCTTGGGAGCAGCGGGCAGGTTGAGCGTGGCTGCTCCATGCTCCCAGCTGTTCTCTGGAGGGGGGGATCTGCATCACTTTGCCGGCGGTCTCCCCCCCCTCCCCTAGCGGAGGCTTGGGAGTGGCGGGCGGGCTGCACGCCATTGCCCCATGCTCCTGGCTGCTCTCTGGGGGATGAGAGCCCTGTCACTTTGCCGGCAGCCTCCCCCCCCCCCCGACTGCCAGGGAAGGTTTGGGAGCAGCGGGCGGTACACCGCATAAGGTCACAAATACAAGCCACACTTATATTCCGCATTGGCGGAATTGGGGTGTGTGGCTTATATTCAGGCCAATGTGGTAAAAACAGTGCTCTAATTGATGCTTGTGAAGTGGGTGAAAAAAATGAATGGTGATCATCCAGTTCTATGTTGGTGTTGGGCACACCAAGGAGAAAGTCTAGGATCATGCAAGATTAAATTGGGCATTTGGATAGAATCTGAGCTTCGATGCAATTCCTGGAGCCAACATTGTACTAGGTTTAAAGTTCTATGTCTCAGATTCCGCAAACGTATTTAAAGTACAGACACACACAAAACCTGGGGGCTGTAGTTTTCCCCTCAGAGCTACAATTCCCAGTGCCCCTTGTCAAGCTACAGTTCACAGGATTCTTTGGGGGCAGTGCTTTAAATGTATGGTGTGTATACAGCCATAGTATAAAGACCAGTTGGCAACTTGTGTTATCTTACAAATCACAGGAGTATAGGATGGGAATTCTGCCTCTCCCAAGATTATTGTTCTTACTGACAAAAAGTTTTCTCCACCTTAGACTGCTGTCCTCCTCCTGCGTATTGATGACATTGTTTCGGGCCATAAGAAGAAAGGAGATGATCAAAGCCAGCAGCAGCCTGGAGCCCCAGATGGACCCCAAGAGTAACTTTGTGGAGTTTGGAAAGAGCTATAGGGAAAGCCATGCGCTGGGATAGCTGGACATGGAAACCACCTGGATTGATTTTGAGTGCTGCTTTTCTTCTCTCTCCCCTCCCCCACCTGGGTTCAAGGGCAGTCAGTGTCCAAATACCAATTTGTTTCAAGCGGAGAGAAAAAAGGAAGGCCAATGATGCGTTGGTTACCCCCATTCTGTTAAGGAGACACTGACGCTTTATTTAAACGTATACTGTAGCTTCTTTGTGGCTTTATTAATAAAAATGTCACCACATTCATAGATCAATTTTCTTTGTCACTTCTTCCTGTCCATAGCTGTAATGAGACTTCTTTCTGTGGTGTGGTCTCAAATCCAGCTGCTTTGGAGCAGTTTCACACTTTGTGCACCAGCATAGCCAGGCTTGCCTTGGGCAAGGGCTACAGCCATACTCGTCTGTCTTGTGCATGTATCTTAAGCACCTGATTGATACAGTCAAATATTTTTGAAAATGTCCATTTTTTCCTCCCCTAAGGGAATTCCAAACAGTTAACATCAAGCAATATTAATAATTGATGCCATATCAAAGGTATGATGAAACCATTACAGAACTGGTAAGCAGAACAGAGTGCCAGTTTAGTTTTCCCCAGTGTAGCACAACTTAAACAAGCCAGATCTTCACCAGCCACCAGAAGGCATATAGTGAGGTGGCCATATGAGAGGGCACTCCACAGTGCTGGCCCCACAATCATAGAGTCCCTGTTGTTCATGCAACATACAACTACTGAACATAAAAATGTTAGCAAATGCGTTTTGACCCTCAAGTCTTCCTTAGTGGTGCTAATTGCATATATATACCTGCAGATCACTGCAGATGGTGACAGAAGTCATGAAATTAAAAGACGCCTGCTCCTTGGGAGAAAGGCGATGGCAAACCTAGAAAGCATCTTAAAAAGCAGAGACATCACCTTGCCAACAAAGGTCCGTATAGTTAAAGCTATGGTTTTCCCAGTAGTGATGTATGGAAGTGAGAGCTGGACCATAAAGAAGGCTGATCGCCGAAGAATTGATGCTTTTGAATTATGGTGCTGGAGGAGACTCTTGAGAGTCCCATGGACTGCAAGAAGATCAAACTTATCCATTCTGAAGGAAATCAGCCCTGAGTGCTCACTGGAAGGACAGATCCTGAAGCTGAGGCTCCAATACTTTGGCCACCTCATGAGAAGAGAAGACTCCCTGGAAAAGACCCTGATGTTGGGAAAGATGGAGGGCACAAGGAGAAGGGGACGACAGAGGACGAGAAGCTACAAACGAGTTTGACCAAATTGCGGGAGGCAGTGGAAGACAGGAGTGCCTGGCGTGCTCTGGTCCATGGGGTCACGAAGAGTCGGACACGACTAAATTACTAAACAACAACAACCTACATCCAGTTTGACGTGACCTGCAGATGTTGGAGAACGATTTACAAACATCCCAGAAACGAATTGGTAGCCAGTACAGTCAGCCCAGGATCGGTATAATATGCTCAAACTGTCTTGCCCCGGAGAGCAACCTGGCACTGGCTGAAGTTTCCAAACTGTCTTCAGAGGCACACCATGTAAAAACCATATAAACAAGTTTAAAACACATCATGTACTCTTAATTACCTGCATAGGCCTGGTGAAATAGAAAACTTCAAAGGCATTTAAAAGTTGAAGCAGAAGGTACCTGCTGCGTCTTTATTAACAAGAGTATCCCACAATACTAGGCTGATAAAATTAAAGGCTGTTTCTTGTTTGCAAATGAGCCTCACCAACTTAGGGAATGGCCAATGATGCTTCTGCTGATGATCTCTGATGGAGCTGGGGTATATATAAGGTAACCTGGACCTAAGTTCAGAACTTTGTAAACTAATCTGGCTTGGAAGAAGATAGGCAGCCAAACAAAGATATCCCATGTTCTTGGCCAGATGCCCCCACCAGCATTCTGACTGACAGATTCTGCACCAGCTGCAGCTTCTGAACTAGACCCAAGGGCAGCCCCACATCAAGCCTTGAAGTTACCAATGCATGGCATACAGTGATCAAACTATCCCTGCCCAGGAACAGCTGTAGCTGAGAACCAGACAAAGCCATCCAAGTTGGTGGCCATCATTGCCTCCAGTGGGAGCAACTTCCATAGTTTATGAGCTGTGTGAAGCACTTTACAGTATTTTACATATACAGGGTAAAGTGTTGCTTCCTGCAGAATACAGAAAAGAGCAAAAAAACAGGGGTTTTGGGGAGGCATTTGGTTAGCCACTGTGAGGCCAGGATGTGGGACATGCAGCATGACACTGTTATTCTGGTCCACAAGCCTCCGTGCTTTTCCTTCTGCTGCAAGAATCCGGGTTCCGTTCCATTCTCTCCCAAGAAAAGAAACCCAGCAAGCCGACTCCTCCACGCAGCGGCCCCTTTAAGAGCCTCCTCCCTTTTTAAGAATGAACCGGAATGATCAGCTGCAGGCGTCACGTGGTCTTGCAGCCCTGGCAGTTGGAGGAGCAACATGCTGGCAGGCGGCGGCGGCTGGGTCTGGCTGCCCCTCCTGTGGCTGGTGGGGAGCCGGGCAGGGGATCCCGCCGGGTATAAGAGGAAGGTAGGACGGCCCAGGGGCCGGTGGGTGGATGCCCTCCTTGGAGGAGATTTATTTCTAAGGGATGTTTGAGGGCTGGGTGAGGTCAGCCGCTGCCAGCCTGGGCTGGCTCATGGTGGCTGGGGCTGATGGGAGCTGTAGTCCAAAACATCTGGTGGACGGGCAGGTTGGCAAAGGCTAGGAGCCTCGGGAGCTGCCTTATGCAGAGTCAGAGCATTGGTCTATCTAGCTCAGTGTTGCCGGCACTGACTGGCAGCAGCCGCTCTCCTGGGTTCTGGCCAGGGGACATTCCCAGCCCTACCTGCCTTATACTGACTCAGACCATGCTCCATCTAGCTCAGTATTGTCTACACTGACTGGCAGCCGTGGTTCTCCAGGATTTGGGGCAGGAAGTCTATTCCAACCCTACCTGGAGATGATGTTGGGGATTGAACTTTGGAGCTTTTAACATACAACCCAGGTGCTCTCCCTCTGAGCTCTGGCTCCTTCTAGTGTCATGGGAAGTTGCCTTATACCAAGTCCGACCATTCGTCCATCTAGCTCAGTATTGCCTGCACCGGTTGGCAGTGGCATTCCGGGGTTTCAGGCAGGGATTCTATTCCAACCCTACCTGGACATGCTACTGGAGATCGCACCTGGGATCTTCTGCATGCAAAGCAAATGCTCTCCAGCTTTTCTCAACCTGTGGGTCCCCAGATGTTGTTGAACTACAACTCCCATCACCCCTAGCTAGCAAGGCCAGAGCTCAGGGATTATGGGAGTTGTAGTCCAACAACATCTGGGGACCCACAGGTTGAGAACCGCTGCGAGTCTACCCACTGAGCTGCAGCTGACGCTGATCAATGTTGTGTACCCCAGGAATGGGATGCCCCTCTGGTCCTCCAGGTGTTGGGCTCCATTGCCCATCCACCTGGCAATATAGTTCAGCAACACCTGAAGCTTTATTTTTACATGCTAATTTACACTTATTATGTTTTATTTTCTCTGTTACGCCTGTTGAAGGAAAGAAAAGTGGGGGGCGGGAGAGAGAACGACCTGTGAAAATGAGAAAAACAGGAAGAGAGAGGAAAACTGTGCTGTGTTGTGGGTGGATTTTAGGACTAGGGGATTTCCATGTGGGCTCCAACCATTTCAAAGACCCAACTTTGAATCTTGTTCTCCCAAATGGGAGCCAGTTGTTGCTTTTAACCACTGTGTGTTTTTATGAGTTCCAAATCCTTGCTCCGTCATAAAGCCCTGCAAGATTCCTCTTGGGGCTAGTCAGCATTTCTGTTTTATATTTTAATCCTCCTTCCTCTCTGTTGCTCCGGAAGGCATGGTTTTCCCTCTGTGTTATCCTCACAGCATCCGTGTAAGGTAGGGCAAGGCAGAATAGAAGTGCCTGGGCCACAGAGGTCACCCAGTGAGTTTCATGGCTCAGTGGGGATTTGAACCCCTAGCCTGACACTCAGTCCACTGAACAATGCCAGCTCTCCACCTCTGAGCCTGGCCCACCACGTAAGCTTGTTGTGAGGGTGAGATGGAAGCAGAGCCAAACATACACCACCTTCAGCTTCCTGGAAGGAAGTGTGGGGTTAAAATACAAAAAAAAGGATGCATGTGCATGTTTTTAAAATGGCAGATCCAATCTTGTAAGCTGCGATTCACAACTAGAACCAAGACTCTGAGCTTTTCGAAGACAGTGTGTTCCTGCATTGTCTGATTTTTGCCTCCCGAAAATCTTGCGCCAGGGCCAAATCTGACTCCTGGGAATCACCACTTGTTCCTCTGATCTCTGGATGGGACACCAGTGTGTTAGACTTCTCTGGTGCCCTGTTTTTTATACTGAGGGTGAGGAGATCAACAGGGGTCCCAAGCAGGAGTTTCAGACTCTCAAATCCTGCCTTTGGCCTGTGAAAAATATGTATGTGTGCATTGGTATTCCCTGCTTAGAAGCCAGATCAGGAGTCTGTAGGGACTTAATTTTTCTCCTGGTGAAACACTACCACCAAGGTGCAAAGTTAGGGAATCAAATCCATTCATTTCCTGTCAGTGTTCGGGGTGTAATAAAACCCACATTCCAACCTCATTGCCTGCTTTCCCACTCTAAGCTGCTTGGGCTGAGGCAAATTACAGGTTTGTTTGTGTTTAAAAAAATACTTTTTTCTTGACGTTTTTAAAACCAAGGCCCAAAATGCACTGCAGTAAAAATACAAGGAAGGAAAATGGTGATCTTCCCTTAGTTCCGCAATCACTTTTGGTTTCACAGTACATTAATATTTTTTTAAAATGGAGACTTGTCCTTATTTGCTGGACTAACATCAGAAAGAAGAGTAATAAACACAGTCCTGGACTGCCTTTCTCAATATGGTTAGAAATTCTTTTCTTTAACTTCTAAAAGTTGTCAACCCTAGAAGAAGTTCTTAGTGAGCTGATATGTAAGGCAAGTATTCCTTGCTTTTCAGTTATGTAATACTTTCAGTCCATTCTTTTTTTTACAGTGGGAATTAGATATGCTGATCTGGTCATATTTCAGTGTTTTGAAATGGCCATTGACAAAGGCAGGAGGGATTTGCAATTCAAAACTGCTAGATCCCAAGTTGGCTTTGGATTGTAGTTTTCT
Organism: Podarcis raffonei; assembly: GCF_027172205.1. NCBI lineage: Eukaryota > Metazoa > Chordata > Lepidosauria > Squamata > Lacertidae > Podarcis > Podarcis raffonei. The sequence continues at coordinate 15,965,786 of NC_070617.1, forward strand.
TTGAAAATAAACTAAATGAAGCTCGAAGCACTCTCTTCTCTGACAGTTCTCTACACCACGGGAGGGATTTTTGCATGCCCCCTGTCCCCACCCAGCACTGGCTTGAGTCTCCCAGAAGATTGCCCAGATGTGGGAATGTGACTCTTGAGCTGTGTGTTGAGTGTTGGGCTAAAACCCGGGCAAGACCAGGATTCGAATCCGCACTCAGCTACGAAACTCATTAGGTGACCTTGGGCCAGTCACTGCTTCTCCCAACCTAACCTACCTCACAGGGTTGTTGTGAGGATAAAAATGGGGAGGAGAGGAGGACAATGTATGCCATTTCCTATTCCTTGGAAGAAAGAAGGTGGGATGCAATAAATAAATAAGTGAAACACTCTTAGGCCACAGGTAATGAAAAGCCCATAAGGGACGCGGATGGCGCTGTGGGTTAAACCACAGAGCCTAGGGCTTGCTGATCAGAAGGTTGGCGGTTCGAATCCCCGTGACGGGGTGAGCTCCCGTTGCTCGGTCCCAGCTCCTGCCAACCTAGCAGTTCGAAAGCACGTCAAAGTGCAAGAAGATAAATAGGTACCACTGTGGCGGGAAGGTAAACGGCGTTTCCGTGCGCTGCTCTGGTTCGCCAGAAGCAGCTTAGTCATGCTGGCCACATGTACGCCGGCTCCCTCGGCCAGTAAAGCAAGATGAGCGCCGCAACCCCAGAGTCGTCCGCAACTGGACCTAACGGTCAGGGGTCCCTTTACCCTTTACCTAATGAAAAGCCCAAGGCCTGGCAAAAAAGAAGTGTTTATGCCTGGTGCCTAAAGATACGTAATAATGACTTTGCCCGGCGTTTGTGAAGCAGATTTAACACCCTGGTGGGGACGCCCATTTCCAGGTCTCCCTGGAGTATAACCCTGGCTGGAACAGCTCTGCCGTGAACCTCCTGCACGTCCGGGCGGTGGGTCTCAACGACACCATCCATTATGTCTGGAGTACCATCGGGGCACCCACTGTGTTGCTGGTCTACACAAGAAGCCAGAGCAGTGGTCTCCACGTCAACTGGACCCGGCTCCTCTCCCCCTCGCCCTCCGGAGCCATCCAGGTCGAGCCAGCTGGAAGCGTTTTGTATTCCATGGCTGTCATCTTTTCCAAGGTAAGCTTGGGGGCCTGCGGAGTCTGAAATGAAGGCAGGAGGTGGTGTGTGGGGTCATCCAAGTGGAGTGGAACGAGAATGGCAGCAGTGGGGAGAAAAGGGGTGTGAACATAACTGCTCCAGGACATTGGGCATCATCTGGCTAGCCACTATGAGAACACGGTGCTGGGCTAGATGGGGCCTACTTTGGCCTAATCCAGCTGGGCTCGTCCTACATTAACACGGATGTTTCTAGGTGTTTGAGTACAACGGCACAAAGACCTCAGATCTCTCCAAAGCTAATGCAAGCAGCTTCTACCCTACCTATGATTTGGCCAACTTCACCTGGGACAGCCTTGATGGCCGGCTGAACGAGACTACTTTGACAGCAACGTTTCAGGGGGTTGGCCCCGACTCTGGAGGAACCTTCCGGAACGGAAGCATCTCCTTCCAGGTAAAAAAGGGCGTGGCTTCCCCTCCGACAGGTCAGAGAGCCAGTTGCTGCGTGTTGTCATGACGGGCTGTTGTAGATCATTCCGTATATCTAATCAGTGATGCAAGGTGGAATTTTTCTCTCTTCGACAATGGATGGGTGTCAGTTGCAAATAAATACAGTGGTACCTCGGGTTAAGTTCTGGAGGTCCATTCTTAACCTGAAACTGTTCTTAATCTGAAGCACCACTTTAGCTAATGGGGCCTCCTGCTGCTGCTGCGCTGCCGGAGCATGATTTCTGTTCTCATCCTGAAGCAAAGTACTTAACCCGAGGTAATATTTCTGGGTTAGTGGAGTCTGTAACCTGAAGCGTATGTAACCCGAAGTACCACTGTATAAGGCAGCTTTGTTTTTTCCAAACTTGGTTCGCTAGATGAAAGTCAAATAAACATGCTAAATTAGATCACTTTTTCGGGAGGGCATGGGGAACATCTGTGGCTGCGCATAGTTAAACTATGGAACTCGCTGCCACAGGAGGCTGGGATGGCCACCAATTTGGATGGCTTTGAAAGAGGATTCAACAGATTCATGGAGGAGAAAGCTATCAATGGCTACTAGCCGTAATGACTATGCTCCGTCTCCATACTTGGAGGCAGCAAAGCTTATGAATACCAGCTATGGAAACCACAGGAGTGGAGAAGGTTCTTGTGCTCAGGTGCTGCTTGCGGGTTTCCCATAATGGGCATCTGGTTGGCCACTGTGGGAACAGGATGCTGGACTAGATGGGCCACTGGAATTGAAATGGAATTGAAATATAAGGAATTGAAGGAGGAGGGCTGGGGAACCTTTGGCCCTACATATGTAGCTTGATCCAGCCCCCATTGTCTCCACTGGCCATACTGTTTGGGGCTCATGAGAGTTGGCAGTCCAATGATACACCTGGACAGCCGTGGCTTCTCCACCCTGGGCTGTTTTTATCCAGCTATGCCACAGCACGTCTCTTGCAACTGCAGGGCACGCACTGTGAGACTCTCTTGCCTAACCAGCCAACTTTCCACCGTTGGCGGTCCCCGTCGCTGCTCCCCAGGTGACGGCGTATGAAGAGACCGGCCGCGACGGCCTGCTCCCGCGTCTCCTGCACACAGCCAACAGCTCCAAGGTGGACTTTGTCATGCGCGGGGTCGCTCCTCGGGGCAACCGCTCTCGCTTTGCACTGGAGATCGTCACCGTGGAGGAGAGAGGCGGGCAGAAGCAGTTGGAATCCACCCGCTCGATTGACGACGAGTATACGCCGACCATATTCGAGGTAATCCCGCTGCTGGGGTACGAAACGTGCAGAAAGGTGCCTCTGAAACGTGTGCAGAGTGTCATTTCCCTGCTATCTAGCCACGCTTAGCTCCAAGTATTGAGGTTAGGAAAAGGGGCTTCTGGCTTAGGAGGGTACCAGAGAGGTAGGCATTAGCCCTAAAATCCCAAACTGAGGCTGGATGGCCATCGGCCAGGGATTCCTTAGCTGTGATTCCTGCATCGTAGGGTGTTAGGACTAGAGGGCTCTTGGTTCCCCTTCCAACTCTATGATTCCTCTTGCCTGGAAATTATTTACCGTATTTTTCCATGTATAACATGCCCCCGTGTATAAGACGACCCCTATTTTTTGGGACTCCAAATTGAGGAAATGGGAGATTGCCCACAGTTGGTGAGCTTTGGGGGGGTTTGCCAACAATCGCTCACCTGCCTGACTGCCACTGCCAATCCCACGCATCGGTGAAGCCACCAGCAGCCGCCAATCACCCGCCCAAATGCCACAGCAGCAAATCGCCGGCAGACCTTGCCGCAGCCACCAATCACCAGACCAAACCAGACCAGTTCTGTGAGGTAGGTTAGAGAGAGACAGACAGACAGACACAAACAGAGAGAGCAGTTGCCTCAAGTTGACTTATTATTAATAGTAGTAGTAATAGGCCAGTGGGATCATTACGCTTTAAATCAGGGGTAGGCAGCCTAATTGCCTTCTAAATCCGGCCCACGGATGGTCCTGGAATCAGCGTGTTTTTACATGAGTAGAATGTGTCCTTTTATTTAAAATGCATCTCTGGGTTATTTGTGGGGCATAGGAATTCGTTCAATTTTTTATTTTTTATTTTCAAAATATAGTCCGGCTCCCCACATGGTCTGAGGGACGGTGGACCGGCCCACAGCTGAAAAAGGTTGCTGACCCCTGCTTTAAATGTATGGTGTGAATGTGATCCTAATTTCATGAATGCCCTCTTTTCCTTTCCTTGGAGCAGATGGCCCAGCTGGTTTCTGTCCCCCGCAACGACAGCGCTGGGTTCAGCTTCCTCCAATGGAAGACGGCAGCGTACAGCGCCTTGCAGCCCAAGCGGGAAGACACCGTCCACTGCGAGTATTACCACCTGGAGACAGAGAATCGCACCGTTCCTCGGCCTAGCATAGCCCACGCCTACTTTGGGGAGGAGCTGGAGGTCCACAATGGCGTGGCCGCCATCAACATCTCCTTCGGCAGCGAGGACAGCGAGGCCTACCAAGAAAAGAGCTACCTGAGCTGGTGAGAAGCGGTCTTGGGGGGCTAGGTTTCTTTTCTCTGTGTAAAAAACAGGTGGGGAAAAGGAGGCCCCTCTTAAACCCCTACGCCACACGGACAGTGGATGGAGAGGAGGGAGAAGCAAGTCTATAAGTTGAGGTAAAGGTACCCCTGACCATTAGGTCCAGTCGTGGCCGACTCTGGGGTTGCGGCACTCATCTCGCTTTATTGGCTGAGGGAGCCGGCGTACAGCTTCTGGGTCATGTGGCCAGCATGACTAAGCCGCTTCTGGCAAACCAGAGCAGCGCATGGAAACGCTGTTTACCTTCCCGCCAGAGCGGTACCTATTTATCTACTTTGACGTGCTTTCAAACTGCTAGGTTGGCAGGAGCAGGGACCGAGCAAAGGAGCTCACCCCGTCACGGGCATTCGAACCGCCAACCTTCTGATCGGCAAGCCCTAGGCTCTGTGGTTTAACCCACAGCGCCCCCCACGTCCCATATAAGTTGAGGTATTGGCTAACAATTTCTCTTCTCTCCCCCCACCCCACCTGTCACCCCTTCCAGGTCTGCGCTGATTGGCTTCGGCGAGCCCCCCAAGGACGGGTTCTCCCCCCTAGTGATCGCAATCCTCGCAGTGGGGCTGGGGACTCCAGTGCTGCTGCTGGTGGGGGGCAGCATCACCGTCCTCGTCTCTCGGAAGAAGCCCTATACAGAGTACGAACCCATCAACTGAGTGTTGTCAGTGGACTGTTGCCCTCAGTGGCTTGGCCAAACTGGCTTCTGGTAGCTTAACTCCAGAGGCATTTCATGCAGCTGTTTCTGGGGAATGTTTCTTCTGTTTCCTTCAGGGGGACGTCTCAGTGGCTTAATTTATCTCCTGGTGAAGATGCTCTGGTCTGCTTACTATGTTTGGGTACCCTCGGTAGATGGATGGTGCTACCTGGTGGGGCCACTTGTCCCCCACCTGTATTCTCTTGAGGGAGGAGGGATGTGTGTTTCAATAGTCCGGCTGCTTATCAGGATCACTCCCCAGAAGTTTCCCTTTCTACCACTTGAAATTATTGTCACTTGGAAGAATCTACCGTGATATGAGCAGTTCTCAATATTCCAGGAGCACAGGGGTGTTTACAATGGGACAGGGAATGTGTGGACCATTAGACATACTTGGACTCCAGCTGCTGTTGTCATCCCTGATCAAGGGCTTCTGGGAGTCGGAGTCTGTCAGCATCTTGAGGGCTGCAAGTTCCCGGTCCCTGGTTTACGGTGCCCATTTCCCAAAGAGGATTCTGTGGTTTTTCTTTCGCTGGGGGACACTGGAGAGGCTGAATTGTCTTTTCATTTCCCCCCCCCCAACACCCTGCGATAAGCTTTGGGGAGGGGTAGTATTTTGGGTCCTCCGTTCCCTCAGACATTCACTTTCTTACCCTCTCAAAAGATAACGGTGTCTTTGCACTGCATTGCTTCATCAACAATCTCTTGACCAGACATCTTTCCAAAGATACGTTCTGCCTTTCATTTTTTTTAAAAAAAGCATTGTCTTGTTTTCAACGGGTGACATTTACAAAGTACTGTTTTTTTAAAAAAACAAAAATATTGCTGAAATGCCTCCTACAGTTGCAAACTTCTTTTCCAATTGAGGCTCCTCTGTATTATTTTTTTTAAGGGAACAAAGCTTTCCCCTGGTGGAGCCCTTCCGAGATGGTGGAGGCTGCAGCTGTTTCTCTTGCTGTGCAATATAATGATGATGGTGATGATGATTTGAACAGCTATATCCTCTGGTTCTCTCTCTCCGTGATACAGCTGTCAAATGTGGGAAGGGAAGCTGGCAACCCGTTTTGTCTTTTCCCCCCACAAAAAGGGTAAGCCACTGTTGTTGTGTTTACAGGCTAACGGCCATGAAACAAAGGACAAATTGCACTATTGACTGTTAAGTAAAGCACCTTTTTGTTATTCTGGAAGTTAGGGTCAGAAAACCAGGACACCCCAAAATTGTTGAGCTTTTTTTAAAAAGGAAATCTCCGAAATAGTTGAGGTCAATTGTCAGAGGGCCGCTTGAAGAGCCAGTTCGGAAGCTCTCGTTTGAAGCGAGAAGGGCTTCCATTTGGGCTGTGTGGACATCTTTTGGGGTTGGTAAGGGGAAGCCAGTTCTGATTCCTTCGTTGGTGTGAAGCACCACAGCACAGCCTAAGGCAAATCTCCCCAACCTGGTGCCTTCTGGATGTTGTTCAACCCAGCCAGCACGGCCAATACTCAGGGATGATGGGAAGTGTAGTTCAGCAATATCTGAAGGGCAGCAGGTTGGGGAAGGGAGGTCATGGGGAGGGTTCATTTGCAGAGGTTGTCGGGGAGTTTATGTGCATTTCCAGCTGCCACTTGTCTCTTGTGGACCAATTAAAGATTATTTTGTTTTGGAATTTGTTTTGTGTGGTTTCTGCAGGCTAATGCCTCTTTCTTTCAGAGCTAAATTTAGGGAGGTGAAGAATCGTTTCTTAATTTTCAATATTGGTATGTGGTCATTTTTTAAACCCTTTCTGTTTAAGGAAAGGTCAAAGGTCAGCTGCCCATTCATCTTTTGTTGCGTTTCCATACTCTGTGAAACAGTGGAATCTACATGTTTTTCACTTCTGCCATTACTGTTCCTGGTTTTGCAATCCTCTGGCTGGCTTCCTGCCACCCGCCTCTGCAAACTGCCAATCCCACTTCCTGGGCCTGCATGGGATTGTGCAATGCAGGCAGCACTGACAACAGGCACCCTCCCAAGCCTGTGTTCTTCCTGGATCTTCCTCGTCCTCATCGCTGGTCTCTCAGGTAGCCTGCTTCTGTTGCCATTTCTCCACCCTGCTTGCTCTCTTGCTCCAGGACAGAAATGGGAATAAGCATGAGGGCAAGAGCAGAGCCTCTTGGCTAGGGCTGCTTTTGTTGCTGTTGTCGAGAAATGATCTTTGCTGTTACAAAGCTATATGCAAAACTTAGCTTAGCTTCCTTGCCCTGCTGGTGTCACCCGGAACTGATTCCCCACCCCCATACAACCATGTCTAAAATCACTTTGGTTCCTTCTTCCTTGGCTGCTGTCATTTATTTATTTCGCAAAATTGACTGTAGAAGGACGCCCTCAAACCAGTTTACAAGAAATAATAAAATAATAAAATTGCCATTAAGAAGAATTAACCAATAATTTAAAACTTCTAGAAAGTTAATAAACTAAAGAGAGAATAAAACTCACATCAACTTTCTAAACACTGTTATGAGCATAGGCTTGTAGTGAGTCCTATTGTTTAGCTATGTGCTTTGTGAAAAATGTATTTTTTCATCTCTTCTGACATTTCCCTTCCTGCCCCCCCCCCAAAACACATACCCGATGAGCAAAAAACAACCCATTACACAGTCACTGCTGCTGTGTAAGCAAACTGGCACTTTTGTGGTGAGCTGTTGGTCACAGACACATGGTGAGCTCTAACACCCTATCTCTACTTTTGCTTGCTTCTCACGGGAGCAGAACCGAGCAGTTTCTTTCCAGGGGCGCAAACCTTCCAAGTGTGCCCGTTTCCACCAGCAACTGCCTGCCGAAGCATGTTCAGATTTCAACAACCGGTTTAGGAGGAAGCTGTTCTCTCAAGATCTCCAGAGCGTTATTGCAGCGCGTACATCAGGCTTTAAAAATAATAATAATACTACAGAGGTGGTGTGCAAGCCTTAGTCTGGAAAATGTCATACTTGTGCAACACCTCCAAATTAAATGGCTATCGCCTCTGCTTCCCAAAAGCAGAAGCTTTCATTGTGCCCACTGTGAAACAGAACTGCAGAATTGTAAGAGACCCAAAGGGCCGTCTAGTCCAGGCTTCCTCAACCTCGGCCCTCCAGATGTTTTTGGCCTACAACTCCCGTGATCCCTAGCTAGCAGGACCAGTGGTCAGAGATTGTAGTCTCAAAACATCTGGAGGGCTGAGGATGAAGAAGCCTGGTCTGGTCTAACCTCCTGCAATGCAGGAATAGGATAACTAAGGATGATAACATTTGCTTAATAAGAATATCCTTAGACTTCTGGTCTGCCTGCAGAACAGAATGACGGCGCAAAACGGGTTGTCTTGTCGACAGACAACCATTTTGGGCTATTTGGACCTGTAGGGGAAGTGCCAGGGCTAGGCGCTCCCCTAAAAAAAAACCATGGAAGAGGGGTCTCGAGGGGACCAGCTGAGTGGGGGAACTCGCCACAACCTCCCTACAAGCTCACCACAGCTCCAGCAGTGAGTGGTGATGGGGGGGGTGGAGAAGCATTTGCTTAAAAAGAATATCCTTTATGATTTAACTATGATTAACTATACAATGGCATGGTTGTGACCAGTACAATACACACACAAATAGAAAATGATAATAAATAACATAGGTTATGTAATGTTCTTAAAATATACTAGTGCCCTCAATGAAAAGTGTATAATCCAAAAATAGAGAAATTGCATTATTACTCCTATATAGATGATATTACATGCCTGCCAGGTTACAAAGAGAATTTACCAGCCACTTGCTGGAGAGGATTTAAGGGACGGGGAGGCTGTTGCCATATGGGGTGGCAATGCCTAGCAGCACAAGATTTATGGGTAAAGGTCCTAGCTCCTCCATAGCACCACACGTTATCCCTCCAGACCCAGGTTTAGCATTGCCATCACTTCTCCCCACGCAAAATGTGTTATATAAGGACCTAATGATCCACCTAGTAACAGCAACTAGGCTGGAATTTGTCTGGCATTGGAGACAGCATTCCCACTTCACCTTAAAGTTAGCAGCTGTAGAAAAAGCTGTATCACCAACATGAGCAGTTTGGAAAGTTCTGGCTTAGGACAACAAATGGTTTTTAAAACGAGATTTATCACAGCATGAGTCAAAGACAAGTGTTCCACAAACAACTGGGCCTCCTTTAAAGGCCTTCACATTCCAAGATGGAGGTATGGAGCAGCTGTATCTCTAGAGCACACAGTCCATGTACATCATCAACAGCAGCCTGCAAGGATCTTGGAAGCCTCTGCAGAGGTGTCACCACTTGGTGGAGGGAGCCTCCTGGGACGGGTGGCGCTGTGGGTTAAACCACAGAGCCTAGGACTTGTCGATCAGCAGGTCGGTGGTTCGAATCCCCGCTGCTCCTGCCAACCTAGCAGTTCGAAAGCACGTCAAAGTGCAAGTAGATAAATAGGTATCGCTCCGGCAGGAAGGTAAACGGCGTTTCCATTATAATTAAAAAAAAAAAAAAAGGAAGGTAAACGGCGTTTCCGTGCGCTGCTCTGGTTCGCCAGAAGCGGCTTAGTCATGCTGGCCACATGACCCGGAAGCTGTACACCTGCTCCCTCGGCCAGTAAAGCGAGATGAGCGTCGCAACCCCAGAGTCAGCCATGACTGGACCTAATGGTCAGGGGTCCCTTTACCTTTACCTATGCAAGAGAAGCATCCTGGAAGGAGGCGGCTCCTGGCTGCCACTGGGTGTGGCATCTCAGAAATCCAAGACATAGGAAGAGCCCTGCTAGATCAGGCTAACAGCCCAACTAGTCCAGCATCCAGTTCTGACAGCGGTCAGCCAGGTGCCCCCAACGGGACCTTAATACCCTCTCCTGTAGTCTCCAGCAACTGGTACCTTAAGGGCAGTTGAAGAGGCAATCAAGTCCCCACGGACCAATGTTTAACTCAAGGGTTGACAGGTCAGGAGCTTCCCAGACCCTGAGACTTCAGGACTCAAACCTGAGCCCAAGGGGTGGCCCCTGTCATGGGGGAAGCCCCTGGTGGTTCTTCCTCTGCATTTCCTCCTATCACTGAACCCTGGAGACGGAGGTTGATTGGCAGAGAGGAGGCAGGAGTAAAGGTTGGAGAGCCCCTTTCCCAAGAGTCTGTGCAATAACTGGCAGAGACAGAGGTTAATTGGGAGAGGGTAGACCACCACCCCATAGTGTCTGTGCAATAATTTGCAGCCAGGTCCTGCTGGGCTGAAGCTTGCTATCTGCATGCCCAGTCCTCTTTTTTATGCTTTTTTATTAATTGCACTCTTGCTCACTTGGAGATCCAAGCCTTCCCTTTGCCACTTAGCAGGGGGTTAGGCAAACCTTGAGACTTCAGGCCAGTCCTGGAGATCCAGCAACCCTATTCCATTCTACCTCTGGCTTTGGCTGGCTTTGGACCGGGACACTGATCTCTCTGACCAGGCAAACTTTGCAGCCCAAATTTTTGTTGGCTGGAAGCATGCCTCATATCCAGGTTTTCCTATGAATCTAGGTGCACGTTGGGCCACTTGACAAGGAATCAATGGATTCAAATGACAAGAAAGGAAACATCAAACATCAAGAAAAACTTTCTGGTGGCAAGAGCTATTCAGCAGCTTAACGGACTTCCTCGGAAGGTGGCAAACTCTATTTCCCTGGAGGATTTTAACTGGTCGGATGGGCATCTGCCAGGGGTTCTTAAGCTGCAATTCCTGCATTGCAGGGGGTTGGACTAGATGACTCTTGGGATCCCTTTCAATGCTACAATTATATGGTTCTATGTAGTGTCCATTTCCTGCACAGCCTGGCCCTACCACAACCATTTCTGGGTAACTCTGATTTCCTCCTATTTCCAGGAGATGATGACCTACAAACAGAACTTTTTTTCTTTAAAAGAATGTTTAGGGGTCTTCTCATTTTGACTCAAGAAAACCACCATTTTATAATTCAAATCGGGGGAAATAAATACAGTAAATGGACAAAAGTACAAAGATTCACAAAATGTTTAGGGGTATGCGTACCCCTGCATCCCCCCCCCAGAAAAAAAGCACTGCCTACAAACGTCCCTGTCTTCAGACTTCTCACACAATAAGGCTACCTGCACTTCAGATTTCAACTTTGCAGCTGGTCTAGAATAAGCTTCAATATTATAGGATACAATTTGGCCCCCGTTTTGAGGACAAAGTGGGCTCAAAGTAATGGGGAAGAGGGCTCCTTGCCCTACAGGTGTATCAAACATTAGGACTATAGCAGGGGACGGTGGGCACCCCGTCAGGTAGTGAGACCTGAGTGCCATCATGTAAAATGTCCATTGGGTCAAGGCCAGAGTCCAAGGCAAGGCAGCGGCCATCCAAGAAGGGGGGCCTGGGCTGAGGCCTCTCCCCCTCCCCCTGCCTGCCCTCTTCAGCCCCAGAACCGAGGCTTGGCAGCTGCCAGGCGCTGCTCCTTCTCTTGGGAGGACTTGCCACTGCTGTCGGCCACAGCAAACATGTTCTCTGGATCCATGATGAACATGCTGTAGAGGTTGAACAACAGCATGGTGAAGAGGGGCAGGAACGTCAGGCCGAATCCGAAACCACGGAAGGAGCGGCCCATAGCGTAGGCTAGCCAGTAGAGGAGCCTGGAGGAAATTGGGGGAAAGGGTGGGAGGGAGGCGAGAAAGAAAGCAAGAAGAGGGTCAAAAGATAGCCGTGATTGTTATGTATTCAGTGGTCCTGTTTGCCTGAGCTTGAGTTTTGAACTGAGCCCCTATGTTCTGATTCGATACATGATATCCAATCACAGAACATTTCAGGATTTGGGCCTCTGCCATTGGCCCTTAAACTCTGAGTTATGATTCGCAGCTTGGAAGTTTGACCAGCCAATCACATTGGGAGTGGGAGTGGCCCAGGCCTTCAGAAATGTATATAAGCAGTTGCTTTGCCCCTGTTGTTCAGTTCTGTTAGTTCAATGAAGGTTCTTGCTGTTATCACTGTGTCTTGCCTCATGGGAACCCACCGACACTTCAGTGATGCTAGATGCCGTCACTACCTTGAAGATGAAAAATGAAGATTTAACTGGCTTTTGTTGGCCAGTGCAGCAGGAGAGGGGGTAGTCCCAGTGGTATAGTGATTAGTGTGTTGGACTAGGGTCCAGGAGACCAGGGTTCGAATCCCCACTCAGCCACGAAGTTCACTGGGTGACCTTGGGCCAGTCACTGTCTCGCAACCTAACCTACCTCACAGGGTTGTTGTGAGGATAAAATGGGGAGGAGAAGTCTGTAGGCCATCTTGAGCTCCTTGGAGGAAATAGGTGGCATATAAATAATCAACCGCCGGTCTCCCCAGGAATATTAGACAACGTGCCTAAAACTCAGCCTCACCTCTAATGAGCTGGTTGGTCACCTGCTGGTGCCCCCCGCCCGGTTTTTCCCTCCTGCCAAACAGAGCAGAAAGTTGGGGGCATAAAATCCTTTAGACCGAGACAGACCCTTCTAGGTCAGTACTGCCTGCAGGGCCGGCCCTTCCATTAGGCAAACAGAGACAGCCTGACCAGCCTTACCTGAGATGCCTGCGGTGACTGAACGTGGGGCCTTCTCCATGAGAAGCAGGTGCTCTGTCACTGAGACACAACCCAGAGTCTGCTTTCAAAGCCAACCTGCCCAGACTGTCTTGCTCAGGGAGAGGAATAGGGGCCTCCTAGCATCTCTCTGCACGCTTAACAAACCGCAGCTCCCAGGATTCTTTGTGGGAAGAAGCCATGACTGTTTGAAGTGGTACCCTAGCGTTTTAAAAATGGATGGTGTGGACCTGGCCATGGCTGCTGCATTAGGGGCCTCCAGATGAGGAGGCCCTGCTGGGCCTGCTGTTGAAATTGTGCCTGTGCTGCCGCCGCTAACCATTCGCTGCGTTTCTGCTTCTCTCTCTTACCGTGAAATGGCAAAGAGGGCTGTCAGCAGAGGGATGAGTTTGAGGCCTTCCTGGGGCAGGTAAGTGGAGAGAACGGAGATGTTGAAGAAGTACAGGATGAAGAGCTGGACCGACTGGGAGACGTAGTGGCGGTGGATCTCCACCTCCCGGCGCAGCTCACCAAAGGGCTGCAGGGAGGAGAAGCAGATCCGCGAGACCCCGTACACGATCATACCTGTAGGATGGAGAGAGAGAGAGAGAGAGAGAGCATTCACACACCTGAACATGAAGATGCAGTGGACTTCAAAGGATGCCAGGACCCTGCATCCCAGGAAATCTGTTTCCAAGCTGGGTTCAAGGCCCTCATATTAATTTACAAAATCCAGTCCACCTAAACCCTTTTATCCCAGCTCGATCACCAATATGATCTGCAGAAACATCTTTGACTATTCCCCAGGCTGGCAAGGCTCATTTGACAACTAGAAACCAAACCTTTAGCTTAGTGGTTCCCAGACTTTCTCAGGGACCTGCAACCTTGGTTCCATAGACCTGGTTCCAAGGGCCACATTCACACCATCCGTTGAAAGCGGTGTGACACCACTTTAAACAGTTGTGGCTTCCCCGAAAAGAATTCTGGGAACTGTAGTTCATTAAAGGTGCTGAGAATAGTTAGGACACTCCCTATACCCTTCACACTGTTAACCAGAGTAGTTTAACTCCCAATCCCGCTTCTCAGGGAACTCTGGGAATTGTAGCCCTGTTAGCAACTGTTTTGAGCAGGCTATTGGGACAAGTGATTTGGTTAAAACTGGGGAGGGGGCAAGAGGAGGCATTTGTAAGAAATCCTTCTTTTAGTGCGGCAGCACCTACACTATGGAAGTCTCTGCCTATTGACATCAGACATATACAAGAGAAGCAAGACCACTCTAGGGACCAGGGCAGAGAAGAGGTGGGTTGTTGATATTGCAAGTATTGGCCAATCAGAACTGTGCAACATTAGGTTCTACTGGAAATGGCACAACTAATTTTTCCTCCAATCTTAGTCCTGGGAAGGGAATCCTAGATCCATTTGCAACATGGTGTAGATGCCCTTTGGAATTACAGTTTCTGATATTTAAATAGCATCCTCATTCAGCATAGCATCATGTACAGAGTAAAGCGAGAACAGGTCCCAGCTTGATCTGCCAGAAAAAGCAAGTCTGTTTACACACCCTCAGAATATCAACACGGAAATCAAACAATAAAAAGCCCTGAAGAATATTACAGGTCGGGGTTGGGCATCGCCTGAGAAGCGCATTTGTTCACCTATTGCACAAATGCAAATTCTGAGATCTGGCGCAAGAGTGTACATATATTTCACTGCTCTCTGCTTTTATGAGCAAGTTTATAGTTTCTATGACCCTTGCCAACAAAGGTCCGTATAGTTAAAGCCATGGTTTTCTCAGTAGTGATGTATGGAAGTGAGAGCTGGACCATAAAGAAGGCTGATCGCCGAAGAATTGATGCTTTTGAATTATGGTGCTGGATGAGACTCTTGAGAGTCCCATGGACTGCAAGAAGATCAAACCTCTCCATTCTGAAGGAAATCAGCCCTGAGAGCTCACTGGAAGGACAGATCCTGAAGCTGAGGCTCCAATACTTTGGCCACCTCATGAGAAGAGAAGACTCCCTGGAAAAGACCCTGATGTTGGGAAAGATGGAGGGCACAAGGAGAAGGGGACGACAGAGGACGAGATGGTTGGACAGTGTTCGCAAAGCTACCAGCATGAGTTTGACCAAACTGCGGGAGGCAGTGGAAGACAGGAGTGCCTGGCGTGCTCTGGTCCATGGGGTCACGAAGAGTTGGACACGACTAAACAACAACAACAACAACAACAACAACAACAACAACATGACCAGTAAAATCTCAGGCCAGAGAGGAAGAGCAAGAACGCTCGTCAGTATTGGTGGGTAAAGTTCTCAGCTCTAGCAGAAACCATTATGCAAAGTGTGGAAATAGATTAAAGTGTGTTAGATTTGCATAACTGATTCAAGTCAGCAGCTGGTACTTTGGGATGCTGAGCAGGAGCAAGAATGGGGGGAACTGGACTGCAGGGGTCAAATGAACAGCAGGACGGGGGTCAAAAGAGGCCCTCTCTTTCTAGCCCTCAGGACTCCCCTCAGGTCACACCTCCTCACACCAGGCAAACCCCCCTCCTTGGTCCTATTTTGCACCCTAGAATCATAGGGGTGGTACCCCATTTAGTCCACCCTCCTGCAATGCCCTCTTTGAGTACTTTTGTCCTTGAATTCCAACCATGCCTTTCGCTCGCCCAGTTGGAAGATAGAGGGGTGTCTTCAACTATGTGTAAAAACTAGCCTACTATATACAAAGGTACAATTCACACTTGTGGTTCTGCCATCTTTTACCTCTGGCACCTGCCCCACCCCCAGGCAAGTGGCCCTTGACAAGATTCCTAAAAGGGAATCAGCCTGAAAAGGCTTCCCAAAGGCTTTTTGGCCAAACTTGGCAGGGAAACCCTTTCTCCCCTGGAGCAAAACCCACAACCAGACACTCACCTACGATGATCGGGAAGGTGGCAAAGACGCCGCAGCGCAAGGTGTAGACCAGGCGGGAGCTCATGGTGGGCATGAAAGGCGCGTCAAAGGGCAAGAAGACATATGCCCCGTAGATCAGGCAGGGGAAGATGACAGCGGCTCCAATCATGGAAGCCACCGCTTTGAGGTTGGCTGAGCTGCAGGTGCCGTTTTGAAGGCAAGGCCACCTCTCGGCGCAGGTCTTGCCTGCCTTCCCCTCATAGCTTGGTGAGTCATCAAAATGGGCTGAGTAGCCGCGGGAGATGAAGTTCTGCTTCTCGAGGGCGGCGTTCTCCCTCTCGCAGCGGATAATCTCATCCTCTTCATCGTACGCTGGGTACCATTCCTTTTTCTCGGTTACTGGCGTGCGTTCGATGCAGTAGGGGTCGATGGGGATGAAGACTTGGGCCGCCACCGCAGGCATACAGTTGTCATCCTCTTTCTCCTCCTCCTCCTCCTTCTCCTCCTCCACCACTTGGGTAGCAGGAACTCCAGAGAAGGCCTCACTGTCCACACCAGGCCCCATAATGGCCTCTTCCCTGCTCCCCTCAGGACTTGGTCTGGAGTCAGTCTCCAACGTTTCCAGCGTTGGCGTCTCACAAGACGTATCATGACGGGCTTGATCCCACGGCAGGGTTGCCTCAGAATTCTGCTCTGGGGTGTAACTTGTCACTTCCTGGTTCTCAGGCGGGTCCTTTCCCAAAGCTACCATCACCATCTCCTCCAAAGGGATAGCAGCCGCCATTTTGGGACCTCCAGGAAGATCTCCAGCAAGTTTTGACTTCTTCTCAAGGGGACAGTTGCATCCAGTGGGCTTCTCAAGCTAGGGCGCCATAACAGCAATTTATCCCTGGTCCTGATGACTCCCTGCTTCCGGGAGGGCAATTTAGATCTGGAAAGCGGAGGTGCAATCTGTTTCTGGACAAGTTTATAGGTAGGCTCGCCTCATCTTCTCCATCTGGCTCTACAAAGGGGTGGAAAAGCATACAACATGACTCAGTTTAAAGGCAGCCATTATAGGACTGTTCTATAAAACCAGGCCTCCCAACTCAAGCAAATACCAACAGTGGAAAAAGCTTAAGGACATAAAAATGTAAGAAAAGCCTGTTGGATCAGGCCAAAGGGGGGCCAAGCAGATGATTGTATTCACAAGCATTACTGCCTCTGACTATGGAGGCAAAGCATAGCCTCCTCCTCCTCTATGAATTTGTCTAATCCTCTTTTTTTAAAGCCATCTACTGCCTCCAGTGGGAGGGAGTTCCATATGTTACCTATGTGCTGTGTGAAGGACGTTCTTTTATCTTGTCCTGAATCTTCCAATGTTCAGCTTCATTGGAAGTCAACAAGTCGTAGCTTCAAGAGGGAGAAAAACTTACCGTATTTTTCGTTCTATAGGGCGCACCGGCCCATAGGACGCACCTCGTTTTTTTGGGGGGGGAAATGAATAAAAAAAATTTATTCCCCCCCCAGCCGCGGCTGCCGCCCCAAGCCTTGCGCACACCTGCCCAAAGCACGGGGCGCCCTCCGGAGGGCTCCGCATGCTTCGGGGTGCAGGCTGCCGCCCCAAGTCTTGCGCGCCCGGCGGGAGCTCCCGCCGGGCGCGCAAGGCTTGCAGACACTCGCCCGAAGCTTCGGGTGACAGGCTGCCGCCCCAAGCCTCGCGCGCCCGTCGGGACCTCCCGCCGGGCGCGCAAGGCTTGCAGACACTCGCCCGAAGCACGGAGAGCCCTCCGGAGGGCTCCCCGTGCTTCGGGCGACAGGCTGCCGCCCCAAGCCTCGCGCGCCCGTCGGGACCTCCCGCCGGGCGCGCAAGGCTTGCAGACACTCGCCCGAAGCACGGAGAGCCCTCGGGGGGCTCCCCGTGCTTCGGGTGACAGGCTGCCGCCCCAAGCCTCGCGCGCCCGTCGGGACCTCCCGCCAGGCGCGCAAGGCTTGCAGCCTGTCGCCCCAAGCACGGAGAGCCCTCCGGAGGCCTCCCCGTGCTTCGGGCGACAGGCTGCCGCCACAAGCCTCGCGCGCCCGTCGGGACCTCCCGCCGGGCGCGCAAGGCTTGCAGACACTCGCCCGAAGCACGGAGAGCCCTCCGGAGGCCTCCCCGTGCTTCGGGCGACAGGCTGCCGCCCCAAGCCTCGCGCGCCCGTCGGGACCTCCCGCCGGGCGCGCAAGGCTTGCAGACACTCGCCCGAAGCACGGAGAGACCTCGGGGGGCTCCCCGTGCTTCGGGTGACAGGCTGCCGCCCCAAGCCTCACGCGCTCGGCGGGACCTCCCGCCGGCACGCAAGGCTTGCGGACACTTGCCGGGGCTGCAGGCTGCTGCCCGCAAGCCTTGTGAGCCCGCGGGAACTCCCGCCGGGCTTGCAAGGCTTGCGGATAGCTTCCTAAAGCCTGGAGAGCGAGAGGGGTCGGTGTGCACCGATGCCTCTCGCTCTCCAGGCTTCAGCGAAAGCCTGCATTCGCACCATAGGACGCACACACATTTCCCCTTCATTTTTGGAGGGGAAAAAGTGCGTCCTATGGTGCGAAAAATACGGTATCTCTATCCACTTTCCCAATGCCAAGCATAATTTTATAAACTTCTATCATGTCGCCTCTTCCTCAACTTTTCTCTAAACTAAAAAACCCCCAAACACTGCAACCTTTCTTCATTGTGGTTACCTTTTTGTGAACCTTAAACCTTGGCACAGACAGTCTTGGCTCATGAGAATCAATAAGGCCTCTCATGAGCGCCAATGACAGAACTGTAACCCTGGGTTAATATTTAGAAGAGAAATGACCAGCCTTGATCCTGAAACGGAAGCCACAGACTTGTGAGCTGGATGCCCGGGTTCCTAAATCCAGATCAAGCAGGACTAGGTAGGCTCTGGTTACTCAGCAATGATGAACTGGGCTGTCACCTAGCCAGAAACCAGGACCCGGCCCAACCAGAATGCTACCTTCCTGGCCTGTTGTAAGAAGACTTGGAGGATTATAAAGCAGGAGGAAAAAGGGAAGGAGCCACACCCCACAACTCTACCCATTTCCCTTAGATACTCTCATGATTCCAGCTACAACCCAGGACACCAATATGGCGTCACTTCCCTCCAAATTACTCATCATGGCCTCTTGGGTGAAACATTTGGCTTAACATTGTCTGCTACTGAGCCGGGTCCCTCGTATTAATTTTAATAGTGCTGTTTTTACCATCTGTATTTTATTAGATTTCTTTGTGAGTCCCATAGTGCTGCGAGAGAAGTTCTTTCTTTTATCTGCCCTGAATCTTCCAACATTCAGCTTTGTTGAATGTCCACAACTTCTAGTCTTATGAGAGAGGGAGAAAAAAACTCTCCCCTAATCACTTTTTCCACCCCAAGCATAATTCTATAAACGTCTGTCGCTGAAGTACCTTAGCAGTACTTTTTTTCCTTTTCCTTTTGTACCTTAGCAGTACTAAAAAAAAAACAAGCAAAAGAATTCATGAGCTCAGATTTCTTTAAATCTGTTTGTCTTCTGTTAGTGATTTCAGAGTTCTAGATCTCGCTGGCCAATGATCTTTCCACCCCTACTGTAAAATATCACCTGCACATTGGCCTTCCCTAACCTGGCGCCCTTCGGATGCCTCACGCTACAACTCCCATCAGTCATGCTTATTGGGGCTGATGGGATTTATAGTCCAAAACACCTGGAAGGCTCCAGGATGGCAAAGGCTGATAGACGTCAAAACATATATATATGAAGTAATAACAGATAAGGAAACAAAAGAATAATAACAAATAAGGAAACAAAAGAATAATAACAAATAAGGAAACAAAACAAAAGTGCAACCACATTTGGACTAATCTGTACAGGTCTGGACACCTCACCTCAAAAAGGATATTGTGGAGTTGGAAATGGTTTAGAAAGAGGACCTCAAAATGATCAAGGGGATGGGATGACTCCCCTATAAGGAAATGTGGCAGTGTTCGGGATTTCTTACTTTAGAGAAAACATGAGTAAGACGTGAAATAGAAGTTTATAAAATTATTTGAGGCATGGAGTAAGTTTTTCCTCCTCTCTCACAACACTAGGACTTGTGGGCTTCCAATAAAGCTGAATGTTGGAAGGTTCAGGGCAGAGAAAATAAAGTCCAGTGTTAAACTCGCTCCCACAGGAAGGCAGCGATTGCCACTTGCTTGGTTAGCTTTAAAAGATAAGACAAATTTATGGAGGAGAGGGTGGTCGATGGCTGCTAGCCACAATAGCTATGCTCCGCCTCCACAGCAGAGATAATAATAATAATTTTATTATCTACACCCCACCCATCTGGCTGGGTTTCCCCAGCCACTCTTCTGAATACCAGTTGGTGGAAACTGTTACGTTGTGGGTGAACATATCAGACGACACAGCGATTCTTCAGACAGCTCTTGTTTATTCACAGGCCAGAACAGAACTGAACTGAAGGGTTCACCCAACCTGCATATATGGAGCTCAACTACAAAGCAACAGTAACAATTTTCTGTAACTATCCAATCACTGAACGTCACTTTCAATTCCTTATTTGCATATGCTGACCTGAGTGAAAACTATCTACAATTTCCCCCTGCAGGTCCAGGGTGAGAACTTCAGTACAGTACATAACAGAAACCACAGGTGGGGTCAGTGCTCTTGTGCTTGAATCCTCCTTGCTGGTTTCCCACCGGGAATTGTTTGGTCATTGTTAGAACAGGATGCTGCACTAGATGGACCACTAGACTGATCCAGCTGGCTCAATCTTATGCAATGGGGCTCTAAGGAGAGGCTGCCTTTGCTGTGAAGGGACATTGCCCTGAGCTATGAATGCACCAGTGCAGGCCCTGTGGAAAGGTACTGGTGCCTGTGTTGGCCTTGGAGATCTGGAGACAGGCTGGACAGCCTCAGCCAGTTGGATGCCCTTAATGATGAAACAGTTTGACCGGGTCAGCTATGGGTCACTGCAGTCTGCAGTCCCAAAAAATATTAGCCGCTCTTGCCTTGGCTCCCTTAACTGAAAGGAAGCTGCTTGTTTTGTTTTTTAAAGCAAAAGCTGGAATTGTAGAATTGAATTTTATAGTTCCATGAAACACCTGCTGTCTTGTTCAAAATCACCGTCCAGTCTGCTGTTAAAACAAAAAATAAAGGCAGCTTACTTTCAGCTGAAACAGGCAAGCCTAGGGTGGCTAATCTTGTTGGGGCCACCGGCCACAGTGACCCATGGCTGACCCTCACGGAGGGGAGAGATGCTTGTCAAAGTGGGGCATGGCAATAAATCAGTGTTCAAATGCTGCCTCCCGAAAGGGTACACGTGAGAGGGGTCTCAGCTTCAGGATCTGTCCTTCCAGTGAGAGGGACAGATCCTGAAGCTGAGACTCCAATACTTTGGCCATCTCATGAGAAGAGAAGACTCCCTGGAAAAGACCCTGATGTTGGGAAAGATGGAGGGCACAAGGAGAAGGGGACGACAGAGGACGAGATGGTTGGATAGTGTTCTCGAAGCTACCAGCATGAGTTTGACTAAACTGCGGGAGGCAGTGGAGGACAGGAGTGCCTGGCGTGCTCTGGTCCAGGGGGTCACAAAGAGTCAGACACGACTAAACGACTAAACAACAACGAGAGGGATCAGTAATTGTACAATGCAGAAAACCGTGCCATGTTTTTATTTTTGCATTTGATTGAAGGCCCTAGCTGGAGAGGTCAGTGGGGACTGAACCAGGAATTTTCCGCATGCCAAGCGGGCACTCTGCCACTCAGCTATGGGTCATAGGTAAGGCAAGAGTAATGGGGGATGACATCAACTGAGCTCCTGCAAAAAAAAAGGAGGAGCGGGAAGGCAGGCAAGGTGGAAATTCCAGAACAGTTCCTGCAAATGGTCCCTTCCGACTCTATAATTCTACAACCCTATGAAACAGTCTGTTCTTTTAGGTGTTTTCCTGGGCAGCTGCCTCCAAGCCGTGAGTTGTTGATCAGGAATGACCGGCTCCATTAAATAACCGTCCTTCTCTCACCACCAATACGCAAAATTTCAGGATTATTATTATTTGTGGAACAGTATGGAAGCCATGCTCTCTATGTGGGGCTTCCTTTGCGCTTGATCCAGAAGCTGCAGTTCGTGCATAATTTTGCAGCACAATTGCTGATGGGACACAGGCCTTCTAAGCATATAACATCCCTGCTCAGAAATCCACACTGGTTAAAAATTTGCTCCCAGGCTAAGGTCAAGGTGTTACTATTAGCACATAAAGCCTTCAACAACTCGGGACCAGTTTACCTAAGAGATTGCCTTACCCCGTATGTGCCCACCTGCTTAGACTGGTGGAAATGGCAATACTACAGGTGCCACGTAATACCCATTCCAGATTTATAAGGACTCAGTCATTTAGTGCGGCAGGACCTGCACTTTGGAACTCCCTGCCTGTTGAGATCAAGGAGGTGCCTTTACTATACTCTTTTCGGCACCTGCTAGAATTTTTTTTTTTTTAGCCCAGATGCTTAGAAAGTTGAGGAAATTTTAACCTTCTGGTTAAGATGGCAACCAGTCAGGCAGCTGGACCCGGAGCCCCATAGTTTATGCGATTCATTTCAGTTTTAATTGTATCTATGCAGTCTTAAATCAGACTATTTTTGCATCTTGGAAAAGCAGCAGACAGCAGGTTAAAGATGCAGAGCTGTGTGGCTTGCTGCAATTAATAGAGTTTATGTCTAGTATTTAAACTTTTGTATGTTTTAAAGTAGGGTTGCTAATTTCCCTCGATTTTGTCATCTTTTTGTAAACCACTTTGAGTTTTTTCTTACAACCAAGCAGCGTGTAATTTTATTTTATTTTTTGAAATAAAAATAATATATAGGTTAGTTATTGTTCCCTATGAAGGGAATGATCATCACTGGCACTCTTGCGGGTGCCACACAATATTCTTTCTACATTTGTCAAAACTTGATGTTTTAATGTGGAACCTCCCGCACTGTGGAACTCCCTGCCTTTTGACAGGAAAGTTCCTTCGTTGCACTCAAAAAGAGTGCATGTTAAAAAAAACATGCTTGTTTAGACAAGCTCAGATATGCAGAGGACCAACGTGTGCTTTAATTTGTTTTTAGTTTATTGCTCATTTTATTTTTATTTTATTTTCAAAATGTTTTAAATAGTTGTTTTTACCAATAATTTTATTGTTTTATTCTTTCCAGAAACCACATTGAGTTTGTTTGTTGTTGTTGTTTACAACTGTGCAGTGTATACACATTATGGAAGAAAAGTAAATAAAATAAATCATTTGCTGAGCTTCTGCTCTGCACACAGAAGGTTCCAGGTTCAGTCTCCAGAAAGACACCTGCCAGTCAACAATGCTGGGCTCGATGCACAAACAGTCTGACTCTGTGGAAGGTCCCTTCTTCCGTTCTTGTGAACAATGGAACTGCACCATTTAAAGCAGCCAGCCGACAGCTGCTGCCTTATTTGGAAACGCTAAAACTGATAAGGAGAATTACTTTGCATTTGTACGGGGCTTTTTACATTGTCCCAATGCTCCTTACATACAGCAAACCACACTGAGTTTGGCTCTCACCATAGTTTAGAAGCCAAAACATGATTAGAACTTTGAAAATGTACAACAGGCAAACAGGGTCCAGAGCAATGACTTATTTCATTTTTCTGCCTGTTCAATGCTCCTGGCTCAAATAGCTCTCATGCTGTCCTCCAGATATTGATTGACTGATTGTATGTTTTTCAGTCACCTGCCCTTCTCCCTAAGGTCTCAGAGTGGGTTACAACAATTATAACAGAATATTAAAAACAAGTTAAAAGAGCTTACAACCATAACAGTAAGGTAAGTCTGAAAAACATACGCCTCAAGTGTCAAAAGCCGGGAGAAAGAGGCACATCTTCAGCATCTTCTGAAAGCTGTAGGATAAGGATGCCAGATGCTCCTCATATCATACCATATCTTAGGGGCTGCTACAGAGAAGGCCCTGTCCCTAGGCCACCACCTCCTGAAGATTTGAGAGTGGAATTACCAAGAAGTAATCTTAACACCCAAGAGAGTCTGTGGGGAAGGAGGCAACCTTAAAGGCATTTGAGGTCTGAGTTGTTTAGGGCATTAAATACTAACATGAGCACCTTGTATTGAACCCAGAAACAAATTGGAAGTCAGTGCTGCTCGTTTAAAACAGGAATCACATGGGATATAAATGGAATACCTGCCAGTAATCTGGCTGGACCAACTGAAGCCTCCAAGTCATCTTCAAGGGCAGCCCCATGCAGAGCTGTACCTTAGAACTACAAGTCCCAGCATCCCATGCTGGCTAGGGCTGATGGGAGTTATAGTCTGAAACATCTGGAGGACACCAGGTTGGTAAAGAATGAAGAAGATTAAACTTCGGGGTCCCTTCCAACTGTACAATTCTAGGCAACTGATATAAAAGAATTAAAACATTCAAATAGTACATCAGAAAAAATATATATACACAGGTGAACCGGGCATTCTCATGACACACTTGGAAAATAATATATAAATGCCAAATATATATAGGATCAGTTACAACAACAGGCTTGCAAAGTTAACAAGCTTCTATCAACCTTGGAGAGAGTCAGAGACATGATATCTAAATAACAAAAATCTGGATAAAGTTCAGGCTCACACACCTCTCCAAAAGGAAAAGGGAACAGAAGGTGTTCTAGGCTGTTCTGGTGAGGAATTAATGAAATAAATGACGGGAGACGAGTCATAACATTTATCTGTGGTAACATCACCTCTGACTACAATGCAATGTTGTGTTAGTTTGTCTACAAGCACAATCTTCAATCGGCAGAACTGGCACCATCGCAAGTGCCACATAATACCCATTCTGCCTTTGTAAGAACTCGATATTCTAGTGTGGCAGCACCCAAACTCTGGAACTCCCTGCCTGTTCATATCAAGCAGGTGCCTTTTTTCGGCACCTACTACAAACATTTTTGTTTAGACAAGCCTGCCTAGATAGAATCATAGAACTGGAAGGACGTTTCGAAAGCTGATGCGAGCTTTAATCTGTTTTTTATTTATTCCTATTTTTACTTTTTGAAAACCTTAAATTATCAGGACTCAAGTCTTCTTATTTACAATTTTATTGCCTTCTTTTTTTTGTAAAACGTTTTGCGTGTTTGCTTCCAAATCCTATACCACTTTTGCATAGTTAACATACAGCCCTAGTCTGACTGGGAGTTGCAAATTCTAAATGCGCCCAGAGGCCCCAAAAAGATAGCAAACCCCTCATTTAAAAACTAACAATTTAAAGCAGCAATCCTGTGTGCATGCAGCTCAGTAGAGTTCCCTATCCAAAGCAAACATCCACAAGATTGCTTCCTAATGCTGCCGTTTCTATCTACACTTATCTGGGAGACCCATTGAGCATCACCATTTACCTCTTTTGAGTAAGGATCACAGAACTGTGTCTAGAATTTCCCTCGAGTAGAATTCCCTGTGCAATTCAGATGTGCAAAAAGATTTCTTCCTTTCTTACCTGGTTTTCTTTGTGTATCACTAACACACAGGTCTTATTTTAAAACTTTGGAGTCCAAAGCCTGTGGCATTTTTTAAAAACACTGACCATTTTCAAGGAAATGCCAGTTTTCCCACCACACAAACACAACATGATGTGGGGGGGGGGGAGATCACAACCGAAACACAATGGAAAATATTTCTGCGACCCGTCTGTGTTTAGGAGAGGGGAAGAACCCAAGGTGGCTCCTATTTCTGAAGAGGAAAAGGTACAGAAGCGAATTAAATCAGGGCTTACCCAAATGGAGGAAGGCATGGCTCCCTCAGTAGCGTCCCCACTTTCTGCTCCCTCCAAATCCCCTCTTCCCCAGCCTTCACGTCCCCCCTTTTTTTACCTGGGGAAAGAAAACTGAGCTTGTTCCAAACACCAGGAAGCAGATCCAGTTTAAGAACGGTTGTTCTCTATAGCGACTATAATTCTCTGGAAATGCTCAGCTTACCCTCTGCTTTCGCTTGGACTTTCAAACCTGTTTAACCAGCCCAGGTGGAGCTGGGATTAAAGGGCCAGGGGGGTGGCTTGCCTGGCCCCACCCTCCAAGCCTCTGAGTTTTGAAACACATGCACATCCCTCCTGGAAAGTGTGGATGGAGTCGGCTAAGTCCCGCAAGTTCTGATCTCTCTTTTAAACATACACCCCAACTTTATTTATCAGTATTAGCCATTTATTCAGGGATCAGCAAACTTTTTCAGCAGCGGGCCAGTCCACTGTCCCTCAACCCTTGTGGGGGGCCGGACTATATTTTTTTTTGGGGGGGGGGGAATGAATGAATTCCTATGTCCCACAAATAACCCAGAGATGTATTTTAAATAAAAGCACACATTCTACTCATGTAAAGACACCAGGCAGGCCCCACAAATAACCCAGAGATGCGTTTTAAATAAAAGGACACATTCCACTCATGTAAAAACACGCTGATTCTCGGATGCAGGCTGGATTTAGAAGGTAATTGGGCCATATCCAGCCCCCGGGCCTTAGTTTGCCTACTCATGCATTTATTCATTGCATTTCTATCCCACCTTTCCAAGGGGATAGATGTGCTTCTCCCTCTCCTTTTTCAATCACCACAACAACCCTGTGAGGTGGATTCAGGTCGGTAGCCATGTTGGTCTGATGCAGTCGAAATAAATTAAAACATTGTCCAGTAGCACCTTAGAGACCAACTAAGTTTGTTCTGGGTATACTAAGCTTTCATGTGCATGCACACTTCTTCAGATACCTGTGAGGTAGGTTAGGCTGAGAGGCAGTGGCTGAACTCAAGGTCACCCAGGCAGCTTCATGGCAGCTGAGCCAGGATTTGAACCCTCAATTCTCCCAGGTCCTAGTTTGATATTCAAACCACTACACCATACTGGCTCTCAAGATCAGGCTCAGCCCTGATTTTAGGCTTGCCTTACATCTGGAATTTCCAGGATATACACGGAATACCGCAGTAGGAAGCAGTGTCTGGATGGAAATGGGAGGTTGTCTGGGAAATCCGAACGTATGGCAAGCCATGTTGGCAGCGTCGTTTATGCTCAACAACTTTTTTGACCACATTTTCACTTTTTGAAATATGGCAACCCTATTTTATGTGACTCCGACTGCTCCTTTGTTTTATATTTCACAATAACATCTCTTACTGTTTTGGTTTCAGGTAGCAACGCAGAGCAACCAAGCAGTTCTGTTTCTGAGTATGAGTGGGGTGTAGTTAAAAAGGGAAATTTCAGCATGCACAAAAAAGTATACATTTCCAACAAAAGAGACACAAATCTTTGATTCCTGAGTATGCTAAAGGTATCCAAAATTAGAAGCGCTGGGGAAGGCAGCAGTACTATTATTTTTAATCACAGGTTTTGATGGGGATTTCCTTTGCTTCAGACCTGGGGATGGATGACCAAGTTGTGGGTGGACTCTGATGAACATTTTGCTGCTGCCCAGTCACACTTCACAGTTCAAGTTGAAAGACCTTTTCTTAGTTCCTCCCCTTCGGAGTATCAGAATTCGCTTCAAAGAGTCAATTTGACAGAGGTAAAATCATTTTTATTTTATCATGACAAAATAATGGTACAGACACGCGTTGTCCGATGTCTGCCCGCCCTCTCTGGGCTTGCCAGCCCTTTTTATACATTTGCAGAATAATACCACATGATTTCTGAGAAATCGTAAATCATAGCAACTTCCTATGTCCTTATATGGACTTGCTTGCCCCCTTCTTCCTGCACCAGCCTCTCCATGCCATGAACCTCGACACATGTTGAAATGTAAAACATGTGATTTATACTAATAGCAATAAAATGGGGTTTTGTCTCCTGCATTACCCTCCTTGTCTTCAGTCTTTCCCCTGTCTGGGACCAGAATAACACATATTCAACCTTGCTCTTATCTTTCACCCGCCTAGGCCTAGACATTCCTGAGATAGGCCTATTTTCACTGTAACATCTAAGCAAGAAAAAGCCTTGTTCTTCTGGCTGGTGAAAAAGCTCCCCCCTTTGGAAAAAAACCTCCCCCTTTGGGATAACATATGAGAGAGGAGAAAATGCCTTAAGCAGTTTTTGGGATCATATAGAGAACAATATTTTCATGGCCCCTTCAAAGTGACGGTGAAGGCAAACCAGAACAGCCAGCAGTTTTGGGGAGAAAAGTTTGTCTTTCACATTCCAGAGGACCGATGTGAGTGCTCGCTTCTGTGTCCCCAAAACACCTTCTGAACCTGTGTATTTGCAAATACCCCTCACAAAAACAATGCAATCGGTTTTGCCTCTTATGTGCTCTTGAAGTGTTAAGTGCTCTTCAACTTCCCACCATTTGAGAATGGCAAACATGTTTTTTGTTTTTGTTTTTAAACTGGTATCGTTTCCAGAGCTGAGCCAAGTCTGAGCATGATTCCTGTTGAGCAGAGTGCGTTCTGCTGTCAGGTCAATATTTGTTTTGCCCAGTTGTATACAGGAGCTTGAGCTGAACAAGAGTTTGAACGGCAGGTTTCAAATTGATTGGTCAACAAAGGCAAATTCCAGAGAGGAAGGCATGCAAACCTGCTAAGGTAACTCCTCAAAATGATTGATTTTTAACAGGGGAGGTGCAGGGGTATCGGCAGGAATGCACAAACCGGCTGAAAGGCCACAAAATGCACATGGCACTGTAAATCTGTGCCATTTCCAGGCTAAGCTCAAGTTTATATAAGATATAAGATAAGCGCATTCACAATACAATGATTGGTGATAACACTATGTTCCCAGTGTTTCCTAGACTGTAGCTCAGTGAAAGAGTAAGTGCCTTGCATGCAGGAGAGCCCATGTTCAATCAGCCATTAATTGGGAGCCATAAGGACTAGAAACTTGTACAGTATCTAGTTTTAGGAGGAGAGCTCTGGCTCACTGGCAGAACAGAAGGTCCCAGGTGGAATCTATGCATATATAAAAAGCTGTTAAAATACTGAATTTGCCAATAGCTCACCATTGCCATCTAGTGTCACAGTCATATAATGAACTTAAAACGTTATATTTGCAGCTGTATAACTGAGTTCAAGTCCCTGCCTCTCCAGGTATGGCTGAGAATGTCCCCTGCCTGAAACCCTGGAGAGCCATTGCTGCCAGTCAGTGTAGACAATACTGAACTAGATGGAGCATCTGTAGTGGGAAATAAAAGCTTGGACCTGATGAAGTCCTAAACAAATGTAACTTACTGCAGTTTCACTATGAAGTTTCCCTTTTGAAGTCATTTTGCCAGAAGTCCAGCAACCCTGAGGTAAGGACTGGCAGACTGAATTTTTATCTGAACCGACTTCTGAGCATCACTTTGGGTTAATGTCAAATTTATGCGCTGTGGGTAAAAGCCTCATTCACCTAGGACTTGCCAATCGAAAGGTCGGCGGTTCGAATCCCCGCGGTGGGGTGCGCTCCCGTCGCTCGGTCCCAGTGCCTGCCAACCTAGCAGTTCGAAAGCACCCCCGGGTGCAAGTAGATAAATAGGGACTGTTTACTAGCGGGAAGGTAAACGGCGTTCCGTGTGCTGCGCTGGCTCGCCAGATGCAGCTTGTCACGCTGGCCACATGACCCAGAAGTGTCTGCGGTCAGCGCTGGCTCCCGGCCTATAGAGTGAGATGAGCGCACAACCCTAGAGTCTGGCAAGACTGGCCCGTACGGGCAGGGGTACCTTTACCTTTACCTTTATCCTTTTGAGTAGCAAATGGGAAATGATGGACACTTCGCAAACAAATTTTACATGGTGGTTCCTGAGATCTAGGAGCATGTTTTCATCTATGTTTGGATAAAATTGGATGTCATTTTGAATCAAGATGGCAGAGGAAGCTTTTTTGGTTTCTTAGAATTCCGCTGGGTATGAGGCTTTGTGTGTATGTGTGTGCTAGATGCAAATTTAGAAGTAATTGCTGTCATTTAAATAGAAACATAAGATAGTTGGTTAGAGCAGGCATAGGCAAACTCCGGCCCTCCAGATGTTTGGGACTACAATTCCCATTATCCCTGACCACTGATCCTGTTAGCTAGGGATGATGGGAATTGTAGTCCCAAACATCTGGAGGGCCAGAGTTTGCCTATGCCTGGGTTAGAGCACGGTGTTGATAATGCAAAGGTTGCAAGTTTGATCCTCTTATGGTACAGTTGCATATTCCTGCATTGCAGAGGGTTGGACTGCTAGATTATCCTCAGGATCCCTTCCAGCTCTACAATTCTAATGATTCTACATCTCCATACCCACTGGGGCTGCTTAGTGTTGCTGTTCAGCCTTTTTTTGGAATATGTATATTTCATAGAATTGTAGAGTTGGAAGGGACCCGAAGGATCCTCTAGTCCAAACCCCTGCAATGCAGGACTCTCAGCTAAAGCATCCATGGCAAATGACTATTCAACCTCTGCTTAAAAACCTCCAAGAAAGGAGAGTTCACAACCTGCCGAGGGAGACCATTTAAACCAGATTAGGGCCAGACACCCCACAAACTGAGGATTGTCTTCTCTGAAGAAGGACACATGGCCACCCTACTTTGGATGTAAGTGGAGAAACTGAGTGTTCTTTTCTTTCTGCAATCTGACTGAGCCAAGAACAATTATTAATACATATTAGCTTCTTCTCCACAAACTCTTTTCTATTAATTCATGGTGTTGGGTTTAGTCAGGGGTCAGTGTCTGGTAGGGTTGCCATATTTCAAACAGTGAAAATCCGGACAGAAAAGTTGTTTAGTTTTCTTTCGTTGGGGGTGGGCGGGCAAAGTTGTTGACCTTTTTTAAGCTATTGAGATTTTTAGCAAAATCGCAAAAAAGAGAAAAGAATGACGTTTGCCATGGGTTGGAATACGTCCGGATTTCCCCATACATTTTTGTTTTCAATTTTCGCCCAGACACTGCTTCCGACTGCAGTGTTCCGTATATGTCTGGGAAATTCCAGACGTATGGCAACCCTAGTACCTGGCAAACCTGGGCAGGTATCGGGGGCACCAGGACTCGGGGGGGGGGGCTCATTGGTGTTGACCCCTGCCCCTTGTGAACCAGTGTGGTGCAGTGGCTAGAGAATTTTGACTAGGACTGGGTGACCTTGGGCCAGTCGCTCATAGCTGTCAACGTTTCCTTTTTAAGGGAAATTCCCTTATTCCGAATAGGATTCCTCGGAAGGGAAAAGTTGACAGCTATGCGAGTCACTCTCTCAGCCTACCTCACAGGGTTGTCGTGGGGATGAAATGAGGAGATGCAGAACCACGTGAGCACATTCAAGTTCCTCCTTTTATTTTACCTATTTATTTAGCAACACACACACACTTTGATTGTAGTAACACCATTAGCAAATTGGCAACCAGCGCTGGTCTCTGAGCAGGGGTGTTATATGCTGGCAAGGTCTTGCTCCTGTGAGCAATTGCACTGCAGCATTCTGCATTAAGCCCTCACCTGGTTTAGCCGGCCAGTCGAAGCCATTCCTGGGGTGTGGCTGCTGTCGCATGTTGATAGCTTCCAGGAGCCATAGGTGAGAGCTGAGTGCAGAGTGGGGACCAAAGGTGGACAAAAACTACCCCAGAAGGAATACGACGTGGCCCCCACCAGTGTACCCCTCCCCTAACACCCCATACACGCATCATCATAATAATAATATTTAAAACGCTGATTTCCTTCCTCCCCAATCTGACCACGTTTGCTTCGCAACCGATTATGTTGTCAATAAAGTTTATTTGAATGCAGTTTGAAGCTGGAAGAGCGGCCACCTTGCCCTTACTATAGTCCTGGCAAATCTCATGGGAAAGGAAACGCGCTTAGCGACCGGTGTATGAGCTCTCGCGACGATGTAAGCTGATATCGCGAGCCGAAGCCGAAGCTGCCCTTTCCTTTGCCAGTCACCGTGGGACTGTCGTCACACAGAGGCCCCCTGCTGGAGTCTTGCCCTCGAGGCGCTGTAGAGAGATCAGAAAAATAGAAGAGAAACCCAGCCTTTTCCTTGGATTCAGGACTTCCAAGTTTAGTTTGAAAGAAAAACATTTTTAAATCTCCTCGGGGGAGGAATCCATTTATTATTATTTTCAAAAATGACCTGCTAAAAATTCCCCTGCCAATTAAAAAATTCAGTTCATTATCACTATATTGCAGGGGAGGACTGATAGATAGAGCAGCTTAATACTGATGAGCTACAATCTCCATGGTTAATATTGCAGGCTAGGGGGTCAAGCCGAAAAACAACGTTTACACAACAGCCCTGCAGTGTGGTTATCTCCACATTGTAGGTTGGAGCCCGGCTGAGACTATGAGTAGTGTACGACAATTCTGCATCCACTTGTAATGTGGTAAGTTAGTTGAACCAGGCAAGCAAGGTAAGTTAGTTAAAAAGATGACTGAAATCCCTCTTTGCCCACAAAGGTCACTGAGTGACTCCTAGCAGTCAGCCTGGACAACCTCACAGGCTTGTTGTGAAGATAAAATGGAAGCAGGGGAGCACTAACTGATAAGATGGCGCTTTTTGTTTGTAAATATTTTTAAAACAGAGAGAGCAATTATAACATTGAAAGGCGAAAAACAAAACTATAAAAAGGCACATAGGGTAAGCACAGTTACACATGGGTTAAGTAACAAAATCCAAGCCATGGAAGAAAAAAGTTAGAATAAATGTATTCACATACAAAAAGAAAAGGTTAGTGTAATCTGATTATCAAGTCTAGTTCAAGATTTGCCAGGTTTGTAATGAGCGTTGTCTTGAAAATGATGGCTCCATTGCATAAATAGTAAAGGAATGCCAATTTATATAAAAGCATATGGATGTTCTTGTCAAATCTAAAATTATGCATAATTTTCTCCATTATAGCTACATTCCAGAGTGGGTGGTGCCAAGTGTCCAACAGTTAGATTTTGGGCTGCTTGCTTCTCATTGAGTTGCAAGTATTATCTGAGCTGCGAAGGGAATTTACAAGGCCAGTTCTTTTGGCAATATTGGTATCATCAAAAATATTCAGTAACATTAACTACGGACAGTGAGCAATAGCTTCTTTGGCAACACTGATCATTTCTGCCAAAATTAAAACTGAAAGTTCTTGCGTAAGGTGGCACCTCAGAGTTACAAGCTCTTGCAACCCTACCTGGAGGTGCCGGTGGGGATCAAACCAGGGACATTCGACTGGTGCAGACAGTGGTTAGTGTCAGACTCAAACTTTGGGAGAGACTAAGGACTCCTGACCATTAGGTCCAGTCGTGGCCGACTCTGGGGTTGCGGCGCTCATCTCGCTTTATTGGCCGAGGGA
Source organism: Podarcis raffonei (assembly GCF_027172205.1). Taxonomy (NCBI): domain Eukaryota; kingdom Metazoa; phylum Chordata; class Lepidosauria; order Squamata; family Lacertidae; genus Podarcis; species Podarcis raffonei. The sequence goes on from NC_070617.1 coordinate 15,998,283, forward strand.
GCCGGCGTACAGCTTCCGGGTCATGTGGCCAGCATGACTAAGCCACTCCTGGTGAACCAGAGCAATGCACGGAAATGCCGTTTATCTCCCCGCTGGAGCGGTACCTATTTATCTACTTGCACTTTGATGTGCTTTTGAACCGCTAGGTTGGCAGGAGCAGGGACCGAGCAACGGGAGCTCACCCTGTCGCGGGGATTCGAACCGCCAACCTTCTAATCGGCAAGTCCTAGGCTCTGTGGCTTAACCCACAGTGCCACCCATGTCCCTTGGGAGAGACAAGGGTTCAAAAATCCCCACTCATTAGCTATGAAGCTCACCTTGGGCCAGTCCTTGCCTCTCAGCCTGCCCTACCTCTCAGGGTTGTGAGGATTGTGTGTGTGTGTGTGTGTGTGTGTGTGTGTGTGTGTGAAGGACCATGTACATCAGAATGAGGCGGAAAGGTGTAAAAGAAAGACAGACAGACAGTCAGAAAGCAAAGCAAAGCTTGCCAGCAGGCCACTAAATGCTCCCTCTTTACTTTTCTAGATCTATGTATGTATATGTATGTATGTATCTATGCGGCCCTGGCGGTCGGGGTGGGGTGGCGCTCGCGCCCGCCGGGCCCGGTCTCGCGAGAGGCGCGGGCGAGTTCTCGCGCGACTTGGCTGAGGTGGGCAGCCTCCTCCTCCGCCGCCGCGGCAGCCCCCGGGATCCCGATCGCGGAAGGAAGGAAGGAGGGAGGGAGGGAAGGGAAGGGAGGAAGCGCGCGCACGGCGGGGCGGGGGAGGAGCCGGAGCGCGATGGCTGCCGGGCGAGGGGGCCGCCGGCGGCAGCAGCAGCAGCAGCAGGCTCGGCGGCAGCGGGGGAGTCTCGAGAGGCAGGCGGCGGAGGAGGAGCAGCAGCGGCGGCGGCCCCTGAGGCAGGGGCGGCGGGACGAGCAGCAGCTGGAGCGACGCCGCGGGGAAGGCTGGGCCTGGAGCAGCGGCGGCAGGTGGAGCTGCTGAGGGAGCCCTTCGGAAGCCGCCGGCCACACGCGGGGCAGGCCCGGCTGGGCGCCATGAGCCAAGGCAGCGGAAGCGGAGGAGGCGGCGGCGGCGGCGGGGAACCCGAGGCCAAAGCTCTCCACACCAAGAGGCTCTACCGGTGAGGGAGGAAGGCAGGGAGACCCCACCCCCATCCCCGGTTTATCTCCCTCGGAGGCCTCTTCCCCGCTCCCTCCCGCTGGGTATAGATACCTGGTCAAATGTTAATGTATCTATCCAACTATATCTGTGTGTCTACCGAGGTCACGGTGGCGGGCATGGTTCCCCTCCTCCCCCAGCCCGCTCATATTTCTAACTCGCCCCACAACCAGCCCCGGGGCGGGGGGCGGGTTAGGCGAGGGTGGTGGTGATTTGCCCGGTCCCAGGGCGGGTTACAAGAATTAAAACGCAATACTGGGACCCAAGGCTCTTTCTCAGACACACACACACACCCCACGGTCGTGCCCCCCCCCACTTTATCCTCTCGTGAGGTTGAAAGGGCGCAACTGAGTGGCCTAAGGTGCCCCCTTTCCCTCCCCCGTTTTATGTTCTCACCGACCCTGAGGAGGGAGGATAGGATGATCACCATTATTTATTAGCCACCTACCCAATATTATGACCTGGGGATCTTTCTCACATCCGTCTCTTCATCCTCTAGCCCCCCCTCCTTTTGGGTTTCTGAGAGAATAAGGGGGGTTAGGACCAATTCCCCACCTAAGGGCCCAGAGCAGGTTACACCTGTTTAAACCCAAGGATCTTTCTCATCCACCCACCCCTTATCTTTTATCTTCCTCTGCATTTTCCTTTGCAACCCTATGAAAGAGCACAATTGACTGGCCTGAGGTGGCCACCCTATTTTGTATTTTTAGTGACCCTGAGAGGGATTGTATAGGTGGGGGGAGCTGTAGAGGCCAAGGTGCCTTCTCACCCCACCTTTAATCCTCTTGCCTTCACCCTCCTCGCCTCTTTTGAATAGGTACCTGGTCAGTTTAATCTTAATGTATGTAAGGCAGAATATTGCTATAATATATCTATTGGAAGTCCAAGAGATGAATGTGCATTGCAGCAGCCCTGAACAGGAGGCTAGGTAAAAGTTGTTGTCATTGTTATTATTCTTACTACTAAAGTTATTGTGCACCTTTCACCAGGAGGTCCCGGGGCAGATTATAGCAATTTCAAATTCAGAAATTTAAAATAGTTAAAACTTACTTTGTATAGCTCAAGGTTCTTTCTAACCTCTCACACACCCTTTATTCTCTTTATTCCCCATGAGGTCAAAAGAGGACAACTGAATGACGTAATGTGCTCCCCCCCCCCTTCCCAGTTTTTCTTCTCAACAATCCTTAAGTGAGGATGAAAGAGGGTGACTGAATGATACCGAGGTGGAACACGGTGACTGAATGACTCAAGGTCCCCTCCCCATCTTCTGAGCAACCCTGTGAGGAAGCCTGAGCTGAAAATGGGCCCAAATCCCTTCATCCCCATCTTATCCTCACTTGTGAAGGGGTATGCTGTGAGTGAGAGGCTGGACCAAGGTCACCCAATGGCAGCAGGGATTTGTACCTGGTTCTCTCCAAGCCACCCATTTCTGCCTGATCTCTTAGATGGAGCTTGGCAAGGAGGAAGCTTTCCTTAAATTTGGCAAACTCCCGCAAACGTATGGATCCGTTGTTCTTTTTTTTTCTCCACTGGGTGATAGGAGGCATTTGCAATTATTTTATTTCACCTTGCTCTGGTTTTTTAAAAGGTCCAGCCCTGCCCTTTTTTTTTAATCCACCCTGACCCTATCAGCCAGTTTCTTCTTCTATTCCCACTTAAGCAGAGTACGATGGAGCAGGAAATCGAGAGTCAAGGGTGTAAAGAAGTTGACAGTTTCTCCATCCCAACCTTTTTTTGGCAGGGCGGTAAAGGCAGACATTCTTAAGTGATTCTCTTCTGTGGCACTTAACAAAGCCCTGTCTGCTGCATCTGCCTAGTTCCCTCCATCATTATTTTCAGAATGTTATATGGAGGCAGGTTACTTCACAGATGGATTATGGCAACTCTCAGTGGCTATTGCACTGCATGCAAGTTGAATGCTGGATGCACTTGGTTGCCCTGTCCCTCTGCTTCATAGCATATCACTAAAGAGTAAATAATTCTGTTCCTTTCTGTCCCCACCTCATATGCTTTCCCTGTGGCTCCACATAGATTCTCCTGTCTCCTTCCTGGCATTTTCTTAGACAGCAACCTGGATTTAGACCCTCCGGATGTCGCTGAACTACAACTTCCATCAGCCCTAGGCCAAGGACTGGGAATGCTCAGAGTTTTGAGTTCAGCAATGTCTGGAGGGCCAAAGGTTTTCCACATCTGGTTTAAGACAGAGTGGCAAACCCATGAAGCAGATTAGGCCCACCAGTACTCATTTTCCTCCCCATAATAGTGCTGGATTGGGAGGAAATATTTAAAGCTCTTCGTGCAGCCATCATGGTGATGGGGTGATCTGAAGCTCCGTTGCAGTGCTGGGATGAAATTAGAGGTTTAAACCTTGTCACCAGGTACTATGACAAGGATATGTGTGCTATGTGCCTGCAGGTGTGAATGGTTTGTGAAAATGCTCATGAGAGAGTGGCACATGACCCTTGGAGGGTAAGGCAGCCTTTTTCAAGGTTAGCTTTCTATGGTTTAGGCATTTCCCTGCCACATCGTAGGTCACATAGCTGTCTTTTAGTGGAGGGCAGTGTGGAGTGAAGGAAGAAAACTGATGACGTAAGTGGTTTTTCTAAGGTCACTTGGTGAGCCTGTGGTTGAGTTTGAATCCTTGGCCAAGTACAGCTGAGGCTTGAGATGCAAACAGCTTTCCCTGCCTTCTTCCCTACAGTCAGAATGCTTGTCATTGGCTTGTGTTCATGGAGCATGGTATGCATTGCCATTTTCGGGTCTTTTAATAGACTGAGGCATTAGACTTGCTTTCTGCCAATGAGCAAACCCAGCAGTAGGTATCAAAATGCGTCAGCGAGGTCCAGTGCCAACCTCTTAATACCCCAAAGTGGCACTGCTTTCAGCTATATTGAAAATATCAAGTAGTTGGAAGGTCAGTACTTCTTAACTGTGAAGCCTTTAGGTTTGCTTAGAGAGAGTAAGGGGAAAGGGTGTGTTTGAAGCCTGGTGCTGAGCACCAGATGGCTAACTACTGCCCCAAATAGTCTTCACGTATTCCTTGCAGGTTTCTCCAGCTAACTTTCCTGCTTCAAGTTACCCTGCACAAAGTTGTGCTGTACAGTACGTGTCTTTCTCACTGTCAAGTGAGCCCAAGTCACACCTGGCTTCCCCCTAGCCAACCTTGCCTGTGTTTTGCTTCTATTGTGCAGTCCCCAAGCTCAAATTTTCCCTGTGTGGAATCTTGCTTGCAAAACGTCCTTCATTTTTTAAGGATGTGTACTGTGGGTCTATTAATGTGGACATGTTGCCTGCGTCCATGCCCATTTTTGGCCCAGGCTGCCCCACCCAGTACTGGCATGTGGCCCCTGGAAGGCTTCTCACCAGAGAATGGAGCCCACCCTTACATTACAGCCTTAGAACCACATGGTATTTGGCACCTGTGCAAGCTTTTAAATCTTGGAGTGGGACTTTCCTTCCAGAGCAGTGGCAGCAAGTTCAGAACTTGAGGGTAGTGGCTGCTTGGGAGTTGTTGCTTTATGGGAATAGGTTGTGTATAGGCTACCCTTTGCACACACAAACATACCTAGAATGTGTGTGTGTGTTTATTGCCTGCCCTTCAACCTAAGGTTCCAGGGTGGGTTATAACATTAAAACCCAACAACTTGCAACCATAAAAATTGGTCCTAAAGTTGGTCCTAAAAACATACACCTCAAGGGGTTTGCTTCCAATATCTTCATCTGGAAGTATGGAGAGGTAGCTAACATTCTGTGGGAGCAAAGGAGAGAAAAACATGAGTGTACTCTCTAGTCAGGATTCAGCCACCGGCGGAGCTATGGACTTTCTCCATCAGTGGAGTCTAGCCTGTCAAATGCGGCTATTCTTTCTTCCTAACAGGTATAGACTCTGAAAGGGTGGCTCTGTTGGATTCTTGTCTGAAAACAGTCTGGTTACACCGTGACATACTTATTATGCTACAAGCATTTGTGGACTAGAGCCCCCTGTCAGATACATTTTCAGCTGCTGCTGATGTGGATTCACGGCCAGGGAGTAGCAAGTGACGTGCTAGGTCAGGCCTGACTTCCTCCATGCAGCTGAATTCTGAGGGATGCTTGGAGAAAGGAACAAGCACCTGAACTGGCTGCGCATTGCTTAAAACTGGAGGCTTGCCTCCTGCAGTAAGGGTAAACACAGTGACCAAAGGTAACTAGCCAGGTGGTGTGGCTATTGCACCCCAGAATTTTATCTGCAGAACTTGCACTTTTGCAAGTGCCACATGCTGTTCATTCTGCATTTGTGAGGAGTCGTTCCTTTTGTGTGGCTGCACTGGTGCTCTGGAACTCCCTGCCAATTGACATTAAGCCGGCACCCTCACAATACTATTTTAGACACCTATTGAAAATGTTTCTGTTTCAGCAGGCTTGTCCAGACACATGATTTGGTTACATCTGTTTTTAAACTTGTTTTAGTGTGTTTAAATGTTTTCAGATGCTTTAAAATGTTTTAAATATGCTTTTATTTTATCACAGTACAGTATTATTTTGTCACCCATGTATCTTGATTGGGTGAACAAGCTTTAAGAAACCAAGGAAAGGAGGAAGATCATGGCAATACAGAATTCCCATGCAGCTCTCAAAGTTGTGTCTTCCTTATGTTAATACTTGCTGTCCTTTTGTGTCTCTTGTAGAGCTGTGGTAGAAGCCGTGCATAGACTGGATCTCATTCTTGGAAACAAGGCAGCTTATCAAGAAGTTTTTAAACCAGAGAACATCAGCCTGAGAAACAAGTAAGCAAGCTGAGTCTCTCTTTATTTTTTTAAAAGTTTTGTAGTTCACTTAGAGGCATGGTCTTGAAGGCACAAGATCTACCCTTGCTTGGAACTAAGCAGGTATGGAAGGGATGCTTTGCATGGACTTATGCACACTGCCTTCAATGTCATGGAAGAGACCGGATATAAACGGAATAAAAAAATACTTGCGGAAGCTTAATATTAATGATATGATATATACGCCCGCCTTTTATCGGGCCAGTGGATTATTCAGGCAAGGATATTGCTTTGTTTTGCAGCAGATTTCAGACTTGTGGTCAGAGCTGTTGCTTTACACATAATGTTGTTTGGGAACACCCTTGCAGAAAATTTACCCCATAATAAAGTTTACCTAGCCTATTCACCCGCACATACCTTTGTTAATTATGTGACACAGCAGTAGCCTGAAAAAACGGTGGGTGGTGGGTGTACAAGGTGCTTGTGCATTTGGGAGTTCAGCGGAACTTGCACAGAAGAAGCTTCCAAGCAGACTGTGCTCCAACTCTCCCAGTTTTAAAAAGCTATCTTGCCTGGAGACAGTGACCAGGCAGTCTGGAAGCTAGACTGACTGCCACCATGTCCTGCTTTTTCCTTGGCTATTTAGTTGCCTCAACTATGTGGGGCTTCTTTTTTTAGTATAAAAAAGTATTTTATTGCTTTTTCACTTATACATTTTTAAAAAAAATAGAATAAACTACAGCAATACTAGTTAGTTTGTCATTTCTCAGGGGAAATGCCATAAGAGCAGCTTAAAAGTTGGAACTGCTACTTAAAACAAGTTTATACTGCATATTAAAGTTTCTAGTGCAGTAAGTCCCTCCAGATGTTTCTATGGGTTGAGGAGGTTGTCTTGAATGATTGCCATGTCTCATATGGGATGCCAGGTGTTGTAAAAAGTAAAGGGTTCATCTGGCCTCTGGCTGCCCTGCCCTGACATTTTGTGTTAAGTTGTATTTTGTTAAGCTGTATTGTGCCTTTGACCAAGATTGCAGGATGCAGTGGAAGATGGGTGGCTTCAGACTGCACATCTTTTGGGTCTGCTGGGAAGGGATCATAGCTTAAGTGGCTGTTTTTGCTAAGTTGAAGGCTAACCCCCCTCTCTTTTGCCCACTCTCCAATTTCCTGCCGTAGGTTACGTGAACTATGTGTGAAGCTGATGTTCTTGCACCCAGTGGATTATGGGAGGAAAGCAGAAGAGCTGCTGTGGAGGAAAGTTTACTATGAAGTCATTCAGCTCATTAAAACAAACAAAAAGGCAAGCTGTCTCTGAACCTTTTTGAAAGAAGCATTTTAAAATTGAAAATAAAAAACAATAATGTACCCCTGCTTTCCCCAGCCTGGAAGCATAGTGCAGATGTAAACAGTAATAGCAAAGTTCCTACAAGACCTGAAGTGGAGAGAGACTGAAAGTTGCTAATATCAGTATGAAGGAAAATGTTAACACAACCGTATACTGCGTAATATGGCAGGTGCAGCTTGTCTTGTTATCTTTCTTTGTGTACTGGATGAATGTCCACCAGTCCATCATAAAAGTTGGTGGGATTTTTGTTTGCTTTCTGGCCACATGATGTTTTTGTGTCAGTTTTTCAGAAAGTGTTATGTCCCAAATTTTGTTTCCCCCTTTATTTTTGCATTTAAACCACTGGTTCTGAAACTTTTGGCCCCCCTCCCTCTTGATTCCATAAATTCACCCCCAGTGCCCTGTATCATATAAAAAACATTCAAAGTAGCAGTTTGCACAACCCATTCAGGAAGATAATAACACAATAATATTCAAAACCGCAATGATTAAATGCACATTTATTCAAAATCCAGTTAAAGCTGTGTAGCTTAATTAATTCACCAAAATGGATGAGTTTCATTCAGTGATACCAGCTTTTCAAAGACTGATAGTCATTTACACTTCCAGTGCCCCCATGCTGCCCCCTTGCATCTTAGTGCAAAGTAGCCCTCAGGCTGGCACAGCTCATCTGTGGTAGGGAGACGACAAGTAGCAAAATGCCAGTGGCAGCCTACACATTGCAAGTTCTACAGAAGAGGGGTGGCATAGAGTGGCCAGAAAAGGAAGAGTTTTCTGCTGAACTTAGCTACCTTTTGAGAACGGGGAGGGGGGTGAAGGTGGTGGTGAAGCAACTGGGGATGTGTTCTAACTTTATTTTCCCCTCCCCTCTTCTTTTTGCTCCCCACAGCACATTCATAGTCGCAGCACCCTAGAGTGTGCCTACCGGACTCACCTTATTGCTGGTATCGGCTTTTACCAACACCTTCTTCTCTATATCCAGTCTCATTATCAGTTAGAGCTGCAGGGCTGTATTGACTGGACACATGTTACGGATCCTCTGATAGGTCAGTATCCAGATGCTGACATACATTTTATTTACCATTCATTTATTGCATTTGTACCCCTACCTTTCACCCCAAGGTGACATCTGTGGTTTTCTTCCAAGTCCAGTTTGAAAATAAAGAGCTCTGAGAAGAGCAAGTGGGGGTGGTTGTGGGGAACCTTGAAATACCTCGGCTGCAGTTTGAGCAGGCACACATTATGTTTAAATGATGGCAATAAGCTTGATGGCCGACTAGGGATTCAAGCCCTGCTCTTCCAGGTCTTAGTCCAGCACTCTAACCACTACCCCACACAGGCTCTCTGTTTTAAGAACATTTTATTCAATGCAATGGTTACTCAAATCATCTGCACTTAACCATTTACTTATGTAACGGAAAAGCTTAGTATCTGAGATGTCCCTCCCACTGCAAACTTTGCACAAACCTTACGAAAACGATGAGAGCACCCAGCTTTTAAGAACAAGGGTGGAGGCCTTGTCTACTGTCTACCTCTTAGTGTGGCAGGAACCACCTCTGGGATGCCCTCCACTCCATAACATACACCTACGTCATAGTCATATGGAAGCTGGGAGCCATTGAACCTAGAACCTTCTGCATGCCAAGCATGTGTTCTGCTGCTAATCTTTGCTCCTCCCCATATCCAAGGTGGTTTGATTATCCTGGCCATGTTTGTATTTCTCAGGAGCACTTACGATGGCCTTTCTTGACTGGGCTGTTGCAGCATTTTAACACACATTTGGGCAAGACAATCAGAATTCAGAAATTTGTACATGATTGGCAGTCAGATGACTGACTCCTTGAAAAAAGGGAGTCCATACTGAAAAGTGTCTAGATACAGATATTTTATTTTAAGGTGTTATCAGTGTTATGCTTAAATCTAGGAATGTGAAAAAATATGAGGTAAGGTGTTGTTTTGTATAGAATTGTGTTGTGAGTTTTGCATTTCTAATAGGGCTTACATAATTCACTTCTTTCGTTTAAACACGTATGGGTCTTATCCGTCTGTTAAATGGGGCTTTACAAAATGGCATCTGGGTTGGTTTTTACAGCTTTGCTCTTGGTGTAATTAATCTTGATTGCATTATAAGCTGCTGAGTTCTCAGTAAATGACATAACATAGAATTTTCCAGATAGTTTGTGAAGGATCTGGTTTTGCAGAGGTGTTTGAGGGAGGATCTGATGTCCAGATGAGTCCTTTGACCCCTGTGAGATGGCTAGAAACGGCTTTTTTGTTCACTTGGACATGCTCAGTTCTTGACTGGTGGGAGTCCATCGCTTTCTTGATGGCTGCCTTCCAGAATGATGCACTGAGAGACTCGTGTCCTTGGCAACCATCGCTGTGAGAATCCCATTAATACTGCTGCAGAACTTAAGCCCTCAGAATGCCTTCTAATCCACATTTAAGATTGTGTAGCTTTTGACACATTAATTGCACTTTGAAATCTTACCTGCGTTGCTATTGTGGTGGGGGCAGAACCATAGTATGTCCAGAGTATGTATGGAAGTCGTTTTTGTTCCAAACATTTCTTACAGTACTCTAGTACAGAAATTAAGGGGACATTTTTGTATTGCATGTTGTTCTCCAGCCTTTGCCAACCTGGTGTCCCCCAGATGTTCTGGATTACAAACTCAGCTGGCTCCAGCCAGTGGAACTAAGACATCTGGTGCACAGCAGGTTGCCGAAGGCTGTTTTGCTGTCATGGCTATTGGAGCCGGGTGGTGGACAGCATAGGACTGAAACCCCACCCCCTTGACAACATGAGGTCATCTCTGCCCCCCTGAGGCTGTTCAACCTTTTTTGCTTTTCCAAAAATAAAAGCAGAGGCTTTCAGGAGATCACAATCTGCAGTTTGTGTGGTCTATTTGTGGAACAAGCCTAGCCATATGAGCAAAGGCAAGCGTGGTGGTTCTGGTGTGGGCAGACTCTCCACCATCGGTTTAGAGCCCCAGCTGCCTTGTTCTTGAGCAGTGCTCATCCCAGGTTACCGTATTCCTTGTGTCTTCCATAGGCTGCAAGAAGCCTGTATCTGCATCGGAAAAGGAGATGGAATGGGCGCAGATGGCCTGCCACCGGTGTCTGGTTTACCTGGGGGATTTAGGTGAGTGCTAACAGTGGAAATTGGGGTGCTGCTCTGGCCCAGTGAATCCACAGTTTTCTTACATTGCAAAGGGGAAGCAGACTCCATTCATTACTGACTAGCAAAGCCCTAAATGGCTTCGGACCGTCTCATCAAAAGCCCCTTTAATAATTCCCTACGTGAACTCTGTGTAGATGACAAGGATGTGTTAATGATATTCCATGCTTGTTGGGCTTCCTCCTTTTGGGGTTTTTCCTTAACTTGAGCTTAAGACTCTTCCAGGATTCCCCCACCCCACCCCAAGTTCTGGGGTTTGGGAACTAGAGTTATCCTAGTACAGTGGTACCTTGGGTTACATACACTTCAGGTTACATACGCTTCAGGTTACAGACTCTGCTAACCCAGAAATAGTACCTTGGGTTAAGAACTTTGCTTCAGGATGAGAACAGAAATTGTGCTCCGGCGGCGCAGCAACAGCAGGAGGCCCCATTAGCTAAAGTGGTCTTCAGGTTAAGAACGGACCTCCGGAACGAGTTAGGTACTTAACTCAAGGTACTACTGTAGAGTTGGAGGCATTTATGTTGTGTTTTTAGATATTTCATTGGACTTTGGTAACTTCAAAAGGATTGTGAAAAGTTACTTAAACTTTCCAACTGCCCAGAGATGTGAATTTGTTCCACGTTGTGCTGCAATTCTACACCTTTCCTTACTGCAATCCATAAGACTCTTGTGTGTGCTTCTTCCTCATCAGCTCGGTATCAGAACGAATTAGCAGGTGTGGACACAGAATTGCTGGCTGAGAGATTTTACTATCAAGCCCTTTCTGTTGCACCACAAATTGGTAAGTGTTTAGTCCATGTCTTATGATCCTTCGCCCAGATTTGTCTACCAGGCAATTTTGTCTTCAAGTTACTAGCCCATTGGAATGTTTGCCAGCCTGCTCACGATTAAGATGATCAGTATTTGTAAACTACTGCCCTGCCTCTGGCTGCTCTTGGCTCTTGTTGGAGGCAATGGAGCAAGGGATTCTTTGACAGATCTGAGCTAAATCAGGCCTGTGATGGTAATCTCCCAAGCTGAAAGCAGTGTGGGTGTATCATGTACATGCACACTGTCCTTCCTGTGTGTTGTCCGCTGAGAGAAATCCCCAGTACTCAACAGCTTCAGGACTTTCCCCACATGGTTTGTGGAAGCATCTTGGGCCCACCCAGCCCGTCAACCATGGATGTGGGAGAACGACACCATCACTATGTGCCTCCATGACTTCTCCCCCTGGATTCAGAGGGCCGTGGTGGAGTTGGCAGTAACCTTTCCCACTGTTGCAGCTATTTTCTCTTTCTGGTTACTCTGGACAGGAAGGTGGTGGAGAACCCCTTGCCTCTGTCTCTAAGCCAGCACAACAAGAAGTCACTTAATTGGCAGAGCCAACATTGCCAGTCCATCAGCCAATTTTTATGTATTTAAAAATGTGTCCCTCGCTTTTTGAAGAACTGTTTCCACAAAGCAGCTTCCTGTGTCCAATAAAAAACAGTTCCACAGTTCAAACGATGTTCTTGGGTCTGTGGAAGCTCAGCCTATGTGGATCTGGCCTGTAAAATCTTGATGACAGCTGTAGGACCAGGCTGCACAGATGTTTTGAAAGCTGCTTTGGCTGCTTCCAGGGCTTTAGACACAGCCTGGCCATAAAGGGAAGGGGGCTGAGGGATTCAGGCTTTGCAGGATGAATGATCAAGCTCCCACTCCCTGTCACTTTTGGGTTCCTCTTAAGTTTTGCCTTCCAGCTGCTCAAATGGTGGAAATGACTGGATATGCCTTTCTGGAAGGAGCCCATCTCCTCTGGTCCTTTATGGGCTCTAACACAATTCCTTCTGCAGTCTTCCTGCAAAGTAAGGAAGAGCAGCCCCATGTACTTGCAAAAAGGCCATGGGTTGTATGTATGTATGAAATTTCTATGCTGCCCTTCATCTGAGGATCACAGGGCAGTTTACAATATAAAAACAGAAAACTGCATACCATAGTAACAAAAACAAACAAACACCCCCACGAGTGTATGAGCAGACCCATTGAAATCAGTGGGTTAAGCTGATTGTGCCCACTGATTTCACTGGGACTGTTCTGAATATGACTTGGTCAGGTACAGCTGCAAATCCTAGGTGGGATTCTAGACTCCAGGGTTTTTTGTTGTTGTTGGGAGATTTGGACAAGCACATATGGAGCTGACTCACTTCTGCCTTTTTGGGACAGGTATGCCTTTTAACCAGCTGGGGACACTGGCGGGGAGCAACTACTACAACGTGGAAGCCACCTACTGCTACCTGCGCTGGTGAGTGTGCATCCCAAGGAGAGCAAGTCCACCTGTTGCTTTGGGGCAGAGAGGACTTTTCACTGTGCAGTGTATCGCCTGTTGACTTTCTTGCTCTGTGCATAGCTGGAATGTGGTTCCCATAGCTGCCTAACCTGACTGCCTGGATGCTGGTTGCTCTGTTACAAGTGCGCTTGCAGCCTGTGCCCTTGGGCTGTCAGTCCTTGAAAAGCAGCTAAAAATAAATCAATCCCAGGAACTTGTGAGCGGGGTGCTGTGTAGCTTGCAAGTCGGTTTTAGGCACCAGATTCCACAGAATTTCTGCTTTAATTATTTTTAAAATACATTGTAAACTTCAAGTGAGAGATGAGTAAGTCTCCCCAAAGAGGCCTGCCAACTCAGAAGATTCCATTGTTGCTAGTATGTCTAGTGCTGTCACCTCTCCAGATCTAAGTTGGTTCCAATATTGTACAAATGGGGTTCATTTTTGGGGGGGAAATGTGCTTGTTGATCGAGTCTTTCTACGCCACAAATGTTGGAGCTTGTAGGCCTGCTCAGAAGCATAATGTCCCTTCCCTCCTAGACCTTTTAAAAGCAAAATTATAGCTGTTTCTGGTGGCTTTTCCCCTTCCCCTCTCAAGCTGTTTCTTACCCCGTTCCTGAAAAGGTGGGAAGACCTCATTCACACTCTGAACCCTGTGGCATGCATAGGAGCTTCAGTGGAGAGGCAAGGCATTCTATCGTTTGTTTGTTTGTTTGTTTGTTTGTTTATTACATTTATACCCACATTTTGTTCAGTCAGCTCAAGGTGGCGTACATAGTTCTCCCACCCACCCACCCCCAATTTATCCTCACAACGCTATGAGATAGGTTAAGCTGAGAGTGAGTGACTGGCCCGAGGTCACCCAGTGAGCTTCATGGCTGAGTGGTGATTCGAACCCTCGTCTCTCCAGTCCTAGTCTGACACTCTAACCACTATATCACACTTGCTCTCTTAATTTGTGCAGTCGGAGAGAGTCCTGTTTCTGACTGTTTCTCTACAAAGTAGAGAGAATCCCACGCTTTTCTTTCAGAACTCTGTGGAAGAAGGTGTATATGCTAGACAAGGTGGGAAAGTTATCCTAGTTGATGGGTATGTGGAGCTCTGTGTGGAGACTCTGCCTCTCTCATGTTACATTTTAGATACATACCCAAAAGCTGTGTGTGAGAAAGAGGTGTTGGTAATTTTGTCAAATGAACAGGCACATTAATGAGAGAGAGGATTAGCTGAGGTTTGCTCAGTGGCAAACATGGGGTTCTTGCTCTGGAATGGTGTGAAACAGCCTGCATGCTTGGGTGTGTGAGTGATGCTTGATGAAGTGACTGAAACCAGAGGGGACATTGAATGAGATTTCTAGTGGTTGACAGGGGAGTGCTGTACTTTAGGTTTATTGTGAAGGGAAGGAGTCTGACCTCACAGGGCTTGCACCTTCTCCCATTTCCGGCACAGCCACAAATAGGAATTTTGAAGCTTCTGTTTTCAATTCAGTGCAGCTAGTCATGTTGCCTGAACTTGGCAAACTATTATTAATTATGGTTTGTTTGAAACAAACCAGCTTAAAACTCTGGTTTGTGCTAGCAAGCCATGGTTATGATTAGCCACAGTTTAGGCATTGAATACAATGCTACGCTGTTTAACTGAAACCAGAAGTGAAAATTTCTGAACTTCTGCTTTGATGCCAGGAGGAAGGAAATGTAATTCTTAACAAATATGACATCTGGATGCAGCCAAGGTCTTGCAGAGCTTTGCTCAAAGTCTCACAAGTGGAAAACTAGTTAAGTGAGACAGGCAAAGAGGTGCAAACTTGCTTGATTTCAATAAATTCTACAGGTGGCAAAATTCTGCTCTTTTGACCTTGTCAAGTGTAACCCGCTGCTTGTTTGGGGTTTTACTGAGAATTTAACATTTCTGCTTTTGGGGTTTTGTGCCTGTTTAGTATCCAGTCTGAAGTGTCCTTTGAAGGTGCTTATGGGAATCTCAAACGCCTGTACGATAAGGCTGCCAAAATGTATCACCAGCTGAAGAAATGTGAAACCAGGAAACTGTCACCCAGCAAAAAGAGGTAAGGATGTAATGTGGTTCAGTCCTGCGGTGAGCAAATCTCAAAATCTGTCCAGTGTTCTGGTAGACATGTCCAGAGGTAGAGTGTTATCCAGTCTCTGTGAACATTACCTAATTCCATAGAGAAACACCTGTGACTGATCCCAGTGGGATGACATGCCAATTGAGCACATGAGAGATGGAAAACTGTGGCTTTGTGCAATTGAGGCTTATTCAGCATTAGGACTCTCACTCCTTGTCTTTCCTGACTGCTCTTCAGTTGAGGCTCCAGTCCACTTTGGTGAGTGAAGGGGTCCTTTGCCAAAGCTGCTGCTGTTTGGATTCTCCTCCCTCCTATTCCAAATTGGAGAATGTGCCTGTCACATACTAATATTGGCTGTGCCTGAAATTTCCTTTGCCTTTGTGGTGCTAGCTGCATAGCTATAGGACTACTTCAGAGTCTTAAGAAAGCATTATATTACAAGGGGTGAAAATGACCAAAAGACGAGAAAGAGAAGAAACAGTCTAGATTCTGTGCCAAGCAAAGTGAACTCTGCAATCTGTAGAAAATAAGTAGACTGAGTAGATTTGCCACAGTTCCCCATTTTGCACAAATGCCTTCTCCTCTGCTGAACTTACTTTGTTTCTAGTAGTCTTGGGGGTGGAGCTAGAGCTGTTGGGGACTAAGGCCTTATCTGAAACCACTGAAAAATCTTCCTTGACTACTTCCTTGGGATAATTGTGCCCTTCCTCCTCTCTTTCCCTCTCCCAACTCCACCCCCCCCTGCAGGTGCAAAGACATTAAGAGGTTACTAGTGAGTTTCATGTACTTGCAGAGCCTCCTTCAGCCAAAGAGCAGGTGAGTCTTCTGCGTCTTTATTCTTACTGTGCTGTTTTGTTAACTCCTAGTAGATTATGTAGTTGAAGCAAAGCACTTTTACATTGGGATAATATACTGGTCCAAACAAACTCAAGGGCATTGGAATAACTTCCCATGAGAGGAAGGAGAATTCCTTGCTCCAACACTCTTCTGCATTTTTTTCATTGCCTTTTCACCGGTTGAGAGTCTCCTGCCACTAGTAGAGCATCTGCTTTGCATACCAAAGGTCCTGGGTTCAATCCCAAGTAGGGTTGGAAAAGGCTTTCTGTCTGAAACCCTGGAGAGCCACTGCTGGTCAGTGTAGACAATACTGATCTAGAATGACCAGTGGTCCAACTTCATATAAGACAGCTTCTTAAGTTCCTAATGTGTCGGGTGAGTCTAAAGCACCTTGAGGAGAATGTGCCCTCAGATCAAGTATTGGGGTTGCCTGGTTCTTAGTTACCCACTCATCAGCTCAGCCTCTGCAGATGAGGACTCTGATAGCTCGTTATGGGGGTTGTGTAACCACTGTGGTTGCCTAGGGTTTGGAGAGGCTTGACCTGTTTCAACTGCTTGCACCTCCTGTTTGCTGTGGGACAATCCTCTGTGGCTCATCTCTCCTTGTCACCCACCTCTCAGTTCTGCAGACTCTGAGCTGACGTCTCTCTGCCAGTCGGTACTGGAGGATTTCAACCTCTGCCTCTTCTATTTGCCCTCTTCGCCCAACACGAGCTCTGCCAACGACGACGAAGAGGAGTGCGAGAATGGCTACTCTTTCCTGCCAGACCTCCTCATCTTCCGGATGGTCATTGTCTGTCTGATGAGTGTCCACAGCCTCAAGAGGGCAGGTGAGCAGCATGGCTGTGTGTGGTGTGTCCTCCTCTTGCAGACTTGGTGTGCAAGTTTTAAGCTGTCCTGTCGGTCTCTCCTTATAATATGATTGGTTGAACTGAGCTAGCAACTCTCAAACTCTTCCTGTTTCCAGAACAGCAGCAAAGATGAGGTGGTTCAGCATCCACTTCAGTCATTGACTCCTAGGCTCAGGTGCTCACAGAGTAAATCTGGGATCGAAGCATTTTCATTTCATTTCACTTTAAATTTGTATTTTCATAGTCTGGATATTTAGCTTATCATCATTAGCATTAGCATTTATTAAATTTGTTAGTTGCTTTTTTGCCTTGGCAATTTGAAGCAACTTGCAAAAAAACCCACAAACTTTAAAACTAGGATGGGATAATATATTAAAGCATCCCACTCACTCTAAAAGGCCATAGATAGTTCAAAGCCAAAGGCCTGGTTAAAAAGGAGTGTTTTTGCCTGGCGACTGAAGCCTATGTAATGATGACACCAAGTGAGCCTTCCCAGGGAGAGCATTTCACAAACAGGGAGCCAACACTGAAAAGGCCTGATCACAAATTGCCACCCTCCAGACCCTCCTGTGGAAGGGGGCACATGATATATGCAAGTGGCTGAATGGAGTTCTTAGTTTTGTTGCAGAAAGGATTTTTAAATCTCTGAATAACAGTGAGTTGACAAGAATTTTAACTTTGATCGCATAAAGACGCCCAAAGGCATTTGGGTGCCTGCAGTTGAATATAGGTAAATGCATAATTATGGAGTTTGCTCCCCCATGGACGTGGCAGGCACTGTTTTTCCCATTCAGTTGCCAGCTCCCCTTGATGCCGATGTTGCCTCATCTCTCTCCTTACAGGCTCCAAGCAGTATAGTGCAGCCATTGCATTCACACTGGCCCTCTTTTCGCACCTCATCAACCACGTCAATATTCGCCTGCAAGCAGAGCTGGAAGAAGGGGAGAATCCAGTTCCAGCCTTTCGGAATGATGGCACAGGTGAGGGCTGCAAGAAGGGTTAAGTTTGCCCATTCTAAGATCCTTGCCTTCCATCTTCCACACTGTGTTCTGCTCTTGTGACGAGGCAGGCAGTGGTGAAAATAATCTGGTTAACAGTTATTTACTTTTCCTAGGGGATCCTGGGAAGTTCTTTGGGGACAGTCTGTAAGAACTTGAAAATAGCCCTGCTGGAAAAGGCCTGTCTGGCTCAGCACCTTGTTTACAGAGTGGCCAGCCAAATACCTATAGGGAGCAGGGAAACAGGACCCAACCCCGACAGAAGATAGTAATCAAAGCCAGTGATAGCCTTCTCCTTCATGAATTTGTCCAAACCCCTTTTAAAGCCATCCAAGTTGGGGGTCATCACTAGATCTTGTGGGAGTGAAACCTTAGTTTAACTTACGTTCTCTGTGCAGGTCTTTCCTTTTGCCTGTCATGAATCTCCCACCATTCAGCTTCACTGGATGAAGATAATAACACAATACTGTGGTACCTTGGTTGTCAAACTTAATCCATTCTGGGAATCTGTTCGACTTCCAGAACCGTTCGAAAACCAAGGCACAGCTTCCAATTGGCTGCAGGAGCTTCCTGCACTCAATCGGAAGCCGTGGAAGCCGTGTCAGATGTTCATTTTGCGAAAAATGTTTGTAAGCCAGAGCACTCACTTCTGAGTTTGCAGCGTTCGGGAGCCGATTTGTTTGGGAGCCAATCCGTTTGACAACCAAGGTACCACTGTAAAACTATAAACAGCAAGAATGACTTCCACAGTTATTCAAAATTCAGTTAAAACTATTTAGTTTAATTAATTCAACAAAATGCTTGAACTTTATCCAGTGAGACCAGCTTTCCAAAAATCTGACACAGTTATTTACATCTCCAGCACCCCCTTCCATCTCTTGCCCCTTTGCCCCCTCCTCCCAGGTAATCCCCCCCCCCAGGAGTGTCAACTTCGGGAACCACTGGTATGAACAGTAGTCAAGCCGGTTTGCGTATCTTAAGAGTTTCCAAAAATGTGTGCTCGGCTGCTCTTTTGCAGAGGATCTGGAGGCCCGGGAGTCCTTGAACTCCATTGAGAGAGAAGCTGAAGGGGACCTGGCCAACCACCGACCCAGCGAGGAGCAGCGGAAGAGCGAGAGCAAGAAGGGCAAGAAATACTCACGCCTCTCCTGCCTGCGCCGTCGCCGCCACGTCCAGAAGGTGGACGAGAGCGACCTGAGCGAGGGCTTCGACTCCGACTCCAGCCCGGATTCCACCAAAGGGAGTGATGGCTCAGAGAGCGGCTCAGAGAAGAGCGACGAGGAGGCCGAGGCGGCTTTTGACGTGGAAACAGACTCGGACATGAACAGCCAGGAGTCACGCTCGGACCTGGAAGACATGGAGGACGAGCCAGACGCCGAGGGGGGCAGCCAAGCTAAGGGCATGAAGAACGGCGCTCCGGAGGCATTGGACTCTGCGGAAGGGGATGTTGGCAGGCTGGTGGACTTGAAAAGCCCTGGCGTTGCCAAGACTGAGCCCCTGCTGGAGCCTCCTGTGGCCAATGGGCCAGGCTTGCTGGGCGCCAGTGATGCCAGTATAGCCAGCAACCTCCAGGCCATGTCCACGCAGCTCTTCCAGACCAAGCGCTGCTTCCGGCTGGCCCCCACTTTCAGCAACGTCCTCCTCAAACCAAACTGTGAGCTGCCTGCCCCGAAAGAGGTGGCGGACAGCAAGCCATGTGTCAATGGGGACGTGGAGAAGTCCAAAATGACTGAGCAAGGTGAGAGAGAGAGAGAGAGAGAGAGAGAGAGAGCGCACGAGCCTGCACACTAGATTGGAAAGGAGATCCCTTCCATGAATGGAGAAAAGGGTGTGTGAATAGAAGTGGGGTGGAAAGACCTTAGGATTTTGTAGAGGGTGATTTGTGGGCGAGATCTGGCTGACACAGATCCCAGTTGCCAACCTAGAGGTGTAAGTGGGGAAGGGGGCAAGATGAGAACTCCTTTGATATCCGTTTCCAGGCCAGCATTAGCTACGTGCCCCCAAAACATTGCTGTCTTAACGTGGGGTGACAAAATGTCTTCTAACCTTTGACATTATGTCCCCATCTGCACTATACATTCAAAGCAGCAACATACCACAGTCGTGGCTTATTCCTCCTAAGAATCCTCAGGAGTGTAATATGTTAAGGGTGCTAAGAGTTAATTGGAGGTCCTTTTTCCTCCCCACAGAGCTGCAATTCCCAGAGTTCCCTGGGAAAAAGGATTGATTGTTAAACCGCTCTGGGACTTGTAACTTTGTGAAGAGAATAGGGGTCTCCTAACAACTCTCAGCACCTTTAACAAACCTCATTTTCCAAGATTCTTTGGGGGAAGCCATGACTCTTTAAAATGGTATGGTGCTGCTTTAAATTTATACTGCAGATGGGGGCAGAAGCGTGGCAGAAAGGAAGTTGAGGCAGGGTAGTGTACTAAATTGTGCACTAAATCTCCTTCTCCACCATCCCTACTCATAGGGAATGATTTTCTTTTCTGTGAAGGTGCCAGCTACTGCTTTTCATCACCTCTAGATTAAAACTTGATTCCCAGGGGCCAAATAAAAAGCACTTGGCAGGGTAGGTGGGTGTCTCTCCTCTGGAGGGGAATTGCATTTTCCAATCTGCACTCCTTGTTTAATTATCTAAGTTCCTTGTTTTTAACGATCCGTTTGTCTTGTCCAAGACGATGTTTCTGAGTCGGAAGAGAGCATCTCTAGCAGTAAATCCTGCAGGAATGAGCGTTCTCTCCAGGAGAAGCTGGAGATCATCACCAACGAGGGGTTGCTGCCGACTGTCAAAGTATTTCTGGACTGGCTGAGAACCAACACTGATCTCATCATCATGTGTGCACAGGTAGGGAGGGGTAATGGGGGAAAATCCCACTTACACAACTTCTTCACTTTACACCTCTGGGCTGATGAATGAGCCTCTATCTCATGCACTCAACCACTGCAGTTGGCAGCCTGTATAAAGCAGTTTGCCATTAACTGCTAAAAGTAGAAGTAACTGATAAAAGCAGTGGGTCCCAAAGTGGGTGGTACCAGCTCTGGTGGGGCGGTGGGATTAACGGGGGGGGTGCGCATGCGCGCTAAGAGGCAAAGGGGCGCTGGAGGTGTAAATGACCCACGGTTCTGATATTTATCAGATATATTTTAGGGAAAAGGATGGGATTTCAAGTAGACCTCAAACTAATAGGAGGGCGACAGGCACATGCCTTCAAATACACACTTCATGTAATCCTTGTGATTTAAAGTAGCAAGGGGAGCTGTGAACCCTTCCCTCCCAGGCAATTTTCTCCCAGCTGAGCTCTATTCCACAGTCAAAGCCAAGCTGGGGAAGAAAGGGACTGTGGTTGGGTGGGAGATGTTGAGTGTTTCAGTGCCGTATTCTTGCCCCATTTCTACCTTAAATCTACGCACACCCACCCACCCTCTTGCGCTTTATGTCAAGGGCAGACCTTCATGGGCCCCCTGCTCTCAGCTGTAGTTTGGGCCTGAGGGCATCCCATTTTATCCTTGCGCTGACTTTGTGTGGTAGGTTAGGCTGGGAGGTGGTAGCAGCTGGCCAGTCTGAGCAAGGGCTTGAACCTGGATCTCTGGCCCAAGTCCTAATATTCACCACATGCTCAACTTGCATTTGTTTGTGGTGCTTTTCCCCCGCTCCAGAGTTCTCAGAGTTTGTGGAACAGACTTTCTGTCCTTCTGAACCTGCTTCCTTCAGCTGGAGACCTTCAGGACTCAGGTAACTTTGAGAAGAAATTTCCTTTTCTTATGTCCCCACCCCCACCCCCAACACTCAAATTTCATATTCCTGTGCAGTTCAGGCACTCTTTAGTTTCCTGGGTCTTTTTCCTGCTTTACACCTAGTTTTTCTGCTGTTTTTAGATGGGGGAAAGTCTAGTCACACACAGCGACTTCTTTGAACCTGAAACCTTCAGTTTGCAGTCTCCACCATCTCTTGGTGAACCAGGGAATGTCCCTTGCTGGAAACCCTTGGAGACCTACTGTCCCAATCTGCGTAGACAATATCTGAGCTTGGTAGACTTCTTAACGTTCTTCTGGAATTCCATTGCTTAGTTCCAGAAGAACTGGAAAAGTCTACCAAGCTCGTATGCCATGCAGTGGAGTAAGCACAAAGCCCCTTTCTGTGGGAGCAGCTTCCCCCAGTTCCACCTTCAAGGCCACACTTGCTTACCTGATGGCGGCTTGTCTGGATTCAGAGAGGGAAGATTCTGCTGAGGTCTTCTTTATGCCTCATGAAAAGAATCAGAATCGTAGAATTGTAGAGTTGGAAGGGATCTCAAGGGGTATCTAACCCAACGTCCTTCAATGCACAAATAACAGGTGCAGAGTCCCTGGCAGATGCCCCCACCCCCAACCTCTGTTCAAAAACCTTCAATGGTGGAGAGTCCACCAGCTTCCAAGGTTGTCCGTTCCACCATTGAATAGCGCTTACTGTCAGACCTGGTCATGATATGGAAATGTAATGAGCCACTTTACACAGAGTCAAGTTACTCATCTAGCCTAGTGCCTAGTGTGTTTGTTTCCCATCCCTACCTGGAGAAGATGCTGAGGGTCGATCTGGGGAACCTTCTACATGCAGAGCATTTGGTCTTCCACTGAGCTGCAACCTGGTTCTTCCAAGGAGACACAAGCATCCCAAGCCAGGAGCATCTTCCCCCTTTGGGCTTCCTGCGGGGGTGACTCCCGTGTGTGGCAGAGTCGGAGCCGGCACCACAAGGAGTTGTGGAAGTCCCAGTTTTAGACTAGATGTTCCCTTGAGGACTAGCGTGACTTTCTAGTTGCTACTTCTGCCTCTGTGACCCAGAAATATAAAGCCGCCGTTCTGTCCCCTCCCCTCCCCACTGCCGATGCGCAGGGCTGTTCCTCTGCAACGAGGTGAAGAGCATGCTGCCTGGGTGTGAGCTGCCAGACTTGCCTGCCTGCCTGCTGCTCCCAGAGGACATGGCCCTCCGCAACCTTCCCCCGCTGAAGAACGCGCACAAGAGGTTCAACTTTGAGCAGGACAGGCCTCTCCTTGCAGAAGTGGAGGAGGTAAGAGGCTGGTTTTGGTGCTGGTTTTCAGAAGTCATGGGCGGCTTCTGGACTGGAGGGGGGGAAGCAAGGAGCGTGAGGGCAAGTAGAACATTTGCTCCAGGACTTGAGGGGTGGGGAACCTCTAGCTCGCAGGCCAGTCCTGTCCCACCAAAGGGGCCCAGTTTGGTGCGCGAGGCTATTTTCCCAAACCACGCCCACCTGTCAGTCAGCTGGTGTCGCTGGATGGGGTTTGATCCTTCTGGCATAGGAGCTCTTTGCAGGGAGCAGGACTGAACATTCCCTTTGATCCTTTGCAGCGAGAGGTCAGCCGGCTTGGCCCATCCTTTGCCCTCCCAAGTCCCAGCTGTTCCTGTAGCCTTTCAGGTGTTCAGGAGGGGAGCTTTTGCTTTGCTTTAGTGTGTGTGAGCTCCCATCTCGGCCACAAGTGGACGCGCTCCCTGCTCTCTCCACCCACCGGGTCCTCCTCCTCTTTCTTCATTACAGTCCGTGGTTCGTATCTGTTGCATCCGGAGTTTCGGACACTTCATCACCCACCTGCAAGGCAGCATCCTGCAGTTCAACCCGGAGGTTGGGATCTTCATCAGCATCGCTCAGTCGGAGCAGGACGGCTTGCTCCAGCAGGCCCAGGCCCAGTTCCGCATGGTGAGCTTTTCCAGGGTGGGCTGGAGGGGAGTAGTGGGACAGAACAAACATGCTCCAGGGAAGAGCAAGGCTTGATAGCCATTCAGGGACCCCCTCTTGCATTCCCTGTCTTGTCACATGCCTGTCCATTGCACAGCTCTTCTCTTCCATATGTGAGTTTATGCCACGGGTGAAGCCTGAGAAAATATCAGAAAATGCATGGGAAGCATCTGATGGAAGTTTCAGGGGTGATGTGGAAGTGAGTGGCTGAGAAAAGACTTGTAGGAGCCAAGTTTCTAGTCCTCCACTTAGCACTTTCTTTGCCCATTAAAAAAAAAAAGTCTAGGGAAAGTGTTAAAATACTTTACAGTGTTATTTCTGTGGCTGTCAGCAAAAAGGAGGGGTCCTTTAGACTGTTTGCAGTCTACATTTCAACTAGGGGATGGGGAGAGTATTCAGAGCATGCAATTTTATACTGTTTATATTGCATTGCATATTTAGGCCTTTGTGACCTTACAGTAGATTTATTTCTTATATTTATATGCCGCCACCTCCTCCAAGGAGCTCAAGGGGCTGTACATGGTTCTTCCCCTGCTCCCCATTTTATCCTCAAAGGAGGTAGGGTAGGCTGAGAGGCAGTGGCTGGCCCAAGACCACTCAGTGAGCAACATGGCCGAGTGGGAATCTGAACCCAGGTCATAGTTCCAACACCCTCTAACCATCTCACCAGCCATGGATAGCAAAAGCAAGTGGAGGAACCATTCAAGAGTTGTGGAATGGGACCATAGGTGCAAAGGCAGTTTGACGTGCATCATTCCCTTTGCTCTCCCTTAGGCCGCAGAGGAAGCTCGCCGGAACAGGCTCATGAGAGACATGGCTCAGCTTCGGCTGCAGGTATGATGATGGACTGTGCATGGATGGGGGAGGCAAGCGCAAGTCAGTGGAGGCCTCCAAATACCGGGGGGTGGGGGGGTGGGGAGGCTGTATCGCTTGTGCTTGCACCTGACATAGCTTGCAATTAAAGCACTTGACTGAATGAGGACAATGCCAGCAGGTAAGGTTCCCATCCTGCGCTGTAAACTGGTCAGGCCTGTCAGCTCTGTTGGTCAGAACGTGGGGTACCAATAACAGTGAGTCTTCATCATTGGTGGAACTGGTTCATAATACGCATTCCCCGTTTGTAAGAACTCAGGGTTGCAGTGTGGCCTCACCCACACTTGGGAACTCCCTGCCTATTGACAGCAGGCAAGCTCTTTTCACAGTACTCTTTTTTGCGCCGGCTAAAAACCAAGTCTACCAAGTGTTTTAAAAAGATGGTGTGAGTTTTAATCTGCTTTTAGTCTGTTTTAACTTTTCAAAAGTATTTAAACTATTGTTAATTTTTCCTATTGATAATTTTTGGTAAACTGCTGTGAAGGGTATTTTTTTAAAAAAAATCAAACAGTGGATAAATTTTATGAAATAACTAAAAAATACAGTGACCTACACGACCATGCAGGGAAAGGAAAGGCCAGAGCATATGCTTTATACGCATCGTTCAGTCCCTGATTTAGCCTGTTAAAAGATGATCTTGAGCAGTTCGTGTTGAGAAGGATTTTCTGCCTGAGACTCTGGATTCTTGCTGAAGCCAGTTCTGTGAAATCTTGCCACGAACTGAGTCAAACCATATAGTCCCAGTATAGTCTTGTCCTTTTCAGAGTCTCTAGCAGAGAAGAGTCTTTTTCCCAGCTTCGCTACCTGGAGTTGTGTAGGGTTGAACCTGCAGCCTGCTACATAAAACTTTTTGTACTCTGCCTGATGGGCTGGTCATCTGACAACACAGGGTGGGCCACTGAGAACACTCCTTAACGGATTTGGTCTCTTGCTGAGAGCTTCTTCCCTTAAGGCTCCTGCTTCCTTCTCTCTTTCCCCAGCTGGAGGTGTCGCAGCTGGAAGGGAGCCTCCAGCAGCCCAAAGCACAGTGTGTGATGTCCCCTTACCTGGTCCCCGACACCCAGGCTCTCTGCCAGCACCTCTGCACCATCAGGCAGCTGGCTGCCAGTGGAAGGTTTATTGTGATCATCCCACGGACAGGTAAGTGGCCCCTCCCACCACAGGGCTGGTTTCCTCAGCAGGACAATTGCTGTTGCCAGGTAGTGAAAGGGTTGATTGCCCTGGGGGGAGGGGGGAGCGAGCAGTGGGATTACGTGGGGGGTGCTAAGAGGCAGGTGGGCAGCTGTATCACCAGTGCAGGTTCATCTACTTTGTTGACAGTTAAACTAACCAGTTTTAATTGGAGCGTTAATAAATGTGTGGTTGTTAACTATTTACTGTGTGTTTCTTAGCGGGTTGTGCAAACCGCTGTTCTGAACAATGCTTTTTATAGGGTAGTGGGCACTGGGGATGATCTTGTGGAACCAAGGGGGCAGTGACCAGAAAAAGTTGGGAACCGCTGCCTTAAGGGAAGCAGAAGATGTAACCACCTTGTTTTTCTCCGATCCTTAGTAATTGATGGCCTAGACTTCCTGAAGAAAGAGAATGCGGGAGCTCGTGACAGCATCCGATATCTAGAGGCAGAATTTAAAAAGGGAAACAGGTAGGTTGAGCCCCCTGGTCAACAGTATTCATTTTCATTGTGCATTGGAACAGGTAATAAAGAACCGTGTTTAAGAAGCAGCCTCTCTTGGGATGGCTCGTTAGGTTGTATGTTACATATACACCCTGATCAGGCTTCAGTTTTCATATGTAAAACAGCTGTTGGGTCCTGCCCTTGAATGTGAATACCTGTTTGCAATAAAAATTTGAACATTGCACCTCCATCCCTTTCCCAGTATAGGTGTGCAGGCATTTGGTGTTTTTAATAATAATAAATATTTACAGTAGTACCTTGGTTTGCAAACAGTCTGGTTTGCATATGTTTTGGATTACAAACACGTCAAACCTGGAAGTGCGTGTCCTGGTTTGCAAACTTTTTTTTGGATTACGAACAAATTTTTTTGGGAGGCCCCATTGGCGAAAGCGTGCCTTGGGTTACAACATGTTTTGGTTTACAAACAGACCTCCAGAACAGATTATGGTTGTAAACCAAGGTACCACTGTATTTTGTTTCTTTTGATTTCTGCTCCACCTTTTAGGTCAAGTCTTTATAAGTCAGCTTACCATAAAACTTAAATGCAGTACAACAGTGGAATAAACACCATACAATAAAAAGCAGCTTCTGATAGAATTGCAGTAAAATATTGTAGGGTCTCAAGCAAGGGGTTTGAGCAGAGTTCTCCAAGGAGGGACCCCACAACTATGGGGCCACCACTGCCAGGTGGAGCCTTTTAACTTTGATGGAGCTTTTGGGAAGAGATGGGTTCAGATTCTCTCTCAGCTTGATCTTGGTCAATGAGCAAATCTTGCTTTAACAACTGGCTTCTCTCACCTGCAAAACACGGACACTGCTTAGCAGGGTTATTTGGATAAATATGCATAAATGTACTGTATTTGTCTCTAGGTACATCCGCTGCCAGAAAGAAGTTGGGAAAAGCTTTGAGAGGCATAAACTGAAGAGGCAGGATCTAGATGCTTGGTAAGCATTTGCTTCAACCTGCATCAAATTTTAAGCAAAGCTGCATTCACAAGCAGAGAGCTGTTTTTACTAAGCCAAATGGTGGCACTGTTTTCTCTCTTTTGCCTCAATACTAATATAACAGGAACCTCTATAAGATACTGGATAGCTGCAAACAGCTGACAACCTCTCAAGGGGGCAGCGAAGATGACTCCAGTGGGATGGTGACCATCCTCACAGGCTTCCAGCTGGATGACCCAAGCAAGCTTTCTGCGCCCATGAAGGTGAGTGTGGTCTGAAACCAAACTGTTCCGCCTTCATGATGATATTTTGACTTGGGGTATGGAATACTTTTTTTAAAGCAGTGTTGTCTATTGAAATAGAGAGAGAGTACCACTCACGATAACAAAATGTATACCTGCAGAACTCATTGCCACGTGATGAGTGCAATGTAGTGGTTGAAAGTAACTGGGGACATGGTGGGATAGGCTTGCAGCTGGTTAATCTGCCAGGAGGCAAGGTTCCATTTTTACTATTTAATTGTTGCTGGCAGCAAGTGAGCAATTCCACCACCATGCTCTGCCTGTGATATTCCCAGGATTCAGCTGCCCAGATACTGTTGGAAGACAGAATTCAGGGCTAGAAAGGTCTGAGGTTCAGGGTGGGGAGGACGGTTACATCCAAGGGTAGCTAAGAGTTGCTGAGCGAGATGCAAAGAACAGTACCTCCCCTCCAGGGCCTTTCTGCATTTGGATGCCAACTCCCTTGTTCTTTCCCCAGTCTGCGATCCAGGCGGCAGCCAACGCCAGCGTCGAGATAAAGAACGTTCTGGAATTCTACAAGCAGTGGAAGGAAATGGGTTGAGGGGAGAGAAGCCGCTGGGTTGGTTGAAGCTCTGTCTCCCCGTCTTTGGACGCGCAGCGTTGGAACGAAAGAAGTCAAAACCACAGGCGATATTTGGACACGAAGCAGCTGCCGCCGCTGCGGCAATCCATGAAAAACAAGCAGCTGGGCGTGTGCACGAAACACCACCCCACATCCACACCCCCGCCATCCCCTCCCCATCTCACCAAACGGGCGGCGTCTGTGGCAGACCACACAGCCACTTGGGGAAGAGAGACGGATCTCGGCCGGACAGAGGAGAGGTGGTCTCCTTTTCTCCCAGCTGATGGGGACGGGTGTGAGCGGTGGGAGGGAGGGCCTCCATTCATCTCCAAAAAGCTTGCTTGGTTTCTCGTCTCCAGGATCCTGCAGGCAGCTTGCCGCCTACGCTTGAAACAAAAACACGACATTTGTGACTTTTTGCCACCGGATCCACGCTGCGAAAGAGCCGGTGATCCTGAGAGAGGGGATCAGGATTTGCGGGAGGCTCTTTCAGAATCTGGTGATGGGGAGGAGGACGTTTTCTCTCCCATTTTTATTTCATTTCCGCCCCTTCCCCTTATTGTGTTTTTCTTTTTTTATGCTTAGTGAACACCCCTCTTGTTTTTTCTTTCTTTCCCCTCCCTTGTCTCCCCCTTCCCCCCAAAACCGGGGAGGGTTCTTCACCTTTGAGTGTTTGAAAGATGTCAAGGTGGCAGGGGAACAGTGATCCTGTCTCAGCAAAGCAAAACAGCTCTCTATAAGAAGCTTCTGAATGAAAACATTATTTATTTCCTTGAGGGTGGGGGTGGGATGAGTTAGCTGTGAAAAGGGAACAGTGGGCCTCATTCCCCTCCCTTCCTGCACCCTCCACTCTGCCTGTCCAAAGACCGCACCATCTTCCCACGCCTTGCTTTTCTCATAAAGTGTTGCGTTTCGTGAGTGGTGTCATAGACCATCTTGGGCTGCTTGAGCCAGGGAGGAAACAAACCCCACATTACAGCTCTCCTTTCATTCCCTGGGGTTAAACGTCCATCTGCATGGTGCTGTTCCATCCGCCTCCCCTTTCTATTCCCCTGTTCACCAGACAACAGGTAACTAGAAAATTGTGGTCCTTCTACTGGGCTTGCTTTAGGTTTCTTGGTTTGCCCTGAAAAACAAACAAACCCTATTTTCTGTGGCTCCTTGTGGCTTTTGTAGGAAGGATGAAGCTCTTGTGCAGAGCTTTTGGAGAGGAGTGAAGGGGGGCTTTGCAGGCTAAGCAGGAGAAGGAAACCTGACGGTATCCCTTTGCCACAGAGAAAGCCATGGGGCCTCCCTTCCCCCAGTATTCTCTGCCTCCTCTGAAATACCATAAACCAGGAAGGGTTAACTAAGGTCTGAGTGTTGAGGTTCCTGAATGGGTTCTCTACGCCTGACTCCCTTCCACATTTGCCAGTGTTTTATGTTGAGCCTGCCAATGGGTCACTGTTAGAAAGATGCAGGTAGTGGCAAACCATTTCTTCCTGAAGCTAGCTTTTTCTTACGGGGGCCGGGGGAAGTCACCTCAGGGCCTAATAAACTTGTGCCCTATACACCTCCCAAGTCTTCCTTCCCCATCCCCAGGCCTGGTTTTGACACCCTCTGGGAAGGGAAGATACTGGAAGGGCTTGGAAGCAGTTTCCTGCGAGGACTTCCTTCTGCATTCCACTTCCCTTCCGCCAGGCAAATAGGAAATGGGTGAGTTGCCAGCCAGGCCTCCCCCTTTCCCCACTCTTGTTTTCTTGGAGAGCCAGGTGTGGTTTCCTCCAAGGCAGCGATGCCTCTGGTGGCTTTGTGGGCCATCCAGTGCCGCCATCTTGGATGGTTTTCTGCAGGTTCTGTATTTGGCCCTCGCTGCCTGCTTCTCTCGATCTCTTTTTAATCAGGTTTCTTAAGCTTTTGAGTTTTCCATTAATGGGGTTTGGCCCCAAACATTCGAACATTTTATGCTGTTCCCAGGCGTCCTTTCCACCCCTAACAAGGCACCCAGGATGAAATTCTTCGCTGCTTCCGTTACGCCCCTACCTTTGGCAGGAAGGCGACAGCACAGCCACCACCCTTTGGGAACCATAGATTAGATTTCTCTGGCTTAGCACTCTCAAAATAGCAACTGAACACGAGTCCCATCATTTGCCCCCAAGAGGATACACTGGGGAAAAAAGGTTTTTGTTTTGTTGCTCACCTGCTCCTTCCTGGTTTTGCTTTGGGGTTGTTTTTTAAGGGATTCTGGGCTGTTCTGCTTGAAATGGTGAAGCAGAGGGCAGGGGAAGAGAGAAAAGCTACTTGGTTTTCTGTTTGAGCTTCCATGATGCAAACTGGGCCAAGGAGAGGAGAGGAAGGTACACAAGAGCATGTGCAGACTTCAGAAATACCAGCAAACTAGACCACTTTGTAGTTGTGAGGGGCAAGTTTTAGCCTTGGTAGAAGAGGCAGTGGAATCAAGAAATGGAGTTGTTACCTGAGTGATATATTTTAAAACCGTGGGCAGGGCAAAATGACTTGACATAAAATGGGCATTTTTAAAAAGAAGGGTGTATGTAGTTCTGCAGGCTGAGTGCAGCCCACCAGCTGTGTAAGGTACTTTTGCAGCACTGAAGTCCTCTTTGTACTTTGAGAAACAAGTAACTAAGGATTCTCCAAGGGTTTGGCTGTGGGAAGAATCCTGCCCTTCTGAAGTACAGGCAGTTGAATGCTCCTATCCTGCAGGGTAAGGTTTGGCAGAACCTCTCTTCCCTCCCTTGCTCCTCCTGCAGCCGGGGAAGGTGCAGGTGGACCCTTTGTGAATTGAACAGGGATTTTACAGAAATGGTGAGCTGGACTGCCAGAGCAAATAGGTATTGGAGGATTTGAAGGAGTATCAAAAGAGGTCTAAGTGGCCCACCAGAACTCTCGAAAGAGCTTCCAACAAAAAAGTACTTCTGTACATTTTCTGCATTGCGTATGTGTGCGTGTGTGTGTGCTGTTCGTTGGGCCACTGTTTTGGAGAAGTTAAAATTAGATTACAAATTATAAATGAACCCCCCCCCCCAAAGCACTTGGGGAAAAAATAATCGGCTCAAGCTAATTGGATGTTTTAAATGTAAATTCTGACATTTCTGCCTCCATTTGGAGATTACTACTTCACCCAAAAGTAACTCTTGCCAAGGAGGTCCAGGCTGATCTAAAGAAAAAGAAAAGGTGAGGCTTTCAAGCCTGGAGCCTTGTTTCTTTTGGAAGCAGGGTTTAGTGTGGAAATTTATCATCATCATTATTACTTATTGAGGAAACAGATCCTGCCAAATTTGCAACCAGCTCTGTCGGCACCCTACTTGGCTTCCAACAGCAGCCCCTGTGGCCTTCAGCTTTGAAATCCAACCTGTTTACTCAGCAAGCATTCAGCAGCAGATGCTGATGGGGCCCAGGCCCTTTGTTTTCCTCTAAGTGGATGGGGGAGTAAAGGGATTTTGAAACATCTTGTTTGGGCTACACCGTCAGTATCGCACCCGCCTTTAGACCATCTCTGCAGTGTAGCCTAACTCCTAGTAAGCAGTAATACATTCTGGTTGGATTTTCTCTCTTTTTAAAAAAAGTCCCCTCTTCCGTCCTCACTTTTTTGGGAGTCTGTGACTGGCTTGTCAGAAGGAGGAAGAGATGGTAAATGTGTAAGGTCTCCTTTGTATGAGCTGCTTCTACCTAATGCTTAGCACATGGCAAAGGTCAAAGGCACAGCGGGCACATTTGAGTCTACTGTTTAGGGGGGAAAGTTCCTCTTCCTAACCCAATGATGTACAACCAAGCTCTGGCCCTGGTGATAATGACTCTCGAGAGCCCCAACAACTCTGGCTAAGCAGGAAGAGAGAAACCATGTGGGAAATCCATCTTAATATTTTATGTTCCCGGAAATTGGGGTTTCTGCTGCTCATCCACCCAAGTAAACCTGATCTTTTGGACTGTCATCAGAAGCCTGTGTGTGTGTGTGTGTGTGTGTGTGTGTGTGTGTCACATGGGACATTAGCCATGGGTGGAAACATGGGTTTGAATTCTATAGATACCCTTGTAGGCTGTGCCAAATAGCCCTCCAGTTCTTTTCTTCCTGCTTCCATCGCTTAACTCTGTTCCTTCAATGTTGTGTGCGTGTTCTCTGCATCTAGAAAGGGAGAAAAAATCCAGCCGAGATTCTCTGGCTGGGAAAACTGGTGGCAGGAGAGAAATGGGGGGGGGGGAGCTGCCGCTGGTGCCAGTTTGCGCACCAGAGCTGGCTGCTTCCAAAGACTTGGACTACAGCAGAAACGGTGTTGGGGTATGGCCCAAACTGCAGCTTCTCTGAAAAGCGTGGGGAGTTCAAAAGTCGGTGGGAAGGGGGGCGTGTTACGTGATCTGCAGTCCTAAAGGTGGCCAGGAGCCATATCTGAGCATCCATATAAAGCTCTTCTCAGTATGAGTTGGGCGGGAGGAAGAGATGTGAACTGGCCCCTGACTTACCGGTATACGGCCCTCCACTATGTAAGATTGGAACACATCGACTGGCTTAATAAAAATGCAAGATGTTTGTAAATCTTTATCTGTGGTCACTTGTATTTTATTGGAGAGGAGGGATTAGTCTATACTTCTTTTCCTGCGATGGTGTGTTCCATTGAGGTGGGGAAGGCCACCAGCGGTCCACACAACCTGCTCCCTAACGTGGGTCAACTGAGCAAAGATGCCAAGCCAGGGGCCTTGGATGTTGAACTATGGAACTCCCTCCCACAGGAGGCGGAGATGGCCACCAACTTGCATGGCTTTAAAAGAGGATTGAACTTCATGGAGGAAAGGGCTATTGATGGCTACCAGCCATAATGGTTATGCTGTGCCTCCACAGACAGAGGAAGCAGTGCTTCTGAATATCAGTTGCTAGAAGCCTGAGGAAGGGCGATGGCTCTTGTGCTTGGGTCCTGCTTGGGGGTTTCCCTTTGGGGTATCTGCTTGGCCCCTTGAGAGGAGGATGCTAGACTAGGTGGGACATTGGCCTGACCCAGCAGGTTCTTATGTTCTTATGGCTTCCAACTCTTCCCTGTATTCTGGTTTGCTGGTGTCTCTCTTGAGCAGGCATCCCCAACCTTCGGTCCTCCAGAAGTTTTGGACTACAATTCCCATCATCCCTGACCACTGGTTCTGTTAGCTAGGGATCATGGGAGTTGTAGGCGAAAACATCTGGAGAGCCGCAGGTTGGGGATGCCTGCTCTTGAGCCTTCATGTGGTCTGAATTGTGGGGGATGAGATGGGGGCAAAGGTGGGTGGGGGAACCCCTTTATTTCCTCCCACCTCTCCCTCTACAAAGAGAGTTGTCCTTTTTCCAGTTGATTCTGAAATGAGCAGGGTGTACCCAAGAGAGTTTGCCCATGCCCAACTTTTAAAAAGAGGTTCCCGTGAGTCCAAATCGCCCTGTGGCATCTGCCCGATTCTCTGATCTGGACTGGCCTCCTTGCCATCTGGGGATGGATCCTGCCCCAACCCTATAGTATAGGTTATAGTATAGTGAGGTTACAGGGAACCATGCAGAGGGCCTTCTCGGTAGTGGTCCCTGCCCTTTGGAACGCCCTCCCAGCAGATGCCAAGGCAAGAAACAACTATTTTACTTTTAAAAGACACCTGAAGGCGGCCCTGTTTAGGGAAGCTTTTAATGTCTGATGCTGTATTGTTTTTAATATTTGGTTGGAAGCCACCCAGAGTGGCTGGGGAAACCCAGCCAGATGGGCAGGGAATAAATAATAAATTGTTATTATATTGTTGTAGGGGTGGACAGGACTTTAAATCCCTGAAATTAAGTTTCCACCAAAGTGGAACTCCCAAAGTGGGGCTTAAAAACAAACCACTCCTCTAAGGCATGCTGTGTCCCTTTGCAAGATGCAACTTCCTCTTTAAGGCATGGGGGTGTGCCAAGTTTCTGTGGCGTCCAGATGGCCTTCTGCACTCTTGAGCATGTGCAGCCTGTGTTGCTTTTGAGGGGCAGATCATCCTTACTCGAAACATGTTTGAGTGTAACTGAAATGGACCTGCAACTTTAATTTGGGAAGTTTTAGCAGAGATTCGGGAAACAGCTCTAGCACTTAGGTTTGCTGAGCTCAACCAAGACCAGGTCTGGAGCCTGGCGGTGCTTCCAAGTTAGGCATGACTTGAACACTATTTCAGTGGGACTTGGCCCTAGCTAACACCTGCTAGATCATAGGGGTTTTTTGTGCCGTTGTGCTAATTCTTGCTGTGTACATTACTCTGGCTTTGCAACCTCTTCAGTTGGCCCAACCTTGGCCAGCTTAATTCCCTCCAGATGTTTTGGACTACAACTCACATCAGTCTCAGCCAGCACTATGCCTGTCACTTGGAAGAAGGGGAATATGTCGGGTGGCTTCTCTCCCACAAGCTCTGCTGGTTGCACTTCAAGAACATAGGAGGAGCCTGGCTGCTGGGTCAACCCAGTGGGATCTCATCTAGTCCAGAATCCTGTTCTCACAGTGGCCAACCAGGTGCCCCTTCTGGGAACCCCACAAGCAGGACCAGAGCCCTCCCTCCCTCATGTATTCAGAAGCATTTCCTGCCTTCAGCTGTGGAGGCAGAACAGAGCCGCCGCTAGTAGCCATCCTTAGTCTTCTCCCTAAACTTGCCTGATCCTCATTTAAAGCCTTCTAGGTTGCTGACCATTACTGTGGCAGAGAGTTCCACAGGTTATGTGCTGTGTGAAGAATTCCTTTTATCCATCCTTAATTTTCCAACATTCTTCTTCACTGGATGTCCACGAACTGTGGTCATAAGAGGGGCAAAAATAATAATAATCCTCTATCCACCTTCTCCATGACATCCATTATTTTATAAACTTCTATCATGTTGCCTCCTCTTTGCCTTTTCTCAAAATTTAAAAGTCCCAACACTTGGGTCACTTTTCCCCTCTTGCAAGATTTTGCTCCGAAGCTGGTCTGAAGCCTGCCTTTTTACAATGAGCTCTCTCAGCGCTGAGCTCCATGTCTTGCTGCGATGCCCTTAAATCACTTACTTAGCCTCTGTGCCCACTGCAGAACGCCACAGCCGTCTCCCCAGTCAACTGACCCAGATCGCACAACAATAGCAGAAAGAGGCTTTTGTGTTACCTTTTTTGTCAAAAACATCTTCCAACCTCCTTCGAAGGGAGCTGGTTGTGAATTCTGGGTCAGGGCTACGTTCCACAGACATTTTGTTCAGTGCACAGTTTTTTTAAAAGGGAATTCTTCTCCCGCCCCTTTAAAAATCCTTAATTGCCCCTACGGCAGAAATGTGAAGCCAGTCTCACCCTTCACCCTAAGTCCCTGAGATGGGTTGCAATATTAGAACACACATTAAAAATGGTTCAAAACAACTTGTTGGCATCCATGTGCCTCGATAGACAGTGGAGTGCACCTCCAGGGGTGAAGTCAAACCTCTCCATTAGCAGCACCAAAATGAGGGTGCAAGCCTGGGCAATGTGCGTGGTGGTCCAGGACTGCCTAGATGACAGACCCCACCCCCCAGCCTTGCCTATGTGGTCCAAAGGAAAGCAGAGCAGTACTCCCAGGTACCCCCACTGCACTGGCTAGGAGTAATAATAATAGTTACTATTTTTAATTACAATTTCAGTTATATAATATGAGACATTTTGGATTGGAGAGTTCCAGTCCTCAGTTAACACCCGACTTATTTCAATGGAAATTGTCTCTCAAAATTCAAAAATCTGGAAGCAGAAATTTTGGGTCACTTCAGAAAGTGCAAAAGGGCTCTCAGCTTGACACCTGGCTTTGCTCCGGCTGTGTAACTCTGGGACCTCCTGAAATGCGCTCCCCCCACCCAACCTAACCCCAAAAACGAATGTCCTCAAGGAACCTGCTGTGGCTCGCATCTCCCCCCACCCCTCCACACTCCAGCTGCAGATCCCCTGTTTAAAAAGACACATTAGGTTTCTGCCTTGAAGGAGGGAGGAATAATGAGGGCTCTTTTATTGCATTTCTGGCTCCTGATGGTGGTGGCTTCTGCGAAGAGAGAGAGGCCCATTTCTTCCCCTTCCGCCCATAAACTCCAGCCAACGGGGAGGGCGGCCTGGCACTCCGCCACCAGAACTGGCAAGGAATGTAGCTTAGGGAAGAAGACGGCGGGGGGAGTAAAAACTAAGGGGGGAAAACAGAAACACACTGAGCTCGCTTGGAGCCCGGGCTGCAGGCCCCGCAACTCAGACAAGATGGAGTGCTGGTAGCGGTGCATTGGGGGGGTCTGCCCCGCAGGGTCCGTCCTCTCTGGAGCAGGTAACTGCTTGCAAGCTGGCAGCCTCCTCGGCCTCCTTGCCTGCCTTTCATTCTTCTTGCCTGGGCGGTGGTTTCCTTCCTTCCTTCCTGCTGTGCCAGCTGTTGAGTTATTAAAAAAAACCTAACTTTTGAGCTTGCCTTCGTCAAAAGTTTTTCAGGATGCAGCTGAAAATCTTTCCGGGCGCATCGATGTGCCTGGTCCTCACAGCCTTGGCGCTCTGGACCCAGTGGATCTCAGCCTGAGGTTGGATGGCTGTCTATCAGGGATTTATTAGCTGTGATTGCAGGGGGTTGGGCTAGATGATCCCTGGGATCCCTTTCTTCTCTACAATTCTATGATTCTGGCCTTAAGGTCTTGGCGTAGCCAGCCATTATCTCAGGAAGCGGGACTTTAGCAGGCAGAGTTGAGAAAAAGGAGGAGGAGATCAAGCCACCTGCTCTGCACCAGCCTGGTCCTGCGTCCATTCCTTAGCAGAGAGCCTCAGTTTACCCAGCTCTAAAATGGGCTTAAATTTGAAGATAGTGTGACTTTTTGGGAGGAGAGGGAGATTGGGATTTTTTCCCTACAAATCAGTGCAGCTGTGCCCAGCTCAGGAGAGAGGGAACCTACATCCCTATAATGGCTTGCCCACAGCTGCTAAGCTTTCAATATCCTTTTTAGGTGGACGAATGGAATTAGAAATAGGACTTAACTGTGCCCTTTTTGACTGCTGGTACCGAATTTGGATTTCTCTGAGCTTTTTTGGTGCATTAGCTGTGTGCCCCTGGTGTGATTCCTCTAGCATTAAAATTTCAAAACTAGTGTGTATTGTTCTGGTCATCCCATCAGATGGGATGGGGTTGGAGCAGTTCCCCTGCATGGAGAGTCTAAGGCTATTGGGGGCTTTTTAGATGGGGAGGGGGAAAGATAACTGGGGGTGGAGGAGTGGACGGCATGACAGAAATTTATAAATCAATGGTGTGATTGATCTCTGTGACTGATTCACAATTTCAGACAACTGCATAGTTAAATGTGATGTTAGCGGGGGGGGGGGTTTAAAAGTGTGGGGGGGTGGACAACTCACGGGGGAGCAGATAACTGTTCATAGTTATCAGCCACAAGAGCCAGGGGTGGGGAAGTGACTAGGACCTGGAAGACCAGGGTTCAAATCCCCACTCAGCCACGAAGCTCAACGGGCGACCATGGACCAGCCACTATTCCTCTCGGCCTCACCTCGCAGGGTTGTTGTGGGGATTAAATTGAGAAAGGGGAGAAAAATATGGGCTACAAAGGCAATAAAAATGAATGATAGGGAAATGGAATCTCCATGTTCAGCCCTGAAGGCCAGATGCTGAGGACAAATGATAAGGGGTGGTACGTCATCCCTGTGCCCTGCTTGGGAACTGCCAGAATCAGCCTTCACTCCTTATTTCATAAAGAAGAGGAAAGTGAGGGTTGGAGTCAAAAATCAGATTTTCTAGGCATGAGAAACCAGTGTGTATGGAGAACGCCAGTGCCATCACTCAGGAGGCACTTGGGGTCAACTCAAGGTAAGCATCTGAGGGAAATATCCACGTTGGATGTTTGTGGGTTTGTGTTCTGTTCTGCGCAGCCATTAGGCTTCCTTTGTCTTTCCTCAACATGGACTAGAAACTTGGGGTGGGGGGACGACTTGCTTCCAGCTCAGCATGGCAGAAATGAAAAGCACTGTGGTAAGCAGAACTGTTGACTTGCCTTTACCGTTGAAAAAGAGGTCCTTGTGTCTCCCACCCAAATGCCAGCTAGCAGCGTCAGCAATCCCTAGGAAGAGCTGGGGGACTTGGGGAGCTGGGGCTGTGGACCAGCTGTTGAGGACCGCCAGGTATTTCATATACCCGCATTTGTTTGTATGACATGAGAACATGGAATTTGTGACAGCTATAAAAGCAGATTCGCGCAGGGGGTTGGATTTAGATGGCCCTTGGATGACTGAAACCTGAGAGTGGGGGGGGGCGCGGTCCTAGGTGGCTTTAGGAGAGGATTAGACACATTTGTGGAGGAAAGGGCCAGTGCTTTTTTCCTGGGGGTGTGCAGGGGTACGCACACCCCTAAACGTTTTGTGAATCTTTGTACTTTTGTTCATTTACTGTACAGTGGTACCTCAGGTTACAAACACTTCAGGTTACTGACTCTGCTAACCTGGAAGCAGTACCTCGGGTTAAAAACTTTACCTCAGGATGAGAATAAATCGTGCGGCAGTAGCGGAGGCTCCATTAGCTAAAGTGGTACCTCAGGTTAAGAAGTTTCAGGTTAAGAACGGACCTCCAGAACGAATTAAGTTCTTAACCCGAGGTACCACTGTAATTACTTCTAAATTTGCATCTAACACACACACACGAAGCCTCATACCCAGTGGAATTCTAAGAAATCAAATAGCTTCCTCTGCCATCTTGATTCAAAATGACATCCAGTTTTATCCAACCTTGCAACCTTGGCATTATCAACACAATGCTCTAACCAACTATCTTATGTTTCTGTTTAAATGACAGTACAGGTGGTACCTCGGGTTACAGATGCTTCAGGTTACAGACTCCGCTAACCCAGAAATAGTACCTCAGGTTAAGAACTTTGCTTCAGGATGAGAACAGAAATCGTGTGGTGGCAGCAGGAGGCCCCATTAGCTAAAGTGGTACCTCAGGTTAAGAACAGTTTCAGGTTAAGAATGGACCTCCAGAACGAATAAGGTTTGTAACCAGAGATACCACTGTATTTTTCCCAATTTGAACTATAAAATGGTGATTTTCTTTAGTCAAAACAGAGTACCCCTAAACATTTTTTAAGGGGGGAAAAGCACTGGAGAGGGCTATCAACGGCTGCCAGCCACAGTGGCTGTGCTCTGTTTCCACAGTTGGAGGCAGAAATGCTTTTTGAAGCCTGGAAGCTGCCGGAGGGGAGAGGGCTCTTGCGCCTGGGTCCTGCTTGCGAGTTTCCTACAAGCATCTTGTTAGCTGCTGTGAGAAAAGGATGCTGCATTAGCTGGGCCATTGGCCTGATCCAGTGGGCTCTTCTTATGAATGCAGAATTTGGAGCCCACAGCATCATTTGCAATGATTACCTTGGAGGAAGGGGATTTGTTTTGTTCTTCAAAGGAAGGCGGGTGGCTTCAATTAGCTAATGTCTGCTAAGTGCTTTTGAATATGGAAAATCTCTTAAGCACTAAAAAAGCTTTTGCTGCCTGAGAAAGCCGGCTTTATTATATTTTTCAAGGTTGTTTTTTTTTAATTGCCAAATACCTCCTTAAAACCTTGCCTGTGGCAGATGTGTGTGTTGGGTAAATCCAGGAGAAAAATGAAGCTCATTGTTGGGTTTCAAAGCAACTAATGTTTTCCACAGGGGTGTTAGGGCTTGGGGATAATTTTGTTGGGGTTCTTTAAGTGCATGGCTCCATTGGATGTGATGTGTGGGGAGGGGAGGGGTCCTTGAGCAGTACTAGTGGGGACTATTTATTTAACAAAAATTATATACTTCTGGTTTGTAAAGCGGGGGGAATCAACAGTAGGTAAACAGAAATAAAGCACATACCGTACCACTTCTACATGTCTGGGTGGGCTTTGCCTAAACCAGTGTTTCCCAAACTTGGGTCTCCAGCTGCTTTTGGACTATTTAGTAAGTTTAAATATTTTACTTACAAACTCCAAAGGTCACATTCATACGCTATTCCATGCAGCAACAATAAGAACACAGGTAGAAAGTTATTGGGTTGCAAAATACCAATAAATACTTCTGAGCATGTGGTCTGGGCTTGAAGCGGTCAAGCTCATACATGTTGCCTGGTGAGCTTCACATAGTACAAGAAAGTAAACAAAGGAAGCTTCACTTCCTTCTTCAATGGAGGTGAAGCGGTATGACCTGAGTCTAGGAATACAGTTCCATGGTCTTAACCCCTTCATGCATTAACTAGCCCTAAGCTTTCTAGTTATATTTGACTGAATAACCCACAGCGAAGAGCTCCAAAAGGACCTCCCCAAAGTGGGTGAATGGTAAATGATGTTCACTGTGAAGTGATGCATGTTGTGGCAAAAATAATAATCTTAATTTCACCTATGCGCTCATGGGGTTTGAACTGATGGGGACTGACCAAGAACGAGACCTTGGGGTCATAGTGGACAGCTCAGTGAAGATGTTGACCCAATGTGCCGCGGCTGTAGAAAAGGCAGATTCCATGCTAGGGATCATTAGAAAAGGAATTGAAAGCAAAACTTGCCAGTATCGTAATGCCGTTATAGAAATCTATGGTGTGGCCGCATTTGGAATATTGTGTGCATTTCTGGCCTCCTCACCTCAAAAAGGATCTTGTAGAGTTGGAAGAAGGTTGAGAAATGGCCAAGCAAAATGACTGAGGGGATGAAGCGACTCCCTTCTTGTGAGGAATGGTTGCAGCCTTTGGGACTTTGTAGTATAGAGAACAGGCGAGCAGGAGGTGACATGGTAGAAGTTTATAGAATTATGCTTGGCAGGGAGAAAGAGGATAGAAAAAAAAGGTTTTCTCCCTTTCTCATAACAAGAGAACGTGTGGAAATCCAATGAACTGGAATGTTGGAAGATTCAGGACAGAGAAAAAAGGCAGCACAAACTATGGAACTCCCTGCCACAGGAGGCAGCTTGGATGGCTTTAAGAGAGGACTGGACAAATTCATGGCTGTTGATGTCTGCTAGCCAAAATGGCTCTGCCCTGTCTCCACAGTCAGAGGCAGGAGTGCTTCTGAATCCCTGTTGCTGGAAACCACAGGAAAGGAAAGTGCTCTTGTGCCCGAATCCTGCTAGACAGGCATCTAGTTGGCCACTGTGAGAACAGGATGCTGGACTAGGTGAGCCACTGGCCTGATCCACCAGGGATCTCCTTATGTTCATTTTCCCTGCTGCTCCCAGCTCCCAAACCCATCACGCCTTTGAGACCGCGCTTCAAAAAAATATTGCTAGAACGATGGAAAGGGTGATTTTATCTCCCAAGAATTCAGTCTTGGCTTGGGTCTTTTTCAGCAAGAAGGGAGCCCAGTGGTGGTTGGCACACACAGGACAGAAAGCAGGAAGGGAGAGAGGCAGGGCCAGGGTGGAAGAAGAGGAGGAGTGTTTGGGATGATGTGACGGGGAAGCACAACTGGTGATTTTTATTGGATGCAACATTTTGCCAAACTGGAAAAATGGATAATGAGATGGTGGGGGAGGGAACCTCTTCTGACCTTTGAGCTTTGGGTGCCCTCCCATCTTTCCGGCGGATTTTTCCTCAGAATCTTTTTTGTCTGGGTTGGTTACAAAGAAGTAATTAATCTTTTATTTCCATCCCTGCCGAAAGCCTTCATCGTTTTGCCTTGACTCCTCTGTGGTCAACCATGTGACTCAGAGGGCCTTCAGCTGTCAATGGTGGCCTTGTGCAAAGGAACAAAAGAGAACTTGATTTCTAATTTGGGTAAAAACGGGGGGGGAGAGATTTCTTCCCCCACCCCTGTGAATGAAAGGTCTCCTTGGTTGAAAGGAAAAAGATTCTGGAGGGAGAACTGGGGGACAACTCCGTGTCCCACTCCTCCCCCCCCCCCATTGTCAAAATAGAGATGGTCAGCGCTTTACATGGACCAGAACTGCGGAACTCCTTGCCTCATGAGGTTGGTTGCGTCCTTCTCTTGCTGTTCTTTGATGGCTCAAGCTTTTTTTAAAAAAACAAACAAACCAGCAGGCTTTTGTTTTAGCAGTTGCCTATTGTTTTTCTGTCTGATTTTTCTGTTTTATCACTGGGTCCAATTTTTGGGAGGGAGGCCTGGAAGGGGATGGCAAGGGAGAGGGCCTTTTCAGGGGCCCCTCCCCATCTGTGGAATTCTCTCCCATAACCCTCCAACATTTCTCCGATGAAAATAGGGACATCCTATTCCATAATGATAATTTTACTATTTATGCCCCACACATCTTATTGGGTTGCCCCAGCAATCTGGGCAGCTTCCAAAATATATAAAAATACAATAGAACATTAAAGCTTTTTTTAAAAAAAAAATCCTTCCCTATTCAGGATTGCCTTCAGACGGCTCAGGGGTTGGATAACTCCATACCCTCCAACATTTCTCCGATGAAAATAGGGACGTCCTAAGGAAAAGCGGGACATTCTGGGATCCAGTCAGAAACTGGGACGGCTTCTCTAAATCAGGGACATCCCTGGAAAATAGGGACACTTGGAGGGTCTGTTTTCCGCCAGTAAGGTAAGCCTTGGGCCTTCACTGTCTTTTTTCAGAGCCAGAAAAAAAACTTTCTCCCCCCCACCCCCGCCATATTTTTGGTAGACTCCAATGATGATGCTTTTAGGCAGAGCCACACATTGAAAGTGCATGGTTTCCCCCAGAGAATCCTGGGAACTGTAGTTCCCCTCACAGACCTACAATTCTTAGTACCCTCAACAAACTTCAGTTCCCATAATTATTTGGGATTTAAATGTATGCTGTGACTCTGTGTCCTATGCTGTTTGTGTGTGGCCAAAACTTCCTGCTGCTATTATGGCAGATGAAAAGAGTGATGTTTTGTATATATTTTTATGAACTGCATGTGTGAATGTGTCAGCATTATAATGTTCATGTTTTTAAACACACTGTAAGTCACTAGGAGGCCTTTGTGCAACAACTCAAGTACTATGACTAAATAATCATCTGATGAGCCTATCTCTGTTTTATCACATCTTGTAGTTTTATGGTGTGTTCTTGCATGATGCATCTGGCTTCAGTTATTTATTTCCAATATTTTCCGCCTCCCCATAACTCTGAGCTTCTCCAGGGGGGCACACACATGACAGAGTTTAAAACACAACACGGTATAAATGCATTTCCTGTCTAAATTGC
The DNA here is from genome assembly GCF_027172205.1 of Podarcis raffonei. Taxonomy (NCBI): domain Eukaryota; kingdom Metazoa; phylum Chordata; class Lepidosauria; order Squamata; family Lacertidae; genus Podarcis; species Podarcis raffonei. The sequence continues at coordinate 16,040,941 of NC_070617.1, forward strand.
GCCGCAGCAGAGTTAAAAGCAGTAAAACCAACCAATTCCATGCTGTTAGGGTGTCAAAATTGAAGCTCACACACAGAATTGGGCCTGGAAATGGTCCAGAAGCTGTTTTGTAGTTGGTGTGATCGGACCAGGACATCCTGCCCCTGTCAACAATGCTGTTTTGGATGCTACCCCCTTCTGCACCCAATAGATCACTGCAGTCTGCCAGAGAGTCTCTCTTGCAAGTTCCAAACTTCTAGGGTGGCTACCCCTGTCCTGTGGAACAGCACCCCACACTTTCAGGAAACAGTCAAAGATATTGCTGTTCTGGCAGATTTTCCCAGCTGGATAAATGGGTCTTTACCAGAAGTGTCCACCTGTTAGAGTTTTAGTCTTGCTATTGTTATCAGTTGGGGTGGGGAGGTAGGCTGTACACTGAGACCCTGCTAACCCCTGGATCCAGCAAGAGTCAAAAATTAAGCCAAGTTGCTCCTGGGTGAGGCAATTGGCTGGATGATGGGTCATTAAAGGGAGCAAAAGGAAAGAGCTTCTGTGTGAGGTGGCAAATCCCTCAACTCACAGAGGTTAGAAAGGCATAGCGAGAGTTGAAAGTTGGGGTGATGTGTGCTAGGGGGGAAAGCAGCAAACTGGGAGGCAAAGCAATGTTTGGTTTTTGTTTGAATCCAAGGCAGTAGCTATGGGAGAAACAAGCTCCTTTTGGGGGGGTGATAATACTGTGAACCCCTCCATTGTAGGCTCAGGTTGCATGTATGTGTAAATAAACTACATAGCATAAAGACACCACAGTCTCTGCTGTGCCTCATTACCAAAAGAAAACAACACAAAGCTGCCTGGAACCCCTAGAATCTCGCCCTGCTCAGAGATTGGGGTGGAGTGCAACACTGCAAATGTATTTGCTGGTTGTTGTTGTTGTTGCATTAACTGTTTTAATTATTCTATGTGTAAATTGTCTTGGGACAGTGGTTTAGAGAGTGTGCTATAGTGCAGTTAAGAGTTATGAGAAATCTCTCACCCTGCCAAGCATCCCTTTCTTTGGACGGACAGAAAAATAGATGAAGGCTTTTCAGAGTGTGACCTTGGAGACCAGAGTTCGAATGCTCCGTCAACCACTGGGTGACCTCTGTTTCTGCCTGTGTGTGATCGGCAGCAGTTGCACAATAAAGGAGAAACAGATCCAGTGCGACTTGAAAAGTTTTATGAAGCTTAGAAAATGATGAGTTAAGGACTCTGTTGTGGGGCATTGCGACCTAACACATGAACACACACTTCAGAAGCTTCTGGCCATTGTGCTGAGTGGCAGACAAAGACTGACACACCCGGAAGCAAACCCTGACCAAAATATCTCTAGACAAATTGTTTGCAAGGGAGAGACATATATCAGTCTTCCTGTTCTGTGAATCAGGAAACCCTCAGAGAACCCTTCCATGACCTCGTAAACAACTATTCCCCTGGGCTCGCCTTTCTGGCATTTGCTGGCTGGGGGGTCGTGTTGCTGGCCTGCCTTACTGGGCTGTTTTAGAGCTTGCAGCAAGATAATGCCTAAGAAGTAGTTTTGAAGCTCTCCCAGGTGCTGAATTGCCAGAAATAGGAACAGCTGGAAGGCCTCTAGGTGCTCCCCTGGCAGAGTGGGTTTGGCAGTCCCTGGAGCTGGAAGGGAAGGGGGTCCCACAGCCTTCTGGAATCATCCCCCCCCCCATTCTGAGGTGCATCAGGCTGCTGCCGTTTTTGCATTCAGATTGACAGGTCTGGACACAATTCTCTGCCCCTTGATGGCAGTGGCACTTTATATAAGCTGTTCACCAGTGAAAGGGACTCCCTCGGAAGGCGGTGGACTCTGCCTCATTGGAGGTTTTTAAACAGAGGGTGGATTGCTACCTGTCAGGGATCCTTTAGCTGTGCAATGCAGGGGGTTGGACTGGATTACCCTTGGGGGTCCCTCCCAACCCTGCAATTCTAATGATTCTATTTCTGCTTCTGCTCCCTGTTTTATTTGTGGCTGCTTATTCATTTTATGATGTCGGTTTATTTTGTTTTATTTATCGATTTATCGACAACTTCTTAATATACTTAAAAGACCACTGTAGACCGTTAAAATCTTTAGCAGGGATACAATGACACTTGTAATGTGAAATGAATTTTGGTAACTCTGATTATATTATAATAGATGGATAATGGTAAAAGATGCAGGAGAAAAAAGAAAAAAGATTTTTTTTTTAATGGAACCCATGGAGGGAGGGGAGGAGGTCCGACGGTTCAAAAGAGCCTTTTTTATTTTTATGTTGGGGAAGGTTAAAATTGTTGTGTATAAATATATTCAGGTAGGTAGCCATGTTGGTCTGACGCAGTTGAAAATTGATTCTGTGTATCTGAAGAAGTGTGCAAGCACACTAAAGCTTATACCAAGAACAAACTTAGTTGGTCTCTAAGGTGCTACTGGACATTTTTATATATATATTTCGATTGTATAAATATATGTTTCATTTACTTATTTATTGTTAAATTTGATTGTGAGGTTATTATTTGCCACCCAAGGGCTAGGAGGACCTCAGTTGTACAAACTCTGTAGCTCCATGTTTGGTGACAGCAACTCCTGGGTTCTGAACACTTTTTTTTGCCCCTTGGGTGAATTTTCACATCTCTCTATCTCTGTCTCTCCTGTATACGTATATCCCCCGGACCCATCCTCCTTTTTCCTTTGTCATTTTAGGACACAAATGTTGACCCCCTTCCCCATCTCCAGAGCTACCTGGAGGAAGGGGGTTGTGGACTGCAGCTGCCCAGGACCACTTGGCAAAATCTCTCCCCACGAGCAGAGTTGCCTTTAAAAACACATCTCCAAGAGAATCCTGTGCGCTGTGACTGGAAATGCTTACAATAAAGCTGCCTCAGATCTTCAGGGTCCACCAAGTACCTCGTGTGAGTAAATTATCCTTCCAGTGTTTACGATGTAGGGGCCATCTCCCCCCAACCCAATCCCACTACGCATGGTTCTGTCCAGGAGGGTCTCTTAAAATCAACACACCTTGGTGGCTAATCAGTCAAGGAAACTGCACCAGTTGAATTTCCGCCACAGGGTGGTCCTCTTTTTGAAGGCTGGCTGTTCCAAGTTGCGCTTAAAAGAGCATGAACTCTCTAATCATTTTCACGTTACATGCGAATGCAGCCTAACAAGTTGAAAGCCTCCTTGTTTGGATCGTTTCTCTGCTCATAGACTCTGGGAATGGGATGGAAGGTTGTTATTGGCTGGGGGTGTTTTGTTAAAATGTGAAATAGGAAAGATGTAAAATGAGAGTCTCTGGGGCCAGTGGGGCCCATTTGGAATTTGGAGAGTGTGCCGTGGGTGCCGGCCACAAAATGGCTGCTCTGCGGCAGTGGCATAACACAAAATGGCTGCCGTGGGGCCATAGCATTATGGCTGCTACATCTGAATGAGCAGAAAGAGAGGCAGGAGGACCACAACATGGCGTGGCTGTGCCCTCCTGTCAGCAGAGAGAAAGACCCCTACAGCAGTCACTGCCACCTTCACTCTTAGAGACAAGCTCTTTGTCCCTCTCCTCTGTTCAGAACGGAAAGGCGCCCAAGGAAATGTGAGCATATATAAGGGGACATGTTCAGTGCAGGGGAGTCTGAGCAAACAGAAGCAGTTGTGGATTTTTGAGGGGATATCTACTGAAACCTTTTGTGGGTGCCAAAGGGGGTCCTGGGGGGTCACACTGGTGCCTGGGGGTGCTGCATGGTGACCCTTGATGGTTTAACACAGGAACCTTTGACCTCCCAAATGCTGCTGAACTACAGCTCCCATCACCCCTCCACATTGACCATGCTTGCTAGGCCTGATGGAAGTTGTAGTTCAACAACATCTGGAGGGCCAAAGGTTCCCTACCTCTGAACTGAAGTTAAGGAGAGCCTGTTGCCGCAGGTGGACTTGTAGTGATGGGACACTTCAATAAAGCTTTTGATGCAGGCCTCACTTCTGCTAAATTTCTGTCTTGGCAACTCAAAAGTGTCTCATTGGGCAAATCCTGTCCTCTAGATCTTCTGGGAAGATGGGATCATCTCTGGCTACCGTCACCCCAAAAGCTCTGCCTTGGATTGCGTCCTCAGCTCTTTTCAGCTGAACAACGAAACCATCAACATTTGGACACATTTTTTGCCAACGTGGTAAGTCTGCAGCGTCTTTCAGCCATGTTCTGTGTAGAGTTAATTATCTCCTTGGCTTGGGGGGGGGGTGTCACATAACTCCATACCTTCCAACATTTCTCTGATGAAAATAGGGACATGCTAAGGAAAAGCAGGACATTCGGGATCAAATCAGAAACCAGGATGGCTTTTGTAAATCCAGGACTGTCCCTGGAAAACAGGGATGTTTGGAGGGTCTGTAAATGACTATCGGACTTTGAAAAGCTGGTACCACAGGATCAACTTCATCAATTTTGTTGAACCGATTAAATAGTTTCACTTGGATTTTGAATAAAGCATGCAGTTTAATTGTTCCTGTTTCGGATTTCATTGTGTTGTTACCTTCCTTACTGGGTTGTGCAAACTACTATTCTGAACAATGCTTTTTAGATAAGGTCACTGGGGATGTGTTTATGGAACCAAGGGGATTATGGGCTGGAAAGGTTTGGGAACCGCTGTCCCGTTGTCCTTCTCCTGGATGCGTCCTTTGCCTCCTGTAGGTATTTTCTGTGGCGCTTCCTGATGCTCTCCTACAGCCTGGACTTCTGGCGCGACACCTACAGCTGGCCTTTCCTGGCCTACATGGTGCTGGTGTGCCTCTACCCCTTCACCTCCAGCTGTGCCCACACGTTCAGCACCATGTCCACCCATGCCAGGCACATCTGCTACTTCTTGGACTACGGAGCGCTCAGCCTCTACAGTTTGGGTGAGGCAGCCTTCAAGTCGCTGGTGGGAGGGAGTTCCCTAGGTTAACTGTGTGCTGCATTTAGAAGGACTCCCTTTAATCTGTCATGAATTTTCCAACAGAGGTTGCGCAAGTTTCTTCTCTGTTTATTATAGGCTGCGCTATCACATACGGAGCCTACGCAATGCCTGACGTCTGGGTAGACGGCCCTTTGCACCACTGCTTTGTCCCCCTGGCGGCCCTGAATTCCTTTATCTGCACCAGCCTGTCTTGTTACTCCCGGTAAGTAAGGCCAGTGCTTTTATTTTATTTTTTTAAGGAAAAAGAAGGAGCCGTTCCTCACCATGAAGTTTGTACTGTTATTGCCACACTTTTAATATTTGTGGGGGTGGGGGAGAAGGTGCTGTTATTTCATAGCCTTGGGTGCCCCCAGAGAAAAAAAAGCACTGGGTAAGGCTTTTGTGCCGTGCCGAGGTCAGAGCTGAAATGAAAACAGTGTATCTTGCACAGATGTGAAGTTGTGGCATATCAGATTTCAAAAAAGGCTGCATTTTGGAGCTCAGTTTATTTTAAAGATCTGGACATTGCCAGCAAGGCAACCATGGGCCAGCTATGGCTTCAGATCCAGCGCTTTCTATAATTCAGAACCTTGTCAAAAATCAAACAGGGAGTGAGACTATGCAGTTGATGTTTGCTAGCAAATATGAGTTGAAAAGCGGCATTCTTTCCCCAAAACCACTTCAGCTCAAACCAAGAGCTTTGTTAAATCATCCTCGCAGGATGTCTGTATATTCACCTGCCACCAGATCATTAAGTCACCTTCAGCTGCAAATAGTTTTGTATGTAGATTTAAAAACACAGAAGTTATCGGTTATATGACAGGAGGGATTTGTGGGCAGGTGGGGGACAGGGAAGAGAACAAGGGGAAATGTCCTGCCCTATCGCCAACCAGATACCTGGGATGGGGGGTGGGTCCCTTTGCTGTTAAAATAGCAAAAGAAAGAAAGAAAGAATGCAAAATAAATAAAAAATAAATCACCAGGCGAAAGAAGCCTGGGGCAAGGGTCCTTCATTAAGGTGGACATTACAAGTCCATGGCCTCATATCTGAGCTGCAGAAGTGCAACCCACCCACCTTGATTCCAAGTGAGGGTGGAGTTCTGGGACTGAAAGTGCTGGGGTTAGCATTCCTCCAGCGAGTCTGTGGCTGAGAGAGCCTTTTGGCTCACACAATTGCAGAGGGTTGGACTAGATGACCGTTGGGTTTCTTCCAAATCTACAATTCAATGGCTCTATGACCGCTGAAGTCCCAGTGCATTTGGCAGCACTTATCCTGTGCAAGCGCACTGAGGTTTATAGAAGACTCCTACACACGTCTGCTCAGAAGTGAGCCCCATTGACTTCAATGGGGTTTACTTCTAGGTTAAGTGGCAGCCTAAGTCGTCCTGGCCCTGAGTTTGCTGCGTGGCTGCAGGCCTCCATTTTCTTAATCAATGCCTATCTTCAGAATGTAGATTAATAATAATAATAATAACAACAACAACTACACCTCTCAAGGAGCCCCAGGTAGCAAACAGATACACAATTTAAAAAACAAAGCCAAAGCTTTCTAAAACAGATCAAGATGTTCTTAAAGCAATTACAGTATGAAACCATTACAAGCAATTACATTTGAAAACATCCTTCTGCCTGCTGATCTTGAGGTTGCTAGGAGCAGTATCTTTCAGCCACCAAGTGTCAAGGCAAACAGGAATGCTTTCACATTCCTCCTGCAAGTTAATATTTATTCATTCATTGTTTCTGAAGGCAGCCTTGTATTGAGAAGCTTTTATTAATGTATGTATGTATGTGTGTGTGTATGTGTGTATGTATGTATGTATGTATGTATGTATGTATGTATGTATGTTTTTATTTCCTTCCTTCCCACGGAGCTCAAGGTGGCTTTCATGGTTCTCCCTCTCACTAAATCTCCACAACAACTACCCAAGACCACTCAATTAACTTCATGGCGGAGTGGGGGATTTGAACCCTGGTTTCCCAGATCCTGGTCCAACACTCCAGCAACTACGCCACACTGAGTGATGGAGACAGACACATCATGCTGGGAAGGACATTCCGCACCTGGGGAACTCAGACGGGTAGCTGGGGGGGGGGCAGGCGGTCACAGTGGCTTGGGCGCCTGCAGGCTCCACACGGACTGAAACGGCAGCGTGGGACTTGCATCCTGTGGAGGCTCCGCGCAGCATGCTCTGCTCTGGTTTGCCCCGCCCCGTAGGCAGCTTGCTCCACCCCCATGGGCGGCTTGCCCTGCCCCCAGATGCAGGGTGCGTGCGCCGCCCTTGGCACCTGAGCAGCTAGCTACGTCGCTGGGGGAACTACCACTGAAAAGTCCCCCGTCATGAGGTCAGTGCCAACTGGGCAGCTGCCCTCTTACAAGGTTGTTGTAGATGAAGTGCCAGGGGGCTGTTTTAAGGCCCAATCTAGATGCTCCATTTCAAGCCAGAGATTCAAAACTGCTAATAATAGTAATAATAATAATAAATTATTTATACCCTGCCCATCTGGCTGGGTTTCCCCAGCCACTCTGGGAGGCTTCCAACAAAATATTAAAATACAGTGGTCTGTTAAACATTAAAAGCTTCCCTAAACAGGGCTGCCTTCAAATGTCTTCGAAATGTCAGATAATTGTTTATTTCCTTGACATCTGATGAGAGGGCGTTCCACAGGGCGGGCGCCACTACCGAGAAGGCCCTCTGCCTGGTTCCCTGTAACTTGGCTTCTCGCAGTGAGGGAACTGCCAGAACCGCTACTCCACCCTACCCTGACTTTTTTTTCCTCATAGGCTGTTTTCACCACCTTTTAATTGGAACTTTCCCTCCCCCTCCCGTTGTTCTCCTGGTCTAGATTCCTGGAACTGGAGTGTCCTTCTTTGTGCAAGATCTTGAGGACTGCAGCCTTCGCTTACCCTTTCCTCTTCGACAACATTCCATTGTTCTACAGGGTAGGATGATGGTGGGGGCAATGTGACCCTAGGGGTGGGGTGCTCTGCTGGGAGAGGTTTGTCAATGGCTGCTAACCACAAGGGCTAGGCTCTGCCCTCCCAGTCAGAGGCAATAATGCATCTGAACATGCAGGTGCTGGAACCGCAGGTGGGGAGAGTGTGGCTCTTATGCTCAGCTCCTGTTTGCTGGGTTCCCTGGTTGGCCACTGTGAGAACAGGATGCTGGACTAGAAGGGCCATTGGCCTGATCCTGCAGGGCTGTTCTTACGTTCATATATTTTTTTACTTTGGCCTCTAAGGACTGAATGTGCAGTTTCCCCTACCTTTGCAATTGCATACCAATAATCCAGATTAGTCCCAATAGTTTTTGGGGTGAGCCTCCCCACACCCAAGTCTTGCTATGCCATGCAGATGCAAATTCTTGCCTTCATTTCTTTCCTCATGGTGCCACAGGAAGCAGGTGGCTTCGCTCTTTGGCATGGTGTCACTGTTCCTCCCCTCCAGGGCCACCCTTCCTGACTGACTCATGACACTTCCTTACCTTTCAGCTTTTGTTCTGCTTTGGTGAAGACTGCGCCTGGAATGACTCCGTCCCTGGTTACTTCTACCACCTTCTTTTCGCAGCCCTCACCGGCTTCCTCTTCGCTTCCCACCTGCCAGAGCGCCTGGCCCCTGGGCGCTTCGATTACATTGGTAAGAGAAGGGGGGTGGGGTGGGCCAGGGTGGAGATAATTGAATCCCTGCAATGGGGTTGCTCTGTCCCAGCTCCTGCCAACCTAGCAGTTCGAAAGCATGCCAGTGCAAATAGATAAATAGGTACCACTGCAGCAGGAAGATAAACGACATTTCCGTGCGCTCTAGTTTTTGTCACAGTGTCTGGTTGTGCCAGAAGCAGTTTAGTCCTGCTGGCCACATGACTCGGAAAGCTGTCTGTGGACAAATGCCGGTTCCCTCGGCCTGAAAGCGAGATGAGCGCCGCAACCCCATAGTCACCTTTGACTGGACTTAACTGTCCAGGGGTCCTTTACCTTTACCTTAATCAAGTCCAAAGTCAGAAGCAGGAAATGTTTCTGAATACCACTTGCCAGAAACCACAGGAGGAGAGTGTGCTCTTGGGCTTGACTGATAAAGGCATCTGGTTGGCCACTGTGAGAACAGACTGGATGAGCCATTGACTTTATCCAGCCCCGGCTCTTCTTCTTCCTCCCCAAGGAGGACCTTAAGGTCCACAAATGACAGCATTTTGGAGGTCCCAGGTCGCAAAGTGGTTAGATTGGTCTCAACTAGGACCAGGGCCTTTTCAGTACTGGCCCCAATTTGGTGCAACAAGAGACTAGGGCACTGCAGGACTTGACATCTTTGCGCAGGGCCTGCAAGACAGAGCTGTTCCACCTGGCCTTTGGTTTGGACTCAGTTTGACCCTTATGTCTCTCTCCCCTTATGGTCTTGATTTATTGGCTACTTTTAAAATGAGACTGCATTTTAAATTGCATTTTAACCTGTATTTTCCCCCCCCCACTATTATGTTTTTACTGTGATTTTATTGGTGTTAGCCGCCCTGAGCCTGGCTCTGGCCGGGGAGGGCAAGGTATAAATAAAATTATTATTATTATTATTATTATTATTATTATTATTATTATTATTATGTTACAACCATTTTCTCTCTCTTGAGCTTCTCTTATCGCCCCATCTCTTCTCTCTCCCACCTCCCGCCACAGGACACAGCCACCAGCTCTTCCACATCTGCGCTGTCGTGGGCACCCATTTCCAACTGGAATCTGTTTTATGGGACTTGCATTCGCGCCGGGCCTGGCTGAGTGCTCATGCCCCAGCGGCCACCTTCACCCAGACTTTTGCCATCCTCGGAGCTGCCCTCCTGGGCAACCTCGCACTCGTGGCTGCCTTCACCATGGCCCTCCTCCGGTCCTCCGGCACGACACTGATTTTGCAGAGCAATGTCCCCGAGGTGGAGCGGCCCAAGGAGCAGTGATGGAGCCCTCTCTGGCGGTGCTCTGTGGCTTTGGTTTCTCTGAGGGACCTTCGTTCCACCTCGCTCGGGCGGCAACTCCTTTGGGAGCCCCTGGGGTGAGCGTTTTCTCCACTGTCGCACTTTATACCTCAGTGTTCTGTGTTCCGGAGGAATGTGGCGCCTGCGTCAGAAGGGGGGGGGGGGACCCTTTGAATGTTCCTCCTAGGTTTGAGCACTTTAAACATTTGGTTGGGACTCGACTGTTCGTGGGTGTGCAGCGCGGAGACCCACAACTGAATGCCTCCCCCCACAGTATGTCAGAGAAGTGGACTTGGGTTTCTGCCGGGACGGCCATTGCTGGCTCTCTCTCCTCCTACACAGAGCCTGATTTCCACTTTCCATTCAGCTCTGCTTCCAGGGGTGCTAAATTCTAAATATCTGGGCACCGCGTCCTTTCTCTTCATATTTTCTCCTCAGGAGAGTTGCTGTTGCACTGAGAGTCCCGCTCATGGGCTTCCTGTTGTGGGCATCTGGTCGGCCATTTTGAGAACAGGATGCTGGGCTAGAATGGGCCTTCAACCTGATCCAGCTCCAGGCATCCTCTGATGTTCTTACATAACTCTTGTCTCCAACGATGGCAAGCAGATACCTCCAGGGAGAGGGTGAAGGCACCCTGTATTCTGAGGGAGGCTTCCTCTGAACATGGAGCCTAGACCTGCTCTGTATCCATTTTTCTTTCCCCCTTTTAAACCACCCACACTTCAACACACCTTGGGGCAACAAATTCCATCCATTAATCCTGCATCGTACAAGGAAGACCCTCCTTTCTATTCATCTACCGCCAACCCATTTTTCTTGAGGGACTTCCCTCACGCTTCTTGCATTCTGTCTCAGATTCTCCAGCTGTGGCTGGGACACAGACTAGATGAGAAGATCCCTTCCGATTCTACGATCCTGTGATTCTCATGTGACACGAGGGTGGAGGCATCCTCTGTGGGCCAAAACCCCAGAAAGAGAGGACTCTCTCCACACTTGGCGCAAGAGAATAGCACCGCCCACAAAAGAACTAAGCGTGTGTGCCTTTCTTTTGGATTGCACAGCTTATTTGTTGCACGAAAACCCAAATGGCATCTCTCCCCACCCCATGTTGCACTCATTAATTGTTAACCAATTATTGGGAAGTTCCCCAATAATGAAGAGAGGAGATTCTGAGGGGGTGCAACTACCATAGTTGGGTGCCATTGTGAGGGTTCTTTTTACGCAAGAAGGCCCCAGCCTAAATCCGTTTGCTGTAAGAAAGGAGAGCAACAGCAGGATGAGAATTCTCTGTGCCTCCTGTAAACAAGATTAGACAAAGAATGGGCTCAGATTGCAAAAGATGGTTGGATGCTGGGACGATCCATAAAGGTGCACAACTGCGATGGATTAAGCCGGCGGTTCCCAAACATTTTTGGTCCATTCCCCCTTGGTTCCATAAACTCATCCCCCGAGGGCCCCCCTCATTAAAAACATCCTTCGGAATAGCAGTTTGCACAGCCCACGAAGGAAGTTCATAACACAATAAAAATCAAAGCAGCAGCAGCAGCTATTAATTGCATATTTATTCAAAATCCAGTTGAAACTATTTATGTACTGTAGTTCATTTAATTCAACAACAACAACAACAAAATCATCATCATCATCATTTAATTTATATCCTGCCCAGCCATTCTGGGCGGCTTACAGCATATATAATCAAACAGAATAATCAAACAGAATATACTATACAGGCAACAAACAAACCAATAAATCAATAGAAACCAATAATAACAACAATAATAGCAACTATAGTAAACAGTTTACAGTTATACCCAAATTAAAATAACTGCCAACCCCAACTAAACATTTCCAGTGAGACCAGCTTTTCACAGTCTGATAGTCATTTACACCTCCAGCACCCTCTGCCACTCGCTTGTTTCTTAGCCCCCCAAGTAATCCCCCTACCCCACCACCCACAAAGGGGGTGTACCATCCACTTTGGGAACCATTGTCTAAGGCACCTGTTTTGCAACTAGTGGGTTGGGATGACCTACAGACCTAGTTGGGTTGCACTAGCAGCACAATCATGATAACCAGTTGCTGGCAGGGGCTTATGGGAGTCGTAGTCCAAAACAGCAAGCAGGCAGAAGATTGAGGGGAAAGCTGCAATATACAAATACTTTTAAAAATACTAATAATTAAGAAGTGGGGTCTCCCAATGTATGTCTGGGCTAAAAATGGGTTCTGGGTCTGAGAAGGTTGGAGACTGCTGAACTCAAAGTATTGTGGACTCTCCATCGCTAGAGATCTTCAAGCGCAAGTTGAGGAAATATTTGGCTGAGTGGCGTTGACATGGACCTGATTCACGAGGCAAGATGGGTAGCTGGATGAGGCCAAGAGCCACTTCCGTTCCTGTCTTTCCAGGCTGCCCATCAGTAGGGATGAAAGATGGAGATGTTGCCAAGACCAGCAGAATCTGAAGGCCACAATGCTTAGCTTGTGGCTGGTCTAGGATCACGACTAGAGGAAAGTAGTCTCTGCAAACTCATTCCTTTCACTACAGAAACCCCAAGATGTCCCATATTTTGTATGAGGAATGAGATCCAAACCAAGGAAACCCCAGACTTGCAAATCTGAGGATGTAGAATTGCAGATCCTTAGCTGTCCTAGCAAGCTTATAAGGAACACAACCCTGGTGGGACATTGTGTCTGGACATTCCCAGACCTGATAGGAAATTCTGTCCAGATGTTCCCAGAAAAATGAAAGTCCAAAGGATGTAGTGGGCGATATACTTTTGAGCGTTTGAGGCTGTTTTTAGTGTGTTCTTGAAGAGGGTAGAGCCTGGAGAAGGCCGGTGGCTCATTAGCTGATGGTGCTAATTGTTTGACTGTTAATTATCAGAGCCGGGTTGGCTGAGAGGCATGAGGGTCCTGATAATGGAGATGGAGTTTTAATACGGTTTCCTGGAGGTGTTTTTACGAAGGATCTAGCGTTGGAGCATATAGTTGTGGTATCCAATATGGAAAGTGGGGCCCTGTCTTCACTTAGCTTGTTCCTTGCATTACACCCAGTTCAACCAACCTGGGCGATGGACATTTGCAGGCTGAACTTGAGTGACCGTGAACTGGATTTTCTAGATTGATCAGAATCAGCATTTGTGGCTTTGGGCTGGTAGTGGTAGAAATTGCCCAAAGCCTTCCATTATCTACTTTGCTGCTAACTAACAATTACCGTATTTTTCGCTCCATAAGACGCACCAGACCATAAGACGCACCTAGTTTTTAGAGGAGGAAAACAAGAAAAAAAAATATTCTGAATTCCAGAAGCCAGAACAGCAAGAGGGATTGCCGCTTTCACTGCGATCCCTCTTGCTGTTCTGGCTTCTGGGATAGCTGCACAGCCTGCATTCACTCCATAAGACACACACACATTTCCCCTTCCTAGGAGGGAAAAAGTGTGTCTTATAGAGCGAAAAATACGGTAAGTAGCATGCAAACTCAACAAGCACAGTTTTTGTGGATCGCAGCAGGCAGGGGTGAAAGCCACAGGAATAGAGAGAGTTGCTTTTGTGTTCAGGTCCTGTTTGCCAATTTCCCCACAAGCATCTGGTTGGCCACTGTGAGAACAGGATGCTGCACTGAAGGAGCCTGGACTAGATGATCCTTGGGGTCCCTTCCGACTCTACAATTCTATGATTCTATGGCTAGATGGGCCTGATCCAGCAAGCTCTTGTTATGCTCTTATGTTGCCTTAACAGCAATGCCACTGCTAATGGTGTAGAGCAGTTCTGTGGTTGGGAGAGAAGCCAGGCAGAGGAAGAGATCTCTTTCTAGAACTCTCTGTGCCTCCTTGAGTGATAAGCAGAGAGCAACTCCTTAATTGTGATAAGTGAGGCCTTCTCTTTTATTCTGTAAAACAAACTACCCAAATCAGACAGAGATAAGAGCGCAACCCCGCTCCTCTGGGTTTTAGGACCTCGGAAAGAAAGTTCATTGAACCCTTGTAAGTTCAATGGCAAACAAAAAAGGCCAGTAACAGATTACTCTTGGTCACCTCTCTTTCCCAGCAGCGGCAGAGCAAGCCAATCGGGCGCCTGGGGTGAGCCGGGGCAGGACGCTCCGCGGGGCCTCCAGAGTCTGTCTGCCTCTTCCCACTCAGCCGCCCTACAGCTGGGGGGCAGGCAGCAGGCAGACCGTTTGGGGCAGCACGGAGCCTGCAGGTGCCCAAGCAACCACATCACTCCCAGGAGAGATGCATTGCTTGGGCGTGCTGCCGGCTCCATGGTGAATGCTGCCCAGCATACCGCCCCCACCTTACCCCCTTCCTCCGCCCCTGCTTCCCAGAGATGTCCAGTTACTACTTGCTTGAATATTGCAAGCTGAAGCCCTGCATTAAGGAATGATCAAAACAGGCTCCAGCCCTTACGAGGAGCACCAGATTGAGACCTTTAGAGGCCCTGAGCACTGAAAAGGTGCTGCCACTACGTAATTCAAAATAAAAATGGCATGGGGGAGGACTATATAACTCTTGGGGTCCCTTCTAACTCTACAATTCTTCTGGTTGTTTTGTGTGTGAGAGAGTGCTTTGCTGGTGCCTGATTGTGCCTACACTGTTTACTAGGGAGCTGAGGTCAGTGGGCCTTACTTCTGAGTAAACATGCAGAGCTTTGCGCTGTTAATGTCTCCGTAGGAGGGGGAGGCCCAGGAACAACTGGACTAAAAGGGCTCTACTTTTGGGCAGCCACACTCACCCTTTTTTAAAAAGATCAGTTCTGTTTATGTTTACAACATTAGTCATTGTTCTTGCTTTCTGTTTTTCACAAAGCTTTTCATAGACATTGCTGCTTTGGTGGGTTAACATTTAAATGTCCCCCACCTTCTTTTTGTATTAACATTAAAAACACAAATATGTTTGCTTTGGAGGGGGTGGTCTGTTGTACTGGGCAGAGTGCAAGTAGGGAGGGAAAGCTTAATTATTATTATTTGTTCTTGAAGAGGCTTCAAATTGCTCTTCTGGGTGTTCTTTTCTGCTCCTAGACTGTGCCTGAGGGCTGCCATTCCTGTGCCTTTAGATGCATGCAATGGACAGAAATTCACCAGGTGCATCACCTGTTGGATTTCAGCCTGCTGTGCAAGGGAAAAGTGGCTGAGGGTTGCCACCCTTATTCCTGGCAAAGTTCCTGTGCCTTAGATGCATGCAGCAGACAGAAATTCTGCCAGTCATGAAAGAGGAGAGGTGGGGAGAAATAGCAATTTTTAAAAAAATGTTTCCTTTGAGGATAGGGGATGTCCCGAAACCTTAGTCTTCGCTGACATGTGCCTTTTACTGTGTTTTGAATATGTTTTGGAATATTTTATTGACCTCTCCTTGTTCACGTAGCCTTAACAAATCTGTGCTTGCTGCTAGGAAAATCCTGAATTCCACAGAAACGAGAGATGCCAAAATTACATATTTATTCCCTGTCCAAGAGAAACCACTTTTTATGGAAAAGCTGTATAAAATGTTTTGCTACCTTAACTGAATGATGCTGTCTCTTGGTTTTCTGTTTTGTTTTTTTAAATAATAATAATAATAATACCTGTATTGGAAATAAAACAGCTTTAATTCAAAACTGGAATGACAGAACGATAAACTCTGAAACCAACAATGCCCTGCTTGTCTGCTGTTCTGTTCTGTGATTAAGATATTTAGTTGCTTCCAAGATGGAGCATAATACTACAAACAAGTAAATCAGAAATTACAAACAGATGACAACTGGTTTGGTTTTTTAACAGACTGGCTTTCCCCTAGAAAGGGTAAATACAAATTAAAATAGCGGGGGGGGGGGAGTGTCAGCTGGCATTTTGATGCCAACATTGCAGATCCTACTGCTCCCACCAATGCTGCATGCACCTCAATTTCCAAGCAGTGACACCTCTGTGTGCAGCAAAAAATAGGGGGGGGGGGGAGGCTTTAATAGTGTCCCTGAAAATCTGCCTGAATCAATCTAGTTCTCGGAAAACCGAGGAGGTTTTTTCAAATACAACTATACCTTGTATTCTCAGACACAGAGCTCTTGGCCTTCTTTTAACACCATGTTTGAAAAACTGAGGTGTTGAAGGGCACCAAGAGGTCTGAGCTGTCACAGGTGGGGACTATTTAAACTCTTCCAATGTTCAAAACTCCCATTGTACTAGGCGCATTTTGCATCAGGGGATTTCATTGGCGCGAGCAGTTTCTGGGCTCTGGGTGCAGTACTGAGCCTAAGATTTCAGATTAAAACTGCAGAATAGAAGGAAAGGAGGACCTTTTTCTGCCTCCCCTCTTCCAACTACTTTCTGAAGACAGGAGAAGAGACCCTCTTAAGAATACTAGGGGGGTGGGCAGGGGAATGACTAGACCATGTGAAAAACGAACATAACATTTTAGCCGCAGTTCATTCATTTTCATCTTTGCATTCTTGTTATAAAAAAGCGCACCTAGACATTCTGTGGTTGTGCCCATAACCTAGGCTTAAGGTGCCATTTAGCTCCTAGCTTTCATATCTCAGTTTCTAACACTGAACTCTTCCATCTATGATCTATTATCCATGAACACTTGTACATAAAAGGGGTTCTGTCTAGCTCTGGAGCTTGTTGGTTCCAGAGTTTTGAATGCTATTGGGCTTGACATGGGGCTGGCTAACCACCCCGTTCAGGGGCCTGATCTGCCCACCCCCCACCCCAAGCAAAGGTCACACTGCTTTCAAAATAAAGCAAGCCACAGCCTGTCTCCTTTTTAAGGTGGAACGGAAATATCCTAACAGGGACCCTATGGGGACGCAAATGTATATAGGCATTTCTTTCTCACCCTTTTCACCAAGGAGCTCAAGGTGACATACATGGTTCTCCTCCCCACACTGATTTAATCCCCGCAACAACCCTGTGAGGTAGGTTAGGCTGAGAGGCAGCAACTGAGCTTCATGGTCAAGTGGGCATTCGAACCCTTGTCTCCCAGGTACTAGTCTGACTCTTAAGCGCTAAAGGTAAAAAAGGAAAAGGGCCCCAGGACAGTTAAGTCCAGTCAAAGGCGACTCTGGGGTTGCGGCGCTCATCTCGCTTTCAGGCCAAGGGAGCCAGCGTTTGTCCCCAGACAGCTTTCTGGGTCATGTGACCAGCATGACTAAACCGCTTCTGGTGCAACAGAATGCTGTGATGGAAACCAGAGTGCACGGAAACCCTGTTTACCTTCCCTCCGCAGCAGTACCTATTTATCTACTTGCACTGGTGTGCTTTTGAACTGCTAGGTAGGCAGGAGCTGGGATGGAGCAACAGGAGCTCACCCTGTTGTGCGGATTCGAACCACCAACCTTCTGATCGGCAAGCCCTAGAGGCTCAGTGGTTTAAATCACAGTGCCACCCACTGCACCTAACTGGCTCACAACAGCTCTGGGGCAAGTGACATTGAAGCTGAGTCCAAAAGGGGTTGCAGGTACCATGGATGGGCAGGGCCTGCAAGGCCGTTCAAAGCCCCATCAGCTGGTTGTCGGGCCTTCAAAGCGCAGCAGAGGGCTCTCTGCAAGCACCCATCTGCTTAGTTTGGCTGCAGTCTTCATGATTAGTTCAGGACTCCCTTGCAAGAGAAGTTGCCTGCACATGTGACATTTTAAATGTACCAGATGCTCTTTGCATAATCCATCAAACCACATGACACTCAGAACAACCTATTCATTAAAATCTAATGGCTGGCTTTTGTGAACCTGTCACTTTGGGTTTTTTTTAAATAAATATTTATTAAAATTTTCCATTTTATACAAACAAAAAAAAGAGAAAAAAAGCACAAAGAAAAAAGACAATATTAAAAACACATAGTTTCCAAACCTACCGTATTTTTCGCTCTATAACACACACCAGACCATAACACGCACATAGTTTTTAGAGGAGGAAAACAAGAAAAAAAATATTCAAAACGAAATAGTGGATATATGATTTTTGTGGTTCATGCTGTGGCCACAGACATGTGATCTGACAGTGAGTTTGGAGTAGCCCAATGCAAAAATCCTGAGGATCCATGTGGATCCATGCTTTGTAACCACGGAGGAGGGAAGGAAGGGGAACCATGGATCCTCTGCTCACAACTGCAGCAGATCCCCCCGCCACCCGCAGGCATTCGCTCCATAACACGCACAGACATTTCCCCTTACTTTCTAGGAGGAAAAAAGTGAGTGTTATGGTGCAAAAAATACGGTAGTTTCCAAACCATCGTCCTTTGACTTCCTCGAACCTCCCCTTCTTGTTTTCTAGATCAAATTATTTATCCAGCAAATCCTGATCTCCTAACTTCACAATTAATTAACCCCTTATTTTCTATTCAGCTTCTTAAAATATTGAAACTTAAACCTTATTAAAACAAGAGAAAAAGGAAAAACATTTCTTCCATATTCTTCTACCATAACAGCTAGAAACCATTAATTTCAATCCAACTCCCCTCAAAATTCAGTAATGTTACAATATTTCTTTAAATAGTCCTTAAATTTCTTCCAATCTTCTTCTGCCGACTCTTCTCCCTGGTCGCGGATTCTGCCAGTCATTTCTGCCAATCCCATACAGTCAATCAGCTTCGTCTGCCATTCTTCCAGAGTGGGTAGGTCTTGCGTCTTCCAGTGCTTTGCTATAAGTATTCTTGCTGCTGTTGTTGCATACATAAAAAAAGTTCTATCTTTCTTTGGCACCAATTGGCCGACTATGCCCAGGAGAAAGGCCTCTGGTTTCTTCAGGAAGGTATATTTAAATACCTTTTTCATTTCATTATAAATCATCTCCCAGAAGGCCTTAATCCTTGGGCACGTCCACCAAAGGTGAAAGAATGTACCTTCAGTTTCCTTACACTTCCAACATTTGTTATCGGGCAAATGATAGATTTTTGCAAGCTTGACTGGTGTCATGTACCACCTGTATATCATTTTCATAATATTCTCTCTTAAGGCATTACATGCCGTAAATTTCATACCGGTGGTCCACAACTGTTCCCAGTCAGCAAACATAATGTTATGACCAATGTCCTGTGCCCATTTAATCATTGCAGATTTAACCGTTTCATCCTGCGTATTCCACTGCAACAGCAAGTTATACATTTTTGACAAAATCTTAGTTTTAGGTTCTAGCACTTCTGTTTCTAATTTAGATTTTTCCACCTGGAAGCCAATTTTCTTGTCTAGATTGTACGCCTCCATTATCTGATAATAATGTAGCCAGTCCTGCACTTTATTTTTTAGCTTCTCAAAACTCTGTAATTTCAATCTGTCCCCTTCTTGCTCCAAAATTTCCCAATATTTTGGCCAATTGGCCTCCATATTGAGCTTTTTCTGAGCTTTCGCTTCCATTGGCGACAACCACCTTGGGGTTTTGTTTTCCAATAAATCCTTATATCTAATCCAGACATTAAACAGAGATCTCCTAACAATATGGTTTTTGAACGCTTTGTGTGCTTTAACCTTGTCATACCACAAATATGCATGCCACCCAAAGACATTGTTAAAACCTTCTAAGTCCAAAATGTCTGTGTTCTCAAGAAGCAACCACTCTTTCAGCCAGCAAAACGCTGCTGACTCATAATAAAGTTTAAAGTCTGGCAGGGCAAATCCACCCCTTTCTTTTGCATCAGTTAAAATCTTAAATTTTATCCTAGGCTTCTTGCCCTGCCAGACAAATTTAGAGATATCTTTCTGCCACTTCTTGAAACATTCCATCTTGTCCACAATTTGCAATCTTTGAAACAAAAACAACATTCTAGGCAAAACATTCATCTTTATAGCTGCAATTCGACCCAGCAAGGAAAGCTTCAGGTTAGACCATATTTCTAAATCCTTTTTCACTTCCGACCAACATTTTTCATAATTATCCCTAAACAAATTCCCATTTTTTGATGTCATATTAATCCCCAGGTATTTCACTTTCTTCACAACTGTTAAGCCTGTTTCATTCTGGAACTTCTCTCTTTCAAACAATGTTAAGTTTTTCTCTAAAACCTTAGTTTTGGACTTATTCAGTTTAAATCCTGCCACCTGACCAAATTCTTGAATTAATTCTAAAACTCTTTTAGTACTAGATTCTGGCTCCTGTAATGTCAAAACAAAGGTATTCAGGTAGGAGCCAAACAGTATAAATTGAGAGCATTTGCAGATGACTTAAACCAACCGGTCCCTTCTAATCATGTTCAGCAAAACCTCCAGGACCGATATAAAAAGTAAAGGGGAAATTGGGCACCCTTGTCGTGTCCCTTTTTCTATCTTAAATTGTTCCGTAACCACATTATTTACAATTAATTTAGCCTTCTGTTCAGAATATATTGCACCTATACCATTTTCAAAACCTTGGCCTACCCCCATACCCTGTAGATTCTTTTTCATAAAACTCCAAGAAATGTTGTCAAAGGCTTTCTCCGCGTCCACAAATATCAGAACAGCTTTAGTGTTTATGTTCACTTCTAACTTTTCCAGAATGTCAATTACATTCCTCAAATTGTCAGAAAGGTGTCTTCCCGGCAGAAAACCTGCTTGATCCTTATGAATCTCTTCGATCAATACTCTTTTCAGTCTCTTAGCCAAAATATCAGCAAAAATTTTGTAATCCACATTTAATAAGGATATGGGACGGTAGTTCTTAAGTTGAGTCTTTTCAGTCTCTGTTTTCGGTATAAGTGTAATATAAGCCTCTTTCCACGTTTCTGGTGCCTTTTTCCCTTCCAAAATTTCATTGCAGACCTCCTTCAGAGGTTGAATTAACCAGTCCTTCAAAGATCTGTAATATCTGGAGGTCAGCCCATCTGGTCCCGGTGATTTGCCCAGCTGCATATTTAGAATGGCCCCTTCTATCTCTTGGTCAGAAATTTTACAGTTCAACAATACTTTACTTTCTTGTGAATTTTTTTGTAATCCATTTGTTTTTAAAAATTCTTCGATATCCTTCTCATTCTGTGGCCCTTGTGCATATAATTGTTTAACATACTTCTGGAAACAGTTTCTAATCTCATTTGGATTGTGTATGTCTTTTCCTTCTACTTCCAAATTTGTAATGGTGTTTAGTTTTTGTCTTTTCTTCAATTGCCAAGCCAGTAATTTCCCACATTTATCCGCTGATTCAAATGTCTTCTGTCTCATCTGTTTGATTTTCCATTCTATTTCCTGATTCATAAGTTCCATATATTGAATTTGGTGGACCTTTATTTCTCTTAAGATCTCCTGTGACTTTGGCTTGGCTCTCAGTTTTTTCTCACCTTCTTTTATTTTCTCCAAAATTTTATCTTTTTTCTCATTTTGCCTTCTCTTTTTTAATACATTCTGTTGTATCAAGAACCCTCTCATCACGGCTTTACTTGCGTCCCAGATTACTCTTTTTTCCACATTTGTTGCCAAGTTTATTTCAAAATAGTCTCTTAATGTCTTTTGGGCGTTATTATACACTTCTTCATCTCTAAATAAGGTGTCATTCATCCTCCATCTAAAGGTGCCGGTTGTTATTTGTTTCATCTCCATCTTTACAGCATTATGGTCAGAGCAGGTTTTAGGGCAGATCTCCACTTTTTTTATCTTCGGTGCCATTCCTCTAGTAATCCAAATTTGGTCAATTCTGGTCCATGTGCCTTTTACTTTGTGCCTTTTACACAACCACCAATGCTCTCAGTAACTACTGATCAACATACCCAGAAAGGGGTTGAATTTGTTGTGGGTTTTTTGCACCCTTTATTACCTTGATTTATGAACTCTTCTTTCTTAGAACCAGGATCTGATCAGGAATTCTATCTTTAAATAAATAAATGAGTATTTGACTTGGGTCCATGCCCCCCCCAGAAAAGCACTGTAACATATATTTTAGTGATCCAATATGCAAATACTTTTTCTCCTAACCTAACCAAAGGTTTTATCTTGTTTCCTCATTATCCTGGCACTGTTTCCATGTTGCACAATATGCAAATACATTTACGTCTGCAGAGGACTCCCCCCCCCCCCCTTTTGCCACAGCAATGTTGTTCATTGAATGTGCGCATGGGGCTACAGCAGAGCTCTCCGAACTTTTCATGTTGGCGACACACTTTTTAGACATGCATCAATTTCACGACACAGTAATTCAGTTTTACTAGCAAACCGGAGGTTAAGCTAACCCCTTGTAAGAGATACAGACGCATACATAAACTACATTGGCAAAATGTACGGGGACACAGTTACACACCGCAACTGGCACACAGCAAGCAGAGTTTGGAAAGCTCTGGGATATCAGGTCCCTGACATTTCCACACTTAATGTAAAGCTGTAGATAAAAGAGTACAGGCCACTAACTGATGGAAGTAGGAAATGCAGGGGATAACATTGTGCCCAAACCCAGCCTGCTGCAGGTCTGCTGCACGCTGAATAGAGTTGCAATATAGCTATTGGAATAAGTTACTGGACGGATAGATGGGTGCCTGGGCCATTTGTACCTCATTGTCAGCTAGCTCCTTGGCACTCAAACAGTGTGGCTGCTGGCTCACCCCAAGAAAAATTGTCTCTGGGTTAAGTGTTCTCTGTGGGCATAGGCACCAACCCCAGGGGCTGAGGCAGTTTCAGCCCACTCCATGTATTTTTTGAGCCCCTCAATTGTGCCAGGCCACCTCAATCTTCTGGAGAAGTTGTCGCCTCTGGTTATGGGGGTTTCCTTATGGTAAAAGAGGGAAGACTGCAGGGGTTAAGTAGTTTTGCACGCTCCTCTGTTTTAGAGCAGCAGGTTCCAAGCTTTTCTGAGCTTCCACCCCACTGCATAGATTTATACCCAGTGGCCCCCTACCCTAACTCTATAAAAAGAGTTAGCGGTTTGGAAAACCCACTAAGAAAGTTTAATTCAACAAAATTAATGAACTTGATTTAGTGAGACCAGCCTTTCAGAATCTGAGAGTCGTTTACACCTTCAGCACACCGCGGCTAGCAAAAGACCCTAAACCTCTTAGTAGTGTGTGTAGGAAGATACTTGGGTCAGCTTCTGGTTTATAATGTCTGACAAAGTTCCCCCAAAGACAGGGCTACAGCTGAACACACAGCAGGAGGCCAGTGATATCCTTTTGGAGGTTTCTAGGTGCAATTTTAATTTCAGTGATATGCGACTCTGGAATGCAAGGCATCCAGTAATTTTCACTTCTGCACCTTCTGTTGCAAAAAGTCTTGACTTCCCACCCAACTAGAAAGCCAGGCTTGCAGGGGATGCCCCATGTCTGAAAATGAAGTATTTTCCCGGAAACATTGCTGAAACCGTGAAACCCGGCAAACTCAACCTGCCCTTTGTACAAACAATTCTGGAGTCTGATAGTTCCTTGATGTTATCCCCCTGGCTGTTGACTTTTGTCAGCAAGCTGCTAATAAAAGGCAGAACAGAGGCGACCTCCGAGCATCAGAAGACCAGAACGTCGACATCTCCTAACCAGGTGAGCCGGCAATTTTCCTTCAAAGCACAATAGTGTGATAGAATATGAAGGGAACAAGTCACACTCCCTTTGAACACAGAGAACCCACCACTGTAGAGCAGTAGGATTCAGCGGTCGCTGTGTTGATATCAGTTTTGGACAAACTTGAAGACCCAAAGGGAGGCAAGAGGGTTGTGGTGTATCAGTGACTGGTCTCTTTGCATTGCGGCAAATAGCAGCTGCGGGTGGGTGATGTTCCTGGCTGCTGCTGGTAACAAGAATAACAGTGGTGGTCCTGGTTGGTGGGGTGGGGTGTTACTACTACTAGGTTGGTATCAGTGCTTCCGACTGGTACTGTTGCACGATACCCCAACCTTCAAGTGGTGCAAGATCCCGTGGGTTAGGGAATGAGGCACAGCAGAGACTACGGTGTCTTTAGGATATATGGTTTATGTACAACCTGAGCCTACAATGGAGGGATTCACAGCATCAGCACCACCGAAGGGGCTTGTTTCTCCCATAGCTGCAGCCTGGATTCAAGCAGAAATCAAACATTGTGATCTCTCTCTCTCTCTCTGCCTTTTCCAGCCAACAACTTTCCCCAGCCTTCTTATCACACATCACAGCCAGCTCTCAGCTCTGGCTTTTGTCCTTCTAGCTAGGAGGAGCTGAAGGAGGGTCCCCACCCATTTGCCTCTGGCAAAGGGCCCCCTCTCCTTTCCTGCAGGTTATCAGGTAACGCTGCGTCTGGCCCCAGGCTAGGATCCGCACCTGTGGGCAGAATATTCAGAGCAGAAGTCCTTTGGTCTTGCAGTTATGGCTGTGATCGTGGAAGAGCGGACATTCAACGCTGCTCAACTTCAGTCATGGAAAACTTCAGATGGTCTCAAATGCAGGAGCCAGATTACTGATTTGGGTTCCCATTAGATCTTATATATCCCATTGTTTCAAAACAGCGGCACTGGTTGCCTGTTCATTCCCGGACCCAAGTCAAGGTGCTCATGTTAGCACTCAAAGCCCTAAATGACTCAGGCCCCAAATATCTGAAAGGTCTCCTTCCCTGCAGACACTCTGGGAGGTGGTGGTGGTGAAGATAAGCAGGGGGGGGGGCTCTTGGTAGTTCCTTCGCCCTCAGATGCCGAGGGGGCGGGTGGCCCAAGGAGAGAGGGCTTTCTCTGTGGTGGCCCCTAAGTTGTGGAAGTCCCTGCAGAAGTGCATCTGGCACCTTCATCCTACAGCTTTCGGAGGATGCTGAAGACGCACCGCTTTGCCCTGGCTTTTGACGCTTGAGGGATATATTATTAGGACCCACCTTATTTTTATGATTGTAAACTGTTTTTTAATTGTTTTTAATATTGTTTTTAATGCTGTAATCCACCATGGGACCTTAGGGTGAAGGGAGGGGAATGAATGAATGAATGAATGAATGAATGAATGAATGAATGTTGGTGTGGATGGGCCGTGGGTAGTTCAGTCGGTAGAGCAGGAGACTCTTGATCTCAGGGTTGTGAGTTCAAGACCCACGTTGGGCAAAAGATTCCTCATTGCAGGGGGTTGGACTAGATGACCCTCGTGGTCCCTTCCAACTCTACAATTCTAAAGCAAGTGATGAATCATGTTGATTGCGGGGCGCTGGATTAAGAGAGACAAATTGTTCAGTCTTTTGATTAAGACCACTGCTTTTTTCGGGGGGGGGGACACATAACCTTAAACATTTTGTGAATCTTTGTACTTTTGTCCATTTACTGTATTCCCCCCCCGTTTGAACTATAAAATGGTGATTTTCTTGAGTCAAAATTAGAGTACCCCTAAACATTTTTTTATTTTTATTTTTAGAAAAAAAGCACTGATTAAGGCCCACCAGTTCCTAGGGGTGAGCCGCCCCTGTCATTGACTCACCAGCCCTCTCATTTTCACCCACAGAAAGAGCCCACCATGAAGCGATTTGCTCTTCTCCTTTTACTCTTGGCTGACCTCCGAAAGGGGGACCTGTGTGGTAAGTATATGCTGGTGCCTGGGGGGGGGGGAGAGACTGTGCCAGGATGTTGTGCTTTTCTTTGGTCTTTTTTGGGGGGGCAAAGGGCCTTTCCATACACATTTGGCAAATCTTGGGGCAAACTCTTGGAACCGTTGTGTTGGAAGGGCACCTCCAAAGGACATCTAGCCAAGCCCCCTTCCAATGAAGGAGATGCATGCCTGCAGCACCCAGTGATAAGTACCTATCCAGCCTCCGCTTAAAAGCCACTAGTGATTGAAGAGTCTCTCACCTTCCAGGACTCTGTGTTCCACGGCTGAACACCTTGTGCCATCAGGAAGTTCTCCCTGCTATTGAGTCAAAATCCTATTTCTCATAAATTGAAACTGCTGGTTTCAGCCCTCCCCTTCGGAGGAACATAAATCAGATCTGCTCTCTGTGAGGGCCCTTCAGATGTTTGAAGGCTGTGGTTGTATCTTAAGAACATAACAAACAGAGCCAGTGTGGTGTAGTGGTTAAGAGCGGTAGTCTCGTAATCTGGGGAACCGGGTTCGCGTCTCCGCTCCTCCACATGCAGCTGCTGGGTGACCTTGGGCCAGTCACACTTCTCTGAAGTCTCTCAGCCCCACTCACCTCACAGAGTGTTTGTTGTGGGGGAGGAAGGGAAAGGAGATTGTTAGCCGCTTTGAGACTCCTGAAGGGGAGTGAAAGGCGGGATATCAAATCCAAACTCTTCTTCTTCTTCTTCATCTCCTGGGTCAGGCGGCCAACCACCTGTCTAGTCCAGCATCCTGTTCTTACAGGGGCCAAACAATTGCCGGTGGGAAGCCCGCAATCAGGATCCGAATGCAAGAGCCCCCTCCCCTCCTGTGGCTTCCAGCAACTGCTAGTAGCCATTGATAGTCTCCTCCTCCTCCTCCATAAATTTGCCCAATACTCTTTAAAAACCATCCAAGCTGGTGGCCACTACTGTCCCCTGTGGCAGGGAGTTCCATAGTTTAACTATGTGGTACATGAAGAAGCCCTTTTATTTCTCCACCCTGACTCTTCCAATATTCCACTTCATTAGATGTCCCCCGGGTTCTAGTGTCAGGAGAGCGGGGGGGGGGTGTCTCAGCCTTTGGTCTCTTCTCCAGATTGAACAAAGCTTCTTAAACCTTTTCTCACAGGATTGGCTTCCCAGGCCCTTGACTGCCCCCATTTCCAGTTTGTTCATATCCCATCCTGACAAGCAGAACTGGAAACAGTATTCAGGTGAAATCTGACCAAAGTAGAATGGAGCAGTACCAGTGCTGTTGGGTTTTTTTTTTTTAAGGGTACTCACGGGTACAAAGTACTGGCACCTCTTTTTTGTTGTTCAAAAGTGTGGCACTTACTGTAACAACTTCATGGTGAGTAAGGTAAAGGTAAAGGGACTCCTGACCGTTAGGTCCAGTCACGGACGACTCTGGGGTTGCGGCGTTCATCTCGCTTTATTGGCCGGGGGAGCCGGCGTACAGCTTCCGGGTCATGTGGCCAGCATGACTAAGCCGCTTCTGTTGAGCCAGAGCAGTACATGGAAACGCCATTTACCTATTTATCAACTTGCACTTCGTGCTTTCAAACTGCTAGGTGGGCAGGAGCAGGGACCGAGCAACGGGAGCTTCCTCCTGTCGTGGGGATTCAAACTGCCAACCTTCTGACCTATTTTCCCAGGAAAAAAAGTACTGACCATTATTTCTCACATTCTGGACACTATACTTCTTTTGATACAACCTAGAATTGCACTGGCCCATTTTGCTGCCATACTACACTGCTGGCTCATGTTTTGCTTATCCATTAAAACCCTGGATGCCTTTTCCTAGGTTCTGCTGTCAAGCCAAGTTGTCACCCTTCCTGTATTTTGTCCCTGTGAGTCTGCCTACATAAGCGCATTGATCTCTGTTGAAATTCATGTTGTTAGTTCTGGCCCAGTTCCCCGTCCTGCCAAGGTCACCCTGGATCCTGCTTCCGTCTTCCAACCTGGGCAACTCCCTCTCCATATGTCTGGGTAACTCAGCCTGTTCACACCTATTGTCCTGCACGCAGATAGCAGCTGCTGCCTCAACTCCGCAAAGCAAGATGTCCTCGGTCTGCTGCAGAAGTGGGAAGAGGCGTCATTCTGCAGCACAAGCAATCCACACGGTCTTCACAAGCTTCCAAGGAGCTGCAAAGAAATCAAGAGCTCCTTGCCAGGGTGCACAGGTGAGGAAATAAGCAGCTGTTCCATGGACTACAACGCCCATCATCCCTAGCTAACAAAGTCCTGTGGTCAGGGATGATGGGAATTGTAGTCCGTAAACAGACCCAAGTTTGGGAAACACTAATCTAAAGGTGGCCAAGTCTTCTTAAGACTATCCAATTGCTTGATCCTGTATTGATCCTGAAGGAGTTAAGACAGTTATGATTAAATGGGCGCAAGATTTTGGTCACAATATTGAATTAGAGATGTGGGAAAGATTATGGACAAAAACAATTAAATTCACTGCATGTACGGCATTAAAAGAAAATTTAATGAAGATGATGTATAGGTGGTATTTGACACCGACTAGCTAAATGTATAAAATTTAAGATAAGGTATGTTGGAAATGTAAGGAGAAGGAAGGGAATTTCTTTCATATGTGGTGGACGTGTCCTAAGTTTAAAGCCTACTGGGGTATGATATATAATGAACTGAAAAAGATTTTCAAAAATACCTTTAGTAAAAAACCAGAGGCTTTCTTATTAGGGATAATAGGTGAAGAAATTCCCAAAAAAGACATAAATATATTTATGTATGCTACCACGGCAGCAAGGATACTTTTAGCCCAGAAATGGAAGCAGCAAGAACTTCCAACGTTGGAAGAATGGCAGACAAAGATGATTGAATAGGTTAAGCTGGCGAGACTGACGGGGAAAATCCGAAACCAGTGCAACTGTTTGAAAAGGACTGGAATAAATTTGTACAATATATGAAGGAACATTGCAAACATTTGAAAGCATTTGCAGGATTGATTTAAAATATTTTGTAAGGTTATGATTTGATACCTGTTTATAAATATTAGAAGTAAGTCTTTTAAGTATGGAGATAAGGTAAATAGGGTGATGATTTAGAAATGCGAAGATAAAAGTGATTACATATGGAAGTCAGGGAGGGGGACGGGAGGAAGTCAAAGCTCAATTTGAGCAAAGATATATGTGATGAAGAAATTTTATTTGGTTGTTATAAAGGAAAAAAGAAAATTTAATAAACATTATATTAAGGGAGCAGGAAAGATCCTGTCTTGATCCTGTCTTTTGAGCAGATGGGTTGTATTTCCTGGCCACGGAAGATGGAGAGATCTACCAGACCTTCTGTGACATGACCACCAACGGAGGAGGCTGGACTCTGGTGGCGAGCGTCCACGAAAACAACATGTATGGGAAATGCACCGTGGGGGACCGCTGGTCCAGCCAGCAAGGCAGTAATGCCAACTACGCTACAGGAGATGGAAACTGGTCCAATAACTCCACCTTTGGGTCAGCTATAGCCTCAACCAGTGATGACTACAAGGTGAGACTGTCTTTGTAGTGGCGCAATAGGTGAACAATACCCTTTGTCTGCCTATTCAGAAGTCCGCTGCTACTGAGTTCAGCAGAGCTTGGCCCCAGCAGTAATGTAAAACATGCGAAAGGTTAAAATAACAAGAGATGGAAACAAATTAAAATCCGCGTCAACTTTCTAAACATCTGGGGAGGGTTGTCTAAACTGGAGGCTCCGAGGAAAGGTACAATGACAGCACCGGCTGATATCAAGAGGCAGGGAGTTCCAAAGTTTCGCCATATTAAATGACTGAGTTCTTACAAATGTGGGTCTTATGCGGCACCTGTGTGAGAATGGCAATTCTGCCAATTGAAGGTACATCGGGAAATGTTTCAAAGACATCCCCCTAAAAGGCAAAAACAGGGACAAAAATAGACTGCCTGTACAGGCCACAAATATACCATATTTTTCGCTCTATAGGACACACCGGACCATAGAACACACCTTGTTTTAGAGGGGGAGAACAAGAAAAAAATTTCTCCCCCTCTCTGCTCAGCGCCCCTTCAGCGAAGCGGCAGGAGAAACGGAGCCCCTTCCATTTCTCCTCCCGCTTGGCTGAAGGGGCGCTGCGCAGCTCTCCCTCTCTGCTGAAGCCAGGAGAGTCTTGCTCTCCTGGCTTCAGCAAAAGGAACCTGAAGCCTGCAGAGCACAGCGGGAACTCACGCTGCGCTCCGAAGTCTTCAGGCGGCTATCCCTGAAGCCTGGAGAGCGAGAGGGGTGGTGCGCACCGACCCCTCTTGCTCTCCAGGCTTCAGCGAAAGCAACGCAAAGCCTCTGGAGTGCGGAGGGAGCGCTCCCTCTGCGCTTCAGAGGCTTTGCGTTGCTATCGCTGAAGCCAAGGAGCCTGCATTAGCTCTATAGGACACACACACATTTCCCCTTAATTTTTGGAGGGGGAAAAGTGCATCCTATAGAGCGAAAAATACGGTAATCAGTGGAACTTGCAAGGGTGGGAAATACAGAGGAAAAGGCTCTTTCTCGACAGTGTCTCCTGTTACTGTAAAACACACACACACACCCCAATTTAAAAACCAAACCCTCCTCCCCCTCTAACACCCCTGATTCTCTTTCTTTCCAGAATCCTGGCTATTATGACCTTGAAGCAGCAGACATGGCCATATGGCACGTCCCCAACAACACCCCCATGAAGAAATGGCGCGAGTCTTCACTCCTGAGATACCGCACCGAAACCGGGTTCTTGTCTGAGCTTGGAGGGAACCTTCTCAGGCTCTACCAGGTAAGCAAGTCATGGCTCAGGATTTCTGCCGGCTGACTCGGCATTTGGGATTTGGGTGGTTGAGCGGGGCAGGAGACCTCCCCCCCCCTTTTTTTAGTAATCAGGACCAAGGAAGCTCCCTCAAAACCGTCTACACTGACAGACAGCAATGGCTCTCCAGGATTTTAGACAGGAGTGTGCCTCTAACCTCACCTGGGGAGGCCACCAGCAGGGATTGAACCTGGGAGCTTCTGCTTTCAAGGCAGACCCTCTGCCACTGAGCTACAAGGGCTCTTCCCCAGGCCTCCAGGTTTCCCTAGGAAAGCCCTGCTGTGGCGGAGACCCCAGATCAGGGCCCCATCTGGGCCTGGGGCCTCCAGCAAGCCCACAAGCAGGGCAGGAAGGCACCCCCTGGTCACATACTGGGGTCTCACGGACCCTCCAAGTGCCCCCATTTTCAAGGGACAGTCCCAGATTTACAGAAGCCATCCCAGTTTCTGATTTGGTCCTGGAATGTTCTCGCTTTTACTTAGGTAAAGGTAAAGGGACCCCTGACCATTAGGTCCAGTCATGACCGACTCTGGGGTTGCAGCGCTCATCTCGCTTTATTGGCCAAGGGAGCCGGTGTACAGCTTCCGGGTCATGTGGCCAGCATGACTAAGCCGCTTCTGGCGAACCAGAGCAGCGCACGGAAACGCCGTTTACCTTCCCGCCGGAGTGGTACCTATTTATCTACTTGCACTTTGACGTGCTTTTGAACTGCTCGGTTGGCAGGAGCAGGGAGCAACAGGAGCTCACCCCATTGCAGGGATTTGAACCGCCAACCTTCTGATCAGCAAGTCCTAGGCTCTGTGGTTTAACACAGCACCACCCGCGTCCCATCGCTTTTGCTTAGGACGTCCCTGTTTTCATCAGAGAAACATTGGAGGATATGGAATAGGGTGTCCCTATTTTCATCCAAGTCTGGGATGAGGCTGGGTGGGAGATTTGGGGGCGGGGGTCTCTCTGAGGCAGAGGAGACAGAAAAAGTTGGAGCAGCTCCACCCTAGAAGGGGCCCAATTCACCTGCTGTCTTTTTGCACTGGGGCTCCCGTCCCCTTGGCCTGTGTCACGGTCCTGTGCTGAGAGTAATTAGATGTTCTGGATCTCCTTTCCTCCCCATATGCATCTTTTCTGGCTGAGCATGAGGAACACCACAAGCCCAAAGCAAGCCTCAGGTCCCTTCCTGCTTCTCTTTTCAGAAATATCCAGTGACCTATGGGATTGGCACCTGCCAGACCAACAACGGCCCAGCTGTCCCCGTCACCTACGATGCAGGGAGTGCCCAGAAGACCTCGGACTACTATTCTCCAAACGGGCGAAGTAAGTCTTGCTTCCTTAGGCCAGACTGCGGCTGAGCACAAATAAGAAATTGGGGGGGGGGGCAGTTGAGGGCTCTGGTGAGGTCTCTCGTCGACCCGCTGCTCAACTCACTCAGGTGCCTAACTTGACTGCCTGCCTAACTATTTGCCAATAATTGCTTTGTTGCAAGGCCTGAGACACATTTATTGAAAAACTGGGTTTACTGAAGAACTGGGTTCCCTCACAAGCTCACCTTACCTGGCTTATTTAAAAATAAATAAATAAATAACAAATTATGTATCTCTGCAACATTCAGTCGCAGTGCGACTGAATTTCAAGTTATGCAGTTATGTGTGGCATGGAGAAAGCAAATAGAGAAGTTTTTGTCCCTCTCTTGTTTAACACTAGAACTCATGCACATTCCATGAAGCTGAATGTTGGAAGATTCAGGACAGACCAAAAAAACGAGGGCTTCTTCAGGAAGTGCATAGATAAATTATTATAGAATTTGCTCCAACTTATACTTTGAGGCCTCCTGCCTCTGCTGGATCAGAGATAGGATAAATTTGGAAGACACGGATCTGTTAGACTTAGAAGGCTTCAACAACAGGTTCGGTTGGCATGCCTATTTGTGGCTAAATAAAGAAAAGGTACATAAAGTTTTTTCAAACCACATTATTAGAGGGCCACTATACGAAGTTTGGGAGAAAAATAAAAAACTTCTGGAATGGAAAACACCCTGGTGGTTATCCCCAATCAATATTTTAACAACCAAAAAAGCAAATATGGAAGGAGAAAGACTGACATATGAAGACCTACTGATAAGATCAGAGAGTGGATGGAAACTGAGAACATATGAGGAGTTGAAAGACAAACTAACAGGCTGGCTGCAATTTCATCAAATAAACGCAGTATGGAAGGAAGACAAAAAAGTAGGGATAAACGAGAAAAAATCTAAATTCCAGATAGAAATAATTGAAGGTAAATCCAAGTTATTATCTAAAATGTATAACGTATTATTAGATTGGGACACTAAAGATGAAGAAATAAAGGAGGTCATGACAAAATGGGCAATGGACTTGGGATACAATATAGAATATGATAAGTGGTTGAAATTATGGACTAGTGGAATGAAATTCACGGCATGTGTCTTACTCAGAGAAAATTTGGAAAAAATGATGTATAGGTGGTACATCACACCGACAAAACTAGGGAAAATGTACAAAACAGGAAATAAGGCTTGCTGGAAGTGTAAAATCAAAGAAGGCAATTTCTACCATATGTGGTGGACCTGCGAAATAATGAAGAAGTTCTGGGAACTTATTTATAATGAGTTAAAAAGAATATTTAAATATACCTTTCTATAGGTATATTTGTATAGGTGGTACATCACACCGACAAAACTAGGGAAAATGTACAAAACAGGAAATAAGGCTTGCTGGAAGTGTAAAATCAAAGAAGGCAATTTCTACCATATGTGGTGGACCTGCGAAATAATGAAGAAGTTCTGGGAACTTATTTATAATGAGTTAAAAAGAATATTTAAATATACCTTTCTTAAAAGACCAGAGGCCTTCTTACTAGGAATAATTGGGGATGAAATCAAAAAAGAAGATAAGACATTATTCCAATATGCCACAGCCACCGCTAGAATATTAATTGCACAAAATTGGAAAAGCGCAAATACCCCAACGATCAGAGATTGGCAAACAAAATTATATGAATATGTTGATTTAGAAAAAATGACACAAAAAATCAGAAACCAAAAAAATACAAAGTTTATTAGTGACTGGAATAAATTTATGGTATACATTGAAGGAAACTACAGAGACTTAAAAACTATAGCAGGTTTGATATAAGTCTTACGATGCGTAAACCAGTAACAATTAACAGCTGCAGAAAAAAGAAAGAATTTTTATTAAGAAGCCCGAAATCGGGAGGGAAGGAGGTCAATGGGTGTGTAGAGAAAAGGTTTAAACATTTAAAGATATAAAGATTCAAGGAAGAAGACAAAGAACTGTAATGGATGTTATCTTTGTGCTATGTATGGATATTTCTTTTGGATTTGTTGATTTGTTTTTTTTCTTTTGGTTTTTTTTTTAAGAGAAACTCAACAAAAAGAAATTAAAAAAATAATAATAGAATTTGCTCCAACTTGGATGACTTTAAAAGAGGATTAGACAAATTCATTGAGGGGTATTGGTTTGTGTTTTGTTGTTGTTTCTATCATGTGTTTTGTGCTTTCATATTGTATTTTTATGTCGTGAACCACTCTGAGATTTGCAGATGAAGGGCGGTACTGTATACAGATTTTAATAGTAGTAATACTAGCATCCTGATGGCTACTAGCCATGATGGCTATCCTCTGTCTCCATGCTCAGAGGCAGTAATACTTCTAAATACCAGTTCTTGGAAACCACAGGAGGAGAAAGGGGTTCTTCTGCTCTGGTCCTGCTTTTGGACTTCCCAGAAGGGGCATCTGGTTGGGCCCTGTGAGAACAGGATGCTGGTCTAGGTGGGCTCCTGGCTTGATCCAGCTGGCTTTTCTGATGTCCTTACGCCCAGCTGCTGGCCAAGGTTTTCCACCAGAGGGACTAAAGAGACTTCTGCTATTTCTCCTTTCTTTTTCTCAGCCGAATTTGTCGCTGGCTTTGTGCAGTTCCGAGTGTTTAATCACGAGAAAGCCGCCATGGCTCTGTGCCCTGGTGTTAAAGTCACGGGATGCAACACAGAACACGTGAGTATCCTCACCAGCCTTGAATCCACAGCGAGATGCCCTCTTGTCTCTTCTTGGCTTCTGCTAGTTTCCCCTCCCAACAGCCACTTTTAAAGGATTTGAGTAGTCTCTGCATGCCCCCCCACTTTTAACTTAGGGTGCTGAGGGTTTCCTGTATCTCCTGAAGTTCCTTTTGCCAGCTGGGGCCCTCCTCTTCCACAAAACCCTCAACTCTTGCTTCCCTTCTGTTATAAAACTGCTCCTTTTCCCTTATGGGGTACCCAAGAGTCCATATAGAGTCCTAAAGCGAGTTCCCTATCGGCAGGAGAAAATAACAGAGGCCAACCAGAGAATATTGAGAAGCAAAGCAGCTAGTAAGCCTGATCTTTACTAAACTGTTGCAACAGGTTGCTCCCCCCCACACACAGGAGGGAGGAGGAACCCAGAACAATGATGTGCAAGCCCTTATACAGTGGTACCTCAGGTTACATACACTTCAGGTTACAGACTCCGCTAACTCAGAAATAGTGCTTCAGGTTAAGAACTTTGCTTCAGGATAAGAACAGAAATCATGCTCCGGCGGCGCGGTGGCAATGGGATGCCCCATTAGCTAAAGTGGTGCTTCAGGTTAAGAACAGTTTCAGGTTAAGAACGGACCTCCGGAACGAATTAAGTACTTAACCCGAGGTACCACTGTATAGAATTTTGAAATTGCCACCCTGTAGTTCAAGACGCGGGTGACGCTGTGGTCTAAACCACTGAGCCTAGGGCTTGCAGATCGGAAGGTTGGCGGTTCGAATCCCCGCGACGGGGGTCCTAGCTCCTGCCAACCTAGCAGTTCAAAAGCACGTCAAAGTGCAAGTAGATAAATAGATAAATGTTGTGTTCCAAAAGCAAGGAAGGATTGGACTCTGATTAATAAAATACACACGAGGCTTGCCCAGCAAGACTCTGGGAGGAAGTGCCAATAATAATTTGTGCACCCCTTGGCCCAGGTCGTTTTATTCACAAAAGAACTTTTTACACAGTGTTTGTAAGAACCAATCAGATTTCCTCCGAGCATTTCAAAAACCCCAGGTGGGACAAAGTCAGATCAGAAGAAATCCTTTTAACTACAAAGAAACTATTTCCTACTTGAGCATGCATACGTGGTTAAGCTAAATAAACAGGAACCAAGGAGGACCCTGGAGGTCATAAACCCATAGGAAAGAAAGACGCATTTACCATCTCTGTGTAAACTCTGTTCCTGGCCCTTAAGATCTATCTAAAGATTAACAAAACTAACAAAAGCTACATCAAAGCTACCTTCTATCTTTATGGCTCAGGCTGCCTGGTGAACAACTGGCCTGTGTTTAGAATGCTTATACTTGCCTGTCAGGCATAGAGAAAGAAAACGGCAGAGGTGCAGAGGCTTGTGGGATTCGATCAGAAATTACTGTCAAAGACTCAAACCCAGTCAAGCAATGTTTTCATTGTGACACAATAGCTTGTTCCATTTTTCATAATTCCTCATAGCCATCCCACCTGACCCCCACATACCGCTCCGGCGGGGAGGTAAACAGTGTTTCCGTGCACTGCTCTGGTTTTGCCAGAAGCGGCTTAGTCATGCTGGCCACATGACCCAGAAAAACTGTCTGTGGACAAATATCGGCTCCCTCGGCCAGTAAAGCGAGATGAGCGCTGCAACCCCAGAGTTGTTCGCGACTGGACTTAACTGTCGGGGTCCTTTACCTTTTAGATCAAGACCACCCCACAATACATCATACATACATCACAGAAGGGGCAGTCTACAGCAGAATCCTGTCTGGCAGGAAACCTGTTAATGGGTTTACCTGGACAGCTTGGCCATTCTTTTGTCAGGATAAATACTTACGGTAATTCCTGAGTCCAGGTCACAGGCTCACCCTATTCATACCCAAATGTCCCCTTAAGGCAGGATTTGTGAGCACAGAGACAATGGTGAGGCTTTTCCCACTTCCATCCAAACTGCGGATGAATATTTGAGGTCACTGAAAGAGTCAAAATGGCTTTAGGATTGTTTTCCTGTACTGTTTCAGACATGTGTTTATATATTTATGTATGTGTTTGCCTGGTACATTTATTTTATATCTTAGACCTTATAATTCTCATAACACCTTCCTTGTTATAAACAAACTGGGGGTGACCAAAGACTGGGCAGTCAGTGCATTTAGTAATGCAGCTCAAAAGTGCCACCACCTTGGGTGGTTTTTGCTGTTGCAAAAAATATCCCATTGCTGGCTGGCTGACAGTGGCCTGATCACACTCTGATCCTTAAGTCCATCTCTCAGCAGAGTTCACAAGACTAGGTGTATTTTGTATTTGCCCCCCGAGTTTCTTTTTCTCCTATGCTGCTGAGCTCTGCAATCCATCAAGCGCATTTCAAATTGCGATCCCATCCTCTCCGTAGGGCTTGCATCCCCTCCCAATTTGTCCCATCTCTCTGCCCTTGTTCTTTCTTCCCTTTCCTAGCATTGCATTGGGGGAGGAGGGTTCTTCCCAGAAGCCAACCCTCGGCAGTGCGGCGACTTTGCCAGCTTTGACTGGGACGGATACGGAACTCACAAAGGCTGGAGCTCTTCCAAAGAGATAACGGAGTCTTCCGTGCTGATCTTTTACCACTGATTCCAGCAGAGGCCGGTGCTGCAGAAACAGATGCGTCAGAGCCACAATTCTGAAGATGAGAAACTTCTATTTGGGGGTGCAGCGGGGTTTGGGGAACCTGGAGCCTTCTGGGGGCTGTTGACCAGCATGGCCAGTGATCAGGAATGCTGAGAGCTGCTGCAGTCCAACCCCTAAAATATTTTTTATTCATTTTCAATAAAAAGCAAACCAATTATTATCAAATCAAATTCCCAACCCGGAATACAATAAATTAAAAAAGTGTAAAAGCACCGCATTGAGGTAGTCCCTGTGGAGTTTGTTCTCTGTGTGACCTAAGGAGATGCATTCCTTTGGAGAGGGCTTCCGGGTGAACATCACCTAACCTAAGAACATAAGAACAGCTTGGCTGCTGGATCATGGGTGGCCCATCTAGTCCAGTCTCCTGTTCTCACAATAACCAACCAGATGCATCAGTGGGAAACCCACAGGCAATTCTCTTTTAAAGCCATCAAGGTGGCGAGCACCCCTGCCTCCTGTGGGAGGGAGTTCCATAGTTCAACGTTGTGCTGTGTGAAGGACTTCCTTTTCTCTGTCCTGAATCTTCCAGCATTCAGCTGCATTGGATGTCCACGAGTTCTAGTGTTACAAGAGAGGGAGAGGAACTTTTATCCATCCTCTGTCTCCATGCCATGAATAACTTTAGACACTTCCATCACGTTGCTTCTTACTTACCTTTTCTCTAAACTAAAAAGTCCTACACGCTTTTCTTCATATCAACCCCTGGATATTCACACAGGAATTTTATCTGCTGATCCCAGCTAGACTTAGTGAAGAGTGTAAGAATCACAATATTATTATTATTATTATTATTATTATTATTATTATTCATCATCATCATCATCATTATTATTATTAATGTTGCACTTCTGACACCAGTGCTGCATGTAGCCCAAACTCTGAGTAGCCAGAGACTCCAGGTGTGCCTGCAGTCACCTAAGGTCCAGTTTCCCTAGAATGAAACCAAATAGAGACCATGATATCTTTGGGATATATAGTTTTATTTACAGTACACATATACAATATATAACCTGCTCTCAGCGTTAACACCTCAACAGATCTTTCTTCCATGTTAGGGTTCCAGGGAGCCCCAAACCATAGCTTGGGGTCCAGGAGAGAGCAAGACAATATCTCTGTCTCTTCATATTCCAGCATCAACCCAACTCACACACAATTCCCCACTTTGTCCTATTGGTCTCCATATTAGGGTGACGGTGGCATCCAGCCAGGTGGAGTGGGAAAAGCCCACTCATTTGTCTCTATGGCAACAGAGCTCACTTGGTTAGGATGCAAATGACAAGTACTGTACTTAACTTTCCTGACAAAGATACTCATAGATAGAGGATCACAGAGGCCCAGGGTATCATTCAGATTGACCCCTCTCACTCTAGCTAAATGAGGGGTGTGTATTTGGGTTAAATGCGGACCCTGGGTCTGAAATGGTGGGAGGTGACTGGCCCCCACTGGCAGCAGCTCTCCAGAGTCTCAGGGAGGGAGTCTCTTGCAGCTCTACCTGGCAATGTCAGAATTTGAACCTGGTGCCTTCTGCAATGCAAGGGGGAAGCACCACCACTGAGCTACGCCTCTTCCCCTAAACTTGGGAGATATGAGTTCTCTACTGTATTTAAAAGGATGGGATATGTTCTCGCTAGAAACGTTGCTTAAAGGGGAACCGCCTGGGAGAAGCTTAAGCTTCTCAAAGTGGAATGAAAGTGGAAAAGAGATGTTTCAGCCAGCTGCCAGACAGAATGGCAGGAGCCTCAAAGTTCCGAAGAAGCGTCAAGACGCAGGAGGCGCAGGATTGGCCCAGGGCGCAAGTGGGTGGGTTGTCAGGGTAACAGTGACCCACCCTCCTTTGTGACGTCTTATTTTTCTGCTCAGGGTGGGAGTTAGAAGCGAGGTAGTTAGTATGGGAGAGAATAGAAGAGGCTCTTGCTTTTGATGTTTACATATATATATATATATATATATATATATATATATATATATAATTTATACATTTGCTTGCTTTTAAAATGCCCTGTTCTTCATTTCCAACGTGCTAAGAAAGATATTCTGCATCTCTCAAGGTGCCTCCAGGCTAATGCATCAATACCCCCACCTGCCACCAAGATCTGTTCCCCCGCCCTTGCACTTTTAAGAGCATAAGGCGAGCCTGTTGGGTCAGGCTAAGTGGCCCACCTGGTCCAGCATCCTATTCTCACAGAGGCCAACCAGGTGCCTTATTGAGAAACCCTAATCCTCTTTTAGGTACGCGGGTGGTGCTGTGGGTTAAACCACAGAGCCTAGGACTTGCCAATCAGAAGGTCGGCGGTTCGAATCCCTGTGACGGGGTGAGCTCCCGTTGCTCGGTCCCTGCTCCTGCCCACCTAGCAGTTCAAAAGCAAGTCAAAGTGCAAGTAGATAAACAGGTACCGCTCCAGCGGGAAGGTAAACGGCATTTCCGTGCACTGCTCTGGTTCACCAGAAGCAGCTTAGTCATGCTGGCCACATGACCTGGAAGCTGTACGCCGGCTCCCTCGGCCAGTAAAGTGAGATGAGCGCTGCAAACCCAGAGTCGGCCACGACTGGACCTAATGGTCAGGGGTCCCTTTACCTAATCCTCTTTTAAAGCCAGCCACGTTGGTGGCTTTCACTGCCAACTGCGGGAGGGAGTTCCACAGTTTAACCAGGCGTTGCATAGTGTTTTTCCTTCGCGAGGGCAACTGTCCAGCTCCTTGCATGGGGCTGTTGGGAAATGTTTATACCTACAGTTGTTCCATTGCAAAGAGAATCATCGAAGGAGCGCGCTTCAAAGCAGCCGCAAGAGGGCTCTCTCTAGCTTTGCCGGCGACGCCTTTTGCAAAGGTTGCAACCCCTCCCAGCAGAAATTGCATTTCCTCCCGCAGCAGCTTCCTGGGGCTGCCCTTAGCCGGGAGTCGGCTTCACTTCCTGCCTGAAACTTACAAGCCCCTAAAACAAGGGATCGTGCAATGCACAGGTTGCAACAGCCTTTGCAAGGGGGGAAAAACGGGTCTCCGGTTCCTTTGCAACCTCTGCGTACAAATGCAACGCCCGGACGCCGCAGAGCCTTTTGCAGCGTAGAGGCAGCATGTTTCAGTTGCTCATGATAGTGAATTTCCTCCAAGCAGCCAGGCTGAAAAGCCTCTGAAAAGCCTCGCTCCGATGCTGGCTAGGAGGGCGAACATGAAGAGCATCACGAGGGTTGTGGTTTACCTGTCCAAAGAGAACAGCTGCCCGCAGCGCGCCAGGTTCCAGCAGGTAGCGACGAAAACTGTGTGTGGGTCTGTCACTTGCTGTCCTCTGTTGGGATTTTGTGGAAGGATCCGGGTGATTTGCAGGTGGATGAGGTCCCGCATCCACACCAGACATTTAAAGCAGTGGATCCTGGGGTGATCCCTAAAGGCCACGGCAATGGATTAAGCCAGGGGTTGCCCAACATCTGCGTGGCCTCTTGGTTCCATAAACTCGCCCCCAGTGCCCCCTACCCTATAAAAAGAACAAATCAGAATTGCACTTTGCAGGACTCCCTAAAGAAAATAATAGCACAAGAAAATTCTACACAGTAACAAGTATTTCCACACTGGTTCAAAATTTAGTTCAACAAATCAATTAACTTGATCCAACAACAGCAGCTTTTTATTATTATCATTATTTGAATTTATATATCACCGTATACCCCAAGGTCTCAGAGTGGTTCGCAGAAAAGATCAACATAAAAACCACAATATATATATATAATCAAAATAAGAACAACAACCCAATAACACCCCCCTCACAAAAAGAGCCACTTTTCAAAAGGGTATAGGATGTCAATCAGGTGAACCAAAGGCCTTTTAAAAGTTTAATAGTAATTTACACTCCCGGAACTGCAGCATTACCTACAGTCTTAATTAGACACCGTCCCCACCCTAAAAAATCTTGTATACAGTATTATGAAATGGTTACTAGGGTTTTGTTTTGTTTTTTGTCTGCTTCTCCCAGAGCATCGTTGGCCACTTTTGCACAGGCGACGAAGACAGCTGGATGGTGAACTGCGCTTTGGACCAGCGCCGGTTCCTGATTTCTGACAGGGAGTTTGCTGGCTCCAACAGGGTCCTTTTGCAGGTTGGTGGGGGAGATGGAGGGAGATGGATGGGGTTTCCAGAACTGAAACACTCTTTAAAATGTTCAGTTCTGCTTCTTTTTTTTAAAGACCCCTTCTTCCATTTATTCTCACCCAAGTTGCTAACTGTGACCCTCTTTCTTTCTTTCTTTCTTTCTTTCTTTTTTTGAAGGAGAGAATAAAAATATAAAACCAAAACAT
Source organism: Podarcis raffonei (assembly GCF_027172205.1). Taxonomy (NCBI): domain Eukaryota; kingdom Metazoa; phylum Chordata; class Lepidosauria; order Squamata; family Lacertidae; genus Podarcis; species Podarcis raffonei. Next base: position 16,081,992 of record NC_070617.1, read on the forward strand.
TTGTTAAATTACCTTCTTATTCTTGCCTATCTATCGATTGCCCAAAGATGGAAAATTTTGTCTCAAATCAACACCTCCCTATGGTGGAGTAACATATGGAAAATAGCATTACACCTGTTTTTGCAAAAAAAATTAATAAATTACAGTTGTCTCTTCCACACGTCTCTAGAAATTTGTGATAAGTAACATCCAATTGGTTGCGGGGCGGGGGGGACATTGATGTAATTTAGAGCCTTTTATTCTTGGTACTCCTTGAGTCTCTGGTGGTTCCAGTTATAGGTTTATGTTTCTGTATACCTGGCAAATCATCTCTGATTCCCTCATTTATTATGCTGCTGCTCTCCACTTACCTGTCACAGGTATCTAAGGATAACCAGCTTTTATCGTTCTTCTTGCAAATGTAGCATCCCATGCTAACCTTTGTTCGGTTCTGTTTATTTGTTTGTCTCACGAAGAAAGGAAAAGATAAAAAAAGAAACCTTCTTCCACAGAGACCGCCTTTCTGCCCCATCAAACACCTGACTGAGGCGCAAGCTTCTTCCCTCCCTGTGGAGACCCAGGAGCGAGGGGTGGATGTGGGCGTGGCCATCCTCCTGCAGTCAGCCAATCAGAAAGTGTTGCTGACAAGGCGGTCCAAGACTCTGAGCAGCTTCCCCAACATTTGGGTCCCTCCAGGTGAGATTTGGAGGTGAGGCAGGGGAAGGGAATGTGGTTTTGACACACAGAGAAATTAGAAGTGGAGAAGGGATGGGGAAAGCTGCCATGCTCCAAAGGCAGGAGAATACACAGACATCCTACATCCACAGGAAGGTTGAGAACACCTGTATTTCCCCCGGCAGTTTGTATCCCCACCCCACCCCAGGTAACTGGGATTGAGGCTCTTTAGACTAAGCCTGTATGCTTGAACAGGCCAGCCAAGGACCTTACCTGGGGTGCCTGATTTTCATAATAAAGTGCTTTGAGGGTTTTTTTTTTCTTCTTCTTAAAACCAGCAGTATATAAATTTTACGAAATAAATAAAAGAAATAATACCACATTGGCTTTGAGTTGGATCCAGGGGCTGAAGGATTTTTTAAATTCCCCCCACCTAAAAAAAAAAAAAAGTACCTGCTTTTTTGTGAAACAAAAGTTTATTAAGCGGAGACCTCCCCCCCCCCGCACACAATTTTTCAGTCGGCCTGGGGGGGTGTGTGGCAGAGGAGAAGCTTGACAACACCCTCCCAAAGTTACAAATAACTTTGCAATTATCATTTATTTAAAACATTTAAAATGCAGTTCCAGAGTGGGTTATGATCTAAAACAAGGGCTAGGAACAAGGGGGTCAGGCGAAGCACCCTGGACCCTGGGAACTAAAGTCCACCCAACATCCAGATTACAAGCTGAGCGCAAGTGTGGTATTAGCTTTTTTATTATTTTTAAAGCAAGCTCCTAGTCCTCAAGACAGGAAAGAGAGGCTTAGAGGCATTGGGGCAATACTGGTAGAATGTCAGGGCAGGTCAACGCCTTTGCAGAATCAACTGCAGCATTCAGAGTGTACTCCTTCAGTAATCCTTACAAAGAGCCCTGTAGGGTAAGGTAAAGGTAAAGGGACCCCTGACCATTAGGTCCAGTCATGGCCGACTCTGGGGTTGCGGCACTCATCTCGCTTTATTGGCTGAGGGAGCCGGCGAACAACCTCCGGGTCATGTGGCCAGCATGACTAAGCCGCTTCTGGCGAACCAGAGCAGCGCACAGAAACACTGTTTACCTTCCCATCAGAGCGGTACCTATTTATCTACTTGCACTTTGACGTGCTTTTGAACTGCTAGGTGGGCAGGAGCAGGGGTAGTATTATCTTTATCCCCATCGTGCATGCTGGTGGGGCAGGTAGGCCAAAAGAGAAATTGTTTGCGTACGTCCTGTGGAAAGCTGCCCCCCGCAACGTTTCAGCCCCTTTCCTTTGTGTCCAAGAGCTGAGCCGGCAACTCCAAGAATGAAACGCTGAGCAGGGGGCTTAGAGGGGGATTGAGCCTGTCAGAAATAAATTGGCATGGTGGGAACCTGGATCTTTCTTTTCCTTTGCAGGTGGCCACATCGAACAGGACGAACAGGTAACGAAACAGCTTGCTGTGCTCTGGAAGGAGAGGAAGTACAGAGGCAACCTGTGTCTGGGGAAACCAGGCTAGGAGGAAATAAGTTTATTTATACCAGGGAGGGTCAATGTGGTTCCTTCTGCATGTTGCTGGACTATGCCACCCATCAGCCTGGCCAAGGAGTCAGGGGCTGATGGGAGTTGTAGTCCAGCAGCATCTTCATGTTGGCTACCTGCAGTTTATACAGAGATTTCTGTCCCATCCTTCTTGTACCTCATTGTGGCTTCTATCAATCTGAATTTGTGTTTCTCCTTTTAAAAAAAAAAGGGAGTTTCAGGATCTCCTCCAAACCTGCTTTTTCTGCTCCTGTAGTTGCTGGATGCTGGGCTGAGGGAACTGGGGGAAGAGACGGGCCTGTGGCTTGAGGACGGGGAGTTTTCCTGGCGCCCGCTGGCCCTGTGGGAGGTAAGAGTCACTCAAGCACCCCAGAAGATCTGAGGTGAATTATGGGGTGCCCAGAAGAGCTGGGAGGGACTGGGGTTCAAAGGCCAGTCCGCATGAGGCAGGGGCAGCCATGTTATAGTTGTGCATGACTTTGCCCTCTTCATATCTAAAATGCACAAGTGTGAATTATTTACGCACTATTAGTTGTGCAGAGTCACCCATGAGAGACTCTTTGGTTTAGCAATCTGGTTAAGGCTGAGGAGACACCAGTTCTGATTCCCGCTTGGATGCAGTTTGCCAGGTGACCTTGTCATCATCTCTCAATCCTGGCCTACCTCACAGGGTTGTGTTGAGGATAGAATTGGGGTGGGGAAGAGCCATGCCACCCTAATCTCCTTGGAGCTATTAATTTTCAAGAATAGATAAAAGAGTTATGAAACACGGCAATACTTGAGACTGATTGCTCTATTTACTTCAGAGTTGTCTATATTGACTGGCAAGATATTATTTTCATAAATAGATAAAAGAGAGCTATGAAACATGGCAATACTTGAGACCGATTGCTCTATTTACCTCAGAATTGTCTATATTGACTGGCAGCAGTGGCTGTTTGTGGTTTTCGATGGGATCTTCCCAGCCGTAACTGGAGATGCCATTGGGGGTTGAACTTGGAACATTCTGCATGCCAAGCAACTGCTCTGCCCCTTGAGATAGGGCCCTCCCCCCAGTGTTCAAAGCAGTTCACTTCCAGCCTGCTCCTTACAACACCCCTGAGAGGAGGAGTCGGTCTTCTCGCACAGCCTAGGGGTTTCCTCACAGGCGCTGCCTTCTCTCGCCCCCTGCAGTCTGTGTACCCTCCCATGCTGAGCAGAGGCCTGCCAAGGCGTCACCACGTCGTCGTCTACCTCCTTTTGCTTTCCCGCGAGAGTCACCAGCAGCTCCAGGTGAGGTGGTTGGTGCTGTTCAGGGTCACGGGAAGCCTAACCGGGTGTCCAAGCGACCCCCTCAGAAGAGAAGATCAGAAGCACACACACCCCCTCCTGGTTTTAAACTATGCACAGCATCCATATGTCAAGAATGCTCAAGTTGTGATTGCAGGGGGTTGGAATAGATGATCCTTGGTGTCCCTTCCAACTCTACAATTCTGATTCGCTCTTATGGGGAAGCTCTGGTGACTCAGTGGTTTCTTGGAACTCTAGTTCAGGAAAGGAGGCCTTTTTCCATCCGAGGGCTGAATTCCCTGATGGGCAGCCTGCCTAGTTCCTAGAGTGGTTTAACAATCTATCTCTCCACAGTGAACTCTGGGAGCTGCAGCTCTAGGAGGGCATTAAGGGGGTCTCCTAGGAACTCTCAGCACCCTTCACAAACTACAGCTCCCAGAATTCTTTGGGGCAATTTAAAGTGGCATCCTAGGACTTTAAATGTATGTGGCCTCTTCCTCTTACATCCAACCAGCCTTTTAACTGGGAATGGCAAACCCCAGATATTTCATGGGCAAAGATGGGGGGCATACTTTTGTACTGGTGATAACCTTGTTTACACACCCAGCTTTGCCTACTTAAAATGATCATAACAGGTTTTTTAAAAAAGAAAATGGAAATTTATTAGAATATTTCATCTCAGAGTAAACAACAGAGCGTCTTGTGGCAAAAGCTGAGAAGGATGGGGAAGCTTTTATGATCAGTGGGCCAGATATCCTGACCCCTGACGGGCAAAATTTCACAGGTGGGTGGGGCATTACCTGCCAATCGCCCTAGGTCATAGTGACATCAGGTGATGCCGCACTCTAGTGAAGCCCTGATTGTCGGGATTTCAAAGCACGGTGTGGGGCTGTTTGAAAGCCCTTTTGCAAGGAGACATAGAGTTCTTTCAAGCCTCTGAAAACCTGTTTGCAAAAGGGCTTTTAAACAGCCCCACACTGCTCTTTGAATCTCCAGTTTTCTTTTAAAATAATATTCCACCGTACTTGACATGCCTAGAGCAGTTCTGGTTGCTTGGCTGTGCTTACTTTTGTGTCACATTTCAGGTGAGACTGAAGCCCAATGAAGCAGAAGTGAGCGCTTACGCTTGGCTGGACGAGCCGGTCTTGGCATCCATTGCTGCTACGCAGAATGAGATTGGGGCCACCAGTGCGATGGCAGGCGATCTCCCACCAGCTGTCAGGTATGTGGATGGTTAGGCGATGCGGAAAACTGGGGGGGGGGGAAGCACCCCACTCTCCTTCAGCACCTAGGTCAAAAGTGTGCTGGCAACCCCTTGGGCAATGTTTTGGGCTAACTGGGCATCTTCTTTGCCTCCCTGAACAGCATCACCGAAGTGCAGCACGGCTCAGCCAAGACATTGGCCATCCCCACCACAATGTTCCTCAGCTCCGTTCCGCTACAGGGGGAAGACGTGGAAAGAGTGAGCACCGGGACAAAGTTTGCCCTGAGGCTCTGGCTGGACACTTTAGCAGTGCAAGCAGAGTGAAAGGATCAAAACTGAGAAGGAAGAGAAAGAAAGAGGTGACAAGCCACATGGGGCATGATCCGGACTCAGTCACTGGATTTAATCCTAGTTTTATGCTGGCAGCAGTTTGCTCTCTTGATACCACTAAGGTTAATCAGGCTTCCCTTTTTTGGGTGGGGGGGGGGGAGGACTGATCTCATGGGGAAATTGTATTTTCACATTTTATTGTTCAGTGACCAAGGAGCAACAAGAGTTTCACTTCTTGCCTGGACTTTCACAGATGTAGGCACACTCCACATTAACAGGGGCAGGAAAGCAAATGAGGGTTTTTAAAAGGTTGGGTGTGTGTGTGTTTTTTTTAGTAGAACATGTCATTGTAGATACTTAAAAGAGGCAGTCCACTGGACAGCAGGGAAGAAATAAACAAATGCAAATGATAGGGCACATCTGAATTTCACACCATGAGTTCCAGAATTTTATTTCATGTGCTTGTCTGGTTCCTGTTCAAAGGACTAGCACACATCAGTTCCCTTCGCATTCAAGATGACAGAAAATAACCCGTGGAAGTGGGGTGGATTTGAAGCCCCGTCTTCTTGCTCAAAAGTCTTACAACTTGTTCACTGTGCCAACATGGCCCATGTCTAGCAACCACTGACGTGCTTTTTAGGAAGGGGCAACACATCTTTTGTAATCAACTATGGCTATTCTTATTTTTAAAATATTGATTTGTTTTAAAAACCCCAACAAAAATAAAAGAATGGGTGACGCATGGCTCCTCTTTGCTGCTCTGCTCAGCAGATCGGCAGCCGTATCCTGTACCAGCCGCGGCTTCCAGCCTGCCTGCCAACTCTACAATTCAAGGGTCACCCCGGGTGCAGCACATTGCAGTAGTCCAGTCAGGACTGCCAACCAGGCTTTCTTGGTCCAGGGACAGCCATAGCAGGTGAACCAGCTGAGGCTGGAAATTGGCACTAATGAAGTTAGAACTCCACAACAGTTCTTTTGCCAAGAATTTATTTTATCTAAAAGGTACTTTTTGCATATACACAATGGCTCCAAGCTGATAAAACAAAGAGATTCAATGGACAGAAAAAGGAGACCCAAAAGTGTGAAGCGAAGCATTCCTCTTTTTTGCTATTGGGGTGCAGATGAAATGTTTTATGAAGTTAGTGAGATGAAGCAGACACATTGTTTTAAAGCAGTTGATAATGGCAATGAAAGAAAAACCAGAACCCCTGACCTTTCTTTGTCCCCAAATGCTCATTGTTAATGTACAAAACATTTATGCCTGTAGAGCTTGGCGGTTCTTCATGTGGCTGCCTGGTCTTAACCCCCACTTGATAAACAGCCACAAGGCTGCATGCCGGGGGGGGGGGCAGCTGCCCCCAAGTTCCAAGGAAGTGTCTTCCTGAAGGCTCCCCACACCCATCCTTGAAAGACAAATCAGGTCATTGCAAATAGATGCATGCGTTGTTGGAAGAGAAATTTGCAGTATCGCTTACCAAGATTTCATGCTTCGAAGGAGCTGGAATGTTGGCAATGCTCAGGAGGAATGGGGGAAAGGTGTACCAAGCATGGAGATTTGAGGTTGGAAGATAAGACTGCAGCTGTAATATAGGGCAGGAACTCCCTCTTCGCCCCCAGCTCTTTATTTCTGGCTTCAAACTTTGCTCAAATAATAGCCTCACATCATGACGCTTCCCCTCCAAAGGACTAGAGACTTGAGTTTTTGTATAAACAGAAGTGGAGTTTTCAGGAGACGAATGCCTAGGGCTGGGTGACAGGAGTCGGCACGTTTTGCAGTCTAGCGTTATAGATTTACGTCAGCTAGAAATGTGGCGCCCCACCCACCCTGAAGGTGTAAATCTCAGCATTTGACCGTTCAAAGCAGATGCCTTGAAAAACAACCCCCTAGATGGAAATGACTAGGGGACACCCAAGTCACACACCTAATGGCACATAATGAAGAACATAATAAAGGCCTGCTGGATGAGGCCAGTGGCCCATCTAGTCCAGCATCCTGTTCTCAGTGGTGGCCACCCGGATGCCCATGGGAAACCTGGAAAGCAGGATTTGAGCACACAAGTGCCCTCTCCCACCCTGTGGTTTCCAGCACCTGACATTCCTGGAGGCAGCGGTGAGCAGCTACTGATAGCCCTCTCCTCCATGAATCTGCCTAATCTTTTAAAGCCATGGAGATTGGTGGACATTGCTGCTTCCTGTAGGAGGGAGTTCCACCGTTTCAACTCTTCATTACCTTTCCGATTCAAAATATCCCCCCACTTCTACAGCCGCAGGTCACCAATGCAGATTAATACTGCTTGCCCACCAAAGGATGCTCTGAAGAAATGGTGTAGTGTATTTGCATCCATTCAAGCATCCTCTAAAATGTTAGTGAAATGATATATTGGGGTGGGGTGAGGTGAGGAAGCTAATCTGCGTTAAAGCAAAGGTTGGATGACCTCCAAGGCACCAACCCTTACGCTGTAGTCTGGCAGACATAAGCGCTGCTGAAACGTAAGACATTCCCTACAGTGGGAACTTCCAACAAACTCTAATTTGGATCGCCGTGAAGTACCGTATTTTTTGCTCTGTAAGACTCACTTTTCCCCTCCTAAAAAGTAAGGGGAAATGTGTGTGCGTCTTATGGAGCGAATGCAGGCTGTGCAGCTATCACAGAAGCCGGAACAGCAAGAGGGATTGCTGCTTTTACTGCGCAGCGATGCCTCTTGCTGTTCTGGCTTCTGAGATTCAGAATATTTTTTTCCTTGTTTTCCTCCTCCAAAAACTAGGTGCGTCTTGTGGTCTGGTGCGTCTTATAGAGCGAAACATACGGCATGCGGATTTTATGTGTTGCTACTTGGAAGCGAAGCGGTTCGAGGCGGCTTTGGCCCAGTGATGCTAGGAAGTTTTCAGGTTGCTTAATTTTGACTTCCACCTCACTTTGCCAGCTGATCCTTTTGGCTGAATCCTTTTGGTGGGGTTGGGGGTTGGGTTTGCGCCTTCTGCATGTAATGGAAGGGCTCTACGACTCAACTATGGACCCAACGCAGGGGCGAATGTCTCCTATTTAAGGTTACCTTCAGGAACCTTAAATAAGCTTCCAAGGAAGCCCAGGATTCATCAAAACCTCTTTCTTGTTCCAAACTCAGATTTAAAACAAAACTTGAAAGGACTTATCGAAGCAAAGTTCTCCGCGGAGTGGGAGATCTGGGTAATGGGCTATGCCAAACGGAATTAACAGCTCTGATCAAAATGTGTTGGAACATTTCCTGCCCTGAAATTGGGCATTTCTGGCTTTTTGATCTGCACACCGTGGAGTCTTTGTCGAGTGATTAAAAAAAATAAAGTTGAAAAGAGGCAAAAGCTTCCTCATAAGGCTGTCACTGCTTTGCTGCATCTGGCTTAGTGCTCCTGTTGCTTTCAAGCAGGGAGAGATTTTATTATTTAAATTCTAAACTGCCTTTCAGGGCAGAACCACTCCGCTCAAGGCTTGTTCTTCTTGTTGAAAGCAACAGGATTTGTTAGAAAAGGAAAAAGTGCTTAGCTTTCCAGAACACTGTCTGTCTTTCTCACCGCATCGTCTGGCTTGGAAAAGGCAAGACGGGCAGGTGCAGGAAGTGGAAAATGCAGAAGTAGCGGCTACGAAATTAAAACACACACACACACAAAACAATTATACACTTAAATACATAAATAAAATTTGTGCAATGGACGATGCGCTGCCCCACCTGGGCAGGGAGGGAAGTGCAACCTTCATTTCGTCCTCGGAAGAGAGGGTGGGAGGAAACACAGAAAAGATCTTTGGAGTTTCTTATGTACAAAAACTGAAAATATAGATTATAATAATTATATATATCTATATATATCTCTATATATATCTTTTCGTTCTCTGTACAAGATTGGCAGGAAATATTTTAAGAGGAGTGGGGACGGGAACCCTAGATCTACAGCTTTAGAAAAATACACTGTGGTAACAACAGTCTTGAGGATGGGCAGGTCCGCAGTGGATGTTGGTGATGGAGGAGAGGAGGACAGAGACATAGGGGCGCAAATCACGGGACTTTTAAGGGCATGCTGGTTTCGGAAGCGTCCCCTGGGGCTCCATCATTAGCGTAAGTCCAACCGTCAAGGAAGCACAGCTAAGGAGGTACCTATGACAAAGAGTCAAGACAGTGTTGCCTGCGATGGGTCAGGTTTTGTGGGCGTTGGGGGGGGGTACACAGACCCAGAAGTCACAGCCCATTGCTCTGTAGAGGGCACAAGCTCTCCACCCACCGTGGCTCCCGTCAAGTGTGCATGCAGCCCAGGGGAAGAGGAGAAAACAGTCACGGAAGTCCCCAATGCGGGAAAGTCAGCAAGAAAGTGGAATCGCGGTTCCCCAGTCCTTTTGAGTCCTTGAGCTGCTCCAAAGCTCATCCTGGGCTTCTACTTCATCTTCATTATAAGTAAGTCTCTCGAGTACAATAATCTTGAAAAGTTTGGGCACATGGAGGACCTTTGAGAAATCTGTTTTATTTGTGGCAAAACTCTCTCAGCTGGAACCGGCCACTCCTCACTTTGGAAGTGAGTTTCCTGTTATGCCCTCACTGGATGAGTCTGTTAAAAATCTGCTTGGGTGGGGGGTGGCTTTGGTTTTGGCAAATTAGTACACTGCTTTCAAGTCTCACGTTAGCCCTTCATCAGCCACATACAGTATGTCCTTCCCTGACAAAGACTTCTATCAGACTTCCACTTTTTTGTTTTTTTAATGCCAGTCTGAAGTGGTCCAATATAACCTGCCTGGGATCTCTGGTCATTTGTTGCGGAGCTGGCGATGTGCTGAGTATGAGCTGACCCAAACACTGAATTTATTCATGCTTACGATAAAGTTACCTTGATTTCACTGGCATTCTGCATTCACTGAGGATTCTGCATTCAAATCCTGGACAGAAGAAACCCAGGTTTAATGCTAAAAAAAAAAAAAAAGCGGAATTCTGCAACTCGGATTATATGTTGATGAGTCTTCATTTTGCATAAATAATCCTGCTTCTGTTAAGCCGTGGGGACCTGGAACTCGACCCTCCCATGACTGAAATGAAATCTTTTCCCCCAGTTCTTCAGGGCTTTCTGGACTCCACCAGCTCAAAACTCCCAAGCAGCTCCAAGCCCAAACTAAAAAGCCAGATTCTTTGGGCCCCCCAAACTGTCCCGAGCCAATTCCATCATTTTTCAAACCTTGAGCGGAATTGCAGAATGAAAAAAAGAGCCCTGAAGGAAAACAAGAGAAAGATCTTTGCCCGATTTGTCTCTGTAAGAAACAGGCTTGACGGAATTCTGTCTTTTCCTTGTTTCACTCCAGTGGGGGGGGGGCGATTCCACCTCCTGCCCTCCTGTAGGGAAAGGGTATCTTCCATGCTGCAAGCTTTTAGTCTAGAGAGATGATATCTGGCCGGCACCCCGGCAAGATGGGGCTGCCCCCCACGGCGCCACTGCGCACGTGGCTTTCCCGCAAGGCCGTGGTGGGCGAAGAGACAACACTGTTCATGCGGCTGCTGCTGCTGGTGGGGGAGCCCACGGTGCCATGGGACCCCACCACCACAGGGGCCAGGGGGTTCATAAAATGGGGTGAGGTGCCACGATACTGGAAGAAGTGGCTCAGGGTGTCTTGCTCATCCAGGGAGGTGATCACGGAAGGGCTGTAATGCTGTCAGGGAAGGAGAGAATCAGTTATTTGATGCAAAACCAACAACAACAACAACGAGTTAAAAGGCATTAACCAAGGCTGTGAGCCGGCATGATCCATTATGTCAGAGGAGAGGGGTGGGAAAACTTCAGGGAAAACACTTAAAAACAAAACCCCTAGAACTCCTATGATCTTGTCTGCTGCCAAATAGACATGGACGTCAAATTAAAGGAAGTCTGATGTAAGAGCTTGACCCACGGAAACAAACAAACCCTCAAGTCTGGCACAAAGACAAATAAACCAGAGCTTATTTCTCCAAAGTTTGGTTTCTTGCCTGGTGTCTCTGCAGCCTGGCGAGGGTGTGGAGTAGCCCCAAAACTTCCTAGGTGAAGAAGAGCCCTGGGTTCCTGCACAATCGCAAGCCACAGTTAACAAAGAGCCAAGGTCTGTAAGCATCAACAAAACTGTGGATTGCGGGCAGTGAAACAAAAGTACAATTAATCTGCTAGGCTGGGTTCAGACAATCAAACCAACCAACCACAGTTTCATACGATGGTTTAATAAGCTGTGGCTGGCATTATGAGCAAAGGATATCCCCATGAAAAGGGTAAGAGGAACTGTCAATTTACCAAGTCCGGCCAGACAGGCTCCCTGCTTCCCCCACCCAAATCCAGCAGGCAGCAACAGCTTTAAGAAGTCCCAGGAAAATCAAAACTCCTTTCTCTGAAAGGGGCAGATAAAGGAGATGATTCATGAGTTGCAGAGTCTTGCAGTTCATGAGGATTTCCTCGGGAGTGGGAAGCAGGTGAGGCAACTACCACTAAGACCAATTAACGTGTCTCTCACAAACATTTTTTGCTCGGGGACAGTTTGGAAAGGAGGAGGTGGGCAAAGTCCAGCGGAGAAAGAGAAACTGCCCCCTCCCTACCCCTGCTTCAAAATCCAACTTTGTTCTCATCAGGCTAAGTTCCCTCGAAGTTTCTCAGATTGTTACTGGCAATCTCGGGAGCTGAGCTCACTAGATCAAAGCAGAATATTTTGCAAGACAAGAGTGACTCTTTTGCAAAGGTTTTTATAGGAGCTCATTGCACAACCTGAACTGCTAGCTCAAAACCAGCCTCTCAGCAAAGGCTTCAGCACAACACCTCAGCTCTAAGGTCCCAGAAATATCACCCCAGACAAACGCAATTTGCTTTCGACGGAGCCAAGGGCTGTTAAGGTGTTCTTATTTCTCAGAACAGTTCTAGGAATTCACACGGTGAATGCACCTTGAAAGGAAGGTGCTTGGGGGGGGGGGGCAGCAGCCTGCCACCCACTGTGAAAACAGACAGAGTGAAGCAAGGAGGTAGGAATTTGCAAGAGGCAGGGAAAAGACTGATTTCCCCCAGCCTGTGTTTGCTGGGTTAGCTCAGTGGCAAGAGAAAGGCTAGGTGTGCTCAAGGGTGAAGGGTGGAGAGAAAGCTCACTGGGTGGCTATGTTGCTGAATACATGGAGAAATGAAGACTGGGGAAGGGAGGATGGGCAGATGAAGGAAAAGGGAGGGGGGGGGAACATACCTGATTTTCACTTTGAAGGAAGGAAAACAAATCCAGACCTAGAAAAATGAAAAGGTGAAAAAATAATCTTAATGGTAAAATGAACATATTGGAGAAGAGGAAGGGATTACTAAAAAAAAATATTGTAAAGTTGGGAGGGGTGTAGGAAAAGATATTTTGGTCATGGCAGGAGGGCCGGTCTCCATGGACACCGCAAAGGCCTCAGTGTCCTGGGAAGGCCTGAGGAGCACTCCTGAGATGGGTGACCCACCTGCCTCCATGCCCCCCCCACTGCCTGCAGTGGCAGAGGGGTCCTCCTGTGAGCAACATCCCCGCTGCAAGGAGAAAACGCTGCCCCCTCCCTGCCACACAGCTGAGGAAAAGGGATGTTGCAACACACCCAGCCAAAAAACTGGCATTGTCGTTTCGGCTGCAGCAGTATTGCTTGGCCTGGGGGGCACAGGGCACTGGGATTCACTTGGTATGGAGGCACCTAGTTTGGGGGCAGCCGGGAGAGAGACCAGTGAGGGGGGGAGCTTCCTGGCTTTGTGGCTGGTGTGCAGAGAGGGAGCTGTGCCACACAGCGGCTGGCCCACGACATGCCAACATGCCTGACATTTGAAATGCAAGACCTTCCTCTCTGGGCCAGGTTTGGGTGGGTATTGAGCTGGCAGCTTTAGCAACCACAGTTACATCAGAATTTCCTGTCTGTCTGTCTTCAGAGCCTTCACCTTTTTTTACTTTTCGGACTCTGCCTTCTCGCCTCTCCTCTCTTACACTGCCAAATCCCCAGGCCACAATTCCTTTGGACACAAACATACAAGCATCACGACAGGAATGAGGCTTATCAGTCAGGAGGGGCAGGGAGCATCTGGCGGGATGGGGAGCGGCTCACTTTATACCAGGCGAGAGTGAGACTGTGTATTCTGCCAACTGAGCAAGAATGGCACATTGACACACACCAGATCCTGGGGGCTTTGCACGGCGTATGGCATCTCTGCCAACTCTTAACATTTCTAGTTCTCAAGGTTTTGAAAATGTGCCAGGAAGGATGTGGGATGGGCTTAAGGAGAAAATTAAAAAATGTTTGCAAATAAGCTTACTCTGCTTATATCCACGCAGGTCACAAATATGTTTTCTAGGGTGTATTTTGGCATGGACAATCCCAAGCAAGCCGTACATTCTAACAGAGTTCGTGCCTCTCAATCCCGCTCCATCCCACCACACCCTGAAAGCCAGGAGTAAGGTCGATTTGCCTCCCTGCCTGGTTCTGACCAGCAACCCTCAGCTCTCTTTCTCCGCAGGGCTCTGTGTCCACAGCTGCATCCTTCAGAGGTATACACTGGGATTGTGTAAGAAGCATTAGATTGGCTGTGGTTCTTCACAGCCTCTCTCATTTCTGAGGCTGTCCCTAGGCGCATTTGCATTCCAATAAAGGCCTCTCTCTTCACTTGGAGCCTGCATCCTTTTCTGTGAGGTATACTTCAGACCATTTAAATTTATCCAACATGGGTAGAGGGCACTGGGGAACAGTTTATGGAACCGGGGGGGCGATATCCCAAAAAAGTTTGAGAACCACTGGTCTAAGCCTTCACAGTGCAGAGAGTCCCGTGACAACACTGCTTGGTTCTGGCGTGGTTGTTTTTAAGCAGGAGAATTAAGTTACCCTGCTCCTTCGGGGATACAAAACAGAGCAACAACTAAACGCAAGCTTTGGCTCTGAGTGATGCAGCCCAAATTACCTTGGATGTCCGAGGGGACCTGGTAAGGGTGGTAGTCGGGGATCGGAAGGCTGGAGAGGTAGTCGCTCCCCACAGTGGCCATCGGGGGGCTGTGCAACACCGAGGAGGGCTGGTGGTCAGGGCTTAATACTCTGAAATGAAACAGAAAGACTAGGCTTGGAGAAGGAAAATAAAGGGGGAGCACATGGCGGACAGGTATCAAATCATATGCATAGTGTACTGACAGAAGTCTTTCTCCCTCTCTTGTAATACTAGAACCCAACAGGGTCATCCAATGAAGCTGAATGTGGGAAGACTCAGGACAGACAAAACAAAATCCTTCTTCACGCAGCACATGACCTAAAACTATAGAACTTGCTCCAGCAGGAGGCAGTGAGGGCGACCAACCTGGATAACTTTTAGGGGGGGGGTAGGCGAATCCAATAAAGCTATTGATGGCTACTGGTGACGACGGCTACACTGCCTCCACGGCCGGAGCAGCAATGCTTCCACATACCACTTGCTAGAAAACACAGGAGGGAACATGGCTCTTGTGTTTGGGTCCTGCTTGCGGCTTTCCCACTGACCTCTGTTTGGTCCCTGTGAGAAAAGGATGCTGGGCAAGATGACCCCCCCCCCTTTGACCTGATCCAGCAGGGCTCTCCCCATTGTTCTCTGCTCTTCCCCATTCTGATTAACCCGCTTAATCTGGACCTGGAGCATTCCGCACAAGAGAGTGGGTTCGATGAAACTATTGATGGCTACTAGTCATAATGGCTACAGTAAGGATTCTGAATCCCAGTTGCTGGAGGACAGCACAGTCATGGTCTAGCATGCTCACGTCCTGCTAGCCAATTTCCAATGGGCACCTGGCTGACCACTGTGAGAACAGGATGCTGGATAAGACGGATCCCCCCTTGGGCCTAATCCACCAGCCAGGCTCTTCTCAGGCTCCTACACCCCCTTCTTTGCTCGCAAGAAGGTTTAACCCAACACAGAGGAAACACAAAACGAGCCCCACCCCTTGGGTCCCGCTGCAGACGGGATGGCCGCAGTGGTGAGCGGGAAGGGCTTCTTGGCGGGGGGCTCCTCCTCGTCCGAAGAGCTGTCCAGCGTGAGGTCGATGACCTCCACTTTCTTCTTGCCTTCGGCCAGCTGCTTCCCGTCAGAGCCCACTGTGTACAGCGAGGCTGCGAAGAGGAGGAGAAAAGAGGTTAGGGTAGGCAAAGACAGACAGCCCTGCTGTAAAATAGCAGCAGGGCTCTGATCTTGAAACTCGTCAGCACTCAGGTTAGCACAGACAGCAGGGAGTTCCCTGTCCCCCCATCAGGAAGGTGTGCAGTTGGGCTCCCTGATCCTTTCATCCCTGATCACTAGCTGTGTCAACCAGGAGTGATGGAAGTTGGGAGTCGAGTAACATCAAAGGATGTAAGCTAGGCTGACTTAAGAAGGAGGAGCAGGAGGAGCTGCAGGGGTCCCAGGACTATGGCACTTCGGTTCCCAGGGTCTTGTATCTTGCCCCTGTCATACAGACACGTAGGCAAGACTTGAAGAGCTTCTTCCTCTTCAAGGCTGCTTTTAACTGAGATCATGATTAGCTTGGATGTCTGAAGAGGAGGAGAGGGGCTGTGGCTCTGCCCTGCCCTCTCCTCAACTGCTTATGCCTGACTTGGCCATGCCCTTGCACTGTGACTATCAAACCTCTTGCCTGCTTAAATGCAGGAGGGGTGTGAGTGTAAAATCCCCAAATTTTGCACAACTACAACATCACATGCTGCACAAAGGTGACATCAGTTGCTCGACAAAAAGTGGCAAAAGTGTGTCAACGCAGGAATTTATAGCCCTTGGGCTGGTCAAGAACTGTGTGTTTTGCTTGCTAACTTGGCTATTGTATCTTTATCTCTTGCCTTACTCTTGTCTGTCTGTCGTGAAGATCTGTCCCAAAATGCCACTCTAAAGTATTTTGGCTCTTCATCAATCTGCCCTTAGCCATGACACTGCTAGGCCCAGACCAAAGGGCACCATTCGAGGGCCCAATGAAGGCCAGAAGAACTCAAAGATGTCTCATCCTCTTCTAAAGCCACCAAGTTGGCGGCCGTCATTGCTGCCTCATGTGGGAGGGAGTTCCACAGTTTAACTCAGTGTTGCATGAAGAAGGGGACTTTGAATCTTCCACCAATCAGTTTCAATCACACAACGGCCAACTAACATGCACAGGGAGGTGCCAGGCCTCCTCACTACCTCTTACCTTCCAGCCCATTGTAAGCAGATGGCTGGCAAACCTCCTGGTTCTCTTTCTTGGGCTTCATGGGGCACCAGGAGCCATCCTCCATGAATTGGATCTCATCGCAGTCTGTGACAGAGTTGAGGATTTCCATGAACAACCTGGGGGGAAGGAGGGGAAACAGAGGAAAACATAGGGGTGATTCAACATCTGGACAGTGGCTGAAGTGCTATAGCCCTAAACACCTGGAGGGCACCACTTTGATCCACAGTCGGCCATCATCTTACATAGTCCCTACACCCTTCTTCTTGTCTTCGTGAACAAGGAGGAGGAGAGGAAGCATCCTCATTCCTTTAGAATAGGGGTAGCCAATGTGGTCCCCTCCAAAGGCTTTTGGACTACAACTCCCATCATCCCTGACAACTGCAATGCTGGCTGGGGCTGATGGGAGCTGCAGTTCAAAAACATCTGGAGGGTTCCAAGTTGGCTGCTTTGGAACTCGCCACAGTTCAAGGTAACATTTAAACTCAAGAAACCGTGACTTGTTTTAATGAACGTCAGAGAGAACCAACCACAGGTCCGAGTTTGTACGTGGCATAGCACTGTGGTTTGTCCTTAGCAAAAGCAGGAGTTCGCATGGAGGAAAAGTGGAGGAGAGCTATGCCAAGCCAGAGGGCCATCATGGTTTGTTCGCCAACAGTCCGACACAGGCCACACAAAAGATGGAGAAAACTAAGTATGGCTGCAATTCTTGAAGAGCAAAGATGGAGGGCAGAATGTGGCTTCTGGAGAATCTCATCTTGTACGGAATCATTTACTAATTTACAGAGGTTGTGGAACCATTAATTTCTAGGTAATAAAACAGTACATCTATGCAGCCCTGAAGATAGACAACACCACCATCCCTCCAGAATTTAGTAAGTCTGATGGCAAAAGCTGTGGGCAGGAGGGGTCATGCGGGGAGAGGGAGCCTGACCTCTGAGCCTCCCCCAGCATTACCCGTCAATGATCAAGGCCTCATAGGGGGCCTTCTTGTCACAGACAGGGCAGGTCCAGGTGGGCTTCTTCTCATTCATCTGAAGGTAAAGGGCTGCGTCGAAGCACTGCAGGTGGGTGCAGGTGAAAGCTCGGCAGGGGACGATGAGCCTCATCTTGCCCAGCTGGAAGGAAGAGGGAGTTTATTTATCATCATCTATTTACTGCGTTTATATCCCACCACTCTTGAGTTAAGAAATCCTTGCTGGTTTACTTCAAATTATCCAGAGATCTACCAGACGATCTCAATCCACCTTCCGCCCACCCTGGTCCAGATCACAGACTGGGAGCCCTTTGCAGATAACACTGGCATTGGTGAAATTTCACTGACAGAAGCTTCACATAGAAACTCTCTATGCTCACATACCATACCATTGAGCTTTCATGGGGGCTGCAAGCTTTAGTGTAATTAAAGCTTCTGGCGGCTGCCAGATTAGTAATTGCCTGTTATTGGAAACGTCCTGAAGTTTTACTGTTTTGAGTCTGGAACGTTGCTTTGTTGGAACGCCTGACCAGACACAGATGGGAGAGGCTGAATCTGACAACTTTGATGCAGAATGGTTTCCCTTCTTTGAATGGCCCTCCGGTTTCTCATTCTTTGTTATGAGGGGTATTCAAATACCATCTGATACTCAGTGAAGCAATATTGTACACTGGTTTGCTGTTATTAATTTTATTCCGCAGCTCTGTATTACTTTTTCCTCTGTCTACCTATTTTGTGTGTGTGTCTACATATTCTTGTATAAGCATAGTTAAAAGAAGAAGAGGAGAACTTTAGTATAACTATATCAACCCAAATGTAATCACAGATGAAGAGGGACTCTTATTCAGGGCCTTGACATCAGATGCTCCTGTTCAGCGAAGCACAGAGCGGCTTGGAAGCTTCGTTTTCTGCAGCGCCCTGGAAGCAGGCTCTGCTGCAGTGCTTGGGAGTCCCCAACTGGGGCCTCACACTGAATACAATGAGCAAAAGTGCTGGAGTGGGATTTTCCTTGTGCTCAGGGAAGGGCTGCTGATCCAGTGGAGCCACTCACTAACGGAAGAGGGGGGAATTGAGTCGATTCTCCCTGCAGTTCCCAGGCTTATTTTCCACCCTATTCTCTCAATGCTCTGAAGTCGGCTTGAGAGAGAGAGTTGCAAGGGGAGAGGGAAAGCCCTCTGGGTCTCTATGCTCAGGGTAGAATTTGTGACCAGCACAAGGACCTAAGAAGAGCCCTGGCGGATCATGCCAATGGCCCATCTTAGCCCAGCATCGTGATCTCAGTGGCCAATCAGATGTCCCAGTGGGAAACCAGCAGGCAGGACCCCAGCACAAGAGCAACTCTCTCCTTCTGTGGTTTCCAGCAAGTGGTATTCAGAAGCATTGCTGCCTCCAACTGTGGAGGCAGAGCAGAGCCGTAATAGCTAGAAACTATCGATAACTCTCTCCTCCTCCATGAATTAGTCCAATTTCTTTTTAAGCTATCTAGGGTGCTGGCCGTGACTGCCTCCTGAGGGAGCGAGTTCCACAGTTTATCCAGGCACTGCGTGAAGGACTTTATTTGCCCTGAATCGTCCAACATTCAGCTTCTCTGCATGTCCCTGAGCTCTAGTGTTAGCAGAGAGGGAGAAAACCTTTTCTTTATCCACCTCCTCCATACTTGCCTTTTCTCCAAGCTAAAAAAATCCAAATGCTGCAGCCTTTCTCCATAAGGGGATTTGCTTCACACACCCCCTTGATTATTTTGCTGGCCCTTTCCTGAACCTTTTCCAACCCTACAATATCCATTTTTGTACACGATATTCCGAGCACAGTTGCAGTACAGACTGGCATGACAGCATTATATCAGCAGTTTTATCTTCAGCTCCTTTCCCAACGATCCCTAGAATGGTAGTTGCCTTTTCCATGGCCGCTGGGTTGATATCTTCATCAAGTTACCTACCACAACCCCAAGGACTGTCTCTTCCTGGCCAGATTTGAGAGTATATGGAAAGTTAAGGGGGGAGGGTTTTGCCCCCAAATGCATCTGAGATTAATTATCTTTGGTTAAGATTACAGCTGCCTTCACTAACCCCGTGTCCTCCAAATTTTCGGGATTACAGTTCCCAACACAGCAAAGGCTGCTGTAATCCAAGACATGTGGAGGGCACCAGCTTGGTGAAGGCTGGCTTGCAGCATTATACAAAATCAAAGTGGAAACAGCAATGGGAGAAAGGCGATTTTTGTGCATAACGAGCAAATCATCAGTTGCAGGTTCCAAATACATATTTATGAGCTTGGGCTGGAACGAGCTCCTCATCTGTTTTTGGACAGATTTGGTTTAATTCTCAAGGCAGATTTATAGTGTTTTGGTGGTTCTTCATGTATTTACATATATACGGCTTCATGTGAAATAAAGAGATAAAAGGAGAAACCCGACATACCGGACACATGAGAGAAACTCGTAAGCTTGTTGTCGCTATCTCGCTGTCGGGATCGGCTGTCAGTTTTTCTTTGACTGTGAGGTGTGGGGAGAGAAAGCAAAAAGCTCACTCAGTATTAGGAACACACAATGATGCACACTGTGTGGGAACAGCCATGGCTCTGGGGTGAAGCATCAGCTGCCATGCAGAAGGGAAATGGTTCATCTCCATGGGCAGCTGGGGAAGACCCCTGCCTGAAACTTGGGAAAGGTGATGCTTGTCAGGGTAGATCTGAGCTAGATGGACCAAGGGTCCAACTCTGTACAAGGCAGCTTCCAACTCCCCCCTAAACACCTGGTGTGCGAGGGCGGGACTCTGCAATCTTTTTTTTCCACTGGGACTTTTAAAAAATATGATCTGGAGTAAAGCTCTGCTCTACATTTAGCCTGGATGAACAATTTGATGCAGGCTGGAGGGCAAACAGATCATAGAACTGTAAATTTGAAGGGACCCCAAAGGTCATCTCGTCCAAGCCCCTGCAATGCAGGAATCTTGCCCACAGCTGTCCCTGGGTGGGCTTGAACCACCAACCTTCTGGTTAACAGTCAGACATATTGACCCATTCAACCATCCAGTTCTGGGAGTAGTATTCAATTCTTTGCACTAGTGGGCAGCACTTCTGCTCATGAGAGATGAAGCACATGACTTTCACCAGTCCCCAATACACAGCACAAGGGCTGCAGTGAGCCAAGATGATAGTAAAAAAGTGCTTTGCCTTGTGTGACTAAGAGAGCTTTTCACTAGTGCTAACCTACCACCTGGAGGTAATTGCAAGAAAAAAGCACACACATCTCTGACGCAGAATCACAAAGTCGGAAGGGACCCCGAGGCTCACATACTCCAACTCCCTGCAATGCAGGAACCACAACTAAAGCGTCCTTGGCAGATGCAGACAAGATTTCAAAGGACAGAGAACTTACTCAGGGCTCGTGAGTGGTCTGGGTTTCGGATGCCCTTGGCTCTCAGTTTCTGTAGCAGTGTCACTGATGTCAACTGTTTCACCAAATAAACCGATAGGGAGTAATTCTAGGCAGAAGGAAACCAATTATTATTCACTGTTGTACAGAGGAATTAATGTATTCACTGATCTACGTAACAGGCTAAACCCTGGCTCTCGTCCATTGGCTGCAGGTCTCCCTGCCCTTCTTCAACCATTGGTTGAGCTTTGCTGATGTCATGGAATGTTCACAAATGTTTAGTTGCCAAACTGGAGAGGCTGCTCACAGGATGGTTCAGTTTATTTATTGCCAATCACCTAATTGGGACAGGCGCTTTCATACACACAGTTTCAAGGATGGACAGGAAAGTGGAATAATTCTGTTCACACATGAAAAAAAGAGCAACATTAACCACAAAGCTTCTCCTTACCCTGCCAAACTCAGAAGACCAGTTCACGACGATCGTATTGGGGACGGTGGCCGAAAGCCGCACCAAAGGGGTGATGTTGATGGGTCGACTGGGCCGCTTGGGCTCTGCCCCATTTTTGGTGGGGGGAAGATAACCCTGCAGAGGCAGAAGAGGACATCTGAGGTCAGGCCCCTTGACCCTTTGCCGAGGCTGGACATACAGGGAACCAAGAATAAGGATGGCAGGTGGGCCATCAAGGGGCTGCCATGAAGCCAAGAATATACAATGGTGGATAGGAGGCAGTTCACCTTTCCATTTCATTATGGTGTCATTTGCTAGAAAGGGCAGTCGTGCCCCCAGCTCCCCTAGGGGCAGAGGAAAAGCTCACTTACTGCCTCCCCCCAGTCTAACTGTAGGCATCTCCTGGAAGGAACATGAACATAGGCAGGCACTAGTGTGCATTCCAGAACACCACCACCACCAATAATAATAATAATAATAATAATAATAATAATAATAATAGTTTATTACCTGCCCTTTACCTTAAGGTTCCAGGGCAGGTTACAACATTAATATACTGTCAGGATTAGGGTCCTGACGCCCCCATAACTTTTCTGGTATGCATGCCTGGTCTCTCAGACCCCAGGGCATGTACAGAGTTCAGCAGAGTGTTGGCAGCAAATGAATCACACGAACAGCTCACTCCATCGGCAAATATGCTTTCCTGAAGCATTTTGATAAGCATTGCGGTTGCAAGTCCTCAGTCAGATTCCTTACTGGGTGCATAGCTCAAAAAACAGTTACAAAGAGACGCCGGCAAACTGCATAGCTTGAAAACAACAGAAAGACTGACTGACTCTCACACTTGCGTGCAACTATATAAGGAGGGCTCAGACAGCCTGGAACCTTCCGGTCAGCAATGAATGCTAATGAGAAAGGTCTGCTGAGTCACATGTGCAATATTTAAAGCCGTTTAAAACAATCACAAAACTAAGGGAGATGTAATGGGGAAAGTGCTTCTTTCAGACACTATATAAACTATATACCAACTATATGGGGTTTGACAATGGGTAAGCATAGATGGACTCTCCACACCTTTTACTTCTGCAAAAAAGACTGCTGTTAATTCAATGGGGAAATGACTGGTGATGGAGACTGTTGCCTGGTGTATATTGTGTGCCATGTACTGTTGCAAGGTTGTTTTATTGTACTATAACATTAAAACATTTATTTGAAAAGTACAACTTGGGAGATCAGGATGTTCTGCATGCAAAGGGTGCACTTTTGCCACTGAGCTGTGGACCCTTCTGACGGAACCGAGGCACTGGTGGGAGGAGGGGCTTACTCACCGGAAGAGGGCAGAGCTTCCCATTGATCTTGACAAACAAATTGGGTGGGAAATAGTCCTCTTGCGGGCAACTGGTTTCACACAAACAAAACCTGCAGAGAGGCAAAGAGACCAGAAGGGTGAGGGGAAGACTACCCCAAGGACAAAATGGTAACTAGAGAGGGAGAGTTTCCCAGAGTCAAATTCCTTATTAAGAGAGATGGATAAATGAGAACACAGAATAACAGAATTATAGAGTTGGGACCCTGAGGGTCATCTAGTCCAACCCCCCTGGAATGCAGGAACCACAGCTAAACCACTATGCAGGCAGGGCCTCCTAAGTTGCTCTGAGCTCTTATAGGGCAGGCCTCAGGGATTTTGCTCATTTGTAACTACACAAATGGGGAGGAGGACAGGTTCAAGGGCAGGCCCACCTACAGCACTTCACAATAATACAACCTAGAAGTCTCCAGAGCATGGAATACATTGGCCAAGTCATAGCCAACCAGCCTTGGCTAAGGTTGAGCCAGGACTGCTTTATACAAAGGAAAAAGCACCCCAGGAGCCAATCCCTAAACAGTGTGAGATTTGTAGAAATGTATTTTTCCGATTTGTAAAAGCCCAAGAAAACATCAGGCTCTGCTTACCTCAGCTGTACCTGGACGGTGTAGTCACATTTGGCAGCAGGTAAGATATCGCTGGAAAAAGGAGGGGTGGAGGAGAAATTCTTAAATTTCCCAGAACAGTCAAACTACTTGGAAATACTGTCATTATAATACAATACGTAACAGGCTGAAACCTACTTTTCAGGTTAGATTTTTGTTTTGTTTTTAAAGAACACATACACAACAAAAACCAGCCCTCCACCCCCCCCCCACTGGCGGAACTTCTGTGACATCACAGAGGGCTTGTGGGCTTTCTAACAGCAGAGGGGAAACAGCCTACCACAGATTGTTGCTGTGAGGGAAATGGGAGAATTGTTGACCTGCATGGGGACAGGGAAGAACCTTCTCTTTGGCTTGTGTCTTGGAACATCAGAGTCAGCCTATAGTTAGAAAATTAAAATTACAATAAACAGGGAGCAGAGGGCCAGCACTTCACGCTGCAGCAGCAGCCGCCTGGAAGGGGTTCTCTGGTTTAAGAGCACAATTAAGAGCCTGCTGGATTAAGCCAATGGCCCCTCTAGCCCAGCATCCTGTTCTCACAGTAGCCAACCAGGTGCCCGTGGGAAACCTGCAAACAGGATTCGAGCACAGGACCACTCCTCTCCTGTGGTTTGCAGCAACTGGTATTCCAAAACACTGCTGCCTCCCGCGCAGGGAGGAATTTGTCTGAGCCTCTAGGCTGGTGGCCATCCCTGCCTCCAGTGGGAGGGAGTTCCATAGTTTAACTGTGTGCTGCTTGACTTTCTTTCACCTGCCCCCGAATCTTCCAACCTTCAATTTCTACAGCAAGCAAGATGGTTCACAGCCCAGGCCTAGAACTGTGTCATTGTCTGGAGTTACAGCACGGAGCCAGTGGGAGATGTTTGGCTATGCTGCTGTACTTGCCCCTGACTGCTGCCAGTCTCTGCAGCAAGCAGCCCTCGTTCCTGCCCAAACAACAACCAAACTCCTGCTAACAAATGTGGTACCTAAGGCTTCGTTCAAACTGACCAGTCAAATTATAGGTGGTCAATTAGTAGCATTTGACCAGCGTGCTAAGCCTGGTGGCCAAACTTCTAGTTTATTTTTAAAGTAACTCTTTATATATGAAGTCCGCAGTAGGGAAGAATAAAAACCTTCTGGAACGCCCATTTTGGTTGCATATATGTTTATGCGCAGCTGCCTCTGTTGGTGATACCCATGGCGGGGGGAGGGGGTTGAAGTTTGGGAGAGGGAAGTAGATTATATTAAGAAGCCACTTAAAGAGGATAAAAACTGATATGAGGGAACTTTAAAATGAAATTATATTACAGTTATAAACACCAAGGACGGGTGAGCAGGAAGTCATTAGTATTGCAGAACAGGATTATAATTATTGAGTGTTAAAATGTAATTTTGAATCTTGAAATCAGATAAAATATTGATATTGGGGGTGGGGGGGAATGAGAGGTCATCTTTAACTATCCTCTGAACAAAGGAGCCAGCCTGGTTGCCTTGTTCTACTGTAGACTACCTACTTAGGCTAGAACTAAAAAGTTACTCCCTAAATTGTGTATTTCCGACAATAAACATAGCTTCATTACTTTCTTACCTACAAACATCTCTCTCTCTCTGTATGTGTGAAAGCAACAGGAAAAGCCTGCTCTCTAAGCAAGATTCACTGGTTTAAACACAACTCATCCTGCATACTATCCCATTAGTTTGTGTGGGTGAATGCGTACATGTGAAAATTGATTTGAGGTGTGGACGTGTTAGTCAATGTGGAATTTGTGTGGGTTTTGAGTGAATAGAATTGTAAAGTTAAAGTCCTGCATTATGGTTTTTTCTTCATGTTTTATATACTGTATTTCATTTTGGTTTTTTCCCTTTGTAAACCACTTTGTAGGCGTTTCTGGTGAAAAGGAGGATGCAATACTTGAAATAAACATCCTGGTTGTAGTATTGCTCTTATGTTGCTGGCTCAGTTCAGACAACACACCACAGTTTGTATCAATCATAGTTTAGAACAAACAAGCCAAACTAGGGTTTACCAGATGCTTATTTGATTTCATTTTCTGTCTGGCTGAGCACTCCTGTTTCGAGGCAAAGAACCGGTTGTCACTTTGGTTTGCCAATTCAGACACTGCACCAAATAACGATACTTAGTCCTAATGCGTAACTAAAATTTCCTGATGCTTAGTGCAAACCACGGTTTGCAGGCACACTTCAAACCAGCTTCTGGTTCCAGTTTCTTAGGCAATCACAAACTGTGGTTGTTAACCTCAGACGTTACACCAGTTAAGCACCCTTGACTGTGGTTTCATACGATGTCTGCACTCAGCCATTGCATTTTATGTGTGTGTGTGTGCTGAAAGAGCTACTAATCCTAAACAGAAAATAAAATGGCCCTTACCGAGAGGCAAGGATCTGCTGCACCTGCTGAGGAGTCAAGGCAAAGGTGAAGTGAGCCTCCTCAAACCTCTGGCTGTTCACAGATGCTGCAAAGAGAAAAGGCCAGAGGCTAAGCAGTGATCAGACAAGACCGCAATCGGAAGCCCACAGGGGAGGCCCAACCAAGCGTTCTGCTATGCACAAAGGAATCCTGAAACAGAGGGAAGAGGATGGGGTGGGGGGAGCTCAGCAGGCTCCCTGGACCACCTATTTGCCCTCTCCATCATAGGTGGAATGGAAATGGGCTCCACATGCTTATCCCTGGCTCCTTAATGTCTAGCACAGGGGTGGGGAAAGTACAGCTCTCCGGATATCCTTGGACTCCAACGTCCATCACTCAGCCCTAGCAGTCAGCATGGCCAATGGTCAGGGATTATTAATACCATTATTACACTTAATTTATTAATTGCCTTCTAAACTGCCATCTCAACTAGGTTTACACATAAGGTAATTAAAATCAGTTCAAAACACAAGCACAGCTAACACATTGCAGCAACAGTATTGCATGGAGGTAGAGAGGAAACTGGTGAAGAATCACCAGTGTGCATTACCAGTTGGGAGGGAAGGAATGATTCACTGGCGGACCATGTGCTCTGCATGCGGAAGGACCCAATCCATGGCATCAGAAGTTAAAAAACAGATCAATGTGCAGCATGTGACAGTGAAGACCCTCCCACCCAAATCCAAAGCTGCTGACTGATCTGGCTGAAGGCAGCTTCCTATGCACCTCATTATATAGATATTTTGGACTACAACTCCCATCAGCCCCAGCAACTATGACCAGTCCCAAACATCTGGAGGGCCCTACGTTGGGGAGGTTTGGCCTGCACAATTCAGGTTCCTGCGCACAACTTGCAAAGCAAAAGAAACCATCACACAAAATAATCAGGGAAGGCAGAAGGCATTGTGCAACTTGCACAATTGACACAGATAATGGAATTTTATTTTCTTTCAGTGCAGAATGCATAGTGCCTGGTGTATATGAGACTAGAATCTCTGTGTCTTCGTACTCTCTCTCCTACCATTACAGGGTGAGACGCAGGCAGCTCTGCCCCTCAGCAGAAAAATATGAAAAATGCTAGCCCTGGGATAGAGAAATTCTCGGGCCCTGCAGGTGAAGCCAAGGCAAGAACTATCAGTTAAACATTCCTGCAGCACTTCATGGTCTCAGGAATGAGAACAAGGGCCCTTTACCCTCTGGTTATACTGCACAACACATGCCACTCCATATTATTATTATTATTATTATTATTATTATTATTATTATTATTATGCTAGCATTAGCTCACCAACACTCTTGCCATGACAAATCTGTCAATTTTTCACGTGCCATAAGACACATATAATTACTTTTGGCCCTGACAATCAAACCAAAACTTGCAAGGATTTGTCAGTGGTCTCCCTATACCATCTCTTTCCATATCCTTGGAGACACACACAGCACTAATGCTTTGTTAAAATCTCAAAAGAGTGTTTATTTTTTGGAATCTTGGGGCTCAACAAAAATTGTCTCACAGAGAAGCTTCTTAATCTGTCCCCTAGTTTCAGTGGCTTATTTTCCACAGCACAATGAACCATGGCTTGCCCTAACCATCATTTAGCAACCTACCCACAACAGACAAAAGGCAATCCTGGGTGAAGAGCTGCTTGCCTCTTTCCATTTTCTTCTTCTGTTGATTATTGGACTGATTAAATAATTTAACCAGAACACAAACTCTGCCGCACAAACTGTACCCACTCCATCCTGTAACATATGGTTTTATTAAAGCCTTCCTTAGACTGACATCGACTTTTGGACTTTCTCTGCTTATACGAACCTTACAAATATTATTTAGATCTGAACTATGCTTTCAGGATGGGGGGGGAGGGGAGGATGTTTTGTTTGTCATTTTTATCTTTTCAATATGTAACTCAAATTAGCCACTCTATTTTTCATTTTCTATCCCTTCAGCATTCAACTTTGTAAGTTCACCTCAATGTCTATGGCATAGAAGACCTCACAGGGTCGAGCAACAGCATAACTAAGGTTTAGGAGCATAGGGAGCTACCTTATTCTGAGCCAGGCCACTAGTCCATCTAGCTCAGTACTGCTTACACTGACTGGCAGCAGCAGTGGCTCTCCAGGGTTTCCACACAGGGGACATGGCCAGCCCTACCTGAAGATACCAGCAGGGATTGAACCCGAGACCTTTTGCAGGCAAAGCAGCCTCTCTATCGCCAAGCCTTGACCCTTCCCTTCCATTTGTCATCACGCCAAGCCAGAGCTAACCACAAACCCAGGTTTGCAAACCTACTTCAAGCCAAGGCTTGCTGGCCAATTGCAAATCATGATTTGTCAATTCAGACATAATGGTTTCCTCTTGTGGCATCTTATTTCCCCTGGCTGGCGCCAATGTTTTGGCAGACAGAGTTTGCAAGCTTCTGGGTTCCACAGCACTCTTCTTCCCTAGCTATCTCAAGTTCTAGAGTCAGTAGGGAGGAAAGGGCAAAAAGGAAGAAACAGCTTGGAGGACTTACCCAACGTGGTGGGCTTGATGAGCTCGTCGTATACATCGTAGAAGGGCAATCGCCGCATTTTCACGTCCGGGTGAACCGGGTGGATGGGGGGAGACAGGTGTGGGACATCCGCCTCATGCTTGGGTCCCAACATAGGCACCGGGGGCAACATGCCAACCGGCACCCCAGAGGTCACTGACCCGTTGTCGTAGGGCAAGTGGCACATGGCGCCCTGGGTCAGCGTTGTGGTGGAGGGCAGCTGTCCCGCCTGGAGGTGCAGCATGGATAAGTCCGAGGGGGTGAGGATCTTCCGAGGGAACCGTCGCCGGTACAGCTCCTTGATTTTCATCTGAACGGCCGGGCTGCAGCCAGACTTCAGCAGCTGCAGGGCCTTGGTGAGCAACTCATGCTTCCTCCCGCTCTTGTTTCTGCCCGCGAAACCCAGAAGCACCTGCAGCTCCGACACTCTAAAGCTCATAACCATGTGCTGGAAGGGGGTAGAGAGAGGAACAGAATATTTAGAGAAGCATATAGATTTTGAGATGGCACTCCCTGAACCCCAAATTTTACTGCTAGCAATTTCTGGCATTAAAACATCTGATATTGTACACATCTGGTACTGGTGACTGGGAGTGGCCGCCGGGACCACATATCACCGGTCCTGAGAGATCTGCATTGGCTCCCAGTACGTTTCCGAGCACAATTCGAAGTGTTGGTGCTGACCTTTAAAGCCCTAAACGGCCTCGGTCCTGTATACCTGAAGGAGCGTCTCCACCCCCATCGTTCAGCCCGGACCCTGAGATCCAGTGCCGAGGGCCTTCTGGTTCCCTCATTGCGAGAAGTGAGGTTACAGGGAACCAGACAGAGGGCCTTCTCAGTAGTGGCGCCCACCCTGTGGAACACCCTCCCTTCTGATGTGAAGGAAATAAGCAGCTATCCTATCTTTAAAAGACATCTGAAGGCAGCCCTGTTTAGGAAAGTTTTTGATATTTAATGCTGTATTGTTTTTAACACTTGATTGGGAGCCGCCCAGAGTGGCTGGGGAGACTCAGCCAGATGGGCAGGGTATGTATGTATGTATGTATAAATAAATAAATAAATATTATTATTATTATTATTATTATTATTATTATTATTATTATTATTATTATCATCACTCAGAATGAAGCACCTATCCCCAGCTCCTGATTCCATCTACACAAGAACCAAACTGACTCTGCAGGATTTCCAGTTGTGAGGGTGGAAGACAGGTGGGTGGGGGGTACTCCTAGACAAAAGGAAGGTAAAGGGGTGTTGCTTAGGGCGCAGAGTTTGGGCTAAAGAAGCAAAAGCCTGGGGAGGAGGAAGAAAAATTCAGGTTCGCCTCACCCCATATAATCAAGAAAGAAATGGGAGGGGAATTGATTTTTTTTTTCCTAATGGAGAAATTGGTGGAAGAAAACCATTTAAGAAGAGTTTTCTAGAACATAAGGAGGGCCTGCTGGATCAGGCCAAGGGGGACCTATCTAATCCAGCATCCTGTCTTCACAGTGGCAAACCAGATGCCCCAATGGGAAACCTGCAAGCAGGATTCAAAAACAAAAGAGCGCGCTCCCCTCCTTGCAGCAACACGTATTCAGAAGCATTCTTGCCTCCAACCATGGAGGCAGAGCATAGCCATCATGCCTAGCACCCATCGATAGCCCTCTCGTCCATGAAATTGTTAATGAAATTAATAATAATGAATCTGTCCAATCCTTCTCTTTCAGATCTGCAAGTAAAATACTTTTTAAAGCAGAGTTTTAAAAATACTACTTACACAACTAATTCATAGTCCTGGACACCTCCCAGTCAAATACAAGATTCAAAAGCAGTAATTATCAGCAACTGCAGTGCTGATGTACTTGATTGGATGGCCAAGCAAGCAACAATTCTAGGACGTGGTGCTGGAAAAACACTTTCAGATGTTGCCAAATGCAGACCATCTTCAGGTGCTTCATAAATGTGTGCAGCCTAAAAGGTAGGGCGTTTCAACCTTCTGGACCTGGGCCCTTAGCTCATGAAGTCACCCGCAGGAGCCCAAAACATTCTTTCTCTCTCTCATTTTCCCAAATGGCAAAAAGCTCTTATCACTAGCTCCTAGATACATTCACGGTTGCCATTTCAATAAAACTAAGACATGTATACTATTAAAAATTGCATAGCTTTATCTTAAAAATAAAAAAGTCAAGCAGTGTGTAAATTGTGTGAAATAAATAAATAAATACACACACAATACAACTGTGAGCACTAAGATATACATTAAATACACACACACACTTCATATTCTCAAATCAGCAAAATAAGTTTAGGATTAATGAGAAAGCACTGCATGCAATACAACATTTTCCTAAAATCCACCCCCCTAAACGCTTCCCCCAGGTTTTCCCCATGGCTACAAAATGTTTTGGAATGTGATACCTTTAGCCTATTTACCCCCCTGCTGCCTGCTTCCTATCATGCTACGTTATAGGCTAAACCAGGGGTCAGCAAACTTTTTCAGCAGAGGTCCCTCAGACCTTGTGGGGGGCCGGACTATATTTTGAAAAAAATATATGAACGAATTCCTATGCCCCACAAATAACCCAGAGATGCATTTTAAATAAAAGCACACATTCTACTCATGTAAAAACACGCTGATTCCCGGACCGTCCAAGAGCCGGATTTAGAAGGCGATTGGCCGGATCCGGCCCCCGGGCCTTAGTTTGCCTACCCATGGGCTAAACCATCCCAAAGAATTGAGGGGGAGCAGGACATAACCTACATTCAAGAGGCATTAGGTCATACTTGGAAACTTAGGAGTGGGGGGCAGGTCAGCCATTAATGTCTCCCAAGATCTGGATCATGCCAAGGTGGTCACCTGAGCTCAGTGGCAGAACACCTGCTTTGGGAAGAGAAGACCCAGGTCTAATGCCTCTCAAATGCAACTCAAAGGATCCGGTAGCCCATTAACTCAGTAGAAAGTACCCGCTTTGCATGCAGAAAAGGGATACCAAAATTATCAAGAAGATGGAGTGACTCCCCTATGAGGAAAGGGACTTTACTTCCTCTCTACAGAAGCAAACACCTTTCCTCTCATTTCAAGATGGTAAAATGTGGGCTAGGGCAATACCACGGTTAGGCAACTCAACACCTGGTTGAGTGCTCATTATTGGCTCTATGTCAGGCTTCTCCAACCTGCTGTTCTTCAGATGTTTTGGACCACAACTCCCATCAGCCCCAGTCAGCACTACAGCTGGGTGGAAAGCAGGAAGTGGAAGGGGGCTAACAGGTGTGCAAGCAAGGGGTAAGGGGAATGGAAGCTTGCAGCATGTCCCCAATAGCTGGTTTGAAAGATCACTTGAATTTAGACACCCTTTAAATTGGTTTCTAGTCCTCACTGACTACCAAGATCAAACAGAGAAAACTGACCAGCAACACATGTGAGGTTTGGAGGGAGAGAAGGTGGACAGTCTTTCTTGCAAGCGTACTCACCTCCCACCCCTTCACCCAACTTCACATTTGCCAGCCACATTTCCTCACCTCAAACCTCCACAGGCTTCTCTCCCTGCTCAAAATTCAAGAACAACCAATTCAGAAAATAAGGCAGGGCAACTCTGGTCCAGCAGATAAAGAACTGCTTTGGGGCCTAAGAGAAGATGAGTTGGGAGTCTCACCTCTACTGAGTGTGCAGACCCAGGAGGATGAGAACAAACACCTAACTCACAAGGCTGTTCTGAGGATGAATGTCACAATTATTTAAAACACTAAAAGTTTGTAACATGGTAGGAGCTACTCAGAGATGGCCCCACAAATTATAGGACAACCTGAGAGGAAGGCTTACAGAGCATCACCCCAGGGGTTTTCAAAGCAAGATAAAATCCTTTCCCTTTAATCCTCAACAGCCTTCTAAATTTGGGGGTCTCAGAGTTGTTGGGTTTGTAAATGGGGCAGAGGGCTGCTCATTCCTGTTTTATGCTATTTATCTGGTTCAGTCTGCTTTTAAGGTCTTGTTTGCTGCTTTTTTGTTTGTTTCTTGTTTAACAGAAAATAAATTGAGAAATGTTATGAACGCAAACAACAAAACAGTCTATATAGGTTCATAGAGATACGGGGACAGCGCATGGTTTTCAATCTGCTTCTTAGAGTTTCAGTGGGAGCTCTTGTCAGTGCAACAGACACAGAGAAGGTTGTCTTGAAGCCAAGAGCCTCTCTGGTTTCCAGAATGCAGCATCAAGAAGGCACTCTTACTCTCAAGAATTACAGGGATCTCTCACTAAGCTCTCGTGGGCGTTTTGGTTTTGCTTCTGCGGCCCAGAGGATGGGCCACAGCAAAATGGTAGGGTGTCCCTCTGGCTGCCAATTGCTGGGAATCACAAGTGGGGCTGCTGTGCTCAAGTCCTGCTTTCGGGCATCCCATAATGGGCACCTGGTTGGCCACTCTGAGAGCAGGATGCTGCAGTGGCCAGGCCATTAGCTTGACCCAGAATGCTCTTCTTATGATAAACTTTGCGCACAGGAGATCCTAGGTTCATTCCCAGCTTTTCCAGATGGGGCTAGGAAAGACTCCTTTTTGAACATCCTGGAGATCAACTTCCATCAGCCTCAACCAGGATGGCCAATGGATGGAACGATGAGTGTACTAACCCAACAACAACTGGAGGGTCACAGTCTCCTCGGTCTTTGGGCAGGCTCTACTGAGCGAGACCAACCCATCTTCTGTAAAAAGAGGTTTCCCATGTTCTAAGTCAAAATATCTGTGCAGCACCTGAGTTAAGCCCTGCAGATCCACAACGTCTCTGTGCAAAGATGGAGCATTGCTACCTGGGGCAAAGGATTTTGTATCATGACAATATTTTTCATTAATAAAAGAGGAAAAGCAAGTTCCTAGCCTCTGAAGATTAGATTGAAATCATGTGGGCAAAGGTGAAGGAGGAAGCTGGATAATGGCAGGAAACGGGGGCGCTGCAGAAGATTTTAGTGCCCACCCAAGATCTAAATTCCCCCTTTGTTCCCTGTGTACCTGACAAAGCATTGCAAGTTCTTGGGAGTCCTATATATGTATAGTTATATATACAGTGAGGAATTGCCTAGTCTCTGCTTGCCTCAGAGTCTGGGAAATCTTTTATTTTATTTTTAGCTGCCAAATATGCAAAATTATCAGAGCTAGTCCTAAGTATACAATCGCTGAAAACAAACCCTTCATTTCTCTTTCCAAAGGAGCCCCTTCCTGGACACTGCAGCCCCCCCCCAACCCCAGACAGACAGACAGACCTCCAAGGTGGGGAAACCAAATCTTTCTTGGTCTCAGTCAAATAAATATGGAACAAACGAAACAAAGCAGAACGTGGAAAAAGGGTTGATGGGGGTGAGAAAGAGAGACAAGAGGGGATTCAGTTTGCCGGGAGGGAGCCTTCAGACTTCAAAGAGGTTAAGAAAGCCATCAAGGCAGCCAGCTGGGCAAATGCTCCAGCTCCATGGGTGGGCTAAATCAGCCTTTGAAAATGCAACGCTCTACACACACACACACAACCAACCCATGTGCTTAAACATTACTCTCCTCCAAGTGAAATGTCTTAGCTGAGGCCTTATTTGCAGAAGGGGGGGATTGGCAGAAAAAGGGCCTGGAAAATTCCATCCTTTAAATGGAGGAGTTGGGGGTGGCAATGCAAGGCCCACAGGCGGCTCCCCACAGCTTGCCAGATCCGGCTCTTCCTGTCTGAAAAAGCACAAAGCAGCAAAAAGTGGGAGGGGGCAGGGGAGAAGAAGGGAGTTTGTGTAGTTGTGCTATCTCCTTCGACCTGACCCACTGTATATGCCTGACACTCCCCACACCTCTTACATTTTTGCAGTTACAGGATTTCCTACTTCTGCCTACGTTTACTCAAAAGTATGCACTGCAGAGTTCAGCAGGACTTAATCTCAAGGAGGCATGTGTGCATAATATTGCCGCCTAAACCTTATATGCACATATTTGAGTTACTATTATTATTGCACTATTATTATTAATTAAAATTTATATACTGCCCTTCATCTGTAGATCTCAGGGTGGCTCACAACATAAAGGTAACCCAGGGATATTAACAATGTATAGTAATTTAACTATACAGCGAGTCCTTAATGAGAGCCTAGTCTTTAGCTTCTCTTTGCAGTGTTTTCACATATTGCATTTGCCATGGGCATGGGGGGAAATTCTCTAACACCCACCCACCCTTATTGCGCAGCAGGATTTGCAGAAAAATAACTTCTTCTAAGGAGTACCTGATCTCAGATAAACAACATGAAATATGCACCCCACCTGTGGTGGGGAAACGTGGAAACTACAGAGATCCAAAGAACTAGAAAATGCAACAGGAGCCAGACAAGAAGAAGCCCTGGGATCCTGTCTGGTCTCCAAATAACTCACTTGGCAGTCACTGATCTTACTTCACTCATAGGCTAAAAACACGTAAAGTTGGGAGCAGCCAGTTTGGCCCATCTCACAAAAATGGCTTGGAAGAAGACCGGTACATTTTGCTTCATAACTTACTTTCAAGGAGAGCTATAGGCTTACTTTCTTAAAATAACAAAAAAAAAAACAACAGAAAACAGAAAATTCAGAATCTTGGGCCCCTGCTGGCTATGGGACCAGTATACCAGGAGCTCCTCTGCCCACCTCTCCAGGTGTTAAAAGCAAAGTGTTCCAATTTAAATTCAGGAAAGGTGTGCTCTGGCTCTCAAAAGTTCAGGAAGTGACACGTTACATGTACAGAAGTGCTTCTTTCAGGGCTCTCCAGTTCAACCCGAACCCCAAAGAGATTCCGGCCATGAGGGGCAGGTACCCTGCACAATGTGCCTTGAATAGCTTGCTTGAGCCACCTGAAGCTATTTGGTATAAAGGTATCCTTTCAGCCACTGCTGGTGGCATTTGATCACCTGCTATTTAACCACAGTCAAACCTTCCACAGCCCTGAAGATGAAAAGGTGGCCTGTTGCTGCCAACTTAACCTTTTAAAAAGTAACTTTTGTTCTTTTTGTTAGAGCTGCTGTCCCTGAGCTTCATTTCTTCCTTTTAAGCAAACTGCAACTGCAGGCTGACCTTGCTGTTCCAAGATAAAAGGGAAAGAAAAGGAACTTTCCCATGAACCCATTCAAATTTGAAAAAAATCTCACATAACATTGTAACTCTTAACTGTTCTTTATATATTTTTTAAAAGTTCATTTCATGGTTTCGCAATAAACAGTAACTAATTTGTTTCTTAGCCATGAGTATCAAACTTGCAGGTAGTTGAAGTTACCTTTCCCCCCTTTTCTTGTTCTAATCAAGCTAATGCTTTCAAAATCTTGACCATTAATTGAATCTTCCTTAACCAGTCAAATGCCCCAGAGTGTGGTCTGGATTGCCTGTCTGAGGGAATGTGTTACACGCTAATGATTCTCTCTCGTTACACACTAAAGATTCTTTAGTCCTTTCCAAGACTATGGCTCCTTCCAGTCTCTCAGCAGCATTCATACATTAGACCTAATTCCTAAAATGTCTAGTTCTGGCTCTTCATGTCCCCCTTCAGTTCAAAAGCATTATTTTATTTAAAACGTTTCTTACACAATGACACAACCATTTCAGAGCAGGTAACAACTATAATATTAATGTTCTCAACATCATTCTTTTCTGCAACAGGTGTGATGGATGTGGTCTGGTTCACACAAACAGCAAGGGGAAGATTGTACTAATCTGGGCTGTAGGTATGGGAATCACAAGACTGATCCACGTAATTTTAAAACAGAACAAAACTCAGATTCTGTGCACTTAGAAAACTAACACAGCGAGGAGAGGAGTTGTAACCTAGCCATTTCCCTGCTGCAGTACGGAGATTAGATTTTACAGAGAGGAACATTCTGTTGTGTGAACTCCCCCTCCCTTGCAAAGTGGTATATTGGAGAAACTGTTTTAACCACCTCCTCTGTTAATGCAAATTAGACTTTTTTGGGCAAAGAAGCAGAGAGCATTACTCAAGGGCTGTGTGTATGTGTGAACAAGCTTTAAAGTCTGTACATGTGCACAGCCTATACGAAAAGCCGCTAACACGTATTTGCTATAAATACTTCTAACGACCTGCAGACAAAGCTCCCTTACCACTAAACAATGTGTGGCCACACCTGGCTGAAAGCCCCACGTGAGGTATTCACCAGTCAAGCCAGCTTGTCATTTTATTGACAGAAGCTGTGCAGTCTGTCAGCATTCTACGGCTGTCATCTTCCCCTACCTCCCCAAACAGTTAAAACATGGTGATTCCCTGACAACACAGCCCCTTAAGCCAATGAGAGATGTAAAAAGGATCAGAGATAAGCAAGCGATGCTTGGGTAGATAAGTTTAAAAATGAAGGATTCACAATCCTCTCCTGCAATTTCAAGACCTAGATTTCCCAGCAAGCTCAATGTTGGGGGTTAGTAAAGATCTAAGAGACAATAAAGTTTTTTCACTAAAAATAAGATGGAAGGTATGGAAAGACAAAAGCTGGAAAGTCTCAACAATTCTATGAATGTTTAAAGAAGTCCCCATGAGTACTCCCAGCCAAGGTGGGTAGAACCTCAAGATTTATCCCCAGGAAAAGCCAGATAGGAACCCATGCAGGGGATTTTAACACACCAAGGAGGACCCCAAATTGGTTTCAGAATTCGTTAGTTACCAGGGGCAACTGCATATTCCAGGGTCTGGCAGTGGGCAATGATGGCAGTGGGCACTCTGACTCCTAAAGATGAGAAAGAAAGAAAAAAACCATATATACAGGAGAGCAACCCCACACCAAATTCTCTAGCTATGGGATCATATCATGAAGCAAACTGCAGCACAGGGGAAATAGGAAGCTGCTTTTACCATACTTATTAGCCACGTGTTGTGGCTGTATTTGAGCAGATTATAGGGAATAAAGCCATTGGTTCAATTAGCTCAATATTCTCTACACTGACTGGCAGCAGTGGCTTTCCAAGGTTTTAGACAAATGTGGTCTCTCCCATCCCTATCTGGAGACCTGGGACCTTCTGCATGCCAAGCAGACCACTGAGCCATGATCCTTCCTCAATGATCTTATCCCTCCTGAACCCCAGATCGCACTCAATCCATACACCCCTGCCCCCTGCCACAGCCCACCCTTCCACCTCTGGCTTTCATTGCACAAAACTACACATACCCAATGTCCCTTTGGGTCTTCTATCAGCTTCACATCACCCCAGATGTTCTGCCCCCACCCCAGGATTATTTGTCTCCCCCACCCTAATATCCTTTTTACGACACAGGTTTTCCCAACTCCCCACCTCCCCAATTCATCCTGAACCCACGTCTGATTCCCTCTGCTCGCTCTGTACTCCAAACACCCCATCTCCCTATAGCTTCTCTCTTGCCAACATACCCCTCCCTCCACATCGCCACTGTACCCCATCTTCTGTTTTGCAGCCCCTCTTTCTCACACTAATACCCCTCCCAGGCAAATTCTCTTCTCACCCCTTCACCCCCTCACTTTGAACTCCAACCCCCCACCCCCTGATCTCCTGTAGGAGTCATTTCCCGCCCCCTGTTCTTACTCCCCAACCCTACCAAGGCTTCTCACTCTGCACATGTTCTTACTCACCCCCAACATCAACCCTCCCCTCCCCTGCACCCCCACAGCTACTCACACCCCACCCTCTTTACACCCCTCACCTAACCTATACCCCATTGCCCCCACCCCCATTATTCCCTCCCCCTTTTACCCTGGGCTTTACTGCACAGCTGCTTTCCACACCCACCTCTCTTCTCCCTCCCCCCAACCTGCCAAAAAAATTGTACCCTCAGATACCCCCCTTCCAGCCCTCCCCTATTTCATGCAAAAAAGCTCTCTCATATCCCCCCCCATACCTGGGGGGAGGGTGCCCCTCTTTCTACCCCCAGTTATCCCAGGTACCTTCCCCATCCCTCTTGCCTATTGCAGCCCCCCGTTTTCTACCCCCCATTTGTTTTGTATATATTCAAGGCTCTCTCATATTCTTCACACACCCAAATAGCTGGGGGGGGTTTCCCTTCTCCCCCCACAAAAAACGCGCCCCAAGTACCCCCATTTTACCAACTACAGCCCCCGTCATCTTTACCCATTTGCTTCATGCAGCAGAGGCTCCCTCATCTTATTTGGAGGCTCCCTCCTTATATCCCCCCCCAAAAATGCACCCCAGGTTTCTCCTCCTCCCCTATCTCCCCCCCCCATTTTTCTACCCATTTGCTTTATGCAATAAAAGCTCTCTCTTATTTTTTGTTATAATTCTCCTCCCCCTCCTCCCCCCACCCTTTCCTGGGGGGCGCCCTCCTTCCCTCCCCCCCCCGCCCCGCTTCCTCTTCCTACCTTCAGCTCGGCCGCCTCCGCCATCTTGAGGCATCGTAGCCGCCGCGGCCGAAAGCGGAGGGGGCGGCCCAGGGAGCGGCGATAAACTCCGCCGCCGCCCGAGAGCCGCACGGAGTGCCAGAGGGGGCAGGAGGAGGGAAGACAATAGAGGGTTGGAGCGCTGGAGGAAGCCCCGCCCCCTTCGAGCTCCGCGGAAGGGCGGGGGTAGATGAGAGGGGGCGGAGGAAGCGCCGTAGAGAACAGCGGGGAGGGCCTAAGGGAGCGGCGCTAAATTCTTCTGCCCGCAGTCAGGCGCACCGTGCTCTTTTCAGCCGCTCTTTTTTGGGGGCGCAAAACCAAATTGTTTAGTTTTTGGGGGGAATCCTCCTCTTAAAAATAGTGATTTTACGCTTTGGGGGCTGTTTTTCCATCGCGTTGCCATATATCCGGGGTTTCTCTGACAAAATTTCCCTGACAAAATCTGTATACCGCTTGGTTGTAAGGGGGTGGGAGGTGGGGGAGCTCAAAGTGGTTTACAGAAAGAATAAACATTTTAAAATTGTCAGTTGAAAACAGCTTAAAACGACTATTTCAAACATTCAAAAACAATGATGTTTGACGATCAAGTAAAAACCATGCCTAACCATGCTAATCTCTGATGCAGCGGCCCCGAGGCTGTCATTTGATTGCAGCCCCCCCACCCCATAATAATAAATGTTGTGACACCTTAATTATTAGCAGATTTATTGTGGCAAAAGCCTGCTCTGTTTGATGCATGTAGTGGCACCCACAATTTGGCAGAGATATGTCTGGGACTGGGAAGGTAAAGAGTAATAATGCTAGGTAGGTAACCAGCCTTGTAGCTGGAGGGTCTAGCACAGGGGTCAGCAAACTTTTTCAGCAGGGGGCCAGTCCACTGTCCCTCAGACCTTGTGGGGGGCCGGACTATATTTTGAAGGGGGGAAATGAACGAATTCCTATGCCCCACGAATTCCTATGCTCCTGTAACGTCAGTACTAAATCATCTGCAAATGCTCTCAATTTGTACTGTTTGGCTCCGACCTGTATACCTTTAACCAACCGGTCCCTTCTAATCATGTTCAGCAAAACCTCCAGGACCGATATAAAAAGCAATGGAGAGATTGGGCACCCCTGTCGTGTCCCTTTTTCTATCTTAAATTCTTCCGTCACCACATTGTTTACAATTAATTTTGCCTTTTGTTCAGAATATATTGCACCTATACCATTTTCAAAACCTTGGCCTACCCCCTTCCCCTGTAGGTTCTTCTTCATAAAACTCCAAGAGATGTTGTCAAAAGCTTTCTCCGTGTCCACAAATATCAAAACTGCTTTAGTATTTATATTCACTTCTAACTTTTCCAATATATCAATTATATTCCTCAAATTATCAGACAAATGTCTTCCCGGGAGAAAACCCGCTTGGTCTTTATGAATCTCTTCCATCAATACTTTTTTCAATCTCTTGGCCAGAATGTCAGCAAAAATTTTGTAATCCACATTAAGTAACGATATAGGGCGGTAGTTCTTAAGCTGAGTCTTTTCAGTCTCTGTTTTCGGTATAAGTGTAATATACGCCTCTTTCCACGACTCTGGTGCCCTTTTCCCTTCCAAAATTTCATTGCAGACTTCCTTCAAAGGTTGTAATAGCCACTCTTTCAAAGATCTATAATATCTAGAATATCCGCTGACCCGGACAAGAAAATCGGCTTCCAGGTGGAAAAATCAAAATTAGAAACAGAACTGTTAGAACCCAAAACTAAGATTTTGTCAAAGATGTATAACTTGCTGTTGAAATGGAATACTCAGGATGAAACGGTGAAATCTGCTATGATTAAATGGGCACAAGATGTTGGACATAACATTATGTTTGCTGACTGGGAACAGTTGTGGACCACAGGTATGAAATTCACGGCATGTAATGCCTTAAGAGAGAATATTATGAAAATGATATACAGGTGGTACATGACCCCAGTCAAGCTTGCAAAAATATATCATTTGCCCGACAATAAATGTTGGAAATGTAAAGAAACTGAAGGTACATTCTTTCACCTTTGGTGGACGTGCCCAAGAATTAAGGCTTTCTGGGAAATGATCTACAATGAAATGAAAAAGGTATTTAAATATACTTTTCTGAAGAAACCAGAGGCCTTCCTTCTGGGCATTGTTGGCCAATTGGTGCCAAAGAAGGACAGAACGTTTTTTATGTATGCTACAACAGCAGCAAGAATACTTATTGCAAAGTATTGGAAGACACAAGAACTACCCACTTTGGAAGAATGGCAGATGAAGGTGATGGACTATATGGGACTGGCAGAAATGACTGGCAGAATCCGAGACCAGGGAGAAGAGTCAGTGGAAGAAGATTGGAAGAAATTTAAAGATTATCTACAGAAATATTATAAAATTAATGAGTGTTAGAATGATGTTGGATTGAAATTAAGTGGTTTCCAGCTGTAATGCTTTAAGAGAATATGAAAAAAAGGATTATAAATAGGTAATAATATAATGGTAAGGATTTGCTGAACTAACAATTTGGGGTGGAATACAAAAAAAGGAGGTATGAGGAGGTCCGGGAAACAAGTTAAAAGAAAACAAGTAATTGAAAATGTATGTGTGTTTTTTTTTTCTTAAAAAGTTTTTTTTATTCTGTATGTCTGTTATTCTGTTTTTTCTTTTTTTCTTTTATTGTAATATTATAAAAAATCTTAATAAATATCTTATAAAAAAAATAGATTTATTTATATCCCACTTTTCCCCCAGTCTGGGATTCAAGGCGGCTTACACAGATAAAATATAACGAGCTAAAAGTATAGAAAACACCATCACTAAAATGTAATTAAACACGAATAGAATTAAAATAGTTTTTTTAAAAAAATATCAATTAAATGTAGGCAGTTAACAATAAAAGCATCATAGCACCAGCCCTTTCTTCAAAATACAGGTAGCCCTGATGCAGGAACCACCCTGGGCTCCTTTGTGAGGAAGGGCAGAATGTCAATTAAATATGTTTCTATGAAAATTATACAGGAAAGTTGTATCTATGAGGTTTTAAAACAGCGCATGCGGGCTGCAAGTCAGCCCATGGACTTCACACTCACTAACTGGAAGTTTCCTGCTTTTTTCAAGAGCAAATGGGTACAAGTCACCTATTTGTACAAAATCAGCTCAGGAACAAGATGGGGAAAGGGTTAACACTTCTCCTGCTCCCCACTCATGCTATTTTCTTCATTAAACTCAACCACAAGCTTCTATAGAGGGAAACTCAGCTATCATAAATGCACAGCATTTTCAAACAACCAATCCATTAACGGATTAATTGGATGAAAAGCAGGCAATTGAAATCTTCTAGATGGCTGATGGCCTTCCAGCACAATCCAATATTTGTGTTTACTGAAAGCAGATCCATTTAAAGCGTATCCAAGGCATGTTTACAGCACTGTGGTCCATGAACGCTGATGATGTGACACGGAGCTCATGGCAGAGTCGCGATTTGAACCCAGGACTGTTTGGTTTGTTGCTCACCGTGCTAGCCTGTATGATGTGTGCTGTGCGACATGGAAGAGGGCCTTCTCAGTGGCTGCCCCAGCTTTGGAACTCCCTCCCTAGAGAAGCCACAATAAGATCCAAAGCATTGTCGACTGCACATTTATTCAAAATCCAGTTAAACCTATTCAGTTCAACGAATTCAACAAAACTGACGACCGTGATCCAGTGATCACGTGATACCAAAGCCCAGTACAGTGGTACCTCGGGTTAAGTACTTAATTCGTTCTGGAGGTCCTTTCTTAACCTGAAACTGTTCTTAACCTGAAGCACCACTTTAGCTAATGGGGCCTCCTGCTACTGCCGCACCGCCGGAGCACGATTTCTGTTCTCATCCTGAAGCAAAATTCTTAACCTGAGGTACTATTTCTGGGTTAGCGGAGTCTGTAACCTGAAGCGTATGTAACCTGAAGCGTATGTAACCGGAGGTACCACTGTATTCATTTGCCTTCAGAGCCCCTTGCCTCTTAGCCCATACACCCTTGGTTAATCCCACTGCCCCCAACAGGGGAGTGCTACCACCCACTGATTTAGGGGGGGTCAGGGCAGGAACTGGTGCTGATGGTACCTGCCGAGGTGCTGATGCCAGGCCTGACCTCAGACCACACACTTTGGTTGCCAGTTTTCTACGTGGAAGTGAGTTCCGTGTACGAAATCTTGGCAGAGTGTGTCCCTGTGACTTTCACTTACCAAGTTATTTTTTATAGAAGATGGTGTTTTCCCTGCCAGCTCAGGAGTACCAGCTGTCTTCAGTGAAGTCCAGAAACGTTGTGGTCTTCTCTGCAGTTCCTGCGAAGGAGCGCTATGATCAAGGCTTTCTCGGTTGTGTGTGTGTGTTTCCCTTACTCTGCAGAAAAAGAAAGTATCAGACTCTCCCAAACAGCTCAAAACCACTCCTTCCCCGTCATCTGGGAGGTTTATCTTGGCAGTTGGAACCCGGAAACCCAAGTTAACAGACCCAGGCTGGTTAAAAAAATTTCATCACAGTTAAAAATAACTTATTTCTTTCTTTTTTCTGCCAATGCTGTGCTGCCCCCTGGAGCTCAGCACTCCACAGCGCCAAGCAGAACTGAACCATCCTACTCATTTATATGGCTCATATTTATCAGTGGTTTTCAAAGTGGTTCCCCCCCCCCCGGGGGGGCAGTGGGATTATCCTAGAGGGGCGCTAAGAGACAAGGGAGGTGGCAGGGGGGCCCTGGAGGTGTAAATGACTCTCAGACTTTCAAAATCAATGTCTGGATCAAGTTCATCAAGCAATGTGCATGATTTGCATTTTCTAATACTCGCTTATTGCCTTCGCAATTTATTATTTAATGTGAAGTGTTTAGGCACACACCTGATACAAGCATAATGTGTGAAGGGGGCTCTTCAGCACACAGAGTGAGTGTCTTAAGAATGTAGATTGGCAAGTGAGTTGCTCTTTAAAACAAGGGCCTCTTGCCACTCGCAGCAGTTGCAAAGCCCACTCTGCAATTTCCTTGTCGGCCACAGTTCCTGGTCGTGTCATTTTGCTCTGAAACCCTTTAAGGAATTGTGGAAAGCATCTGAGAGGGCCTCACGCTCTCAAAACCCTCCTTTGGAAGTTAAAAAACAACAACCACTGGACATCTCGTGTGATTAAAGGTAAGTACCACTGCATTTTGGACCATTTCAAGTTTCTAAGTTGTCTTCAGGGGCAGCCCTACGTAGAGCATGTTGCAATAATCCTCTCTGGAAGTTTCCAGAGCATGAAGTACACATGTACTTTCAATCAAGCTTTACCTTTACCATCGTCTCGTGGAGACACACCCAGCTTTTGCAAAGGAAGGTGCTCACTCACCTTATCTGCCCCGGGTAAGTACATAGGACCTAAGAAGAGGTTGCTGGATCAGGCCAATGTCCCAGTATCCTGTTCTCACAGTGGCCAACCAGTGAGATGCCTGTGGGGAAGCTGCAAACAGGACCTGAGCACAAGAGCTCTCTCCTCGCCTGTGGTCTCCAGCAACTGGTCTTGAGAAGCATTTACAGTGGTATCTCAGGTTACAGATGCTTCAGGTTACAGACGCTTCAGGTTACAGACTCCATTAACCCAGAAATATTACCTCAGGTTAAGAACTTTGCTTTAGGATGAGAACAGAAATCGTGCTCCGGCAGTGCGCCGGCAGCAGGAGGCCCCCGTTAGCTAAAGTGGTGCTTCAGGTTAAGAACAGTTTCAGGTTAAGAACAGACCTCCAGAACGAATTAAGTACTTAACCCAAGGTACCACTGTACTGCTTCTGACTATGGAATCAGCGCTAGTAGCCATCAATAGCCCTCTCTTCTGTGAATCTCTTTAACCCTCTTTTAAAGCCATCCAAGT
The DNA here is from genome assembly GCF_027172205.1 of Podarcis raffonei. Lineage (NCBI taxonomy): Eukaryota > Metazoa > Chordata > Lepidosauria > Squamata > Lacertidae > Podarcis > Podarcis raffonei. The sequence continues at coordinate 16,126,054 of NC_070617.1, forward strand.
TGGTGGCCACCCCTGCTTCCTGTGGGAGGGAGTTCCATAGCTTAACTTTGTTCTGCATAGAGAAAAGCTTTGGTCTGTCCTGGATCTTCCAACATAGTGGGCCATAAGCATCTCCTTTCACTACCCCTTCTCTCCAGTCTCTGGGGAAATGGCCACAGTCGGAGGAACAGCTTTGTGTTAGTTCCTCCCAAAGGCATTTTTAAAAAAGACTATAATTACTCTGTGCGCCATTTCCAGCGTCCCTTTCAAGGAAACCAAGCAAACAAGGAAGTTGGCAAGGCTTTCCACCAACCGTGTCAGTTTCATCGGACAAATTCAGAACAGATAAAAGCAGAAGGCAGATCAATTCAGTACATGCATATCTAATAATTTCATTTGCGATTTGTTCTGTTGATGGGTGGGGATGGGGGGCTGAGAGCAATGCCGGGGGGGAGGGTGGAATCCCCACTCCAGGGTAAATGGAAACTTTGCTCAGATCTTTGGCAGACATTGTCTACACCCTGGAGGCAGCAACGCTTCCAGTTGCTGAAAACCACCGAAGAGGAGAAGGCTCTTGTGGATTTCCCTTTGGGACATTTGGGTGGCTACTATGAGAACAGGAGACTGGGCTAGATGTGCCAGTGGCCTGATCCAGCAGCCTCTTCTTAAGCTCCTCCTTAAGGCAGAGCTGGCCTGCCCCTAAGGTGATATGGAGTGCCTGCCTCAGGTGGCAGAACTGCCCCTGCCCCACCGCCACTTGCATAGCTGTCAAGCGTCCCTTATTTGGCGGGACAGTCCCTTATCCCAGGGCCATGTCCCGCTGCTGTCCCTTATTGATGATGTCCCTTAAATAAGCTACTGAAGGTAATGGGGCCCTTTCTATGTCCAGCTGTGCTTTGTCAACAACAAATTGTTGCTGCCCATATATGGTAATTTATGGACCTAATAGGTATCTAAAGCCATTTGCACGCAACAAAATATGTATTTTATCAAAGTAATTGTTGATCCCTCATTTTGGCTGCTGATCCCTTATTTTCGAGGGTGCTGGTCCCTTATTTTCAAATCTGTAAGTTGACAGCTATGCACTTCTGCCGCCATGGTGGGGTTCTGGTGTGCGGTTTTGCTGTTCATCTTCTTCATCCCAGGCAGAGGAGTCGCTTGGCAATGCTTTGAGGAGTGCCCTGGCTGCTGTCGAATTTGGGGAGAGCTGGGGCCTGGGGGCGACGGAAGTGGTGGCAATGCAATGGGTGGCAGAAGACAGTGGCAACCCCCATTTTGTCTCAGGTGGCAAAATGAGACGGGCCATCTCTGTCTTAAGGATTAGGTACTTTGAGCCAGGGAGGATGCAGCAATTCTGTATTCTGTACACAGCACCCAGCAGGTTCCCATTCCTTAAAAAAAGTGCTTTATTATTTTTTTTGCCCTGTGAAATTCTGGGAAGGTCATCAGCTTGAAAACTGGGCTATTTCTCTCTGTTCCCTAACCGGGTTGGCAACCAACTCTCCCATTCGCTCCACCCTTTCTCTATGGAAACAGGTTTTTTGTCCCTGGCTTCCCATTGCATTGTGGGCCGATGCAGAAGGTTGGCTGCTCTTGCTTAGTTCGCTTCGGAGGGGGAGGGGGACCCCTCCAAACACAGGGGGTCCATTTTGGGGAACAGAAATGCAGAAAAAGGGGAGAGGTAGAAAGGAAAGGGTGGACCTGAAAGTGTTTCACTTTGCCAGACTCCCCTCTTAAAAACGGGTTATGCCATTTGAGGGAATTTGCAAAACGAGAGACCGTGGGCCCCAGTCCCCCCTTAATTTTTGCCGTACCAGAATGAAGCACACGTAGAGACACTCTGCTGGACAGCTGCCATATTTATCATACAGCACGAAAAGGAATTTTGTGCCGGAAATAAGCTACAACCAGCATGCATATTGTCACTGGGAGAACTTCACTGCCACAAGATGTGGTGCCTATCGCTGACAGTTTGCCACAATAGTTATAAGGACCCTGCATGGCCAGGAGCAATGTACCTTTCAATGTACCACTGTTGCTGCTAGGGAGCAACAGTGTGTGGACAGGCTGTCGTCTTCATGTCCTGCCTGTGGACATCTGATCGGCTCCTGCTGAAGCATCTGAATGGGCCCTCTTGGAAAGAGGATGCTGTGCTGGATGAGCACCCACCTTGGTCTGACCAGCAGCCAGGCTTTTGGGGCTCATCCGCATTTTCACTTGAACCATATTTTGATGGTGTCACATTCAGATTCATTTTTCCAGGTACGAAAGCATTTTTTCGTTCCTCTGCGATTGCACCTTGTGAAAATTCAAGCCCACCCGCTGCATTGAAGCTCAGTTAAGCAGATCTCTCTCCAGGCTTTCTACGCAACTGATAAGATCCGATTCAGCCCCAAAGATTGCGTTTCTGCAAGGCAAAGCCACGGGACAACGAGAAAAGCTCTCAGACTGAGTGGGAGCAGTGATGGGATTAATTGGCACACGATGTGATCAAAATATGAGTGAAGCAAAATTATGGACAAGCCCTTTGACGTGCTCAGAGAGGGTGACCCATGGGATCGACATGTGGGGAGGAGGGAAGAGACAACAGACTGAAGGCATTATTGCCAGGCACACATAATTTATTTGAGTTCTTTCAGCAGGACTCAATGCAACCTGCATTTTTCTTTTAAAGAAACAAAACTAAACACAAGCATGCACGCTTTCTCACACAGTTGTTAAATACACAGTAGCACAGATCTTTTTTAAGATGAAGCAGCAGCAACCACCCCTCTCCAGGTGATCCAAACGAGATTAAACAAATAATCCTTGGCAGAGGTCAGAGTGCATGGCCTTGGGGTACCTGCCAACGTTTTATGATTCCAAGAGCTGAAGGATGCATCTTGTGCAAACTGTCACAGCCGTGATCCTCGCAGAAGGGCTCAGCCATTAACCTAAAAGCCACCCTCCTTCAGAGCAGGGGAAAGCAGCTGCCCCAGACAGTGGATGTGAGGCACTACTATGGATGGCAGAGGGGGAGATGGGCAGATCAGAGGCACGTGGGACCCAGTTTGCAATGGGGCATCCTCTTGCGTAAGCCTTGCTAAAATGAACAGGAGTAGCACAAGAGCATTACTCCCGTTCATTACAGCGGGCAATTCTGGATCACCCAATGGAGGAGAGGGTGATTGATGGCTCCTAGCCACAATGGTCCAAGGGCCGGAAGCAGCAACACTTCTGAATACCAATTGCTGGAAAGCCCAAGAGCTCTTGTGCTCAAATCCAGCTTGTAGGCTTCCCACAGGCACCTGGTGCTGGCCACTGTGAGAACAGGATGCTGGACTAGATGGGCCCATGGCCTGATCCAGCTAAAAGCTCCTCTCATGTTCACTCTGCCAGAGACTCCAGGCACAGGTTATCCTGTCTAGTACAGGTTACAGTGTCGGACTACTAGGACCTGAGTTCTAATCCACACTCTGGGTGACCTTAACCTCCACTCTACACTTGTCTTCCCCAATTTCTCTGTTCTCTTTTTGTTTCTTATCCCTACCTAGAGTCAGGGGGTGTCCTACTAATATTGATCAATTTTTTAAAATAAAAAATAACATTTTCTTTTTATGGTTTATAGCATGGTTTTTATTTTAAATAATATGTGGGAGAGGGCACCATGCTCTGTTCATTGCTTGCGGCCTCTAAAGGTCTTAATCTGGCCATGTATGTTGGGTCTTGACCCCAGGGAGGGAAAACCCTACTGGACCGAGGACCACTGTCAACTGTGTGGCTGCAGGGGGCATCTCGCCATCTCTGACACCAAAATGCCTCGGGGCTAAGGCCCATCGCCCTGGAATAAGCCAGTTTCAAGATGGGGATATTGATTCACTTCCCTTATACTCTCTCTTTTACCCCCATTGCTCACTCTCCTTTCTGTTCACCAGCCCAGCCCATATTCCCCATTCTACAACAATAATTTAAAAAGAAAAATGTCAGGGGGTGGGGGGAGACAGAGGAAGATATAATACTATTTTACAAAAAAAAATTCCCAGTACAGCACATGGGTGGGCATCACGGTATGGAATCTTTGCTCCCTGCTGCAGAGATTTGCCACTTGGACAACTCCGGAAATCAAAGCTGACCTCTGGGAAGAGGTGTGTTTGTGTGTGTGTGTGTGTGTGTGTGTGTGGACGGGTGTCTTGATGCTAGAAAGGTGCAGGAACCACAGGCCAAGATTCTTCTTGCCCTCCTGGTATTTGCCTCTGCCATGGAATGGAAACCTGGAATGAGAAAATGATTCGAACACTGTGAAGAACCAAACATTGAAAATGTTACAGAACACCTGAAAACGCCATCTTGGTAGTCACGATAACCCCAGGGCTAATTGTTCATTGCTGCAAGAATGAGCTCACATGTGTTAATCTGCTTTGAAGCCTTTGTTAGTTGGGAGAGGAGAGGCTTCTTACAAGCTGCCTGCCAGCTACTCCCTTATCTGAGAGATGGATGAGACAGTTGGGAAGGGGCCTCTGAGCCAAGGGTGCATTAATTGGGCTACTGATGCCAGCCTACATAGTTTGCTTGGTGTGTAAAGGTAAAGGGACCCCTGACCATTAGGTCCAGTCGCCGATGACTCTGGGGTTGCGGCGCTCATCTCGCTTTACTGGCCGAGGGAGCCGGTGTACAGCTTCCAGGTCATGTGGCAGCATGACTAAGCCACTTCTGATGAACCAGAGCAGCGCATGGAAACGCCGTTTACCTTCCTGCCGGAGTGGTGCCTATTTATCTACTTCTACTCCATGCTTTCGAACTGCTAGGTTGGCAGGAGCAGGGACCGAGCAACAGGAGCTCACCCCGTTGCGGAGATTCGAACCGCTGACCTTCTGATCAGCAAGCCCAAGAGGCTCAGTGGTTTAGACCATAGCGCCACCCGCTTGGTGTGTAAGTAATGCTTAACATATTAGTGCTTGGCAGACAAGTCATGACGACCTCTCACTGCTGCGGTGTCCAACTCGTGTCTGTAACGGCACCGAGGCTTTGCAGGTTGTGTTGTTAAGATGACACTTTTCTTTAATAAAGGGCGCTTTTGACATCCTTTGGTATCCCTGCACCAAGCCACTTTGGGCCTGTGGATCAGCACAATCGGCGTAGGATTCATGAGCTTTGCAGCAGAGCTGTCTCGCCTCTTGGGGGCAGCACTTGCTTGGAGGTCCCGATCTTCATTTTGGAATCGATTCCTAACCCAATGCAGCAAGAAATCTGCTTGACTACATGGGAAGGAAATGAACTTTAGACGGGCTCAGAAAGTATTCTGAGTGCTCTGAGCATGTTCTGTGGGTGTGCAAAATAGCTCCCCCCCCCTCTCTTTTTGACTAGGAGTGGGATCTTTGATGGTTGGTGGCTTCTACAAGCTACCAGAATATTACTATTACAGTGGTACCTCGAGTTACAAACGCCTCAGGTTACAAACGCTTCAGGTTACAAACTCCAATAACCTGGAAGAGTTACCTCGAGTTGAGAACTTTGCCTCAGGATGAGAACGGAAATCGTGTGCCAGCGGCGCAACGGCAGCAAGAGGCCCCATTAGCAAAAGCACACCTCTAGATAAGAACAGTTTCAGGTTAAGAACGGACCTCCGGAACGAATTAAGTTTGTAACTAGGGGTACCAGTGTACTATTATTACTGTTGTTATTATTATTAAATTGCATTGCATTCAAAGGGCACAGAGCAGTTCACAACCAAAAAAATACATAACAACAATCTCACATGAAGGGGAAGTGGGAGGCCTGGAAATTTGCCAGTCAACCGTCGTTTGTCCTCAGGATCCGTAGCAGCATCGCATGGACTTCCTCGTCCATGAAACCCTGAATTGGAGAAACAACACACGTCAGACCCTGGGAAAATTCACCAGCATCTTAGCTGAAATTTCTCCCAATAATCACTTTTCTGCATTTATTTATTTTATTGCATTTGCAGTCCATCTTTTTCTCCAGGGAGCTCCAGGTGGCACACTTGGTCCCCCCCCCATTTTATCCTCACAACAACTCTGTGAGGTAGGTTAAGTTGAGGAGCAGTGACTGAGCTCAAGGTCACCCAGTGAGCCTCACTGTCAAATGGGATTTTGAACCCTGGTCTCCCAAGTCCTAATAGTCTGCCACTCTAACCACTATACCACACTATATGCCGTTTTGCCTAATGCAGACATGGCAAAGTGCCTTTTGGTATGTTATTTCCTTTTTTTATAACAGTTTATTAATTTTCAAAAATAAAATTCTAAAATAAAATATAAAAACAGTATAAAAACAAAACAAAATGAATCAATTATGACAATTCAGATCATACATCTTAACTCAATTGACTTCCCTCCACTCCCCCTCTTCGTTCCATTGTATTAACTTATTCATGCATGTTCCTAGAGCCTTATATTCTTAATAATCCAATCTTAAAACCTTATTCATCTTAATACAAGTAACATTTAGAAGTTCTACTAATGTACAAACCTATAGATTTACTGGTATGTTATTTCTATTAAAATATGTGGCCTCCCCCGATACATGCAATGTTTGCAACACATCTATTGACTGGGAAACTGCACCCAAAAATCTGGAGAAATGTGAATTTTGAAGGATAGCGGAACAGTACTCATGTATTGTTCCATAACTGTCAATTAGGTACCTTAGCCATTCATTATGGACTTCTCTTCTATCTCTACTGCTGGCAAGAGATCATGTGACCGGATGCTCCTCCCAAAATTACAAAAACAAGCACATCCCCACATATAGAGGAAACTAGACATCACAGAGGGACATTTCTAGCTTAGTTTTCTTTTCCTGACATGCCAGAGTTCTATATGCCTTTTTCAATAATAAAAAATAATCCCCATCTGGGAGTTTTTGAAACATGCAATCCAGATCTGCTGAGAGAGGGGGTTCAGTAGAGGAAGGTCTGCTGTGTGCATAGATCAGCCCTTATCCTTCTGACTCTGTATGGTATACAGCAGCCTTCTCCAACCTGGTGCCCCCAGCATGGCTGGGATGGGTGGAAGTTGGACTCCAAAACAGCCGGAGGGTTGGCATGGGAAGCAGAGGTTCACTATTCCCACTGGAACACCATCCCCTGTCCCCCCAAAGTTATTAAGTTTCCAGGGGTCCACCTCTTGATCCCAGACTCTGGGAAGGAATATCTCCTCCACTCAAGGCTTAGGGACAAGCACCTCTGAAATGCTTACTTGGGCTGCGTTGAGCAGGTGTGTTCTGTAGATGGCTACAATCTCTTGGTGGTTCTTCTGGACAACCTGAAATACATATGAGTAAGTCGGTGAAATGAAGTCCACAGACATTCTGCTGGCAGAAAAACGGTGGGGGACTTCAGGAGCAGGTTGCACAACAGCCTAAACTACCTGACAGTGTTGTCGTGGGGATTAAATGAGGGGAGAACCATGTATGCCACCTTGAGCTACTTGGGGGAAAAGGTGAACTATAAAAGTAATAAATCAATAACAGCAGGGGAAACAGGATGGGAGCAAAAAAGGAGGAGGAAGAAAAGTGGTGGTTTAAAACAATGGGAGAGGTCTGAATAGATTGGGAAGGGAAGAACATAGAGGGGCTGCAACTAGGGTTTTTAATTTTATTTTAAGGAAGTCTTAACAAGGAGAAATAGTGGAGGTGGGTAAGGTAAAGGTAAAGGTACCCCTGCCCGTACGGGCCAGTCTTGACAGACTCTGGGGTTGTGCGCCCATCTCACTCAAGAGGCCGGGGGCCAGCGCTGTCCGCAGACACTTCCGGATCACGTGGCCAGCGTGACATCGCTGCTCTGGCAAGCCAGAGCCGCACACGGAAACGCCGTTTACCTTCCCGCTAGTAAGCGGTCCCTATTTATCTACTTGCACCTGGGAGTGCTTTCGAACTGCTAGGTTGGCAGGCGCTGGGACCGAACAATGGGAGCGCACCCCACCGCGGGGATTCGAACCGCCGACCTTTCGATCGGCAAGCCCTAGGCGCTGAGGCTTTTACCCACAGCGCCACCCGCATCCCAGTGGAGGTGGGTAGAACACAGCAAAACCTTAACTCCCTTTTCGCTGTACCCAGTCCTCGTTTTAAACCTCCATTTTATTCCTCTCAGTGTAACCTCCGGTTTCCTCTGCTCAAACCTTTGCCATTACAGTGGTACCTCTGGTTAAGAACTTAATTTGTTCCGGAGGTTCGTTCTTAACCTGAAACTGTTCTTAACCTGGAGCACCACTTTAGCTAATGGGGCCTCCTGCTGCCACTGCGCCACCGCTGCACGATTTCTGTTCTCATCCTGAAGCAAAGTTCTTAACCTGAGGTAATATTTCTGGGTTAGCGGAGTCTGTAACCTGAAGCGTATGTAACCTGAAGCGTATGTATCCCACGGTACCCCTGTATTTAAAACTACCATTTCCCCCCGCTCAGTGTGTCTCCATCTCTGCTCAACTCAAACCTGAACCTTGGTCTCTCCTAGTCCTCATGTAATCTCCAGAACAATTATGTGAGGTAGGTTAGGCTGAGAGGTGATGTCTAGCTCAAGGTCACCCAGTGAGATTCATATGTGAGTGGGGATTCAAACCCTGGTCTCCCAGGTCCTAGTCCAACACTACTCCAGTGCATTATAGACAGACAGACAGACAGACAGACAGACAGACAGACAGACATTAGATGATAGATGATAGATAGATAGATAGATAGATAGATAGATAGATAGATAGATGATAGTAAGCAGTCTCTATAAACTGAAATAATTTGGGGACGATGACCCCCAAGGCTCACTTCATTCTGCAGCTGGAGTCGGGCACGTTCGCTGCGCAGATTAAGAACTTCGCTTGAAAGCTTCTCCGTTTCCTTCAGCAACTTCCTGATCTGAGGGGATATGATAAAACAGGTGGCATCCAAGTCAAATCTATTGCAGGGAATCCCTGAGCAGACTCCTCAGTCTTAGTCTTCCCATCTATAGGATGGGGTAATAACATTGTAAGGGGGCTGGACTAGATGATCCTTGGATCCCTTCCAACTCTACAGTTCTACGTTTCTATGACCTTACCAACAGGGTCACTGGTGCAGACTGGTCAAAGTTAATGGTATATTTCTAATAATGCTAACAATAATATTTGTTCCCTGTTCCCCCAAGATGGCCCTTGCAATTCAGACAGGCCCAGTGATGCCAGGGGTTCCAGTGAAGTTATCGCACAGATCTTTTCTAATTCCCCGCTTGCTCCTTTGATCTTGACAAATTTACTAGTTCTGCTAAAAATATGACCAATTCTCACATATTACATTCATTCTTAAAAGCATAAAAACTCAGCTGTTATTGGGCACCTCATACCCTTGAACTGGGCTAGCCAGTCATTATAGGAACAGCTGTTTCAGAATCTGGGCTTTGATATATTTTTTGTGATATAACGTTATTTACATATCTCCATAAATAAACAAGAACTGGTGCCTGAGATGGGATTTCCCCCCTCTTCCCTCCCTGTCCCTTCCCCTTCCATGTTGTGGGCAGGGACTGCTTTGCTTTAACTGATTCTACATTAGCCAGGTTGGACACAAATAATAAAGGCGTAAGGCCGAAAGGGGTGAGCCGCCCCAGCCCTCAAAATTTCCCCTCCTACCTTCCCTTCTCTGTCCTGGCAGGTCCTCGCCAGCTCTTCCATCTTCCTATTCATCTTCTCCATCGCGCTTTCCATCATCTGGGACTTCCCTCTCAGCTCCTCCACCTCCTCCTCATGCTCAACAGCCTCAGCGATGAGCTCCTCGTTCTTCTGCTTTTCAGAAGCAAGGTCTTCCTTGAGGCGGGAGCACTCCCCGCTCTCTTCCTCGTATTTCTCCCGAAGGGCGGCCAGCTCCTCTCCCAGGGCTTGCGCTCTGACGGACAGCATGCCACGGACTTTCTCATGCTTCCTGAGGGCCTCCTCTTCCTCCTGGCGCAGTTCGGCCATCTTGGCGACGAGGCGATCAAGCACCTCCTTCAGCCGGGCGGCCTCCTTGTCTCTTCCTCCCAGGGAGACCTGGACGGCTTCTAACACTCCTTTCAGCTCTTGCAGGCCTTCCTCCAGCTCGCTCATCCGCTGCCTGACCTTCAAGTTGTCTCCGATGGCATCCGAGGCCTCGGAGGAGCCTTCCCGCCAGGCCTTGTCCTCTGCCACGGATGAGTCAAGGCCGTTGGCAAGGAGGCTGCGGTCCACCTCAAGGGCGTGGCTCTCCTCCTCCATCTCGGACACCAGCTGCAAGGCCTCATTCTGCTTCTTCACCACGTTGTCCAGCTTCCAGTGCAGCTCCTTCAAGATGCAGCTGTCGAGATTCTCTGGCCTCAAGTGGCCGGCCTCTTTGGACATTTGCCTCAGGAAGGTGTCCCTCACGGATACCATCTCCTTCCTCTGGGCCTCCAGCCTCAGGCGCAGCTTCCTCGATTCCTCGCTCTCGGCCGAGAGCTGCTGGTTCAGAGAGTCCACCGTCTGCTTCAACTCTTCCACCAAGCTCCCTGGTGTCTCTGCCTCGGCAGGTCCATCTTTTGGAGAGCACAAACTCCTCAGCTGCTCCTGGAGCTTCTCCCTCTCCCTGCTCAGCTCTGCCAGCTCCTTCACGAGGCTGCCGTTGTTCTGCTTGAGGTCCCACACCTCCTTTTCCAGGTCGGAGCTCTTCCGGCAGGGGCGGGCCTTGTTTTCTGCCACCTCAGGCTTCGGCCTGAGCTTGACCTGCCCGGAAGAGCCCTCAGGGAGCTGGCTCTTGCCTTTCTCGGCTTTTCCCAGTTCCTCAGGGGCTTTGGCATCACCCGCGGGCAGCTTCTCCTCATCCTCCATGATACCATTCTCTTCTTCTCTGTGATACCCATTCCTTTTGGCCACAACTCTCGACCCAGAGGCCAAGATGGCTTCCCGGAGAGGCCTGGCTTTCTCCAGGAGAGCAAAGTTCACTTGCTCCAACTTAGCCAGGGCTCCTTCCAGACCCACCACAATCTTCTTCCAGGCGGACACACTCCTCTTGACCGCCCCCGATGGCACCGCTTGGTACTGCAGCTTGCTCCTGAGGGCCTCCTCTGCCTCCCACTTCAGGGCCTCGTTCTCGAAAGCCACCTCAGCGTTCTCCCTCTGCACTCTGGCATATTCTTCCTCCATCTCTGTGAGGAACAGGGACAGCTTCTCCCCAGGGGGGAGCCCAATCTCTTGCTTCCCCGCCTTCTCACACTCTCCCAAGTGCTTTGCCAGCAGCCCACGCAACTGCTGGTTCTCACCCTCCAGCTCCAGCGTACGGGCCTCCATCTCCTTCAGGGTCCCACTCTGGGCCTTCTTCTTTGCCTCATAGACGCTGATCACGGCCCTCATGTTCTCCATGTGGCCCTCCATCTCCTGCACCCTCCTCGCGGCACTCTCTTTTTCCTCGAGGGCTGCCGCAACTTCGTCCCGGAGGCGCTTCAGCTCCTCGTCGCGGCGTTTCCCTTCTTCGGCCTCCTCCTCGCCAGGCCACAGGACTTTCTCCTCCTGGGCCATAGGGGCCTTCGGCTCCTCTTTTCCTGCTTCTTGCACGGCTGCCATTTTGGCTTGCTCTTTCTGAAGCTTCTCCTCCTCCTGCTGCTGCTTCCTCCTCTTCTTCAGCTCTTGCACTTGGGCGGCCAAGAGGTTGAGGTAATAATCTTCTTCCGTGGCATCGCGGCTGTAGCGTTGGCTCAGCTCCTCACAGCCCTGGCTCCCTCCGCCCCCCTCAGGAAGGAGCTGGTTGATCTCCTGCACCTGGTCCCAGACCCTCTCCTTTGTCACTTTGCACCCTTCCAAAAGGGTGTCGCATTCTTTCCTTTTCTGGTCCAACTGCAGTTCCAGCTGAATTACTTTCATCTTCTCGTCTCGGTACCTGCTCCTCCACTCCTTCAACTCAGGATCCTCCTCTTCTTCATCATCGCTTTGGTCCCCAACTTCACTCTGGAGGTTCAGGCTACTCACATCAGTCTCTCTCCCGCTCTCAGATGGAACCTGGAGGCACAACCCAAACCAATGCATGAGCTAACTGAGAGGCAGAAGGTTTTGACCCATCTGCAACAGGTACACATGGCTGCAAGGAAGGGGGTGTTGGTTTCAGTACCATGGATAGCTCCTTCCTTGGAGATGTGCCCCCAGGAAGAAGCTGTCTGTGGTACTGAAATCAGCAGCCAGTGGTCAGTGAGGCCAAAGACACAACTGAGCAGATAAATTAAGGTAAATTTTACCTTTGTACAGTTGACTAGTTTGTATTCTCCATCCAGACAACCAATAGGCATTCATAGAATCATACAATTGTAGAGTTGGAAGGAACCCTGAGGGACATCTAGTTCAATGCCATGTAATGCAGGAATCTCAACTAAAGCATCCATGACAGATGGCCATTAATAATAATAATAATAATAATAATAATAATAATAATAATATCAACTGGCCTTTCACTCTAAACTCCTAGGGTGGGTTCCAGCAATTAAACACAATATTAAAAACAGTTTAAAACAACTGCAGAAAAAATGTGGGTTCAAAAAAATATACATTTCAAGTGTCAAAGGCCAGGGTAAAGTATTAAGTATTTGATGAAAGCTGTATAATGAAAGTGCCAGGCACACCTCGGGGCGGGGGAAGTTCTACAACTTAGGGGCCATCACAGAGGAGGCCCTCTCCCAGGCTGCCACTATCCCAAGGAGAAAAGGCTCTTTTTCAGGTATTTGGGACCTGTGTCATTTAGGGCTTTAAACACTAACGTAACCACCTTGAACAGGGCTTGGAATCAAACTGGCAACCAGATTTTTAAAACAGGGGTTATAGGAGATCTAAATAGCGCACTGGCCAATAATGCAACTAAAGTTTTGGACCAGCTGAAGTTTCCAAGACATCTTCAAGGGCAGCTCCAGCAGTTTCCAGGAAAAAGTTTATTAAACAAATAAGCACCCCCTTCTTACCTGTGAACCAGTCTCTGATGAATAATCGCATCCTAGTTCTGTGGAAGTTGAGAAAAAAAGGATTTTAGCGGAATTATATTCCGGAAGCGCATATCCCCAAAGCACTTTGTTTGCCTACCTCTGCCCTGAATTCCTTCTATCCAGGTCACAAGATAGGACTCAGATACTGGTAAGCAACAAGAAAGTGGAATGAGTAAAAAAGGTTATTGCTCTTGGACAGTTAACCACATTATAACTAATGCTTCCGGTTATGTGAGTTGGACCACCTTGATCATTGTGAATGAGTGGTCAAGATCAGGGTTGGGGAACTTCTTTGACCCCGAGGGCCACATTCTCTTCTGAGCAGCCTTCTGAGGGCCACATGCCAGAATTGGCAGAATAATGAATGTGCCTTTTACCTTTGTACAGTAGGTTGGTTTGTACACCCCCACCCTCTATCCTCCATCCAGTTAAGTAAGATACGTTTTACCAGAATTTAACAATAAATTCCTGCCAGACAGAAATGCAGTCTGAAGCAAGGCCGCTGAGGGATGCAGAGTCCTCTGGGTCAGATAGAGAGGCCTAGATGCGCCCCCTGCTTTGAGCCTTAGGGGCCCCACCCCTTCCGTGATCACACAAAGCCATTTGGGGTGAAGGGCCTTTTGTGGAGAGCGTGGTGCTAGAAATGTGGTTTTGCTATAATTGTGTACAGCTGAAAACACTGGCAGCATTAAGATAAATTCAATAGTGTAAACAAGTTTTGATGGATGCAATAATGGAATACTGAATGGTATAGTTTTTGTAAAACAGAGAAGAAGGAAAGTCATTGATATCTTAAGGATGTATAACGAGTATTTTAAATTGTAAAACAGAAAACTTAATAAAATTGTATACAAGATAAAAAAGAAAAAAGAAATGTGGTTTTGCTGACTACAGTGAGTGCCTGTTTTCCTCCACTTATGCTCTACTCGTCATTTTGCAAACAAAATAGATATTGGTGCTTCCTCACCCATAGAAAACAGGCTTAGCGCACCTGATCCCACTTGCAAATGAACACTCCAGGGCTCATTCTAAGCTCCTAGCTGTTCCTTTGTGGCCACACCCATACCTGCCACATACCTGACATCACATTTGACATCAGGTGTGGGACAAGTGGGTGTGGTTTGTGGCGAATGACCTCACAAGTCAAACTGAGACCCTTGCCGGCCTGAACTGACCTGAATCTCCCTAGCTGTACCCTAAGGAACCCTTGCTACCCCCAAGAATAGTGGAAGAAGCTGTCCTGTCACCTGTGTTGAATTAAGATCCAACCACTTGTCTGACTGTCTTCAGTACATAACAAGAGACGCCATATTGTCCATTGGTTAAGAAGCAACATGTTTTGGACCAGCCTTGGAACACCCTGGTGAGAGGCCCAGGAGCTTGGGAGGTGCAGATCCGGACGCTGGGCAGGGGGTGATTGGGTTGTCCAGAGAAGGTCCTGCCTCAGTGTCTTTGGATGCCCCGAATGTGTTAGCAGACCCGCCTGATGTGATTCTGACACCATGTCCCACCAGGAAAGCTCTTGTGTCCGAGGCCACATCAGATAGATAGGTGGCAATAGAACATGGCGACGGTTGTACCCGTGCAAGGAGATCTAGTCTCCTTGCAGGAGTGTCTGCTTTCTTGCCCAATCACATGCCTAGGGATGACCTCCCTAGGCAAATGACTGTACCTGCTCCGCTGTTCAAAAAGGGTACTTGGGGTGGAGTGCATATCAAGCATTGGGCGAATGTCTTAGTTTGCACTTAGCCATATGCCTTAGAACTCTGCTCTGAACTTTGCCACCAGCATGGTGTGGTGGTTAGAGACTAGGACTTGGGAGACCTGAGTTCAAATTCCCACTCGGCCACGAAGCTCATTGGGTGACCTCAGCCCAGTTGCTGCCTCTTAGCCTGACTTACCTGACAGGGTTGTTGTGGGAATTAAATAAGGGCTAAGGCCCGGGACAGACCAGGGTTCAAGTCCCCCCCCAACTTGGCCATGAAGCTTGCTGGGCGACACTTGGGGTCAGTCACTGTCCCTCAGCCTAACCTACCTCGCAGGGTTGTTGTGTGGATTAAATGAGGATGGGGAGAACCATCTAAATAAATAGAACCTGCACCATCTATGTCTGGGCATTATAGTGATTTTGGAACCGAGTCTCTGGCAATGACCCAGCTGAGAGTCTGAGAAGCCAGGACACTGGCCAGTCAACCGCTCCCTTACCTTTTTTCTTCCACTTCTTCAGGGCAGTCCGGACCAGCCGCCTCAGCTTGCGATTCTTGGCCTGCGTGGCGTAGTAGAGGGAGTCGTGGCCTGTCTTGTCAAGAAGCGTCACATTGGCCTCATTCTGCAGAAGCAGCTCAGCTGACTCGGTGCTTCCACTTTCACAAGCAAGGATGAGAGCCGTCCTGTGCAGGAGCAGAGGACAGAAAGATAGGTAGTGTGGTGTAGTGGTTAGAGTGAAGAAGTAGGGCCTGGGAGAGACCAGGGTTCAAATCCCAACTCGGCCATGAAGCTCACTGGGTCTGACCTTGCACTCAATCACTGCTCCTCAGGCTAACCTACCTCACAAGGTTGTTGTGAGGATAAACCGGGGGGGGGGGAATGACGCTGCATGCCACCTTGAGCCCCTTGGAGCAAAGAAGGTGCAACAGGCATGCCGGAAATAAAAATAAATAGCCTCCTCACAGGAGGAAAGGCAACAGAGATATTTCAGCTGGGTTGTTCAGGAGATCATTAGCAGGATATGAATCAGACCAGTGAGTGTGTGGAGGGGGAAAGGGTTAATACCCCACCCACTGCACTCATGATCTTGACCCCCCCCCATCTGCACAATTTGAGGGAGTGGGTGAGGGGGAGATATATAAAGGCAATGCTGTTTGGAGATATAAGGGTTAAAGTGATAGAGTTTGCACCTAGAGACAAGGGATGGACCACAGGGAAGGCTAGAGTAATCTGTGCAGGCCATAACCCAGCCAGAATAGCTATGCAACAGGCTAGCTGCACCTGGGAAAATGGTACAGCTGTTTCACTGAGTTTTTAAAAAGTGGGATTTTCTGAACTCCTGGGGATGGGAGGAATGAAGGTTGAACAGAGAAAGTATGAGCAGGAGATTTACTGTTGTACTGTTCATGACATCCAGCTGATGTCCCATGAGAAGCACAGCTAATCCCCAAGAGATGCCCTGTGTTAAAGACTCCAGAGACTCACTTTCCATCTTTATCAATGAGGTCAACCTTGGCCCCTCTCTGCAGCAACTGGGAGCAGATAGCAGGCTGGTTCCCCTGGGCAGCGATCATCAAAGGCGTCCGTCCATTCTGGAGGAAAAGCATGGAGAAAAGAAAGGAGATGCTTGGAATCTTGCTTTGTGGTGAAAAGCCATTTAAAATTAAGAATAGTAATAGCTATAACTATATAACTTCCAGCTGTTTGAGAGAGGGGCAGCTGGTTCTGGAAGACCCCCCCCAAGAAACTATCAACAGCATTTGTAATTCACACTGGCCCAATAAGCTCCATAACAGATGTCAAGATTCTAGCCCTCAGTGGGTAGAAGGACCAGCAGCAACTTTCGCAGCACTGCAGGGCTGTTGTGTTGCAGCTGGACAAGGAAAAAGGCAGGAGAGACTTCTCTTGAGTGTCCCCCCCCCTTCATTAAATTCCTAACTATGACTCATAGCTGCACCAAGTCTGATACTACCATGGATCCATTGCCCCCAGATTTTATTTTGATATACCAAGCAGAGTCTGTTCAGACGTACATTGTCCATGACGTCCAGGAAGGCCTCTTGATCACACAGGAGCAGCACGCTGGAAGCACACCCGGAGATGGCTGTTAGCGGGCGATTTTTAAAAGTGGAAGAAAGCAAGGGTTAAAAGTCAGGGCTTTTTATACCATATGCATAATAATATATACATGCAAATAACATACATATTTCGATAGCAGTTTTATCCCTGGCCAGCTAGCACTCTCCATACTATAAACAATACATCATACTTGTTTTAAAAATCTGAGAAACACCTATTTCTTTAGATCCGGCACTGGTGACTTTTAAGTTTGGATGGCTGCAATGCGCTTTATGTGGGGCTTCCCTCGTGCTTGACCCGGAAGCAGCGTTCAGTGCAGAATGCTGCAGCGTGGTTGCGAGACGCTGTCTGCATGCAGCACTCCTGCTCAGAGAGCTGCATTGGCTGCAGATTTATTACTGGGCCAAGTTCAAGATGTTACTATTAGCATATAAGACGCTTAACAGCTTGGGGCCAGTTTACTTGCAGGATCAGCTTATCCCACTCAACCGCTTTGATCTGTGGAACTGCCACTGCTACAGGTGCCACATAGTACCCATTCCACATTTGTAAGAAATTGGTCTTTTAGCATGGCAGCACCCATATGTTGGAACTCCCTGCCTGTTGACATTGGGCAGGCACCTTCACTGTACTCTTTTCAGTGCCTGCTGAAAATATTTTTGTTTAGGGAAGTGTACTCAGACATTCGGCTTACCCACACTTACCTTTTGCCCTGCTCTTTCCAGGCAGAGGTCTGTGCATTAAAGCTCTGTGTCTGTGGTTTTTGCTTTGTTTTCTCCCAGAGCTATCCCCACTCTTTAAAGCTGAATTGGAGCAAATGGCTATTCAGATTTTCTGTGGATTGCTGCTTGCTCCGACGGAGCTTCAAAGAGCAGGTTTTCATGGGGAAAGCTCCAGAGCACAAAAAAACCCCCCGATGCTCAGAAACAGATCTTTAAAGCACAGACTGCCTGGAAAGAGTGGGCAAAAGTGTGGGGAAGTCCACTGATGTGTTTTAATTTAGCCTGAAGCAAGTGCCTCACTACATGTTGGCAAAAGTTTAAAGGATACTTGTGCCCCAAAGAGTTGAACCAGGCTTCCTCAACCTCCGCCCTCCAGATGTTTTGAGACTACAATTCCCAACATCCCTGACCACTGGTCCTGCTAGCTAGGGATCATGGGAGTTGTAGGCCAAAAATATCTGGAGGGCCGAGGTTGAGGAAGCCTGGGCTGAACATTCTTGCAAAAGGCCTGAGCTGTGATTTGATGCTCCAGGCAGGAGGGAGGAAGATCAACTTTAGCACAGGAAGTCTCCCATGCTGAGAAGGATCCCAGGTTTCCTTTGGGGTCTGGCTCAAGGATTTGATTATTGATTCAAATGCTACTCCCCTAGGTGACCTCCACCTGATTTGAATCATTTAAGGACTCACCTGCCCAATGTAGTGGTGTCCGGTTCTCCCCATCTACACAGTCTTCATTGGCTCCATGCTGCAAGAAAGAAATTGTTGTTGTTTTTTTAAAAAAATGCATTTCAGAGTAGCAACACCCCCCGCCCCCAAACAGCAGTGTCACAAACCAATTCAGTAAAATCATAGTAAAATCTGAAGGAGTGTCTCCACCCCCATCGTTCTACCCGGACACTGAGTTCCAGTGCTGAGGGCCTTCTGGTGGTTCCCTCACTGTGAGAAGCCAAGGTACAGGGAACTAGGCAGAGGGCCTTCTCAGTAGTGGCGCCCACCCTGTGGAATGCCCTCCCACCAGATGTCACAGAGAACAACAACTACCAGACTTTTAGAAGACATCTGAAGGCAGCCCTGTTTAGGGAAGCTTTTAATGTTTGATGCATTACTGTATTTTAATATTTTGTTGGAAGCCGCCAGAGTGGCTGGGGAAGCCCAGCCAGATGGGAGGGGTATAAATAATAAATTATCATCATCATCATCAAATTGTAGAGTTGTGGAAGGGATCCAAAGGGTCGTCTAGTGCTTTTAAACCCTCATGGGGAGGGAGTTCCACAGCTCAGGGGCCATCACAGAGAAGGCCCTCTTCCTGGCCAACACCACCACCCTGAGGCTCTCAGAGGGCAGAGGAACCACGAAAAGGGCCTCCTCTGCCAGCCTCAGCATCTGAGATGCAAAATGTATTTCCATGGAATATTCTGATGGTCCAGGTTGTAGGACGCAGCATCCATCTCATTGCAGGAAACGACAAGCACATCATACATGCTCTGCATGCATTGATGCAGATTTTGATTTATGGACACATCCTAGTGCCAAAGGTTTCCACCTTCTCCCCCCCCCCCCAATATCTAGGAACAGCAGGAATTATGTCTGGCTTCAAGAAGAAAACGCTTAATCAGCGACTCTGTTGCTCTCCCCAACGTGCTGTTTAGAGAGGCATCGCTGGCACAGAGACGGGTACCTGGGCCTCTATGACCCGGAGGCTACTCAAAGGATGATAAGCTGCCAAGCAGGAATCCCTCTGCTTTCCTGATCTTCACATCAACACACCCTTTTCTCCCTTTTTGCTGTAATGATTCTCAATGCAAGATTTCACACCCCACCCAGCTCTTCATTTTCCCCTTTGCCTCCGTGTTGAAACTGCCTCCCAGGTGTGCCTTGCAGAATCACAGGGAAATGATTAGGCCCAGAAATTATTCCATCACTGTGAGGGCGGCTGTTTTCAAGTGGTGTTGATTATCGTTAAAGATCAGGCAGTAATATTATAAAACAAAGAGCTTTATTTAAAACAGCGGTGACAGCTTGGGGCACGCAGACAGATGACAATCGGGACAGAGACCACAATTCCTCAGTGGCGGATAGAAAAAGTTTGCCTCTTCCTTCCATCTATTTTCCTTCACTTTACTGCAAGGTTTGTTTGATTACAGGCCTTTCAGGCTCAGGGATTTAATATTTGATAACAAATAAAAACGAACGAATTTATTTATCCACCACCCTCAGAAGTTTGAGGCTATGGGGTGTTGACCCAGGAGAGGCCTTCTCTGTGGTGGCTCCTCAGTTGTGGAACTTTTATTGCATGGAGCTGTGCCTGGCACCTTCACGGTACAGCCTTTGGCAAATGCTGAAAACCTGGTTTTTGGCACTTGAGATGCATATTTTCAGGACCCACCCACCCAGATTGTAGTCTGTTTTAACTGTTTCTAATTCTGAATTTTAAATTGTTGAAACCAGCCCTGGGACCTGCTAAAATGTATCATTATTTTTTTCAGAAAATGCAATGAGAGCCTTCTGGCTTCCCATCAGCAGGGCCTATTTTGCTGTTTTTAATAAATCATACACCTCTTAGAGAATTTTAGGTTTTATTATTAAGGGCAGACATGGACCTGGTTTGTGCATTTGCACAGTGCAAATGTGTGAATGTCCCAGAGAAGAAACTGTGGCTCCATTACTTCTCTGGTCTTCCTGATGTCACCCTGCTGGGAGCCAGGTTTTCTGGGGCCTTATGGTTTGTCTCATAACTAAACCACAGGCCCAGGTTTTGCTCAGCCAAACCATGTCTTAAGCTCACAGGAGCAGGACTGAAGGTGGGATTATGCAGCTGCGGCCTCCTCTCTAAGGACCCTCACACTTGTGCTTTCACACTTAACCTTGTGTAGACTGAGCCACTGAAAATGAAAACAAACAAAAAAATACTGGTCTGCTCTTGATCATTTACAGCAGTGGTTCCCTAAAGTGGGTGGTAGCGCCCCCTGGGCCCCATGGGGTTACCTGCGAGGGGGAGGCAAGAAAGTGGGGGAAGGAAGTGTAGCGGCTTCTGGAGGTGTAAATGACTCCCAGACTTTGAGAAGCAGTGTCACTGGATCAAGTTGAATCTATTTTGTTGAACTAATTAAACTAAATAGTTTTAACTGGATTTTGAATCAACGTGCAATTAGTTGCTACCGTTTTGCATTTCATTGTGTTATTATCTTCCTTGGTGGGTTGTAGGAACTGCTATTCTGAATACTGTAATGCTTTTTATATATGCCCGCTTACCTGGGAGTAAGTCCTGCTGGATTCATTGGGGCTTATTTCAAAGTATAGCTGCACAAGGTTACACTGTTCTTCATGTGCTCTTTTTATATGGTTCAGCACAAGGTAACACATGGGGTTGCGGGGTGGGCAAAAATCTCAGGCAGCAAAAAAATCCTCAGCCCAGCCCCTTAGGTCTGCACAACCTGTCACCCCCACCAAGCTGAAAGCTCCCTCTGCACACCCCCAGGCAGACTCTCTTCTTTGCACCTCCCATGTTTCAAGGCTGAACCACTGGCACAAAAACCACATTCAAGATTAAAGCCTGCCTCAACATTAAATCCTTGTTACCCCTGATAGAAAGGAACATAGGACCATAAGAAGAGCCTGCTGAATCAGGCCAGCGGCTCATCTAGTCCAGCATTTTGTTCTCACAGCGGCCAACCAGATGGCTGTGGGAATCCCACAAGCAGGATCCGAACACAAGAGCCCTCTCCCCTCCTGCGGTTTCCAGCAACTGTCATTCAGAAGCATTTTATGCCCCAGAACATGGAGGCAGAGCACATCCATCCTGGCTAGTAGCCACCCATAGACTTGAGTTTGTCCAATCCTCTTTTAAAACCAACCAAGTTGGTGGCCACTGCTGCTTCCTGTGGGAGGGAGTTCCACAGTTTATCTACGTGCCGCACGAAGATGTAAACGTGGGTGTCCTATTTACCTGCAGAAGGACCTTCACGCACTGAGGCTGGCAAGCGATGGTGGATAAATGCAGGGCAGTGCTGCCTAGAAAGACAGAAGGAAGGAGAAGTCAAAATATGACAAACGGTGGCGGAAAGGGAAGAGCCAGGCCTTTTCTTCCAGGGGAGGCTGGGTGTGCCGTTGTTGAGACTCTGCTGGAGCAGATTCAGAAACAAAGTGGTAACTCTGCCCTTGATGCTTCAAAAGCACTTGGTGCTTACTTGTGGATTGAATCAAAGGCAGCAAAGGAGAGTGCTTTGCAACAGCCACTCTCCACTTTGCTAGGCACTCGCAGACCCACCAAGCCAAATTCCCCTTCCCTGGCTGAGAGGCTGGACAGACAGTCTGTTTTTAAGGCCCGTGACCCATCTAGTCCAGGATCCTGTTCTCACAGTGGCCAAGCACCCTCTCCAGAGTGCACAAGAGCCCTCTCCCTGCCTTGTTCCCTGCAACTAGGGTTCAGAAGCTTTGCTGCCTCTGACTGCATTCCCATTGTGGCTGGTAGCCATTGAGAGCCCTGTAAAGAAACATCAAAACGGATTGAAAAGCAACATGGTTTTGGAACAACTATACTGTATCCCACTTCTTATCCAACGATGTTCTCAAGAATATGAGATTGTGTGGGTTTTTAATCTTGTGGGAGGGTGGTAAGCACACTCGCTCCCCTGTTACAGAATCGCTCCCCCTATGACACCTACCATCGTCATTCTTATCATTAACATCAGCCCCATGAGACAGCAGGATGGTGAGGCATTCCGTGAGGCCCTTGGAGGCCGCCAGGTGGAATCTGCAAGGAAGAGGAAAAAGCAGGATCTTGACAAGAAATATTTTCCGGATGTCTCGTAAACTAAAAGTACCCCAGTGGGTAGCTCAGCCAGAAGAGCGTGAGACTCTTGATTTCAGGGTTGTGGGTTTGAGCCCCACTCTGGGCAAAAGATTCCTATATTGCAGGGAGTTGGACAAGATCATCCTTGTGGTCCCTTCCAACTCTACTGATCTTTGAGCAGAGCTCAAATGACCATTTTTTGATATACGGGGTGGTTTTGTTTCTTCATGCGATCAGATTGCCGTTCAGTGCCATCGGCATATGAAAATGTCTGGCTCATTTAAGGCTATGTAGAACATTTATTCTCAACAAGTGAGGAACTCACAGGTGGAGAATACTTTTATTTTGTATGGATCTTTATTATTTGTAAAGGGAATCTTTGTTATGAGTTAATACTTTATTATCCCTTTGGAGCTGCGCTAGATCTTTGGTACTTTTGCCCTTCTGGGCTGTGACGTTTTATGGTTTAAATCTTTGGTTATTTTTCTTGTTGTATTTTTGTTATGTTTGAACTTTTGTTCATTAATAAATCAATAAAAAAGAAAAAGCAGGATCCTGAACCAGGCAGAGCCATTCTTGGTTCCCCTCTCACCCCCCCCCCCAAATCCATCATCAGCTTTAGACAGTGAAATAAATCATCACCAGCAATGCAATCTGCTAAAACTTCTCCACCTCAGGCTCCTAATCACTTCAGTTTTCACCAAGCATCAATTTAGTTGGCTAATCATACTATGATCAGGTGTCAACACTGAAAGCAGCTGTTTCCTTGGATCCAGAGGCATGTGCTTATTAGCCCACAGAAACAAATTTGCATGTGCTAAATATATAAGTACAGTGCAAATTCAGGACGTAAATGTTGCAGGAAGCCAGCTGCCTAATTTCCCCTCCAGGTCACCTCCTTCCACCCCTCCTCCACCCCTCCCAATTAACCTCCGTCTCCAGGGCTCAGTGGTAGGTGGGAGTGCAGGGGAAGAATCACCAGGGCTGTATGCCCTGTGACATCATCAGGGGCTGCCCCTAGGTCTCAAGGTTTGGGCCCTGAAATCTCAGGGTCTGGGGTGCTCCTCACCCAGCAACCCTACCCAAGAGACCGCCTTGTCCTTTGCAGAGCCTGCGAACAAGAGGGATTATGGGGCAGGGAAAACTTACGTACGCAGATTGCCCCAGGGCATTCAGTTTGGTGGCTTTGGCTGTCTTCTTGGAAGCGAGGACGGATACGCGCCCCACGTCGCCTTTCTCAACAGCGTCAAAAAGCTTCTGGTCATGCTTGTTCCAGCTCTCTACCTGGTTGTCATGAGATAAGGAAAGCAGCCATTTAGTGTTGGAGACTTACCATGGAGCTGTTCTGTGCCAGAAGAGAGACCTGCTCCACTGAAATGAGCAAGGGTGAAAGTAAGCACAGATGTTGGCCATTCTGGAGGACTGGAATCGAGTCATAGAACTGTAGGGACCCCAAGGATCATCTAGTCCAACCCATCGCGATGCAGGAACCACAGCTCATCAATTTATAACCCTTTACAAATGAAAAGCCATAGCATCGCATTATTAAAATATAAATACAGTGGTGCCTCGGGTTAACAACTTAATTTGTTCCAGAGGTCCATTCTTAACCTGAAACCGTTCTTAACCTGAGGTGTGCTTGAGAACCAAGGTATGACTGTATAAGCCAACATTAGTCATACTCAAGAGTAGACACATTAAAATCACTGTCGTCCTGATTTCAAGAGGTCTGCTCTAAGAATGATAGGGAATCTGACCTCTTAATCCTGACTACCGGTTGTATAACACCTGCTTATCAACCTCCCAAACAATCCTTGAAACTGTTGTTCAGTGAAGAGATAGGACCTGTGATTTCTCGACCACGTTCCCATCTCAACAGCATTACAATTCCCTGAAAATCGGGAATTATTCTTAAGCCAGTTAAACTTGAAGAAAATGTCTTAATCAAAACATTTCCTCTGATGACAGCTTGCACTTTAAGTTAATGAATGTTATCTGGGGAAATACAAAAACATTGAGGAAGAACTTTCTGAAGGTAAGAGCCCTTGGAAGTTGGTAGTTTCTCCTTCACTGGAGGTTTTTTTAAAGAGAGGTGGGTGATTTGGGATTACAGTGGTACCTCGGGTTACAGATGCTTCAGGTTACAGACGCTTCAGGTTACAGACTCTGCTAACCCAGAAATAGTACCTCGGGTTAAGAACTTTGCTTCAGGATGAGAACAGAAATTGTGCAGCGGCGGCACAGTGGCAGGCCCCATTAGCTAAAGTGGCACCTCAGGTTAAGAACAGTTTCAGGTTAAGAGCGGACCTCCAGAATGAGTTAAGTTCTTAACCCGAGGTACCACTGTATAGCTGTGATTCCTGCATTGCAGGGATCTAGTTCAGTGACCTTTGGGGATCCCTTCCAACTCTACAATTCTGTGTTTAAGTAAAATGAATGGAAATGGCTACATTAAAGGCATAAGGCATAGCTGTCAATGTTTCCCCTTTTTGAAGGGACATTCCCTTATTCTGAATAGGATTCCTCGCAAGAAAAGGGAAAAGTTGACAGCTATGGCATAAGGTATATCATACAGTGATAGAATGTTGTTGTTGTTGTCAGGAGGAATACCCTCCAAAAAATTCTAGTAATCAGGGAAGACAGGAGATCCCTTCTGATCTAGAGGAAGATCTAGGGAGAGCCATGGACTCCACGTTGCTTAGTAACCGCCATTCAAGCCAGTAATAAAAGACGAAAGAGCCTCAAAGCTGGAATGCGGAATGTGGAAAATGTTATTTTTATTTCATCGCCTGGCTCCATCCCACACAGGACAGGTGGCCGACGGCCATTCTCCTTTCTCCCATGACAGCCATTCTTTTTGCAACATCACACGCTGCCTCCAAGCGGCTTGGCAAATTTCCCAGAAAATATATACTGTAGTTAATTGCCCTGGAATAAGTTGCCTTGGGAAAGCGCAGGTCTAAAAAAAAAAAAAAAAAAAAAAAGGTGGCATGAAGCTGTTCAGGAGGCAACAGGGATTCAGGCAGCAGTGCAAAGATAGCCTTTGTTGAGATGGATATAGAGATCTAGGCATTCACAGGCAGCCTCTAGCTCATTTCTTTCCAAGGAAAACAGGGCTCCAGTCTGGCAAAACTTAAAAAGGGGTTCAATGACACACACACACACACACATCCCTAAAGGTAAGAAGAGAGGGAGATTCAGGATAGAGCCCCTTCTGCCAAAGATAACTGAATTGCAAAGTTGGCAGAGACCCCCAAGGGCCATCTAGTCTAACCCCCTGCAACGCAGGAATCACAGCTAAAGAATCCCGGACAGAACACCGTTCTCCAATGAAGGAGAATCCATATATATAAAAGGCAAAACCCTGCAGCTGCCCGGGCAGGAAGTCAAGCCAAAGAAAAAAAATTAAGGCTTTCTTTTGGGGTGTCGTGCTTTTGGTTAAAAGGTTCACTTGTCCCTTCAGTTTGGGGATTTTTATTTTAAGCAGATCTGTTTCAGCAGCTCCGTGAAGATGGGCAAATAATGTGCTTGGAGACAATCCTGTTCTGAATGCCGTTGCTGACGGAGCAACACGCCCAGAGTTTGCGGAGGGCAACATTTCACAAGGGCCACACACCCCGCTGTTGCTTAAGTTCTAATTACGCTGGGGAAACACAGTCCTCCTACAAGATACAGCTGGGACCTTTCACTCTCAGTTCTCTCCATTCCCAGAAAGGCAAAGGGGAAGTCTGCTTTCGTTAGACAATTATGACTATTAATAGATTTGCTTTCTCTCTCTCTCTTTTTTTATGTAAAGTTTTAATTTCATTTTATAATGAATATAAAACAGGGAGAAGAGTTATAAGAACAGGTGAAAATTAAAAGGAAAAAACAAAAGCGTAAAACAAGCACCTAGAATGATGAATTAGAATGAATAAAATAGCAAAGTAAAGAATATCAGGGCTATCTGATTTTGATCACGTCTACTTCCATATTTGTCAGGCTTGTGTTGAGGGTTGCCTTGAAAATGCTGGCTCTGTTGCATATATAACTAAAGAATGCCAAATCATATAAAATGTGCTTGAAGAGCTCTAGTGCTTGTAAAAAACCCCCCCTCAATTTCTAAGTCATTTTCTCCACTATAGCTCCTATGCATTTGCTTTCAACCTGCCATTTCCTCCAGGGCAGTGGTGGCCAAACTCGGCCCTCCAGATGTTTTGGAACTACCATTCCGATCATCCCTGACCTCTGGTTCTGCTAGCTAGGGATGATGGGAGTTGTAGTCCCAGAACATCTGGAGGGCCGAGTTTGGCCACCACTGCTCCAGGGGAATCAGGATAGCGTGCAGAGCTCCCCCTGCTTTTGTCTTCACAACAACCCTGTGAAGCTGAGAGGAAGCAGCTAGCCCAAAGTCACCTAGTAAAGTTTTGTAGCTGAGTGGGAGTTTGAACCCAAGTCTCCCAGTACTCTAACCATTGCACCACAACTGCTCTTGCTAAGCTGCAAGGTTCCTGAGAACTTATCCCAGCTGTTTTGCTTCCCCACAGAAATGCCCACCTGCTGAATTTTTGCCTGTAAACACAGCTGTTTAAGGTATGGGGCCTTGCAAGAACAAAAAAATGCATAAGGCAGATACAGAGAAAGGCTAGGGTGATGTACCTTCTGGAGAAGAGAAGGTTTTAGATTGGTGCTGCTTGTCATTTCAGGCAGCTGTGGGGCAGACAGAGAATCTGCGCTGGCTTAAATTCTGCCTTCTCCCCAGCTCTCTTTAAAGGCACAGGAGCCAGGTCCTCTTTCAAACCAG
Source organism: Podarcis raffonei (assembly GCF_027172205.1). Lineage (NCBI taxonomy): Eukaryota > Metazoa > Chordata > Lepidosauria > Squamata > Lacertidae > Podarcis > Podarcis raffonei. The sequence continues at coordinate 16,153,029 of NC_070617.1, forward strand.
GCCACCGCTATTCAGGGTGAAATTATAAGATATTTTCCTCTAGAGAAATGTTAGCATGCACCGACATTTCATAACTGCTCTTCCAGTTCTTAAAAAAAAAAATGCACAACAGATATCGTAAATTCTAGGAACCATAAGCAGGAAATGCAATTTGGGCAACCAAAGGATTCCTGAGCATGTGTAGAGAGCTCTCCGTCGTGATCAAAAAACACAAGCAGTTGGTGCCCATTTGGGATCCAGGATAAAGATGTTCTGAGAGAAGACTTTGTAGTCTTCTTGAACCCTTCAGTCTCTGCTGTCTAAGTCATTGGACAGGTCCCTTGGTTTCAATAATAAAATTTTGGTAAGATGTGCAGATGTCAAAAAGTGAAGGAATGTGCCTTCGCAGGGCTGATGATCACCCGATTTTATTTTGTCTCCCCATGCAAAGAACAAGATCAGCCCAGAGAGCTGACGTCAGAGCAGTAGATAAGCTGCCATGACCAGGCCTGTTTGTCAGGCCTCGAAGTCACTTTGCTCAGGGCCAATTTCATGCTAAACGCAAGTCGTCCCCAGGAGTGGATACACCCCAAAGGCAGGATGGAGCAAGACTGAGCAAAGCCTCATGTCAAGAAAGGAATTCATGCTGAGACTTCCAGTTGGTCATGCTTTGCTTTGAACTGAGTGTGTGTGTCAGCCTTCCCATCGTGGCCTCACCTGAGCTGGGACTTGTTATTGATTGATTGATTGATTGATTGATTGCATTTATAAGCTACCTTTTCTCCCTCGAAGGAGCTCAAGGTGGCTTAGCTGGTTCTGCCCCTTCTCATTTATTCCCCACAACAACCCTGCGAGGTGGGTTAGGCTGAGAGAAAGTGTGACTGGCTCAAAGTCACCGAGCGAGCTCCATGGCCAAGTGAGGTTTTGAACCCTGGTCTCTCAGGTCCTAGTCTGACGCTCTAATCACAACACCACACTGGCACAAGGACTCAGATCAAGATCCTGTGGAATGAAGAACAGTGCGTCTGAACACGTGCAGAGTGCCTTTCATGCACCACCTATCTCCAGCCTGCTCCTAGGAATCTGGGAAAACGACTTGCCGTCATATATCCCCAATGTTCTGCACAGACAAGAGCAATGGTTTGCCCTGAAAGATACCTCAGGCCTCTGTGAAGTAAGGTTGCTAACTGACCAGGAAGAACTACAAAAGCAGACATGCTTGCTCTTAAAGGCACAAGAGCAACTTAATCAGGATAAACCACCCAGTAAAGTTTTTTATTATTATTTGTCGCATGGAGACAGACACAATTACCTATTATTATAGTAATATCATCATCAGGCCAAGTGGCCCTTTAAGGAACAGGAATTGATTAAAACGTTGGCAACCTGAATGGAGCCTCTTTTTAAATGAACAAGAAAAGTGTGACACTGTGCTTTATTGGAAACAGCCACCCACACGTTGCACGTTGTTATATTATTAAATGCATGGCCTGTTTATGCAGCCAGGAGTTATTGGCTCCACAAACCAGACGCCCTGTCCTCTGCTGATATCCCTGGAAACAATAAAAGGAGACTGGCCAAGTAGTTTTTGAGAGAGGTTGTCACTGGTTTGTCCTGAAGGACACTGGTGCCTCAGCGGGAGAAACTGGTTTACAAACGCAACTCGTGTCTAGAGCTGTCAAGTCAGGAGCATCCTAGACCCTGAATTGCAGGGCCCAGCCCAGCTCTTTTCCTCCCTCCGCACTTCCATCACTGAGCCTTGGAGATGGAGGTTAATTGGGAGAGGGGAGCCGAGGACAGCAGACCCTCCCAGAGTGTCTCTGCTACAATTGGCAGCCGGGTCCTGCCAGGCTGAATCTTGCATGCTGCCTGCACAATCCCAGGTTCAGACAGACCTTGATCCTTTCTCTTCCCATCTCTGCATGATTCTGTCATTATTCTAGACTTGGAAAGAGGGCAGAGGCTGGTGGCTTACCCAATCTGGACCTTCTAGATCAAACCTTTTTTGGGGGGGCAGGGGCGCCCCTTTGATCCATAAACTCATCTCCAATGCCTACCACCCTACCCTATCAAAAGCATTATTTGCACGACCCACTAAGGAAGATAATAATACAATAAAATTCTAAATAGTAGCAGTTAGTTGTGCTTTTACTCAAAACCCAATTCAAACTATTGAGTTTAAGTAAGTCAGTCAGTTAACCCCACAGTCTCCCACTGGTTCATCCAAAGGTTTGCATAGTCCTCACTCACCAATCGGCAAACGCTGCCCCACAGAAACTAGCCTCCGGGTTGGCGAAACTTACAGCTAGGGTGGCAGCAGCTTATGCCCCTGCTGCAAAAAGAGGTCAAGAGAAGCCGCCATTTGGCATAACATTCAAATGGGTTAATTTGTATGCATAGCGATGCAGATATAGATAATGACTATATAAATATAAATATAGAGATAATTAAAAGAAATGCAATACAGTGGTACCTCAGGTTAAGTACTTAATTCGTTCTGGAGGTCCGTACTTAACCTGAAGCACCGCTTTAGCTAATGGGGCCTCCTGCTGCCGCCGGGCTGCCAGAGCACGATTTCTGTTCTCATCCTGAAGCAAAGTTCTTAACCTGAAGCACTATTTCTGGGTTAGCGGAGTCTGTAACCTGAAGCGTATGTAACCTGAAGCGTATGTAACCCGAGGTACCACTATACTTCTCCCCATAGTACCAGTGTGGTGTAGTGGATAGGGTGTTGGACTATGATCTGGGAGACCAGGGTTCAAATTCCTATTTGGCCATGAAGCTCACTGGGTGACCTTGGGCCAGTCACACACTCTCAGCCTAACCGACCTCACAGGGTTGTTGTGAGGATTACATGAGGAAGAAAAGAACTATGTACTGTACACCCATTTGAACTCCATGAAGGAGAGATGGGTTATAAATGTAATAATAAGTAAACAGTGGGAAAGGCTGCACTCAGTGATCTGTATGCTTGCCTACTCAGGCTGCTGTTCTCCAGGTGCTGCTAACAAGCACCACAACTACCTGCTCTTCTTTTCTAAGGTTCTTCAAGCCAGACTTGGCCTGGACAGACCTTCAAGTGGAGGATTCATTGAAATGGAGGGCAAGTTGGACACATGGCCATTTTCCTTACGTCTTGTTGCTGAACAACATGTGCATGCGGGATGGGTGTTTGTTCTATGATAGTCTTAAAGGAAACGTACTCTGCCCATGCTCAGGAGTACTCTTTGTTTTGCCACCTGCCTATTCCACACAAACTTTTATTTCCAAAATGAGAGCCACTTGCAAGCTATCGGAAACGGAGATTAATAACCGAGCAGCGCTCGGAACTCACCGCCACTTGATTGCTGGAACAGGAGAACATCTTCTTCATTGCTGCAGCAGCTGCTCCTGCTTTCTGCCGTCTCCAAACACGAGTGAGATGAACCACATTCAAACCATCTCCGAGAAGAGGCCCGTGGTCAGGAGGAGAGGAGTCCGTCTGCTCAGCCCAGGCGTCAGGCCTGGATGAGAAAAAGAGGAACCAGCAGAGACATCCATGGAGCTGGAGCCCCAGAGAAGCTCCTGGCTGGCTGCTGCTGGAGCCCAAAGAGGTGTCTGGCGGCGTCCAGGGAGCGTTTGCAAGCAAAGCCCTGTCGGCCCGCAGGCCTCACCGCACGAAACCTTGGTGCCCACCCCCAGCACACCTGTTTCACAGTCCCAGGTCTGGACTTGCCTGAGAGAGAGACGCTCTTTGCTAATCTCGCTTGTCTCCTGACTTTAAAAGGACGGAGGTTCCCGCCCCGCCCTCTCCCTCGAAATGATGGGTGATTTTTTCTTCTTCTCACGTTCCGTCACCAAAGAGGCAAAAGCCGGAGCCCTTCAATGATAGCTTGTTTACCTTTGGGCAACTCGCAAATGATAGAAGCCACCCTTCCTCCAAGAAGCTCAGCTGCGTCAATGAGTTTCCCACCCAGCTCCGCTTCCGTTCGCACAACAACCCTGCAAAGGAGGCTGAGAGAATAGTGCGTGGCCTAAGGCCGCCAACGAGCCTTGCGGCTAAGCTGAAGTGTTTGAATTTGGGCCTTCTCCACCCTAGTCCAAAATCCTGCTCATTTTCACTGTGTGTTGATGTTCTCTGACTGTATTTACAGACCTATTTCCCCACTTCCCCACTTCCTATCACTGTCTCAATTTTTCACTCGGTTTCTTAAAAGACAGGTGCCAGGCCTGTCAGGGAACCAGGCCTTTAGATGAAAACTCAGCCTGCTAATCCCAAACATGTTCCATCTGCCCATGATCAGAGACACTATTTCTTTTGACTGGTACAATTCCTTCACATTATATTATTATTATTATTAATTAATAGATCTCAAGGCAGTTCACAGCGTAAAAATACAAGTTCAACATACATAATAATACAAGAACAAAGCAAACCAATAATGCCCCCTCCCACAGAGACAAATCCTAGCAGGAATAACGATTTCTAAAGCCAAATCCTGGAAAGTAGAATCTCCAAGTTTCTTTTCCTGAGCTGAGCACCTGAATGGCCAAACCTGTTGGATTTCTGCCTGCTATATTTCTATTACAGGATAAAGGTACCCCTGCCCGAAGGCCAGTCGTGTCCGACTCTAGGGTTGTGCGCCCATCTCACTTAAGAGGCCAGGTCCAGCGCTGTCTGGAGACACTTCTGGGTCACGTGGCCAGCATGACGAAGCTGCTCTGGCGAGCCGGCACCAGCGCAGCACACGGAAATGCCGTTTACCTTCCCGCTATAAAGCGGTACCTATTTATCTACTTGCACTTTAGGGGTGCTTTCGAACTGCTAGGTGGGCAGGAGCTGGGACCGCAGACAGGAGCTCACCCCGCCGTGGGGATTCGAACCGCCGACCATGCAATCGGCAAGCCCTAGGCGCTGAGGATTTACCCACAGCGCCACCCGCGTTCCATTACAGGATAGTTTCCTGTAATAGAAATATAGCAGGCAGAAATCAAACAGGTCTGGCCACTGATTTCTGTGTTTGTTACATTAGTTAGTGACTTCTCTCTCAGAGTGTCCCAAAATGACTTACAGCAAAAGAACATATAATAAAAATATAAAAGCACAGCTAAGTAGATAAATGGATCAGGACTTCCTGATCCCACCCTACTAAAAGAGGCCATGAAATTAAGGGCCAAAAATCTGCTTGAATATATAAGTCTCTGCCAGGTTCCTAAAAACAGATAAAGGCAATGCCAAGGGTGTCTTCCAGGAGAGAGCATTCCACAAGTTGGGGGGAGGTCACCACTGATAAGACCCTGTCCTCGTGTTGCAACCCTATGGCTCTTTCAAGGAGGGGGCACGTGGAGATGATGATCATAGGATGCTGGTTGGTTCGCATGCGAAGAGGTGGTCCTTGAGATCTTGAGCAACATAAGGCTTTATAGGTCAAAACCAGCACTTCAAACTGAGCCCAGAAACAAATTGTTAGCCCGTGCAGTTGTTCCAGGGCTGATGTTTATATGTTCAGACTGCCCTGCTCCAGTCAACAATCTGGCAACCAAATGCTGCAGCAGCTGGATTTTCTGAACCACCTTCAAAGGCAGCCACATATACAAAGCACCACAGTAGTCTAACTTAAGGGTTGTCACCACCAAGCTACATGCCTGCTCCTTCAGAGAGAGTGCAACACCCACCAAGAGCAGGCCATACCCTATTCGTCCGGTCTAGGGAATGACCCACTAAAAGTGCCTCCTTCTTGACTGAATGGTCTGGGCATAGCAATCAAAAACATCTGGCGGACACCAAACTGGCTAGCCTTGGAATAGCCAATAAGCATAAGGGGGACCAGTGATGACACACACACCCATTGGACAAACCAGTAAATAATGGGGTAAGTCTTCAGGCCCATTGCCTCCACGAGGGCCTGGGGGAACCCTGAAGTTTCCAGAAGTTTTTAACGCAACACTAAGGGCACAACAACAACTCCTTACCCCAGAACAATCCAATGAGGACGGAGCACACTCAGTAGCCACAGGCAGGGGGAATGCAAGGGAGAGGGAAGAGCGGGGTCCTCTGACTGGCTGGCTGAGACCTAGCACTCCGGCTAGGAGGAGGCTATGCTGCAACATTCTGTTGCAGGTTGCAATTGTCTAAAGCAGGGGTTGTCAGCTTGGTCCCTACTGCCCACTAGAGGGCGTTTCAGGATTCTAGGTGGGCGGTAGGGGGTTCTACAGCACAAGCTGACTCCTCCTTCCATCAAGCACTGGTGGACGGTAAGGAAATTTTACCATCAAGAAAGATGCATTAGTGGGCGGTAGGTATAAAAAGGTTGACTACCCCTGGTCTAAAGCTTTGGCAAATTCTGTGCCGAGATCTCAAAAGCCAGCCAGTATGCATCTAAATATATGTGTTAATTTTGCCTTGTGGGGTGAGGCAATGAGCAATGCAGGCAGGGCCGTCTTTACCCGGGGGTGCAAGGGGTGCGGGGCACCCAGGCGCCGAATTCTGGGGGATGCCAGGCGCCCGCAGCTGAAGCCGCCTAAGCTCTTAACTATCTACCTGTTATGAAATAATAAATAATTTTGATCAAGCTAGAAAAACAAAATACATATATACATAGGTATTACCAAAATGTATACCTACTGTTTTCCTAAAGGGCTTTTGACTTTGTGCACTCATTTACGAAAGATGCCCCACACCGTGCCAGCGGTGGTGCTTGTCATTCTTAACAGCGGTGCTAAATGAACAAATAAAAAAGTTTGGTACTTTTCCCTCCCTTCTTTTGTAAACAAGAGATAAGGCATAAGTGTGGTGTCTGACACAAGCATAATAAAAATTAATTTGGGGGCTAAACTAAATTTGGGGGCGCGGGGCGGATCTTTGCACCCCAGCGGCGCATATGCTAAAGACTCCCCTGAATGCAGGGCACTTTTTCTCCCCACTTAATGACAACTTCATTCAGGCACCCCTTGGAGGCTTGAATGTTATGAAAACGCTTCTCCAATGCATTTTTCAAGCATGCCTTGCTCGTCACCATAGGGACTAGGAACTTGGTTTTCTTTACTTCTTTTTTTTTTAAGCTATTGGGGCTTCTCTGGAAGTCTAACCACATGCTGCAGTTTCAGTTGTGGCATATGCACAGCCCGCCCTCCGAAACAAGCACAAAAGCCATCCAACCATCTCCTCCTGGCTGGAATGCACTGGAGGCGTCTGTGGCAGATTATCTGTCTGGAGCATCACAGCCAGAGGCAATTCTTTCAGCAGAGCTAAATGTCGCAAAGAAAATGGTGAATCAGTTCCCTGCTAACACCCAACTTGGGTGGCTGGAGGAAGCGTTTGCAGGTTCCAAGATGGTGTACATTATTCTCCCCCTCCTCATTTAATCCCCACAACAACCCTGTGAGGTAGGTTAGGCTGAGAGGCAGTGACTGAGCTCAAAGGCACCCAGTGAGCTTCATGATGGCCGAGTGAGGATTTGAACTCTGGTCTTTTCTAGGTCCTAGTCCAATACTTTAACCACTACACCACATTTGACGGTGTCTTCAGTGGAGTTCTCAACTCTTCCCTGTATGAGAGGCAACGAAAGCTTCGCCTGACACAATTCCTCCTACTCACAGCTACACAAAAGCCTTGGTAGGCCGACCCAATGACAAGTCTCCTTGTTCCATTAGAATATGCTTTTAGCCACCAGAAACAAAACTCGGCTGAAATTTTGATTAACGATCACCCCCAGAAGTGGCGAATCTAAGTCAGCTTGTGAATATCTTACATGTGTGAGGGAAACTGAGGCAACTGGCTACTCTGTGGTAGCCCAGAGGCACTCTGCAGAGACTCAGCTAGGCCCATTCTTCTCTCAGGCGATTTTGTTGCAAGCCCCCCAGCATCGAAGCACGGCTGAGGGATAATGCAGCTTTCTCCTTTCTCCTTGGGAAGCGGTCTTTCTGCAAAGCCCCTTCGATAAGAGCAGCAGAGGTTTCCCAGAATGCCTTGCTTCTTGTCCAGGGTCCTGCCAGCCACGTCAGGCCTGACTCAAAGTTCCCTCTACGCCTGCTGCTGGTTTGCATCACAAAGAAAGCTTGGTGTGCCAGAGAAGATAAATAACCGAGCAAAGAGTTCAAACAACCCCACGTGAAGAGAGGCCAGGACTTTCTACTCCCCGCCCTCCTCCTCCTCCAAGAGAAACCCTGCCCCACCCCATCTAAATGAGGGGCTGTCCACCATCACACAAGGCGTGGTTAGAACATTCTCAGCTCTGCCAATTAATCCTTTTTTCTCATTTCCCCAAGGAAGGAAGGGACAGACACCAGCCTGGACTCGGGAGAGACAGGCATCGATGCCAGTGAAGTCCCCTGTTTCTCAAAGGGGAAGACTGAAGGACCTGGGAGCTCAACCGCTTTGCTCTCTTCATCGGCTGAGTCCGGGAGGCTCTGGAAGAATGGACTTTGGGTTCTTCAAGGCTACTTTTCAAGCTTCCCCGCTGTGCAAACCAACCTTCGCAGCCTGGGAGAATTCGACGGCCGGCTCCTCTCTGCTCTGGCTATGCAAACAAGCCATGGCAATCAGTTTTCGGCAGGTTTTGACGGATGACGTTTTCTCCAGCCGTGAGAGAAGCAGCACGTGCCACGCCTGACCGGCGCAAGGGTCCCAGCCACGGCGGCAACGCAGGATTTCAGCCAATCTCAAAGATGCAGGCAAGCGGACTCCGGGAGCCTGAGCGGAACAGCAGCCTCGCGGATCCCAGAATTGGGAACTGGTCGTTGATGGGAGGTTTCGACCTCGTGGGGGATGGCAGTGCCTTGACCTCATCGCCAGACATCTCGTTTGGCCTGCAAATGTTCATCGCTTTCATCTATTCGGTGGTCTGCTCAGTAGGACTTCTGGGGAATGGGCTCGTGATGTACTTGATCTGGACCCACAAGGGCAGGCCCACCCCGGTCATCAACATTTTCGTCTTTGGCTTAGCGGTGGCTGACTTCCAGCTCTCTTTGACCCTTCCCTTTTGGGCCACGGAAATCGCCTTGGACTACAAGTGGCCCTTTGGGCAGGCCATGTGCAAGACTGTCCCCTCCCTCACCACCCTCAGTGTCCACGCCAACGTGTTCTTGCTGACTGCCATGAGTGTCACGCGCTACTGGTCCGTGGCTTCGGCCCTCAAGGACGGGTCGAGGATGACCCCCCGCGTGGCTCAATGCATCACTGTGGCTCTCTGGGCCTTGGCTCTGGTGGCCACCATGCCTGTACCAATCTACACAAAAGTGGTGGAATACGGCGGCATGAAACTGTGCTTCTACAAGTTCCCCACCACTCGTCTCTTGGGCGTCTACCACCTCCAGAAGGTAGTGTTCACCTTCGTGGTCCCACTGGTGGTCATCTTGACGTCTTACCTCCTCCTCCTGAAGCTCCTCAAGGCCCACCAAGTCCAAGGCAGCAATCCGAACCGGCAGAACCAGGTTGCCACCACCGTCCAGTTGGTGGTCGGATGTTTCTTTGTCTGCTGGCTCCCCAAACAGGCGATCACTCTTTGGGGGGCTCTGGTCCAATTCGAAGTGGTGTCCAGGGGGGATGCCTTTTACTTCCTCCACAATTACATCTTCCCCCTGGCTACCTGCTTGGCTCACAGCAGCAGTTGCCTGAATCCTGTCCTTTACTGCTTGATGCGCCAGGAGTTCCGGGAAGCCACAAAGGAGATCTTCCAGAGGCTGTCTTCTGCGGCTTCTTCCTACCAGTACTTTTCCTCCCGCAAGACTTGGGAGGACGGTGTGTTGGTGGCTCTGCCCCGTACCCCGTCTCGGAACCCCAGCAAGATCTCTCACAGTGAAGAGAAGGAAGACTCTACCCTCTCCACCATCTTGGAGCCGAGAGCCAAGGAGCCAAACGCAGTCACCGAAGTGGAGTTGATCCCTGGGGTAGAAATGCTCATGTGACCCTCTGCAAGTTGGAGGAAACACTTGAATTACTGAAGGACCCCGGGGCAAAGATTCCTGGATGCCAAGGAAAACCGGTTCGTGATCATTTTCTGACCTGACAGAAAAGTTTTGTTATCATAGAACTAGAGGGGGCTTCTTTGAGCTGGGGGTCTCCAGAACTGACCCCCCCCAAAGGATCTGTGGCCAGTGCTCAGCCTTGGCACCTATGACGCCATAACAGAGCTCCCTTGACCATATGCAGAGGGCGTTCTTGCTACTATGCATCTGTGGTTAAAAGAAAGGACTTCTATGATAGTTAGGCAGGATTGAGCCCCTGCACCTACCTGCTTAGAACTAATCATGAGAAATGGAGGTCAGAAAGATACCTTGAGATCCCCCCCCCCTCAGGGTCATCATCTATGGCCAGATTAGTTATGTCAAATTCCTCATTCTGTAGCATTTCACGCCAGAAATTGGCCAAAGAGATTCTTATGAGTTTACAAGGGGAGGAAGTAAGCTGAATGTCAGAGATCCTTCTAACCCCTGTTAAAATATAAGCCAGGCTAGTTTTCTGTGATGATTTGATAGCCTGGGTGATGGGCGCTTTAGAGAAACAAAGGGTGTCTGTGTGAGACAGCAGCTTGGAAATTGTTAGGCCAAAGCCTGAGTTTAGAGTTGAGTTGCAGTGATGTGACCTAAAAGGAAAGCAGCAAGATGGAGTCAAAGAAATGTTTGAGTGCAATGTTTGATTTCTGTATGAAGCCAAGGTTGCGGCTATGTGAGAAACAAGACCCTTTTCGGGTCTTGTGATCCCCTCCATCTAGGCTCAGGCTGTATATGTGTAAATAAACCATATATTCTAAAGACACCACAGTCTCTTCTGTGCCTCATTTCCAAAGGAAACACAAAACCTGGAACCCCTGGAATCTCTCACTGCTCAGAAATTGGGGTGATGGGCAACAATATTATAATGCTTCCCACCATGGGCAGTAAAACTGGATGTGGGGAATCTGTGAACAGAGGTCCTGACTTTTAAAATTATTGTCATTTCAAGCCAGACGGGGCCTGAGGAGTGGCAGCCGGGAGGGGGCTGTTTAACCCTTTCCACTGCACCATTTCCCTGATCTAAATGGCACCTGACACTCCTGTGGAGTTGTGGAGAGAAAAACACAGGCCCAGTTGAGGTACCCAAACATTTCCCTGAATAGCAGCTGGGTCCGGGGGGGGGGGGTCATTGACACTGGGGAAACAGCCAGCTATAAAGTTTTCCCTCACAATGTATATTTCAATTCTTCCCATCAATTAAAAAAAACAAACCCATTTATTCCCTTTGTCACTGAGAGGGTTTTGTGGTGAACAGTTGACACACCCCTTCCAAGTCGGGGGGGGGGGCTTCTTTACTCCAGTGTAGGCCCATTGAATGCTGCTAAACTTGTCTGGAGTGAACCAATTATACTCAAATGGCGTCCCTCCCCTCCCTCCTGACTCCTCAGTTATCTCCTGGAGGCAGATCCCAGGTAGATTTACCTGGAAACAAGCCCACAACAGAACTTACACCCAAGAAAGCAGGTTCAGAGCTTTAAGTGTTTCTTCCACATTCCCCTCAGCGGCTTTAATTTCCAAAGCAGCTTCTTCCTTTCTTTATCACCGTTAATCATTAATTTGGTCCCATGGAAAGAGCCCTGACTTCACCCTGGCCAAGGGCCACAGCTCAGCAGGAGAGCACCTGCTTGGCATGCAGAAGGTCCCAGGTTCAGTCCCTGCTGGCATTTCCAGGTACGACTGGCAGAGATCCTGTCTGAAATTCCAGAGAGCTGCTGCCGGTCAGTGTAGACAATGCTAAGCTAGATGGACTGACTGGGTATAAGGCTGCTTCCCATGTTCACCTCTCACAACCACCCTGAAATTCCATTTGAAAGACAGCGGAACTAAGGTCCCGAGTTGGGTATTTTCCAAGTCCTCTCTCCCAGTGAGTCCCGGGCAAGCTGTGGTGAGATTTAGAAACAAGGGGAAGGTCTACGTTTAAAATACAAATATAAGTCTCTATCTTCTGCTGAGTGAGACTCCACTGGTCCAGCTATGGGTGTAGCCAGGCTTTATGTTGTGGGGGGCAGAACAGATGTATCTGTGACGTAATTGTTCAGTTAGGTTTTTTATTTATTTACTTGATGGGGGACAGCTGTCCCCCCTGCCTATGCCCATGGGTCCAGCTAACCCCATATTGACTGCTGTAGCAAAAGCTCTCCAGACTCTCAGTCTAGACCAGGGGTCAGCAAACTTTTTCAACAGGGGGCCAGTCCACTGTTCCTCAGACCTTGGGGAGGGGGGCTGGACTATATTTTGAAGGGAAAAAATGAATGAGTTCCTATGCCCCACAAATAACCCAGAAATGCATTTTAAATAAAAGCACACATTCTACTCATGTAAAAACACACTGATTCCTGGACCGCCCATGGGCCGGATTGAGAAGGCGATTGGGTCGGTTCGGCCCCCAGGCCTTAGTTTGCCTACCCATGGTCTAGAGGGTCTTTCTTAGCCCCTCCATGGACTGTTCCCAACCTCCAGCCCTTCAGGGGCTCATAGGAGCTCCATTCCCAAACAGCTGGAGGGCACCAGGTTGGCAAATGTCTGCCCCACCATGCAAGAACAGCTGTGGGGTTCCTCTGCTTTTTAAAAAAGAGTTTTCACTTGGTGGGGTGTGAACTCAAATTTTGAACTTTTTAAGAGGTAGATAAATCAGTGCTGCAGGAAATGCGGTTTAACATTAAATATGATTTGGGGCAGAGTTGAGCAGGCACATTTATTGGCAGAGTCCACACGCAGTTATTGGCATCAAAAAATACCCAGCCTGTATCTCCATTTGGGGCCTGGCACAGGATTCAAGGAATGCTGGGAGGGTATAAGAATCTCCAACGGACATGAAAACAGGTTTCTCTTCCCCTTGACCTCCAGAATATTCTCTTATTAATTACACATTAATTACATATGAGCAAAGCAGGGTTAGCACCTTCAGCACCAAGAACAATTCAAAAGCCTATGTGTTGGGAACTTTCTACTTTCTTATTCTATGAAAGCGACTGAAATGAGATCTTAACATGTTGTCAGGTTTTCATCACATTCCGTATTCAAGTTTGCATTTATTTCAATGAAGCCTTGCCATGAAAATTGATATTCATCCCATTACTTCCAATGGGCTTCCAGGTAAGGCCCCCCAGAGTTTTCAATGGGTGTTCTTCTCCCTGTATCTGTGCAGTGGTGCTCAACACATTTTGGAGGAGGGGGCAGCGTTAAAAAAGGCACTTTTGCAGGGAGAAGGGGCAGATGGTGAGGAGAGGAGCAAAGGGCCCCCAGAAGGAAGCCTTCCTATCCAGACAGTCTCACTGTTTTCAAGAGGCAGCATGACATAGTGGTTGGAGCGTTGGGACTCCAACCTGAGAGAGACCAGGATTCAAATCCCCCACTTGGCCATAAAGCTCACTGGGTGACCTTGAAGGCCAGTCACTGCTCTTTGGCCTAACCTGCCTCACAGGGTTGTTGTGGGGGTTAAACAAGGAAGCTAGAGAGAATAACGCACACCTCTTTGAGCTCTTTGGAGAAAAAAGTTGGGCGGCAAATGCAACCAGTATATAAACATTCATTTATGAACTGCAGTCAGGCAGAAGGGAAGATCCTGCCGCCCCACAGACATTTGCCTTGGATGATGGTAGACGTCAAAACCACACCTGGCCTTCAGATTTATGGGCTGTTTTGAGTTCAAGATTTATTGGCCTGAAACGCTGTTATCAAAAGGTAAAGCGATCCCTGGGAATGGGCCAGAGACGTTCCTTGGAGGGGTGGGGAGCCATAACTTTTCCTTCCACCAACAAGAAGGGCTGCTCCCCACCGTCTCTGCTCTGCACGTGGAGCAGAAGCCTCAAGGCTCCAATGGGAGTCCATTACCTGGCGTCCAGCCATGTCTGATGTGAATATGGAAGACCTGCATGGGGCCACCTTGAAACCCTGACTTCACTCTTTTCCTCTCTCTGTCACCCATTCACCCCAACGTAAATGCAAGTACTCCATTCTCTCTGCAACAAGAAACTTTGCAGTGTGATGTAGCGGTTAAAATGCTGGACTAGGACCTGGTAGATCAGGGTTCAAATCCACCACTCAGCCACAAAGCTCACTGGGTGACATCGAAGGCCACTCACTGCCTCTTAGCCTAACCTACCTCACAGGGCTGTTGTTTTCTTGTGGGGAAGGTGGGGGATATGTATGTAGACCGCCTTAAGCTCCCTGGAGGAAAGCTGGGGTATAAATGTAATAAATAAATAAATAAATAAATCCTTTCCTTTATTTATTTATTTATTTGCATCCTGCCTTTCTCTTAGTGCAGGACCCAGGGTGACACATGGCATAAATTAAAAGTGATACTAATAAAACATGCTCTCTCTGTGTGTGTGCGCGCGTGTGTGTTTTAAATAAATAACCCTGTTAAAACCGGCGCTGAATATCATTTAACACATAAAAACACAATGCAAGTGCTCTTTTTGGGAAGTTTTTGCGCCTTTTTCACAGTTTAAATCAGTTTAATTATTACCCAAAGTCTGTTCAACACTTCAACTCAGCAGAGGCTGCCACAACAGCCAGGTTCAATTCCTTTATGTCAGAAAAGCTGACTGGGAGACCTTGGCCAGACTGCTGCCTCTTAGTCTAGCCTGCCTCACAGGGTTGCTGTGTTGACAATGTGGCGCTGGGACAATGTGGTGGCCCCACTCTCTCTTTGGATAAAAAGTACAATCATGATCCATGATTTTTAATTTTCATGGGAGTTTTTAATATATGTTCTTTGCAAGGCAGGCAGAGACTGGGCAGCATTGAGCTGTGGTGGCGTAGACATGCTGCCTAAGGAGACCTCAAGGAGAAAGGGAAACAGAAGCAGATCACTCGAATAAGCTGCCCACAACCTGTGTTGTGTATGGAGCAGTCCAGAGAAGGTCGTGACAAAGATCCATCACAGGAGAGAAATCACAGTAATAAAGTTTGGAGCAAACACAATAAATGCAAATCCGGGCTTCCTGTTTAGAGAAATTAAATTACAGGAGTCAAAAGGCGGGGCAGCAGAGATTTCTTGAGAAAACACCAGCCGCACATTTTCCATTTCCACAGTCTGTGCTGTGTTTGCGCTCCAGGTGGAGTCAGCTCCTCATTTAAAAAAAAACACATATTAGGCACAAGGAAAGTCCACCAGAGATCTCACTCTTCAGCTGCCTCAGAGACTAGGCTCCTGGGGTGAATATCCTGGTTGTGTCCCAGATTCTTTTTCCCTTTTGATTTTTAGGCTGGGCTTTTTCATTATTCCAAACTCCCCCTCTCCAATTTAGCTGTGGTTCCTTCATTGCTGGGGGGTTGGACTAGAACAGGGATGTCCAATTCCCAAGAGACTGCGATCTACTCCCACTATAAAAGCACTGGCTTTGGATTGTCATTGGATTGACAAAGGTTGTCGAGCTTATTCTGGGGAGGCTTCAGCAAAGTTGTTGAGCTTTTTCCCTTTTTCTTTTCTTTTGGTGGGATAATTTAAGAATTACGCAATCGACCAGGAATGCCCCGCGATTGACCGGTGGATCGCAATCGAGCGGTTGGACATCCCTGGACAAGACCTTTGGGATCCCTTCCAACTCTACAATTCTATGATTCAGTGGCACATCTTCCCCAACCCAGAGTCAGGGACAGGCAGGTGGAGATCAACTTTTATTATTATCAAAATTGTAGTACAACTATATCAACCCAAATGAGCCCTGTCCAGATGAGGCAAATTGCTTTGCAACATCATGACCAAAAGCTGTTCCTCAAGATACAAATGGCCCAACTCCCAGCTTCCAACTGGCCTGGCCTAATTAGCAGCAAATTGCTACCAGCAATCAAGAGTAACTTGGTTATTCTAATTACCTGCCTGCTTCTTGCTTTCCTCCCTTACTTTTGTTTGATGTAGCATTTAATTTCCTCTTTCTCTCTGACAAACATGGAAAACGGTGCCCTTTATCTTTGCAATCACCCGGGCACTGGTCTTCTATATTATCTCTCCGTTCTTCCCTTCTGTACAAACAAACACACCCCAACCAACCTCTTTCCAACTTCTGCTTATTTTTCTACTTTAAAGCAACTGATTTAACAGGTTGATTCGAGATAGCAGGTTTGGGATGCAGTGTACCTGCCTGCCACTTTGAACGGGAAGTTCGATTTTTTTGAATTCGTACCCACCACCATCCACATTCTTGGGCGACTAGTCAAATATGTATGCAACTAGATTGGGCTTATTCAGGCAGGCCTTTGGGCCCCATAAGATTAATAGTTGCTGTCAGGCTAACATTTGTTCTACAATTGTAACATACAAAGCCAGATTGAAGGCCAGGAACCTAGCAAACCTACGGAAATATAACCGTCAGGAAGGATCGACTTGGAGACTTTATCCCTGGTCCAGGCATTCAGACTGCTTCTGCCCACCAGGTGCCCTCCAGATCTTTCAAACTACAGTTCCCATCAGCCCCAGCCGGTTGCAGCCCAAAATGGCTGTGCTGACAAGGACTGACGAGAGCTATAGTCCAAAATATCTGTAGGGCGCCTGGATGAAAGCAGAAACATTCCTAGCCTGAAACACCTGCAATCCCAAACCAAGGATCATTTTGAACCCTGCTCCCCCCGCTATACACTGTTGAAAGCACTTTAGGGCTTGCTGTATTCACCTTGGCTGCAACCACGCCTTTGGCTGACTGGAAAGCCAATATAGCGCTTTATATATTAGGAGGGTGGAAGCACATCTATGAAGGCAAGCTGTATCAGGGTCCCTTTCTGCAGGTACTTCCAGAAGGGTGTGGATCAGCACCTGGCTACTAGCCCAAGTGGCTCAGCTGTGTCTCCACAGTTAGAGGGAGCAATGCTTCTGAATCCCAGTTGCTGGAAAAGGCAGATTTGCTCTTGTGCTCAGGTCCTGCTTGCTGGTTTCCCATTGGCCACTGTTGTTGGCCACTGTGAGAACAGGATGTTGGACTAGATGGGTCATTGGCCTCATCCAGCAGGGCTCTTCTTTCTTATGTCTTGGTCTTGGATGAAATTGCCATCTTAATCCCTCCCCCCGCCCCAAACTCAGCCCCCATCAAAGTCGAGACATTCTTGGTTTTGACTTCTTTAATTAGCCTTTTTTTTTCTCCTTTCGGTTTACAAGTTAAATCAACAGGAAACAATAAACCATTTTTTTCTCGTCATATAATATATATATATATTTATAAAAATCAGTCTTGAGAATTAATTTAAAAACAAAAAGTCCTTTGTAGCGATCACTCCCTCTTCTTTAATGTTTTCTATTAAGAGGTGTTATTGGTCAGCACAGCAGGATTTAATTTTTTTAAATTACCTTTACAAATAAACAACAACCCAATGTGTCTTTTTCTAAGATGTTTTGGAAAAATGGGAGTGGGGCGGGGGGAGAGAACATCCATTGAGTTTTAGAGATGGGGGGGGGATGTATTTGCCATCAGAAACGCAGCATTTGAGGAGGGAGCAGCATTTTACTGTATCAAAACTTTTGTTATCCAAAATGGGTTTTCCACACTGGATACGTACATACATACCTCTCCCTGAAATAGTTCAGGGATTTTGAGGTGTGCATGCAATTTTCTTTTTATAAGATGGGGAAGAAAAGGAAGCTCATTTACAAACTCCGTAACCACTCCTTTCAAATCATATTCACCTTGGGCAGAAAATTTTCTGCTGTGTAATCTGCTCTAGGGCTAACTCTCCATGGATCATCAAATTGGGTTGAAATCCCTGCTTGTTTCAGTGGAGTGTGTTATGGTGTAAAGTCTAGAGCTGCAGCCTAATCAAGCTAGCTCCGGGACTTCTTTAAAAAAATAATAATCCCTGGATTAAATCTCCCCCCCCCCCGACAGATATCTGTAAAGAATCCCTAGCTTTGGTACAGAAAGGAAGTCACTAGACTGAGTTAAAAATAAAATTTCCACTGCCCCTCCCCCAATATACAGCAGGGCCCAGTCTTCATTACCTGCAAACTACAGGTAACACCATAACTTGGGAAAAATTCTCCCTCCAATAACACGGCAAGCCTGGTTGGGCAGCCAGGAGGAATCGTGTCTGCTCCCCAAATGTCCTCCTCATCATTTTGAGTAGCTTTAGGGCAAAATTTAGAATCTGAGAGGCAGTCGTTCCATTTACTGTCCTCTAGGAGGCAGTGTGTCGACATATTTTTACAAAGCAGCAGAGGCTCTGCTTGGAATGTTAAGGGCCGCAATATTGTAATGCAGAATTTGCGGGTGCAATACCCTCTGGGTGTTTTGGGCTACAATTCCCAGCCTGTGCACCATGGGGCTGATGGGAATTGAAGTCCAAAATATCTGGCAGGTATCAAGTTGTCAGATGTTTGCAATATCTCAGTCTCCTGCAAACTGCAATTGTGTTAACCAGCCTTCCCGAGGCCTGTCTCGGAGCGATGAATTGTTGAGCTTTAGCAGCTTGAATCATTATAAAGATAAATCAGGGGCTTCTGGATGTATTCCCCAAAGGAAGTTCCCCTGTTTTAGCACTTGGGTCAACATTCTCTGGAACTGAAGGTCCTTGACATAGAGCGCAACCATTTACTACTGAAGCACTTTGTTTCCTGCCACCACTATGAACCCTGAAACTGTGTGTGTGTGTGTGTGTGTGTGTGTGTGTGTGTGTGTGGAACCTGCAACCGGTGTATGTGCAACCGGTTTGCCAATTTGTAATGTAGAGTGTTCCTTTAAAGAGGCATTAGAAAGTTTGTTCTTTGTGCTGTGTGTCACAGGGAGAGAGGAATGCCTTGGTAGCAGATTTGTGTGTGAGAGAGACAGAGAGAGAATGGGAAGCGGGGTAGGTAGAGTGTGTCTTATCCAGATAAAATACTGGATTCAAAGTGTGTGTGACCGGGGGGGGGGGTGGAATCCCTGATGAGGGGTTAAATCCACAACTCCAAGGACACCAGGCACACAAACCTGGTGCTGGGACACATGCAGTGTAAGAATTCTGTGGACTCATATGGACTGTCTTGGGTTGACAGACCTTCCTCCTTCCCCTTCTCAAGATGCAGAGGTTGGCCAGGAAAGCAGAAAACACTACTTCTTGCCCTGTGCACAGAGACCCATGGAGAAGCAATAAAACAAAATAAAGAATAATTTAAAACTTATTCTTTGTAAGGAGAGGGGGGCAGGCTCCACCCATTCCCAAAATAAATAAAGTTCAACTAAACAGAGGTGGGGTGGGGTTCGGAATCAGCCACATCCCAGGTATTCATGGCACCCGAACTCTCCGGGTCATCCCCCGCCCTCCCCGCAATCTGAATTGAAGAAGACGCCCTGTGGGGCAATAAGAAGGTGGTCCCCCCCCTGCCCCATCGCCCATCAATGAGGAATGATCAAGGCCACAGATCAAGCGGCGGTCCCCAGGGGAGAGCTGTGACCCAGTTCCCAGCACCTCTCCCCACTCTCAGGGCGTGGTTTCCCGCTACCCCCTCCCCTCTTACCCGCCCACAGCCCACTCCAAAGTTAGCTTGGTGTGGCCTTTCCAAGTCCCTGAAGTTCCAGGCATGGCTTTGATTGGAGGAAACCTGGAGTTTGGTTGGGGGCAGTGGTACCCCAACGTAACCCCACCCTGCCACACCATCTAGCTCTCTGAGGAGCCGCCGTCTCCGACATTCAGTTCCTGGGTGTTCTCGGCCTCCTCAGGGATGTCCTGCATCCTCTGGAAATCTGGAAACCAGGCAAAAAAGACCTTGTTATCTCAAAAGGCAGTGGTGGATAACGGCCGTTAATGAAGATCAAAAACGGTAAAGAAAAAGCAGATCGACTGTAGAATGCGGGTCTTTTCTGCAGAGACAACTTGGCTCTCACACCTGGACGTTCGCATCAGATCTTTATCTGCGTGCAAATTTGGCCGAATGTTTAGAATCTGAATCTAGAACCTCAAAATGTAATATTCATACATGTCCAAACTCAATACTGCACAGTCTACATTACTAGGGCAAAGAGCATTGATACCTTGAGAGGGAGGGGAAATCTCTCAGTTTGGTATCAGCTGCAAATCTGATGAGCATTCCTTCATCCATGTCATTTATAGAGATGTGGGACAACACCAGGTCCAAGACAGAACCTTGTATCTTAATTATTGTATTTTATTTGTTGCTCTGTGCAGGGCCACCCAAAGAACATATACCGATGGACATATGTACAGATATGGAAAATAATCAGGTAAGTAAATAAATAAGTGCTCAAAGGGTAAGGGAAAAAAGCTACAGGACCATGATGAAAAGGTACCTACAAAAGATTATACCAGCTTATGCAACAGGATACTTGGCTGGCCATGCCAATGAACCCTTGACTGCTGTTCCATTTAAAAGCAAATCCCTCTTTTATTTGATTTTATTTAAGGCATTTATATGCCACTTAATAATTAGCATTTCTAAGTGGTGTATATAAAAATAAGCCATGCAGAGAAAAAAATTCACTGTAAAGCTGAACATCACCTTCAAATGTCTGCTGGAACCAGAAAGTCCTTGTCATGCGCCTAAAGTTCAGCAAGGAGGTTCCCTGTCTAATCTCTGTTGGGAGTTCCACAGGCTTGGACCAACTGTGTGGCTTCTAGCAGTTACGACCTGTGCATCTGAGCCGTGGGGGGCCACCTGCAAAGAGCTTGGTGATTGGGCAGGGATCTGAGGGATCAGGAGGTCCTTATAATATCCTGGACCCAAGCTGTAAAGTAACGCAAGGCCCTTGAACCTGGCCTGGCGTCATATGGGTTTGGCTTCAATTTTAATCTCTCAGGAGAGCCTAAACATAGGGAAAGCTTGGCTTGCAGGGGCAGTTGGATGACATCACAGCTTGCAGCATCTCCAGAGAAAGACCTTTCATCCCTCACCTCTTGGGCTTGAAGGGGGAGAATGTGGGTGGGCAACCCCTCCTCCTTCCTCGGGGAGCACCTCCAGATCATGGTCACCCTCCTGGAGTCTACCAGGCGCACCGTGGTAAGCCATGTCATCCCGCTGACAACCGACGAAGGTCTGGTGGAAGGAGTGGCTGCCAGGAGAGAGCAGGTCGCCTCCTCGGCTCTGCTGTCAGAAAGAGAAGAAGGGGGTGAACCTGGATCAAAGCCTCAAAAGGGTGTGTTCCGATGGAGCTGTTGGCATTATGGACATACCTTTCAATACTGTGGTTTTATTAATGTGGGTTGTAGCCAATTACAGATAATGGGCACGATGGACCCAAGTCCAATCAATTCAGTGGACCTACTCTGAGCAGAAGCAGTAAACAACCCTGGGTCTTTGTTACTGCTAAGCTGCCTTGGAAGGATTTTGCAGAATTGCAGAATTGTAGAGTTGGAAAGGACCCAGAGGGGTCTTAGCTAAAAGGTAGGTTATAAATAATTATGCATAAATAGATTTAAGCTTCAAAGAGACTTACCGTATTTTTCGCACGATTGGACGCACCGGACCATAGGGCGCACCTAGTTTTTTTGGGGGGAAATAAAGGAAAAAAATTTTCCCTTTATTTCCCCCCCCAAAAGCAGGTCAGGGAAACCGAACCAGGTCGAGGAACAGCGGGATAGTGGCGCTGCGCCTCCCTGCTGTCCCCCGAGCTTGTGGGGCTGGCTGATGTCTGCCTGGCGCGCGGGGCGCTCTGCTTCAGGGCGCCCCGCCCGCCGGGCGGCAGGCTGCTATCCGCAGCTTGGGGAGCCTTGCGGGGAACTCCTGCAGGGCTCCCCACCCTGCGGATGTCTGCCCGGCGCGAGGGGCGCTCTGATTCAGGGCGCCCCGCCCGCCGGGCAGCAGGCTGCTATCCGCAGCTTGGGGAGCCTTGCGGGGAACTCCTGCAGGGCTCCCCACCCTGCGGATGTCTGCCCGGCGCGAGGGGCGCTCTGATTCAGGGCGCCCCGCCCGCCGGGCGGCAGGCTGCTATCTGCAGCTTGGGGAGCCTTGCGGGGAACTCCTGCAGGGCTCCCCACCCTGCGGATGTCTGCCCGGCGCGAGGGGCGCTCTGATTCAGGGCGCCTTGCCTGCCGGGCGGCAGGCTGCTATCCGCAGCTTGGGGAGCCTTGCGGGGAACTCCTGCAGGGCTCCCCACGCTGCGGATGTCTGCCCGGCGCGAGGGGCGCTCTGATTCAGGGTGCCCCACCTGCCGGGCGGCAGGCTGCTATCCGCAGCTTGGGGAGCCTTGCGGGGAACTCCTGCAGGGCTCCCCACCCTGCGGATGTCTGCCCGGCGCAAGGGGCGCTCTGATTCAGGGCGCCCCGCCCGCCGGGCGGCAGGCTGCTATCCGCAGCTTGGGGAGCCTTGCAGGGAACTCCTGCAGGGCTCCCCACCCTGCGGATGTCTGCCCGGCGCGAGGGGCGCTCTGATTCAGGGCGCCCCGCCCGCCGGGCGGCAGGCTGCTATCCGCAGCGTGGGGAGCCTTGCGGGGAACTCCTGCAGGGCTCCCCACCCTGCGGATGTGTTCCCGAAGCGCCGGGCGCTCTGCTTTCAGGGCGCCTGACGCTCCGGGAAGCAGGCTGCTATCCGCAGCCTAGACATCCCTGCGGGACCTTCCGCAGGGTTACCTAGGCTGCGGATGTGTTCCCGAAGCGCCGGGCGCTCTGCTTTCAGGGCGCCCGACGCTCCGGGAAGCAGGCTGCTATCCGCAGCCTAGACATCCCTGCGGGATCTCCCGCAGGGTTGCCTAGGCTGCGGATGTGTTCCCGAAGCGCCGGGCGCTCTGCTTTCAGGGCGCCCGACGCTCCAGGAAGCAGGCTGCTATCCGCAGCCTAGACATCCCTGCGGGACCTCCGGCAGGGTTGCCAGGCTGCGGATGTGTTCCCGAAGCGCTGGGCGCTCTGCTTTCAGGGCGCCCGACGCTCCGGGAAGCAGGCTGCTATCCGCAGCCTAGACACGGCTAGCGGAGCGCTAATCCCGAAGCTTGGGGCTGCGGAGCTCAGCGCGCCCCAAGCTTCTGGGTGCCGGCAAGGTCTAGACGGCTAGCGGAGACCTTGCCGGCACCCAGAAGCTTGGGGCGCGCTGAGCTCCGCACGCCCCAAGCTTCGGGATTAATGCAGCGCTCCGCTTGCCTTGGGAGAGCTGGGTCTCCCACGGCTAGCGGATAGCTTCCTGAAGCCTGGAGAGCGAGAGGGGTCGGTGCGCACCGACCCCTCTCACTTTCCAGGCTTCAGCGAAAGCCTGCATTCGCTCCATAGGACGCACACACATTTTCCCTTGCTTTTTAGGAGGGAAAAAGTGCGTCCTATGGTGCGAAAAATACGCTAAGTTTCCTTAAAATGGGTCCACTGCCCCCTCGTGCAGAGCTCAGGGAAGGAACAAGGTTTCCCCACTCCCAACTTAGGCATCTCAATGGGGGAACCTAGTATCTTTTTTTTTTAAAAAAAAGGGCAAATGGGGGGGGGCAGCAGCACAAAAACACAAAAACACTCCTCCCCTGTTTATTCTGCTACCATTTGCTCTATTTCCTACGTTGATTTTTAGACTTGGAAACCCTCCATTGGACCCTACTGAGATTTTATTGGGATACCTGAAGGGAAATGGCTTAGGGATGGAAAAAGAAGTATTTTATTATTTGCAGATAGCAGAAAACATAATTCAGTCCCAGCCAGCATGGCCATTTTGCACTCCCACCATCCTCGGCTAGTTCAAATTGATGGGAGGCACCTGGAGAGTGCTGGGTTGGCAAATACCAGGCTGACCGGAAAGCTTTCGAGCTCAATGGGAAGAAGTGCTTACCGGAGGTGGGGTGAAGCTTTGGTACAGAGCGTCGCCTGCAGGCAAGCTGCGCCTCCGAGGCTCCGCCCCCTTGCGCCCCCAGGCCGCCTCCAGGGGTTGCCGCAGAGCCACCATCTGTCTGCGTGCTTCTTCCGCCTCCTGCTCCTGCCGGGCCCTCTCCTGCTCGCTCTCCCGCAGACGGACCTCCAGGGCAGCCACCTCCTGCACTTTCTCCTGGCAGAGCTGCCGGCAGCGGCTCAGCTCCTCCTGTAGCAGCGTGTGCTGCTTCTGCAGCAGCGAGAGGTCGGTGGCCTGCCGGTCAGCGGAGGAGGAGCCTTCCTTGCGCGAGTTGGTCCGGCTCAGCCTCTCCCGCCGTTCACCGGCCTCCTGCAGCTGAAGCTCCAGGAGCGAGTCCTGATGCGCCACAACGCCCTGGAGGGGAGCAAAGAGGGAGGCGCCATTAGAAGGAGGCAGGATTGCCTGATCGGCCTTGTTATTGGCTCTCAATATCCAGAAGGGCATTGCAAGGCTGTTGTGCTGCCACAGTCTTGCATCCTTGGCCAGCTACAACAGAGGTGAGGATGACAAGCCAAATATAATCCTGCCCAGTAGCCCTGCCATTATTGAAGAAACTGGCCTCTGGGGACTCGAAACCAGGCTTTCCCAAGCTGGCGCCCACCAGTTGTTTTAGACTGCAGTGCCCATCAGCCCCTGGCAGCACTGCCATTTTGGACTACAATTCCCACCAGTCTCTGGCAACACGATCCTGCTAGCTGGGGCTGATGGGAATTGTAGTCTGAAACATCTGGAAGGCATGAGGTTGGTTGGGGAAAGCTGCTGAAAATGTCTGGGCCTCCTCAGGAAGAGAACTGAATAACTGCAGGTGCAGGGCAGTATACAAATTTAATATAACAACAACTGGATTGTGAAAAGCAAGCACATTCTGCTCCTGTTTTGCCTTCCAGGGCTGGTCACCTGGCTCAGCAACAGGCCATTTTCTACCCTTGATATACTGCATGACTGCACATTACATGGTGGTTCACTTTCCAAGCACCTCACGTATAAACAAAAATTGTGCATACCCTAAACTAAACTTTGGAACTGCCCCGCAGTCAGACAGTTGTTGTTGGGGGGGGAGTGAGAGACTCCCCAGCACTCCCAGAGTCTCCATGCAGAGCAGGCCTTGCCCCCCAAGCAAGGTGGAGAGCTTAAAAGCTCTTTTCGCGCTTGGGTCACGTGAAGCAGACACATAGCAAAAAGAGCTTTCAAGCTCTGTGCCTTGCTTGCATTGAACTCATGCAATTTCAACCAGCCAAGTTAAATGCACGTAAGATACAACTGTGCTGTACCCAAAAATGCAAGCTCTTAGCAGACACAGCTCTGAAACAAACGGCATCCTCTTCGAACAGGAGCCCTGGAATGGAGGCTCGAATCACACTGACCTGCAAGTTGTGAAGAAGGGAGTACAGAGTCCTGAGCCGCTGCAGCACTTCCTGCGGGGTGGAACGACAAGGCAATCAGTCCAACAAAGCTGCGCCACCCCATAGCCCCCGGCCCCCTGGCCCAGGTCTCCTCTGTTCCACTCACCTCCTGTGGTACTTTCTGTTGTAGTTGATTGCCGTTCCCATCCTACAGTAGGGATGCAACACAGACTGTGTCAGGTGCTACCTTGGAAAAACTGGCCATGAAATCACATATCCACCTAGCTCCATATTGTCTACACTGACTGGAAGCTGCTCCCCAAGGATTACAGGCATGGGACATTTCCAGCCCTACCAAGAAGCACCATCAATTGAACCCAGAACCTTCTGCAGGCAAAGCAGATGTTCTATCAGTAAGCTATGGATATATTTTTTCCCCCTTGGGGGGGGAAAACCTCCAATGGAGGTCTTAAAGCTCTTGAGATGTTTCAGCTAGTGAGGGACAAACTTCTTTTGGGCTTGCTGGGCAGAAAAAATATTTGGTTTTTCAAGCTTTCTTTGAGAATACTGATGGTGGTGAGAGGGTTCCATAGAGGTAAGAAATGACTTTACAGTTTCTCCTTAATTGAAAATGAGATCATTTCCTGCTGGGGAGGCAGGAGGGCGTTGCTTTCTCCCAGTTCAGTTTGATCCATCTTGACCCAAGAGAACCTTCTGCTCCATTCTAGGCTTCAGGCCAGACCCAGAGCTCAGGCACAAACTCCCCACCAGCCTCACCAAAAGACTCACCCGTTGATTTGAGTCAGACTCAAGCCTGATGAATTCGAGAGAGCCGTTGATGGTTCCGGTTTCGCCATCTGCAGGAGGAAAATAGATGAAACCAGGTGAGAGGGGGGGATCCCTTTCCAGGCACCTTGATCCTCCCCCACCCCCACCCCAAATCTTAGCTCCATGCAAATTTAGCCAGCAAAGAAAATCAAGTTGGGGCAAATTCATTTACTATCCAAATTCACACCAAACAGAGGTCGCTTCCGAATGACCCGTTTATTGAGCCTTCACCCTGGAGCTTTAAGATTATATCCTGATTTTCACCATGAAGGTCTCAAAAGCAGCTCACAATAAAATATACAATATGCAAAATTTAAAAACATAAACCTCAAAAATTTTAAACCTCAAGGATTTATAACTGCACACGGTTGTCTTTTGGATTTTTCTGTTTTGATTCATGCTGGTTTTTATGTGTTTGTTTCTTCATTGTTCCACCTCGCTTTGAGGTTTTTTGTGCGAAAAAAGCAGCCAATAAGATTGATCAATAATTATGAAAATAATTAATCGCACAACCCGATTTTCCTGGTATGTGACTGAATCCTACCCATGAAACAGTGACAGTCCAGAAGGGGCGACGGGAGTCGCTCAGCACATGGGGTTATGAATTCCTTCCCTAGGACTAGCTCAGCAGGGGAGCTGCTCTGCCCCATAAGGTGAACTTTGGGGTGGGGGACAGACTTGCTAGGGGAAACTGGCAGGGAAGAGGGGCACGTACTTGTGGAATTGTTGGGGTTTGGGCTGGAGCACCCGTTGGGAGCCTGGCTATGGTTCTGGTCTCGGTCCCAGCCGGGTCCCACGAAGAGATCTTTGAGAAGTTCCACTGCGCAGGCATTTTGTCAGTAAAGAGAGAGATGGAGGGTGGGGGCGTGAAGACAAAGGGAAAGAGAGGCAGATTGATTAGTAAGCCATGTAATATTTGACGTAATGTATTAATATGTACAATAAAGCCTGATTACCAACATTGCCCCCCTGATCTCCAACCAACCCGTCACACTTTATTGCAGCCTTTGTCAACTCAGTGCTCCCTGCACCCGCTGTTTTGGACTACAACTCTCACACTGCAAAGCATCCTCACCTGCTGGCTGAGCAGTCTAGCCTGCCAGCCGTGTCTTCCTATGGGACAATGCAAGCTCTTGGGAGCTCAAAGAAGCCCGTTTGCTCTTTCCTCCCTCAAGCCACCTGTGGTTTATGGACACCCTATTTGTACCTCCTGTGACCCCCTCATCGGAGGCAGGAGACTTGGGCCAAGGTGGGGAGTGTCCCTTGAGTGCCACAGCATGCTACCTTCTTTGACGGCCTCCTGGATCAGCTTCTCGCCCTGAGGGGTATCTGACGACTCGGTGCGGAAGAGGGTGCGAGGGTTCACGCAGGTCAGGGGCCCGTCCTCGCTGCAGCTCTGAAGGGCCAGGATGTCTGCGAAGAGCCTCACTTTATCCTCCAGGAGTTCGGAGATTTCCCGGTCGCACTGAAGTATCTTATCTGCACGAGGGAGGAAGAGACATGGCTGCCGGGGGGAGGTGGTGGGTAGCAGGAATAACACCCTTTCCAGGAGTTCTTGTTTTGTTTGCCCTACCTTTCATCTTCCGCAGAGAGGCCTCATTCTCTGTCTCAATGAGTGGGAAATCGGCCCGGTCGGGGCACCTGTAGTGGGCAAAGCGACAGCAAAAAAGATCAGTTTAAGATTCCTGGCAGAGCAAAGAATGTAACTCGCACCTTTATGCAGGAAGCTACATTCCAGCCACATAAAAGCCAGAGGAGGAGGGGGCAGAGGAAGGCACATGAGGGTGTATGGCCTGGGGGGAGACCCAAGGACTGGGGAAAGAGGTCTGGAGGGCTGCATTTGGCTCCTGGGCCTGAATTTGCCTACCCTGGTCTACCATGACTGGCGATCCAACCTGGGACTTTCTGTGTATCAAATAGGTGCCCCACTGCTGAGCTATAGCCCTTCCCCTAAATAATTTTTAAAAAACTTGTATCTTCTATCGGCATGCATTAGATCCAAACCAGACTTTAGGAATTCTCTTTCTCTGAAACCTGATGCAAAACGTCCTAATCGGCATCTCTCAGACTGATGTGCAGACTGTAATTTGAATTTTGCACTGCTCCAAATTTGGTGAGATGGTATTTGGCACACACACAGACAGAGACACACACACAAATGGTACCAAAATGCATTTAAAAATGTGGGGTTTTTTTAAAAAAAAAAATTAAAAGTGTACATGCTCAATGAATGTGAAGTAAAATCCATTGGGGGGGGGGGGTTCTTTAAAAAAACCACACTGATTATTGTGGAAATAGGATGGAGTGGGCTTATGAATGTGAAGCTCAAGCAAATTGGAAATAAGTTGATCTATCCAGTAGTCAATAAAACCAGCTCACCTTTGCCATTCATTGTTCTGTTAGCCCTACTACTGTTAACCTGTGGGCCAAATATTTGCGTAATTTATGCATCCACAAATACAGAAGGGGATTTTCTCCTGCACCTTCCAACCTGACAAGATACCTTCGGCTTTTGGGGGTGGGAGGTTTAGGGGCACCTGCTGCTCTAACGGGTTATGCCCCTGTGGTCCAGAAGAAACTGAAACAGTGAACCATGCCCTACCATTCTGTGAGATTTATTGAGACCTCCTGAAAGGGCTGGTGACTCCAGAAACACCTTTGTATCTTCTGAATATTATGTTTTTCTTTTTTGGGTAACATAGTTATAGAAACAGTAGCTAAGTTCCTGTTGACAATGATGAAGGAACGAGGGGGGGGGGGAGGACCATCATTCAGAGGTAGAGCCACTTCTCTGCACAAAGAAGTCCCAGGTTGGCACCTCCAGGGTGGGCTGCGAAAAGATCCCAGTCAGTGTGGACAATTCTGCACCCGTTTTTTCTGATTCGGCAGAAGGGCAGCTTCCTACCTTCCTATGTTTATCCAAAGAAAATGTGGCCGTGTTTCACCATCTGCTAAGAGACTGATCGACAATCTTGCCCTTCCTTTCATACGTTAATGGGTGTGGACGTTTTTATTGTGAGGTCTGTTGGCTGGATCAATAAACTGGCTGATAGACCGACTGATCTACCCATCCCCACAAGAGCCTCCAACCAGGTGGGCTGGGCCCCATCACCCACAACACTCACAGCTGGACCGCCTGCTGGATGTGCCTCATCCAGGTGTTGCGCTCCTCGCGGGAGGCGGTGTGCACCTCGTACATCTCTGGCGGGGTGTTGCTGAGGAGGAACATGCCCTTCTCCTGGTTGGCAATGTCTCGCACAATCAGTCTTTGGAGGGAGATGACAGAAGGCTTGTCCTGGGAGAGACAGAAGAAAGCCGATAGCGTTTGTGGCGCCTTCCTGGTCGTTTTTTTTAATTCATTCCTACAGTCATGCCCCAACATTTCATCCAAAGGGGTTTACATGGTTTCCTCCCTTCCCTGATTTTAACTCCACAACAACCCTTTAGGCTGAGAGGCAATGACTGGCCCAAGGACACATGGCGAGTTTGGACTCACATTGGAAGTTTGGACTCTGCTTCAAGCAGAGGTTGGGTAGCCATCTGCCAGGGATTCTTTAGCTGTGGCTCCTCTATTGTGCGGGATAGGTTCCTCTATTGGACCTTGGGGTACCTTCCAGCTCTAGGCTTCTATGATTCCCCCATCTCAGAAATGCTTCTGGGCTGACATTTTGCTGTCACGTTGCAGCATCGTGCCAAATCAGACATTTTAGAGAAGCATGGAGGCCACTTAAAGAGGATCCCACTGATTTTCCCTAACTTCCTAAAAGCTCTTTATTTCCACCCATCCCAGATACGCAAAAAATGTAGATTTTATTCCTTCCTTTTGCCAAAGATTTCCAATTTCCTGAAGTTCTGGTTCAAGTTAACCATTATTTTAACAGATGTTTGTGAGAGACAGCAAGAGAGTGTGACTCTCTTCCCCTACCATTTCCATTTTTCTCCTTTGTATTTTTGTAAAGATTGCAAGATGGCTCTCGTAACGATTTGTTGCCAGTCCTTAGTCACCTGTGCATCCCTTATCATGTGATTTAAAAGATTCAAAGGAACCTGTCCCATTTTCAGGGCAGAACCCTGTCCAAGGTAGTGTACAACAGACATCACTAAAACACATTAAAAACATATAGAAGAGCCCTGCTGGATCAGGAGAGTGGCCCATCTAGTTAGTCCAGCATCCTGTTCTCACAGCAGCTAACCAGATGCCCCAATACAAAGCCCTCAAGCAAGATCCGAGCACAAGAGCACTTTCCCATCCTGTGGCTTCCAGCAACTGGTATTCAGAAGCATTTACTGCCTCCGACCATGACAGAAGAGGATAGCCACTCTGGCCAGTAGCCATCAACAACCCTCTCCTCCATGAATTTGCCCAATCCTCCTTGAAAAACTTTCAGGTTGGTGGTCATCATTGCCTCCTACGGGAGCAAATTCCATAGTTTAACTATGTGTGAAGGGCTTTCTTTCGTCTGTCCTGCTTCCCTTAGCCAGAGTATCCAGTTTGAGCAGCTGGGCCCTTTACACCAGGGAATAGGCACAGCCCACAGAGCATATCTCACCAGGGTGGGGAAGGTGTACTTCTGATCCTTCTCCTGAAGGAAGATGAGAACATCTGTCATCAAAACTACCAGGACGTCTGCAAGAGAAAGGGGGAAGAAACAAGGTGTTAGCTGAAAGGTCTTTCGGGTTGTTGCTGCACATTCAGTCCCTCATACTCTCCTATCAAAGTGAAGATCCTGTAGAACCACTACCGAGCACTCCTGTTCTAGAAGGAGATAACAAGGTCCCCTTTATCATCCTGGCTGTCACTTGGATCCTCCATTCTCAGAATCGCCTGCCTTGGAAGGGGTTACATCCCCCTGGAAGGAGAAGGCTCACACGACTTGGGGGTTGCTACTGGATTCTGCACTACCACTGGAAGCTGAGTGGCTAAGAATGCCTTTTTACCACTCCATCTGGCTTACCAACTACGGCCCCTTTTAGAGAGAGATGAATTGGCCACTCTACTCCATGCTCTGGTAATTTCCAGAGCATTGGATTACGGCAATGTGTTTTCCGTGGGGCTGCCCTTGAAGACTACTAGGAAACTTCAACTAGCCCAAAATGCAGCAGCCACATAGTTGGCTGGGTTTCTGTTTGGATCTCATATAACCCCTGGTTTAAAACAGCTGCACTGGTTGCCAGTTTGTTTTTGGGCCCCAAAAGTTGTTTTAAACTCTTTTTAATTTTGCATTGTTGTGTTTTAATGCCGTAACCTTCCCTGGGACCTTAGGGTGAAGGGCAGGTTTATAATAACAGCAATAATGGCATTGTTTCAAACTGCGATGTACCTTGAATGTGCTGGCCAAAAGCCGATGTATAACCATAGCAAATACATAGATAAAGCATGACTGTGCCTGTTCAGAATCGGGGATTCTTTTTGCCATCTGGGAGACCCCCCTCCTTGAGAGCCACATGCCACTAGAGGGCAGCAGTGAGCTACACACACAACCCCACAGGCTCCACCCACCTTTGAAGCGCCCGGTGGCCGTCTTCCAGAGCATGCAGCCATCGTGCACCAGCTTGCGCCGCAGCATCTCCTCTTTGCAGAAGGGGCCATGCTCCCAGGGCAGGTCGGCCTTGGCGCGCCCATCTATCCGCCCGTAAATCTCCTGCAGCCGCGCATTCTTCTCATAGTCGTGCACTTCCTGGTCGACGGTGGAAATGAGTTCCTTGATCAGAGTCAGGGCGGTGCTCAGGTCCCGCTGGTCCTCTTCATTCCCTGGGGTGGGGGAAGGCAGGTGGGGAGACCGTGATCAAAGGCTCGGTTTGGTTATCGGGCTTTTTGGCCCCAGGGAAAACCCCTCTTCCAATCAGCTTCTGCCCAGAACCCATTGCAGCCTCTCACAGTTGCTGCCTCCCAATTGCACTGCAGATTCAATGCCCCTCTGTCTCACTACCTTCCGGTTCCTGGGTCTCAAAGGGGTACCAGACCTTGCCCACATTCGGCAGGGCTATAAGCATCACTAGACCATTCTGAACAAAGCAACACAGCAGGCTCTGGGTATCAGTCTTAATTTTCTCTCCCCACCAAATGGCTTTACTGAGCTTGGGAAGTTCATCAAGGTCACATTAGGATGGTTATCAGCAGCTGAATATTAATTTGTTATGTCCTGGGAGCTGTGTACAATTCCACTTTTGGTAGAATGGTACCAAAGGACCTGGCAGGTGATGACGATGAATAGAGTATCTAGGTCCAAATTTTGTGCAGGCACTTTAAATACCATGCAGTGCATTTTGAATGAATCATCCATCTCCCTTAAATACAGTATATATGAAAACTGCATATACCCAAACCCTTGGAGCTGCTCCAGTGGCTAATGGGTGAGGGGGCAGAGAGTATGGCCAGTACTCCCAGAGCCCAGGTGCTGAGCAGGGCTTGCCCAGCAAGCAAGGCAGAGAGCTTAAAAGCTCTTTCCACATCAGGTAACCCAAGCAGAACCCCACGTGAAAAGAGACTTGAAGCTCTACACCTTGCTTGGGGGGCCAAGGTGTGTTTGGCCAAGGTGTGCTAGCTCTGGAAACCGAGGGGTGCTTGTGTGTGACCTCGCGGGAACTCAGATTGCCCAAGAGATCTCGTGAGATCACCCCAGAGTCATTGTGCAGAGTGGGCCTTGCCATACAAGCAGGACCAGCACAAAGAGAGCTTTTAAGCTCTCCGCCTTGCTTGCATTTATCTTGTGCAATTTCAACCAGCTTGCCTTCAACTGTAAAAGTTAAATGCGTGTAAGACACAATTCTACTGCATTACAAAGAAAGAAGATTCCTGATGATTGATTGATTGATTGATTGCATGCATACATAACGAGGCTACAGAAATACTTCAGAGGGTTGATATTGTAGGCATTAGTTGATTGTTTGATGGTCATGATTAAGAGAAAAAGAAGCCAGGTTTTTGCCCCTTTGGTGAAAGGTCACCCTGCCCTCCATTCTCTGGTACCTTTGGAGTTCTGCAGGATCCGGTCAATGAGCCCGGGGTACTTGGTGATGCGCTGGGTCACCAGAAGGATGCACTCTTGAACCCCATGCCGCCTCAGCACCGTCGACCGTGTCAGCCTCTGGAGAAAGGGGCAGAGAGGGGCAAAAGGTCACACAGGGGAACAGGTTTCACAGCCTTGGGAGTCAGAGTTCCCATTTGGGGCGGAAGGGGGTGAGGTGATAGACCTTCCCAGCAGGAAGGAAGGACGGAGAGGCCCTTTACCCGGATGAACTGCTGGAACCGCTTGTCTCGTGCAAAGAGCTCCTTGTAAAGCTTCACGGCCTTAGTGTGGCGGCTGCAGAACTCGGAGTAGGCCTTCTTCATCTGCTCGGCGCTGCTGCCTGAAAACTGGAAGGCAGAAGTGCAAGGAGGTGAGATCACAACAGGAAGACAGGCAGCAGCTCAGCTGGAAGAGCACCTGCCTTGCATGCGGCAGGAGGGCCCAGGTTCAATCCCCACTGATATCTCTGGGTAGGGCTGGGACTCCCTTGCTTCAGACCCTGGAGAGTCATTGCTGCCAGTCAGTGTAGACAATACTGAGCTAGATAAACCCATGGTCTTACTCAGTTCAAGGCAATTCCCCGTGTTCCTGACATACTAGCTGGGCAGGGAGAAGGGAGATAAAAGAGTTGCTTTCTCCCTCTATGCCCCTCCATGCCACACCCCCCACTCCAAATGGGTGCCAGCAAGAATGGCGGCTGCTGCACCTGTTGGATGAGGATATCCCCCAGCCGGTTGATGACAAAGTTCTTGTTGCTGTCGGCGGCCAGGGACTCCTTGCGGCGCTCCAGGAGCTGGACGAGGAAGCGGTCGTGGATGTCGCTGAGCTCGTCCACGCAGGGGAACATGCTCTGCACCAGGGCCACGTCCATCTGGAGGTCCTCCAGCATGCCCTTGCGAAAGAGGTTGGTCATGATCTTCAGCGTTTGCACGTGGTGGAGCTCTGTCTGGATCAACTCTGCAGGAGCGGGAAGAGGGAAGATGTGAACCGATTTGCATTGGCATAGTAGAGTCAAAGGAAGATGGGGTGGGGTGGGTGTGCCAGGGCTCATCCACACTTCTGTTTTGCCTGTGACTCCCAGGCATGCGTCCAAGAGGCTTTTCATTCGCCCCATCACTTTCCCCTGGGAAAAGCTGCTGTTCACCGCTGAATTGGAGCAAACATTAGTCGGGTTTTCTGCAGATTGATCTTTGCTCCAATTCTGCGATAAATGATGGGTTTTCCCAGGGAAAGCGGCGGGACACAAGAAAAGCCTCTTAGACCTGTGCCTAGAAGTCATGAACCAAACGGAAGAAATCGTGCGACAAAGGAAAGCGTGTAGGAACACTGAGTGCAAATAGCACAATTCTTTTCCTGGAAATGAATCAGTTCAGAATTCAGATGGTAGCTCGTGTCTGAATGTTCCACCCACACCGGAGTGTTTGTGTGCCATTAGGGAGAATTCTGTCTCCTCCCTGGTGTGCTACTTTTTTACACGCTGGGTAGTTTTATTCATTTTTTTCACAGGGGAGCATTTAAATATGCAATTTCCCCTTCCTCCTGCATGCGGAGGCTCATGGTGTCAGAGGTCTGGGTGGGACCTCTAATCCTCCTTTAAGGTTCTTATTCTGGCCAACAATAAACCTGGCCCCAAAATCAAAACTGTAGAAACACCACTCAGGGTGTTGTATTTGGTTTGAGACACTTATCAAGGAGGATCCTAACAATTTCTATATGCCTCCCTGCAAAGAGGCTTATAAATACCAGGCAAGGCTTAAATTCCACAAACTCTGTATAGCAATTTCCACTGGGGGGTGGAAGGAAGGAAGGAAGGAAGGAAGGAAGGAGTGTTATTTCCCATTCCTAATGGCTGTGAGCTTCAGGCTAAATGACACACAATGTTAAACATGTGCTTTAAGGCTTATCCTGCCATCAATTTGCTAGTCCTTAAGATGCTTCAAGATTCTGTTCGTTTTGTTGGTGCTGACTCACACAGCTACCTTTCTGGAGGTTGCTACTTGTGCACTGACAGCATTTCATGTGTCTTTCAAACTGTATATTGCTGGGAAGACATTGACCGGCTGTGACTATGCTTCTCCTTCCAAGGTGACATGGCGTTTGGGACCCATTGCTTTCAGAAATCCTCAGTAGGTGGGGTGGAGGGGTGGCAAAAGTGGCACAAATCCTCACCGTAGATGACATCTTGGCGCTTCATGACTTCCTTTTTGTGCTGCTGCAAGAAGTTATTGTCAACTGCCAGGCTCCAAGAATCAGCCTCAAAATCCTTCTCGCCAGTCTCAAAGTCGCTCATCAGCTGGTTGTATATGACTTCGGCTCCTGGAGGAAAAAAGAGGAGAAATGTGTTTGTGTCTATACTTTTGTGGAAATGACTTTGATGAAGGAGGGGAGGAGGGACGAGGATGAAAGCCTAACTGAGCCTCGAGGGCACGCAGAAAATGTGAGCCGCTGGACATTGGGAACTATCAAACCACAACATGCGCACAGAATAAGTGCATCTGCGGTTGTGGTCTTGGAACCCAGGTCCAAGTCACACAGAGACACTGGCTCTGATGTCCTCTCCCCAAGACTTCATCCAGGAACGCTGTATGCTTTGATTGGTCAGAAATCCCAGGCAAAAAAGGAGGGGCAGCTCAACCACAGAGACAAAACAGGCAGGTTTGATGTTTACAATCAAGAAGTGTATAAATTTTATGGAGGGAAAATAAAAATAAATAAATAAAAGCATCTGGGGATTCAAGGCTGACAAACACTCAGCACTCTTAAAAACAGATCCCTCCTCATTTGTCAGGCAGCAAATAAATAAATAAATAAATACCGCCTGTTTGTTCTTATTTGTGTTAAACTCACCCAGATTCCTGGTTTTCTACACGTATGTATAGAATATTGGCACAGGATTTCATCACCCACACTTCCCATCTCACCTTCGTCAATGAGGGACTCGACTGAGAGGGTCCGGTTGCGCATGTTCAAGGAGTCAGTGGACTGGGACAGGATCCTCCGGAGGCCAAGAGGAGATTCATCATTGAAATTCCTGGACAGGAAGAGGAGAATTTTCTAAACCAATACAACTGTTGCTTTATCATCTTTTTTAATACACAAAACAACCCTTTGAAGTAGTTGAGGTTGAGATAGAGACGGGTTGCCCAAAGGTCATGTGCGATCCTTGTGAGTTTCAAGGAACCCGCCGGGATCGGAACCCAGGTCTTCTTAGTACAAGTCTGATAAGAAATACAAGACTGACACTGTCCATTACAAAGAGGGTTCACGTTTCGAGAATATTCCTACAGGGAGGGTGGGGAACCCATAGCCCTCTCCAGGTGTTCTTGACTAAACTCCCATCCTCCTTGACCACTGGTCTCCATTGGTTGGGGTGGATGGGAGTTGGAGTGTAGCAACATCTGGAGGGCACTGGGTCAGGGAAGACTGGGCAGATATAAGTCAAGAGACAGGTGACCTGCTCCACAAAGCTCGCAACATAAATCTGGGCACATAAGGGAGAGATTTGTGCTTTCTCTCCCCACTAGTTTAAGAGCATAAGGAAAGAGCAACTGGTATTCAGAAGCATTGCTGCCTCTGACTGTGGTGGCAGAGAACAGCCATTGTGGCTAGCAGCCACCGCCAACCCTCTCCTCCATGAATTTCTCCAATCCTCTTTTAAAGCCATCCGTTCAACTTACCCTGCAATGTTAGTGGTGGAGACGCTTTTGGAAAGAGACAAGGTGGGGCGACCCCGGCGAGACCCCAGCAGGGTCTGGCGGAAGCTCTCAGAGGGGTAGATGGCAGAATTGGGGCGCTCCCTGATGGTGGCTGGAGATTTGAAAGAGAAACGGGGGTGATAAGACTTGCAAGACAGGCTTCCGTCATACCAAAGGACAAGTTGCATCATGCAATTCAGGCAGCTGATAACGCCCCACCGGGTTTCTACAAACGACTAAGGGTGCTGGTGCTTAAGACAGCCTGGAGGCAACACTTCCATCCCCACTGTATACAGAAGAGAACTCAGAGGTGTGGCTTTGGCAGAATGGCAGTCTGCACATGTTCAGAAGCACCCACTATTTTCAGAGCTGGCCAAAGAGGTTTCAGGGCCACACTTTATTGAGGGGTCCATTAGACTAAAGTGAGCCTCACTCTTCCCCTGCCCCACCCCAAACTGGGAAAAGCACCTCAGAACCAGTATCTTCCCAGCTGCCCTCTCCTCTTCTCAGCAGCACAGGCCCTACTTACTAAGGCCCCATCCACAATAATAATAAAAATATTATTAATAACGTAAAGCATCCGCATCCTGCTTTTTAACAGATTCTTTAGGGGAAGCCATGACTCTTTAACTGTCAGTCCCACTTCCCAGAGAACTCTGGGGATTGTAGTTCTGGTAAGGGAATAGGGGTTTCCTAGCAACTCTCAGCACCTTTAACAAACTACACTTCCCAGGATTCCTTGGGGGGAGCTGAGACTGTTTAAAGTGGTATGATACTGCTTTAAGTGTATATCACGGGTGGGGCCTTATAAGGCAGTTCCTTTAGCAGAGGAGAACTGCTTCCGCAGCTGACTCCCTGCCCCGCTTCCCCTTCCTGGCGTGGGATTCACAGCTCTACTCACTTTTGTTCCTCAGGGACACCGTCTGCAGGGCTGAATTGTTCTTCAGCAAGGCTGCCTTTTGCTGCTGCAAGGGGCGGGGGCGGAGGGAGAGAAAGAAAAAAAGAAACAGAAGAACGATGAGCAGCAGCTGGGCCATTGCAATAAAGCTCTGGTGGAGGAGAAAGGGGGTGGCTTTGTTTTTTTTTAAAAAAGAAATATTTATTAAAGTTTTACAAAAGCATGAATACAAAAATACATGAAAGAAAAAATAAAAATAAAAAATACAACATACAAAAGACAAAACAAAAAGTAAGAAAAATTTAAAAACAAATCCGTTTTTCATAACTTTAAACTCCTTTGCTTGTTTCTTTGACCTCCTCACACCCCCCCTTTTTGTATTCCCATTTACATAATCAAGTCAGCAAATCCTTACCCTCTTTCATTTATCTTAACTCTATATCTTAACATTTTTTAACTCTATATTTTCATCCATTATCAATTCATTTTTGCATATTCTTATTAACTTTGTTGCTAATGCCACTTATTTTCAATCCAACATCATTTTAACATTCATTGATTTTACAGTATTTCTGCAGATAGTCTTTAAATTTCTTCCAATCTTCTTCCACCAGAGTTGGAGAAAGGGGGTGGCTTTGAAGTATCTCCTGTGTGCTTTTGGGTGGTTCGCTCTGGAACAGGAAAGTGAGCACCGTAGTTTATGCTTGTCTCTATTTCTTGGGACCCATATCTGGTAAATTACTGCTTTTGTGTTTGGGGGGACAATCTCTCAAAGTGCTGCTACCGCAAGCAGATTCCCAAAGGCTCTTATTTATTTATCTTTTCAGCTGCCTTTTCAGTCTGTGCTCAGTCAAAACTTTTCAGTCAAAACTCAGCATAGGAACATTGGAAGAGCCTGTTGGATCAGACCAAAGGGGGCTCATCTAGCCCAGCATCCTGATCTCACAGTGGCCAAGCAGATGCCTATGGGAAACCTGCAAGCAGGATCTGAGCACAGGAGCCCTCTCTCCCCTCTTGTGGTTTCCAGCAACTGGTGTTCACAAGCACTGTCTCCGACCATAGAGAAAGAGCATAGCCATGCTGGCCAGTAGCCATCAGCAGCCCTCTCCTGCTCCATGAATTTGTCTAATCCTCTTTTAAAGCAGTCTAGCTTGGTGCCCCTCACTGCCTCCAGTGGCAGCGAATTCCATAGTTTAACGACTCGCTATGTGAAGAAGTACAAAATGCCATCCTGTAGTAAAACATTCAAAATCAAAACAAACACCACCACGTTATAATATAAAACCCATTTCAAAAGCAACAGCAGGAAAACAATAAAGCACACACACACACAATTTTGGCTGGCATCCAACTGAGGTAGGCAGGCTTTTAAAGCTTTTTTTAAAAAAATATTGCAACTGAAAGGGGCCCTGAGGATGACCCAGGGATGGCCTGAGCAGCTCAATTCTGTACCAGTACCATGCAATACC
Source organism: Podarcis raffonei (assembly GCF_027172205.1). Lineage (NCBI taxonomy): Eukaryota > Metazoa > Chordata > Lepidosauria > Squamata > Lacertidae > Podarcis > Podarcis raffonei. Next base: position 16,191,946 of record NC_070617.1, read on the forward strand.
CACTCTGAATTTGCAAGAAATAAACCTTTTAGGCACCTAACACTTTGGAACTCCCTGCCTATTGACATCAGACAGGCACCTCATCCGTACTCTTTTCAGCACCTGCTAATGACGTTTGTGCTTAGACAAGCCTGTCCATATGTTTAGAATGCTGATGTGTTTTAAGTTTATTGCTGGGTTTAAATTTTTTAAAAATGTTTTTACTTCTTTCTTTTTTTTTACTAATAACTCTCTTGTTTTTTTCTTTTGGTAAACCGTTTTGAGGTTTTTTTCTCCAATTAATTGATATATAAATTTCATGAAATAAAATGAATATAAATAAGTAAAATAGTGTAGTATGAGCCACAAGTTGCTTAAAAACGTTAGTCTCTCATGTCCCTGCCACCCTCCTCTTGCTCATGGCTTACAAGAGTTCCCCTCTCACAAACGCATCTACATGAACACACTCACCTTCTGCTTGACTTTAGTGCAGTTGGGCAGAGTATCTTTGCAGCGGTTGTGAATGGTGACATTGCAGGCTGGAAGGGAAAAACAGAGGAGGCATGAGTGAGAAAGAGACAGTGTCGATCGGATGCTCAGATTCATCCACTAAATCAGAAAACCGAACATCATATTTTTTAACAGGCCCTTTCAGCTGGGGGGACCAAGCAGACAGGGCTTCAACTGAGCCAAGCTCTCCACTAGGCCCCATCTTGCAGTGACATGATTGATTGAAAATGAACATAGGTTTGCACAGGCAGAGTCAGGGCTGGCCCTACCATTAGGGAGAGTGAGGTCATTGCCTCAGGCGGCAGAAGCTGGCAGGCAGTGGCTATAGCCCCTTGGCTGTTCCCCTGTGTGTAACAGTGGTGACCTGCCACAAGATCACATGTGATTCTATAAGTACATAAAATAATATTGACAGCCCCTGTACTAGCCCTCTGCTCTCAGCTGTGTTTGAGGTTCAACGGCCAGCCCACTCAGCTTCTATACATATGAAATGGAGGGAAGGGGAGCCATCCTGTTCTCTGCCTTGGGCAGTAAAATGTCTTGGACCAACTTCAACCATCTCAGACTCTACAATTGGCAGGTGAGGTCTTGGTGGTGGTAGTGCTGCCTGGCTGGCATTGACCCACAGCAGGGTCTTCTCAGTGGCAGCACCTGTCTCCCTTGTTGTGCCAGCCAAATGGGCAGGATGCAACTGTGCAAGGTGCAACTGTCTCCCTTGTTGTTCACCTTCAGGAAGAACTGAAAAACATTCCTGTTTGCCCAGGCATTTGGCGGCAAGTAGATACTGCTCCTGGCATCCCTGAAATCATTGGCTGGCAGAACATTTTTAACTACTTTTAAAACGTATTTTGTTATTAATGTGTTTACTGCACCAGGGTGCCTTTGCGAGGAAGGGTAAGATATGATGATGATGATGACTAGTGGGGCAGTGTCTATATTTTACCACAATGTGCCAGAACAAGTCAACACCTGAGTATTGCCGGAAACAAAAAAGAAAGGTTTCCACAGATCCTATGGGGAAATCATCATTGGAGGCGGACACTTTGCACATTGGAAACAACACTTTGCTGAAAATGGACCCCCCATCTTTAAGCCAATCAGGGGTTCAAAAGGAAGTTTGGAAGCAACTTGTAAAGCACCACCAAAGTTTCTGGGTCTGTAGGAAGGAGTGGCAGGTAGGGTAGCCATTTGAAAAAAAACAAAACCCAAACAGCTCTGCCTTCTGGATGATGCCCACCGCCCTCACACTGCAGCCTGCTGTTTCCTCCACCCCCACAGAAGAGTGAAGGCCGACATCCTGCCCATTTGGCTGGCACACAGATGGCAGTTTGCCCCTGCTGGGCATGGCCTGTGTGCCAAGATTTTGGCTGCAAGGAACTATCAGGGAGAACACGGTGATCACTCCCCCATGCTACAGCCTGTTCCTTCCACAATCCGCTCGGAAGGATGGCGTGAGTGAAAGGGGGGGGGGTAGGAGAAGGCTGCCTCTCTGACTGCAGGAATAAATGGATCAAGGACACACACATACAAGAGTGGCCACCTCTTTCTTCTTCTTCATCCGCAAGATTCTCAAAAGGAGATGTGACCACAAGGCGACCATTCCAGTCCCACAGACTACATGGTGTTGCGTCATTGTGTCTCCACTCACCCCGTTTAATCTAGATTACTGCACTCCACAAGCAGACAGCAACGCCACCATGGAAAAACTGCCACAGAGCAAATCTCTCTAACTGATTGAAGCAAGCTGTGAGTGTTCACATGGAAAGTCCCTGGATAAAGATTTTCTCTGTGAAAAGAATGTTCAGTGCATTCAAGTATGGACCCTTTTGGTTTTCTGAATAAGGAAGAGGAGAAATAAAAAGGCTCAAATCGGACCTGGGGCGGCGGCACAGTGGGCTTCGTCTGTGATTTGCCAGATAGCTTCAGATCCAAAGAACACTTCACCTGCTTTCTCACAAATTCTGACTAAATATTAGGAAGGACTTTCTGACAGCAAGAGGTGTTCAACAGTGGAACAGACGATTTTGGAAGGTGGTAGACTCTCCTTCCTTGGAGGTTTTTAAGCAGAGGTTGGATGGCTGTCTATCAAGGATGCTTTTGGTGTGATTCCTGCATCTAGATGATCAGTGGGATCTCTTCCAACTCTACAGTTCTATGATTCAATTATTCTAAATGATGCCCTGGCAAAGGGCTGGTTTAGCATGGACATAGGTGCAGGGCACTTGAACTCTTCTCTCCAGTGCGGAGCTCTCTCCCCAATGCTCCCCTCCAAACACTCAGACCACCATGAGCCAAAAGCTGAGGTGCCTTATGAAGGCCTTTGGTGCAGTTTATGCTGAGGAGGAAAAGGCCAGGGAGCCCCAAGTCAGTGGGGCTGTGGGGCAGTTACATGGTTCTGTAACCAATTTAAAGTTTGCAGTGTCAGGGCATGTCCTCACTACAAATTTAAACCAATTTCCAATCTAGCTTCAACCTTCACTGTTCCCAGCTAGGGAATTCTGGAAATAGTAGGGTGGCGCTGAGGGAACACTAAGAGAAAAATCTTAGGTTGGACTTAGCCAGCCTGAAGAATGTGTGACCCCATGTCTCAGTCTCCCCTAACCACCACAACCATCACCACCCTCATGAAACCTCACCGGCATGCCTCGTAAAATGAAACCTGCATTTCATGTATCTTCCTTCTCCTCTGAGCAACAGACAACCAAAGTTGCAGGGAATACAGTCTCCTCTGTATTTCTGGCCTAAGAATTCTGTTGGCAATCGATTCCCAGGACACTCTGTGGGGGAAGCCCATTCAGTTTCACATCCCTGCCCAACTGGTTTACGTCTGTACTTAAGAGGGCAGGGAAGCAATTAAGTTCAAGGAAGCAAATGGGCAGCTCATATTCTGAGCTACCCCTCCTGGGCCAGCAAATCAAGGCCCTCTTGTGAGCGACTGCCAGATGCAATAGAAAGTCAATCCCCATTTTTCTTTTCATGCATTTCTCCTTCAGGATATAAGACGACGTTTAATCAGAGCCTGCCCCACCACCACCAGCCCTCCATTTGCTCAATCTGCTTATGCTAGGAGAACCACAATAAGTTCACCAAGCTCAGTGACTCATGGAATATCCAAGAATGCATGAGTAGGAGGAAGTGATGCACACAGGAAGTGGATTTCTCTGGCAGTAACAGTCATTTCTCGGTTATGTCTGTACATGGATGGGAAGGTGGGAGGCAGGGAGACTTTTTTAATGTGCGGGTTTTTTGTTTTTTAAAAAAGAAAATGCCTACAGCCATCACTGCCTGTGTTCACACCTGGAAGACAAGCAGGTTTGGGATGCAGTCTTTTGGAAAGAAAACCTGGGTCTGTTCAATGCCTGGATGGGTGACTGCCTGGAAACCACACAGATAGGTTCCAGGATGGAAGAAAAGCATAATATAGATGTAAAAATAAGAATTTACTCGTTTAAGGACCTACTTCATGTCTGCAGCTGGGAATATATAAACACAATATTGGAAAACAGCTACTAACTTAATTCTAGAGGCACGGGTCACTCTGGGACGCTCACCTGATGGAATCAATTCTAAGCTATTTACAAACTTTGTGTCTGACTGTATTATTTGCATCATGTATAGGCATGGAATGTTTCTTGAAGAGTGGTATATGAGAATCGTTTTGTTACAAGTATTTTCATCAAAGGATAGCTCCCTCAGCGGCCCCTCAAAGTGCAAATGGCCTTGCCTTTGATGTAGGATTAGAAAGAGATTTCCAGACAACAGCAGTAAAATGAGTCAAGATACTCAGATCCTTGTAAGTACAGGATGGGGGAGTGAAAGTTCTCACACCTCCCGCCTCCTTGTGAGTCACTGAGCTGCTCAAAAGTTTTTAGCCAACCCTCACTCCTGAACTTTCTTTAAAAGACCGCAGGAGAAGCAGAAATTCCCCAGGCCAATATAGTGTTACAAGCCAGCCCAATCTCCAGGGGTCAGAGATTCTATAGGTTCCAGGCACTTAAGCAGGTTCAGAAGCCTTGGAATGAAGGTCAGCGGATACTGTGTTGTCTTTAGGGTATATGGTTTCATTTACATTTATATATGGTTTTGTATAAAACCTGAACATAAGATGGAGGGGCTCACAGAATTAACCCCACAACGGGCTCATGTTTCTCCATTAGTCGCAGCTTGGGATGTAGCACAGAGAAAGCATGTCTCCCTGTCTCCAGCTTCCAGCTTTCTTCCAGCTGAATCAAACACACAGCTCTGGCTACTGTTCTCCTACCTAGCGGCTGGGTGAGAGGAGGTGGAGGAAAGGCCTACCCATTCATTCTATGGCGCGGAACATTTCAGGAGGTTGGAATAGAGGACCTCAGGGTCTCTTCCAATGCTACAATTCTAGGATCGCTTATGCTAATCATGGTACTTAATCCGTCAAACACAACCAAACTTTTCATGTTGGTGACACACTTTTTAGACATGCATCAAACTGAAGCTGGCACATGAACGTGTCGCGACACACAGTTTGGAAAGCTCTGGCCTAGACAAAGAGACTGGTTTGGCAAGCTCAATATTTTACATTCTACAACCCCCCTACAGGATCCCTCAAACTCCTAACAATATTCTCTGCATGACAGGCAAAGAGAGGCTCAACAGCATGGGATGGAGACTATGGGAAATGCTCCCCTTGTTGGATTTCTGCCTGCTACAGTGCCTAGAACCACCCCAACATTTATAAAGATCCATCTTCTCCCACAAGAAAATAATATCCAAAATACAAAAGTTTAGAAGACAGAGGAGCTTGTTCAGACACAACAGCCTGGGACTGCCAGCAAGGAAGTGAAGTCATGTTCTTCCTGAGAAGGAAGAAAATATTGTTTTTCGAGATTGGCAAGTCTGCTTGTCTCACACACTGCTCCAAGTGGCAAAAGGGAAGTGAGAAATTCCTTCCCGCTCCACAGGACCAAATGTCTGCAGCCTAATCTACCTTCCTGCACTTGCTTCATTTCTGGAGAGAGATGCCCAATGCGGCAATTAAAAGAACAAGCCGTGAGCTGCAAGGGAACTCGGGTTCAGATCTTGCCTTGGCCACAAACTCACTGGATTGGTCTTTCAAATCTGGTACCCAGCTGCTGGTTGAGGCTGATGGGAGTCCAAAACATCAGGTGGAGGCACCAGGTTGAGAAAGGTGGATTCTGGCAGACACCTGCACTGTCATCCTAGAGAAGGCATTGAGATTGGTGCCAGATTTTTCAGGGTGGAGGTTTCCTAAGAAGGAAAGAGAGCTGCCCTACACACACACACACACACACACACTTTGCACGCAGACACAGGGAACGCAAAACATGGCAGATATGAAATGTGCAGGCTCACTTTTGCTAACCACACACCACACACAAGCTGGGTAGCCGTGTATATTCCCATATCTGCTTCATTCACAGGTGTAGGGACATCTACCTTTTTTAAAACCCGCTTTTTTTTAACCAAAATGATCCAGGGGCTGGAGTGGCAACCCCATGAGGAAAGGCTGCAGTGTTTCAGATGTTTCTCAGTTTGGAGACAACGTGAGTAAGTGACCTTTGGTTAGCCACACACATGCTCTCTCTGCCTCGCCTACCCCACAGGGTTGTTGTGAGGACAGAAACAAAGGAGGGAAGGACCATGTCTGCTGCCTTGAGCTCCTTAGAAGAAAGGAGGGTATGATTATAAAGCCCTGCCTTGGTGACCCTGCTTGAGACTTGGCAACCCTGTGTGCTCTGTTCATTATCTGCTCCACTCTAGCCCCCATGTTTGAGAGAGATCACAAGCACAGGCAAATCTTGGCTCAGGAAAAAGGCCAGCCTGAGATAACAGCAGAGCACAATTGGAGCATACAGGCGGACAAGGAGGCCTGCAGTGCCATTTATTTGCTTCCACAAATACAAGTGCGCCCCCCCCCCCATGCTAGAGATCAAAGCAGGGGAAACCAGCAGAGTCCCAAATGTGGCTGCAGGCCAATTAGGAGATAACAGATTCAGGGAGGGAAAGGCGGTTGGGGGTGGGGTTAATTAAAAAAGACCATGATTTGCCTCTAGAAGATCCATCATCATCATTAATTATTATTATTACTACTACTACTACTACTACTACTACTACTACTACTACTACTGCAAAAACAATTGCATTATTAATGGCCTTTGAAGCCATCACCTCAAGGCAATGTGCTCGTAAGGTGATTAAAAACACAAAAGCAACAAACAAGCCCCAAACCCAAACAAAGCAGACACTCCTGGTGCATAGACTGTGTGGTGTAGTGCTTAGAGCATGTCTAAAAAGTGTGTCATCAATCTTTTCATGTTGATGACACACTTTTTAGACATGCATCATTTCATGACGCAGTAATTCAGTTTTACTAGCAAACCGGAGGTTAAACTAAATCCCTTCCAGCCCCGGGAGGAGTGCAGGGAGCGCACACTGCAGCCGACACACAGCTTGGAAAGCTCTGACTTAGTGTGTCAGACTAGGATCTGGGAAAGACCAGGATTCACATCTCTACTTGGCGATAAAGCTCACTGGGCTAGTGACTGTGCTGGCTGGGGCTGATGGCTGGGGCTGGGGAGCTGTGGTCTGAAGCACCAGGAGAGCGCCAGTTTAGCAACCACTGGTCTATTCAGTCCAGGTGACAGAGGCCTTTCCGTTCACCTGACACCTGATTATATATTGTGACACCCTTGGAAGGGTTTGACCCTAAAAGGTGGCTAGATAGATGGCTAGAATCTTTAAATGCAGACACCCAGTTCTGCCCCTCTACCACTGAGCTTTGGCCTCTCCCCTAAGAACCAACCAGACCCGACTATTGGTTTCAATCTCCAGTTCCCTTGTTGGTGGTCCTAGGGGTCCCCCTGCTGCCCCATTTCTAATGCTGCGAGGCAGAGCTGACTTTTAAAACGCCCCCGTTTGTTAACAGTTTTCAGTATATTTCATGAGGAGCTTTGATGTTTCTGATCAATAATGCAAAAGGGCTTCCAGGAGATTCCCCCGCACCCGGAAAATTCCAGGCCCACCCCCAACCATTGGGGAGGAGGGCTGAGGAGAAAAACACCAAACGGCCGACTTGTTCAGAGGACCATCTGCTGGGCCGGGAACAGTTGCCAAGTCCTGTAGCCCACGTGGAAGGGACAGTCTCAGCCGGAAGAAGGAGGGAAGGAGAGATGAGCCCCTTTTGTGCCTCTCACATAGATGGGAGGAGGAGCCTTAAAAACTTTTGGCAGACCTGTACCAATAATTTAAAATGCACATCTAATGCAAAGGATCCTGGGAAATGTAGTTTGTAAAGTGTGTGGGTAATGGTTGGGAGGCCCCCTATTCCCCCCACAGAGCTACAATTCCCAGAGTTCCCTGGGAAGTGACAATGTAGCTCTGCGAGGGGAAAAAGGGGTCTCCTAGCAACTCTTGGCACCCTTAACAAATTCCAGCTCCGAGAATTCTTTAGGGGAAGCCCTGAGCGGCATCACAGTGCAGATTTGGCCCCTGATGGGTGAGGATGCTCTGTGGCTACTTGGGAGCAAGGGAAAGGAACTGTGCACCTGCATGCTGCTTCTCACCTCCCTACTATGCCATCTCCTGTCTGACAATGAACGCAGGTGTTCTAACAGGTTGAGGGGCTGAATCCCAACTAAATGATGTCCTAAATATATATATGCTTTGAAAGATCAAGGATAGTTATCTTTTTGAAGTGATTCTCTGCTTGGAAAGGTGCTTGGTCCAAATTGGGTTTAAAGATAATGACCTTTATAAAAAGGGTGGGTTTGATGTTGCCTCTCAGTATCTAGCATAGAATCACAGAATTTTAGTGTCCCCAACGGTCATTTAGTCCAATCCCCTGCAATGCAGGAATTACAACTAAAGAATCTCTGACAATGACCATCCAACTGCTGTTGAAAAACCTCCAATGAAGGATGGTCCACCACCTTCCGAGGGAGTCTGTTCCAGCAGCACTTGGGAGCAGAGTGAGCCGGCACACAGCCTTCCCCACCATGACAAGATATACTGTGTTTTCATTTAAATGATAGTAATTGCCTTCATTCATGAAAGTTGGCACTTGTACCTGTTATGCAGATCTGTGTCCTCTGCTGCTCTCTTTTTTGGCAAGGCCTTATGTGCCCAACCTGTTGAATTATCATGTTCAGCAAGTAAGCTTTGGCCTCAGCCTGAACTCAGACTGCGGTACAGCAACTCCAAAATGTAGAATTGTGTATAAAACCAGGAGAACCAACTTGTGGGAGCGGGGTGCTGCACCAGACCAGGAGCACAGGAGTAGCTCAGAGGTAATCTCCTCCTTTCCCAGAAGGAAGTGTCCGCAGTGGGCATGGGCAAGAGGGTAACTATAATGAGCACCTGGCCAGGCTGAGATCCAGCCGCCAAGTAGCTTGGCAAAGGGAAGCTCAACTCTTGAGAACCTAGGCCAGAGGTAGTGAACTTATTTCAACCAGAGGGCCACTTTCTCTCACAGGGTCACATGCCATGTACCGTGATGGCGCTATATAACTATAGGTAAAAGGACCCCTGACCATTAGGTCCAGTCGTGGCCGACTCTGGGGTTGCGGCGCTCATCTCGCTTTATTGGCCGAGGGAGCTGGCGTACAGCTTCCGGGTCATGTGGTCAGCATGACTAAGCCGCTTCTGGCGAACCAGAGCAGCGCACGGAAACACCGTTTGCCTTCCCGCTAGAGCAGTACCTATTTATCTACTTGCACTTTGACGTGCTTTCGAACTGCTAGGTTGGCAGGAGCAGGGACCGAGCAACAGGAGCTCACCCCATCGCGGGGATTCGAACTGCTGACCTTCTGATCGGCAAGTCCTAGGCTCTGTGGTTTAGCCCACAGCGCCACCCGCGTCCCGCTCATATAACTATAAGTTTGATAATAATCATAATAACGCCAGTGGTAGATGGAGCCAGACACAAGAATGGCTGAGGCTAGAGAGCCCGTGTAGCATAGTGCTTAGAGTATAGTATTTAGATAGTTGGACTAGGTCCCAGGAGAGACCAGGGTTCAAATCCTAAACTGGTCAGGAAGCTCACTAGGTGACCTCAAGATCGGTTACTGCCTCTTAGCCTAACCTAGCTCACATGCCTGTTGTGGGGGTTAAATGGGGAGATGTTGGGAGCCACATACGCCGCCTTGAGCTCCTTGGAGAAAAAGGTGGGATAGAAATGCAATAAATAAAAAAAAAGTAGGCATAGTATCGGATGTGAGTCTTACCATGCAAAAATTACTAAAAATTACTTAGTGATTACTCACACTCACAAACATCCACCCCTGCCTCTCCATCCAGGCCTGAAAGAGCCATGATCACCCTTCAGAGAGACATTCCAGCCAGGCAAACACACTTAAGGAAGGCAGAAGAGAAAGCTGGTGAGGGGTGTGGCCAGAGAAGAGGGTGTGTGGCCTAGGGAGAATCCTGAGGGCCACATAGAGATGCCTCAAGGGCCACATTCCACCTCTGGACCTGAGGTTCCACCTCCCTGGTCTAGATTCAAGCTGCTAGCCATCACCAATATATAAATAAAGCACACTGCCTGACAATGTTTATTTACTCAAGGAGACGGCTGCTTTTGGCATGGCTGCCGGCAAACTCTCTAACAGCTCAAGTGTGACTGCTCAGATGCAGCTGGGGCCAAGTTTTCAGGCCAGGGGCTGGTGGGGTCAGGAGAAAACAAGCCGCAACATCAAAGGCCCTTCCAGGTCACCAAGGGAGAGTCAGACAACAAAACCTAAAAGCAAAAGCCCCTCTGGGAGGCCCAGACCCAACAGCTGTCCTCGCAGGCAGATGTTCCAGACTGAAGAGGTTGTGGCCCAGGACTGCAGCTGTTCTGGAAGGCCTCTCTCTAGGAGAAGGGGGCAGGGACAGGCCCAGAAACAGGTTAGGGGGTGAGGAAGAGTCATCTAATCCCACCAAGCCACAAGAAAAGGAGATGGGAAGAAAGGAAGGAATCAGCCTATTTCAGGGAGTTGGAGGTGGCTCAAAGCAGGCACAGTTGCTCACAGTGAGCACACTCAGCCTTTTGTTCTCTCTAGTGAACAGGTTTGGTAGGTGTTTGCAGGGTTTCTGAAACCTGCGGAGCTCATTTCACCAATGACAATCAAGGGACAGAAGCAGTGAGGCTGGAGCATAGTTTCTGAGAGGGTTTGTTTGACTGAGGCTTCTATGGTGTAGAAAGTTCTGCCTCACTGTTGCCCCTGGTCAAAGAGGTCTAGCAGTTTTTTACCTGAAAAACCTGCACACCCTGTTTAACCAAAGACAAAAGGTGGGATGATTGCCAGTTATGGTGGGTGCTGTCTCATTCAAACCACCATCAGCTCTCAGAACATACACACACACCACTACTGTCGGAATCCAACCTAAGATATGTAGACCACAGCCAACAATGCCTCTGGTTCCAGTCTCCAGTACCACTATGCTGCACATTTCTAAAAAAAGGTTGGCAATCCCTGTGCTCAGATCATCCGCAGAGAGCCTTCTCTGACTGCCCACTCAATCTCAGGAACAGCTACAAGGGTGAGGGGCTTCTCAGTGGTACCCCCTATCCCCAGGTTTAGAATACTTTCTCTAGAGAAGTCAGAGGACTATGGCATGGGGCGGTGACATAACAAATAAATAAATTCAGCTTAGCAAAAGGGGCTTTGTGCCACCAATACCACTTGAGCATCCATGACCGGGGCTGGATCTCATAGCACCTAGAAGCTGTGACCCCACTTCTTAAATGGGAGGGCAACTCCATCCAGAGCAGGCCAAATGCCATCTCCTCCATCAAGGCCAGACGGAGTGCTTAATCCTCATGCAGCCCCATTACTGAGTCTGGGCATGGACTGAGAACATCCACTTGCACATTTGGGGCAGATGGAAAGCAGCAAGAGAACTAAGCCTCATCAGCACACACAGAACAACCCTTCAGGGCTCCAACTACCTGAAAGAGCTTATCGTACACCCGCATTTCATGAAAATTAGTTGCTGGGCTGGGGGGAAATCACATTTTTCCAGCATTTAAACAGTAACTGTTTGAGCATTGGAGAAATGGCCAAATAGTTATAAAGACAAACATCTTTCCTGGCTGGGTGGGAAAGTGGAGTCTGATTTGGATGTGGTGCCAAGCATGAATTTTCTCACGCGGACTTCGTGTTTAAACTGGGTCCTCAGCCACTAAGACAGCAAGGCTGGCAAGCATGTCTAGGCAACAGGTGCCCTGGCATGCTGGCAATGCACATGGCACACAAAGGAAGCCAAATGAAATCCTCCTCCGTCCCTATCTGCCCTTCCCCAAGGGAAATTTAGAGAAGGGCATTTTGAAGCTACTATCCAGCAGCCTATGTGCTTATTTCAGTTCCTAATGACCCATAACTTGAGGTATCGGTTGGTTGGGTGGGATACAATACACCCACACCCCAAATCCTTATTTACTGGTTCCCCATTTGCTACCGGGCCGAGTTCAAGGTGTTACTATTAGTTTATACAGTCCTGAATTACTTGGAATCAGTTTACCCACAAAAGCATCTTACCCCATGTATGCCCGCTCAACTGCTTTGATCAGCCTGAACTGGCACCGTTACAGATGTCACATAATACTCATTCTGAATTTGTAAGAAATCGATCTTTTGCTGTGGCAGCACTCACACATTGGAACTCCCTGCCTATTGAAACCAGGCAGCAGCCTTTGTTGTACCCTTTTCAGCACCTGCTAAACACATTTGCCTATCAAGACATATAGAGCATTGACATGTCTTTTAATCTGGTTTTCAGTTTGTTGCTAATTTTAATTCTTTTTAAAATGTTTTCATAGTTGGGTGGTTTTGTTTTGTTTTTTGTTTTTACTGTTTTACAGATAATTTTATCTTTTTATTCTTTTTGTAAGCCGCTTTGAGGTTTTTGTTTGTTTTTACAATCAAGTAATGTATAATTATTATTATTTTGAAATAAATAAATAAAAGCAATAAAGAAAGAAGTCTAGAGGCCTACTCACTGGGACAAATCAGTGCCTCCTTGGCAGTGATGCTCTTGTTGCAGGCATAGCACATGGTCATGCCTGAGACGGTGATGGAGGTGAAGAGGTGCCCGTTGGTGTAGCGGGCATCTTTGCTCTCCTTCATCCTTTCTTTCTCTTTGTTCTGTGGGAAAGCAAGAAAGAGATGGGTTAGTGGCAGTGACCATTGGCCTCTCCAGAAAAGGGCCTCTGAATCAGAGGTATGTTTCAGGCTTGCCAATGTGGCTCCACCCAAGCAGGTGTTTACAGCCTGTGTGCAGTTTCCATCTTGCCAGCATTTACACATCCAAAGAACTGGGGAGGGGGGTGGCCCCACAGACAGGTGTAACACAGACGTGAGACAATATAACCCTCTAATCGTTAAAACCCCATTTAAATTCTGTGTGAAGAGAAAAACACACCTGAAAACAAAACTAAGCAAAATACCCAAGTCTTAAGCCCTGCTGCTGATTTAAGGCAATTGTGTTACAGTGCCGACATGCTCTGCTCTTTTTGCACTTGCTGCTCAAAGTCCGGCCGCATCCAGAGTTGGAAATGTCATAACCGGGAGCGCATAAAGGAGAGCCATCACAAGGGAAAGCCAAGCCAGAGAATTTGTTCTCTATTTCCTCTTGAGCCACCCTAATTCCCTTCAAATACATTGTGCACATAGACACCCCAGAAATGTGCCCCACTCTTCCCTTGCTACCCTCTGCCTCACCTGAGGTTCCTCTAAAATGTTTTGGCACCAGGATCATTTCTGTACACAGTCACGGTGGCCAGGCTAACCAGGGATGTACCTTTCATGCTCTTGCGTGAAAGGAATTAGCTGCTACATTCAGACTGGTGGGGGGTTTAAAAAAAGAATATTTCAAAGTTACAAGAATCTTAACGCTTGCCTGTTCCAAACTGCTACCCAAAGGCACAAACCTCTGTCCAACAATTCCACACACACAATCTACAATAAAGGGGCAATCTAGGTGGCTAAAGTGAACAAGACAAGCTACATGGAATCATTGGATTATATATTTGGAATGTGCTCCCAAGGGTCATCTAGTCCAACCCCCTGCAATGCAGAAATCATAATTAAATATCCCTAGCAGATAGCTATTCAAAATCTGCTTGAAAACCTCCAACGAAGGAGTCCACCCCTTTCTGAGGGGTCCATTCCACTATTGAACTGCTCTTACCATCTGAAAGTTCTTCTTAACATTTAGTCAGAATCTCCTTTTTGTAACTGGAATCTGTCAGTCCAGGTCCATCTTCTATGTGACAGCCCTTCAGGTATCTGAAGATGGTGATCATATCCCCTCTCAGTCTTCCCTAGGCTAAACATACCCAATTCCCTCAACCGTTCCTCACAAGGCTTGGCTTCCAGACCCTTTATTATCTTGGCCGCCTTCCTCTGCACAACTACCATCCTGTCAATATCCTTCTTGAACTGTGATGCCCAGAACTGGACACAGGACTCCAGGTGAGGTCTGACTAAGGCAGAATAGAGCCGTACTATGACTGTCTCATGAGCTGGACTAATTTGTGAAGGTTGATCCAATCTGGAGTGTGAAAAGAAACCGTTCTGCCAAATCATCCTTAGGATGATTCTGCCAAATCATCCTAAGTGAAAAATAAATTAGGCACAAGCCCCCCCCCCCCAGCAAAAAATAGCACGACACAAAACAACCTTCACGGAAACGAACTTCTGCTAACGAACACACACAAGCAGAATGGTTGACCCAGCCTCGGTCCTCCTCACACACCTTTGCCACAGTCCCTCTCCGGCTTGGCTGCCGCCTGTTCCAGCTCATCCCCGGACTAGGGGGATCCCGGCAGGGTCTTGAGACTCCGAGCCTCAGCTGTCTCTCATAAACCGTAGGGTAACTCATCTTCCGTTGAGGTGGGATGCTACTGAGACATCTAACCACCACCACTCTTACCAATTAAGGCCCCAGAAAGAAGCAGGAAGGGAGAAACCAGTATGTAGACCCAGCTTGAGCCTGGAAAGCCCAGATTGCAGAAGGAGGAGGTGGATATGAGGAGGTGGATGGGAGAGAGAGAGAGAGAAAGAGAGAGAGAGAGAGACACCCATGCAGTTCATCTTCTCCTGTACCTCTCTGCTTCCAATAACCATGACAACCATATGTCTGACTGAGAAATTCCACCACCACCCCCAGTGCACGTGCCTACAGTCCTCAGCGTTGAACAGTCTATAGAGAAAGGTCTTGCTTCATCATGTCTTCATTACTGGGGCGGGGGCGGCAGGATTATTTGGAAGGCTGGGTCCAAGAAATATTTAGTTGAAATAAAAAATGGTGCGAATGCTCAAGCCAAGCCCCGCTTCCCCCAGTGTTTGGGTAATATATATATATATATATATATATATATATATATATATATATATTCCAACTTTTAACCATTTTAAAAGGGATGTGAGGTATAATCAAGGGCATCAACCTGCAAAAGGCCAGGCTGGCTGGCCAGAACACCTTGGCTGCCTGCCTTGCAAAAAAACAAAAACAAAAGTGTTTTCCTTCTGTCTACAAGAGGGTAAGCTGGCTTGCAAAGTTACCAAAAGGGGGGGCACATGCACAAAAAAGGACAACAAATAGGGACAAAGATTTGTATTAAAGTTCATGCATGCTAATGTATATGCATATATGTATGTTTGGTGCACATACATCTTCTCCCCCGTCTGTCCTCACCACAGCCCTGTGAGGTAGGTGCGGCTGAGAGTGAGGGACTGGGCCCAAGGTCACCAAGTGAGCTTCACAGCCAAGTGGGGATATGAACTGTGGTCTCCCAGGTCCCAGTTCAACACTACAGTCATTTATGGCATTTATATCCCACAATCTTCTAGGGGTGGAGGCCCTATTTGCTGCAGCAAAAGGTTATCGCAGCACATTGAGGGCTAAAGACCAGTACAGTACAATCCAACAATGTCTACTCAGTAGTAAACCAACTCTTTAAAAAAAATATCTCATAAATCCTTGTCAGTATTTTAATGCAAATTATCTTAATGAACACATGCAGTTTTGACAAAGTGCAAGTTGGACAGGTTTGCCTTTAAATGCAAACTGGATCATATCTGTTCCTGATTCCTTGCTGGGACTAGTGTGTGTCTGCTGAGCCCCAGAGCCCTCCTCTTGCACAGATTTTGAGAACTGACATTGTGCAACAACATTCCCTGTGACTGACAGGCAGAATGAAGCTTTTTGATTGGCCAGGCCAAGTAGAAATACTGGGATCCTGATTTTATGCACTTCAGATTCTGGGGGAGGTTTCAACTTGGGGATTTTGGAACAGGTCCTGGCTCGGATAACTTGAAGAAGTGGAAACTGACCCAAACAGAGGGAAAGGCAGAGGAGGTGCAATTTCAAAACCAGAAAAGCTCAACCTGGAAAACTGGAGCTCTGCCGGCAGGCTTTTGCCCGACAATCAAACTGCAATACTGGGGAGCCCATCGAAGGTCAGCCTAAACATGGCCAAAAATGCAGATGGAAGAGCGAGAGGGTTGAGGGCCTACAGGCCCTGTGACCTGCTCGGGGCACAGCCAGGCAATTGGGTTGCCATGGCAGCTTCCCTTGAAAAGGGGAAGTGAGACAGGGACTTCCTGTTGCCAAAGCTTTGAGCAAGAGACGCAGAGGCTTGGCTATTTTTGACTCAAGAGCCACCCTAGCCTCACGTGTCTGAGAGAAGGGGGGTGGCAGGCACTGCTGCGTTGCACATTTTCTTGAGAAACAGAGAGGCTGGCACACAGCAGTTGTCTTTGGCAGGGATGCCACATCCGAGGCTTTGCAACATGATCAGAACCGACTGCATAGAAGGCACCGGTGCGCTCTTAAATTTGCTGAGCCACCTGTGTGTCCAACAGCAATTTAAGACTGCTGGGTCACTGTCTCCTTGGTTCCATAAGTTCTCCCCTGGTGCCCCCTACCCTATAAAAATAATAATACGCAGAATAGCATATTTTGCACAACCCACTAGGGGAGTGATGCTTGGGGAGTGGCCCAGCTGCGCCCCTACCTGGAGAGGGGCAACCTAACGTCTGTTGTCTGTGTTCTGGTAACCTCTAGGATAGATTACCGCAACACATTATATGGGGCTTGCTTTTAGTACACCAGCAACACTACACTAGAGGTCTGAATATCGCCCCTTTACTCACTTCCCTCGGTCGCAGGGCCTCACTGTCATGTGTGACTTGAGAAGGGAAGGATCAGTAAAGGCAGACATTTCATAAGTAACTCCGATAGGTTTCCTAGGAACCCACTATTTAGAAACAAGCAGGCGACACTGTCACAAGGGAAGTAGATTGGGCAATTTCCTGGTTAGTCTGGTGAGGCAGAGCAGATGAGCTGGATTGCAAAGTCTCTGCTTCTGAGAATGAGAGAGGATCCAGGGAGCTGAAGGGTGGTCCTTGTCAGATTGGGGGTGGAGCATGGTGAGGCAGGGCTGGGGGGGGTGATATCTGGCAGGGGCAGAGGATGGGGCACGGCTGTGCCTGGCACTTCTCAGGGTGAAGCTTGATGGACACCCCAGAGCAGAAGGAAGATAAGCTCACCCACCAAATCAGAATCCAGCCTTCATTCTTGACCTGGGGTCCTGAGGTTTTAGGGCTTCCTTTGATGGAAAGCAGTGCCCCAGAGGGGGAATACCTTGGAGGGGGCACTCAGAGGTGTAGTGGGGGGGGACAGGTGGATTTTTTTAGAGGGGGCGCAACCAGACACCCCCTCCCCCCATTAGAGCCTGGTTCCAGCATGCAATGAGCTTTGTCACGCCCAGCGGCAGCTCTGCTCTCAAGTCAGGTCTGACCCGGGGACAGAGGAGAGGCGGTGGCAGCAACATTGCCATGGTGGTGCCCCTCTGCTGCACTGGGCTGTGCACACGAGAGAACAGCCAACTCCCTTGCACCCAGCCACAGTTCTGCTCCTTTGTCAGGCCTGACCGGGAGGAGGAGAGTCGCAGTACAGCACTGCCTCCCCTCTCCTTGGCAGGCAGCATTCAAGAGCCCAACCCAGGTGGCAGGAGCACACGCTCTTCCACTGGGGGCACTAGAGGCGGGGGGGGGCAGGTGCCGGAGGTGTAAATGACTTTCAGGCTTGAAAAGCGAGTATCACTGCATCAAGTTCATCTTTTTTGTTGAATTAAATAAACTGAATAGGTTTTTTTATTTTGAATAATTTTACAATGAATGTTACTGTTTGCATTTTATTGTGTTGCTATCTCCTTTAGTGGGTTGTGCAAACCACTATTTTGAATAATGCTTTTTATAGGGGTGGGAGGCACTGTGGATGAGTTTATGGAACCAAGGGGGCAGTGGCCCGAAAAGGTTTGGGAACCACTGCCTTAGATAAAGGGGAACTTTAGGCCTGGGTGGTCAACCTTTTTCCAGCCTCATTCACTCTTGGGCAACCCTCTGGGGGCCACACACCAATGCTGGGTGTGGTCAAAAGTGGGAGCATGTGCCCATCTCTCTCATGCACACAGTCCCTCCTCTCATTTCCTAAGTGCAGATCAGCTGGTGAAAAGGGGCTTATCTCATCCCCTCTCTACTCATCAAATGGCCTTCATTCTTGACCTGGGGCAATTTGGGTTGATGGGGCAATTTGGGTTGTTGGGACAAAGCGGGGAGGGGAGAACCATGTACAACACCTTGAGCGCCTTGGAAGAAAAGGTGGCCTATAAATGTAACAAACAAATAAGTTGCTTGGTGTTTTCTACACTGATGGGCAGTGTCTCTCCAGGGCTTTTGATGGGGAATTTTCCCAGTCCTACCTAAATATTTTGGGATTGAACCTGGCACCTGTTGATGCAATCCATGTGCTCTACCACTAAGCCATGGCCTTTGCAAAGTCTTAAATTACAGTCTCAGGACAAAAAGGGTTTGAAATTTAAATACGCTTCTTTGCTGCTTGTTTGGTTCCAAAGGAGATATGAGGCTCATTTGCAGAGAAGATGCCAAGTTTGGTGTCCTCTATCTGCCCAGGCCAAGCAGACAGACAAAGGGAGCCTTGTTCTCTGTTGTATGCCTACAGAACCTCTGCCCTGAGAGGAGCGAGCCTGTCTGCCCCTCTCAGCAGAGACAAGCTTCGGGTCTCCAGAGCAGCAGCAGGAGGGAGTTCAGCAATACAAATATGTTATTCTGTACTGTTTGGGCGGCAGCCAGAAGGCAGGAGCGATTGCGGCATCAAGCAAGAGGAAGCTGGCTAGATAATCTAAAAAAACAGAGAGAGAGAGATCAACCTACCACTCCCTTCTACACTGCAACTGCTTGAAAATCGCAGTTGCCTGGAGGCTCTTTGGGATGGATTTGTGGAAGACAGGAAGGCGGCGAGTATTTATAAAACGTTTCTGCAAATCCAAACTCTGCCATACAAGTTTGGTGCAACGGCCCATACAGCAACCAAGTGGAGCAGCCCTGTTTGTACAGCTGGGGGAACAAAGCCTGAGATGTAGATGATTATTATTTTTAAATATAGTGCCCTCCATCAAAGTACATAATGCTTCGCAGCAGCCGTTGCCAAATTGCTGCCCTCTGGGTGTTTTGGACTCCAGCTGGTTGGGTGTCACGAGCTCCTTGGAGACTTCTTGGTAGGGCTGGTCAGACAGGGAGGAGGATTGGGATGGGAATGTGGAGCTGGACCCTCAGGAAGGGGGCCCAGGGGCCTGGGAGGCATTGATCGGGATGCTTGGGGGGGGGCAAGTGGGATGTCTGGAGAGAGGCAAAAATCCTCCCAACACCAGCTCACCATTCCTGGCCAGTTTTAGCCATGCATGGGGGCAGGGAAAATACCCGCCTCACTCCAAATATCAGGATCAGTTGGACCTTGAGCAAAACCCACCAACTGGATTCTCCAAAAGCAAGGAGGTAGTCTAGAGTTTCCTGCCCCCCTCATCCAGGAGTTCTAATACTAAGTGCTCCAGGCAGGGAGCCCATGCTGTCGCAGAGACCCACAGCCGCCCCCCTCAGCGAATCTATGCAGGAGGGGGTTTATTACTGCCTCTCAGCTCATCAAATGATCAATATGAAATGGGGAGGGAGCTTCACCCATCTCAGTGCTGTGTCTACTTTAATTTTTCTTCTTCAATGCTGCTACTGCAGCCAAAATGGATGGGATGGTGAGAGATCAGAAAAACCTACTTGGGGGTAGAGTGGGGGCTGGGTTAGCTCCTGCCAACAGACAATTAGCCGCCCCTGGCCTTAAGGGGGGAAACTCCCGTTATGATACAGGCAGCAGAAATATATACTTTTAGGCAAACTGAAAAATTTGGGTATCCAAGTGAGAGGCACCCTTCCCCCCCCTTCCTCTCCCCTCCCCACAAACCAAGCCCACTCTGATTTTTTATAATCTGCTTTAAATGGGGCCAAGCAGCTGGAAGCTTCTTAAGCGTTAACCCCACTGAGCCATGGGGATGGATTTCCTTGCAGCACTTGGGCAACTCTCCGTGCCACAGATTTCAAGGCAAGAGAAGATGTGCTTGTCCTTGTCCAGCACTCCACCCTGCTCTGCCCACTGCCTCAAGTGAAGAGCTGAGATTTCAGGATTGCGGTGAATATTGCTAAAGCAGGGCTGGCAAGGCACAGAGTTGCTGCCTTGTTGGTCCCACAGGGTGGATGATACAAAGGAGCATACATGGGGTGGAAAAGGACATCTTTGACTGAAGTGTAGTTGTTAGTGTGTAGGACCAGAACCCAGAAGACCAGGGTTCGAATCTCCACTGGGCCATGTGCCCTGGACTAGTCAATGTCTCTCAGCCTAGTCTACCTCACAGGGTTGTCATGCAGATGAAATGAGGAGAACCATGTGCATGCCACCTTGAACTCCTTGTGGGGAGAAATGGGATATGAATGCAATAAGCAAATAAATAAGAGCATGCATACTTTTGAGTTTCACAGACCTTTTCTGGGGAAAGAGCAGTTTCAAATGCCTTTCTACCAGTGATTCCTTTCTGCCACTAGTTCAACGTCACCAGTTACACAGGTTTGCAGTCTAGGACCCCCCCCCAGCACTGCCCTTGCAGAGGATAGCAGCATGTGGTTACTTTGAGCAGCAAAAACGTTGTCTCTTTCACTGCCCTGTCTTGGTGCAGACCAAGCCCTAAATCAGCCTTCAGTAATTTAGTGCACTCATCAGCCCCATCCAGCCTAAAACATCTGGAAGGCACCATGCTGGCAAAGGCTACCGAAAACTATTTCATAATGTCTTCTCAATCGGTACTTTTTGCCCCAGAGTTTTCACTCGCAGAGCCTGGGCACTGGCGGCTTTCAGTTTTTGCACACAATTGAGCAGCTGTGGGTTGAATGAGAACAACCAGATTCTCAGTTCGTGTCCATCCCAACTTCCTCTCCTCTTAGCTGGTCTAGCCAGAAGGAAAGGAGCTAGGAAAAGAGGCAGGGGCTGCCTAATCTGTTCCCCACATCCCCATCCCCAGAACTTTGCTTGGTTTGTGGGGGAAGGGGGGGGGATAGGCTGGTTGGCTGGCATTGTGCCCGGTCTACAAATCTAGATTTAATAGGTGCAAAGCTGTAGAGCCTCGGATAAAGCCTGCTGAAGATGTGACCCACTTTTTTCTTTCTTTTTAAGAATACTGAGGCTCTCTGAGCTGATGGAGAAGAATCAGCTGGGGGGTTGGGGGTGGGAAGTAGGTGCCAGGGCTCAAATTAAGCCCCCACCCATCTCAACAGCTGGAAAATATCTAGGCTGAAAGCACAAGCACCATCAGCCTGATCTCAGTGCAGCAACAGCCTACACCAGTGGTTCTCAACCTTTCCCCCCGCTCTGGATCATTTTGAAATAGTCAGGAGTCTTGGCAAGCCCATCAGCATTGGCATAATTGCCAAAATGAATACTGTATTATGAAAATCATGGGTCCTAGGTCAGGGGCTTCAAAGGGAAAAGCTGTAGCTCAGTGGTACAGCTTCTACTATTGTATGCAGGAGGTCTCAGCTTCAAACCCTACTGGCATTTTCAGGTAGGGGTGGATGGTGCTGCGGAGAATGGGTTTGGGTCCTGGTGAAAAATGGAAGGGGCCCCCCAGCATGGGCAGACGAGCTAAACATATTTACATGGGATATAGAATAAATGCATGATCTCATTTTAATAATAATAATAATAATAATAATAATAATAATAATAATAATATTCATACCTGTTGACTAATATCAATAACATAAGCACCCACACAATCATTACTGAACTATCCAT
The DNA here is from genome assembly GCF_027172205.1 of Podarcis raffonei. Classification (NCBI taxonomy): domain Eukaryota; kingdom Metazoa; phylum Chordata; class Lepidosauria; order Squamata; family Lacertidae; genus Podarcis; species Podarcis raffonei. The sequence goes on from NC_070617.1 coordinate 16,213,609, forward strand.
ACACTTAACTGTTAAACAACAACTTTGTTCGGTTCGCACAGTGTTTGCTTATGAAAACATACAAATGAGACTGCGCATCATAAAATGAGACTGCACCAATATACTGTCAAAGAGCAGGAGCGAATGTTCGCAGAGAGTTGGAAATACCCAGAAACACTCAGTTCGCGACACAAGTTCCCAAACCATTATTCAGAATTGTGCATGCATTGAACATAGTACATAGGTTTTGTTAGGAATTTCATGAAACATATGCAAGAGAGTTGGGCCCCGGGACCCCTTCTGGACCACTGGGCCTGGTAATTTGTACCTGCTTTCCTGCCTCTCCTAAACCCTGGGACTGGAGGAGACTCCTGCCTGATATCCTGGAGAGCTACTGTCAGCCAGTGTAGACAATATCAAGCTAGATGGACCAACACCCTGAGTACCAATGAGTAGGCAGCTCCTATATTGCTGGCTTGTTGAATACAGAACTATCTGAGCACCAGAGCACTCTCCCCTCCTGCAGTTTCCTACAACTAATATTCAAGAGCACCGACTACCCTTCCTGATCTAAATCATGGGTGGGGGCAAAGGGAAGATGGAGTAGCTAGGAATGGCTGCGACAAGAGCACCCGAGATGTTACCACAGAGACACATGAATTGTGGGCAGCAATTTCTGAGCTGCCTGAATAACAGTCCTATAAGCTTAAGAGGTTCTAAATGTGGGACACCCTGACCAGAAGCATTCAGTGTTTATGGTGCTATATTAATCTTGGTATCATGCAGCCCCGCAACCTGGGACAGAAGAGGCAGAGGCCGGTGTTTTGGATATGAGGAGAGAGGGGGCCGATCTGGCTGTCGTTTGGCCCCTTCCTTCTCTCTGCCTCTTGCTCTTCTCCCCTCCTCCACTCTAACAGAGCATGGGAGCTCCCTGGGGCAGGGACCATGGCTCCTTGGCTGCTTTCTAGAATGCTTATCAAGTCATAAAAGGTAATGAGAAGCCTTGCCTTTTCTTTTTTTTAAGGACAATTAGAAACAGTCAGCAACTCACAAAGGCTTTACATAAATCAAAGTCTTGGGGGGGGGTAATGGGGGAGAAGGGAAGCCCTAGCTTTGGTGGGGGGAGGGAAGGGTTAAAGGTCACATGCCCCACATTCACCCATGCATGGCTGGGCAAGAGAGATTCAGTTCCAGGGAGGAGTTTTGGTGGTGGTAGGGACAGTGGAAATATACCAGGTACTGACAGCCTGAAAGAGTTTAACAAAGCATCCTATGAGGAAAAATCTGGCATTTCAGCCTAGAGCTGCCAGTCCTGGGCTCCTGCAATGTGAAGGGGGTGATAGAGGCCATCTAGGCCAACCCTCTGGCCCAGAGGCAGGATCACCAACCCCCTCCTGCGTTTCCATCCCCAGGCAATCTGACACAGACCTACCCAAGCTAACCCTGGAAACGAGCAGAATTAGAAGCATTTGAGGCAGTTTCAGGTCACCGTTGGTATAGCTGTGGCTACCTGAATTTGTTGTGGCCACCTCCACCTTCTAACCAGACAGCTGCATGCTGCTGTTGCAAGAATACTTTTTTGCACACCTGGTCACACAGAAATGCAGATTTGCTGTGCTCTGTAAAGCAGCAGGATCTTGTGCGTCTCAGTGGTACGGGGGGGGGGAGCAAAGGGCACCCTATTTCAAATGCCTCCCAAGAGCCCGGTTGTTGCACTGTTTGCCACACAGCCCTACCTAAATGAACTCTCTCTCTCTCCCTCTCCCTCCCTCCCTCCCTCCCTCTCTCTTTCACACACACACACACACACACACACACACACACACACACGCCACTCCTTGCCTTTTGTCCCCACTATCTGGTATCCTTGGACACACTGAACATGGAGGTTCCATGTAGGAATCAATAGCTGTCTGTAGGTGGTCTTTTATTATCCAGGGATCATTATCAGTGTACATTTACAGAGTGAACAAACGCAAGAGTGAAAGCTCCATGCTCCATGGGGCCTACAGTGTCTCATTTCAATGGTGGAAGATCCAGTAGAGAGGTAAGGGGCAAATGTGTCTCCCCTAATCCTTTCTAAAACAAAACACTTGACCATCTAACCATTCGGCAGCAAATATGTATATAAAGAAAACACACACACACAAGTATGCTGCTGCATGAGCACACAAAACAAATCAGCACAGCTCTACAGTTTACTCCCTGTCCTGTGCTCCTACTATGCTCTGCAGGAAGCAAAGCAGCAGCATCATACAGAGGACTAGCCTCTTTCTGAATCTAAAGCATCAGTGCCAACCTTGCAACAGCGATCCTTGCAAATAGCTGGTCTCCAATCGACCTTAGCTGAGACCAGTGTCCACTCTGCTTCCCTCTCACCATAACCTCCTCTGTCTACAAGTGGGGGGGGGGAGCAGGGAGGAGAAAGGGTTGGGCTCCAGAACACAATAGCGGCTCAATGTTTCTGGCTTCAGTCTGAGCTACTAGTTGGGAACTGAGCCAGGTAGATAAAGAGAGCAGAGCTGGAAGGCATGTTGTGGGGAAAGTTGATAGAGAAAAGTTTTTTCTCTCTCTGTCCTAACATGAGAAATCATGGACACTCAACGAAGCTGAATGTTGGAAAATTCAGAACAGGTAAAAGAAAGCCCTTCTTCATGTAGTGCACAGTTAAACGATGGAACAGAAGGCAGTGATGCCCACCAACTTGGATGGCTTTAAAAGAAGATTGGACAAATTCCTGAAGGGGGAGGCTATCAATGGCTACTAGGCATGATAGCCATGCTCTGTCTCTGCCACAGTCAGAGGCAGAAATGCATTTGAATACCAGTTGCTGGAAATCGCAGGAGGGGAGAGTTCTCTTGTGTTCGAGTCCTGCTTGGGGGTTCCCCACTGGGCCATCTGGTTGGCCACTGTGAGAATAGGATGCTGACCTAGATGGGCCACGGGCTTCATCCAGCAGGCTCTTCTTAGGTTCCTCTGCAGAGTTAGTTCCCTTGTGCCCAAATCCTGCATGTGGGCTTCTTACAGGCATCTGGTTGGCCACTGGGAGAACAGGATTTAGGATTTAACGGAAGTGAAACTCACACCTACACAGGGCTGTTTGTCTGCCAGTCACATCTGGCCTCAGCCTAGCCTCAGTTTCTCCCTTCCTTTTTCACCTTCTTCACTTTCAACACTGACAATGTAAGCTCCTGGGGGCAGGGTCTAATCTTTTTTTAAAAAATAATAATCACAAGAGTTGGAAAGGCAGCATCCCCACCAATGTAGGGCATAAGAACATAAGAAAAGCCCTGCCGAATCAGACCATTAGCCCACCTCTAGTCTAGAATCCGGTTCTCGCAGTGGCTGACTAGACTGCCTGTGGGAAGCCCGCAAGCGGGACCCAAGCGCAGGAGCCCTCTCCCCTCCTGCAGTTTCCAGCAGCAACAGCATCTGCTTAAATACCTTAAATACTTTGCTATAGCAGGTGCCTTCCTTCTTCCTCATACAAAGGGAAAAAGCAGCCAGGAGGGTTTTAAGACACCGCAAGAAGATCATTGGCTCAGGTCAAGCAAAGAAATGAAAGTGAAATTGAGGTTACAGGTTCCTCTGGAAACAGGTTTTCTCCTCTCGATCAAGCAACCCACAGAGCCCCAGGCCTCCTGGAACCTGACATGTGGAGCACTGATCTGAAGTGTATTTATACATACAGATACTTGAAATCTTCTTTCTCAGAGTTTATTTAATCCCAAGGAAATATCGCTGCTTGAACTCCTGTTCACAGCTCTTTCAGGATTCGCCCTTTGGCTTGAACATATATTTTGGGGTAGGGTGGGGTAGGACACCCTGGCCATGAATATAGGTATAAAATCTCCTAACCTCAAAGGCAAGGATGAAGTGGAAGGTTTGGTGTTCCTGTAAAAAAGCAGCTGAGTGGGAGAGAAATGAGTTTGACCTGCTCTCCACAAGCCACTGAGACAGCCTCATGGAGACATATAGGAACATAGGAACATAGGAAGCTGCCTTTATACTGAGTCGGAGCACTGGTTCATCTGGCTCAGTATTGCCTACACTGGCTGGCAGCAGCTCTCCAGGGTTTCAGGCAGGGTTCTCGACCAACCCTACCTAGAGATGCTGCCTCCAGGGATTGAACCTGGGACGTTTTGCATGCAAAGCCAATGCTCCACCACTGAACCTATGGGGAACAGGGGAGCACTGTGCTTTTGTGTACTTCTTGTTCAACCTGAAAACATCCCAGTGGACTGGGCCCCTGCGGTGACGGTGCAATGCTGTTTAGATTTCCCACCTCAAGGTATCGAAACATTTCAGACCGTCGTCTCTTAAAGGCTCTCTGGATACTGCTGGACTGCAACTCCCATCATCTTTCCCAATCACTGGCCACGCTGGCCAGGGATGATGGGAGATGGAGTCCAACAGCACCTGAGGAGTCCCAGGCTCCCCATCCCTGTAGCAAAATGTTGTAGTGCTTGGGTTAACCTTTGGGTTCTTTGCCCCTTTGAGGTGTGCAGAGTTCTTAGTATAAAAGGAACCTGCTGGATCAGGCCACTAGCTCATCTAGTCCAGCATCTTGTTCTCACAGTGGCGAACCAGACGCCCCAAAGGGGAGTCTGCAAACAAGACCTGAGCACCATAAGAATGTAAGGAGAGCCTGCTGGATCAGGCCAATGGTCCATCTTCTCCAATACAATATGCCTGTGGGAAACCCGCAAGCAGGACCCAAGCACAAGAGAACTCAGGTCCCCCTGTCATTTTCATGCCTTGAAAGGAAAAACTCTTACCCAAATCTCTAAATGCAGATTGGCTGCCTCTGTCAATCACCAGAGACAGAGTTCTGGGCTCGATGGGTCTTTGGCCGTTCTCATCTCTAAATTGCTTAGACCCTTTCTCTGTTCCACCCAGGCAACAAATGTCACCAGCATGAGGGGCAGGGAAGATCAATAACTTATAGAAAAAGTAAAAGTTGGCAAAGCATTCAATATATCCAGCCAGCCAGCCAGCCAGCAAGCCAGCAAGCATTATCTGACACTATGTTTGCTATGCTGGTGTCCTCCAGATATCCTGGACTACAACTTCCATCATGTTGGCTGGTCCTGATGGGGGTTGTAGTATAAAATGGCTGTGCTGGCTAAGGATGATGGGAGCTGAAGTTTAGTTTTTCCATTTCTATCCCGCCTTTCCTCCAAATAGCTCAAGGGGCTACACATAGTTCTCCTCCACCCCATTTTATCCTCAAAACTACTCTGTGAGACAGGTTAAGCTAGGAGGTAGTGAATGGCCCAAGGTCGCCTGGTGAGTTTCATGGCTGAGTGGGGTTTTGAATCCCGGTCTCTGCCAGCTCCTAGTCCAACACATATCAAGAAGGCACCAGTTTGGCTCACAGAAACACAGAAAGATGCCTTATCCTGAGTCAGGCCATAGGTCTGTCAAGCTCAGCATTGTCTTCTCTGACAGGCAGCAGCTCTCCAGGGTATCCCCCAGGGCTCTCTCTTAAGCAGACTGCCCTAAACAAAGAGATCCACTTCTTCCACAACATCCCAAGAGAACAAAGGACAGACAGGTCAATTCAGCTGCTGGCAATCTCGACACAGGAATGAGATGGCGCAAGGCGGCTCCCCTTCCCCTGTCCCCCCCTCACTCCCCCCTTCACCCCGCCTGAGTGCACATGGCTACCCCCTTCCTCTGATCTCCACAAACAATAACAATGGGGGAAAGAGGCCGGAATTTGCAGGGCCTATAATGAATTTGTGGATTACTATTGACTAAAGGACATGGCAGCTGTTTGGGGAGGGGTCCTCGGGAGATGGCCGCATTCCAAAGGCCTGGCTCATTCATTCCTGGAGAAGCTCAAAATAATTGGGGAGAGGGAGAGACGACTGACAACATGGGACTTGTTTTGAGTTAATGCCAGGATCACTCATCCTGCTAAGTACTCCGTAGAGAAAGCCCCCACACCCAGCAAATTCAGGACTCCCTGCTACAGGATTGACCATCAGGGTTCCGTCCCCCCGTCCCCCGTCCCCCCCCCCCCCCCCGATGAGAAAGGTGTGTCTAATTTTGGCTACCAAATACATAACAGGGTAGTGGCAAACATACACCTTCTCTAATATAACATTCAGATAAAATTCTCTCTGACACTAATTTTAAAAATTGTGCGGAAGACAGTGTCTGCGGTATTGTCGGCCAAGGGGTGTTAAAGACGGATATAACTTTTTTTATGTATGCCACAACAGCAGCAAGAATACTTATTGCGAAGTACTGGAAGACACAAGATCTACCCACTCTGGAAGAATGGCAGATGAAGGTGATTGACTACATGGGCCTGGCAGAAATGACGAGCAGAATCCGAAACCAGGGAAGAGAAGCAGCGGAAGAAGAATGGAAAAAATTTAAGGACTATTTAAAGAAATATTACAAAATTAATGAAAGTTAGAATGATGTTGGACTAGAAAGTAAACGGTTACTATTAGTAACGGTTAAGACAAGGAGAATAAGGAAGATTAAATTAAAATAAGGGAAGATTTGCTGAATAATTGATTAGAATCTGGAATACAGAAAAGGGAGGCATGAGGAAGTCGGGGAAGAAAGGTATAAGAAATTAAGATATGAAATTGTACTTGTTTCTTTTGTTTTCGTTTTTGTTTGTTTATGTATTTGTTGTGTTTATTGTATTGTTATGTTATGTTTTTGTGGTTATAAAAATTCTCTAATAAAAATATTATTAAAAAAAAAAGACAGTGTCTGCGGCAAACTGTGTGTGTATTTGTGGAGCGAAAGACATGGCATGAAGGATGAAGAGATATTTGAATGTTGCCCTGAACCAAGACTTTTAATCCTGTATTAGCACATAAAATGAGAGTACTGACCATGTGCAAGGCATAATTTGCAGACATGCTCAGCCTGGGGCCTGCTTTCAATGTCAGGGATCAGCAAAAGCAGAGAAAGGCACTCTGCATATGCTCAGGGCTATTTTAATTTTTATTATCCCAACAAAGACAGGAGGTGACCCTGAACATGTGCAGAATGTGTTGTTTCCCATTGTGTAATGACTGAACATGCTCCTGATCATATGCAGAATGCCTTCCCAGATATGCAACAACATCCAGGTCAAGAAATGCAACATCCATACATGACTGAGCGCCAGCCTCTTCCTCTAGAAATTAAGCACCAGTAGAAAAAACACTGGGATTACATGTGGGAGACCTGAGTTCATGAAGCCAGTCACCTCAGTTGCCTTTCCATTACAAAATAGCTTACCTCCAGGGGGAAATCTTAAGGACAAAACAGGGAGGTGGTTTTCTTTGGCTCTTTTCAAACTGCAAGGCCCTATTCACACATGCAGGTTTGTTTGCACGTGTGAACAGAGTTTGTTGTAGAACAAACACCAGGCAGGCAGACTTCCTTCTGCCTCACCCCCAAATCCCTTGCTCTTTCCCGTAGAAGTGGTTTCATAGACACTCAGCTGGGTGTCATCATGTCATCAAATGCTGAGTAATGGAGAGAGGCACATGAACAGGGTGATTTTAACTCCTCGGGTTAACATAGCATATTCAAAACCCTAGTCTTTTGGGGCATGGGGAGCGATTATTCTTCCACCCTGCCTGCAAAACCTCAAGTTTCCGCTGGAACATCTGCCTTATTATCGCCTGCCTCGTTTGGCACCCAAGAGGGACTTGGGGCTTTGTTGGCAGTGCTACCCAATACAGCTGCCAACTGCAGAGGGCCTGGCTGGCGCCTCGCCAGCCTGACGGAAACCTCTGCCTCTCCCCACCCGCTCCCCATTCTCGCAGCACCAGCTGGGGCCCCGGGAGCCTCCCACCAGGCGAGGACGGAAACCAGGCTGCTGGGCTTGCTTTCGAGATACTGAGAGCTATTGCATCATGCAAGGCCGCCTCGTTTCACAAGATGTTGGAGGAGAAGAGGGAGGGAGTAGGTCACTGCTCTTTATATTTGTAAAATGAGAGGGGCTGGGGTGGAAGTCATGGCCTTCCACAATGAAAGGTAATTTTGAATGACTATGTTGAACTGGTAATTTACCATTCACCTACATGAATAGGGGCAGGCTGTGGCTGGAACCCAGCACATGCTCAGGGGCACTCTGCTTGTCACTGTAGCTTCATCACAGTTCTCAGCTGTGCCTTGGCACTGAAAGGAATGCCCCTGTCCCTTCTCATGCCAAACAATAGGGGCACAACAGAGAACAGAGCATAGCCCTCTTCTTCGGGAGAGGACCCTCCCAAAAAAGTTTACCCCTCTCTTCTCCTCCCCCACCCCGCAAAAAACCCCTAGTGGAACCAAAAAAGTTAGCAGGTATACCAATGAGTCATCTATCCCAACCCCCTCTCTCCCAAGAAAGGATGTATTTTACCTAAAACATCCTCAGCTGCAAGGAGGGAGATTCTCACATTTCTTAAGACGCTCACTCCAGTGTTAGGGTAATTTGAAAGCTTTAGATAGGGCTCAATCTACATCTGCCATGGCATTTGTTCCTTCCATTGTCTGTGGAACTCCCTGACACTTGATATATGCTAACAACTAAGCAGATGCACAGCAAGACCTTGAGCACTATGTTGCTACAAAAGTTTACTCAGAAGGAATGTCCTCCTAACTTCAATAGGACCTACTCCCTAATATTTGTGGCTTGGGGTTGCTGTGCAATAGTGCAAGTTTTTGAGGTTTCAGTTCTATTCCTGCTGTAGGCTCAAGTGGCCTTGCTCAAGTCACATTTCCTCTCAACCTTGGTTCCCCATCTGTAAAATGGAAATATGTCACAGGGTGTTTGTGAGAACAAATGTAGTGCATTTGCAAGTTAAAAGTGCTATCAGCTATACATATATATAAATTAAAAATCAACAGGGTTGGGTCATCCTGATGTATAAGCAACTTCATGCATTGCAGGGGTTAGACTAGATGGCCCTTGGGGTGCCTTTCAACTCTGCAACTGTAAGATTCTATCCCCCACCCCTGTTGGCAAATACACTGCTTAGTTTTAACCAACCCACTAACACCAGCCTCAAGTATTTAGGCGTGCTCCATATTTACTAAACACATTAATTTGTGGCTGTTTATTCTCAAGCCATGTTAACATTCGCTTAAAAGGGGGGAAAAACTCTGAGGAGGAAAATAGAAGTTTTAAGAAGGAGCAGCTATTTTAAGCTCGGCGGTTCATATTTTGTTTTGAAATAGCTACAAAAATCCGTGCCTGTTATAGACATTCTTCCATCACGCACAACGGCCAATAAATAAATCTCCCCATAAGGGCAGCTGGAGCATAAAAGGTCCCCACCCCCCACCCTCTCTCTGCCTAATGCTGGGGAACTGAAGGGGTTAATGGTGGGAGGAAGCAGATAAACAGAGGCTGTTCCCTTTTCTTGGCTGTTTCATTTCACAAGGTTACTCCAAGGCTTTACTTTTGAACATTTTTTTTTTAAGAATCCACACTGTTAGGTCGCTCTCTTCTAGAGAAGCAGAGAGTTCCCTCCCTCCACTCTCCCCAAGTTTGAATTAGCTCTTGATTTTATTTTGTTTTGACATGGGGGGGGGGATGGACGGACATAAGTAGATCAATTTCAGGCAAAGAAAAAGGCAACCTAACAGGGGTGCCCACACCATCAGCACCCCAAAGCAAAAGGGATCTCAAGCCACAATGTGTTAAAAGTCTGCCCAGAAACAGGGGTCCAGTTAGCCAAAGTTTCTGAATTGTGGTACCAGTTTTGCAACCTGAGCAGAAGCACAAGGTCCAATACTGTATACAAAACTCAAAAGAGTTCTGCGCTAAACAGAGACATCTTGGAGAATGGCACGTGCTGTGGCCCTTTTGTGGAACCCATCTTGGGCTGGAGGACCTCCATCACCACGTGGTTTTGGTGTAGAGAGCCCTCCTTTCCCAACTGGCCTTGTTGGGTTAAAAGCCCCCCCCCCATAGCCCATTGTCTTGCCACACACAAAGGAACAGTAGCAAAAGCCAGGCAAAGGCTGAGCAGCCAGGGAGGCACAGAAGCAGAGGTGAGAGTCAGCTAGAAAACATGGTCCAACTTTTGCTCCCTGGATGCAGGAATCAGAACAGGGGAAACCACAGAAGGAAGGTTTAAGCAATGTAAGAAAAATAATGGTGAGGAGGGGGGCGGAATCCCCAATGAAAATGACCCAAGGGCAGGGGAGGAGAGAGATGCAAATACCCATTCAGAAGTCTGGGAATGAAATTTCTAAATATCTGGGACACACAGCAGAGCTGTTCTGTGCCCCTTTCATGTAGCATCGACAGAGAAACTTGATTGCTCACCCGTTGAAGAATAATAGGACATCTGGCACGGCGAGATCTGGGAGGGGAAAACGGGGTGTGGGAGGGAGGGTGCATTTTGTTTTAAAAGAGTAAAATAAAATTGAGGGTTTCCTTCAGGGCCACAAGTCGAAACAAGCTTGCCAAAAAGCACATGCAGGGTCATGAAAGCAGATCGAGAATATTTGGCATTTGGCTGAGATCTTTGGTGAGAATATTTATTTGCAAGTCAGTGAAAGGCAAATGTGTTCAAGGGTTGAGCTTGTGGGGGTCGCTAATTTTACTGAGTTTCAACAGCCTGGAAACTTTCACAAATCAAACCAAATCAGATTAAGAGTCGGACATGTGTGTGTTTTGTTTCTCTCAAACAAACAAACAAACAATTTCAATGGAATGTTTAAAACATAGAATAACTTCTGAATCTGAGACAGAAGCTTCCCCTCCCCAAAAAGAAACCAACAACATCAACGTACAATGACACTTCTAAGGGCAAAAAGAGGTTACAAAGAGCAGGCTGCTAATGTCCCAAGATCATGCCCCCCACCCCAATATTTCTAAAGCCTTCTCTATTGAAAAGATCATATGCCTGTCCCACAAATGTGTCCCCACCCCCACCCCATCATGCCACAATAGTCCAGCTGCTCTCAAAGGCACCCCAGAACCTTCGCTCCTCTTTCCAGAAGGTCACCCCAACACATCCAGTCCCCCACTAGGCACACAGATGCTAGACAAGGCAATGTGAAATGTCCCTCCATCACCCCCAAACTTCAAGAGCTGAACAGGGACAAACCTTCAAGGCGATCTCCTTCGCACGATCACTTCTCGATCTGGCCAACGACTCTATCCGAGACATAATCCAAGACTGAGGCCAAACGACCCCCCAATCAATCCCCGACTGGGTCTCCCGCTAGGTGAATTGCTGGGGGCGTTTTGGGCATGAAAAGCAACGGGGGTTAGGGTGGGGAATCAGAACCAGAAAAGGACCAGCACAAGGGATGAATGGATGGATGAGGCTCTCTCCAGAGGATAAAAAGAAGGAGAGAGGCAGGCAGACGGACCAACGCTTCAGGCTTGCTCAGCTCGGCACATCCAACTCAGAGCAGGAAGTTAACTGGCTAAGCTCGCTCAAAACTGTACTCTGTCTGGGCTGTTCAAACTGCATCGCTCCTCCTCCCTCTTGAAAGAGGAGATGGAGGGGGAGGGGGGACACTCGCTGGTGGCTTGGAACAAACAAGAGAGATGTGAGCACCACAGCCAGCAGCTCTGATCCTGAAGAACAGCAGCCTGCAGCGGCAGGAGGGTCCTCAGAGGTCTGTGGCACAGAGCTGGGTGGTCCCCATGTGCAGGACCGTGCTCAGATTTTCAAACCCTTTTGCCCAGGATGCTCACCACCTCTGGAGCCACACGTGGATCACTCAAGTGGCACAGACCCTGCAAGTGTTCTGACTCCTTGCCCTCCGGAGACGGGGAGAGAGATGGACCTCCTCCCAAGAATCTCAGGCACTGGGGTGATCTGGACGCAATGCCTCATGTCAGTCAGCCGTGTGAAAGGGTTGAAAGCATAGCTGTCAACTTTTTCCTTTTTAAAAGGGAAATTCTCTTATTCCGAATAGGATTCCTCGCAAGAAAAGGGAAAAGTTGACAGGTATGGTTGAAAGTAGCAACTGAAGAGGCCTCCCCTATTCCCAGTGTGGTGCTACAAGGTTTTTCCACACACCTGTCACAGGCACATAATAGCCACAATAGGGTAACAATTTAGCAATCTAGCAATTAAGAATGCAAGAAGAGCCTGGCTGCCAGATAAGGCTAAAGGATCATCTAGTCCAGCATCCTGTTGTCACAGTGGCCAGCCAAGATATCCCTGTGGGAAGCCCACAAACAGGATCCGAGCACAACAGCTTGTGATTCCCTGGCAAACAACCTACAGAAAAGCATACTGCCACTGACAGTGGAGGGAGCATATAGCCATCATGGCTAGTAGCCTTGCGCATTTTGAATTTATCTTTGCACCTTTTAAGCTGGCCAGGTTGGTGGTCATTGCTTCATCCTATGATATCAGAGCACAATCCTATACACATCTACTCAGCCTCCAGTCCCTGCTCCTGCCAGCGATCGAAACTCACCAGGCACTAGGTGCATTTTGCACCTGGCTATTGGTCACTTGTGACCTGTGAGCCAGGTGGCACCTGACATCTCCACCATCTGGCTAGCTGGCACATGGCAGTGCTTTTTTGCTGCCATGCTAGGATGTGAGTCACCTGGCTCCCACCATAGCACTTCAGCAAAAGAGCAGTCTTCTGCTGCGAGCCAGCTGATTCGCATTGCAGCGCAGCAGCAGAAAAGTTTTTCACTGAAGTGGGTGGTATGATTTAATTTTGAAACTGGCATAGCTGAGACCCAGCCCTACCGCGGAACTGAACCTAAATGTTTAGCAGTATTTCTTCTCTCTTGTCCTGTTCAGTTCTGATCCAGACATTAACTTGAAATGATTTAACAACTGGCTCAGTTACTTTGAACTTATTCAGATACATATTGTGCAGAAAGATGTCACCAACTTTTATTCTTGCGGAGTAACTCTGGTGGGAGTGAATATAATGTTGAATATTTAACTAGAGACCTATTTAAAACATGGTGATGGATCCAAAGGACAATGCTTCTTCCTCCATGTCACTCCCCTGAACAGGATTCGCTGAAGCCTGAGAACTTGCAGTTGGAAGAGGAAATTGTAGAACACCACATAATTGCTTAGGTGCATGCCTGGGGATCATTGGATCTTGACTGTTTTCACACACTAATGCCACATCCTGTGTAGAAATCTATCAGTTATATTTTATCTGCACAATCAGAATGAATTTCAGGAACCAAAGGGTTTTTTCTGTGCCGCCTGCGCAGGAGCGGTGAGCGTTATTGTTATTTGTTGTAGCTTGTCTTCAGTTACCCCACCACACTGCCCTGCTCACAGTTGTGAAGAATATTCTTACATTATGAATGCTTAATGTCACCATTAAGAAAAATAGGTAGGAATGGGCCAATATATATGTGGATCAAGTGACTTTTCTTCTTTAAGTTCTCAAAGTTCTTAATCTAACTCAAGGCAGAGACTGACTTTGCCACTTCAGGGGTGTGTAGGTGTGTGTCCAGCTGAGCACCCCACGTCTGAAAGAGGAAACATTCCTTCATTTAGGTTTGGGGTGGTCTTTTCCCCTTCTGTGGCCCTAGCCATATTCCACCTTGGAGCACAACTGAGAGTGACCTTCAAAGGGGGAGAGAAAGAAGCTGGGGCACTCCATGTTAGGGGAAGGGCTGCAGCTCAGTACTAGAGCATCTGCCTTGAATGCCAAAGGTTGAATCTCCAGATACGGCTGTGAGAAAACCCTTCTTCAAATGCCAGTTGTCTACCAGCCAGTTGTAGACAATACTGAGCTAGACCAGTCTCTGACCCAAGGAGCTTGCATTTTAAGAGTGGACCACAGGGAAGGCAACAAGATGGATGCAAGGCCTTTGACTGACCCATTTGTGCAAAAGATTGATTGCCACAGTTAAAGGTAACAAACCCAGATTTTCATGTTAATTTGTATTCAGAGCTGCTTGTCTTTTCACAAATTATCTCCCCACCTGACCACCCCCCATCCGTGTTAACCATCCCCCTCTGAACTGCTCAACACTTTTTTCAGGAGCAAAATGCCTGGGTGTTTTTTTGGGCTTCATCTGAACTAGGGCTCAATCCCAGAACATAGTTTCAAGGAAAACAGTCCTAGAACACGTGAAGTGACACAAGAGTGCCTCCAACACGAGCCGAGTGTGCCATTCTCCCCACCCCTCCCGGCCACCTGAGATTAAGTGTCAAACTGCAGGCAGACGACATCATAAACTTTTAGAAATTCATCTCTCTCCCTCCCCTTATTCCCATTTTTTTTCTGAGTCTCCTCCACTCTCAAGCCCCCACTTGGCCTCACTGTGTTGGGGAGGGGTTAGGACAGCAACTTACTCAATAATGGTTGGGGCACAAAGCCTCTTGGCTAGCTTGGCAGCTGCTGGAGTAAAGGACTGGCTCTTCTCTGCCTGCCACACCAACTGGACATCCAGCTTTGACTGACCCGGTAGGACGAAAACAAAATGACTCTCTGGCTGAGGCTGCAGAGCCCACCCCTGCCTCAGGGCATTTGACTGCGACTCACAAGGGGGGAATTTCCTTTTCCTTGACCTTCCGGGCTATTCATTAACTGAGGTCAACTGGGTCCCAGCAGCAGCTTCAGCAAAGCTTCCAAACCCTGCATTTTGTTAGGTCACCCTGTCTCTCTCTCACACCCACACACAACAAGCATGTGCACAGGATTGTTTCAAATTACTTTCCTACAAGGAGCTCAAGGGGCATCCATGGCTCTCCCTCTCCTCATTTTAGCCTCAGAAACCCTGTAGGGCATGGTAGGCTGCAAGAGAGAGAGAGAGAGAGAGAGAGAGAGAGAGAGAGAGAGAGAGAGAGACTGATCCAAGGTGGGAAAGGAAAAGGTGGGATATAAATGCAATAAATTAACAACAAATCCTAGTGATAAAATTGACCCATAGGTGTGGGACAGGGTGTTAAGTTCATTGGAGCACAAAAAGGCATATACTGTACTTTAGGTGGACTCTATATTAATGGGGTAAAAGGGACGCGGGTGGCGCTGTGGGTAAAACCTCAGTGCCTAGGACTTGCCGATTGAAAGGTCGGCGGTTCGAATCCTTGCGGCGGGGTGAGCTCCCGTCTTTCGGTCCCAGCTCCTGCCCACCTAGCAGTTCGAAAGCACCCCTAAGTGCAAGTAGATAAATAGGTACCGCTTTATAGCGGGAAGGTAAACGGCGTTTCCGTGTGCTGCGCTGGTGCTGGCTCACCAGAGCAGCTTCGTCACGCTGGCCACGTGACCCGGAAGTGTCTCCGGACAGCGCTGGCCCCCGGCCTCTTAAGTGAGATGGGCGCACAACCCTAGAGTCGGACACGACTGGCCCGTACGGGCAGGGGTACCTTTACCTTTACCTTTATATTAATGGGGTGGGGGGAGAATACAGTTCACCACCTTGAGCTCCTGGAAAGAAAGGTGAGATATAAAGGCAATAACAAGCAAACAGCACTCCCTCTTTAGAAGTGAAGCTGTGAGCAAGAGTTTTACCACTTCCTGGATTTTACAAACTGTCAAAGAACTGCCATGGGTCAGCTTTTGCATGTGACTGGCCGGCAACCCACTATGGAGAGATCAGGGCCTGGCCTACAAACCAGCAGGGTCTGCAGGCCTCACAACCCACCCCCCACCCAAGACTTTGCTGGCCCAGAACACATCTGTCAAGTTGGTCATGGGCCATCATAAAGGCTTGGCTGGTCACATGTTGTTCCACCCTTGCCATATGTCTCAGGGCAGCGGCTCTGATACAAACAGCCTCCAGATCCACACCACATGTTTAAAGCACATGCTTCCCCCAAAAGAATCCTGGAAGCTATAGTTTGTTAAGGGTGTTGGGAATTGTAGCTCTGTGGGTGGGGAAACTACCATTCCCGGGATTCTCTGGGTGAAGGCATGTGATTTAAGTGTGCATTGGGTGTGGCGGTGTGAGACGGTGCTACATTGGTTCATCCTTGCCCTGTTTTTCTAGCGAGCAAGAGTCCCTGGAGCCCAGCACTTATGTGGCTCCCCCCCCATCTCAAAAAAATGTCCATTGCCCATCTTTTTCTTCTGAGCGATATAAAACTGAAATCCCCCAGGCCAAGTTTAAATGTTGCTTCTCAAGTTGCATAGTTGGAGAAAACAGGTACCCTGCATTACTGAGCTGTTTAAAAAAACATAAATCCTGGCCAGAGATCAACTTGAGGATGGTTTGGTGCTTTCTAAAAAAAGGTCCAAGCTCTGTGTCATTCTTTCCAACTAAAGTTGGCAAGAAGGTCCACTCGAGGAAGAATAAAAACTCAACTCCCATGTCACCCCCACCCCACCCCCTTTCCGTTCCCACCCCCAGGGATTTGGTGTTCCCTCCCACCAAATAAGAAAAGCATAGCCTTCAACATCCAGAATTTTAAGAGGGAGAAGCTAACACCAGCCTTATGGAGATAACTATATTTATCCCGGGGAACATTACGGTGGAGGAGAACACCCACAGTCATTCTGTTAGGTCTCAAGAGACCAGAGATGGAATCTTCGGCTGACATCAAGCCTCTTAAAAGACAATGCAGAGCAATCTGGAGGTAGTCAGTTGAGGGATTAGTTTCGTAGTCAGTCTTGGAACATATAGCGCAACAACAAGAGCACTTTGGAGCAGCTGCAAAGTGCTTCTATAGCTCACCGCCAATTATGCACAATCAGACTCAACGTATCTAGGATGAGGAGGAGCATTGCTCTGCTGCAGATTGGAATTCTGCCCGCAAAACGCATTTCCATGCCTGGGCTCAGCTCTGCAATATTATGAGCATGTGCAGAGTGCCTGTCCCTCCCCGGTTCCTTGATATGGGATTAAGGGAGGAGGGCTTCCAGATCAGAGGATCAATGTTGAGCCCTCAAACTGAACATTTTAGAAATGAATAGTCCACCCAGTTCTGCGAAGAAGCAAAGCTCAAGAAGTCACAATGTGTGATGCTTTTGGAAAGGCCACAAGCAGGACATGAAGGCACAGGATGCTCAGAGGTGTCCTGCTTCAAAAGATGGAGGATCCATGTTGCTGTCATGACTGGTTGCAGTTGCTAGAACCAACTTCCTCCATGGACGTGTCAAAAGGTCTTCTAAAGACAGACAGCGGCTTTTGCCACAACTTGCAGCAGTGTATTCCTAGGATGAAGTATGCACTGTGTGAAGTATTTCCTTTAATCTGTGCTGTATTTACTGCCCCTTAGTTCCTTTGGTGGACCCTGAGTTCTAATATTATAGGACAGGGATTCCCTCCCCCCTCAATCTACTTCCCGTACACTATATATAATGAGTTGGAAAACTTTTTCAGCTCAAGGAGAGCCATGTTCCCTCATGGGCAAACTTCCAGAGGCTGCATGCCAGTGGAGGGCAGGGCTAGAAGCAGAAGCAGTCCAGCCCGTGAATGCAATTCTGTATAGGAGGCAACATTCCAGCCACCCAAAAGCCAGAGGTTTCAACACACCTGCATATCTATGTGTCCCCAGTCTCCACCCAGGCAAGGATGGGTTCCTCCAGATGGCCTGTTATGTACTGAGCACATTCATCCTGATTTGCTTGCACAAAGCTTATCTGGAGGTTAGACTATTTACAGTCTTTATTGAGAATTTATTCTGATTTGTTTGTGCATTTATCCTAATTCACTTGTGGGCGACGGCAGTAAACATCTTCCCATTCACCCTTTGTTTATCCCACACTTTCCAAACTGCAAAAGCTTGATTTTTTTTTTTTTAAGTGGGCTTGCTGTGCTAGGGGCAAAAGAGAGATCCATTGTGATTGCACAAACCTAAACTCATGGGATGTACTTGACACCCTCTGCCAAGTCTGAAGGCACCACAGAAGGCATCATCACAGCAGGCAAAAGCACCTGAGGGCATGGAACAGGGACAGTGAAAGTCCTGAGGGCTAGAGACAGATTTCTGGAGGGCCACATGTGGCCAATAGGCAGGAAGTTCCTCATGCTTGATGTGTAACTTTATAAACCTACCCAGTGATTGTCTGCACACCACCTCTCTTCACAAGAGGAGCTTGAACCCAGTTTTACATTTTGGGTATCTAAAAAATGATGTCCGAACTGACATTGAAATACACATGCACGCTAGTATTAAAATTCTCATCCTCTTCCATCCTTTTCTGGTATGGAGGAAAACCTGGACGTTGACCGTCTTGCTGTTAACCAGACAGTTGGTGGTTCAAGCCCATCCAGGGATGACTGTGGGCCGAATTCCTGCATTGCAAGGGGTTGGACTAGAGGGCCCAAGTTATACAATTCTATGAAAACCATCAGTGCGCATCTATAGAACTTCATCCATTTGCAGGAGGGAGCACATTATTCAGACCACTCACATTCAAAAGCAACACATTTAGAAACTGTTATTCCCATTTATATGCCTGTTGTATTTGTCCATGGAGTTTTTTGGCAGGGATACTGGAGAGGCTTGCCGGTTCCTGCTCCAGGTGGATCACATTTGGTCAAAACTCTCCACTATTACCTGTCCATCTTGGGTAGCCCTGCACGGCATAGCTCATAGCTTCTCTGAATTATTCAAGCCCCTTCGCCACGGCAAAAGGTCCGTATAGTAAAAGCTATGGTTTTCCCAGTAGTGTTGTATGGAAGAAGGCTGATCGCCGAAGAATTGGTGCTTTTGAATTATGGCGCTGGAGGAGACTCTTGAGAGTCCCATGGACTGCAAGAAGATCAAACCTATCCATTCTTAAGGAAATCAGCCCTGAGTGCTCACTGGAAGGTGAGGCTCCAATACTTTGGCCACCTCATGAGAAGAGAAGACTCCCTGGAAAAGACCCTGATGTTGGGAAAGATGGAGGGCACAAGGAGAAGGGGACGGCAGAGGACGAGATGGTTGGATAGTGTTCTCGAAGCTACCAGCATGAGTTTGACAAAACTGGGAGGCAGTGGAAGACAGGAGTGCCTGGCGTGCTCTGGTTCATGGGGTCACGAAGAGTCGGACATGACTAAACGACTAAACAACAACAACAACATTCCCATTTAGAATGCACTACTCCTGGGTTTCCACATGTTGTTAACTGCATTTGCACATATCCCAAATGACAAAAAATGTAAAGCCCTAGATGTGTTTGTTTGAGGGCACCGTCTACATTTATCGCAGCACAACTGCTGCTGCTTCCCTCCCCATCTCCTGATTATTTAGCTCTTCTCCTCTTTATTCCCCTCCCAGCCTGCCTGTCAAATGAAGAGTAGAAGCTGCTGCTTTTCAGCCATTCCTTTTTTTTTTTTTAATTATCTTTCGCTTCCTGGCTTAAGTGGAACCAGCAGTGGTGCAAGCAATTAATCCCAAAGAGCATTAACAGCGGGGCCTGGCTGCCTTGATTGAAACTCATCGCCCAGCCCTTACACATCCTCAGACCTTGCCCTACCACAATGGCTCCATGGGCCACCTCTCCAGGATTCATTAATATGAGTAATTAAAGAAAGAGCCTTCCCTTGGGGAGGGGGGGATGGAGCAGGAAAAGGAAATTGCAGGGGGGGGGGTAAGCAGAATAGGGAATCCCCTAACACTGATCTCTGAACCCTACTTTAGATACCAATGAATAGTAATAATATAAAATTAATTATAGATGAGAAAGCACCTCCATTTGAATCCATTGGTTTGGGTCCTAGCCTCCGGAGTAGAAGAAGACAGGCTTCCACCATCTTCCTTGTGACAGCCCTAAACCCCAATTGATTATTCTCCGCTATGAATTATTCTTCTCTACGGCTAACAAAACCAGAATAAAATTATGCAAAAATAAATACCATGGAAAGGTGCTTGATTTGCACAATGTACCAAAGACACAGGGTTCAAATATCCTTAAGCATGTACTTTGGGCACAACTGAATTCTGATGGATCTTCTCACTGAGAAGCAGACACAGCCATTTCTCTGTATGACAAAGGCCCTCAAAAATCAGCTCTGTGTCCATTAAGTGCATGAAATGTAGGAAATAAAACACGAGGGAGCAGTAAGTGGGTCCTAAGGCAAAAGGGGAGCCATCAGCTGGTGCACAGCCAATCTTCAGAAGGAGAATGGAAGCGCCACCAATCTAAGAGAGGGGTGGGAGGCTATGGTATATTTCTGACCAGAAGAGAATGAAAAACTACAAAGAGACAAGGAGGGAATCTTTCCCTGAGGCCTAAAAAGCATCTGAGAAACATAAAATGAATTAGAGGCAAAGGAATTCGACACACAATAAATTCACTCAGCTCAACAGGACGTGCAAAAGGCAGGAAACTACGACGAAGGACAATGGAAAACGGGTTAGACAAAAGGTGCAGTGTCCTCCCTTTGGAATGTGGGGCCTGCTTTTCGCAGGGGAGGCAAGAGCAAACAAAATGCTTTTCTCCCCCAGCTAGGTGTGCAAGGAGAGGTGGCAAATGTTGCAGAGATATAATAATTTCCCAGACTTGTTTTATGTTCAGCCACGATGGCAGCAAGAGGGCACATTGTAAAGGGGCAACTCAACCCAATGGAAAAAGTGCCAAAGGGCAATTCTGTAGTGACCAGTGTGACGTTTGGAAGCTTCTTTACATACTCACTGGTGTTTTAGGTAATATCATTAGAATTCCAATTAAGATTAAAATATTTGTGTGTTAACTGGACTGGCTTGATCTTCCCTACAAAAATATTCAAGAAGTATGCTGCAGGTAGTTCAAATGCCTTCTTTTTATTGTGTTTTAAAAGATGCGACCAATGTAACAGTTTCACAACTGGGGTATAAATGCAATCAATACATAAATAAGGCAAATGTTTTATCTAAAAGTATGAATAAAAAATAATTTCATCATACTAATGTTCCATGGGCAAGTGTCAAATTTATGGTAATGTTTATTTGAAAGTGTGGGAAAAAGGTTTTTCTGCAAATTACCTGTGGTCAACATAACCACTCTGAGGTTTTTATTTTACAATAATAACAATAAAGTGGTGTATAAATTATATGAAATAAAATAAAATTAGAAAATAACATGGCCAATGTAACCTGTGTTAATTAATGGATAAAAAGAAAAAGGTAAAGGTAAAGGACCATGCGTGAAGTTGTAATGTCCAGGGTAATTTAAAGTTAGCTGTGGCAAAACCCTCATGATTTGTTTCTTTTCAACCCAATGTTTTCAGGGAAGACAAACGTTACAGAAGTGCCCTTATTAAGAAGAGGATATTGCATCACCTGGCCAACCAATTTTCTTTTCAATTTCCCCGTCTCAAACTCAACAACAACAAAATTGCCAACCGACACTTCAGCGGCTGTTTCTGCTTCCGCTCTTTCTTTCAGGATAGCCACATTATCCACAAGGACATTGTTCTCTGCGTTTGTGGTGTTTTATTTTAAATTATGTTGAAAATTCATCTACATGTTTCACAGGGTTGTCAAGTTCCCTGAGGTAAGGCAAGAAGAGACCTTCAGCTCCTGAGGTGAATTTTTATATCTCTAGCTCAGGAGTGGAGAAAACACCCAGTGCCGTACAGGTCACCCAGTGAGCTACATGGCCAAGTGAGGATTCAAACTCTGGTCTTTCCATAGTCCTAGTCCGACAGTCTAACTCCAACTGGCTCTCTTCCTCTGGGTCAGCCATCCCCTTCCTGGTTCCTTCACCGGCTGCCTTCCCCTGGCCCCAGAACTGTTCTGCCTCAGACCCTGCCAAGGCCAAAAGTCCCAATTGGCAAACTCCCTGTCTCACTATCTCAGGCCAGCAAAAGGGCAGCTGTTGACTCTTTGCACATTCTGCAGCTGTTGAAGGCACAGGAGCTGTGCCAGAAGCAAAGTGTGGCAATGCCAAGGCCGAAAAGATTGCCTTCTGAGACAAGCCTACCCTCTCGGACTGGAGAACAGAGCCTGTTATGTTGACCAAGACCAGGACCAGGACCAGAGAAGGCTCCCATCCGTAAAGCAGCCTATTCTGTGCCTATTTACTTGAAAGTTTGATTGGGGCGCCTGCAAATGACCAGTTTATTGAGCCCCTTCATCCGGATTTGCCTTCATGGAGGTTATATCATAGAACTGTAATGCTGGAAGGGACCCCAAGTGCCATCTAGTGAACATTCATCCCAGTATGGTTGCAGGGTGTTGAATCATTCCTTCCTCCCACAATTTTCAATCCATTTCTCAGTCTCTTTCCAAACTGTAATAATCCATATGTATTCATTTTAGAGGAGGGTTTGTTGCACCTTGGGTGCAAGATGGCATTAACCCACTTTAACTGTGTAAACCTAAATTTACGCTATGCAAAATAGTGACTAGTCTGGAGGCACCCAATGTTGGGTTTGGCTGCTGTAAAGCACCTAGGGATTTGTACAAAAGGTGGCATAATAAGTTAAGTGTACAAGACAAACAGCTTCAAAAGTGGCACCCAAGGGAAAAGTCTATTGGATGCAGTTTCTCATATCGATGTAGAAGTATGATAGGAAAAGCTGCACGTGGCTGAATTCTTACTTCTGTACTATTAAATGTGCACACGCAAGTGCATTGCAGGGGATTGCTCTATGTGACCCTTGGGGTCTCTTCTAACTCTACAATTCTTTGATTCTATGAAATATCCACAATCAACACCATGTTTAAATGGGGTAACTGCTCTTATGCATAACAACATTGGCACAATGTTCCCCAACCACAGATGCACAGAAACACATGTGCCCCCCACTTTACATTGGGCCTTAAAAGTTTTGGGAGCTCTCTGAAGGTTTGCATCTTATAACTCCATGCAGTTCGCAGAAGGGGGAAGAGACAGAGGGAAATATCATTTGTCTTCCTCCTTCTGTGGGAACTGGCTCCCTGCTTGCTGCAGCCTCCACGCCCACCCAGCTGTTGCTTCAACGGCTGAAATTACAATCTGGCTGGAAAAACCAGGGGAAAGGAGGGAAGGAACTAATCCCCTTGATTCCTCCTGACAGGTGCTCCATAGCAGCAGCATTAGTGATGGAAGGGGATCCCCACCCCCCACTCCAGCAGCCCTGTTCTTCCGCTTGCCCCCTAGAGGCCAACTTGCTTGAGTAACCAACGGCTAGTTGGCGCTAATAGCTTAGCATGCAGGTCAGTGCCAGGTTAAATCCTCTTCAAAGAATGTTGCATCTGCAGTTACAGAGCAAAAAGCACCTGGGGTTTGGCTCAGGCCTGTTTGGAGCATGGACAGACCAACACCCGCAACCAGAGCTCAGCCCCAGGTCCTGTTTTGGACACAGTCCTGTAGTTAACTACTTGTGTGGTTGCCATTGGTGAGCTGGAATTTCACACAGGCAAGTCCTTCACTAGTCCATTTGATTTCCATGGTGGCCAGGGAAGGAGGGAGAGGCTTCGTTTCCTATTAGATCAGGCCAAAGGTCCAATTGGCCAGCATCCTGTTCCCAACGGTGATTGGTCAGATGCTTCTAGGCAACCCACAAGCAGGGTATGACAGAGAGGGCAGCTTTCCAGTTTGTCCTCAGCAGCTGACACTCAGAGGTGGACTGCCTTTGTTCATGGAGGTTTCACTGAGCTAGTTGCTGAGGACAGACTTATGCCCACCCCCATCAGTGGCTATTCCCCCATCCTACCCCCATCCAGACATCTCCCACAGCTGGTCTGTCATATTAGTGCTGTCCCACCCTGCTGCTATTTATAACAACCTACAGAAAGCCCGCCCACTTTGCAAGAGGAAACTGATCCCAATTGAACCACCCCAAACTTCCCCTTCAGCCCCACTGGGGACTTTTTTTTTGCCAGCGTGAGACTTCCTCCCTGCTTCTGTGGCTGAGAAAGCAAAGCTGGGGACTCCCCACCCCCTCATCAGTAACCTTATCAGGCCTCAGCCTCACTCAGGGGCTCTTCCTGGGATGGGCAGGCCCACTGGAACAACAAACAGGCGATGGGGTTTTTTTCTGGCATGCAGGATGGAAGCTGCAAGGGGGTCTGGTGAGGGGGGCACTGCAGGGTGGAAGCCCAGAGACTCCAAAGAAATGCAAGTTATTGTCAAAGCAGCAGAAACCCAAAAGGCTCAAGGCATAGAGCCCTTTGCCAGTTCTTTTTGCAGAAGTCTCAAGGCAAAGGGCTGATGTATGCACGACGTCTAATGTAGAAAGCACTGCTCAACCAAAGCAGCTGTATGGGCTGCTGAAACACGAAAGTGGTCCTTGTAACCCCCTCATGGCTGCCACTAATTCACAGGAGGGATGTGCAGCAGATTTGGGTGAATCCCAAATCTCAAAGCAAAAGTTGGTTGCTTAAAAGGGACTTTTGGCTTTGCAGAGGGGAAGCCAGTTCAGTACAAGGAGGCACGGTGCTTTATGGCACCTCAGCAATCCGGGCATAAGTTTACAGACTTCTATCATGTCACCTGTTACTCGCCTTTTCTCTAACCAGAAAGTCCCAAATGCTGCAACCTTTCCTCACAGGAGAGTTGCTCCATCCCCTTGGTTGTTTTGGTTGCCTTTTTCTGAACTTTTTTCCAGCTCTACAATAACCTTTTTGAAGCAAGGCAACAGGAACTATGCCCATCCCCACTCTGCTGGCTGAACCCGAGGTTGGGATCCCAACGTGCCCCTGATGTTTTGGCCATGGGTGGGTGTTCCTGGCTCCACACGTTGCCACACATTTCATGGGTGTTCCACCCAGTGAGTCCCCACAAACAACATGCCACGCAGCAGCGCTCTATCCAAACAGCAAGGCCTTGGGAACAAAGGTGGTTCCCTCGAGGAAAGCCACCTGCGGCTCAGGTGGCAAACAAGAAACAACCATGTGCGTGTGAGTCACAGGCTGAAGACTGCAAGGCCCCAAAAGTAAGGTAGAAACACACAGGTGGTGTAGGAAATGCTTTTGCCACTGGCTTGCTGAGCTGAGCCTTAAACCAAGCTGCCTTTCCACTCTCCAAAAAATCAGGCCTTTCTCTGTAGACTGACCCTGGGAACCTTGGGTTTTCCCAATAAAAAATGTTCTCCCTGGCCTGGGGAAGATCCCTGCTTCCCTTCAACTGGGGCAGACAGGACCGTGTGAATATGAACCCACAGTGTTGCAGCCCAAACACATGGTCTGCCCCAGCAGTGCTGAATTTATTAACTCATTTTATTTCATGAAATTTATACACACCTTGATTGCAAATAAATATACAAACCTCAAAGTGGTTTACAAAAAGATAAACACTAAAATCAAGGAAAGATTATGAGAATAGGTTAGAACGTACAAAAGGTTAAAATACTAAAAGAAATTAAAATTCGCATCGACTTCCTAACCCTCTCTTCAGAGAACCACCGACTCTTTTGAGGGGAATGGGTGAGGGGGAAAGTGAGACCCCTGCGCTGAGAGCATGCTTCCCTTTGCTTTACCCCACATGACCAGACCCAGCGCTGCCTGCTTATGAGGACGGGAGGCAGAGCAACCCCAGGAAGCAGCAGGCGTCAGTAAGGCAAAGGTATTTCTGAAGGACTGAGTCAGAACTACGCCAGAACATCTGCCTCACAGTGGAGAGGTCTTGTGACGTGAGGGTGGAAAATACACTAAAGCTCAACCTACCCACGACACCTAGCACCTTCCCTGACACTTAAAATAGAAGAACAGAGAGAAAAAGTGCCACCAGCGTGAATAAAATAATTGCGGGGGGGGGGCACAGTAAAAAGCTTGGTGGTTTGACGGTGGTGGCTGGATGTGGAAGGGTAGAGGAACTGGAAGCCGGAATCCCCTCTTGGCAATGAAGCGTAATGAGAGCCAGAGCATCAGGCTAGGACCTAGGAGTCCAGCGTTTGAAAACCTGTGATTTAACACTGAATTGGGTTCCCCGCAGATTACCATTTAGCGCTAAAGAGTGGATTTCCCAGGGGAAGGTTGCAGGGCAAAGGCAAACCACTCAGCTCCATGCCTAGAAAGCATGGGACAAGCAGAAAACCACTCCGGCCTGTGCTTTTTAGGCAGGGGACAAGCGGAAGTGTGGACAAGCCCTCAGTCACAAAGCTCCCTGGGTGACCTTAGACTACTCACTGCTTCTCAACCTAACCTACCTCACAGGGTTGTTGTGGGGGTTATATGAGAACTAGCACCTGACAGACCAGGGTTTGAATTCCCACTCGGCCATGGAGCTCACTGGACTCACTGCCTCTCAGCCTAACCTACCTCACAGTGGAAACACTATCATGCATTTGTGTTGGGGTGGGGTGGAGATGATTGAAACCCTCCCCAGGTGCTCCAAGGTCCTCTCCCCATGGCTCGGGCTCCCCTCTTCCACCCCCTTGGGCCACCCAAGATATAGGTACAGTGATTTTTGTCTTCACCAGAAGGCCTTGAAAACCCCTGGCACCAGGCATGTTAGCTGAACCTTGAAGCTTGCCCCAAAGTGTTAGGTGAGCTGGATGCTAAGTTTATATTTTATTTTATATTATTACACTCTGCTTATCTCTCGCTCCTCCTTTCTTAATTATTGCTTTTCTAAAATAAACTCTTTATCATCCAGAATACTGGAGGTTGGCTGGCTTTTTTAGGCCACGACCGCCTTATCTCCCACACACCAGGCGCTGAAACTACAAGCTACAAGCTTTCTGCAGAGACTCAGGCTGACTCTTGCATCCAGCAGAGACTAGAGGAAGTCGGCTGGCAAGTTTCCCAATTCCCAGGATAAAAGCCGGGAGGATCCCCACTGCCCTATAGCTTGGAGGCTTATAAGCAGTATTGCCCAAAGGTTAGAGAGGTAGGGGGTGTTATACAGGGTGGATATACCCAGAGGATGCCATAGCAGGTGGTCCCCTGCTACTCCCATAAGAACTTAAGAGCAGTCTGCTGGATCAGGCCGATGTATCATCTAGCCCAGCATTCTGTTCTCACAGTGGTCAACCAAATGCCTGTCCCTTCCCCATGGTTTCCAGAAACTGGTATTCAGAAGCATTTCTGCCTCCGACTGTGGAGGCAGAGCACAGTCATCATGCCAAGTAGCCATTGATAGTCCTCTCCCCTCCAGGTCACGTAGAGCTTTATAGGTCAAAACCAGCACTTTGGATTGGGCCCGGGGGTGGATCAGAAGCCAGTAAGGTGGTGTGGAAGATCCATCTCTGCTTAAAGACACCCTCAGGGACAGTTTATACTTTCAAGGGAATCAAGTGGGTAAACGTTTTCTTGGGCTGAATCGCTTCGACACTGCAGGTGGGAGAAATGATGTGACCATAAAGAGCCAAGTCAGAGCAAAGAAGCCAGCCTAGTCTCCCTTGGCATATTGTTTCTCCATGTGCAGGGAAAGGGAAGCCTTCAAACACACAGCCACCCTGAAGGGCTACAGTCAAGTAACTGCTTGTTTCCCCAGTGATACCATTTAAATCAGCAGGAAGTATTACAAACCAGTCACAGATCTCTCTCTCTCTCTCCCCCTCCCCACCCACAAAACTCTTGGGATTGCTCATGTGGCCATAAGTTCCAGAAGATGCATGCAAACTTACTTCCTTTTGCCTGGCTCGAACCTACTGCAAATCAGCTTAACTGGGTGACTGTCATCATATGATGGAAACAGCTATAACTGTCTCCGCACTGTCCATCACCCTGCAAAGCTCTGCAAATGATTTCACAGGCCAGTTGGAGTGGATCTACTATGAAACTATTGAAGCTTAAGCTTCAGGGCTCCTAATCCTGGAGGGGACCCTAGAAGTTACTTTAGTCCACTTTGCTTAAAAATGTTGGGTCTAATAGACCCAATTTGAGTTGCACGACTCAAAGAGATTATTTTTGTTGTTGTATATATTTCAACAATCCCAACGTTTGAGAGTCAGTAGCACAGATGCTCTAAGGGTGGAGAAACCCCATTGAAGAAGATAAGTCACTAACCAGACCTTGTTGCAAAGGGACCCCCTTGACAGTTCAAGCTTCAGGGCCCCCAAAATGTAGGTCTACCACTGAGGTCAGTGCAGGGGGAAACTGGAGGAAGAGAGAGGCAGTGTGGTGTAGTGGTTAGAATGCCGGACTAGGACCAAGGATATCCCCGCTTGCCCATCAGGAAACTGAGTGAGTGAAGCTCGCTGGTCTGACCTGCCTCACAGGGTTGTTGTGAGAATAAAATGAGGAGGGGGAGAACCATGTATGCTACCTTGAATTCCTTGGAGGAAAAGGTGGGATATAAATGAAATAAATAAATAGTAAATAAATAATAAAACACTTAGATTCAGCTGTAAACCGAGCTAAACACCATTTCAGAAGTCTTCTCCTTCCGAAAGCGTCGCCTTCTCTATTCTTGTCATCACAGCTCCTGCTTGCAGGAACAGCCTGACGTTCTAAAATGGGAACGCTATGGAATAATTTGCCTTTAATGAGTCGCAAGTATTAACTTCGTTCCAAGCAGGTCAGACAGTTTAACTTGCTAATAATATACAGTATATATCTTTAAGAAAAGAAAAGGGGAAAAACGGGCCACATTGTTGAGACCAGTCATGTGAGCCCTCAAGTAACATGGCGGGGAGAGGGAGGAAGTTTGAGAACAGCCATAAAAGGGAAATTTGCCTCTCACCCCCTCTGCCTGGGATTATTAATTCTGCAATGCTGCCCCAGGACATAGTGGTAACCTGGGAGAGAAAATCTAAACGGCACCCCTTCTTTCCTATAATGAACAAGGGGTGTGATCTACTGGGAGGTCCTTCTGCAAAAGTCCTATGGAAATGAATGTGGGAGAATATACCCCTGGACTGTGCCCACCTGAGATAATGGGCTTGTTTCCTGCTATGCTGCTCTTAAGGCTGCCCAGCAACTTGTGACCTCACCAGACTCCATGCTCAGAACAAGGACTGCCCCTATATGGCCACATTCGCAGCTTACAATTAAAACACTATGATATCGCTTTAAAGGATTCTGGGAGCTGTTGTTTGTTAAGGGTGCTGAGAGTTGTTAGGAGACCCTTCCTATTCCCCTCTCTCAAGAGCTAGAAATTCTCAGAGTTCCCTGAGAGATTGATTATTAAACCACTCTGAAAATTATAGCTCTGGGAGAGGAATAGGCAAGCCTGGGGCTGATGGGAAATGTAGTCCAAAATGCCTGGAGGACATCAGGGTTGGCAAAGGCTGGGCTACATGCTCAGTTGTGCACCAATCCATCCTTTGACTCCAAAAACAACCAGCGTCTGAAAGCAGTTAGGGGCTTAACTGGGTTCTCTTAACAGCGGCTCCATTCAAAGACAAGTGAACCCTGTGGATGGAGTGCTGTTTGCCAAAGGCAAATCTTGGATCCGATGCACTGAACAAAAAGTAAAATAAGAACTACCAACACCACCATATTAAGAGCCAAGACAAAGCTTAATTAGGCTTAATTGTGTCTTCTAAAAGTGACTGAAGCTGAAATATGCTGGATAGAAAAATGCAAAAACAAGTTGCTCAGAGTCAACTGATAGGCCATTTGCATGCGGTGGAATTGCCGAGAGGACAGATGAACCAATGAGAGGCAAAGTCAAGTGCTGGATTTGATCCCAGGATGCCGCAGGAAATGCTTCTCCTTGGCAGGAGCTGAAGGTATTAATTTTTCAAAGCCCTGGGCAAGGTCCAAGGTACCTCGAGGTCTGCCTGAACCCTTATATCCCATCTCAATCACTGAGATCATCTGCAGGAGTGTTGCTGGTTATTCCCAGAGTTGACGAGACTCATTTGACAGTAACAAGGAACTAAGTCTTTAGTGTCATTTGTCCCCAGGGGTGTTCCTGTTCATTCCGCCTCCATGTGGAATGGAGGAATGGAGATTTAGCAGGCAACTTCTGTGTCAACTTCTAAACACCTGCTGAAAACTTTTCTATTCCATCAGGTTTATGCAGGAAATTAAGAACACATATTTCCATAATAGCTGATTTTCCATTTTAATTTTTTTATATAGTTTTCATTGTGCTGTTTTTAACGTGTCATTGTTGTAAGCCACTCAGATTTTCTCTCTCAAGAATAGAGGTATATACACATTTTTGTAAATAAAATAAATCAAGTGATGTGATGGATATAACATGTCTGAGCTGCTCAGCACAGGAATCAGCCTGCTTTCTTGCAGACCGTTAGGCTAAAGTGAGGCAGCCGCTTCAGCTGGTGTATTTTGAGGGAAAGGCCACAGGCAGAGTTGTGCGCTGCAAGCCTGCCTTGCACTCGCTAACCTAGTCTGCTGACCTCAAGTGCAGGGCAGGAGGACACTGACACATCACCAGTGTTCATCAAATACAATTCAACTGCCAATCTGGCACATGGAATAAGGGGAGGCGCCATTCTGTCCTTCACCACAGGAAGCAATATGACTTGGGCCGGCCCTCCTTGGAGAGCCTCATAGGAGTCTCCCAGATTTAAACGTCATGAACACAGCCTCAGCTCAGGTTTCTCCCTTTCTGTTTTAGCAGTAAAGCGCTGAGCCCAAAGGGCAGGAACCACCTGTGCAAACAGGCCACTTTTGAACTCCAAATCTGTTTATTCGGACTGCTTCAAGACAGGCAAAAGGGTCTGATGCAATCATTGCACAAAGCAAGCCGTGTCCTCCCAGACTGGCGGGGAACAGCTAGACCCGTTTTTTTCTCCCCTTCTAACCCAAATCAGCTGGAGATCCCTTTCAAGTTGGAGACGGGGAAAGAAATCCGTTCCTAATGACAAGTCCCAGATTTCCTGAAAGGAATCGTGAGCTGGAGAGGAAAGGAGCAAGGAATCAGCCCCTCCTTCTTCCCCAGGCGACAATGACCACAAAATGCACACAGGCGCAGACGCCCTGGATAGTTAAGCAAAAGGGATCTCACACACTGAAGCAGGTATCAAAGGCCAGATTGAGCGAGGGGCTAATTGGGGCAAAATTTGAGCCCAGGCAGACCAAACCCAAAGCAGTTTTGTTACCTGAGGCAATTAATCCACCTGCTCAACACACTGACTACATTACTGAGCATTTTGTGATATCGCAGCAGGCAGCTCAGAGTTCAAGTACACACAACTGTGTGGCAAGTTTGTTTGTTTCAACGCAGGTCTACCCCAGTCTCATAAACAGTGGCAGGGTGCCCCCCCCAACCCAGCTTTCGAGCAAAGGAGGTATTTGTGAGAAGGGGGTGCTATTTCCCCTGAGTCTCTCTCCCCTTCCTCCCCCCCTTGTACTGGCCAACATTTTTTCTCTTCAGTCAACTGAGCTCAGATGGGGCTACCATGCATAGGGTGAGAGGCTACAGGAAGATGGGATGTGGAAAGTTCAGCTCACTTTACAGGTGTGTCCTTTACTGCTTCAAAACGAGCACACTCTGCCCACTTTATTTACTACTTATGTTATTCTTTCTCCACTTAAATCTCAGCTTTCAACCTTATGAGCCCCCCAAGTGGCTTGCCAGAATCATTTTAAACTACTGGAGTAAAACGAGGTAGGCATAAAGACAATTTCTTCTTGGGGCTGAGAAAGATAATAGCATAGTAAATGCCAGACAATAATAATGCATCTCCTGGTTATTTGTGGGGCATAGGAATTCATTCATTATTATTTTTTCAAAATATAGCCCAGCCCCCCACAAGGTCTGAGGACTGGCCCCCTGCTGATAAAGTTTGCTGACCCCTGCCTTATATCATCTTCTGCCAGTGAGCTCCCCCCCCCTCCGAAAACAGCCCTTGGAAGTTTTGTTGATACTGATGGCAGGAGAGACCCCGGAGATGCTGCAGAGTATTGTACCTGGTACCCTTTGCCTGAAAAGCAGATGCTCTGCCGCTGAGCCACAGCCTGTCCCTATTGAATTGAGTAGGACTGATCCAAGCTAGTAATTTGAAGTTAAGTTCTTAACTGTGTGTGCGTGATTTCTCATTCTCCCTCCTCCCTATTCAGAAGCCCAGTCAAGAATGCAATTGTAAGGAAATGTCTTTAAGAAGGAGGAGGGAGAGAAAGCTTTGCAGCAGCCTAGAGGGGCAGAGAGGGCAAGCATTTACACATCAAAGCCATCACTGGGCAGAGCCTGGCCATGTTAAACAGCTGGCTGGTAATCTAGATCCCCCCCCCACTTCCTTACAGAAATGGGAGAGGGGAGAAGGGGCACAAGACTGAGATTAGATCTGGAATCCTGGGCTAAACTACTCCTCTATGAAGAAGGAAAATAATCTTGGCCCAAAGATGTGGATTCCTAGGCAGGCTTTCCTTTTGTGTGTTTTGAGAAATGAAGGAAATGCTCTGAACTTCAAGGAGGAAGGACGTTGTCATCAAAGACGCTTGAAAAGAGAGGCTCACCATCCCAAAGTGCTTTTTTATTATTATTATTTTTAAAGTGCAGCCTGTAGCTGGTGAACTAAGATATCACAAACCGGATGTTAGAAACTGTTACATTATTATTTTTTTACTTTATTTGGGGGCAGCAGCAACCTTGGCATCTTTCAAGTTTTCCCTTCCCTCTCCCCCCTTGCTAGAAAGAGTCAGTTCAGTGGGGAGAGCTGCCGCTGCCATGACGGCTGGGGCTGGTGGGAGTTGTAGTCCAAAACACCTGGAGGGCACCAGGTTGGCAGAGGCTGCTATAGAGAGAGGTTAAGGAAGGAGCACATCACATGTTTAAAACACATGACACACACCCCACACAAAAATAATCCTGGTAACTGTAGTTTGGAAAGGGTGTTGGAAACTGTATCTTTGCGAAGGGAAAACTACAGTTCCCGGGATTGGGGGTGGCTCATGTGCTTTGAATGTGTGTTGAACATGCTTTAAATTTGTAGCGTGGATCTGGTGGTGACTAGAATTTTGTGTCTTGTGAAAATATGGGAGAAAGGGAGCTTGGATCCTCATCCTTCCAGGCCCATCCTAAGACATTTCCGTGCCGAAGGCCCACCTTGCATACAGTAATCGACATGGAGCACAGCCTTGAGGGAATTTGTCCTGGCATGGGCTCTACTGAAATGAAACGAAGCTGGTCAGACTATATCTGGAGACATAAGAGCATGGGATCAGGCCCATGGCCCATCTAGCCCAGCATCCTGTTCTCACAATGGCCTACCGGATGCCTGTGGAAAAACCAGCAAGGATGATCTGAGCACAAAAGCCCTCTCCCCTCCTGTGGCTTCCAGCAACTGGTATTGAGAAGCACTGCAGCTCCAACTGTGGAGGCAGACCATACCATTGCCATCACGCGTCCAGTTCTGCATGCTGCTCAGAGGAGGTGAGCAGGGTGGGGAGGGAGCCGGGAAGCTAAATTGTCTCTGTGGAATGGTTGAAAGAGTTGGAGAAAAGAGGATGAAGGGGAGACACGGTTCTGGTCACCTTACCCTCAAAAAGGATGTAAAAGGTTCCGAAAAGAGCAACTGAAATCAAGGGGATGGAGCAACTCCTCTGCGAATAAAGGTTGTAGCATTTGGGATTTTGTAGTTTAGAGAAAAGGCAAGCAAGAGGCAATGTGATGAAGGTTTATAAAAATATGTGCAGCATGGAAAGAGTGGACAGAGAGAAGTTTTTCTCCCTCTCCCCTAACATCAGAACTCGTGGACATCCAGTGAAGCGCAGAGTTAAACTATGAAACTCGCTCCCATGGGAGGCAATGATGGCCACCAACCTAAAATGGCTTTAAAAGAGGCTTAGACAAATTCATGACGGCTATAACAGAAGGTATGTCCTACCTCCACTGTTGGAGGCAGCAATGGTTCTGAATACCAGTTGTTGGAAACCACAGGCAGGGAGGGGGCTCTGGGGCTTGGGTTCCTCCTTGCTGGTTTCCCCCATGAACCTGTTTTGCCAGTGTGAGAACAGGATCCTGGACTATAGATGGGCCAGTGGCCTGACCCATCTTACGTTGTAATCTTCGAATCATATCTGAAAGGCTGTCACGCAGAAGCAGACTAGTTCTCTGTGGCTCTGCGGGGTGGGATTAGAAACAGTGGGTCAAGAGCGGCTTGGATAATTGCACGGAAGGAGATTTTGGCTACATTGTAGGAGAAGCTTCCTAAGGGTAGCAGCTGTTCCATACTGGCACAGACCACTGGGGGTGGGGCCGCTCTCCTTTGCTGTAGGTACTTAAGCAGAGTCTAGGCAGCCATCTGTCAGGGATGTTGCGGTTGTATCCTGCACTGTGAATCCTGCATATAGCCAGGATGGGCATGCTAGGCGACCTCCAAGGCCTTCCCAGTGGCTCTCTGAGTATCTCTTGTGCAGCAGCCTTTCCTTCTAGAGGGGCTTTTGCCACAGAAACATCTCACTGGGTTGTGCTTCCTCAGTCAGATCAGAATCCATTACAGTTATAATAGCTGTAGTGGCTTAGTAGAGCCTCCATATTCAGCAGGAGCGACATGTCCAAGCTGCAGCCTTCCTGACCTACCTGTGGGCTGGGAAAAAGGGAGATGGACTTGAGGGACGTTTGTTCCCCTTGCCCCTGGCATTCTTAGACTCTGATTCGGACACCCACAATCTGCCTCCTCCTATTTGTGCTGTGGTAGAGCCACCTCTAGCCCTGCGCATCCTAAGCGTGTGAGGAAAGCCCCGCTTTCTCTGGCTCTGCTCCCAAGGAAACAATGGCTGGAAGCTCCTTCCAAACCAAAGAGGCCATGGCTGAAAAAGCCCAGGGTGGTGTCCTTAATCGCTGTGTACACAAACCCTCGGCCTGGCATGAGGCAGGAAAAGGCCACGACTTCCTCTGACCTCACCACTCCAGAGGCTGTTGTACAAGATACAGGGAGTTTTTTGAGGAACTGAGAGAAGCTGAGGAGAAGGCAGTTTTAGGGGCTCAGGGCTTTGGAAGGGCCAGCGCCTCTGGTTCCCAAGGATAAGCCAAAT
This sequence comes from Podarcis raffonei, assembly GCF_027172205.1. Lineage (NCBI taxonomy): Eukaryota > Metazoa > Chordata > Lepidosauria > Squamata > Lacertidae > Podarcis > Podarcis raffonei. The sequence goes on from NC_070617.1 coordinate 16,248,168, forward strand.
CAAGACTTAGGGTGGATATGCAAACAGGTGGGGTCTCCTAAAGAGGAAAAGGTGCCTGCTCTGTACCTTCCCTGGTCCTCCTGCTACTGCACTCAGCCATGGTTTGATGTGTTGTCCAGAACCAGACTTGGGCCCCATCTGCCCTATCTGTTTAAAGCAGTACCATGCCACTGCTTCCTTCATAGCATCCCCCAAATAATCCAGGGAAGTGCAGTTTGTTAAGGGTGCTGAGAGTGACTAGGAGACACCCATCCACTGCTCCAAATTCCCCTCACAAGGCTCCATTTCCCAGAGTTCCCTGGGAAGAGGGACTGACTGTTTAACACCTCTGGAAATTGTAGTTCTGTGGCAGGGGGGAGTAGAGGTCTCCTAACAACCCTCAGCATCCTTAACAAACCACACTTCCCATAATTCTTTGGGGTGAACCTGTGACTGTTTAAAGTGACATGGTCCTGCTTTAAATGGATAGTGCAGCTGGGGCCTCACACATGTGTCGAAAGCCATTGATAGCACATGACATTTTGCTGCCTGAGGCAAAAGCAAGACGGCACCTTCCCCTGTTCCACCTGCTTAAACCATTCATGAATGAGACACTGATAGCGGGTGGTCTGATAGAGGTACCCTGCTCTTGATGGCGTTACAATCCCTCTGAAGGAGCAGGCACATAGCTCAGGGGTACTTCTGAATCCTTTGCTGTCACTTGAAACTCTAGTGGCCTCAGTTGATGAACTACCTTCCATCAGCTTTGACTGCTGGCCCTGCTGTGCTCCTATCTGGAAAGGGATAGCCTAATGTCTGGTACCTATGCTCTGGTAATGCCTAGGTTGGACTACTGCAATGTGCTATATGTAGGGCTGCCTTTAGGTTTGGAAACTGCAGCTGGTGCAAAATTTTGATAGCAAAGACAGACAGAAGCATGGGCCTAGATCAAGTAAAACAACAGAAATAGTTAACTGACCAATCACATCGGTTCTGCCCCCCACAAAAAACTTGGCTACACTCATGGAAGGAAAAGGGTTAAGCGGCCTTATCCATTCACCTCCCCATCCCTCCAACTACGGCAAGGTGAGGGGCGGGGGTCAAACCTCAGTGGCACAACCCTGGCATTGCATGCAAAAATGTCCTGGGTTCAACCCCTAGTGTCTCAAGGGAGCAGGTGCTGGAAAAGACTATTTTTCTGCCCAAGGCCCCCTCTGGAGAGGCCCTGCAGGTCTGAGTAAATAACACCAGGCTGAGTGGGTGAATGGTCAGACGTGGTGCAAGGCAGCTTCCCTAAAACATGAAGTCTCAAGTGCTGCTTCCAGTTTAGTTTTAAAAGCGGGGAGTAGGAGAGAAGTTATTATGTACTGCTGAGCATATAAGGTGCCTTTTGGCCCTCGGTGATGTAGACTTAGAAGATAGTTGTGGTGGATGAGTAGGGAACCAAATAAAAACTGCAAAACACTTTGCACATTTTCTTTTCTTTTTATCACTTTAGAACTGGCCAAAATGGTAGACTTTGCTCATTTTCAAAGTGGGGAAACAGCACCACCTCTTGAACAGTTTTGCCACTCTCTCACCCACCCTGAGTCTGGTTAAGTATAAATGCTCAGATCTTAGTCAGTTTGGAGTCACAATGAGAAAGACTCATTCCTGCTTGTGTATCCTGTGCCTCTGGAGAGGAGCAAAATAGTTGGAACAGGAGGGTTCTCCCCGCCTTTTTACGAGGAGCCCTCAAGATGCATCAAAAGCTATAGCTTTAGCAGCTGTGCTCCTGCAATGCTTTTTATTGCAATTATAAAATGAGGAAAAGGCTCTCCCAAATATAATCAAATTGACAAAGTGTTAATTGAGATTGTCCATACAGAGTTAGGTGATGTAATTAGGCTGATCTATACACACACCAAACCACTCAGGGGCCCCAAAGGCATGCTCTGGGAGCAGTGGGGAGAAAAGGACACATCAGAGAACAGCAGGGTTTGCAGAATGGTACAGGCTGCAGCAGTGTACATTACACAATTAATTCCTGTCAAAGCAAACCCAAATACAACTAATTTTTAAAGGCCACATACAATTTTTAAATAAAATAGGACAGGCCCCCATCAGTGTTGGCAACCCGCTGATTGATGAAGGCACACCTGTTTAGGAAAGCAATACCCTGGACATGAACTTCTGGTTTTATTATTCTAACTATTTTAATTGCGATGCTTTATAATTTTTTGTTTTATTGTGCATTGTAATTAAGGATGTTACTGTGCAGTTTAATTAAATATTGATTCTATAGTTGTAAACTGCTTAGAAGCCTTTTTTATTATTATTGCATTTATATTCCACCTTTATCTCCAAGGAGCTCAAGGAGGCATGTCCATAGTTCTCCATCTCCCCATTTTATCCTTGCAGTGACCCTGTGAGGTAGGTTTGATGAGTGACTGGCCCGGATTCACCTGTTGAGCTTCCTGGTTCAGTGGGGGCTTAAATCTTCATCTTGCCCAGGTCCTACTCCAACACTCTAACCTCTACACCACACTGGCTCTCGAATTTTGACATACAAGTGGCATATAAATTTATTACTATTAGCTATAATAATTAATTAATGCTTATAAATGTAATTATTATGATTAATAATAACAACAATCACTGCGAACAAGAGCTCACATTGCGCCAGAGCCTAAACTAAAGTGTGAGACAGCAGGTACAGAGTGCTGCTCTCCCAGTTCAAAGGTAATCAAAGCCCAACACACAGACTACTGGGGACTGTGGCCTGCTTAAGGGTGGTGCTTTTCATGAAGTCTCTACTTAACAACAGGCAGAACAATCCTCAGTCCTGCTGCTGGCCAAGGAGGAAGGAGTCAGCAGGTTTTCCTACCCTTTTGTTTCTGCTGCACCAGCTCCAGGATCAGGCCCCTCAAGGAACCTGAAGCCTGCAGCAGTAGTTTCTGCATTTTTACACTAGTGAGTGGCCTGCCAGTGCTAAACCCCAAGTAGGGGCTCTGCCATATCCTAATTTCCTCCAAAGGAAGGGACCAGGGGTTACGATTGCACTGGTAATCCTGGGGGTGGGGATTAGTAGGATCTGCTTTAAGTGCTAGCACGGAAACAAAGTTGAAAAGTCCAACATAAAAATACCCAGAATAAAGGAGAAAGACACTAGCACTTCCCCCCGCCCCCAGTAAGAATCTATAAGCATCAACACATTTAAATTAATACACGAAAGCAAATTTACAGGCCACCTTGGAAGTTTAGTAGACCCAAAGTGAGATGAAAATGGGGGGGGGGGAATCGGATGCCCACATAAACACACACACACACACACACATTACTGGGCAATTAATGCAAAATTTCACCGGGATATTCAAATACGTGTTATCCAATTGTTATGAGTATCAAAAGCACACTTTCAGAGCCCAAATAGCTTCTTTTTTTAAAGAGCTAAGCAATATAAAAAGCAGCCAACATGTGATGGGGAGACTTGTAGGGCATGTATCAGCTTGGGGAGGAGTGGGGACTTTTCCATTCTGAAAACAATGCTGGAGAGTGAAAACCACCACCCCTCAACACTGTGGCTCTCACACACATCCCAGGCTACTATTGCTTGAAAAAAAACAAAGTAGGGGTTTTTTTTGGGGGGGGGGGCACATCTAGTTTGGCCCTAAGGCATAGTGTTATAAGAAACAAATTACCAATGCCTGAAGTTAACAGAAGGGTTTAAGGAACTGCAAAGCTTAACGGTTAACAAGACAAAGAGAAAATGAGATCTCAATGGAAAACAACCCAAAATCTTACATTGGACTCCTGGTCCCATTGACTCTGGAATATAGCTATAATGGAGAAAACTACGCATAATCTGAGATTTCGACAAGGACTAGAAGCACCAGACACTTTTTATATGGCTTGACATTCTGGTGTTACGCATACAATGGAACCATCATTTTCAAGGCAACCCTTTTGCAAGCCTGGCAAATCTGGAATTATACTTGATAATTAGATAATGCTGATGTTGTTTACTTGGACTTTGTTATTTTAACTCACGTGCAACTGTACTCATTTTACATGCTCATTTTATAGTTTGCTTTTGCTCTTTTGATTTTCATCTGTTATAACAATTTTCTTTGTTTTATATACACTATAAAATGAAATAAGAAATATTCACCAAAAGAAAGAAAGAAAATGAGATGCTGAGAAAACTGTGAGCACTTTGTTCAGGGTTTTTTTTCGGGGGGCAGGGAAACCTGCATTGGGAAACTGATTGAAAACAATTAATTTTCATTACTGTAGGCATTAAGCTGTTAAACCGGAGAGATTTGGAGGCCGTGTACAAATCGATGCTTATACAGGATCAGTTTCGCATGGATGAAAGACACAGCAATGAAATCAAACTGTAAACTTCCAAGGCCCTACCTTTGACTTCCCAGTCATCTTCTTTAAGAAGCTGAGGGTCCGCCCCAGGGTGGTCCCCTCCCTCTGCGGGTGCACCTGGTCTTCGGCCTCCACCGTGGTGGCGTCCAGCCGCCCGCAGCTCCCAGCGCCGAAGCTGGAAGCATGGAAAAAGTGAGAAAGGAGGAAGGTAGCAAAACAAGCACACACTCACTCACTCACTGGTACCCAAGCCAAACAATCCCCCTTTTTGTTGTTATTGTTTCTAGGCCAGGAAGTAGGGAGGGGCCGGCTCCCTTGGCGGCCCCCAGTGACCTCAGAGGGTGGCTGCTCCTATTCCCGGCTGGGGAGAGGCAGCACAGAAGCATCACTGTTTGCTTAAGCTCCACTAGCAGAGAGCAGAAAAGAGGCAGGCTGCACATCATCACCTGGGCCATGAGCAGAGATTTCAATGCCCCAGAACCTCTCACAGGCAGCGAGGCTCCCCCTCTGGTCCCATCTTGGGGTCTCTCCTGAAAAGGACTTCCATTTGTGTGGGAATCGACTGCCACAGATCTTTCACTGCTACCCTCATATTTGAGCTCATCATTCCAATCATAAAAAAAACAACACCAGTGCTTGGTGCTTCCCTTTAAAGCCCTAAGTGGCTTGGCATCCAAATTCCTGAAAGCACACCCTTCTGCCCATTCCAGCTTGCTGGCAGCCTCAGATCCTCTGCTGAGACCCTGATCCAAGTGCCTTCCTTACTGGAAGCGCAGGATGCAAATCCCAAAGAGGAGGTCTGGAATAGCATCCCTCAAGAGGCAACCCTGGTGCCGACTTAATGATGTTTTCAGCACTGGGTTAATACATTTTAATTTACATCTTGATTCCCGTAATCCCTCACTCTGCTTTGTAATTCTTACCTGCTGTCTTTTATTGCAGATGCTCAGGTGAGTTTCTTATTGTATTGTATTAGGTTAGTTATCTATATCTGTTTTGATTAAACTGATTAAAGAGCCAGAATGGTTTTGCGGTTAAAGTGTTGAACTACTAGGACCTGGGAGAGATCAGGGTTCAAATCCCCGCTCAGCCGTGAAGCTCACTAGATGTGACTTTGAGCTCAGTCACTGCCTCTCAGCCTAACCTTCCTCACCGGATTGTCATTGGGATTATATGAGGAGGGGGAGAACAATGTACATCACCTTGAACTCCTTGGAAAAAAGATGGGATATAAATGCACAACAACAACAACAACAACAACAACAGCAGCAGCCTGTCTCAAAAGTCAAATTTGGGGTAACATATATAGTAATAATCTTATTATTATTTGTCTATTATGAAGAGAACAATGTCTCCACCCCCTTTATATATTCTGGGGGAAAGTATTACTGAACTTTATTTATTTAGCACATTTGTACCCCACCCTTCAGCCAAAAGGGCTCTGACAGCAGCTCACATGCAATCCCTACCCGCAGGCTTACAATCTAAAAAAGTGGCATGTAAGGAAAAGGGACGGGGAGGGAAGAGGAAAATCAAAACCAAAACTCAGGCACCAGTTTCTGAACAGCTGTTCCTGTAGTGCCCAGCTGGCACAGTTCAGGGGCAGGAGGTGCCTGGTGGAGCTGCCACAGCAGTGCTGGTAGAGCAAACTCTGCTTCCTAGCTCTCCCACTGCTGGAAAGGCAAGACACAGCTCCTAAAGAAGGCAGCCCATGGAATAGCAGAAGTCCTACCAGATGAGTCCTGGTAATGAAGATGGGGATACGAATTGGCAGGGGCAGCGATGGGGAAGAACAGACACATTCTCAAATACTGGGGTGGGGGTGGGGGAGACTGTAATCTGAATTTACAGAGAAGATGGTGGTGATAATGTGTGATTGAGAATGCTGGGGTTTTTAATGGGACAGCCCCCTGACCTCTCCTCCATCTCTTGTCTTTGACTTCCTCAGCATAAGTTAAGCCCTCTGTGCCAGAAGGTATTTTCAATGTGTATGTTTTGTTTGATTTAAGAATATATAAACTGCTTTATATAGACTAAGCAGTCAACAAGAATATATAAAAACCAACCAACCAACCAAATAATAAAACAAAATCACGAAGCTTTAATAAAAACTCTTCCTGTGAATTGGCTGCGAACTAAGAACAGCAATTCAGCCAGGGGAAGGCCTGAGTTAAGGTGCTTCTTCTTCTTTAATTGTTTTATTTAACCCAATGTTGACATGCTCCATATCCAAATGTTAAAATTTATGGGGCAAGCAAGTTTGCTTATTGGGGGTGGGTATTTGGTGAAAACTCCACTTTGGATCTTGTCATTCTCTAAGCTGCATAACAAACAACACATGGTCAAGAGTTGTCTGTGGTACAATTTTCTCATGTTCAGTGCCCGTCTCTTCTTTACGTTGTCCCCCTTTTACAATTCTGCCTACGCCTCAGGAGGTGTGTCAGAAAGCTCTCCCCCCCTCGGGAGGGGCAGATTAGTCAATTTCAATTACTTTCTGCTTCTCATTTTCCCAATCTTAAATGCAGTTCTCCACATTTCCAGTTTGTATTTAAAAAGTCCTCAGGAAAACCCATCACAATTTTACTATGGTTTCTCCTAATATACACATTTTTGTATGCAACTTTGCCAAATAGACACATTTAGCACATTTTCCTAATGCATTGAAAACGGGGGTGGGGAAGTTATTTTTGCTCTCAAGACCATATCCTTATCAGGACTGGCTTTGCAGGCCAAATTTGACAGGCCACTGACCTGTCAATCATGTGATACCGTTATGATGTCACACGATTGCCGGGCAGGTGAAGCTGCCAGCACCCTCCTGTCAAAATTCTTCATGCAGCTTTGCAGGTCTTCCCAAACTTCCCCCTTAAACCCAGTACTGGGGGTTTAAAAGAAAAACACAGGGAGACTTGCAAAGGCAACCACTATAGAGCAGTCTGTCTTAAACCTGTAACAGGTCTTTTGAAGTAGCCTCCAACCTGTTCTTCTAAGGGGGAGGTTGCTTCAAAGTGTGTACAGTATTTGCCAAGCACTTTAAGACAGGATCGACTGCTTGTGCTCCTTTCTTTCTCTCTTCCTCTTAACTCTAGGGAGAAAGGTGTTTTTGCAAGCAAAGGCAAGGATGGGTGGGTGTGTCTCCCGTGCTCTGGTTTTCTTGCAAAACACTCCCTTTAAGATCAGAGCAAGATGCAGACTGGCAGTGACTTCTGTGAGTCTCCTGTCCTTTGAAATCCCGAATCTTACAGTGATCTCTAATCTCCATTCACCAGCAGATGAGCGGAGATTAAATCCTACTGCTAGGCCTTGGGATCCAATGCAAGGTTAAATCCTGCCCTCCTGCCCATCAGCTGATGTCACCAGTGATGTCAGCTGATGGGAGTGGTTTGGGAAAAACAGCCTGATGGGCCAAAACAGCCTGATGGACCCTCTGGAGGTCCAGGATAGGTCCATTTGCCATAAATTCTCCACCACCGATTTAAAAAGTTTTAGAAGACATTTAATACAGTATCTTTAAAAACTCAGTGTGGCATACACTGTGTACAATGGAAAAACAATTTGTATTAAGACAAAAATATACCCTAAGAGCAATAAAACGGTGTCATTTATCTATTTAATGCCCTTCTATCCCATATTTTTATTTAATTTATTTATTGAATTTATATACTTAATTCGTTCTGGAGGGCTGTTCTTAACCTGAAACTGTTCTTAACCTGAAGCACCACTTTAGCTAATGGGGCCTCCTGCTGCCACCGTGCCGCCGGAGCACGATTTCTGTTCTCATCCTGAAGCAAAGTTCTTAACCCGAGGTACTATTTCTGGGTTAGCGGAGTCTGTAACCTGAAGCGTATGTAACCCGAGGTACCACTGTATCGCCCTATACCCGGAGGTCTCAGGGGGGCTCACAGAACATATTTTTCTCCAATGAGCTCAAGATGGCATATATGGTTCTCCCCCTCATTTAATCTTCACAGCAACCCTGCAAGGTAGGTAAGGCTGAGAGGAGTGACAGTCCCATGGCCACATAGTGAGCTTCATAGCCAAGTGGGGATTTGAACCCTCATCTCTCAGGTCCTAGTCCAACACTCCAACCACCATGCTATACTGGCTTTTAACTGGCTCAGCAACTAGATTTTGTAGTCAGGGTGGCAATTATTTTCCTTGTCACCCAAGGTCACATTGAGCTACATGGCTGAGGGGATTTGAACCCTGGTTTCTTCCAGGTCCTAGCCCGGCACTCTAACCACTGCACCACACTGTTTTATTTTATCAAACAGATTGGGGGGGATTCTTACACATAGGTCAGGGTTCGAGCGTGCATTTTTCTACATGATTTTCACTATCATGCACATTTATATGCAGGCTTTACCCCAGTATATGCATTTTGGTACACATGACTTGGTTGGAGAACTGCACTGCAAATCTGAGACTGAAAAGAACCAGATTAAGAACTACCGTCCTATATCATTGCTTAATGTGGATTACAAAATTTTTGCAGACATTTTGGCAAAAAGACTGAAGAGGGTTTTGGTGGGTGAGATTCATAAAGACCAGGCTGGCTTTCTCCCAGGAAGACATTTATCTGACAATGTGAGAAATATAATAGATATTATGGAATTACTTGAAAATAATATTAATACTAAGGCAGTATTAATATTTGTGGACGCGGAGAAAGCCTTTGACAATATCTCTTGGAGTTTTATGAAAATGAATCTTAAAGGAATGGGGGTAGGCCAAGGTTTTGAGAATGGTATAGGTGCAATTTATTCTGAACAAAAAGCAAAACTAATTGTAAATAACGTGGTTACTGAAGAAATTGCTATTGAAAAAGGGACACGACAGGGGTGCCCAATATCCCCATTACTTTTTATAACTGTTCTGGAGGTTTTACTAAATATGATCAGAGGGGACCAGCTGGTAAAAGGGATTCAGGTCGGAGCTAAACAATATAAGTTGAAAGCGTTTGCAGATGATTTAGTTTTAACTTTGCAAGAGCCAGACACTAGTACGAAAAAAGTTTTGGAGATAATACAAGTTTTTGGTCGAGTGGCAGGTTTTAAGTTAAACAAACAAAAAACAAAGGTATTGGGAAAGAATTTAACAGTGGAGGAAAGAGAGAAGTTTCAGAGTGAAACTGGATTAATGGTAGCAAATAAGGTGAAATATCTAGGGGTCAACTTAACAACTAAGAATGTGAACCTATTTAAAGATAACTATGAGAAATGTTGGACAGAAATTAAGAAAGATTTGGAAATATGGTCAAACTTGAGACTTTCCTTGCTAGGCCGAATTGCTGTTATTAAGATGAATGTTTTGCCAAGAATGTTGTTTTTGTTTCAAACACTGCAGATTGTGGACAGAATGGATTGTTTCAAGAAGTGGCAGAAAGATATATCGAGATTTGTCTGGCAGGGCAAAAAGCCCAGAATAAAATTTAAGATACTAACTGATGCAAAAGAAAGAGGGGGGTTTGCCCTGCCGGACTTAAAACTGTACTATGAAGCAGCAGCTTTTTGCTGGCTGAAAGACTGGCTACTTCTTGAGAACACAGACATTTTGGACTTAGAAGGGTTCAATAATAGATTTGGTTGGCATGCATATATATGGTATGACAAGGTAAAAATTCATAAAAGTTTCAAAAACCATATTGTTAGGAAAGCACTATACAATGTTTGGATTCGTTATAAAGATTTGTTGGAAAACAAAACCCCTAGGTGGTTGTCACCAATGGAGGCTAAGGACGTTAAAAAACTTAATATGGAATCTAAATGGCCAAAATATTGGGAAATCGTAGAACAAGAAGGTGGAAATGTGAAATTACAGAGTTATGAGAAATTGAAGTCTAAAGTAAGAGATTGGCTTCATTATTACCAGATAAATGAAGTTTTCAAACAGGACAGGAAAATCGGCTTCCAGGTGGAGAAATCAAAGTTAGAAACAGAATTGTTAGAACCCAATACTAAGAATTTGTCTAGAATGTACAATTTGCTGCTGAAATGGAATACACAGGATGAAACGGTTAAATCAGCTATGATTAAATGGGCACAGGACATTGGTCATGACATTATGTTTGCTGACTGGGAACAGTTATGGACCACCGGTATAAAATTTACGGCATGTAATGCCTTAAGAGAGAATATTATGAAAATGATTTATAGGTGGTACATGACCCCAGTCAAGCTTGCAAAAATTTATCATTTGCCCAATAATAAATGCTGGAAATGTAATGAAACTGAAGGTACTTTCTATCACCTTTGGTGGACGTGCCCAAGGATTAAGGCCTTCTGGGAAACGATATATAATGAAATTAAGAAGGTGCTCAAGTGTACCTTTTACAAAAAACCAGAGGCTTTTCTCTTGGGCATAGTTGGCCAATTGGTGTCAAAGAAAGATAGGACGTTCTTTATGTATGCTACAACAGCAGCAAGAGTTCTACTAGCAAAGTATTGGAAGACACAAGAACTACCCACACTGGAAGAGTGGCAGACGAAGGTGATTGACTACATGGGACTAGCAGAGATGACGAGCAGAATCCGTGACCAAGGGAAAGAGACGGTGGAAGAAGACTGGAAGAAATTTAAACTGTATCTTAAAAATTCTTGTAAAATTATTGAGTGTTAAAATGTCATGGGTAAAGCATAGCAGATTTGCAGCGATAAATGATTGGACAAGAGGAAAGAAAAGGGTTAAAGAAAGGAATTAATAAGTAATTCAGACCAGGGGTTGCTGATAAAATTTAAAACAGGGATGCAGAAAAGGGAGGCATGGGGAAGTCGTTGAAATTGGGTATACAAAAATATTTATGAAATTATACATGTTTATATGTTTGTTTGTGAGTGTTTGTTGTTTGTATTGTCTTATATTATATGTTGAAAAACCAATAAAAATTTTATAAAAAAAAAAAAGAGAACTGCACTGCAAAATTCAGAGAAGTGTAGGTTTCAAAGGAGGGCTGCATCTCTAGCTCTCCACGTCTACCCTAAAGTACTTGGCCTACACATATCCCTGGTTGCTTTCTTTTTTGTATCCTCCCCACCCCACTGCCTGCAGACCTCTAAAAATAAAACTGGTGCCAGTGATCCCTAGAGGGTAGGGGAGAAGGAGGTTTTCCTGGAGCATCAAGGGACCGTCAGTGGGGAAGATTTAGCATTAGTGATAATTAAACAGCTACAATTCTCCCCTTCAAAGTTAGACCTGTTATGGAAAAGTTGGATTACACATCTGAGCAGTGCAAAGAGAATCGTGCAAGTGCGGCCATATCAGCCAAACAATGCTGCCATTCCCCTTGAGATCAAGGACTCCCAGGTCAGGAGCTGAGCTACGAGCTCAAATCCCACCACCCTCAGTCATATCTGAAGGGCAAGAAGTGTGACTCACCCATTGGACAGGCTCACAGTGTCACCATAAAGGGAGATCCCTGGCAAGGGAAGGGAGAAGAGACATATTTTATCTACTTGAATGACAATGTATATATCCCACCTTTCTACTTCAGAAAGTCCTCATGTGTTACCTGTTTTAAAATCACAACAGTGAAATATCAACAATAAAAACCATGAAAACAAAACTGACAGCAACAAGGAGGGTGATTCCAGATGGGGGGCAGATCTTAATGCTGGAAATGGGTTGTTGAGATATCATAGAATCAGAATTGTAAAGGTCAAGCCCCAGAAACGCAAGAATATGCAATTGTCCCTTATGGGGATCAAACCTGCAACCTTGGCATAGTCATTTGCAACAAGTCCCCCCCCCCCTTATACAAATATTGAGGCACATGGTCACCCAGAGCCACCAGTATATGCAAATATCTGCCTCATTTAAGACTATAGAACCTTTATTCTTAATAATAATGGAACTCACAGGTGGATAATACTTTTATTTTTACATGTCTTTATTATTTTTGTATTATTATTTATTATTTGTAAAAGGAATATTTGCATGAGTTAATATTTTATTACCCATTTGGAGCTGTGTTGTATTTTTATACTTTTGACCTTCTGGTCAGTCATACTTTACAGTTTATATCTTTGTTTCTTCTCTTTTTCTTATGTTTGCACATTTTGTTGCTGTTAATAATAAATTAATACTTTAAATAAGTTTTTTTGAACATTGGATTTTCATACAAAAGATAAATCCAGATTTTTAGGGAGTGGGGATATGGACTAGCATTTTGATGCCAATAATGGTGCCTGGGGGCTGCAAAAAACACACACACAAAAAAAACTTGCAAGCATCATACAATAAACCTCCATCTGGAAGCCCCACAACTAAAGCAGCAGCATAAGCAGAGCGAAACTGCAGAAGTTTACTGGTTAAAACCCCAGCAGTACAGAACAGGGAACAACAACAGGGACATCTCCCTGGAGAGGGAATTTCAGAGGTGGAGTGGAATTGCAGAGAGCGCCCCCTCTCCAGTCACAACCCCACCTGACTTTCAAAGGCAGCTGGATGAAGACCTCATCTCAGAAGAGAGTCTTAACTGGAGGGAAGGCTTCACCTTAGAGAGCAGGTGGTCCTTCAGACACCACCTGCTCTTGGTCTGTTTTGGTGTTTGAACATGCAAGAACCCCACAGAGGGAGCAACGAGGAGCGGCTAGACGCTAGAGGCTCAGTGGTAGAACATCCACTCTGCATGCCTAGGGCTGAACCCAGGCTCCAGAAAATCCTACTTTTTAAAAACACAGTGGAACAACTGTGCAATTTCCCCAGGTGTAATGACCTATTGTGCAGCTATTCAACAGCCTGGCTAGCCAGTTATGGCCTATATAGATTGCTCCAGCCATTTCCCTCTCTCCTCTCTAGGAATCATCACTTAACCCAGTGCTTCCCAAATGTTTTTGGGCCACCACACCCATGGTTCCATAACCTCACCTCCAGTGCCCCTTGCCCTATAAAAACATTGTTCCGAATAGCAGTTTGCACAACCCACTAAGGAAGATAATAACACAAAAGAATTCAAAACACTAACAATTAATTGCACATTCGTTCAAAATCTAGTTAAAACTATTCAGTTTAATTAATTCAACAAAACTGATGAATTTGATCCAACAATACCAGCTTTTCAAAATCTGATGTCATTTACACCACCAGCACCTCACTCAGGAAATTCCACTACCCCCCTCAGGTAGCACTACCACCCACATTGGGAATCACTAAAAGAGAATCACTTCTCTTTTCACATAGCATACCCTTTATATTGTTTTCTTCCCTGTGCCCTTGGGGTGGCTAATCATGATCAGGAGTGCTGTGAGGGCAAAAGCCAGCATTTAACCCTTCCCATCCTCACCAAAGCCTAGTGAAAATCACCCTCCCTTTCCCCTCACAAACATATGGGGCTGGGGAAAGTGTGCCAGCCTGGCTACAGAATGTTATTTGGATTCCAGAGGTCTGGAACCAGAGTTTCAATTCCACTTTCAGGATAGCAGTGATTGGGTGCTGCTTAATGGTCCACACCTAGAAATGCCCCACCCTACAAATCTCCACACTCACCATCTGCTTCTGCCGGGTAGCTGTCGATGCCACTCATGGAAACAGATTTGGACAGAGAGCTGCCATTGGAGTTCTGGGATGCATGATATGCTTGCATCCTCTTGGCATGTTCCTGAAAATGAAAGCGGGCTATGAATGTCACAAACACCACCACCAACCCTGGGCAAAGGATTCCTCACTTCAGCAGCAGGACGGCATAGAAATCTGGGACACATACACTCTACCGATCTAAAGCCCAGCTTACTACTTCTCTAGCTTTCAGTAAACTAAAAGCTACCCACTTCTTCATTATTATTTCAGAAGTCACCCATGGCCGGTCCTTAATGAAACTTGGCTGAAACTAAGTTTTGATACAGGCTGAAGTGAGGGGAAGATAAAACCACATTCTTAATATGACGTTCTACCGTTTTTAGCAACCATTATGACAACAACAAAGGAGAATATGCAAGAGCTTATTTTCAGTCACTAAACCTGCTTGAAATACCATGGGATCCCCTAAAGCATCTGAAACTGGATATTCATTCTTTCATTGACATGGATACCTGTGAGCTAAATGGGTCCAGAGGGCTTCTCTCTCCACACAGGTGTACAGCTCCTAGGGCCCCAGCCAACATCCAGAGCAGGAGCAGTTGAGAATTCTGTTCCAACTGCCAGCTGCCCAGGGACTGCAACAGCCAAAGGGGAGGGTCACTCTGGCCTCTAACCCTAGGCTGGAGGAGCAAGGGGCACTGAGCCACTGCACTGCCTCCATCCCTGCAAGGGAAAATCAACCTGGCCCTGAAGGGGAGATCCAAATGACTGTCATCATCTTGCTGCCTCATTCTAGCATGATCAAATCAATCCCTCCTGTAAGTTCCTTCTGTCTAATATGACCCTTTTGTTTCTTATCCTTTTTCATCTGTAAGCCAGGCATCTACGTACAGTGTCTTTCACCAACATTTTGCATCCTAAATTTTAACAAAATGACCTTTAGGGGGGTCTGGAAAGTGGGAATAAAAAATCTAAACATACATCCGTACCTGAGAGAATTCCTGGTCATCCTCCTCTTCATCCTGAGAGAGCATGGACTCCGTCTCATCGTTGCTACGGATGATAGGGGCTCGGCGGGGGTCCCTTTGGCTCTGAGGATGTCCGTCCAGTTGCTCGGTGGAGGAGTCAACTTCCTCGAGGGCTAGTCCTTTCATACTCATGCTGGAAAGGAAGCCAATCAGACAGTCAAGAGCTTAAATGTGATCCCATGTTGAGCTACCCACATCCAGTTATAAAGGACCTTTCCACTGCACTCAAATCTGAGCATTTTTCAAAAGTGCACAGATATAGGAGGGTGCAACTGTTTAAAATAGTGGTTGCACCAAGTTCATATTCACAGCCTGCTATCAGTTTCCCAACTTGCTATGCACTCATGTGCGGGCCAGCTAGCCAAACCAGTGTGGCATAGAGGATAGTGTGCTAGGCCAAGACCTTGGAGGCCAAACAGCTGCGAGAACCGTGGCCTCCAAGGTCTTGGCCCAGCACACTAACTTCTATGCCACACTGGTTTGGCTGGCTGGCCTGCACACAAGTGCATGGCCATACTCACTATACTCACCAGAGCTTGCTGGACTTGACATCCATCAGAAACCCAGCAAATCCCTTCTGTGCGTAATGTGATTTTTGTCTCTCTCCCACCACCACCTTCCCAAAGCTCTTGAGAAGCTGCTTCTAACTTGTAGAGGCACACTTCCTTCTCTAAAGCTCCCCACCGCTGAAAACATTTACAGAAGTGGGGAGAGTTTCAGTCTTTCCAAGCAACCCTTTTTGCAGAGAAAGCGAAGACAAGGGGGGGTGGCGCTGGAAATCCCAAGTGGGTTTGTCCTCAAGTCAGAGGCAGAGGAGCCATACTTTAATATATGCTATTTAATTCTATTATTATTATTATTTTATTAATTATTATTATTATTATTACAACAATTTATTATATGCCCTTCACCCTAAGGTCCCAGGGTGGGCTACAACAATTAAACCACAATATTAAAAACAGTTTTAAGGAACTTACAAACACAGAAACAAGGTGGGCCCTAAAACATACATTTCAAGGGTCAAAGGTCAGGGTAAAGATCCGCTAAACTTGGCGCCAAAGATGGTAGGGAAGAAGGTGGTATTTTAAGTTTTGGGGGATCTGAATTGTTTAGGGTTTTGAACGCTAAGGTGAGCACCTTTAATTGGGCCTGGAAGCGAACAAGCAGCTGTTTCAAAACACAGGTGTTAAAGGGAACCTCAGCCAGAAATCTGACTGCAGCATTTTGTCAGACGTCAAGGTTCAATAGTTAAAAAGGCATGATAAAGTTAATTTTAAAAATTGCCTTATACAGAGTCAGACAACTTGGCCCATCTCGGTATTGCTTACATTGAATGGCAGTGGCTCTCTAGATTTTTCAGGCAGGGGGCATTCCTAGCCCTACTTGGGGAAGCCAGGGATTGAACCAATGTCTTCAAATCTCCCTGCAAACAAATTAGGATGCTCAATGAACAGGTTGTCTGGAATAGACCGTAGGAAGAAAACGCCTTGCTGCCAGCAGGGGGCAACCCAAGACTGGTTTGGATGGGACCATCCAACCAAGCTGAGTTTGGGAAGATCCCCACTCCACGCCACAGAGCTCAGGTGCTTCCAGGTGCAAGTTTACAGTCAAGGGTTGGAATAGCAGTGAAAACGGTAGCTGGAAAAATGGGTACATGTACAAATTCCATACACAGAGTGGGGCTGGGGGGAGCAGACCTGAGACAGCACCCCTGTGTGGAAGCAGCCAACTCACACAGCACATAAATTCTGGGGGATTTGCTGCCACAAGGTGCAGTGATGACTGCAAACTTAGACAACTTAACAGGAGGTCAGACAAATTCATATAGAATTCAGAAGGGTATCAATGGCTACCAGTCACAATGGCAATGTTTCTTTCACTTATTTATTGCATTTATATCCTACCTTTTCCCTCCATGGAGCTGAAAGTGGGTCTCCCCCTCCTCCTTTAATCCCCCACAACAATCTTGCAAGGTGGGTTAAGCCAAAAGGCAGTGACTGTCTGAAGGCCACCCTGTGAGCTTCATGGCCTGGTGGAAATTTGAATCCTGGTCTCTCCTAGGTCCATGTCCAACACTCTAACCACTGCACCACACTGGCTTGATGTTTTACCCCTTCTATCAGATGTGGCCAGGGTCAGAAGCAAAAGTGGGCAGAGCAATAGATGTGTACAGTAGGGTACATTCTATTCAAAGTTTCTGTACACACACACACACCTCTCTATGCAGGCAAGCAAGAGGCATTAACACAGTCCAAGGACACATTCCAGCCAGGTAAGAGCACTTGATGTAGGTGAGCAGCAGAGCCAGTGAGTGGCTATGCCCAAAGGCAGGACCCAGAGAGGCCTGGAGGGCTCTATTTGCATACACACCCACACACCCTGAGCCTGAGATCTCACATGCCTGCTTTATGATGCTGGGTCCCAAGAGCTTCCAAATTTTACAGTAGTTTGGACCATTTTCTTCGCATTTCCTAGCTAGCTGAAGAAGTGAACTATTTTGAGCACCTGCAGAGAGCTAGGCCCTCATCACTGCAGGCTGTACAATTAAATTGGATTTGGTGTTCTTTTGCAACAAACCCATCCTCCACCCCCGGAAAGAAACCTGGAGGTTTTCATAGTAAGAAAAGTCACAGGAAAATGCACCAGACAGTGTGAAATAACAATTGCTTGATGTAACATCTTATACCCTTCCCCACAAATGAGAATGAATACAGTGGTTCCATGGTTTACAAACTTAATCCGTTCCAGAAGTCCGTTCTTAAACCAAAGGCATGCTTTCCCATAGCAGCAGGGGACTCAATTTACAAATGGAACAGACTCAACAGGAAGCAAAACATGTTCTGCTTCCAACGCAAAGTTCACAAACCAAAACACCTACTTCCAAGTTTGCAGCATTCTTAAACCAAGTTGTTCATAAACTAAGCTGTTCTTAAACCAAGGTACCACTGTACTCAATAAGCAGCCCAATGTTCCATAACCATCACCCCGCAAACAAATCTGGATGAATGCCAAGAAAGCAGCCTTTCTGTGGTGTGGATGATGGTTTTTTGTGGACACCCCACAACCATTCTATATTAAATGGTTTGTGTAGGAGCAGCCACAGGGTGCTCCCAGATGACCTGTTTATTAAGCATTCAATCCTGATTTATTTATTTTTTGAAGGGAGGTTAGATGGCAAAGAAAGTGTTATTCCATATTTTCTATTGCATTTGCTCAATACTTATTTTCTCATCACTCATTACTGCAAAAAGTTTGATCACGGGGGCAAGCAAATTTGTTGGAATGTGATTGAATGCCTACCTGAAGTTAGTCTGTATTTGTGAGCTTCTACTAAAATACATGAGCACAAGAACTGAGGTGCATCGTATTTCCCACTAAGATATTTAACAGAGTGTCTGAAACCTGAAAAACAATGGTGCTTGTAACAATGCAAAAAGGGGGGCAGAAACCTGGATCAGAAAATAGGAGCTGTCCTAAGTAAAGAGTGGCAGTTGAAGTGTGTGTGTGTGTGTGTGTGAAAGAGAGAGAGAGAGAGAGAGAGAGAGAGAGAGAGAGAGAGAGAGAGACTGAATAGAGCACTTCCAGGTGTGGGTTTATTGTGAGATGGGTGCTCCTCACGCAGGCAATGATTGATTGATTGGCCTGCATAGCCCACCTTTTTCTCCTAGGAGCTCAAGGTGGTGTACAGAGTTCTTTCCCTCTTGAGTTAATCCCTACAACAATCCTATGAGGTAGGTTAGATTGAGAGGTAGGGACTGGCCCATGGTCACCCAGGCAGCTTCATGTGGCCGAGTGGGGATTTGAACCCTGGTCTCCCAGCTCCTACTCTGATACTCTAACCACCAGCTCTCAGCATCCACAGGACCTCATTAGTATCAAAACACCATCTTGTATTTCTACCCCACCCCAAATTTATTCCAGATCTACCCTTTCAGTTACAAAAAAACCCACCCTGTGTTGCCCACAATGCATTTGCAATATCTGCTGCCTTCTGGAGCAACCAGTAGAAGCCTGGGATATGCTCAGCCCTGCTTAAAGACCACCTTTTCCTGAGTGAGGTCAGCTTCTGGCCTGAACAAGCACCTGACATAGTTTTCCACTCAGGGTCAAGCCCTAGCACCACCCTTGCGATAAATTCAGTCTCCCCCACCCTTGCCAGCCTAGCTGTTTTAAGCTCTTAAAAGAGTACAAAGGCTGCCTGAACATGGAACTAGCTAGAACCTCAGAGCCTAAACTCTCCTACAGAAACAGTGCGACAGATTTGCAGCCCCAGAAGCCAAGGCTTTGTCCAGACACCATAGATCAGGAAGGGCTGTTTTCCAAGACAGGCTGCTGAGAGGGAGAGATAAAAGGGGAACAAAAGCAGCAGAGACTGATGGGAAGACCAAAAAGAGACACAGGACTTCAGAAAAAGAAGCTGGGCATCACTTGAAGAATCTGAAAGACTCTTCCCTCAAATGAGATTTTTCAGGGGAGCCCTTCTCTCAGCCCCATCATCCTCAGAGGCATGCTTAGTTCGCTAACAGGAGAGGGCCTTCTCAGCGGCTGCTCCCAAGCTTTCAAACTCCCTTCCTACAGAAGTTAGACTGGCTCCTTCTTTGTTTTCCTTCTGCCAGCAGGTGAAGATTTTCCTGTTCCAACAGGTTCTTGGAAATGGACTGTTTTTAAGCAAAGGGCTGGTGCTGTGATGTTTTTTATTGCAATTATCTGATAGTTCTTATATGTAGTTTTAAGTCTACCCATGTTTAATTGTTGTTTAATTATTGTCCGCCCCCCGGGCCCTGGTCTCTATTTTATCTGAAAGCCGTCTTGAGTCCCTGTCAGAGAGGTGAGATATAAATAAATAAATATCATCATCATCTACCCTCTTGAAAGGACACTAGGATCGCTTCCACATTACCTGTTTACCCAGCTTTCTTCCCGATTCATTTGCAGGGTGGTTATATTCGGATGATTACGTGGGTTGCTCACTGAGCATCCATCCTGATTTGTTTGCATTCACCACAAACAGACAGATGAATGACCAGTTACATTTCAAATATTACTACGGTTTACCTTCGCTGATCAAAATCTGGGTCATCCTCAAGTACTTTCCCTGGCTCCCAGCTGTGTCTCCGGAAGGAGTCGTAGGCATGTCCAGAACTCCCAAGGATGCCCAACCTGCGCATGTTAACACCCAGGAATCGACCTTCCTCCTCCTCTTCTTCCTCTTCCATCTCTTCCCAGCCTCCTGCGGGAGGCTCCACAGCTGACAAGCAGCGGCGCTTCTGGACCCGTGAAGGGCAAGGGGTGCATTCACAGGGGTTCAGGACCAGTTCGGAGGCAGAACTGCTCATTCCCCAAGGAGCTTGTGGATCCAAAAGGCAGAAAGGCTTTGCAGAATGAAAAGGGGGGCTGGAGAAAGAGGGTGCTGATGTTAAAAAAAGAGCATAGCCCAGCTTGCAAAAACCATCACACATTTTTATTACCCTTGTACATACTCTTGTATCAGTTTACCTGCAAAATCCACTCAACCACTTCTATCTATGGAACTGGCACTGTTACAGGTGCTACATAATACCTGTTCTGCATTGGTGAGAAATTAGGCTTTTTTTTTTCAGTGTGGTGGCACCCACACTTTGGAACTCCCTGTCAATTGATATCAGGCAGGCATCTTCAGTGTAATGTCTTGATGTTTTTTTGAGGTTTTAAAGAGTTGTTTTTAGCTGTTTTTAGCACCAATAATTTTATTGTTTTAGTCTTTTGTAAACTGCTTTACAGGTTGTTGTTTTATTTTTTTACCATCAAGCAGTGTCTACATGTTACTCAT
The DNA here is from genome assembly GCF_027172205.1 of Podarcis raffonei. Taxonomy (NCBI): domain Eukaryota; kingdom Metazoa; phylum Chordata; class Lepidosauria; order Squamata; family Lacertidae; genus Podarcis; species Podarcis raffonei. Next base: position 16,268,853 of record NC_070617.1, read on the forward strand.
TTATTTCACTTGGTCCTGAAATAAATGGAAAGATCCAACTCTGTAAAGATGCCCTGCTTGATGACTCTCTCACAAGCCTCTTACTCAGGCAGAATCAATACATGGAGGTGGGGGGTGCCAGGATCATGCCCAATGACCCTACCCACATCAACAGGCTCATACCTATGTAAGCAGTGGCACAGTTCAGGAAACCCAACCATTGTGGAAAGGCAGGGCCAACGGGCACAAACCCAATCTCACTCCCTTGTCTGGACAGGGATGTACACACCTATTTGCAGGCCTGCCTGAGGCCTATTTAGTGTCGGCAAAGCGGGAACGCAATTTCTAGAGGAACCCAGAACCCCAGCCATCAAATCTACACCAGGGCTGGGGGGACCTCAGGCCCAGGGGCCAAATGTGGACCTGCAGGCATCTCCAAAAATACATTTTGGGGTGCAAAAATCCCTCAGCCTCTAGGAGTTGGCGGCCTTTGGAGCAGCTGTTTGTGAAAGGTGCCGAGAGTTCTTAAAAGCCCCTATTCCCCCTCAGCAGAGCTACAATTCCCAGTTACCCGGGAAGACAGATATGTTTGTTAAGCCACTCTGGGAAATGTAGCTTTCTTAAGGGAATAAGGGATTCCTAACAATACTCAACAAACATTTCTTTGGGGGAAGCCAGAGGGGCACCATAGTGCTTTAAATGTCTGGTGTGGATGTGCCTAGGCCAAATGCCTCATATACAGCTATAGGTCCTGGACCCCCATTATAAATGGATATTTTTTCCAAGATACCTTTGCAACATTATCATTCCTAAAGCTGGCCTGGAATAATTATAATTCCTGAGGCAACAACCCAAAGGGATCTGGTTTCTCACACACCACCAGCCTGGCATTGGCCATTCAGGCCTACCTCACAACTACCAGCCAGGCCTAGAGTTGCTACGCTTTCTTCCAAAATATTAAAGACCAGTGGGAGACTAGGGTTCAAATCCCCACTGGGTCATGAAGCTGACTGTTTGAGCTTGGGGGCCACCAGCCACTGCCTCTTTGCCTAATCTACCCCACAGGGTTGTTGTTGTTGTGGGGAGGGGGAGAATCATGTACTCCACCTCAAGTTCCTCGGCAGAAGGAGGGATATAAATGCAACTAAACAAATAAATATGCCCTTATACTTTCTTTTGTTTACTTTGGCAGGCAAATGGGAGAGCAAAAAGGAGGAAGGGGAGGCTCCCCCCCCTTTTAAGTGCACTCCCTCCATTGCTGCCTTAGTTACTGATTAAACTTTGAAGAATTTTGGCAAAAGTGGGCTCTGTCTCCAGCGGCCGACGCCTGAGCGTCTGGACGGGCAGACAAGGGGAACAGCATAGAGCCTCTGCATTGTTTGTGCAACGTTAATGGGGGGCATTAAAAGGGGAGACGAGTAAGACGGCAAAAAGAAACACCAATTTAGATGGCACCTGCAGATACCTCAGAGGGGACGACATAGCAGGTGGGGAGAGCGGCCCAGAAATGGGCCACATTCACACCACACACAATACCTCTTTTAAGCAGTCATTGTTTCCCCTGGGAGCTGTAGTTTGGTAAGGGCGCTGAGCTACAATTCCCAGAGTGGTTTAACAATTCCCAGTGTGTTCCCCTTCACCAGAGTGGGAACTATAGTTCTGAGGGGGGATAGGAAATAGCAATGGAGTGAGCTTGGATCCACTGTCAGAGCTTGTAACCTGTCAGTTTGCATTTCTTAGTGCAGAAAGTATTGATCTGATGTGTAGAAATCTTTCCTATTCTAATTAATTCAAGAGGGTTCTGGAAGCTTCTCTGTGAGAAAGAAACAAGCAGAAGGTTCGTGATGTTTGGGTTATTCCTTCAGAGAAGCTGAGAACAGCTGGTTTAAACTGGTTCTTCTTATCTTCTGTCAAGGTCATGCTGACTATAATAGTAAGGACAGAAGGAGCCTGGGTTTCTCTTTCTTTCTATCTCTCTTCCTTCTGATGTGGTGAGCTGCACGTAGTATGCTTAGTATTAAGATTTTAGACTTATTGTAAGTTAGTTAAGTCTGCTGCAATTGGATTTCTAATGGACAGGGCCAATCCTGAATGTATTGGATTTGTGACCATTATGCTCATTTGCATTCAGTAGCAGTAAAGCTCTGCTGGACGAAATATTCATTGTCTTTGGTCTATTTTTGGGAATCCTGCAACATGTTTAAGTTGTTACTCTGCTAACTATACATTGGAATCTGCTCTGGATCAAAACTGAGTAGAATTTCATGACATGACCCTCTCCCCATAGCTCCAAGGGTCTAAAATTCCCATGGGTAGACCATTTAATTGAAGTTGTAAAAATATTTATACCTGTAACCAACTCATCTCTATATGACTGTGCTTTAAAAATGAACTAATATGCGAAGAAAAGCTGGAATTTCAGTTTTGCAAAATAAGCAACTTTGTATAATGTACATCCTATTGCATACGGGCCGTAGCTCAGTGGTAGAACATCTGCCCTGCCTGCTGAAGGGCCCAACTTCAATCCACAGCATCTTCAGGTAGGGCTAGAAGAGATTCCTGCCTCAGACCTTGGACAGCTGCTGCCAGTCAGTGTAGGCAATACTGAGTAAGAAAGGCCAATGGTCTTGACTCAGTAAAAGGCAGCACCCTATGTTCTTAAAATTCTGCAAATTAATTTTCTGTTTTGCACTAGGAATTCTGGAGGCTCGCCAAATCTCTAGCCTGAGCATGGTGCATGAATGGATCATGAGTGTATATTCAAAGCCCAATGCCACCATTTTAATGAACAACTTTATTTCTGGTACTGCTGGCAGGGGCTGATGGGAGATGTAGTCCAAAACAGACTGGATCTTGGAGACAAAGGTCTGAGTTACATGTGAATTAAGAGTTTTGGGAGGTATGTAGACCAGGGAAGTGTCACAGAGACTTCTTCCCCCACTGCTAATGCCCCAGTCCAAATTGGGGACCCTCTGTGGCTGCTTTTAAGTTTTTAAAAGAACTCCTCGGGTAACCTGATTATAGTACTAATTGCCTGAATGCTTAGCTTAGTATTTAGGCAGAGGAAGTGTAAAAACAGAGTGAAACAATGTACTGCTTTCAACTGGGACCAAAATATTTTAGTAACAAAACTTTAGGATGCCAGACAAGGAACGTGGCTTCATGATTTTAGCCTTCATCTAAGCATTTCTCCACTTGGGAATATTTGGGATTGGGGGATGCGGTCAGGTGAGTTGTTAGAAATAAAACATCTTTTGTTAACCCAGCCATAGTATCAAATCTATCCAGCAAAGAGATGCCCGTCATAAAGCCCTGCTCAAACATTCCTTTGGCTTTGATCTTGCACTTAAACGGCTTTCTAACCCAGCTGGGGTCAGATGTGATCATAGTTTTGGAGAAACTGTGTCTCCAACAAGGGCCTAGCAAGAGCGCACCTGTCGGAATGGCAAGGGAGAAGGTAGTGTCCAAGGCAGAACCTGTTGGGTCACCCCAAAAGTTGCAAATTCCCCAACAAGGAAAACAAGCCCATGACATTGCATAGACTGTACATTGCTTTATACATTTATTTATAACGACTGGAATTCCTAGGGCTGCATTTTAGGGCAAAGACCTCACAAGGCAGGATACCCAACCCAAACAGTTTTAATTAACTCACAACAATTACCAAATGATAACGCAAAAATGATTAAAGATAGTAGCATACTTGAGTAGCCAACAGTTGCAGGGGGAAAGGTCAGGTCGGCCAAAGCGCAGAATGAACTCAGGCTTGCAAGAAAGGTTAAAAATGAAACTATACCTGCATATGTCTAAACCAGCCTTCCCCAGGGTGGTACCCTGCTGACTGGGGGTGCTGGGAGTTGTAGTCCAAAACAGCTTAAAGGCAACACGTTTGAAAGGGCTGGTCTACACACATGGGCAACTGCTCACCCCCTTATGATACTGACACCTCCCCTGTCTCCATGGAACGTTGCCCTTGCCTCTTCTCCCCCCCCTCCTTTTTTCGCCACAGTCAAAAAAATTAAAAGTGTAGACTCCTTGGGGCAAAGTGTTAGCCTTTCTGAATGAAGCACCACATACACACCATACATTTAAAGCGCTATGATACCACTTTAAACCATCATGGCTTCCCCTGGGAGTTGTAGTTTGGTAAGGGCACTTAGTTGTTAGGAGACACCCTCCCTCCATTCCCTTCCCAGAGCTACAATTCCTAGAGTGGTTTAATAATCAACCCCTCTTTCCCAGGGAACTCTGGGAATTGTAGCTCTTTGAGAGGAGTAGGGGTCTCCACACAACTCTCAGCACCCTTAACATACTACAGCTCCCAGAGTTCTTTGGGACATGCCATGGCTATTCAAAGTGCTATGATACTGCTTTAAACGTAGGGCATGAACATGACTAGAGCTACAATTCCCAGCACACTTAATGAACTGCAGTTCCCAGAAATTGCTAGTGGGGGAGCCATGACTTTTTTTAAAGAGGCATGAGACTGCTTTAAATGTAGTGTGGGTATGGCCATGGATGGATACAATAGTTGCATCTTCCAGGAGGTCTGAACCCCCCAACTCCACCCCACCCCATCCCCCAGCTTCAGGAGGAAGCCTGTCCTAGGGCCCAAATAATTCACCTCTACTCACCTGCTGTGCTGCTCTCCCCGCCAGTGCCTTCCACAGAGGATAAGTTGTGGGCAGCTGCCCGTGGGATGGCTCAGGGTAGAAAAGGAAGCAGGATGATCTCAGCTTCTTTCCTGTTTCCACAGTCAGCTGGTGGGAACTGTTCTTTTTTATCTCTTTATCTCCTGCACCATCAGCACTAAATCCTCCAGAAGGTCAGGGAGCCCCACGGTTCAGATATGGAGGAGGAGGACCATGGCAGCCAGCAGGGAAGACATCTTCTCGAGGAGAGAACCTCTTGGTACTATTATTTCAGGTTCTCTTGGCTGTAAGGAAACTTAAAGGAGGAAGGAAGATGGGCAGAAAGCGGCTCAGTCCCTCTTCTCAAAATCCACGTCTTCGTTTCTCCACTTCCTCCGCAATCCTGGCCCTGGTTCTGAGAATTAAGAAAGGAGAGGTGAGCTTGCCATTAATTATTATTATTATTATTATTATTATTATTATTATTATTATTATTATGAATTTGTTGTATTTCTATCCCACCTCTTTCTCCGAGCAGCTCAGAGTGACATCCATGATTCTCCCCATCCTCATTTAATCCTCACAACAACAACAATGACAACCCTGTGAAGTAGGTTAGGCTGAGAGGCAATGATTGGCCCAAGGTCACCACCCAGTGTGCTTCATGGCTGAGTGCGGATTTGAACCCTCGTCTCCCAGGTCCTAGTCCAATAATCTAACCACTGGTGAGCGTGCATGCGAGTGTTGAGAGGGGTCCAACTGGGAGCACACTGGGGGCTCCAAGTTAAGGCAAGCTTGGCATGTTGTTTCCAGGAGATCAGAACAGGGCTTCTTTAGTTAAACTGTGGAACTCCCTCCCACAGGAGACAGTGATGACCACCAGCTTGGATGGCTTTAAGAGAGGACTAGACAAATTCATTTAGCAAATTTAGCAATAACTCTGTAAGGGGAATATGGGTCTCCTAGGGGCCTCTTGGCACCCTTAACAAGCTATATCACCCAAGATTCTTTGGGGGAAAGCCACGACTGTCCAAAGTGACACCTTAAATGTATGGTGTGAAGGTTTATCTGTGAGGGACAAACTACAGTTCCCAGGATGCTTTGCTTCAGATGACTGGGGTGTACACAGCGAGGCAGAGAGCCCATGAGCAAGCAGATTGCAGTGCCAGAGAGGGGAACCAGGTCCAGGAGGGCTCTCCTCAGTGGCCGCTCTGCTGGAGGGTGGCCCGTGGGCAGGGGCCCCATCGTGCTGACTCCCGGCACCAGCTCTGTAGAGAAAAGGTGTTCTGGGAGAGAGGAGGGGCGCCTGATAAGAAAGCCAAAAAAACACTAGTTAATCATTTTGCGTTCCAGAATTATGTGTTATCCTTTCTTTGAATAATGAAGTATGAGGTCAGAAGGCAGAGGTGATCTCAGCACCGAGGAGAAGGGAAAGGGAGTCAACTCTGACCACTTTTGGAGGAAGCGCTTCCATGGGAACCTCAGCAAGTGTACATAACAAAGCAGAGCCATGCTGCCAGGCTGGGCACCTGGAGAAGGGAATGGAAGGCAGAGGGGAAGGGAGAGCCAGTATATCCCTCTGGATCTCTCTCTGCAATAGGGGGGAAGAAGCCTTGCTTGGGGAAGGAAAAGCAAGCCATGAGAGCTCGTCCACACCTTGCTTGTGCCGTACCTAAAATGCACAGTTCCAAGAGGTTTTCCGCTTGTCTCGTGTTTTCTAAGTGGGGGTACAAGAGATTTTTTGTTTGCCCTGTACTGCACACCCATCATAGAGTGACTATTCCAGCACCTGTAATAAACTATGGTTCCTATCATTCTTTGCGGGGAAATTGTGTGCTTTAAACATGCTTTGAATTAGTGCTGTGTACACAGGCTTAAAGTAAAGGTAAAGGTAAAGGTACCCCTGCCCGTACGGGCCAGTCGTGTCCAACTCTAGGGTTGTGCGCCCATCTCACTTAAGAGGCCAGGGGCCAGCGCTGTCCGGAGACACTTCTGGGTCACGTGGCCAGCGTGACGAAGCTGCTCTGGTGAGCCTGCACCAGCGCAGCACACGAAAACGCCGTTTACCTTCCCGCTATAAAGCGGTACCTATATATCTACTTGCACTTAGGTGTGCTTTCGAACTGCTAGGTGGGCAGGAGCTGGGACCGAAAGACGGGAGCTCACCCCGCCGCGGGGATTCGAACTGCCGACCATGCGATCGGCAAGCCCTAGGCGCTGAGGTTTTACCCACAGCGCCACCCGCGTCCCTGTACACAGGCTTAGGACACTTTAAATGTGGAATCGCAAAGATCTGGGAATGAATCCCTCCTGCAAAATACAGTCTAGAGGTGCCCGCTGATGTTATGCGCTTTTTAAGCTTTGCATTGATTTATTGTTTTGTTTTTTGTATGGAAATCTAAAACCAAACAACAATACTGGATTGGCTAACACTTCTTTATCAACTTAAACCATCTCAAAAGTAACTATTGTGTTATTAAATTAGTAAAACACACCCAAACTTTTGGAGTCATTTCGATTGTACACAGATCCATTTTCCCACATGCACTTAAATTTGGATGGTTTGCGGGGCTTTACATACCTTTTTTATTGTTTGGGTGTCAAGTATGACCTCAAGACTTATAGGATGATTTAAGTGGATTTACAATAACCCACAAAGCAAATTGAGTCAGAGATCTTACTAGGGGGCCTGTCCTGAATGAGTGTGAACTCTTTATATGGGCAGGTGTGCCTCTGAACACCTGAAAAGTGCATTTTCCTACAAGTGTACAATTTCCAGTCCCCAAACATCTGGGGTCTCATGGGGGCTTATCTCCCAAGAAGTGTGCATCAGGTACGGACCCCATGTGAGAAGAACTAGGCTTCTAAAATGTAAGAGCAAAACCTCTAAAATGTAGCCAGTGCAGTGTAGAGTATTGGACTAGGACCAGGGAGGCCTGGCTTCAAATCTCTGGCCACAAAGCTTGTTAGAGATTCCTCACAGGGTTGCTGACCGGATCACAGAGGAAAGGGATGGAATCAGACTGTACTTAGAGAAAGGGAAGGATGGCAACATATTAAAATAGATAAAGTAATGATTGTCCACCGATCTAACAAATTTGTAAGGGCCTGTTAAGCTCACACTGAGGCAGAGAAAATCCAATCAGGAGTTTAACAACAACAACAAAAACAGCCAAGAAGCGAACACAGTTTTAAGATTGTTCCAAGCTGAACTCATGATTCTTGGTCAGTCGCTTTACATTTCTATCATTCCTTTGTAGAAAAGCAATACACGATAACGGGCTATTTTACCATAATTCTCCACCCACCCAACCAACAAGAAGACTTCCTTCCATGCCTTTCCTGCTACATCCAGGCCTTTCAAAGTCGCTTTGAGACATTTGGCTGCTTTCAGACCACAGTTGCCCTCAAAATATCTCAACACCGAAATGCTATTTTAGTCTCTGTATGGAAATTTAAGAGACACCCTTCAAGATCTGCATTTTAGAGTAAGAATTGCCAGTCCTGGGAGAGAAGGGAAAGTCACACTTTTTGTGTGTCTACCCAGGCTGCTAACCTGGACTTGCCCCAGGGTGGTGACTCATACAGAGACCTGATAAGAAGTCATAGGGTCATCTGAAGCCACTCCACAGCAAGTCAAGCCATTGGGTCCATCTGGCTCAGTACTCTGAGTGGCAACAGCTTTCCAAGGATTCAAGCAGGAGTCTGTCCCATCCCTACATGGAGATGCTGCTGGCGATTGAACCTGGAACCTTCTGCACACAAAGCATGTGTCCTACCACTCAGCCACAGACTTTCACCTGCTCCCTGTCTTCTGTGACGGCAGAGGAGGCTGAATCAGGAGTCACTGAATGACCCACATATTCCCAGTGCACAGAGACAGAGAATTATCCATCCAGCGAAGGCTGATTGGGAGATCAGCAACTCACACAGAGATGCAGCAGGTACTCCCCCCTGAAGGTGGGCATCCAGGAGCTTCTCGTGGCTTTATTTAACTCATTGGTGACTTTTTCTGAGCCCGGTGGCTGGGATCTGCTGGGTTGAGGACCTCCAGTAAAAAGAGAACCATGGCAAGAGTATCATCCTTGAGGGTCTTGGAAGGAAACCACAACAGCAGAACTGGTTTTAAACGGTTGGCGCTCGCCCTAATGACAACTAGGCATGCCCCAAAGGCAGGCGTGGGGCATAAAATGATAAGCAAAGCCCAGCTCCATCACAGCCTGGCAACCTTTTCGAAAGTAGCCAGCCAGGTGCCTCTCAGGAGCCTGCAAGCTTCTGGAACTCAGCAACTGAAACTTGGAGAAATATTGCCTCTGATCCTGGAGAGTAATTGAGATATTTGCCACAGGGGGAAAGAATTACCCTTGGTGTGTGTGTGTTTATGGTATATCAGAGGGACTGTAAATCCCAAATCATCAGAACCGCACACTGCCCGGGCTTGAGAAAATCTAATGGAGTCCCTTCCAGATCTACAATTCTATTCTTCTAATGGGACACGTTGATCACCAATGATCAGACGCAATGGTCCCTGAGCTTTCATTAGCCTTCCAGACAAATTCAACGCAACAAGAAAAGAATTAAGAAACCAACAGCAGTTCTGACCAAACAAGCCCACCCATCTCCTGCAAGAGGTAGGGGTGGTCAAGAAATCTGTGTTACAATACAAAAAAGGGGGGCAGGGGGAGAGAAATGTGCCAGACAAGAGGAGGAAAAGTACATAATAAAACTCTCACTTCTGCCGGAATGTAAATAACTCTTGAAGCCTAGGCTCAAGGAATGTCAAAAGAAAGAACAAAAATATTGAAAGAGGATGGTGAGTGGAATTCAGAGATAAGGAAGGAGAAAGCCTTAGAATCACAGAATTGTAGAGTCGGGAGGGACCCTGAGGGTCATCTAGTCCAACCCCCTGCAATGCAGGACTCACGGCTAAAGAATATCTGTCAGAAGAGTCCAATTCCACTGCTGAACAGCTCTTATAAATTGTTGTGACTCAACCTGGAAGGGTGGATAAATAAAATAAAATTATCATCAGGGTGTGTGTTTTTTAGTTTCCAGGCTCATAGGCGCTGCTTTTACTCATTGTTTGTGGGGCTTGGTTCACTGCCTTGAACTACCTACACTACACTCCTGACTTGTGGCAGCTTGATATGCTAGCCGCGTCTGCATTGTGCTTGGATGCAGGAAATCAAGGTTCAAGAAATGACTTGACTTGGTCCTGGGTGGTCATAATTTCCCAACCTAGCCTACCTCACAGGGTTGTTGTGCGAGGCTAAAACACTGCTCTCAATAGAATCAAGCAACAGTTTCCTGTTTATACCCTGGATAACGTAGGCGTAATCTAGAATGCAGGGGAGGTGCCCCACAAGTCCAGGAGGCTAGATGCAACTATGCTAGTTATTTGTGGCACACCACCGGCCAGAAAAGGAGGGAATAAAACTAGCTCTCTTCCAGCTTGTTTCCTCCTTTGCAGGATTCTAACGCTACAGGTGACAAAGCAAGAATTTGCAAAGCTGGCTTAGAACGGAAAGATAAGCAGCCAGGCAGAAACTCTGCCCCTCCATTGCTTCACACACAACGGATCCATGTGTAAGAGAGAGTTACTCCCTGACACTGCAATTGCCGTTGAATGCTGATGCATCATGCCTGAAAAATCTCAAATCAAAACACTGGCAGGATTAATGGAAGCCAGGCCTTGTAGATAACGGACGGCAGAGGAGGAAGACTCCAGCATTCACCACTCCCTGTCCCAGATCGCTGAAGCATTCTTCACCTACTCCCTTGCAACACCAACGCATAATGCCACTGCCATGTTCATCACCCTGCTCGTTTATGACAGCTGGCGTGTGCCGCTTGGGATCTGTGCCCTGTGACTAAAATCTTAGCCCTGTTAACCCCCCCTCCTCACAAGAGGAGGCTAATGTGAGGGTCATAAAAGCAGGTAGACTGCAAGCGCTCAATGCCCCCCTCCCCCAAAGGAAGCACACCTTGAGAAAACTGTCAGGGTTTGGCTGGTGGCATAGCATACAGGAGAACATAGGAAGCTCCCTTATACTGAGTCAGACCATTGGTCCATCTAGCTCAATACTGTCTGCACTGACCGGCAGTGGCTCTCCAGGGTGTTAGGCAGGACTCCCCTCCAACCGCACCTGGAGACGCTGGGGATTGAACCTAGCAACCTTTTGCGTGCAGGGCAAATGCTCTACTAATGAGCTACAGCTCCTCAGTTTTTGGAGGCTATCCGCATTGTTACCAGAGTAAAAAAGGAGAAGAAAATCAAGAGGCTTTTTACATCACCAGTATCACACCATTCGAACCAGCAGCACCAAGAGCTGCATTAACTGAGTACAGGTCACTGATGTGCAACAGGAATTACAGCTCCTTATTACCCTGCTTTATCTCCTGCCTGTCCTCTTTCAGTTGTGTCCCAACATGGCGCCTGTGGGTACAGTGGTACCCTTGAGGTCCAGTCCAGCATCCATGAAGCCGTGAGATGGTGAAAAGGGCTACTTTTTTCTCCCTTTAAAAAGCATCCAGAACTGAAGGAGGAAGTGGGGAAGAGTGACTCTCTTCCCACTTCCTCTTTCAGCTCTATGGGCTTTTCATGGCTCAGACGAATGCTACTGGATGAGATCCTGGGCCAAATCCCGTGGAAAAGTGACACGTGTGTGTGTGTCTGTGTCATAGCTGTCAACTTTCAGATTTGAAAATAAGGGATCAGCAGCCTCACCTGTCCCGGGGACAGTCTACGGCAGGGGTCTGCAACCCGCAGCTCCGGAGCCGCATGTGGCTCTTTTACACCTTTGCCGCGGCTCCGGGGCGGATACTAGCGAGGGGAGGAGGCGCATTGTGCGCCCCGATACTCCCCACTGTGGCGGGCGCTGTACTGGCTGTGACGTCACATGGGGGTGGTGCGTGCGTTAGTCACGCACTGTCCCGACGTCACCTTCCCGCCCGCCCGCTACATTGTAAGGGGCATGTACGCTGGTCACTGCATTGAAAGGGGGCATGTACGCTGGTCACTGTTTTGAAGGGAAGTGAAGAACACACACACAAAAAAGGTAACTTGTTAATTTAACGTTTATTTCTATGAGGAGGAGTAATTTCTTCTGAGAGGTCAAACAAAGAAATAATAAAAAAGTGACAAAAAAGTTATTTTTATAATAACGAGTTTTGCGGCTCCCAGGTTTTTTTTTGTTTGGAAACGGGTCCAAGTGGCTCTTTTTGTCTTAAAGGTTGCAGACCCCTGGTCTACGGGATATCTAACAATCCGGGATAGCAGCGGTAAACCGCGCTGGAATAAGGGAATTTCCCACAAAAAAAGGGAAGGTTGACAGCTATGGTCTATGTCCATTTCCTCTGCTTCTGTTTTTCAGGGAGAGGTTAATGCAGGGGAGAGAAATGACAGGAGGGGGCACCTAGCCCAAAAATACAGTGCTGCCGACATATCTGAAAAGGTAGCAACCCCTGGCTTAGATCCTAACCTCCTTAGGTCACAGGGCACAGGTTTCATTTCACTTTTAGTTTGTGCTATGCCGACTTTCTACATTGCTATAAACAAGGCAGTTTACAAGATTCAAACAGCAACTGGTCTTCAGAAGCATTGCTGCCTCTGATCGTGGAGGCAGAGCAGAGCCATTATGGCTAGAAACCGCAGGCAGCCCCCTCCCCCACAAATTTGTCCAATTCTCTTTTAAAACCAACCAAGTTGGTGGCCATCGCTGCCTCCTGTGGAAGAGAGTTCCACAGTTTAACTTTGTGTTGCATGAGGAAGGGCTTTCTTTAATCCATCCTGGATCTTCCAACAAACGCTCCCCACTTTTCTCCTATGGTAATACTGTGGTAAAATAGTAATAAAGAACGTATCGATCCATTTAAATGTTGCCTTTACTACTGTGCCAGTCTTTTAATTGTTTTATTATTGCTGAACGTGCAAACAGAGTGAAGTGCTGACCTACTTTACAGGGGCGGCCCCATCTTTGAAGGCCCACCCAGGCCAAGAGTGGTTTAAAATGAAGGCCAAGAACCACAGGAAGTGGAGAGCGGTAGCCCTGGCATTGCCCATATAGAGGCGGCAGCACCTGGATGGCAAACTGAGCAGCCAGACAGGTCCCAGACTTCTTCCCCTCCTGAGATTTATTATAGTCCTGTTTAAGTTTGCCTCTGTACATATAAATCAACATATGCAGATTTTAAGAACAAATCTCTCCTCTTTGTTTTTATGGACAATGCCAAAACAATGCCACCCTATCTATCACTGCAGAGCCAGGCTACGGGCCCATCTCGTCTAAAAATTTTCCCCAGGTACAAAAAGGTATTTCCCACCACTGGCTATCCATCCCCTTTAATTTAAGGTTGTCATGTTTCAAAAAGTGAAAATCCAGACACAGCTTTTGAGGGGGGCAAAGCTTTTTTTTTTGCCAAAGTTTTTCTTGCAAAAGAAGTTTTTGAGCTATTTTCCTGGAGATTTCTGCCCAGACACTGTTTGCGGATATGTCTGGGAAATACCGGACATATGGCAACCCTATTTCAATTGGCAGTGCCAGAATCCAGCCTGGGGACTCGCTTCATGCAAGACAGGTGATATGTTAGAAGCCATCAGATATCTTGCTGTCTCATGGAAGAAGTAGTGAGTTTGCGTTCTGCTGCTTCAGAGGGAAGAACTCAAACCAATGGATTCAAATTAGAAGAAATGAAATTTTGACTAAACATGAGGAAGAATGTTATGGTAGCAGGAGCTTTTAACAGTGGAACGGACTCCCTCGGGAGGTGGTGGACTATCCCTCATTGGAGAGGTTGGATGACGAGTCTGTCAGAGATTCATTAGCTGTGATTCTTGCATTGCAGGGGGTTGGACTAGATGACCCACAGGCCCCCTTCCAGTTCTACAATTCCCTGATTCTAAAACAGATGGTATGGCTCCCTCTCCAATAGGAAACTGTACTCATTTCGGCACCAGCTAAAAACATTTTTGTTTAGACAAGCCTAAACAAAAGTTTAGTTTTAATCTGTTTTTAGCCTCTTGCTATTTTAGCTTTTTGGAAGTTTTGGATTGTTGTTAAATTTTTCTTATTGATAATTTTATGGGCAGTTTTTTGTAAGCCACTTTGAGTTTTTGGGGGTTATTTTTACAATCGAACAGTATATAATTTTTAAATACATAAATATTGAACCTTACAGGTAAAATGAAGAGTGTCAAAAACATCGCCAATCATAATTGTGTGGCAACTCTACATCTCTTGTCTTAAGACCTCTAGGAGCAGCGGATGTGGTTTTTAAAAAAGCCCCATCCTTGGAGGCAACATGGAGGTGGTTATTCCTAAGGATCATTCAAGGAGAATGCAAAAAATTCACCAGGGGGTGAACCCCACAGGAAAGTGGACCCACTTAGCTGTGGAGAACAAGGCCCTCAGTTGCCCAAGCAACCAGATTTCCATTTCTAAAGGTCTTTTGCAGGGAAACATTTCCCCCCATTAGTAAGCAAATGAGGTCCAGATTCAAATCAGGAAAAGAAAATCATTAACCTCAAATGTCCCCAAGTGTAATTTGCTGTGAGGGCTGCTCTTCTGCCCTCAGCTTATGCCCACACAACAGAGTAAAACCATTCACCAGAGGAGCCACAAAATGGTGAAAAGTGGTGCCCTGACCTCAGTCTTGCTTTTTTATTCAAAACTGGAAATCCTCAAGAAGGGAACCCCAGTGCTCTAAATTTGCACCCCCGGGATTATCTTCAAGCAACAGCTAATCTAATATGTGCACAGCCTATAAAATAAAAAATGAAAATGAAAGGCCAATATCTCTCATAGGTCAATATCTCTTAACACTGGAAGAGCCAAACCTTCAGTTTAAACAGAACTCTCCAGCAGGGCAGAATTTTAAAATGGCAAACAGCAGCAGAGGCAACTGGAAAACCCCATCCTAAGGGAGGAAATGCTGAAATATTTGCCTGGGGTAGGTTTAGCCTGGGGAAGAGGAGATGAGGGTAGGCAAAGCAGCTTGCCTTCAATTACCTAGAGACCTGGGTCATGCAAAAGGTGCAGCGGACCTGTTCTCTGTTGATCCAGAAGCCGGGAGGAGACCCAGTGGGCGGAAATTGCCGGGAAGCAGATTTCAGATGAACCTGAGGAGAAGATTCCTAACCGCAAAAGCTACTTGGCATTGGGAGTTTCTCTGGTGACTATGTGGGTGGGGGCGCCTATGGAACACCCTCCATGACAAGGATATAAATAACTAGCTTTTAGAAGACACCTGAAGGCAGCCTTGTATAGGGAAGGTTTTTTTTTTAATGTTTGGTGCTTTACGGTGTTTTTATATTTTGCTGGAAGCCTCCCAGACTGGCTGAGGCAAGCCAGTCAGATGGGTGGCATATAAATAAAAAAATGAGTAGTATTAGTAGTAAAGTAAAGTAAAGGTAAAGGACCCCTGGACGGTTAAGTCCAGTCAAAGCCGACTATGGGGTTGCGGTGCTCATCTCACTTTCAGGCTGAGGGGACCAGCGTTTTTCCACAGATAGCTTTCTGGGTCATGTGGCCAGCATGACTAAACCACTTCTGGCGCAACGGGACACCGTGACAGAAGCCAGAGCGCATGGAAACACCATTTACATTCCCGTCGCAGCGGTACCTATTTATCTACTTGCACTGGCGTGCTTTCGAACTGCTAGGTTGGCAGGAGCTCACCCCGTTGCAGGGATTCGAAATGCCAACCTTCTGATCGCCAAGCCCAAGAGGCTCAGTGGTTTAAACCACAGTAGTAGTAGTTGGAAATATGGCTGGATGGCTATCTGTGACTCACAGGATGCTGCAGTTGCAGCATATAGGAACATAAGAGGAGCCTGCTGGGTCAGGCTAATAGCCCATCTAGTACAGCATCTGTTCTTATGGAATTGCAGACATGGAAGGGACTCTGGGGGTCATCTAGTCCAACCCCCTGCAATGCAGGAATCGCGGCTAAAGAATCCCCTAACAGATGGCCATCCAACCACTGGTTAAAAACCTCCAATGTGGGAGAGAGCCCTCCACCTTCCAAGAGAGTCTATCAAACAGCTCTTACCATCAGAAAGTTCTTTCTAACTTTTAGCTGGAATCTCCTTTCCTGTCATTTGAATCCATTGTTCACGTCCTACCCCCTGGAGCAGCAGAAAACAAGCTTGCTCCATCTTTCATGTGACTTTTATTAACTGCTGTGTTTGGATTAATTTCTCCTTGTTCATTTTTCAAGGGGTGACTGTCTCAAATGTCCTTACGTTCATTCTGGAATTTGTACACCACTTGCGAGAGCGACTGAGTTATGTAAAGTAGCAGAGAAGTCTTAAAATGAACCAATGTAATTAAGCCTGATTCTTTAGGCTTGCCTCGTATCAAATACCCTAAAGCTTTCCTATTTCTCCCACCACCACCACCACCACCTGCCTTGGGGAAATATCCTAACAGATTATCTTCAGCATCAGTCTGGAGGATAGTAGAGGGTGCCCCTTAGCATGTGCAGAGTGCATTTCCCTCCACAGCAAGCTGGCATATCCGTGATCCCACTCTGAGGCTCTCCAAGGAGGCAGCAGCTTATTTCCAAAAGACAACAAGATGCAAACTCTGCTTTACAGTCCCAAGACGCAGGGTAAAGGTTAGAGAGGAAGTCACTAGGTGAAAATCTTGAAGACAGGAGAACAGCTCAGAAGGAAGCTTTTTAAGCAACCACAACAAACCTCCGACAATAATAAATCAGTACCGTTGCCAAAGAACCAGTTTTAAAAAATAATTATCACAGACCCACAAACCAACAGGGAGGATAAAAACTTTCCAAACTCATATTCAGGTACTGCCTGCCTCAGCCTCACAATGCATGACCTACACCTCTCATTAGAGAATGAAGGCACGGCTCACTCGGTGAAAAGAACTCTGCCCATGCTCAGAGAGACACAACCATCCTTTTCCACATGCTCTAGGGCTGAGCCTTGGTGCTGAAAGAGAGTCAGGACTGAAGCAAACCCCCGTGAAGCCGTCACCAAAAAGACCTCTGGGCACGTGCAGAGTGCCTTTGCTCCAGCCAGCCCTGTGTGGCTGATCTTAAGGAGCAAAAGCTTCCAATCCAGGGAGGTCAGAAGCTATAACTCCGGGCATCAAACTTCTGGCATCTCTGGGGTCCTCCCCAGCAAAAATAATAATAATTAAACTTTGTTTTGCTGCCAAGAGAACAGGAGAGCATCACCACCTGAAACCCATTTATAATAAGGGAGGGAGAAGGCAAAATCAAACAAACAAGCCCCTACAAAACGTACCTTTTGCAGAAGAGGGAGCAAGCCACTCTCCCATCAGCTCAATTCCTCAGTTTCCCCCCAGTGTTGCTTCTGCCCTCGAGTTTCAGGGGGGTGGAAAAGGGTGAAATTAACCAGGATATCAGGTGTCCCTGGGCAGAACCAAAAGCCACCTTTTGCACCTCCTGGCTTGAGGGCTGCTTCCCAGCCTTTTCCCTTTCTTCCTCTTCTCTGCTCCAGCCTCCTCCTCTCCTGACACCAAATAAACCAGGAACAGCCGCCCTGCGTTTAGATCCTCCTCGGAGTTAACCCTTTGCCCTTCCTTCCGCCTGAGGGCTCTTTGCAGCCACAGCCCCGAGGGGGGAAACTTCTGCTCCTCCTGCAAAAAGGTTAGGGTCCATCTCTCTCTCTCCCCCCCACCATGCCAGTTCTCCAGGGTTTTATATGCGCCCCAGGACCTGCCAATGAGATGGGAAGCCCGAAGAAAGGTCCTCTCTTGAGCTTGAGAAACAGAGGCACTCATAACTTAAAGGGGACAGCGCACAAATCATGCGTACCTTAGAGAGGAGAGAGAGATGGAGGAGGGTCGTCTTGAGCTAACACAGCCCAAGAAATCCAAATCAATCTTTATCTCAAATGAGGAGAACCTATTGTTTCTATTAACACCCAGTTTGCTCCAGTGTATGCGCCTTAGGGGCAGAGACCAGATATTTTTTCCGTTTTCATTCGTCTGAATAACATTATGTATGTAAATAATAACTAATATTGCATCATCATAAACATATTTGTGGCCTAATCTAACCACTGTAGTTCATTTACCCTATTTTATAGTCCTTGAGGGTTTTCCAATTAGCTTTTTTTTAAAAAAAAAGGAACGAAGAATAAAGTGTATTTGAACATGCACCTTTTCTCTTGAAAGGAAACAAGAGGCTGTTATTAGCATCTGTTAGGCTAATCTGCCGTCCTTCCTCCAGACCTCCCATCTGCATATGAACAACACGTGTGCCTTTAAAAAAATTTAAAATATGTCCTTTGCATTCCTTTTTTGTTGTTTTGTGTTATGATTCTTAGGTGAAGGGTGATTATACAAATTTAATAATTTACTGACGATTTGCTAATTATTCTATGCAGTTTATGTTGTATTTGCAATACCCTATAATTATCATATAGAATCATATAGTTGTGAAGTTGGAAGGAACCACATAAGTAATCTAGTCCAACCCTCTGGAAAGCAGGAATTTTTTGCCCAAGGTGGGGCTCAAAACCAAGACCCTGAGATGAAGAATCTCATGCTCCACCAGCTGAGCTATCCCAGAGATTACGTTATTGTTATTTATTGTTTGTAAGCTGCTTTGCAATTCACGTGAATGAAAAGCAGCATAGAAATATAATAAATCAATTTTTTTAAAAAAAATCCCCCTGAGCAGGTGCAGATTGCCTCTCCTTTTTTTTTAAAAAAAGGTTTTTTTTAAAAAAAGGGTGTGAGAACAGAGTGCTTCAAGGTACATGCAGAGTGTTGTTCCTTCATGTTTACCCTTTGGCACAGGTCTAAGCATACACTGTTGAATGTATATTGAGAGGCAGTGTGGTGTAGTAGTTAGAGCGTCAGACTATGACCTGGGACAGACCAGGATTCGAATCCTCACTCGACCATGAAGCTCACTGGAGGTGACCTTGAGCTCAGACATTGCCTCTCAGCCCAGCATACCTCACAGGGTTGTTGTGAGAATTCAATGAGGAGGAGGGAGAGAGCCATGTACGCCACACCTTGAGCTCCTTGGAGAAAAAAAGGTGGGATATAAATGCAATAATTAATAAATGAACAAACAATACCGTGAAAACACACTTTCCACCCCTCCAGGCTCTTGGAATCACAGAACTGTAGAGTTGGAAGGGACCATGGCGGTCATCTAGTCCAACCCCTTGCAATGAGGAATCTTTCACCCAACATGGGACTCAAACCCTCAACCCTGTACCAGCTGAGCTATCGCAGGTCTTTGTTGACTATTGGGCCTGGAGGGTGAAATTCTGGCTGGTCCAGTGAAACTCTGACTTACCGCTCACCTTGAAATCATGCTCAGAGCCACTCTCTTTCTATTCATGTTTAGATGTTTGTGTGTTTTTGCCACAGAGGGAGGAGGAGAAAAGGCTTCTGGGTGGGCCAAAGCAGTAAATAATAATAAACCACCAATAATCCCAGCTGGCTAGGAGGAGGTATCCTGGAAGGGAGAGAGAGGAGGGAGGATGGCAAAGTCAGTGTGATAACAGAGGTGAGGCAAGGAACACAAAAACACACGTCACCTTAAGCCCTCACCTTGTGCACACAGACACACAAGGCACAGACAGGAGCCCTCGTGCAAACATTCACACGCATGGGTGGAGCCTCTCCCGGCTGCTTCTGGGCACTGTTAAACCCTTGAATGTTGCAGAGGAAATAGAGAGAAATTTCCTCTCTGTCCACCTCTCATATAATACTAAAACTTTAGGTCACCCAGACTGAACCAACTGTAGATTCAGGACACAAACACATAATTAGCCACTGGAACTCCCTGCCACAAGATTAGGTGATGGCCGGAGGCTTCAGAAGCGGTGTGTATCATCAGAGTTCCCTGGGAAGAAGGGCTGATTGTTAAACCACTCTGGGAGTTGTAGCACTGAGAGGGGACTGTGGGGGGCTGTCTCCTAACAAGCACCCTTAACGAACTACACTTCCCAGAATTCTTTGGAGGTAAGCTGCAAGGTAAGCTGTTTGGAGGTAAACTGTTTAAAGTGGTATTGTAGTGGGAATGTGGCCTTTATGATCCAGAGTGAGTGCGGTTTCCCAACCGAATAATGCCAACAAAAACACATCTCTTATAGAAGAGTTTGCAAGCAAATGATAAATTATACCGCTTAATTCCACTCACCCCCCCCCAAAGAAAAACTAGATTAAAGGAAAACAAAGCTACGGTATGTGTCACAAATAAAACAGAACAGTAAGAGTGAAACTAGCGTAGACAAACATGCTACCGTGCGCCAATGAAATGTATTGCAAATAAAGGTAAAAATGGGGAGAAACCTGCACTGAAATTTTCAAAACAAAATTTTTTTCCCCCTTCCAGTAGCACCTTAAAGACCAACTAAGTTAGTTCTTGGTATGAGCTTTCGTGTGCATGCACAAGAAGTGTGCATGCACACGAAAGCTCATACCAAGAACTAACTTAGTTGGTCTTTAAGGTGCTACTGGAAGGAAAAAAAAAATTTTGTTTTGACTATGGCAGACCAACACGGCTACCTATCTGTAACTGAAATTTTCAAGAGGGCTTTAAAGAAACCCCTTCAAACTGATGCAGAAACATGTCAAATTGCAATTAATCCAGAATGCGGCAGCTAGACTGGTGACTGGGAGTGGCCGCCAAGACTATATAACACTGGTCCTGAAAGATCTTCATTGACTCCCAGTACGCTTCCGAGCACAATTCAAAGTGTTGGTGTTGACCTTTAAAGCCCTAAGCGGCCTCGGCCCAGTATACCTGAAGGAGCGTCTCCAACCCCCTTCATTCTGCCCAGACACTGAGGTCCAGCTCCAAGGGCCTTCTGGCGGTTCCCTCGCTGCAATAAATGAAGTTACAGGGAACCAGGCATAGGGCCTTCTCGGTAGTGGCGCCTGCCCTGTGGAACGCCCTCCCAGCAGATGTCAAGGCAATAAACAACTATTTTACTTTTAAAAGACAACTGGCCCTGTTTAGGGAGGTTTTTAATGTCTGACGCTGTATTGTTTTTAATATTTTTGGAAGCCGCCCAGAGTGGCTGGGGAAATCCAGCCAGATAGGAGGGGTATAAATAATAATTATTATTAATTTAAGATGGGTAAAAATGAGAAATGGAGAGAAACTGAAGTCAGTCAGTTTTTCCTATCTCTTGTCTCAATGGGTGAAGCCAGGGGGGGCAGGGGGAGCTGCTCCCTGCAAATCAGTACAAATCAATACAAATCTTAGGTTCTGTGCCGCCTCCCCCCCCCCAAAAAAAAAATCCTGGCTCCACCCATGCCTGTTTCCTCTTTGCTCCTTGCTGCCCTTTCAAACGCAGACTCTCTTGCAGCTTGGAAAGCAAACAGGGGTGGCTCCTCCTGAGGAGACCTTTGTGCAGCATGGCAAGGATGGCCTAGTGCCAGCCTCTCGGCTGCTGCCCTCCAAGGAAGGCTCCGCTCTGCTCAGGATCCTGTTTGGGGGGAGGGGGTGCCTCTGAGGACGTGCAAAGTGCTGCCTCTCGCCACTGCTCAACATCCACAACTGTCTTCCAGTGCAGACCACGGGGCCCTCTGAGCATGTGCTGAGTGACATTGAGCTGCTCCTACGGGTGAAATCCAGGAAAAGCAAGTTGGAACTGACCCCTTTTTTTAAAAAAAGAAAGGTTTTAGCTATGACTGACTTCAGCCCTGTTTCATTTAGCATGGTGTGTGGCCTGATCCTGCTCATGTCAGCCCCACTGAGTTCAACAGAGCTAACTCCCCAAGAAGTCTCGATTGTCAGGTCTCTTGCTGGGCTGGGCTCATGGAAGTCTGGATATGTTGAGGTGGGCGGGGGGAATCACCTGAATTTTCTCCACAACACACTAGGAAGACAGAGTGGCGTAGTGGTTAGAGGGTCAGACTAGGACCTGGGAGGCCTGGGTTCAAATCCCTTGAGGGCCAGTCACTGCCTCTTGGCGTAACCTACCACACAGGGATGTTGTGGGGATTAAATGAGGCAGGGGGAGAACCATTCACACTTCCCCACGTCCCTTGAGCTTCTTGGAGGAAAGTTAGGATATAAATGTTGTAGTGTAATAGTAACAACAACAATAATAACAAATAATATTTTCAAAACACACACAGGGGGGTGGACTCCTGCCGGCAGATCAATCTTACCATTTCTCACTTCATCAGGAAACTACCGTATTTCCGCTGCAAGACCCACAAGATTTTTGAAGCGGAGCTCTTTATCCTTGTCTGTATTGGATTTGAAATTGTTTTCCTTTTCCTTTTTCTAAGTACGAAAGTGGATTTCCAATTGTTTTTCATAAATTGCCGTAATAGTTTTTAGTTGCGGGCGCTTCCACTGCGAAAATGCTTTTGAGATGCTTTAGGGGAGGCAATTAATCAATGGGAAACAAACTCAACTCTGTGCTTCCAGCGTTTCGGCAAAAGAGATCACCTCAAAAGTCAGCAGGGCTCACCCTCGTGGACACAATGATGCATGCTCATTTAGGCAAGCCGAGAAACTGAAGCCAAGTATTGGTATTCAGATAAGTTGACGCAGCCAGAAACTGGGAAGGCTCAGAGCAAACCGCTTGCCTTGCATGAAGAAGTTCCCAGGTGCAATCTCCCACTAGCAGCTCCAGAAAAAGATAAATGTTTGACAATAGGTTATTAGGGTTCAAAAACTTACCTCATTAGCACCTGGGGTCTGTAAAATGGCAGGTGCCTTTAATTCAAGTCTGCTAGAGATGTGTCCATTTAACTTCTAGGGACCACGGAAGCAAAGCTGGCTCTAGCATTAGCCCAAAAGACGCAGGGCGCTTCAACAGCAGATTTGGGGAAGGGGGAGGGCGGCATTTCAGAGTCCTTTCTCACCTGCTTCATTCCTCCCTGACTGGCTACCCAGTGTAGGAGGCTCACTGACAGGCACAGCCCAGAAGGAAATGACTAGGCCTCTACTCCCTCCTCCTTGCCGCTGGGTCTGCTTAACAGGTTTCCGCCAGGGCGACCTGCTTCAAAGACCTTAACTTGACTTTAGGGGGATCACAGGCGGGTGCCGGTGCTGAGACTTTCAGCAGGTTACATGTGCATGTGTGCACAGACCTTTAAATTTATGGGCTGTGCAGGTTCTCTACAGGCTGCCCTGGTTACAAGTATATTTGAGCTAGTAAGTCAGGTGTTTAATGTCTCTTAGCCATGGCGGTGCAATAGAGCAGAAATTCAAGGGATATTAAGGAAACTGAGACCAGGGACAATCAGAGCAAGAATCTCTTCTGGTTCTGCCTCTGCAGTGTTCATTTTCCAGTCTAAAAACCAAGCCTACATGCTGGTTTTCCAGTAGCATCATTGAGGTGCTACTGGAAAACATATCCCCAGGGCTGAGTTCTCTGGCTTCTCTGTCCCTTTGCTGCCAATTCTTATACACTGGATGGAGAGTTTCGTTTGGGAAGACGTTTGGGATCTTTGGAGAGCATGAAGTTGTATCTGACTGCCTCTGTTGAATTTATTGGCTGGCATTGTTTTAAAAATCTGTTTCACTGGTTGTTTATCGATATTGTTTTGTTACGCTTTCTATATATAAAATGTCTGTTTTTCAAAACATAAGATATACAGTGGTACCTCGGGTTACAGATGCTTCAGGTTACATACGCTTCAGGTTACATACTCCACTAACCCAGAAATAGCACCTCGGGTTAAGAACTTTGCCTCAAGATGAGAACAGAAATTGTGCTCTGGCGGCGCAGCAGCAGCAGGAGGCCTCATTAGCTAAAGTGGTGCTTCAGATTAAGAACAGTTTCAGGTTAAGAACGGACCTCCGGAACGAATTAAGTACTTAACCCGAGGTACCACTGTAATTCGCAGTTAGAGGCAAGCTACAAAGCGTAATATCACTGCAGAGTTTAGCATACCTCCGGCCAATTAATTTGAAACAGTTTTCATATTATGGGCCCTGCTTGGGTGAAACTTGGGGGAAATAGCTTCAGTCAAAGGATGGAATGGGGTGGTCCTCCAGGCATCTTGGTGCCAGGTCTTGTAGGGTTTTGTGGGCATTCTCCAACCTGGTGCCCTCCAGGTGTTTTGGACTTCAATTCCCATCAGCCCCAGCCAGCACTCTGGAATGTCCGGCTGAACCACACCTCCCCGCTGCTTTTACACAGAAGCCTTTAAAAACAGGAGACTCCAGGGACTTGCAGCTGTGTTGTTAAAGATTGTGGAGACAAAAGGAAGGCTATAACATGCATGTTTTGCCTGCAGAAGGTCAAATCCAGGTATCTCGTGTTCCAGGCAAGAGAATCTCAGGTGCCTGTGCTGACAAACAAAGGGGGAACGGCTGCCAACCAAGGCAAGCGATAGAGGACAGGTCAGAGCTCCAAGAGCTCATTGTTTATGTTACTTTCGACAGAGTAGCTTCTCCAAAAAACTGGTGCTTCCATCTTGAATCACAATAATTCAGACCCTGGTGACTTCAAGGCCAGAGTACTGCAAGGCACTCTGTGTGGGGCTTGCCCTTACACTTGGCCCCAGAAACTGCAGCCAGTGCAGAATGCTGCAGAGCAGTTGCTGACAGGAGTGGCTGTGTGCCAGTGGGCAAATGGGTGGGTTCCCGTCCCGTCCCTTAACCGTCTGGTAGTTAGAAAGACAAAAGCCAGAGCTGAGGTGTGTGGGAGCTAGAAGCTAGAAGCAGGCTGCAGGCTGGGTAGCTGAGAGACAGAGCCATGCCTGATTTCTGCTGCAGCTAGGGGAAAAGCAAGACCCTCTGGGGGTGTTAATGCCGTGAGCGCTTCTGTCGTAGGCTCAGGTTGTATATACAGTGGTACCTCTGGTTACGTTCTTTATTTGTTCCGGAGGTCCGTTCTTAACCTGAAACTGTTCTTATACTGAAGCACCACTTTAGCGAATGAGGCTGCCGCGCCGCTGCCGCCGCACGATTTCTGTTCTTATCCCGAGGTACTATTTCTGGGTTAGCGGAGTCTGTAACCTGAAGCGTATGTAACCCGAGGTACCACTGTACGTCTAAGTAAACCATATATCCTAGAGACATCACAGTCTCTGCTGTCCCTCATTCTGAGGAAACTGAACCCAGGAATCTCACACTGCTCAGGAGATTGGGGTGGTGTGCAACATTATTTATGTAAGTATTTATATATTATATAGCATTAATAGCTCTCCGAGTAGCTTCTGAAAATCACTTCTAAGATGGCCAGTGAAATAGGAAGTATGGTTGTCAGGTCAGCAGCATCCCTGACCTTGAGATTTCAGGATCCAAACCTGAGACCTAGGTGTGGCCTCTGGTGATGTCACAGGGGAGGGCCCTGGAGACGGAGGTTAATTGGGAGAGGGAATGGGAGAAGGGAGGACACCTCCCTAGAGATAATTTGCAGCCAGCACCTACCAGGTTGAAGCTTATAAGAGCATGCAGTCTTAATATATTTTTTTCTTATTATTAAAGGCACTCTTGCCCACCCAGATATTCAAATCCTCTCCCACCCCCACCCCAGCCGCCACCTGGAGGACGTCAGGCAAACCTGGAGACTTCAAGTCAGCCTTAGAGATCTCGCAGCCCTAATGGGAAGCCAAGAACCATGTCCCACGAGGCCAGCTTGTATAATTCTTACCTGCCTCTCTGAGGTCACGTCTCCCCAGATCGGATTCCCACCTGGATTGCAGGACTCCTTGGCTGGCAGAGTTGTTCATCACATAATTAAACTGCAAAGTCCTTGAGGACGACTCCAAATCATCTCCAAATTAGCTGGAATCTTGTCCTGAGAAACCCCCCTTGAAAGAAGCTACCATGGAAAGCTAGTGGGAGGGGAGACACCCTCAAGGGCAGCCCTTGAGCAGAGTCCTTGAGTTCGCTTTCATTTCTCTTGCTTCTTTTCGGCTTGCAGAGCCATCCCAGAAGAGCGACTCGGCAGCAGCAACAGCAACAAACACCGGTAGTGGCTGAGGGGGTGAGGAATCCAGAAAAACGCTGCAGCAACAAAAGCTGCAGTGTTCACTCACAGAAAAGCCGACGGGGCCTTTTTCTGCCTACACTGCAGAATTCCCAGAGAACAAGGCCCCGGTGGCCAGAGGCTCTGAGGTTGGGCCAGCTTCCCTCTAAAAGCCTATGCCCATCCAAAATTTAGAATCGCTGCACTGAGCGAGAAGGTCTGAGCGCATTTGAAGCAGAAGCGAAGGCGCAAGGCAGAAGTTGGGATTATGGGCTGCGGAACTGACCTTGATGAGTGCTTTTGCTTTAAGAGGAAACACAAGCAAATTTCTAGTCCTTATTGATTTCACTGGGGCAGTGTACAGCACACCCTCTGACATAGGGCCACATTTGTAGCAGAGCGCCAGGGTTATAAAGCTCCCTGGGTGACCTTGGTGGCCAGTCACTGCCTCTCAGCCTAACCTACCTCACAGGGTTGTTGTGGGGATTAAATGAGGAGGGGAAGAACCACCGCATACGCCACTTTGAGCTACTTGTGGTTGGGAAATAGATGCAATCTACAACTTCAGCATAGGAGCCAACTGCTAGCCAACTCAAAATATTTGAGGGGACCAGCCCCCCCGATGATGGGCATTGCCATTCAAATGGTGTGCACGCCCTGTGTCATGTGATTATGTGGGGTGAGGCTTACCTGCTCCCCCCAATATTTTATTCAAGTTGGCACCCCAGTACTGTACTGCAGTCCTCACTCAGAATATCACTGCCCAACCTCCCTTATACATTGGTAAGGCGCTAGTCCTCCACGTTGATGCTGTCCCTTGTTACCTTGCAATTGTCTGCCTCCCACCCATTTCTGTGCTGCAGGAACGTTCATTTCAGTAAATATATATATATGAATGAATGAAATATATACCTGGTCTGCTGTCCATTTTCAACAGTTCGGACCTTGCTATTAAAAACCATAATAACCTCGGCCTGTGCATTTACACAACTCTCAGCAAAACGACGGCAAAAACGTTTTGCCAGCCTCAATAAATAAAAAGAAAACACTTTGACCATGCACTGTTTCACCTTTGAGAGAAGCTCAACTCATTGTTCTTTTTGCTCACTTTCTGCTTTGGGGGCAGCTCCCACCTCCCAGCCTAACACAACACACATAAGTCTTGTGAACATATTGAAGGGTTTGTAAAATGGCTGCTAAGGGAGACTGTGCTCTTTTGGAGCTCTTGGCACTGCTTGGGTCTTATCTGCACCATCTAAAAATTGCTTCTTCCTTCATTTTTGGGTTATCAAACATTTTTGGGGGTATAACGTTTCCACTCTCCAGGAAATATATCTGTTTTCCAAAGAGCTAAAAATTCGCCTTTTTGCCCAACTGCTGGAAAGCAGGAGAATATTTTCCGAACTGATGAAAAGGTGCTGTGCTGTGCAACGTGCACCTGCCCTTTTCGGATATCTGGAGGGCTGTGCAATGGAAGAAAGAGCAAGCTTGTTTTCTGGATGAAAGAGAAGAGAATTGCGCCAGCAGTGAAATCTTGAGTGAATTGTTGCTCTGAGACCACAAGCCCACCACACTCTGGTTGCACCAGAAGCGGGCGGGCGGGGGGTGTGTGTGTGTGTGTGTGTGTGTGTGTGTGTGTGGCATCCCCAAGACTTCCTCACCCTCGCTGGAGTAACAGGAGAATGTTGAAGGAGGTCTTCATCCTAATGTCTTGGCCTGTTGCACCCTCTTGTGCCTGTACAAAGTCTATGCAGTCCTCCAAATCTCCCCTTCCCCACCTTCACCAAACCCTTCCCCAGTCCTGCTGGAACAAAAGAACAAAACCTCGTCAGAAAGAGACCCCGGGGTTGTGACGGTGAAGAGGGGGGACCTGTGTGCGAAAGAAAACAAAAATCAGCAAGAACAATTGGGAAAGGGGCTCCAAACAGGGGTGGCCCATCTGGGAAGCCGACTGTAGGTGGCGCCAGAGCTAAGACAGGTGCAGCCAATTAATCAATTCTACTTTACCCCATCTTTGTGGTGTGTTATAAGAACAACACTGAAACTAAGGAGGAGCAGGCAGGCAGTGCCACACCCCACACCCTGAACTGGGCTGACACATGGTGGATGGAGCAAGCTTGTTTTCTGCTGCTCCAGAGGGAAAGACCCATGGATTCAAGTTACAAGAAAGGAGATTCCGACTAAACATCAGGAAGAACTTTTGGATGGCAAGAACTGTTTGGCAGTAGAATAGACTCCCGAGAAGTGGTGGACACTTCTCCCTTGGAGGTTTTTAAGCAGAGGTTGGACGGCCATCTTGTCATGTATCATCTAGTTCAGCCTTTCTCAACCTTGGGTTCCCATGTTTTTGGCCTACAACTCCCATCATCCCTGACCACTGGTCCTGTGAGCTAGGGATCATGGGAGTTGTAGGCCAAAAACATCTGGGGACCCAAGGTTGAGAACCACTGAATTCTAGTTGAAAATCCTGCATTGCAGGGGGTTGGACTAGATGAGCTTCGGGGTCCCTTTCCAGCTCTACAATTAAATGTTTCCATGATTCTAAGAAGGTGGCTGAAGTTGGTGGGGCAGTGCCCAGTTTGCTCTAAAGGACCAGCCCCCACTGGACTGAAGACACACAACTGCCTCACTTGGAATACTATGTAAGAGGGAGGCAGTGTGGTGTAGTGGTTAGACTAGGACCTGGGAGAGACCAGGGTTCAAATCCTCATGAAACTCACTGGGTGTGACCTTGAGCCAATCACTGCTTCTCAGTGTAAACTACCTTCTAGGGTTGTTGTGGGGGTTAAATGAGGAGGGGGACAACCGCGTACGACACCTGAAACGCCTTGGAGAAAAGGGCAGGATAGAAACGCAAAGAATAAAAAAATAAATCAAGTTCCCATTGCTGTACGTCAAAAAGGTACAGTGGTACCTCAGGTTACATACGCTTCAGGTTACAGGCTCCGCTAACCCAGAAATATTACCTCAGGTTAAGAACTTTGCTTCAGGATGAGAACAGAAATTGGGCTCCGGCAGCGTGGCAGCAGCAGGAGGCCCCGTTAGCTAAAGTGGTGCTTCAGGTTAAGAACAGTTTCAGGTTAAGAACGGACCTCTGGAACGAATTAAGTACTTAACCCGAGGTACCACTGTATATTGCAGATTCAGGGGAAAAAGACAACCAAAATGACCAAGGGCTCGGAGCAACCCTCTTAGGAAAAAGGGTTACAGCATTTGGGACTCTTTGTTTTGCTTAGTTCTTTTTAGAAACTCATTCATTGGTGCAGCAACCCCTAGTGGACAAAAACACACCCAGCTCCCAGCTCCCTTCCAGCCCCTCATTGTGCAATCACACCCACCACAAAACCAGCATCCTCTTAAGGAGGATGAAAAGAGATTTTTAAGGAAGGAGAAATACAAGACTGGAGCAAACTTGGTTTATTTAAAAAAAATAAGATATATATAGCACAAAAACAAAGGCCACACAAATAGAACACTAATTGGAGACTTTCGAGCAAGAAATGTCAAAAAGGAGGGTGCTACCTTGACAACCCACCTACCTTGATCCTGGGGGGGTCAATCCTGCCCCTCCTGAGTCTTGATACTTTTCAGAACTAGCTTCCTTCAACATCCCTCATAAACCAGGCTATTCTCCTTTAAAGCAACATTTCTAAAGGGAATCCCTCCATCTTTTCCTCCTTTTAAATGCAGTAGAAAACTATTATCTCCCAAGGGTTAGGGGAAGAGCCATAAACCGAGCGCCAGAACACCTGCCCTGCATGCAGAAGGCCCCAGGTTCCATCCCTGAAGGCATCTCCAGGTGGGGCTGTGAGAGACTCCTGCCTGAAACCTTGGGACAGCTGCCGCCGATCAGTGTAGACAATACTGAGTCAAAGGAACACTGGTCTGGCTCAATATAAGGCAGCTCCTTCTGTTCTTATTTAAATCAATCCAATGAGGACTAGAATATTGCACTTAGTTTTAGGAGGAAAGTTCTAGCTCACCCGGCAGAGCAAAGGGTCCCGGGTCCAATCCCTCACCTCTCCAGGCAGAGCTGGTAATGTCCCCTGTCTGAAACTCTGGAGACCCATCTCTGCCAACCAGTGTGGACAATACTGAACTGGATGGACCAATGGCCTGACTCAGTATAAGGCAGCTTCCTGTGCATAATCCTATTTTGTCATTTACGCCAAGAGCCAGCTACTCAACTGGGAAGGAAGCACCACCCAGTGGTCAAGCACATGCACTGCAGGCAGAAGGTCTCTGGTTCAGTCCTTGGTATTGCCACTTAAGATATGGGTTTACTCGCAGGCAATGAGTAAAGCAGCTCCCTCTCTGCCAGGAGAGCCAGTCAGTGGTCAGAGGTGGCTAGTTGGACCAAGAGGAAGCCCAATTCCTAGGCTCCATCACTTTCCTCCCCCCACCTCCACACCAGAAGCATCTTATTGCATTGACCTCAACACTTCTAAGTCAGACATAGATGACCGAACAATAAGTCTAGTGGTTGAGCCTTGGCTTGAGTTAATCCTTGCCGAACTCAGCTACATCCAACACAGTTTTCTTCAGCTATAGGACCCATCTCAAGATGATTGTCAACTGCCCCATTCACATCAGTTGGGTCACTGCTTGGGTCTGAGTTGACTGGCTCGGCTTTACCCAGCACAGATGTCAACTGGACCCAGAAGAAGGCCTGCCGGTTGTGATCTGAAGGCCACTCCAGGTAAGTCTTTGTGCTCAGCATCTTCCGTAACCTGCAGAATTTGTTGGGCAACGCCTGCAGGTCAATGGCTTCCTTCACCACCAGCACCACGTCCTCGAAGCTCAGGCCCACAGCCCGCTGGTGGGCGAAGTAGAGCTCATAATTGCACCAGTCGCTGTCGACAAAGCTGCGCGAGAGGACGAAGATGACCTTGCGGCTGTTCTCAATATTGTCAATGATGTTGTCGATGATCCATCGCCCCGGCGTGAAGTCGCGCTCGTGGATGCAGACGCGGTACGGCGGGTGGGAAGCCTCCAGCCTCTGCAGGAGCTCTCGCCTCACCCATTCGGCGTCAGAGCAGCTGTAGGAAATGAAGGCATGGTAGACAAACTGCCGTGACAGTTGGGAGCGGCCGGCTCGGTACTTGGAGCGGATGATCTGGAACGTGGCCTTGAGATACCATGGAACATCAAACCTCCAGCACAGAACCATGCAGGCGATCAGCACCGCAGCTGTGATGGAGACTGCAATGGCCACCACCACTGTGACGTCACACTCTGTCACCCTCGGGACGTAAGCAGCCACCGCAGTGTCCAACAAGAATTCAGGGTGGTAACAGGTCCATCCAGCCGGCCAGTCCTGCAGCCTGAGTTTCCCGTTCCTCAGTGTCTCTTGAACAAAGCCATAGAGATCACAGATGCAGTGATAAGGGTTGTTGCCCGCCTTCAGTTGGGCAAGACGAGGCATGTTGACAAAGGAACCTTTGTTGATGACGCCAAAAGAGTTGCCGTCCAACTCCAGGACCCTCAGGTTTGGGCATCTCCACTCTGTAGGGATGAATTTGATCTTGTTCCCACTCAGCAGCAGCTCCTGGAGGTCAACAGCGACCTCGAAGTAGCCCATATCGAGCCGTTCCAGCTGGGAATACGATAAGTCCAGAAAGCGCAAAGTAGTGGGGAGACACTGGAAGATTTCTGCGGTAACTGCATTGTAAGGCAAGGCCAACCAAATCAGACTGGGTGTCCACATACAGGGGGACCGACCTGAGCCCCCAATGCGATTGTGGGTCAGATCTAGTTTGGCGAGTCGGGGCCAACTGAAGGTCAACTTGGCAAGAGTGCTCAGGTAGACTAGTAAGTTGTAGCTGAGGTCAAGCTGTTCCAGCTTGGGCAGAGTGCCCTGGTACTGGCAGGCCTCGTTGTAGACGTAGCCATCTTGCAAGCGGTTGTTGGAGACGTTCAAAGCCACCACGTTCCTCATCTCCTTCCAGGCGTCGCAAGGCACCATGTTGAAGTTGACATTGATGATGGAGAGGTACGTCACGCCTGCAAACCACGTGAAGGTCCAGTCGAAACGCAGGACGTCCGGGTTGCTGATGTCCGCCAGAACCAACCGGCGCAGGGTGAGGTTGGCCATACCAACTTCCGGCGCCTTCCACTTGGGCGACCGCGCAAAATCGATAGCTACGAAGGACAGGTCTTGCACGTGAGACCTCTGGACGTTCAGCAGGATCAGACGCAGCAAGTTCTCGTTGAATTTCCCCCGGCGGAAGACCAGCTCTGTGGCCTCCACCCCAGCCAAGTCGTGGAAGAGGTCCGTAGAGCCTGTATAGTACGTGAACTCAAAGAGGTTGCGGAAATGGAGGTATCGCAGAGGCCTTCCCCTCAAGTCCCGCAGCAGCAGCGGCAAGACCTCTGTGTGTCCATCCAGCGACATGTCGCACCACAAGTTGGTGGTGTTGAGTTTGGAAAAGGCCCCCTCTTGATACTCCTGCAAACTGGCTGCCGTTTTCAGTGCAAACTTTTTCAACGGGGTGTCTTTCAGAGGAAGGAAGTCCTGGCTTCCCACCGTGTGGACAGCAGGGCCCCCCATGGAGAGGGTTTCGAGGTTTTTCAAAGTGCCGAACACGCCATCCAGCGTCGAGCGGGGATAAAAGTTGTTAGACATTTCCAGCACCTTCAGATTCTTCAGCGGTTTCAGTGCCTGAGACGGGATCTCCCTCAGCGAGTTGTTGAAGAGTCTGAGCTGCTCCAAGAGGACGTTGGAAGCGAAGGAATCGTCAGCGATAGACACGATGTTGTTGAAATCCAGATTCAGGCTTTTCAGCTGGGTCAAGGCGGAGAAATCCCCGCGGGTGACCTGCTGAATCTTGTTGTAAGATAGGTCCAATGACTCCAGAGTGCTGGGGAGATCCCCAGGGACTCGGAGCAGGTTCTGACCTCGGCAAGTGGCCGCCTTGAGGGAGATCTGGCAAAGAGATGCCTCGGGAGGATTCGCATGAGCCAGGATCGCCAAATGCAATGCCAGGATGGTGATGGGCGGCAGTTCCATGCCACTTCACATCTTTACTGTCAACCTGAGTGGAGAAAGAAAACGAAAACCAAGACAGTAAATCAAAACTCTTCTCCTCTATATTACTAACACACTATTTAATCCCCCCCCCAATTAAATTTAATTCCTGGAAGTAACAAAGCAGCTGTCTCCCTTAACACAGCCTTCCTGAAACTAGTGCCTCTCAGATATTGTTATGCTACAGCTCCCACTGCCCATACTGGTTAGGACTAATGACAGCTGGGAATCCAAAACTTCTGAAGGACGGCAGGTACGGGGAAGGCTGCCTTCACCCACTGGAGTGGATGATACTCATACATTTTGTCGTTGTTGTTTAGTCATTTAGTCGTGTCCGACTCTTCATGACCCCATGGACCAGAGCACGCCAGGCACTTCTGTCCTCCACTGCCTCCCGCAGTTTGGTCAAACTCATGCTGGTAGCTTCGAGAACACCATCCAACCATCTCGTCCACTGTCGTCCCCTTCTCCATGTGCTGGGTAAAGTCAAATTGATCCCAGCCCATTAAATGTTTTGGTCTAGCAGTAGCCGTCCAGCTATCCATGGCTTCCAGGTTTAAAACAGAACAGTCCCATGCTTTACTGGGTTTCAAACTGTGTCTTGGGAAAGCCAGAGAGCTCATTGGAAGCTGATCAGGAGTTCCTTGATGTGCAAATCAGACAAGGCCCTTCCTATAAACTACCACGCTTCCATTTCGTGGAGAGCAGCTGGGGAGATCGCCCATTAAATTAGTTGGTTTCTGTTCCCTCAAAGGAGAGGGGATTAAAAAAACCAAGCAAATTTCCTTACTTCCCCCCTTTTCATTGGAATATCACCAATTTTGCTGTGAAAGAAGGGGGACCCGTAAGTTTACCAGTAATGCCGTACACACAGAAGGAACTGAAACTAACTCCTTAGACATACAGAATAGAAGCCAAATTCCAGAAATTTGGCATAACTTTGTTAGACACTTTCATTTGATTGCCTTTCTTGGAACATCTAAAACAACAACTATCAGCCTCCATTTTTTGTTGTTTTCTCAACAACTACTAAACTCTGTATTCCTTGCGTGGGTATGTTTTGTTACATGAAATTAAACATCAATTTTGTTTTTTTAAAACTGAGTTCTTAAGGGCACTGCTTTCATCTTGTTTATTCTGTGAACTGACTCAGCCTCCAGCTAGAGACAAGAATGGACCTTTGGTCTGCTCCAGCTAAGCAGTGTCAAATGGGATGGCACATGGTGGATAAAAGCAAATGCACCCTGGAGTGAGGGCTCCAAGCTGTGGTGCTAGCATGCAGCTTGCCAGGATGGCTCAACTGCAAAGACAGAGGCACGCAGACCAGCATATCTGACACCATTTCATGCATCGGTCTTGCTTTTTTAAACCCTTTTTTAAAAGGCAGCATATACATTTGCTTATTTATAATGATTTTATCAAAAACCCACTTTATTTTATTTCTTAAGCCCACAAAACATTTTAAAGAAGAATTGCAAAGTCTGCACCAAGAAGGTCGGGGGAAAGTGGTGTGTTTGTGACATCGCAGTCACTGGCCAATCACCCCCTCTCCAAAAGCTCCAACAGCTTGTGCTTGCAACCATTTCGTGTGAAGGAAGACTGGTTGTTAACTACTCTGGGAATTTTAGCTCTGGCTGGGGAATCCGGGGGGGGGGGAGGATTCCTAACTACTCTCATCACCCTTAAGAAGCTACAGCTCCCAGGATCTTTTGGAGGAAGCCATGAGTGTTTAAAATGCTTTAAATATATGGTGTAATTGTGGCTTTATTGAAAGCCAAGGCCATTTTTAAAAAGTCCTTCACCTCAGGACAGATATGCCCTCCCTCTTCTCTTTCTTGCTTTACTTTTGAGTCCTGTCACTCATTTTCTCTTTTGGAATAATTAAGGGTCCTCTTTTCACTCCAGATGTGCATTTATTGTACAAGTTGACGCCTGCTTGTATTGTAACTTGGCCGTCTGAATCAGCATCCAGACACACTGTCACTTTCATTTCATGTACTAAACCAACCTTTCTTTATTCCTTTTGCATGTGAACTTCTCGTGAGCATAAGAGTGAACACACATTCATTACAAAATGCACATTAACTCCAGAAAAAGGTCCTCTTTTACCCCCTGGATTTCTGCCCATTACACAGCCAGTAAAAGCAAGCACACCCAGGAGTCACTGCTGGTAAAAAGCAGTCATGGGTTAATGATATATCAGTCATTAGCCCGTGACTAGTTTGTGTAATGTGTGTGTGATGGGCAGAAATCCAGGGGAGCTCACTGCCTCAGAACCCCCTGTTATATTTATCAGATATACAGGGGCTGGTTTTAGATTAACTGGCTGGTGAGGGAAGGTGCTCTGCATGTGCTCAGAGGCACCATTATATCACACACAACTGAGCTTCGTAGGAGTTACTGAAACAGGGCCGTGTTCTCGTTCCAAATCTCTTTGGCATATTTTTATTCCTGTTGCTCTCCCGTGTCTTCAGCGTGACAGAAGACTGTACAGTGGTACCTCGGGTTACATACGCTTCAGGTTACAGACTCCGCTAACCCAGAAATAGTGCTTCAGGTTAAGAACTTTGCTTCAGGATGAGAACAGAAATCATGCTCCGGAGGCGTGGGAGCAGCAGGAGGCCCCATTAGCTAAAGTGGTACCTCAGGTTAAGAACAGTTTCAGACCTCCAGAATGAATTAAGTGCTTAACCCGAGGTACCACTGTACATAGTTCCATTCAAGGAGTGATGGGGGGCTGTTGAACCCGGCACATCTCTACCCCAAGAGATGTTGTTTGCAGATGACGCAGCCTTGACAGCACACTCTGAGAAACCTCTAGAGTCTCATCAACCATTTTGCCCAATCCTGCATGGAGTTCAGCCTCACTATCTGCCTGACGAAGGCCAACATCCCCGGTCAGGACGTCACCGGCACTCCACACATCAGCCCTGGTGACCACACACTGGAGGCGGTAGCCAATTTTGTCTACCTGGGCTCCTTTGTAACCAGCAACCTTTCCAACAACGCTGAGCTGGACAAGTATATTGGGCATGGCAGCTACGGCAATGGCTCCCCTCTCCAAAAGGGTATGGGAGAAGGGGATGCTAACAATGGCCAATGCCAAGCTTACACACCGAGCATGCTGCTTTATGGAAGTGAGTTGTGGGCACCTGCCAGGAGCGACAGACACCTCAGTGCCTTCCATATGCTCTGCATCGGGAAGATTTTGGGCATCGCACGGCAGGACAGATTCTCAAACAAAGCTGTCCTCTCCCAAGCACACATTCACCACATAACACCGGTTCTGAGAGATCTGCATTGGCTCCCAGTAAGTTTTTGAGCACGATTCAAAGTGTTGGTGCTGACCTTTAAAGCCCTAAGTGGCCCTAAGTGGCCTTGGTCCTGTATACCTGAAGGAGCGTCTCCACCCCCATCGTTCAGCCCGGACACTGAGATCCAGCACTGAGGGCCTTCTGGCGGTTCCCTCATTGCGAGAAGTGAGGCTACAGGGAACCAGACAGAGGGCCTTCTCAGTAGAGATAAACAACTACCTGACATTCAGAAGACATCTTAAGGCAGCCCTGTTCAGGGAAGTTTTTAATATGTAACGCTGTACTGTTTTTAACACTTGATTGGGAGCCACCCAGAGTGGCTGGGGAAACTCAGCCAGATGGGCGAGGTATAAATAATAAATTATTATTATTATTATTATTATTAGTATTAGTATTAGTATTAGTATTAGTATTCCCAGCATGTTTGCACTTCTGTCTCAGCAATGTCTATGCCAATCTTGGTCATGTACACAGAATGGAAGATGGCAGGATCTCCAAGGAGGCGCTTTACAAGGAGTGGGAATCAGGTGCCTGACCTGTTGGCAGACTAGCTTTGCACTACAAAAGATATCTGCAACTGCGACTGAAGGCTGGCAACATCAACCCAGCTGTGTAGGAATCCCTTGCAGACGGCAGCACTTGGAGATGGACATTCAGGGCGTGTAGCCACAGCAGTGCCAGAGGAGGAACGACCGCTGGGGGGAGAGCAGAGAGAAGAAAACGCCATGGTGCATCTGCAGCAGCACAACCGGACGTCTTTATTTGCCCATTTGCAATAAAACATGCCTCATATCAGTCTCTGCAGTCACAGGAAGAGCTGTAACTCTCCAACCATATGACTTCACCCCATTATCTCCAGAGACAGAAGGGTGCCGGCAACAAATGAAATATCTCAACGCATAAAACTCCCCATGAAAAGCAATGTCACTCCTCCAGCATAGCTGTCGACGCTTCCCTTTTTTTAAGGGAAATTCCCTCATTCCGAATAGGATTCCTTGCAAGAAAAGGGAAATGTTGACAGCTATGCTCTCCAGAGTGGTAGAGAGAGAGAAGTCCTGCCAGGCATCTTGCAATGCAAGCCAACCTAGACGGCATTTCAGCGGGTAAACTCTACAGCCTTGCAGTGTAGGCCAATAATCACAACTGCAGGTGGAAAAGGGCTAGGCAGGGGGAGAGAGAGGATGGCTATCTGGAGAAATGATTAGGAACACTCTGCCTTGCACAGAGTCAGGCCACTGGTCCACCTTGCCAACTCGGACTGGCAGCAGCTTTGCAGGGCTGCTGCCAGTCTCTCCTAGCCCTGCCGGGAGATGTCACCAAGACTTGAACCTGAGCCCCTCTGATTGCAAGACAGGTGCTCTCCCCCAGGTGCAGCCCTTCCCAGGATCGCTTAGCCCGAGACTTAGTCGCTCCCCCCTCTCTGGAAGATGGCATAATAACAGGCAGGCATGGACAGTCACGCCTGGGAAACCACAAATCCCAGCGCAAGGCAGCCTTCTAAAACCACGGATTAGCAATACATACAAAGCTTCCCTTTGAGTCAGGCGTTTGCGGGACGGACAAACACACAAACGCACCGCCACGCGGAAGAAGTAAGCAGATTCCTTTACCTCGGCTGCCGCGTACGCAGATCCAAAGCACAAAACAGGCGGCAGCCTCCTAGTCCTCTGTGATCCCACCACTGGGTCCGACCGCGCAGCCACATCGCGCGCTACAGCTGCCAAGCAAGCACACACCTTTCTTTAAACCCAGCAAAAAGGAGGGGCGTGGCTTCTTAAAGGGACAGCTCCCCATTGGCTTGTTATTCCGCCAGCCAGCGGTGGGAGGGGCTTTATCTGTTACCGCCCCCCAACCCGGCTCCTGCGAGGCATTTTGGGGGGTGCAGGGTGCTGATCTCTTCTTCAAAGAGTGGCATATATCTCAGCCAGGCAGGGGTGCCAACTTGACTAAAGTATTGGGGGGGGGTTGCAGGTAAGCCCCGCCCCTCATAATTGATCACATGATGCGGTGCACAAACATTATTTGAATGGGAATCCCCCTAAGCTTTTGCTGGGGGGGGGGCTTCCATGTATACAGTTCCGTCCCCCCACTACTGTGACTGCTACATTTAAAGCAAACAACCCCCAGCCACAAAAAAGAACTTTGGGAACTGTAGTTTAAGTCTTTTGGGAATTGTAGCTCTGTGAGAGGTAGGTATCAGTTTGCAGGATTCTTGCTGGAGGGAGGAATGTGTTTAAAAGTGGGTCATGCAAATTGCTATTCTGAATTATGCTTTTTATAGGGTTGGGGGTCACTAGGGATGAGTTTATGGAACCAGACTCCAAATCTTGATTTTTTTCAAATGGGGCGTTGGGCCTTTTTCTGACTGTTGCAAAACTTTGGTGAAGTCTGCCAAGGCTTAATCTAAGAGAGTTCTCCGTTCCCTACCTGCCAAGTAATAACAAAAAAATGAGGTGGGCGTTATATTGCAACCAGAAGCAACCACAAGCCAGCTCCCTTTCCACCAGCTGCCATCTTCTGCCTTGCTGCCTCCTGTTGCTGCACCTTTAACAACATCTTTAGCCTGTGGGTATTAGAAGATGGTTGTGTGTTTTTATTTGCATACCATAAAAAAGCTTCATTTCTGCGGATCAAGCTGCTGTTTCAAGGCAGGCCAGGCCGGTTTGGAGGGTTTGTTCGCTGTTTTCCTAGCCAGCTGGCACCCTCAGCTCCCGCATCTAGGAATGCAGAGAGGAGTGGCTGTTTGAGGTCTGGCGTGTCTCTTTTTAGATCTGAAGCCCTTAAGTTATACTCAAGGCAAAGGCTTGAAAGATCAAAAAAACCCACAAACACTGTTTAAGAATAAGGTTTCTCTTAGAAACAGGAGTCTCTTAGAACTTTCTCTGACAATAAATAGATTGTTTTTTTGTCTTTGAGACCATGCAAATATTTAAAACAGCGTTTGCATGTGCAGCAGTTGCAAGAATAGCACATTTCACGCCTGGGGTCATTAGGAAAGGAATGGAAAATACAACTGCCAAATTGTTTAAACTAAGCATAAGTCGTGCAAGAGATCAGCTGCGAACCACCTAAGGGTGCTGTTATACACAATCAATGATGCAGCTGCATTTGGAACAATGTGGGCAGTTCTGGTTGCCTCACCTCAAAAAGGATATTGTAGAAATGGAAAGCGTTCCGAAAATGGGATTAAACGATGAAGGGGATGAAGCGGTGCCTCTCCTATGAAGAAAGGGCGCAGCTCAGAAAAGGTGAGGGGGCAGGGTGGAAGTGTGCAAAATTATGCATGGGATCAAAACATGGTGTTATGTACTAAGCTTGGATCCTAGAACAATAGGCAAGTAGGATCCTAGAATGCAACAACTGATTGGCAGGAAAAGACCAATCAGGCTCCGGGAGGAAGTTAATCAGCCTATTAGGCTGGTAGGATCCTAGAATGCAACAACTGATTGGCCTGCAGGAAAAGACCAATCAGGCTCCAGGAGGGAAGCAGAATCCGCCCATCAGATGGGACTCAGTGTGTAAATAATGTACAGTCATACCTCATGTTACGTCCGCTTCATGTTACGTCCTTTCAGGTTACGTCCCGCTGTGACCGGGTTTCGCCGCATGCGCAGATGTGCAAAATGACATCACACGGATGCACAGAAGCAGCAAGTCGCAACCCGCG
Source organism: Podarcis raffonei (assembly GCF_027172205.1). Taxonomy (NCBI): domain Eukaryota; kingdom Metazoa; phylum Chordata; class Lepidosauria; order Squamata; family Lacertidae; genus Podarcis; species Podarcis raffonei. Next base: position 16,308,370 of record NC_070617.1, read on the forward strand.
CATACGCAGATGCGCTGCTGCGGGTTGCGTTCTTTTCATGTTGCAAACGGACCTCCGGAACAGATCCTGTTCGCAACCAGAGGCACCACTGTATATAAAAGCCTGAGGTTTGGGGGCAATTCAATCACAGTTTTACAAGCTGCAATAAAGAGCATGAAATCACTACAGGACTCCAAGTATATTTCACATGGAGAGCAGGAAGAAGGTTCGCCGAAGAGCGTATGTTATATGCCAACTTTCACTCACGCCATAATCTACAGTGATAAACCATACAAAAAGTTCAGAGAAAAGTGTTCCCCCTCGCTCAGTGGAAAATTGTGGACGTCCAATGAAGCTGAATGTTGGCAGGTTCAGGACGAGGAGGAAAGGAAGAGCTTCTTCCTGCGGCACATAGTTAAACTGTGGAACTCACTTCTGCAGGAGGCAGTAATGGCCACCAACCTAGAGAGCTTTAAACATGGAATGGACACATTCATGGAGGAGATGGCGGCTATCAGTGGCTAATAGCCACCATGGCTGCCCTCTGCCTCTACCGTCGGAGGCAGCAATGCTTCTGAACACCAGTTGCTGGAAACCACAGGAAGGAAGAGGGTTCTTGTGCTCAACTCCTGGTCATGGGTTTCCCATTGGGGTATCTGGTTGGCCACTGTGAGAACAGGATGCTGGACTCGATGGGCCACTGTCCTCATCCAGCAGGGCAATTGTTATGTTCTGATGGTGCCCTCCATATGTTTTGAACTATAACTCCCAGTGGCTCCAGCTAGTCCCTTGAGGGAACCAGGCTGACAGAGGCTGACTTAAAACACCACAGAAGAAGGGGAGATATAAAACATCATGATGCTGAGGAATATTTTCCAACACAGACACCACTCATCTTCCATCCTCATTCCCAGGAGCCAAACCTGGGCTTCAAACCTGGCTTGGCTCCAGCAGGAACAGCGTTTTATTTCCATCACCCCAAGGTACTCAAAGAACCAAGGAATCTACCTTGAGTGTCAGAACAAGGCCAAAATCCACATCTTTATTAAGCCCAGCCAAAATGTTGCATGAGAACAAGGAAGCTTTAGAATTCTTTTGCAAAGAGGCGGATGGAGACTTTTACCACGTGTGGTGGACTTGTGATAAAGTTAAGAACTTTTGGGAGTCAAGAAAATATTTAAATATACCTTTCCCAAAACACCAGAAGCCTTTTTGTTGGGTTTGATGGGGAAGGAAATTAAGAAAGTGGACCAAAGACTCTTTATGTACGCCACAGCAGCAGCAAGAAACATGCTTGCCCAAACTGGAAATTGCAAGAAGTTCCTGCTATTGCGGAGTGGCAGACGAAAATGATGAGTTATGCGGAGTTAGCCAAACTGACGGAAGAATTCGGGATCAGGACAATCAGAGGTTTCAAGAAAATTGGAATAAATTTATGGTGTATATAAAGGATAGCTGTAAAACTTTAAAAACACTGGCAGGATTGAAATAGCTCTTACAATGTATGACAGATATAAGGTTAAAAAATAGAATACGCAATATAAGAAAAGAAGGGATACTCGCTGAAGGGACAGAGGGAAGTCGCAAGCTTGGCAGAGCTAAAAATATCTATGTGATGTATTGTATTGTATTGTATTGTAAAAGTATGTATAAGAAAAATAATAATAATGGAATTCTCCAGAACTCTTCACCAGGCCAGATGATGAGGGGAGAGGGCTCTTGTGCTCAGGTTCCCATTGCTTGCGTGTTTCCCATGGGGGCATCAGGTTGGATGAGAACAGGGGGGTGGAATATATGAGTCAAAGGCCTGATCCAGCAACCTCTTCTTATGCTGTTGTGAGTAGTATGTGACTGTTGAAGTGTGTTGACAGGCACCCAGTTTCTCCTGCCTAGGAAAAGACACCTGCAAGAGTTCTGGTATTTGTTCCCTGGGACCTGAGGTTGTGTGAACAGGTCCAAGGGGCTCCTGCCTGCCAGTGTTGAATTTAGTGGCTCTTGGTCAGCTGGCTAAGAACTAGAGATTTGGTCTGACTCCTAATCTGGTGACCCTGCAGCCTCTGACTATGTGCCTTGATTGCTGCTGCAGTCTGGTGGGGGGTGTCATACCATCCCATAGGCACACAATATCTCCTTGGGAACAAACCCCTGGTATGCACTGCTTTTTGTTCCTCACAAAGACTCTGCCTAGGCTGTTTCGTTTCCTGACAGAAGTCATTTGTGCCAAACGGGGCAGCTCGGATTGCCAAATTCTCAACCGGCTTCTGCAGCTGTGCCGCTAACAGCTGCACAATCTACAGGCATGAGCTAGCGGCATTGCTCATCTCAGTCCAGGGTGGTGCCCCACCCATTGATTTCTGCAGGTCAAAGTCCCATGAAAGGCAGAGGAGCAGGCGAAGCTGTTGCTTTGTGGGTCAGCTGGCGACCCTCCTGGAAGCCACTCCTTTGCTATCAGCGTGCAACCGGGGCCCAAACATCTGTATGCTTGTAAATGAAGGAGTGACACTCGCTTGTATTGTGTGTCGAAGGGGTGGTACTCGGCGCAAAGTCCTGAGGCCAGGTTCTTGAGGGCCAGGTTCTTCATTTAGGACAGCTCAGGAGACTAGTCCACATGGAGGAAATCTCTTCACTCGAGGCTAGCCTCCACACCAAGAGGAAAGAGTTGGCCTTTTCCTTCAAATTAACTTCACCAAAACTATTCCCTCAAATATCTGCCCCTCTCAAAAAATAAATAAAATAAAATCCAAAGAAGAATTTAGTTTTCCCCAAAGCTTCTTTAGCAAGAGACACCTTCTGGCCTCAGGGTGCTTCCAATACCAGACATTTTTCTGGATCCTGAATTGTAGTCACTGATAAATGTACCGTGGGAGTGTACATTGATAAAGGTATTCAATGTGGAGCCAAGATCCCTTGCAGGGCTGGCACAAGACATCTTTGCTATGTGAGGAGAGAACAAACTGGCACCCTCCCACCCTCATGCCATGCTCAGAAGCCTCCTGGACTGGCAGATGGGTCTAACTTCAACACTGATGATGCAATAGCGTCCCCCACTCCCAAGTGCTAAGGGGCTCAGGACAGGCTGCCGCTCTGCACCCCACCATCTTCCGCAGCAACTGCCACCTGAGGTAGCCATTTCCCCCTGGAAAAAAGCAGACCCAGTGTGGTGTAACTGTGTTGGACCAGGACCTAGAAGACCAGGGTTTGAATCCCGGTCAGCCATGAAGCTCACTGGGTGACTGGGGGGGGGGCAGTCACTGTCCCTCAACCTAAACTACCTCACAGGATTGTTGTGGGGCGGCAGGGGCGTGGAGGAGAACTATGTATGTTACCTTGAGCTCCTTGGGGGAAACAGTGGTATACAAATGAAATAAGCAAGCAGTGCTGAGTTTAGTTTGGCTCCTGCGGATGGTTGAGCCCCTGCAGACCCAAAGAAAGAATTGCTTTAATGACATTTTGGCTGGTCCCAATACAGTGGTACCTCAGGTTAAGAACTTAATTCGTTCTGGAGGTCTGTTCTTAACCTGGAACTGTTCTTAACCTGAGGTACCACTTTAGCTAATGGGGCCTCTCGCTGCGCTGTCACCACGCGATTTGTGTTCTCATCCTGAAGCAAAGTTCTTAACTTGAGGTACTATTTCTGGGTTAGCGGAGTCTGTAACCTGAAGCGTCTGTAACCTGAAGCGTATGTAACCCGAGATACCACTGTAAATGTATTCCCTTACATTTTGGGTGGTTATCCCTGTCATGCTTGTCTCTGTCTGTCTGTCTGTCTGTCTGTCTCTCTTTCTCTCTCTCTCTCTCTCTCACACACACACACACACAGAGAGAGAGAGAGAGAGTTTGCTTATTGCTTGCTTGGATGGCGGATGGAGAGGGATAAATCTACTGAACAAAGTCATCTCTGTTGCTCCACCCACTTCCTGCCTTTGGCCACACCCACTCCTGACACACAGTCCCCACCCTGCCACTCCCCAGAAAGTTGTCCCTGACGAAATGTGGTTCTGGGGCTGCAAAGAATTCCCCAACTCTGCTCTACTGTGCACCGACCACATGGGTTCATGTTAGGGAATTTGTTTATTTCTTTGCAACCTCCCAAGGCTGTGAGGGCCACACATTCTTCCTTGGGTCAGCTGGCAACCCGACAATCAACGTTTTTAATCAGCTCCTGAACAATGGAGGAAATCGATAAGAAAATTTCACAATGAGCAAGGAAGCAAGTGTGGGTTTCAGGAAGTCTAGGGAAACAAGCCAAGGGAAAACAAGGAGAAGCCTGCCAACCACTGACTGCTGAAGCGGGAAAGCTCCAGAGGCAACCTGCTTTTGCAGCATTGCATTGTTAAGGGAGAGAAGAATAATAGTGACCTCATTGTGGGAGTTTACTATAGATCCCCCAGCCAAACAGAGGACATAGATGATGCCTTCCTGGAACAGATGGCCAAGCATGCAAAAGGAAGGGAGATAGTAGTAATGGGGGACTTCAATTACCCGGATATTTGTTGGATGTCAAACTCAGCCAAGAGCATAAGGTCAAACAGATTCCTCACTGGCCTTGCAGACAACTTCATTGTCCAGAAAGTGGGAGAAGCAACAAGAGGAACAGCCATTTTAGATCTGGTCCTAACCAATGTTGATGCCCTGGTTAGTGGGGTAGAAGTGGAAGGATCATTAGGCGCGAGTGATCATGCTCTTCTGAAGTTTACTATACAGCGGAAAGGAGCAGCCAAGCATACTAGGACTCAATTTCTCGACTTTAAGAAAGCCGACTTCATAAAACTTAGGGAAGTGCTGGGTGAGATCCCATGGACAGTAATACTAAAAGGAAAGGGAGTTCATGATGGCTGGGAGTTTGTTAAGAGGGAGATAGTAAAAGCACAACTTCAGGCAATACCAATGAGACGGAAACATGGAAGGTGCCTAAAGAAGCCAGGGTGGCTATCTAAAGAACTTTTAACTGAGATAAGATTAAAAAAGGATGTGTACAAAAAATGGAAAAGGGGGGAAACCACCAAAGAGGAATTCAAACAAATAGCCAGCACGTGTAGACACAAAGTCAGAAAAGCTAAAGCACAGAATGAACTCAGGCTTGCTAGAGAGGTTAAAAGCAACAAAAAAGGCTTTTATGGGTATGTTCATAGCAAAAGGAAGAACAAAGAAACAGTGGGGTCACTCAGAGGAGAAGATGGTGAAATGCAAACAGGGGACACAGAAAGGGCTGAACTCCTCAATGCCTTCTTTGCCTCAGTCTTCTCCGATAAAGAAAACAATGCCCGACCTGAAGAATTTGGAGCAAAGGATTCAGCAGAGGAAACACAGCCCAGAATAACTAAGGAGATAGTACAAGAATACTTGGCTAGTCTAGATGTATTCAAGTCTCCAGGGCCAGATGAACTGCATCCAAGAGTATTAAGAGAACTGGCAGATGTGATTTCAGAACCACTGGCAGTCATCTTTGAGAATTCCTGGAGAACAGGCGAAGTCCCGGCAGACTGGAGGAGGGCAAATGTTGTCCCTATTTTCAAAAAGGGGGAAAGAGAGGACCCAAATAATTACCGCCCAGTCAGTCTGACATCAATACCAGGGAAGATTCTGGAGCAGATCATTAAGCAAACAGTCTGTGAGCACCTAGAAAGGAATGCTGTGATCACCAATAGTCAGCATGGATTTCTGAAAAATAAGTCATGTCAGACTAACCTGATCTCGTTTTTTGACAGAATTACAAGCCTGGTAGATGAAGGGAACGCAGTGGATGTAGCCTACCTTGATTTCAGCAAGGCATTTGACAAGGTGCCCCATGATATTCTTGTAAAGAAGCTGGTAAAATGCGGTCTTGACTATGCTACCACTCAGTGGATTTGTAACTGGCTGACTGACCGAACCCAAAGTGTGCTCATCAATGGTTCCTCTTCATCCTGGAGAAGAGTGACTAGTGGGGTGCCACAGGGTTCTGTCTTGGGCCCGGTCTTATTCAACATCTTTATCAACGACTTGGATGATGGACTCAAGGGCATCCTGATCAAATTTGCAGATGACACCAAACTGGGAGGGGTGGCTAACACCCCAGAGGACAGGATCACACTTCAAAACGACCTTAACAGATTAGAGAACTGGGCCAAAACAAACAAGATGAATTTTAACAGGGAGAAATGTAAAGTATTGCACTTGGGCAAAAAAAATGAGAGGCACAAATACAAGATGGGTGACACCTGGCTTGAGAGCACTACATGTGAAAAGGATCTAGGAGTCTTGGTTGACCACAAACTAGACATGACCCAACAGTGTGACGTGGCAGCTTAAAAAGCCAATGCAATTCTGGGCTGCATCAATAGGAGTATAGCATCTAGATCAAGGGAAGTAATAGTGCCACTGTATTCTGCTCTGGTCAGACCTCACCTGGAGTACTGTGTCCAGTTCTGGGCACCACAGTTCAAGAAGGACACTGACAAACTGGAACGTGTCCAGAGGAGGGCAACCAAAATGGTCAAAGGCCTGGAAACGATGCCTTATGAGGAACGGCTAAGGGAGCTGGGCATGTTTAGCCTGGAGAAGAGGAGGTTAAGGGGTGATATGATAGCCATGTTCAAATATATAAAAGGATGTCACATAGAGGAGGGAGAAAGGTTGTTTTCTGCTGCTCCAGAGAAGCGGACACGGAGCAATGGATCCAAACTACAAGAAAGAAGATTCCACCTAAACATTAGGAAGAACTTCCTGACAGTAAGAGCTGTTCGACAGTGGAATTTGCTGCCAAGGAGTGTGGTGGAGTCTCCTTCTTTGGAGGTCTTTAAGCAAAGGCTTGACAACCATATGTCAGGAGTGCTCTGATGGTGTTTCCTGCTTGGCAGGGGGTTGGACTTGATGGCCCTTGTGGTCTCTTCCAACTCTATGATTCTATGATTCTATGATCTGGGAGGTTGAAATGATCCTACCGGAGGGAGACAAATCCTCATTTTTCCTCCCTGCCCCATTAGTGGTTAGAGTGCCAGTCTCCTAGTACCTGGGAGAAGAGGGTTCATGACCCCACTTGGCCATCATGAAACTTTCACACCAGGCAACCTTGAAAGCCAGTCCCTGTCTCTCAGCCTCACCTAACATGAGTCAACAGTGTGATGCACCCGCCACAGTGGGTGGCGCTGTGGTCTAAACCACTGAGCCTCTTGGGCTTGCTGATTGGAAGGTCGGTGGTTCGAATCCACAAAATGGGTTGAGCTCCTGTTGCTCTGTCTCAGCTCCTGCCAACCTAGCGGTTAAAAAGCACACCAGTGCAAATCAATAAATAGGTACCGCTGCGGCAGGAAGGTAAACGGCGTTTCTGTGCGCTCTGGTTTCCGTCACGGTGTTTGCGTTGCAACAGAAGCAGTTTAGTCATGCTGGTCACATGACACAGAAAACTGTGGACAAACTCCGGCTCCCTCGGCCTGAAAGTGAGATGAGCACCACTCCCCATAGTCACCTTTGACTGGACTTAATCGCCCAGGGATCCTTTACTTTTACCTTTCTTTTTTTTAACCTTACAGCAGCAAAAAAAAGCTCATTCTAGGCTACATCAACAGAAGTATAGTGTCCAGGTCAAAGGAAGTAATAGTAATACTCTATTCTGCCTTGCTTAGACCACACCTGGAGTACTGTGTCCCATTCTGGGCGCCAGAGTTTTAAAAAGATACAGTGGTACCTCGGGTTACATACGCTTCGGGTTACAGACTCTGCTAACCCAGAAATAGTACCTCGGGTTAAGAACTTGGCTTCAGGATGAGAACAGAAATGGTGCTCCGGCGGCACGGCGGCAGCAGGAGGCCCCATTAGCTAAAGTGGTGCTTCAGGTTAAGAACAGTTTCAGGTTAAGAACGGACCTCCAGAACGAATTAAGTTCTTAACCCGAGGTACCACTGTATTGACAAGCTGGAAGGTGCGCAGAGGAAGGTGACCAAGATGATCAAGGGTCTGGAAACCAAGCCTTGTAAGGAATGGTTGAGGGAGCTGGATATGTTCAGGCTGGAAAATTGGAGATAACCAGGTTGTCATCAAACCTCCTTGCAAATATGATTCAAACAAATCAAGATGAGCAAGATGAAAATCAAGATGATTGCCTGGAGGTGTCTCTAGTCTTTATGGGATTTATTTTTATTTTCTGGTCACAAGGTGGCAGCACCTCTCCTTAGTCTCTTCTCAGAACTTAGAAAGAAGGAAGTGCCTTATTGGGAAGGCAGAATATGGGCTTGTCCACACTGGGGTTGTACAAATGTGGGTTTGCTACGGCCTCTTTCCCCATTAATGTAGGGGGGGGTGTCACAGGGGAGCAAGGCAGTAGCTGCAGACTGGTGCTACCTGGTCCAGCCAAGTCTGGAGGTGTATATGAGACCTTAGAAAACTAATTAAAATCTGAGCAATGCTCTTTTGCTGTTCTAGCGGTATTATTATTATTATTATGAAAGCCAGATTTGTTCTGTTTAATCATTCTGACATTTTCAAGTTTTCATAAATCCCCTTATGAACATTTCAAATAAAATAAAATCACAGTATCTTCTTTTCCAAATATGCAGAAGTATTCGTTAAACCACAATATTTATACATCAGTGCTGCATAGTAGCTCTCTTCCAGTATCCTCTCTCTCTCTCATTACTTGCTTATTTATCTTCTGGAAATTTGTTTCTTTTCCTTATCTTTAAAACTTCCATAAAAAATTATATGGAAATAACAATAACAACAAAAAACAACAGCACCATAAATATTGCAACTAAGTAAAAACAATCTATTTGGCTTCCTTGCGTTGCTTCTGCCCACTGCTGACGTCTTTTTAAAAAGTCCTCTTTTGATGCCCTTTGCAATTTTCTCCCCAAAGCCCTGAATTGTTTCTTTCTCATAGGCTGACATTTCTTCCACAGGGACTTGAAAGCTCATTCTCTGCTTGGTGCATACGTTAGGGCAGCCAAAGGCGTTGTCCACACCCAGGCATTCCTTCCAGGTGTTCTGCTCTCCCGCTGGGTGCTTATTGTACAAAGGGTGCTGCTTATCCATACAATTTTTTTTCTTGCAGCCTCTGCACAATGGTCAGCGTGACGTAGTAGTTAAGAGTGTCAGACTAGGAACTGGGAGACCAGTATTCAAATCCCCACCTCACTCGACAGTGAAGCTCCCTGGGTGACCTTGGGCCAGTAGTTCACTCTCAGCCTAACCCGCCTCACAGGGTCGTTGTGTGGGTTAAACGACGGGGTGGGGGAAACCATGTACACCAGCCTGTGTTCCTCCCTCCATTTCAGCTAGAGTTTCTTTTTCCACGGACGATCTGCTAAAAAACAAAGACTCTGTCAAAAATAACTTGCGTGCAATATCTCAGTGACCTGTTTGCTATATTCAGGCTCCGTTGAACACAGAACGCACAGTGCAGAGCTGTTCCTGGCTGTCCCTGCCACTCAAGCAGCCGCCCCTCCTCTCCGCTATATAAAATGCCAGCAGGAGAGAAGGAGGGAGAGAGAAGCAGAGGCAGAGGAAGGAAAGCACTTTGCCAAGAGGCTCCTTTAGAACACCCTGCCAGCTGCGCCCTTTGAGCTCTCTGCTCGCCCTCTCCTCCAGGGGATTAAAACTCCAAATGTTGGTCAAGCTGAGGATGGCTTTCCAGCAGGCCGGGAAGATATCCGAAGGGAGCCTGCCCAAACTGGAAGCCAACATCCTCGTCATTGGAGCTGGGAAGGTGGGCAAGTCAGGTGAGTGACCCGCAAGTGCTGGCTTTGCATGCAAAGGGATTCCAGGTTCGATCCCTCTCCCATCTCCAAGCAGGGCTGGGAATGACCCCACAGAGTTGCTGGGGGTTAGTCCCATCGGCTCTGATCACTGGGCCATGCTGGCTGGGGCTGATGGGAGTTGTAGTCCAGAACATCTGGAGGGCATTGGAACGGAGGATGGTGAGTTACCTTCAGCCCTCCAGATGTTGATGAGCTGCAATTCCCATCACCCCAGCAAGCATGGCCAGTGACCAGAGACATCTGGCAGGGGGCAGGCAAAGGCTCCCCACACAAGGTGAGGACAAGGCTGACCTAGCTAGAGCAATGCTTCCACATTTTCAGCTTCCACAGTTTTGCTGTCAGTTTTAAACAGGCCTCAAGCTAAGGAGTTGGCTTGGATCTGGTCGGCTAAATGGTCCACATGTTTGTAAGCACATTGGGGCAGGACTTTGGCTGCCTGCTTGCTTATGCTGCAAAGTGCCATCTTTGCTGAGGATAAAGGAGCTGGTGTTGTGGAACTGTAGAGTTGGAAGAGACCCCAAGGGTCATCTAATTCAACCCCCTGCAATGGAGGAATCACGGCTAAATAATCCCTGGCCGTCCAACTTCTCTTTGAAGGAGAGTCCAGTACTTTCGGAGATACAGTGGTACCTTGGGTTAAGTACTTAATTCGTTCTTAACCTGAAACTGTTCTTAACCTGAAGCACCACTTTAGCTAATGGGGCCACCCACTGCCACTGCCCAATTTCTGTTCTTGTCCTGAAGCAAAGTTCTTAACCCGAGGTACTATTTCTGGGTTAGCGGAGTCTGTAACCTGAAGCGTCTGTAACCCAAGGTACCACTGTAGTGTGTTCCACCATCGAACAGCTCTTACCCTCAGAAAGCTTTTGCTAATGTTGAGTTGGGATGTCCTTCCTTGTCATTTGAATCCATTGGTTTGGGTCCCACCCTCTGGAGCAGCAAAAAACCCCAAGCTTGCTCCATCTTCCATGGGGCAGCCCTTCAGGTATTTGAAGGTGGCTCTCTCATATTGCCTCTCACTCGTCTCTTAGTCACGTCACAACTATGCTGTGAGCTAGGATAGGAAACAGGGAATTGAATATCAAAGCAAGCCCCTTGGTTTCCAAGCAGGGGACAATAAGATCGACCTCCCTGCCAGGAGGAACAGCTCATTGAACACTGCAAAGGATGACTTTGTCGCTGCTGTTTGTCAGCTTTTTATAAAATACCATCAATGTAAAGCCACTTTACAGGTACGATTTGAAAACATAGTCCCCGTTGCAATCTAAATGTAGTCTGCCAGGGAGAGAAGGGGGAAGACGAGGGCTGTCTGCGGCTTTAGCACAGCTGTAGGGCTGACAGATGTCCACAACCTCTGGAGAGCACTAGGTTGGTGAAGGCTTCTGTAAGAGTACTTTGGGCAGAGGCCAAGCCCTGTGGAAGGGACACCCTCCAAAAGTGGTGGGCTCTCCTTCAGTGGAGGTTTCTGAGGAGAGGTTGGTTGGCCAACTGCCAGAGGTTCTGCCGCTGTGACTCCTGCATTGCAGGGGGTTGGGCTAACTGGCCTTTGGGGGTCCCTTCCAACTTTACAATTTCTAGGATTCTGCAACGTGGGTGAAATGCCTGCATTCTGAGTCAAGTGGGGCATGATCACTTCAGAAGCAGCTGGGTATCGTGTCAGGAGGACCGCAAGGACAGACCCATGGCTAAACCCACCTCTTAACTCACAACCTGTCTCCTGCGCCCATTCTCATTGCTTTCCCCCTTCACGGAGCTGCACAGTATTGGAAGTGGGGGGGAAGGTAATGTCAGAATGGGGCTCTGGGGAAATAGATGGCAAAGGAAGATCCCCCACATCTGTCTGTCTGTCTGTCTGTCTGTCTGTCTGTCTGTCTGTCTGTCTCTGTAATTGCGATGGATCTGGGATGAATCCTCACCTGGGGTGTGGTGATGTCATTTCTGTCACTTCTAGTCTGACCAAAATCAAATCATTCTTGTTATGAATCCCACTTCACCTTGGGCCAGTCCCTGCCTCTTAGCCTAACCTCCCTCACAGGGATGTTGTTGTGAGGGATTAAATGAGGAGGGGCAGAACCGTGTGAACCACCTCCAGCTCCTTGGAGGGAAAAGTGAACTATGAATGCAATAATGAAACCAACAAGTAAATAAAGACTTCTTGTCTGTAGCAGCCGGATCAATGATGCCATCCTAATATTGCTGCTTCTCCCCACATTCTAGCTTTGACGGTTCGGTTTCTGACTCGGAGGTTTATTGGCGAATATGGAGATATTGGTAAGTGACCTTTGAGATCATCCTTCTCTGGTCCCGTCCCATCCCCCCCCCCCGATAATCAAATATACGAATTATTTTTACGTTAAAATTATATACCACTTGGTTGTAATAAAAGCTCAAAGTGATCTGCAGAAATAATAAAGCTATTGATAAGAATCAAGCTCTCTGGGGTTTCATTGCAATCATCAAACAGTATATAAATCGTGAAAAATAAATAAATAGAATCCTTTTTGTCTTCCTTTTCCTCCCCTCCTGGTCACCCGTTCACTTTCCTTCCTTCCTTCCTTCCTTCCTTCCTTCCTTCCTTCCTTCCTTCCCTCCCTCCCTCCCTTGACCTCATGCTATTCACCATCTCCAACCTCACAGGGTTGTTGTGGGGATAAAATAGGAGTTGGGGGGGTCGAAAAACCCCTCTGAATGCTTCCTTGAACTTCTTGAAGGAAAAGTGTGATAGATGCATAATGATAAATAAATATTATTTTTTTAAAATAAATGTTTATTAAGGTTTTACAAAACAAAAAATTCATCATTTCAGATAGATCATTCCATTAATTAACGCCCAACAGAAAAAACAGAAAACAAAAATATATAACAGAAAAGAAAAAAAGAAAAAAGAAAAATCCACTTTAAAAAATTACAAAATTCCATATCCCTCTGTCCTGACCTCCTCACATCTCCCTTTTTTGTATTCCTCTTTATTCCCATCTAATTCAGCAATTTCAAACCCTTATTCAAACCATGCTTGCAATTATGTTTTCCTAATTATTATGTCCCAAGTTTTCGTTGTCTTAGCCCATTCCTCATCTTATCTACTCAGACATAATTTTATCCTGTTCATAACCCCCTTCTCCTTTTTAAAATTCTTCTTTTCATTCACATTTAACCAAATCCCACATGCCCTGTTACCTTCACTTCCCACATCATGTTAACACTCAAACATTTTGCAATATTTTTGTAAATAGTCCTTAAACTTTTTCCAGTCCTGTTCCATCAGTTCTTCTCCCTGGTCCCGGATTCTGCCAGTCATTTCAGCCATCTCCATGTAATCAATCACTTGCATCTGCCATTCTTCCACGGTGGGTAAATCTTGTGTCTTCCAATGCTTGGCGAGAAGTATTCTTGCCATAATGATAAATAAATAACCCTTCCTCCACCCACCCACCCTATGCAAATATGGATTGTATGCAACTTTTCTAAGTAAAATTCCATTAAAATTAATGGACCTAAGTTAATTTTTAACGGGTCACCTCTGAATAGGACTGACATTGGAGATACCACAATATGGTCCTAATCTGGATAGGGGAGGGGCTCCCGCACCTGCAAGTCAGTGTGGTGTCGTAGTTAAGAGTGTCAGACTAGGACCTGAGAGAGACCAGGGGTCAAATCCCCACGTGGCCATGAACCTGACTCTCCACTTCACCTACTTCACAGTGTTGTTGGGAGTTTAAAATGGGGAGAAGGAGAACAATGCAAGCCAAATCATGTTCCTTGGAGCTATAAAACAAAGGACATAAATCTGCATCAATCTGGAGCAGCATTGTGGCAAGGGCTAAGGAATTAAACCACAGAGCCTAGGGCTTGCCGATCAGAAGGTCGGTGGTTCAAATCCCCACAACGGGGTGAGCTCCCGTTGCTCTGTCCCAGCTCCTGCCCACCCAGCAGTTTGAAAGCACGTCAAAGTGCAAGTAGATAAATAGGTACCGCTCTGGCGGGAAGGTAAACGGCATTTCCGTGCGCTGCTCTGGTTCGCCAGAAGCGGTTTAGTCATGCTGGCCGCAACCTGTCATCCGCGACTGGACTTAAGGGTCAGGGGTCCCTTCACCATTACCTTTTACATGCCCTATACCAGGGGTCAGCAAACTTTTTCAGCAGGGGGCCGGTCCACTGTCCCTCAGACCTTGTAGGGGGCCGGACTATATTTTTGGGGGGTAAATGAACAAATTCCTATGCCCCACAAATAACCCAGAGATGCATTTTAAATAAAAGCACACATTCTACTCATGTAAAAACACGCAAAAGGCGATTGGGCCGGATCTGGCCCCTGGGCCTTAGTTTGCCTACCCATGTCCTATACAATCCATACAATCTGCCCTTGAAGGCATGGCTACAGAGTTAAGGCACACCCACCCTCAATTTATTATGGCCAACAGACCAGAAATAAGACCAGTTAATGTAGCCTGCGGTCTGCGCTGTTATTAACACATTTTCTCCTCACCTCTCCTCCCTTCCAGAATCAATTTACACCCACAAAGTGATAATGGCTGGCCAGGAAGTCTGCTTCAGCATCTGGGACTCCGTCTGCCCCCAGGTAAGACATCACCACATACAATTCACCAAGGCAGTTTCCACAACAGGCGAATGCCTGGCTGAAGCTGGCCTGCCAGCAGTGATTCTGTGGTTAGGGTGCTGGACTAGGAGCTGGGAGACCAGGGTTCAAATCCCCCCCTCAGCCATGAAGCTCACGGGGCGTGACCTTGGGCCAATCACTTGCTGTCAGCCTGCCTCACAGGGTTGTTGTAGAGATAAAATGGGGAGGTGGAGAAGCATATTCGCTGCCTCGAGCTCCCTGGAGGAAAGCTGGGGTATATAAATGTAATAAATAAATAACAATATGTAAATTGATAGGTTCCGTAGGAGGATTATTACTGCTGAGAGATGGGCCTCTGAAATGATGTTGTGCCTTTAGTCAGAGATATACATGACGGGCAAGGAGGGAGAGAAAGCTCTTTTGGAGGTCTGAATAATTAATTCAATAATTTGATTTCTGAAAGTCAATTTCCTGAAGGAGCATTAGGGGCTGGTGCCAGGGTGGTGAAGTGGTTAGAGCATCAAACTAGGGCCTGGGAGACCAGAGTTCGAATCCTCACTCAGTTATGAAGTTTACTAGGTGGCCTTGGCCCAACCAGCCTAATGTACTTCACAGGGGAGAGGGAGAATGATGTATACCACCTTTGAATTCCTTGGAGGAATAATAAATAATAATAATAATAATATATTATTATTTATACCCCGCCCATATGGCTGGGTTTCCCCAGCCACTCTGTGCAGTTTCCAACAGAATATTAAAAACACAACACAGCATCAGACATTAAAAACTTCCCTAAACAGGGCTGCCTTCAGATGTCTTCTAAAAGCAAGATAGTTGCTTATTGCCTTGACATCTGATGGGAGGGTGTTCCACAGGGCAGGCACCACTACTGAGAAGGCCCTCTGCCTGGTTCCCTGTAGCCTCACTTCTCGCAGGGAGGGAACTGACAGAAGGCCCTTGGCGCTGGACCTCAGTATCTGGGTTGAACGACAGGGGTGGAGACGCTCCTTCAGGTATACAGGACTGAGGCCATTTAGGGCTTTAACGGTCAGCACCAACACTTTGAATTGTGGTCAGAAACGTACTGGGAGCCAATGTAGGTCTTCCAGGACCGGTGTTATGTGGTCTTGGCAGCCACTCCCAGTCCCCAGTCTAGCTGCTGCATTCTGGATTAATTGCATTTCCCAAGTCACCTTCAAAGGTAGCCCCACGTAGGAGTAAATAAAAGTGCCTCGCTAACTCCGGCCCTCGTTCAAATTTGTGCAGATGGCCAAGCTCCAGGGTTGCCTGAACGAGAAGCAGCTCCGCTGGGCCGACGGCTTCGTCATCGTCTACAGCATCAGCGACCGTGCCAGCTTCCATTTTGCCCGCCAGCAGCTCCAGAGGATCAAGCAGCTGAAGAAGAGAGGAGGTGCTGAAAAGGTCCCCGTTATCCTGGTGGGGAACAAGCGGGACTTGCAGCACCTGAGAACCGTCTCCAGCGAGGAAGGCCGCCTTCTGGCCCTCTCCACCGACGCAGGCTTCTTCGAGATCTCTGCCGCTGAGACCTACCATGGTGCCCTGGTGGTCTTCCACGAACTTCTGGACCTGGTACGGGACTCCAGGAGCACCACCAAAAAGGCAGTGGGCATCCGGGGACTCGTACGCAGCATGTCAGCTGTCCTTGGGAGGAGAAGGACTGAATGAGCTTTGGTTGCAGGGAGATGGGAGGAAAGAGAGGAACTAGGGAATTTTGGGAGAGGAGCTCTGTTGACGGCCGCTCAGTTGGATGTGCATCCATCCCTAAGGAACATCGGGCGAAATGACCACAGAAGGATGGTGTGGAATGCTTGCACACCTTGGACCTAGAGTTATGGACAGCTATAAATGTACTTCTAGTTTACCACAGTCTCTGAGAGTAGCCGAAACAGAGGTTGGATGGCCCTTCTACCAGGGGTTCTTTAGATGTGGTTCCTGCTTTGCTAGGGGTTGGACTAGATAACTGCTTGGGGTCCCTTTGTGATTCTGTGATCTTGCGTCTTGGAAGCAGGAGCGATGCACACCTCCTGCACGGTGTTACCAGGGTCTGGTGCTGCGGATCAGGAACGGCGTGGTGAAAATAAAGGACGAGGAAGGTGCTTTGGAGCATGTGCAGAGCACCATTTGCTTCATCGCTGAACAGCAGCAAAAGCAGACACTGTATCTCCAGAGTTAGAGGGTGGGTCTTGCGAGTCAGAGGCTGTGGCTTTTGCTCAGGAGAGGCCAGCTTACATTAATCACTCTGCAGTGGCAGGGTTCGAAAGAGCAATTATGGCATTTGTGTGAAGGCAAACCTTTTTGGAGGCTCTGCAGGGGTTGGAGAAATGATTAGGCTGATTGGGTAGGAAATAGAGCTCAAATGGATCTCATGCCAGTTCAGTGCAAGAATTCTGCTGGATTGGACCGTGGGCGCTTGCCACCCACCCAAAGCACTTTCTCTTTGACTTAAGTGCTCAGAGGTAGCTGGAGGCTTTGCTATGTTGTTTTAAATGTTATCTGCAATGCATGCTGAAAGCCACCCAGAAGGCGCCTGCTCTCGGTTGTATGCTATATAATTCCCCTTTTAAAAAGAGGGATGGAGAAGAGCTAAATAGCAAGGAGGCAAATTTCCAGTACTCTGTAATGTGTGTGGGGGGATTTTTTCCCTTCTTTTTATCCCCGGAAAGAAAACTAAAATGTTTACCATTATGTCCTTGTTTATCGTATAAGTTTGGTTAAACCACTGGCTTTAGGAAGAAGACATAAGAGTAGTCCTGACCACCAAATTTGCTATTATTATTATTATTATTATTATTATTATTATTATTATTATTAAAAATAGATGTTGAATATGAACCTCTTATGGTCACGATCCAAACAGCCACACTGCAAGTTCTTAGCCTTTACAGGATGCTTCTCAAACTACAGACACACCATCCTGCGTGGGCAAATGACTTTGGAACGGATGGACATTTCTAAAGCATGACGGTGAAACATCACAGGGATCTGCTCTTCAAAGCTGGCTGGGATTGGGAGGAGAGTCCAAAGTCCCATTGAGTGTACCTACCCAAAGTAGCTACAGTATTTGGATTCTGGTTGTGCTGAGTTGCCAGCTAGCCAATTATAGGGTTGCCAACCAGTGGCGTAGCGTGGGTTGTCAGCACCCGGGGCAAGGCAAGTAATTTGCGCCCCCTAACCCGTGGATTTGCGCACCCTAACCCTAACCCCCAGATGTTACGCCCGGTGCGGCCGGCCCCCCCTCCACCCCCCACGCTACACCACTCTTGCCAACCAGCCAATATTTTGCCAAGACAAATAACCTAACCAGATTCAATCCCTAACCAGCCCAGAAGACTGGTCTGTTTCAAATTCCGCCAAATGGCTCCTCCCATCAGTTGTTCCCTGACTGCGCCTCTGACTGGGCTCCACCTTCTCCTCTGACATAAACCTCCAGGCCCCAATCAATCACCCCACTTCTGGCCTCCTTGTGCTGAGGATGTGGCCTTGCCCAATGAGCCAGTATTTTTTAAGAGAGCAAGCATGGCTGCATTCTGCACATCAAGATTCTCCTGGGTAGCTAGCCTGATACGGCAAGCAAGGTTCTGATGTTCCATCTTGCCCTCCTTTCCTCATTGCTGTGCCCATCATTTATTTTTATTTTGAAACCACTGTGTGCACACCTGTACAGCTTAATGGAGAATATCAGCATGGCAGTGAAGTCTGGGGCTGATGAGAGTTGTAGTCCAGGACAGGGCAGGTTGGTGTAGGCCTGGGGTGCTTTTAGATGATTTGTTTATTGAGCATTCAACCTGATTTGTCTGCAGGGAGATTAGATGACGACTGCTATTTACTGGGCGGCCTATTTACTCTTATTTGTTTGTAGAGAGGTTAGATGACATTGCGTCAAAACTAGCATCATCCCAGACTTTCCAGTGCATTTCCTTATTCAGTCACCTTCCGTTTTGCAAAAAATAATTCCCATCTTTTTGTGAAAGCAGGTTTGCTGCTCATGACCTCCCAATGAACTACAACTGCCCAGTTTGCCATCATCCCACCCCAAAATAGCAGCGACCCAAATGCAGGGTGGCTTACAGTGCCCTGGAAGAGGACTGAACAGGTGCTGTCATTTTAGGCAGCGAGGATACAGCACAACATTTTGTCGTGGTTTCCTTTTGTTTTCATTTATTCAAAATTTGTTTTGAGGGGATTCTTGTTTACGTTCAAACCTATTTTGTTATTGAACTGTTCTGTTGGAATGAAACTCTTGCAGAAGAAACCTCTCATTCTGTCGTAATGTTTGGATGAGTAATAAAAAGTTTACTATTTATGATGACGGTGATGGACTGTGGTGAACTTTCTTAGTTTGTTCCCAAAAATCTCCAAGCAGCGAGAGACTCCACTCCAAAGGTTTCTGGTGCTTACTCAGGGCTCTGCTTGCTTGGAATGAAGGTCAGTCAAGATTGTGGTGTCTTTAGGATACATGGTTTTATTTACACATCTCTACAACCTGAGCATAGGACGGAGGGGCTCACAGCACCAACACCCCAACATGTCTTGCTTCTCTTTCAGTCGCAGTTTTGGATCCAGCACGGAGCAAGCAGGTCTCTGTGTATCCACCTTCCAGCTTGATTTTCTAGCTCACATTCACCGCACTGGCTGTGGTTCTCCTCCCTAGCAGCTAGGTGGAGAAAAGGGCCACCCAGTAGCCTGGAGGGAATCATCACTTAGTTGCAGCTCTTGCAATCTCACTCATTCTATATCTCTATCTATCTATCTATCTATCTATCTATCTATCTATCTATCTATCATCTATCTATCTATCTATCTATCATCTATCTATCTATCTATCTATCATCTATCATCTATCATCTATCTATCTATCATCTATCTATCTATCTATCTATCTATCATCTATCATCTATCTATCATCTATCTATCTATCTATCATCTATCTATCATCTATCTATCATCTATCTATCTATCTATCTATCTATCTATCTATCTATCTATCATCTATCGTTTTCCATAAAAGTTAAATACAGCAAACATAACATTTCCAAAAATTAAAAAAGTGGTTCTTTCAAACCTTCAGACCTTCCTTCCCTCCATGGGTTCCATTTCTATATTTTGTTCCTGCATCTTTTAATGTAACTTATCCATTATACAAAGGGACGCGTGTGGCGCTGTGGGTTAAACCACAGAGCCTAGGACTTGCTGATCAGAAGGTCGGCGGTTCGAATCCCCGCAACGGGGTGACCTCCTGTTGTTCGGTCCCAGCTCCTGCCAACCTAGCAGTTCGAAAGCATGTCAACGTGCAAGTAGATAAATAGGTACCGCTCCGGTGGAAAGGTAAATGGCGTTTCCGTGCGCTGCTCTGGTTCGCCAGAAGCGGCTTAGTCATGCTGGCCACATGACCCAGAAGCTGTACGCCGGCTCCCTTGGCCAATAAAGCGAGATGAGTGCCTCAACCCCAGAGTTGGCCACGACTGGACCTAATGGTCAGGGGTCCCTTTACCTTTTTATCCATTATACAATCATGGTTTCCAAAGTTCATGTTACTTTACAAGTGTCCTTGTATCCCTGCCAAAGATTTCAGCTGTTTACAGTGGTCTCTCAAATATGTTAAAAAATTATTCCAGTCTTTTATACTTGGTCTTCCTGGTTTCTGACCTTACCCGTCAGTCTTGCCATTTCTGCATATTCCATCAGTTTGGTCTGTCACTCTTCTCTGGCCGAGACTTTTTCTTCTTTCCCTCTCTGGGCTAGGAGCATCCTTGCTGCTGTCGTTGCATACATAAATAGTCTTTTATTTTATTTTTTGGTAGTTCCACGCCTGTAATACCTAACAAAAAAGCCTCTGTATTTTAAACAAAAGTTATATATCATTTCCCAGAAAGCTTTTACCTCCCCACATGTCCACCACATATGATAAAAGGTACCCTCTTTCCCTTTACATTTCCAGCAAACATTTGAGCTGGTCCTATACATTTTTGCAATTTTACTGGGTGCAATCTCACTCATTCTTTTGGGATGCTGATGAGGACATTTAAGCGACCAGCTAAGGTTGTCCTCTTACCTATTCCTTGTCTGACTTGTTCAGCACTCTTCTCTGTTAGATTCTAACCCTCCCTGGGTACAGGACTCCAAGAACTGGAAGGGGCTCAGGGCATCATCCAGACTGCCCCCTCCCCCCCAAAAAACCCTACATCAATCCATACAGTCCTTGCCTGCAAGCTGCCTAAGTAATCAAGCACTGCACTGCAAATTGAAATTCCCTTTGAAACACATTTTCAGCACTATTATTCTCAAGCAGTTGGCAGAGGCAGGAAGCAAGGATGCTCTGTGAACTTTCCAAAGCACGCACACAACGCTGCTAAGAGAGAACAGACGTCCAAGGGAGGGTGGTGCTGCTATTTGTGGATCTGAGTGGGCCTGGGTTCAAAAAACGTTGCCTGCTCTGGGGCAACAGCTCCTCCGGAGTCCACAAAGATCCAGAGAGCTTTCCCAGATACGCTTGGCAGAGGACCCAGTTCGCACAATCTGTTACTAGGGTAGCAGTAAGTCACAGTGGAGCTGGAGCTCATTGAACTGGAGGCTGGACCACCTTTTGTCAGATGTTGCTGGTGCCCTCCAGATGTTGCCGGACTACAACTCCCAGCAGCCCCAGGTGTACTTTTTTAAGAGCTGCTTTGGGATGAGTTTTTTACCGGGACAGCTTCTCTTGCCTCTGCACCACTGCAAGGGGAAAAGCAGCAAGCTGTTAAAATCAAACAGGCTTTTGGAAACTAATGCTGATCACTGGGCTGGCTGCTGACATGGCAGGCTGCATTTTAATTGCTGGTTCGAAAAGTCTTTTGATGTACAGTATTTTAACTATTATTTTTAACTAGGGTTCTTTCTTTCTTTCTTTTGTAATGTTGTTTTCAAATGTTCGAAGCTGCCACGAATCCCTGCTTGGGGAAAAGGCAGGATATAAATAACCTATAATCCCCACCCCACCCCTGCAACTCTAAAAGATAGATAGCTAATAATAATAATAATATATTTATGCCCCACCCATCTGGCTGAGTTACCCCAGCCACTCTGGGTGGCTCCCAATCGAGTGTTAAAAACAATACAGCATTAAATATTAAAAACTTCCCTAAACAGGGCTGCCTTCAGATGTCTTTTAAAAAAAGATAGCTGCTTATTTCCTTCACATCTGAAGGGAGGGCGTTCCACAGGACAGGCGCCACTACCGAGAAGGCCCTCTGTTTGGTTCCCTGTAGCTTTGCTTCTCACAATGAGGGAACTGCCAGAAGGCCCTTGGCGCTGGATCTCAGTGTCCGGGCTGAACGATGGGGGTGGAGACGCTCCTTCAGGTATACAGGACCGAGGCCGTTTAGGGCTTTAAAGGTCAGCTTGTCGCATTGCAGTGCTGTGGGAGAGAGAAAAGTTGCACTGGCTAGAATTCTTCCTCCTACACAATCTATAGTGTGTCCCTTCTTGGCACCTGATCATCTCATGAGCAAGACTGCTATATACCAGTGGACAGAGTGATCAGGACCCCAAGATATTCAAGCCCTGTTCGCACACATGTTGACGGCCTTGTTGGCTGCACATTTATTTACAGTATTGCATTTCATCCTCACATTTCATTCCCATGACATTTTCATCCCTCTTGCTGCAGAGGCAAGAGAGGTTGCCCCTGACAGAATCCCCCTTCCATCAACAGCCTTCTCCTCCTTCATGAATTTGCCTAATCCTCTTTTAAAGCCATCCAAGTTGGTGGCTGTCACTGCCTCCTGTCGTGTCGGAGGAAATGCCGTAGTTTTAAATAAAAGTCCCAAAGGCTGCAACCATTCCTCATAGGGGAATCCCTCCCTCCTATTACCTTAGTTGCCCTTTTCTGAACCTTTTTCAACTCTACAATATCCTGTTTGAGGTGAGGAGACCAGAAATGTACACAGCAGCATTTCAAACTTGCAGGGAAACCAAAATGCTTGTGTACAAAGCTATTGTACCACCAACCTTACTGTACGCTTGTGAAATATGGACCACTTATAAACGCCATCTCCAACTCCTCGAAAGATTCCATCAATGGTGTCTCTGAAAATTTTTACACATCACTTGGGAAGACAGGTGAACTAATACTAGTGTACTGGAAGAAGCAAAGAACACCAGTGTTGAAGCAATGATTCTTCAACATCAACTTTGTTGGACTGGTCATGTTGTGCAGATGCCTGATGATCGTCTTCCAAAGCAACTGCTCTATTCCGAACTTAAAAATGGAAAGCATAATGCTGGTGGTCAACAAAAGAGGTTTAAAGACTGTCTCAAGGCAAATCTTTTTTAAAATGTAGTATAAACACCAACAATTGGGAAACACTTGCCTGCGAGTGCTTCAATTGGAGAACAGTCTTTACCAAAGGTGTCATGGGCTTTGAAGACACTCAAACTCAGGATGAAAGGGAGAAACGTGCTAAGAGGAAGGCACGCTTGGCAAATCCACACCGTGATCAACTCCAGCCCAGAAACTGTGGAATGACGTGTGGATCCAGAATTGGCCTCCACAGTCACTTACGGACTCATTGTTAAAACCGTGTTTATAGAAGACAATCTTACTTGGCTATGAGTGATCGCCAAAGAAGAAGAAGAAGAAGAAGAAGAAGAAGAAGAAGAAGAAGAAGAAGCCGCACTGTAGATCTGTATAACGGCACTCTTAGTTGGTTTGCAGCTGATCTTTTGCACAGCTTATGTTGAAAACTCTCAGAGAAGCTGATTGCTGCATTTGGCACCAGGGAGTACTTTTTCTCCAGGTCACACACTAGGAAGCTTTGGTGGGTTTCTGCAGTGTGAGTTGTTGCATGAGGATTTAAGAGCGGCTTGTTTTGCAGAAACCCGCTCTCTGCTTGTGGCCTACATTTCATAGAGAGCCAGGGTGGAGTAGCGGTTAGCATGTCAGACTAGGACATGGGAGCGTTCAAATCCCCACTCAGCCATGAAGCCAACCTTGGGCCAGTCCCTTCCTCTCAGCTTAGCCTACCTCCCAGGACTGTTGTGGGAATTCAATGACGAAGGGGAGAAACATGTGTGCCAGTGGCGCGCGGTGAAATTTTTTGTAGGGAAACAGGACCAGAGGCGCCAGCTTGTGAGGGCAATTGCGGGGGGACGATGACAATAACATCAACCCTCCCTCCCTAAGCTGGGCAGAAGCTTCCTGAGCTTTGGGGAGGAGGCACCGGGGGAACATTTAGGGGAGTAGCCTAGTCCCCCTTGTCCACTGACCGCATGCCACCGATGTGCACCGCCTCAAGGTCCCTGAGGATAAAAAGGTGAGATAAAAATGCAACCCTAAGATCATAGGGGATGCAGGAGGCAGATGGATTATTGTACCTGCAGGGTATACATAAGGGGGGCTGGATTAAATGACATTTAAATCTCTTGCGATTATAAGTCACATCCTCGGCCACAGATGGTCTCCACAGACACAGTGTGAAGCTGCAAATTTGCTGGCAGCTGTCCCCAGCGACAAAATGAGTGTGATATGCTCCTGGCGGGTGATGGCGGAGGGGATGTGGAACAGCATGTGAAACTGAATGGCTGGAGTAAGGTTAAGGGGGGGTGGGGGGAGCGACTGGAAGTGAGGAAATTTCCACCAGGGAAAGGAAAAGTACCCAGATGATGGTGACACTAAAGGCCTGACAGCAGCAGACTCCCGTTATATTTTGGATGCTCACTGGAAATGCTGTTGTTGTTTTCAAAAGCTTTCCCCATATTCACATCTGTGGCGATAGGATTAACAGCTCACCAAAATTCATTATTATTACTTTATGTGAAAAGAGTTCCATGTGCCGTTTAGAATTGTAGAGTTGGAAGGGACGCCAAGGGTCATCCAGTCCAAGCCCTGCAATGAGCTAGCCTGCTGCAGCATGAATCTAATACCAAAAGGCTCTGACATAGGGCAGATTCATACCATACGAGGAAGCACGTCCGACACACGCTTAACTCCCAAAGAATCTGGCAACTGTATTTTGTTAAGGGAGCCGACATCAGCCTCAGACTCTGGCGCCCCTGAAACTTATAACAATACCACTTTTGTATTATGTAACACAGGAAGTGAGCCAGAAGGGGAAAGGGTGGGCACTTCATACTTTCATGGGACCCTGTGTGGCGCTTACAGACCCTCCAAGTGTCCCCATTTTCCAGGGACAGTCCTGGAATTTACAGAAGCCATCCTGGTTATAATGCATTACTAGAGTTAAAGCAGGATGTTGTTTGTCCTTTACATGCCACAACCATTCCCAAACGATCTCAAAGCGTAGTAAAACCATTGATGTAGATGAGTCCCTGGTTTCTGATTTGATCCCAGAATGTCCTGCTTTTCCTTAGGACGTCCCTATTTTCATCAGAGAAATGTTGGAGGGTATGGAGTTATGCAACCCCCTGAGCCAAGGAAATAAGTAACTTTACAACCTTTAGAAGACATCTGAAGGCAGATCTGCATAAGGAAGTTTTTTTTAAAATGTTTAATCTTTTATTATGTTTTTATAAATGTTGGAAGCCACTCAGTGTGGCTGGTGCAACGCACTCAGGTGGGTAGGGTATAAGAAAGAAAGAAAGAAAGAAAGAAAGAAAGAAAGAAGGAAAGAATGTTGAACAGGACGTCCCTATTTTCACTGGAGAAATGTTGGAGCATATGCGCTTAGCTTAGTTGGAGCTGAAACCATCTTGTGGATTCTAATTAGTTCTTCCCATAGATCCAAAAACTGTTGGTGGGTCAAATGTCAACACCCTATTCAAAGCGGGGAATAGGGGGAGGGAATGGAGAAAGGGAAGTTCAGAGCTGGTGTCGCACAATGCACAAGGCTTCACAGCCCTAAAAGAAGTAAGGGAAGAGTGTCCCTGTTCTAGTGCAGAGTTCCTTGCCTTTACCATTTAGCAACCAGTGCTGTCTCTTGTGCCTCCCATGGTTAGACAACTGTGTTCTTTTCTAGGCACCTCTGGACTGAGATTAGGGCATGCTTTGCCAAACCTGTTCGCTCCCATCAGACTCAGATGCCATGGCTGTTTTGGACTCCCATCACCCTCCAGGCAGTGGCGGTGTTGGACTCCAACTCCCAGTCTGTTCCAGTTATGACACCTTGCCCTTTTTTTGAACCTTTTCCGTGATGGACAGGAATTATCTCACATCGTTGCAGACATCTCTTTCTCTTTCTCTCCTGCCCACACACACACAGAAGACCGCTGCCTGTTCCATGTGCACGGATGTCTAAGCAGAGCTTTCCCCCTCTTGCTTAAAGATACCCTCAAGAGGAAGGAAAAACAACAAGCCTAATTGCCCTGTAATATAATATATAATATAATTGCCCTCTAATAACTGCAGATCAGAAGGAACCTCTTCGATGGCGGAACGTAGAAAGGAAGTGCGTCTGCACACCATGCAAGGCTCTCGTTCAATTGCACACCGATTTGCACGTGCGTATGCACGCGCTGGAGACAAGCAGGGCCAGGCCACGGTATTTTGTGGCCTGCCGCAAAGGATGAGATAACACACATACACACTGGTTGTACAGAAGCTAAGGACTTTCCCCACACTTCCGCTAGTTCCGTGCCTAGAAAGTACAGTTCTGAGTACAATCCTCCCTGGGCAAGGATGGAGGCTGCAATCTTCTTCACCCACTCCCAACATTAACAATATTCTGTCCTCAAGAAAGGAACAGCCTTCCCAGACCCAAAGCTCCATGTGACGGGACACCTGGCAGGCGAGAGTGAGAGCGAGCGATGTTCCGTGGCTCCTGCTTCCTCCTTATTGTGAGATTACTCAACGGCTAACTCAATACAAAGATCATGTTCCCTTCTTCCCTTCCAGCCCCGCCAGGCAAAAATGTTTCTTACCAGGCTCTGTGTGCCTTATTCTAACACAATTCTGTCACCCCGGGGGACCTCTTCGCAAAGGAAATTGTTCTCCCTGAGAGCAAGGGTGTCACTCTCCTGGATGGTATGCGCCAAGCTAGCAGCAGCTGAGCGCAGCCGGATGTTCTCTGGAGAGCATTGCTTGACTGCATAGCAGGGAAACAATTTCAACTTTTCCTTGAAGCAAGGCACTTGAGCCTGGAGTGCAATATTGATGCTTTACGAGCCTCATAGAATCATAGAACTGCAGAGCTGGAAGCAATGGCTGCGATTTGTGGAACTGGCACTGTACGAAATTGATATTTTAGCATGGCAACACCTACACTTTGGAACACGCTGACATTGATAGCTGATTTCTGATTTTAACTTTTTGAAATGGGGTTCGTCGTATAGCTTTATGCATATATGTTATAAATTGGTCTGATATATATATATATATATAGTGAACGGCTGTGTATCAATTATTTTTTTATAAATAAAGAAAATAAAAGTGAATGCACAGGCGTGAAAGGCAGGTGCACAGAATGCTGGACCACAGTTTAGCGTATGGGTCGGCAAATTAAGGTCCGTGGGCCGGATCAGGACCAATTGCCTTCTGGATCTGGCCCACGGACGGTCCAGGAATCGCCGCGTGGATTGCCAGTACGTGGATCACCAGCGCACATGTTCTTTTCCTCTCCGTCACACAGCGGCGCTGGCGGCGCCTCCTCCCTCCCTCCTCGTGGCTTCTCCCTGCCCTGCCTAGAGGAGGAAGGGGGCTGGGCTTTGTTGAGCTGCGGTTGGCTGAGCGCCCCTCTTGAGTGGCCGCCATTTAAAGCAACCCCTCTCTGGAGCAAGCCCTTTCACGCACCACTCATCATCCTGCCGCCACCACCAGCCCCCGCCGTTCGCAAGACACAGGTGAGCCTGCCTGGTGCTCTTGCATCTTCCCCCCCCCTTCAAAATATAGTCCAACCCCTGACAAGGTCTGAGGGACATTGGACCGGCCCCCTGCTGAAAAAATTTGCTGACCCCTGGGTTTAACGTTACGTCAAACCCCAGTCCTTGGGCAACCTGGATCAGGTCTCTCTGTCTTGGGCTCTCTCAGCCAGTAAAGCCAGACTAAGGGTGGGTGACCTGTTGCTGAGAATTGTTTGTGAGGAGGGAACCACAAATGCACATTCCGGAGCACTGTATGCAAATGAAAAGGGAGGAAGGGATCAAGATGTGGTTGGCAGCGGCAGCAGGAGGAGATGTTCCTGGTTATTACAGATCCCCCAGGGAGCAAAGCAATGGGGCAGAAAGTTTCGCTTGGCTGGGTGCCTAGAAAAGAACAAAGGCCTTATCCTTGTCATCACCCAGTTTGCGCCAGGACGCTATGCTTGGGTCTGCGCGCCACTTGCATGACATACAAGAGAAGAGGAATTAAGGAAGGGGGCCAACCTCTCGCATTGCCCTTTGGTTTCAGTTGGCAGGAGGGTGCGATAGGTACAGAAGAACATGAGTGGAGCCTACAGGATGCTCCCTGAATCCCTTTTCGAAAAATGACATTACATTGACTATTTTCCAGCTCTCATATACGGAGGCTGATCCGACGGACACGTTGCATAGTTTTGCTAGAAGATGGTCAATTTAATATCTGAATTCTTGGAGGTCTGTCAGGTGGGTGCCGTCCAGACTCAGCAATTGGTCAGCTTTTATTTTGCCTGTTATGCCTAGAACTTCACCACTATCCACCTTTGTTTCCCAGGCTCACGTCAGTTCAGACACAGGTATTTCCTCTATATCTTCCATCATGAAGACGGATACAAACAATTCATTCAGCTTCTCCATGATCTCTTTATCCTCCTTTACGACTTCTTTGACTCCCTTGGCATCCAAAAGCCCTAACGCCTCTCTAGATGGTTTCCTGCTACTATATATTAAAATAACTTCTTGTTGCTAGGATGATCTCTGCTTGAGACAACAGCAGTACAGACGGGATTTGAGAGCCTTGGCTATGCATGACCTCCCCTGTCAAAGGCAGGATGCCTCTGGTTAGCAGTTACTGGGAATCTCAAATGCTGCTCTTGTGCTCAGGTCCTGCTTGTGAGCTTCCCTTGGAGGCATCTGGCTGAACACTGGAGCATCTAGGACGTGGGACTCTGGATTGATCCAGCAGCCAGGCGCTTCTTACATTCGCACTAAATAGATGTGTGTTTTCACTCAATCTGGTTTTGTAAGTTTGCACATTGCTACACATCAATAACGTTGGTTTCCCCCCAATGAGGATTCTGGACAATTCTCCCACCTGTAAAAATTAACACCTCTATTTGGGGGGGTTGCTTGTGGTGTTACTATGCTATTACATTGCTATAATATTTATTTATACCCTGCCCTTTTCCCAGACAGACTGAAGAGAAGTTTTCACTCTTGATCTAAAAAGGGAGCCACTCCTCGTGGAAGCCCAAGAGGTGTGCCATTTTCCTTCCTCTCCCCAAAACTGAGGGACCGACTCTTGAATTCAAACACCATGGAACCTGGGCAGGGTCTATGGATGGAGTCCAGGGTAGGCCCGAGGCTAGAATTCAGGAACGCTCACCTTAAAAAGAAAGATGTGGACAAGCTAGTGGGTGTTCAGAGGAGGTTGACCAAGATGATCAAGGGTCTGGAAAACAAGAATTATGAGAAATGGTTGAGGGAGTTGGGTGTGTTTAGCCTGGAGAAGAGGAGACTGAGAGCGGATATGATAGCCATCTTCAAATATCTGAAGGGCTGCCGCATGGAAGATGGAGCAAGATTGTTTTCTGCTTCTCCAGAGCACAAGACTTTGGATCGATGGATTCAAATGATAAGAAAGGAGATTCCAGTAAAACATTAGGAAGACCTTTCTGACAGTAAGAGCTGTTCACCAGTGGAATGAATGGGCTGCCTCAGATGGTGGTGGACTCTCCTTCATTGAAGGAGTTTAAATAGAAGTTGGGTGGCCATCAGATTTTTAAGGTGTGATTCCTGCATTGCAGGGGGTTGGACTAGATGACCCTTGAGGTCCCACCCAATTCTTAGAATTCTATGTAAACACACACACACACACCCTTGTTCTTGCTTTTCTAGCAAATGATCTGAAACTTTACAAAACAAACACCCAGCCAGGCTAGTTTTCCCTTTCTTTGTCTTTTTTTAAATAGCCCCCCTGCCACGTTGTGTCATGGGTGACCGCTGGAGCCTGCCGAAGGGAAAGGCAGGTCCGCATTCCCAGCAGCGGTGGCGGTGGAGAGTGGGTGGGCAAAGGCACCCAAGAGGTATGCTAAGCATTCCTTCTGCTCTGGTCATGCAAGTGGGCACAGGTGGATTTGTAACAAGACAGTCCAGTCCTTCCAAATGCACATTCTCCGGGAGCCTGAGCTCCCAGCGGGTCTCAAGAAGCGACATACTGCCAACATTGAAAAGAAAGTAAGGAAATTTCATCCCACTGGCTGAAACGTTTAGGTGGGTGTTTATTGTGGGATTGGGCACACGTGCAATATTTTCTGCAGCGCCCACATGTCATTGGCATCAATATGCCAGCTGCCCTGTTCCCCTTTAATCCAGATTTACCCAAAAACACTTGTTTCCAACAACTCGTTTGCAATATCAGAACAGTTTTGCAGTACAGTCTGAAGCCCCAACAGCAACTCCTCCTTATGCCGTGCCTTGTTTTCTCGTTGCTATTGTTGGCGGCTGTTGCCACTGTGGCATGCTCTGTTTTGCCTCAGTGACAGCACATCCGGGGCCAGCCCCTGCTCACAAAGCTGCGAGGATTAAATGTTTGGGCAAATGGGGCAGAGGACCATGTATACCACCTTGAGCTCCCTGAAGGAAAGGTTGGATGTTAATAAGAAGAACTACTACTGCTGCTAAAATTATAATCCTACATGGTTCTTCCGCTCTTCAATTTATCCTCACAACAACCTCGTGAGGTAGGTTGGGGCTGAGAGGCAGTGACTGAGCTATATGTCTTGTGGGGATTTGAACCCGAGTCTCTCCCAGATCTAAATCCAGCCCTCTAACCACTACACCACACTGCCTCTGGTTATAGCCTTGCATCTATGCACACCCTCTGCCTTCCCTATTATTTTTTTGGTGTACTCCTAACCCTCAGCCAGGATCACAATGAGTGTTCTCTGCAAACTTCAAGGAGGCTCTGTTTACCTCCTGGGCTCCCATCTCCCCTGCTAGGGTTCCATTAAGTCACAAAGTCTACACCTGTCTGAGCAAATACTGTTAAAACCCTAATTAGAGGGGCAGGGGGAATGAAATGAAAAGAAAAGAATGCCAATTACAGATTTTCCTGTTAACCAGTCCCAAGACCTTCTGACCTTCCTGGTGGCAAGTGACACAGAGGAAAGAGCTTCACTGCATTTCAAGGGTGGGACAGATAGTAATGGGATTAAGATCCTGCTGACAGGCTGCAGGGGGAAGAGACCAAAGTCGCAGCTATTTATGGTTGCAGGCAATCGAAGAGACATCAGGACCTCTAATTGGAGCTAATTGGGGCGGTGGGGGTGGGCGGGGGATGACCAGTGGTTATTCCATGGCCTGGATCTTGACCTTGAATGCTGCAAAGCTGCCCACACTTTCTGTGCTTCTGTTAGAATCTATTATTATTGTATTATTATTATTGGTTTATTTATACCCCATTCTTTCCCCAGACTGCAACTCAAGGCGGCTTACACAAATTCAAACAACAGAGACAAAATACAAAAAAACTAAACATATATAAAATATAGCTGTTATAAAGTCATTAAACTCTGACAGAATTTTAAAAAAACATAAAAAAACAAATAAGCTGAAAATACAGATAATAAAACCAGCCCTTTCCTGAAAAAACAGTCAATTCCCAAAGACCTGTTGGAAGAAAAGTGACTTTACCTGCAGGCAGAAGGGAAACAAGGAAGGAGCCAGTCTGGCTTCTCTAGGGCCGGAGTTCCAAAGTCTGGGAGCAGCAACTGAGAAGGCCCTCTCCTGCATCCCCACCAAGCAAGACAGAGAGATGGGCCTCCCATGAAGATCTTAGAGCCCAGGCAGTTTCATACAGGAGGAAACTGTCCTGAGCTGTATAACCAGCACTTTGTGGACCGGTTGTCTGTAGAAGCAAATCCATGCTATACATGTAAAGCACATGACTTCCCCCAAAGAATCCTGGGGACTGTAGTTTGTTACGGGTGCTGAAAGTGGTAGTCCTTTGAGGGGGAAACCACAGCTCCCAGGATTCCTTGGGCAAAGTCCTGTGCTTTAAACACATTCATTGGCTAAGCTTTAACTGTATAGTGCGGATCTTCTAATGATAATCTAAAGCAACCTTCTGTGTCCCTGTGCCCACCTGGCTCAGTATTGCCCCCTCTGGCAAGGAGTCTCTCCTAGCCCTACCTGGAGATGCCAGGGTGGGGTGTGTGGGATTGAACCCGGGACCTTCTGCATGCAAAGCAGGAGCCCTACCCCTGAGCTGCATCCCAACTCAGTATAAACGTCTTCCTATGCCTTGCATAGGGACGCAGGTGGCGCTGTGGGTTAAACCACAGAGCCTAGGACTTGCCGATCAGAAGGTCGGCGGTTCCAATCCCCGCGACGGGACGAGCTCCCATTGCTCGGTACCTGCTCCTGCCAACCTAGCAGTTTGAAAGCACGTCAAAGTGCAAGTAGATAAATAGGTACCGCTGCGGCGGGAAGGTAAATGGCATTTCTGTGCGCTGCTCTGGTTCACCAGAAGCGGCTTAGTCATGCTGGCCACATGACCCGGAAGCTGTATGCCGGCTCCCTCAGCCAATAACGCGAGATGAGCACCACAACCCCAGAGTTGGTCACGACTGGACCTAATGGTCAGGGGTCCCTTTACCTTTACCTTTGCCTTGCATGTCAAAGGTCTCAGGTTCAGTCTTCAGCATCTCTATGTAGGGCTGGAAGCTGTGAACAGGGTTAGCAACAGGGTTTTCTGTGAATGGATCCACACATAAAAAGACAAAATTTGCAGAAATGTTGTATATGCTTTATGTCACATGCAGATTTGTATCCTACTTTTGGAGGGGCAAGCCCCCAAAATAAATCTGTGTTGCTTCGAATGTGCTTTAGAGGTATAGCGTTCACAGCCTGTGTTGCTGTTATCAAATTCAGCAGAAGGAAGATGGGGGGCAAAACTATAGTTACGTAGTTTTTTAGGTGCCATTGGCTCAGGCACAACCTATTGTTGGGCTCCATGCTTTTTGCCCTACTGATTTCAATGCTCTCTGGCCACCTCTGCCTGAAAGAGACCGCTGCCAGAAACCTGGGAGACCTGCTGCCAGTATAGCACAGGGGTCACCAATATGGCACCCGTGGACATGCATATGCCAACAGAGCATAGCTGTCAACTTTCAGATTTGAAAATAAGGGATCAGCAGCCTCACCTGTCCCAGGGACAGTCTATGGGATATCTAACAATCCGGGATAGCAGCGGGAAACGGCGCTGGAATAAGGGAATTTCCCGCAAAAAAAAGGGAAGGTTGACAGCTGTGCAACAGAGGCATTCCATCTCTGCGCTGCCCCCATCATTTTAGTAGCAGCAGCAGCCGCAAATAAAAGTTTGCAGCTTGCACTTGGTGGTTTTTTTGGGGGGGGGTGTGTGAATCCGTGGCAGTTTCTCCGGTTCACAAACATGCCCTGTGCCCTCAAATGGAGGGTCTAACTCAGTATGAGGCAGTTCGCCTATGTCCCTGCCTGCCTTTAAAAGGCAGAAATTCAGCAGGTGCCCTTCCCTGCATCGCTGAAAACGTGCTTCCAGGTGACATTTCACCTGTCATGGAGCTATTAAGGCATGAGGTTCCTGTCAGGAAAAAAGCCAGGCAAATCCTGAATAACTTGCGTTGTGGCAGCTGCTGCTGCTGCTTTTACATGGGTCCTTTTTTATTATTCTACTTGGTCAGGGACAGGAAATAAGAGGAAGGTTTACACAACCACCAGAGGAAGACTTAGCAACCATCAGTAGGTGTTTGGTAGGCTGTGGCCCATGCTGGTGTATGTATGTGTTGTGTTTCTCTGGATCCGGCCTAGCAAAGCCTCATGACAACAAGGGCCACACGCTCCGTTGCCAAGCAACCACCACTTAAGGACAGCATCCCCACAAGCCCTTTGTGGCCTGGTGCCACTGTTGAAGATGAGACGAAGTATCTCACTGCTTGGAAGTTGTCCACCCTTCACCCTAAGGCCCCAGAGAGAGCTACAGCAATTTAAAACACGACGTTAAAAATAGTTTAAAAGAATTTTAAGAATTTTAAAAGAATGCCTTAACCTATCCAAGTGCTCATTTGGGGCCTGTTTGCTGTGGCCTCTACCATCTGCCACTCTTCGGGTAATAATCAAGGGGCGGGGGCTGGGTTTGTAGGGCCACAGACTTTGGCCCCTGGGCCCCAAAGCTGAGTCTCAGTTGCCCCACAAAGCCCCACTGAGCCTTGACATGGCAAGTCCTGCCTTAAGTGACAGGGATGCTGCTCAGGGAATGCAGACACCCCTGAAGTCTCTCTCGCCACTTGGAGATTGGGGTGCACAAAACAGTATTACCTCTCATTCCTCTCCCTCCGTCTTCTTTAAAAACAAAATAAAATTCATTCTCAACGTTTGTGAGCCTTTGTGGGTATTATGCACCCCACCCTCTGCCTGAAATCCAGCATTAAACCTTGCAAGCTGCCAGATGAAGGGAAATTGCAGGGGTGCGTGTGTGCCGTGACTCAGGTGGACCCCAGCTGGGGAAGAAAGAACAGCTCCTGCCTTCAGATGCAGACCTAAACTGTGCACAATTCACCGGAGCAGAGTTTATAAAACTTAAAACGTTGCTGAATGACACAATCTGGGGGTGGGGCTCTGGAACACTTGACACGTTTGGGAACATTTGTTCCGACACCGCAGGTGTTCGGCAAAGCTTGTTTCAGAACAGAATATTGTTATTTAAAAATTGGAAGAGAAAGGCAATCAAAAGGGTTGTTTTTCCGTCTCTCCCCTCCCTTCCCACAAAAGCTCCTATGATTCCATTTAAGCGTTGGGGGTTGCCAAGGTAAAACCTGGCACCAAAGGACAGAAGAGGTGATTTGAAGGCAGAGCAAATTGAACAGAGGGAATCGTCCGGTTGGGAAGGGTCCAAAAGCAGAGCCCTTGTGGCCCTCAGCAGCTGTCCCCTCCCCTCTGGTCAATTTGTGCATCCCTGAGCAAAAGCTTGAACCAAGTCTACATATGCCATGTTGCGACACTGCATTCTGCTAGACCTCATGGAGGAGTTGCTCGCACAATTCTCCTTCCACCAAGGGTTTGGTCTTCAGTCACATCCATTATTTTTAAGGGGACTTCTCAAGAGTAGGCATTACACGGGATACAATCCTAAATAAATAGTAACGGGTGGTATTCAGCAAAGTTTGAGTAATGTACTGAAATGATCCATTGATTTTAATGGGTCTACTCTGTAAAATTAAGCAGAATAGCACCCCAAGAAACAAAATAAATGGTGGATTAAAGCATTGCTTTTCTTTTGCATTACAGAACGCAGTTAAAAGCTGCATCGAGTGGATTAGCAGTGCCACCTGGTGACCAGGCCAGTTTATGACAGGCTGACTTCTCCCATGGGCCAGAACTCCACAGCTTCCCCTTCCTTTTACAAACAGAGGTTTTCCAACCTGCTTTCACGTGCAAAGCCACAGGTCAATTCTCCCAGCAGACAAGGATTGATGCTAACTTGTAAGGGGTTTTTTTAAGCTTCTATTTTTCTTTCTTTTGTAAAATCAAGCAAGATACTAGTCCTCATAGTGCCAGAGAGCCATCTGACAACAGGTAGCAGCTGGCAACACCCCCCAGAGAGAAGGAACAGACCTTTGGGCTTTTACTCTTATCACAAACCACCACTTTCCCTGCCACCCATGTGCAGCACCTCTGTCATCTCCACAGCACAGTTGGAAGAGAAGGGGAAATGAATCCACTTGGGCTGACATAGCAGGCTTCCCAAACTTCTGATTGCCGCAGCACCCTCTGCTACACCAGGCGATGTCTGAAGGCAAGGATGAGAGAAATCTGACTTGCTTGACGTTTTAATGCAGGCATCCCCAAAATTGGCCCTCCAGATGTTTCCGGACTACAACTCCCATCATCCCTAGCTAACAGGACCAGTGATCAGGGGGTGCCTGTTTTAATGCAAACCACTGGTTCTGAGTCCCATGAAAAACTCTTGGTCAGAGGATAAGGAGCAGAGAAAGCTTTCATACTATCAAAGTGGGTAATATGAGACTTGGGGGCAGGAGGAGGTATCTAAGTGGGTGCTAAGACACAAGGGGCTGGTGGGGGGGTGCTGGATCAACTTTACAGTTAGAACTACATAAATAGTTTTAACTGGATTTTGAATCAATGTGCAATTGATGGGTTACGGTCTTGCATCTTCCTTCATGGGTTGTGCAAACCACTACTGTGAATGTTTTCTAGGATGGGGGCACTAGGGATGAGTTTATGGAACCAAAGAAGCCATGGTTGGGGGGGGTGGGAACCACTGCTGCAGAACAGAACACTGGACTACATGGGCCTTTGGCGTGATGCAGCAGTCAGGTGCTTTCTCATGCTTTTATAGAGACTCCCTTAAAAGAAAAAGGAGCATCCAGCTGCAGTGGGGGCCCAGAGGAATGGGCACCAGGGAAAGCAAAGGGAGCGATTCCCACGCCCCCAAAGGAATTGGTTTGCAGGGGTGTTCCCTTGAGATCACTCGTTCAAGAAAAAGAACCCAGGCTACACAACAGATGCCAACCTTAATTTATTGGATCAAATGATCAACCCTGTTTATTTGATACACTAGTAAGAGGGAAAGGTAGAAGTGTAGTTGAGGACTGGGAGAAATGGTACATTTTTAATCCTGGGGTAGCCAATATGGTGCCCTTCTGATACTGCTGGAGGACCCCCCTCCCCAAACTCTGCTCAGACCCAACCAGTGTGGCCAGTGGTGAAGGATGGAGGCTGCAAGCTCTACAACATCTGGAGGGTATTGCACTGTATTAGCAGAGGAACAGGGTAACCTGCTCCAGGTTGGGAACACCTGTTTCAAAACTAGGAATGGGGTTATGAGCAAGGCAGACGGGTGGTCCTGAAGGTGGAGATTAAGAAGCAGTACTGAAAGGGGAAAGGAGACCTGGGCTAGAGATGGAAAAAGATGACAAAAAAAACAACGGATCAACACGGACCCCTGAGGATTCCCCAAAATGGCCTAAGCTCAGACCGAGTTGGCAATGCATTCTTTCAGACAGCAAAGAGGCATGTGTGTGTATGTCATGTTCCTGACTACTTCCCCCATAAAAATAATTCCCTCCACTCAGAAATCAAGGGGAAAGAACCTTGCCTAGTCCCACCCCCCAGACATGCTAACTTCTCTTTTATGTGGAGATGTTTAGTTCACCCCCACCCCCCCAACACAGGGGAGCACCCACTCCACGCCAGTCTGATGGGATGCCACCCAAACACAGGTTGGGCATCCCAATGAGAACGCAAAGCCCAAAGCTTTGTAGCTCTTAACAGATGGGTGGCAGGCAGAAATTCAACCTGTGCAGCTTCTCCCAGAAATGAGAGGCCACAGTGAAGAGGGAAGGGGAAGCAGCCCAGGTGGAATTTCTGTCTGTTGTGCAACTACTAAAGGCACAGAGCTCCTGTGGAGGGAAATGAGGTGGCAGCACAGGGTGTGAGGAGTAAGATGGCTATGTGCATACTCTGAGAAGATTCCTATGTTTCAAGAGCGGCAGAGAAGGAGATACCTAGCAGAGAAGTCTGCTGGGTAAGGCTTCCCCTATCCCCCAAAGTTCTTTGACAGGAGTTTTCTCAGGGTCTGAATTTGCCAGCTCTCGCTGTAGAACAATGACGGCGAGAAACCTGACTTTATATAAAGTATCAGATCATAACCAGATCTGGAGCACATGCCATGCCCTGTGAGCTGCCTGGCAGAAAACCAGCATCCCTACTCAGAACCTAACCCAGTCAAACAGGAGCCATCCACCATTTAAAAATAGTAATACCAAAGAAAACTCTCTGTGGCTGACTACATTTAGCTTCAGGTCACTCGATTTCAAAAGTTGTTTATGAGACGCGGGAATGGGGGAGAGGTTTGCAAAATCAGGAAAAGGAACTAACAGCGCCAAATATCAAGGCATAGCATAGAACAGCCCTTCCTAATTCTCATGCTGTGTGGATACTCCAACTTCCAACATGCTCAGTGTGGCGATGCTGGCTGCAGGCTGATGGGAGCTGGGGTCTAGGACATCTGGAGGAGGACCAGGTTGAGGAAACGCAGACATTAAAGCTCTGCTTGTTATTGGAGTGTTGAAGCCTAAAAAAATAGGAGCGACAGCTCGATAGGAATACCAGAAGCCCGTTTACTGGGCATGTGCTTACTCTTCAGTCCAAACGTGGCCCCAGCTCCACAGCTGTTCTCCCTTGGCCTCCCCGCAAAGAGGCAGAGAGGATGCAGAATGCCACAGGGCCTCGTTTCCCCAGACCTTCCTTCCTTGCCAAGGGGCACCGAGGCACCATGCCATGAGGCAGCCGGTCACTAGGTTTATGCACAAGGACAGACCTTCGCTTTTCACCTCCTGCTCAAGAGTGGAAGAGGCTGGGTGTGGCGGGGCATAGAATAGCTCCAATCCCTTCCCCAGGGCTCCAATGTCAGAGCACTGAAGGATGCATTCCCACAGCTCACTGGAGGCTTAACCGCTGCAGAGCAGCCCAGGATGAATTAAAAAGAACAGGTGAGTGGGTGGGATTTGCGGGGAGAGGTATTGTGGAGTGGGAAGGGCAGAGGAGGGGCAAGCCAGGGGCAGGATAGATCTTGAGGACCATCTGCATAGGAGGGTTGTAGTACGGTGGCCCAGAGGAGTGAGGAAAGTTGGTCTCGAATTTGCTGTCCCCCACTTAAAAATGAGTGCAAATTAGATGTCCCCCCAAAGTGCCAACAGGCCCAAGTCCCCACGTACCAAGGAGCCCATGCTACGCAAATGGCCATCGGCTGCCTAAGGCTGACAAAGTCGCAAACACCTTGTGCTGGTTCCTGGAAGTGGAACACGTAGAAAGAGGAAGCCCTGTGACATGTGGCCTGCTCTACAGACACCAGCTAGCCGCCCCGCCCCCCTGTTCCCGCCCTTCAAGGCTTCAGCTTCAGCCACGGGAAGACAATGGTAAGGATGGAGATAATGGAAGACGTCAAGCCGCAGAGCCCCACGAACCCTGGGTTGGTCTTGTACAGGCCCAGCTTGTCCATGGGGATAAAAATGTCGCAGGCGTTTTTTGCCAGGTCCAGAAGCAGAGGGGGGTTGTCCCTCAGCACGTGACACAGGAGGCGGACCTGCAGCTTCAGCCTCAAGATCAGCTGCTGGAGCCGGTGGTCTTCCCCCACTCTGGGGCTGTCTCCACCACCGCCTCGCTGGCACTTCCCATTCGCCTCATGCTCCATCAGCAACCGGATCTCATAGGCGTCCCTGCTCAGGTTCATGATCAGTGCAAAGAGGTAATACCTGGAAAAAAGGCAAAGGGGTGGGGAGGAAGAAAAGTCCTTAACTTCTATCTGTTAGAATATCGTTCCGTTCCACCTTAAAAGGAACAGGCATGACTGTTGTGTGTCAGGTGCCTGTTTACTTCCAGGACAGGCTTGCTGGGAACTTCCGTTTGTATATTGCTTTTGCTTTGTTGCTGTGTGCTTGGACACGAAGGGAAGCAGACATGCTTTTTCCTTTGTTCCTGAACTATGCTGAATAAATGCCTGTAAATAATGCTTACACATGTCTCTGTCTGCCACTTCTGTTGTGAGAAGTTACTCACGCTGCTGATTAGAGCGTGCCAAGTCTCTAAAGGTATCTGAGGCTTGTGTCGCTGATTGATGCTGTTCCGGGAACCAGAGTTCGCCCAGCTGCCGGCCGGTGGCTGGAGCCAGCTGGGGGCCTGCCAAATGCCCCCGTCTCCTCGGCAGTATCCCAACACTATCAACAGATATCAGCTGTGACAGCCGTCTTACACAGTGTCTTTATTTGCAGTCAGCAGACCGCTGCAACATTTTATGCCCATCAATAGTGTTAATAAAAGCACACATTCATACAATTAAAAAAACCTCACCTGAAAGACCGCTGGCTCCATTTCTCCTGGTCCATGTGCGGGGCGAGACCTGATTTCCCTGCCCACAGGATATTGTCACAGGCGAAATACATGGCTCTGTTTAGATGGCTGACAGTGATGCAGAAGCGAAGAACCATGTCTGACAGGTGGATGGCCCGTTTGGCCGCCTCCAGGGCATCTGAAGAATTCCCCAGCCGGAACACTGGAAAGGAATCCCAAGTTAAAGTGCTTGTCCAACATTGGCCTGCAGCTCTTTAAAGGAGAAGCTCCAAACTGCAATCCGATTTGGTGTCAACTGGCTGTCTGAATGTGTCCTTACAACATGCGTTTGCCTTAGGAGTGGCAGGAGATGGGGCCAGACAGACCAAGGGGATCTTCAAGAGGCCAGATTCTAGGACAGCTTTGCTAACTAGGATAACACAGCAGCTATGAGACAGGGGAGCTAGGAATCATTAGGTCCCTGGTTTGCATTTTACTGCTGATATGACCTCATTAGACTGGGTAGGCCATTCTCAGCACCAATAAACCCCTGCCATGTGGGGGGAGGATCCTTACAGCAACCTTGCACAGTAGGCCCAATATAGGTCTACATTATAGGATGGCTGTAAGGATCACAAGGTTGCATAATGCTGTACAAGTTACTATCCAACAAATAGGTTTCCCTATCCTACATGGCTGGAAGTAACCAACTGTGGCAAAAACCAAAATCACCATCTTCATTTAGTTACCTGGGGGGAAGGTTCCTACTTGCCAGAGTGGACCAGGCAACTGGCTACTTACAAGCCTGGACTAACAGAGCTCAGGCACAAACTTTCTGGGAAGCCTTGAGAAACCTGCTTTATCAGTCTACGTTCCCTATCTGTAAAATGGGAACAACCTTAAACAGTAAGCTGTGCTGAAAAGCAGTTCCTAAGGGAGCTGCTACATGGGGAGAAACTTGGGGCCTCTGAGGCTTACTGGAGGAAGTCTGGCTGAACTATGTGGGTGACTAGAGGCTGGGTGGGTGGCTCTTCAATATGATCTAGGAGGGCTGCTCTCCTGTATAGTGGTACCTCGGTTTTCAAGCGTCTCGGAAGTTGGATGTTTCGACTTTCGAACGCCAAAAACCCAGAAGAAACTGCTTTGGTTATTGAACACTTTTTGGAAGCCAAACATGCCATGCAGCTTCCATATTGAGTTTTCCAGACGTAAATGCTTCCAGAAATGCATGCTTCGGTTTTTTAACGTTTCGGAAATCAAACGGTCTTCCGGAATGGATGACGTTCGAAAACCAAGGTTCCACTGTACTTTGAAGCATTTTACAAATTCGAAAAAAGGGCGAAATGATGCAGAAACAATTTAGCATGAATAAATGAAGCCTGCCCTTTTTTAATACCCAGTGTCAGTGGTGGCCAAACTTGGCCCTCCAGCTGTTTTTGGAGGACAACTCCCATCATCCATAGCTAACAGGAACAGTGGCCAGGGATGATGGGAACTGTAGTCCCCAAACAGCTGGAGGGCCAAGTTTGGCCACCACTGCCCTAGGTCCACCAGATCCTGGAATGGAACTGGGTGTGCTGAGAGCAGCTGACTGATTGCTGGAGGGGACACAGTTGTGGGAAGCCTGAGGAGGCAATGAGACCTTAGTGCCTGCATGTAAGCCCTAGAGTGAGGAACTGGGGCTAAGTCAGAAAGTCCTTCTTCACACAGAACATAGCTAAACTATGGAACTCACTCCCACAGGTGGCTACCAACTCAGATGGCTTTAAAAGAAGATCCAACAAAATCACTGAGAAGGCTGCCAGCTGTGATGGCTATGCTGCTCCTCTGCAGTTGGCAGCAGCAAAGCTTCTGAATACCTGTTGCTAGAAGCCACAGGAGTGGAGAAGACTCCTGTGCTCAGGTCCTGCTTGCAGGTTTCCCACAGGCAGCTGGTTGGCTGCTGTGAGAACAGGATGCTGGACTAGATGGGCCAATGACCTGATCCAGTAGGATCTTCTTAGGCTCTTAAGTCGGCAGGTTCAGGAGTACCCTCTTTTCTGTAAGGTTTTGGGGTGGTCTGTGGGTTTGCTTGGGTCCTGGGTGAGAGGCAGGAGGCTTGAATGGTGCTGAGTGTGGGGAGGTGTGTTAAAGGAGGGGCTAGCATCAGTACTCAGTTACAGTACTAATATCCAAATACAGTGGTACCTCAGGTTACATGCGCTTCAGGTTACAGACTCTGCTAACCCAGAAATAGTACCTTGGGTTAAGAACTTTGCTTCAGGATGAGAACAGAAATCGTGCTCCGGCGGTGCGGCAGCAGCGGGAGGCCCCATTAGCTAAAATGGTGCTTCAGGTTAAGAACAGTTTCAAGTTAAGAACAGACCTGCAGAACGAATTAAGTTCTTAATCCGAGGTACCACTGTATATATTTGCATTGCATTTGCATCGATGCTTTTATTGCATGTTTGTAAAATGTGTTTTTTTTCAAAAAATCTGTCCTGCACTGCATAGATGTATACTAAGTGCTACAGCAATTTCCTCAAATAAATAAAAATGAATCCCTCCCCAACCCTCTCAGGTCCCAGTCAACCCCTCTTGCACTCACACTTGCGCCCCAAGCTCATGTGAGCCTCCAGCTGCTTGATCCTAGCAATGAAATCGGGGCTGGCCCCATACTTCTGCAGTGAGTAGCCGAGCAGAGTGCAGGCATACTGGGCAGCCCTAGGAGGAAAGAAACAAACAGTGGAAAGGTGTTAGGCTGGTAGAGAAGATACTTGAGGCCCCAATGAAATAGCCCTACTGCAATAGCTGGCAA
Source organism: Podarcis raffonei (assembly GCF_027172205.1). NCBI lineage: Eukaryota > Metazoa > Chordata > Lepidosauria > Squamata > Lacertidae > Podarcis > Podarcis raffonei. Next base: position 16,350,413 of record NC_070617.1, read on the forward strand.
ACGAGGCAAAAAGTATTTATTATTGCTTGTTAGCCACCCTGAGCCCGGTCTTGGCTGGGGAGGGTGGGGTATAAATAAATATTATTATTATTATTAAAGCAAAAAGGAGGGGAGGTATATACTTGTGCTGCGTAAGTGGGTCCATGAGAGCTTCCTGGAATAATTAAATATATAGATATATACAGGAGGGTTTTCAAATTAGGATATGTCACATAAATATCAACATTCTCCAACTTGATGCCTTCCAGATGTTCTGAACTGCAGCTGCTTCCATTAGCCTCAGCCAGCGCAGTCTATGGTCAGGGATGAAGGAAGTTGTAACCCAAAATATCTGGAGGGCAGTGGATGGCAATGCAAGGCTTGCTTAAGACCACCAATCACACACTGCCAGGCCAAACAGAGAGTGCAACCAACATATTCTCAAGCTCCGGCAAGCCTCCAGAAGGGAAGGGAGAAAGGCAACCACACAGAGTGCTTGTTACGTCCTTGAAGTTTGAACTTTGGAGGAGCTCTTGGCCATCCTAAGGGTATGCAATAAGATGTGAGAGGAGTGAAGGAGTCATTGCATCACCATAAATTCCTGCTGCTACTGTATCATGAACAGAAGCAAAAACACTCTGTGGACAGACCCTTTCTCTACAAGTAGAATCATTTTGCAAAGAGCATCTTAACAAATTAACTGTACAATCCTGAACTTTAAGAAAAGCCTCCTTTGCTCAGGAGTATTCCCAGCTGGGAAAAAGCAAATGCACCCTGCGAAACATTAAGGTGCATGACTTACAAATGGATTGTGGAGGGGAGAAAGTTTGGGAACCACTAACCAAACAATTGCTACTGGCCAGTGGAAGAAAATTGAACAATCTGAGATTTTTAGTGCAGCTGTGATGGGGAGAGGGGATTGTGTCGGCCCAAAGCAAAAAGTAGCAGGAAAGAGAAGTACGTTCGTGGTTTTTTAATTTAAAGTTTATTTCCATCAAAAGAGGGTGTGCTTCCCCTGAGTTTGTAAACTTTTTAAACAAATAAAAAATAGCTCTGCTAATGCCAATGAGATAAAGTTCATCATCTTTAGTCCGATAATGCAGACGACAGGGTGTGGCCGAGAGTGTGTGGATTAAACCACCCCTGCAATGGAACCCATTTTGATGGGGGTGGTTAAGAGTAGCATATTACACAATGCTGCATCCAGCATAGTTATCCTGGTTTTGGGCAGGGAGGGGTATGGAAATGCAGGGGGAAGCAACTGTAAAGCAGATTGCACTGCTGGTACAATTAATTATGGGTTGGGGGAGATGAAAGAACTGAGGGTGTCAGTGGTGAGTGGGAAGGAATTATTTGGCCACCACTGAGAAACAAGGGAGGAGCAAACCTGCAGTACAAGTCTTTCAGAGACAGACGTGCCAGGTCACATCACTGCTCAGTCAACAGATCTACCAAAAAGGCTACACGTGTTCTACAATACCAATACCAATTATCTTTGTCTGGAGCATTTACTTTGCCCCCGCTCCTGGAAAAATCCCCCCTTATTTCTCTCTTTAAAAAAAACACACAATAAAAATCGATTTAAAAGGCATATAGTCAGAAAGTAGCCAGATGACAAATCAGGACCTACTGTCACACAATTTGGGAAGGATTTCTGACCTACAGCTGTTATAACAAGGAAAACAACAGAATGAACCACGTGCCCCAAACAATGCTAGTGAAATGAGGAAATTGCACAGGAAGGTGTGTGCGTGTGCAAAGGTAAACTGAAGCATATTAGTGTGTGGAAGGACTACTTGGAAGCAACAGCCTGGATTCTTCTAGCCCAGAGATGGAAAGGCGGCACAATTCCGGCCAAAGAAGAGCAGCAACTAAAATTGATGAACTATGCTGAAATGGCAAAACTTACAGGAAGAATTAGAAACTAGGAAGAGGCAGATTTTAATAAAGAATGGGGAAAGTTTATAACTTATTTGAAAAATTATTGTAAACAATTACATTCATTGGTAAGCTTGACAGAAAACATGTAGTAAAAATTTGAACTATGGATTGGCAAAGGATTTGTAAAATAGTGTTATGGAATAGATGCAGAGAGAAAATCATTATATGAGGATGCACAAAGGGGGAGGGGAGGGAAGTCAAAGGGGATTTTATGTTTTTATGGTGTTTATTTTTCTTTTGCTTATTGTATGTAAAATTGAAAATGCAATTGTATTTTCCTTTCATTTTTTAAAAAGGAAGTCTAATAATAATCAATAAGGAGGCAGCATGCTGTAGTGGTTCGAGTATTGGATTAGGACCTGGGGGAGACCAGGGTTCAAATCCTCACTCTGGGTGATCTTGGGCCAGTCACTGCCTCTCAGCCAAACCTACTTTCCAGGCTTGCTGTGGGGATTAACTGAAGATTAACTGAGGAGGAGGAGAATCATGTTGCACCAATTTAAACTCCTTTGAGAAAAAAAAGGTAGGATATAAATGTGACAAAGACATAAAAACAAAAAGTCTTTTCTCTCTCTCTTTTACACCTGGTACCACAGGTTGGTGGCTCTACCAAGAAGTCTCAAACTCACCCCCCAAAAAATATGGCTTTTGACATTTGAGAGGTTATATAGTTTAAAGGCACACCTTATTGTTTTAAGATTGTGAGTTGTCTTAAATTGTTTTTAATATTGAGTTTTATTGGCTACTGCATTCACATCCTTTTTCTCCAAGGAGTTCTCAAGGGGGTACATAAAGTTCTCCTCCCGCTCCATGTTACCCTCACAGCAACCTTGTGAGGCAGTTAGGCTGAGAGAGAAAGAAAAAGAGAGAGAGAGACAGAGAGAGAGACTGGGCAAAAGTCGTGGCCGAGGGGTGTGTGTGTGTGTTGAACTCTGATCTTTCCTGGGTCCTCGTCCGACACTTCTAATCACTACCCGACACCCTGGCCCACCTTGGGATGAAAGGAGGCTGGTTAAAGTACAAATAATGATAAATGATAAACCAAAAGAAACAACAAAATAACAATGACTAAAGAAATGTAAAATATTTAAGAATACAGTAACAATAACCTAGTGACAACACAGTATTAATAATGTGGATCATAATAACGAACCACGATCATTACAAGAATCCCCCGCTCCCCTTCCCCAAAACGAAAGGCGCCCCAAGAGAAAGCACCGGGAGCGGGTTGGCTCTTGATACCCTTCGCGGTCCCCTGCCTCTCCCTCCACGCCCTCCGCCGCACCTGAAGACCCGCTCCTTGGCTTGGCTCTGGGCGCTGAATCGCACCCAGGAATCCATCGCAGCAGCCTCTCCTCGGCGAAGGCAGCACCGGCGGGCCCCCTCCTTCCCTCGCCTCCTCCAGGCTCGCAGGCAGCCCTCGGCAGCTCTTTCCTCGGCCTCGCAGGGCCGCGCCTCCCTCAGGGCCGCCCCCGCCCGTCCCCTCGGCCGCGGGCAAATGAAATCGCGGTCACTTCCGGGGGCAGTACGGCAGCGCCCGAGGGACAAATTTAAGCACGGATAATGGGCAAAGGCTTTGTTGTTGTTGCGGGGGTTTTGTTTTTTTCTTTTAACTGGCTCCTCCGCCCGCCCCTCTCTTAAAGGCGATTGGGGGAAATCCCGACGCTTTCCCTGGTTCGCACGGTTCTCATTGGCTGATCCTAAGAGGCTGGGTCGGCCTTCTCTTTATCTACCCAAGCTTGGCAGCCATTCGCCGGCCTCCCGGCTCCTCCCCCCCTGAGGTGTTCACGACGGCGATTGGAGGAAGGTCCTCCGAATACCCCCGCCTCCTAGCTTGGGCACCTTGCATTTCCATTGGCTGAGTCCTCAGCTCAGGCACCTCCCCCGCTCCGGCCGAGCTGTCATTCGTCAGCCCCTCCTGCTCCATCCTCCGCCTCCGCTCCTGAGGTGTCCGCGACCGCGACGAGGCCGAAGCCCCGCCTCCTGGCTCGTGGAGGGCGCTCCCATTGGCTGAGCCCTTAGCTCGGGCGCCTCCCCCGCTCCGGTGACGGACACTTTGGCATGAGGAGACGGGGGCCGAACATTTCTTTCGCCCCTCAGTCGCTCGACGGGCCGCCGACGCCTCCGCGCTCGCCATGATGATGGAGTCGCTGCGCGTGCAGCGGCTGCAGCCGGGCGTTGGGGGCACGCTGCGCTCGCTGCGGCCTGGCGTGACGGCGGGAGCGTCCCTGGCGGTTGCCTCTGCTCCCCCGCCGCCGTTGCCGCCGCCCCCGCCGCCGCTCGGGCTGTCGCTCACCCTGGGGCCTCCCCCGCCGCCGCCGCCTCCGCTGCCGCCTCTCCCGCCGTCGCTCTTGCCGGGCGTGACAGCCGGATCCAGCCCCCCGGGAGCCGCGGCGACGGGTCCGCCCGCCGTGCTGAGGGAGGCCGTCGAGGCCGTCGTCAGGAGCTTCGCCAAGCACACGCAAGGCTACGGCCGCGGTGAGGATGAAGGGCTGCCTCGGCCACCGTTATCTGCTTTTCTCCTCTGGGCGTGTGCAGAGTGCCTGCCTCACCCATCCAGGCTCGCATATGGGGAGCTGTTACCGTGTCATAAGCTTAGGGCAGAGTCTACCTGGCAGAGTTGTTTTGTTCTTGTAAGGATAAAGGCGGCGGGGAGGAGCCTTACAGAAGGCCCAGAGTTTCTAGGAGGAAAAGTGGGGTGAAAAATGTAAGGAACGAGGTCCAATGTATCCCTGAGGGAAAATGGTCCCGCCTTCCCATTAGCCAGCTGTTTAAAAAAGACTGTAGTAAGCATGTAGTAAGCATCCTGTCTCTTCTGATGGACAGCTTTTTAGAAGCGAGGGCTGAAGCATGTGCAGAATTCAGTTGCCTTCTCTTAACCGCAGCCTGCCTTGCAGTGCTGTTGTGACATCAGGCAGAAAACTTCATTGCACTCATTTTGGTGCCTGCTATCTGACAACTATCTGACTTTTAGAAGACATCTGAACGCAGCCCTTTAGGGAAGTTTTTGACGTATGAGGTTTTATTGTGTTTTTAATATTCTGTTGGGAGCTGCCCAGAGTGGTTGGAGAAACCCCATCAGGCGGGGTATAAATAATAAATTATTATTATCATGAAAAATGATTTTGTTTATAGTCATTCTTTATTATTATTATAGATTACATTTATATACTGCCCTTCATCCGTAGATCTCGGGGTGGTTCACAGCATAAAAAGTTTAGATAAGCCTATTTAGATGTGTAGGAATGTTGATGTGTGTTTTAATCTCTTTTTGGCTTATTGTTTGTTTGTTATTTTTTAGCATTTTAAATACCTGATAATTTGGTGTCTTTTTCTGTAAACTGCTTTGCAGGTTATTGCTTTCTTTTTAAACCAATCAAGCAGTGTACAAATTTTATGAAACAAAAAATAAGTAAAGCAGAACAAGGGAGAAGACTTGCAGAATACCTACAGCTTCTTAGAGGAAAAGTGAGGTAGAAATGTAAGAAATGAAGTCAAAATGCCTCTGAGCAAAAAATTGACTTGACTTTTTACTAGTCAGCTGTTTACATTTAAAAGGTGAGCTGAGTGTCTTTCTTTGGTGACAAGCAACTGACTACTGGAGGAAAATTGTCCTGTGGATTTCAGTAAGGGAGTGTTGTGGTCTGGTGAACTGGGGAGCCCCAGTGGTGTGGATTCTTGAGTCGGGGGATCTTGGAGAGGGAAGACAGCAATTGGGGGGTGTTGGTACAGGTGTTGTGCACCTGCAGTTCTGGGTAGAGAGGCCCTCTTCTTCCCATCTCCAGCCCTTGATTGCTTGCTAAGATTGCTTGCTTCCCCGCTGAGAATTTTATTTGTTCATTGATTTAAGTACGGAAGTTAGCATTTTTAGCTTCTAACTATTCGAAGTAAAAATAAGCTATTTAAATCCTACACATCTGAAGCAACCATTGTTTCTTCTGTAGCCTGATGTGTTATGTGGCTTATGTTGAGTCCAACCATAGGGTAGATGTCTAGAATGTTTGTTTTCAGCTAATGTTAAATGAAGGGGTCTTCTCCCGCCCTGAGAAAGCTTCCCATCAATAATGTTCCCTCCCATCCTTTTTTTCAGTTTGGCTGTATTTTTTAGCAATGTTTTGTCCCTGTTTTTGGATGAAATGGGGCCCAGGTTCTTCTTGTCTGTTTTGGGAAATGTTTTCTAGCCTGCTACAATTTTTTTGTTCTGGGATAGTACAGAGGGCCCTAATTGTGAACATAATTCAGGGTAGCCTCAAAATGGGCCAACTTCAAGACCTGTTTGGTTGGCTTATGAAATGCAGGAAAGAAGCAGTTAAAATGAGTTTTTGCAAACATCTATGTGGAAAAATGTTGTCCTCTGCTCCAAAGGGGGCGACTTTGTGGCCGCTTGGGGTGTCAGATGTTGGCCTACAGCAGCAGCAGGCCCAGTAGACGCCGCCTTGCAGGTTCTAAGCAGCAAATGCTTGGCAGGCAATCTGTGACTTAAGCACAACACTGCTTTCCTGGCTCTGAAAGGCTTTGAGGCCATGTGGAATCATTTACTCTTTCCTATTTAATATGCAAGTCAGATGTGCTGTCATACACAAGGTAGGGACTAGAGTATGTGATCCAAGGCCATAAACAGTGGATATAAATAACAGCCAGTGGTCTCTGACTGTAAACGTCCTCACTCTCAGGTAGGAAATGTAAAAATGAACTGCTGCTTTTCATACTTGTTGAGGTCTTTGAAATATAATTTCTTTCAGTGAAATGCAATGAAAGGGGGTTTTGAACAATCACTCGGGGCAGCCCCAGTCAGCGCAGTTGTAGTTGGAAAGTTCTGGAGGGCAAGGGTAATAGAGGGGTAGGTTTTTATGGATGTGCTGAGGTTTCCCGTTTAAGATTGGCATTGCTTTTGCTGCTGAACTGCAGTCCCCCACCTGTAAGATGTGGCATTTCTGTATTCTCAACAGGGTAAGGTAACCCGAGCCCAAACCATTCAGGGCTTTAAAGGTTGTTAGGAGTTCAATGAACTGGACCTAGAAATACATTGCTATACAGAGCAAATGGTACAGCATTGGTGTTACAACTTCAAACTGCCTGGTTCCAACCAATGATTGCATTATGTACTGGTTGAATTTTCTGTTTTCTCTTCAAATGCATTTCTATGTAGAGCACTTGGTGTCCCTAGTACAGTACATGGATAACTCAGTCTGCTCTTTCCAGAAAGCAAGAGCATTTGAAATACTGGAGAAAGTAAATTAGGGATGTGTGTGAAAGAGGTCTCTATTTGTCCTCTCCTCTCCCTCTTCAGAGAGAATGTGAGAACGGATAGCAATCTGATTGGGCTTTATAAATGATATTAAGCCTAAAAGTATCAACCTGGAAACACTTAGCTTAGCTGAAACTAGAGGATCACTTTATGAGAATAGTTTGGGAAGAAAATAGAGGGAATTGGGCAAATTCATAGTCACACTAGCTGTTTGTATTTATGGAGTGGGCTCTCATTTCAATTAACATAAACCTGGGTTTCGTTTTACTATCCAAATCTGTGTAGGCTTTGTGTTTTGTTTTGTTTTGAATTTTTTTCCTTTTTTGCTTCTCTGTAAATTCCAGTCTTATAAAAACAGCTAGTATTAATATGGTACATGGGTGCTGATTGAGAATAGCATTCTGTTAGACCCAAATATTTGTGAACCCTGGCATTGAAATGTCTGATACTACTTCTGAACCAGCAGTTAAGGAGATTCATGTAGCATACTTCCTTTACTTAGCATATTGCCTCTACCTTTCCTTCAGCTCACAAGCAATTGTTCTCTCTTCAAATTTCCCTATATTCTGAAGGACTACATAATATACACAGTCTTCAGATTACCTGTGTATATATAAGCATAGTCTTGTATAAATTAGCTTGTAGAAGTTGGGAAGACATCCTAGAGTCACAGCTCATACTGTTTGTATGTGCTCCAAGCCTGAGGCAGAACTGAAGTAACAACTTTCTCCCAAGAACCAAAGACAACTGTGTAAAACCAACTGTAAAAACTAGTGTGGACAGTGGCTCCTGTTGTAATCTTTAAGCACACTTCCATTCTAACATAAGCCAGCTTCATTTCCACAGTGCTTTGGACAGCATTGCTTTTCCATAGTCTTGTTGGAGCCAGTAAGCAGCCTCTGGAAAGCTGTTCTTCGTTAAGCTTTTTATCTCCTATGCGGTGTTTGCATACTTTGAGGAAAGGCTCAGCCAATTCTTCATGGAAACCTGGACATCTTAGACATCATTGCTTGCTTTTTCAAATGTTTCTAGCCAAAATAATTATTTTATTTTTCCTTGGGCTTTTCCGTCTTCCTTTTAAAATCAGAACCTCTAGGCTGCATTTATTTAAAATACGAGTTAGTAGAGTGGTCTAGGAGAAGCATTACAGCTTACACACAGTTTTTGTCTTCTTTCAAGATGTCACATTAATGGGGTTCTTAAGAATGCTGGTGACCAAGAAAGCATTGGCCCTTAGATATTGCAGAATGAATTCCATCTTCATAGTGGATTAATATATTTTGACAGATTGAAAAGTATCTCTTCGGTAATTAATCTGTGTATTGCCACAAACACTCTCGCTCTCTCAGATCATATTCACTTTTAAATAATAAATTTAAAACAGTAGCACCGCTGTTTCTACATATTATATTAAAATGCAAAACAGGACTTTGTTTCTAAGCTCATGCATTTTTGCAATCTTAAATATGAAACTATTTTGTTGTATTTTTTCTAACCAAAATATTCATACTATTTGTGCTTAGGCTGCTAATGCTGGTTTCCATCTTCTAGGGAAGTACTAATTTTAGTCAAGGAGTGCGGCTGCTTAGCATAATTATCCACTGTCTGGCCTCATGCTTCTTTCACAAACATAACACTTTGCAGTACAAAGGGGACAGTGTGTAATGGGATCTTGTCTGGGCTGAGAATAGAACACCCATGCTCTGGCTACAAAATACCATTTTCGCTGCTTTCAAACATTGCAAACAGACACAAACCGGTTGGTTGCTTTCTTGACACATGATGAATTGATATTGTGTCATGAAGATTCTAGATAAATAATGTAGGGGTTTAGTGGGATAAGAGGGCAAGCTAATGGCCATTTCTGAGAGAACAAACACATGCAGACAATTCTTAGAAGCATAGTGAGCAGTATTACTAAAGACTATTCACTCTGTTTGGCCATAGCTATTTCCACACTGAGCTAGAATGCTATTGTTTCATTTGGTGTGTATTCAGCCAAGTCCTACTGGGTAGACCCATTGCAATTAATGAACCTAAGTTAGTCATATCTTTGGTATACTCTGAGTAGGACTAGCACTGAATACCACCCATATACTCTAGAGGTATGCTTTTTAACTTAATCTCACACTGCATGCATGGGAGTGGGGGCATTACAGTGCAATATACATCCTTCTGTCCATGGGTGACTTATGCCATCTGTGGGCACCAGATTATCCTACTGTTGATTTCAAGCATCATAACATAAATCTAGAGTGTTTCTTTACCACAGAGCTATTTAGTTCAGCTGATGGGCTGCTTTTAACAGTTAAATTGACCCAGCTCTGAAATTTTCTCTCCCAGTTTTTGATGCATGAGTAAAGCTGCCCTTTGAAAATAACAGTTGGGCTTTGGTAAGTGACCTGGGTGTGTGTGCATATTTTATGTGTCACCCAGGGTAGAATCTGCTTTAGGGGAATTATTTCGATTGAATTTTTTTGAGCAAGCAAATAAAAGGCATAGTAACGTAAAACTGCTAATATATTTGATTGTGCATTATGGGTTCGGTTGCTCTGTGATAGCTTGACAAACTACTACAGAAGAAGACTTTAGGTCTCCTTCGGAATGAAAGTGCATGTTTGACATTAGTAAAAATAAATTTTGCTTGCCCACATTTGAATTCCAGGCATTCAATGGTTTCCCATACCGCATACTGCACAGATTGTCTATGGTTTCCTGTGAGTTCATTTCATTAGTAACTGCTGTGTTTGTTTGTGTGTGTGTGTGTGTGTGTGTGAGTGAGTGAGTGTGCATGCACATGTGTATAAAGGAAACCCCAAATTTGAAAAATCTCCATTAATAGTCATTCCTCATAATCTTGCTGAAACTATTTTAGCAACATACGCATCTATTATTTCTCTTCTTCCTAGAGCTAATCAAGCTAATTCACATTAATATGAAAATTCTTTTTATTTGCAGTAGATTTGCATGGAGAAGAGAGATGATGGTGGTTCTGAAAAATCTAGATTTGATGCACCCCACTTAATCAATTTCTGTTGCTCCTTGCACTTCCACAAATCATGGTGTCCATCTGGATTGCCTAGCTAGGGTGGGCTGGAAGACACTGTTTTGCAATTGTTCCAGTCCATCCTGGAGGGTAGAGCTTCAAAGATGCTGTTGGAATTTGACTACTCAACTTCATCAGCGTTGGCTAGTGAGGTCTGCAGTGTTCTACCTCCATCCTCTGTTTTGCTTAGCATCTAAATGCAGCTACTGTACTTGGAGAAGTTGTCTGGAGATGTGGGATTGAGTGCTATCAATATGCTGATGACAAGCACCAGTTACTGTACATTAAATTCTGGGGAAGCAATAGAAGTCCTGAATGAGCTTGATGAAAGACTGGATGTGGGTGAACAAGCTGATATTGAATTGAAATAAGGCAAAAGTATCTCTAATTATCTGAAAAGCTAATTTGGGGTTAGGCATCTAGCTTCTGTTAGAGCTGATAGCCCTCTGCTTGAAAAACCAGGTTTATGCATGCTTGTGCTCTTGATCCTAGTATTGCTCCTTGGTACCCAGATGGTAGCTGTGGACTTAAATGGTTTTGTATAGTTGAGTCCTGTGTACCAGCTGCATCTTTTGCTGAGCAAGGCAGATTTACCTATTATAAAACATGTCCTAGTAATGTGAATCAACCTTGAATTTATCAAGAAAGATAGGTCATAGCATTTTATAAAAAAAAACTAAAATAAGTTGAATCATTGTAATGTGCTCTTCTTGGAGCTGCGCTTTGAAAAGATCACATACGGTAAATTTTAACGGGTGCACATTGTGGCAGAGTTGTGACCAAAACATTTTTTTTAAAGAAAGAGATATAGAACATGGTTGTTGTACCAGATTCTTTGCCTTACAGTTTATTTCCAAGTGAAGTTCAAAGTGCTGCTCATTTCCTTTAAAGCCCGAAATGATTTAGGACTAGGGCACTTGAAGGTTGGATTCTGCCTACCTACATAGTTCTTCATTGGAGACCCAGTTCAGTGTTCTGCCACCAAGTGAAACTTTTCTGTTTGCAAGACCTTTATTTTTGTGGCTTTGTAACTCTCTACCCAAAGAGGTGGGTGGTCCTAATAAAGGCATTCTCCTTCTGTGGATTTCTGATATTTTTTTCTATGGTCCAGTATGGCTTAAGAGAGCCAGTGTGGTGTAGTGGTTAAGAGCGGTAGGCTCGTAATCTGGTGAACCGAGTTCGAGTCTCTGCTCCTCCGTATGCAGCTGCTGGGTAACCTTGGGCTAGTCATACTTCTTTGAAGTCTCTCAGCCCCACTCACCTCACAGAGTGTTTGTTGTGGGGGAGGAAGGGAAAGGAGAATGTTAGCCGCTTTGAGATTCCTTCGGGTAGTGATAAAGCGGGATATCAAATCTAAACTCTTCTTCTTCTTCTAATTCTTTTTTTTTTTTACATCTTAAAAATACTTGTATGATGTGCTATCCCCAAATCCTTAAATTTGCTGAGAAATACCACATATGAATCTTGAATCAGCTGTTTGCTTTCTCTTGTATGTCTGTTTCAAAATCTAGCGCAGAAAAATATTATGAATTGTGCTAGGTGAGTCTGGGCAGGTCAGTCAGACTATTAATGGATGCTCTTAACCTGCCCACTCTCAAACTATTTTCAGTTGCATCAGAATAGCACATAAGACATTATGCAGTAGTATCTTTGTTTTTAAATGTCAAGAGGGTGCCTATTTTTAGGGGGAAATGAGTTGCAATTTCATGCTCTAAACTTTTTTCTGCCTCAAAACAAGTCCTTTGAGGCATTTTTAAAGTCAACCTGAGTATGGTATTGTATCCCTTAGAATAACTTTTACACAGTAACTATCACCACAGGCTTTCCTTTCCCCCCCTCTAGCTTTGGACATGTCCCAAGGATGAGGAACGTCTAAGGCAACGTTCTTTAGCTTTGGCTGCTGACCCTTGGTCATGGTTGAACCTGTCTTTGTATCTCTCTTGGGGGTGGGGGGGGGTGATAAGCAGCAAATGATGATTGTAGATTATATTCCTCTTGCTGCCTTCTGTGTAAATACTCTATTATGATATATGCCTCTTTCTCTATTTTCAGTCAACGTTGTGGAAGCTCTCCAGGAATTCTGGCAGATGAAGCAATCACGTGGTGCTGATCTGAAAAATGGTGCTCTGGTGGTTTATGAGATGGTCCCATCTAACAGTCCTCCTTATGTCTGTTATGTCACATTGCCTGGGGGGAGCTGTTTTGGCAGTTTTCAGGTTAGAATGTGTTAACTAGATGTTTTGATTACTTTTTGTTGTGGTGGTCTGGAACTCTGATCTGGTGGGGTCGATTAAAAGTTCCTTAGGCTGTGTACAGATGGTTTTAGTGGAGCAAAGCCAGAAAATTTCCCCTCATACAACAACCATGGCACTAGCCCTGATCTAGTACAGGCAGCTAGAGGATTGTACAAATATATCCTGTGGATATGAGAGCTGCTCCGTGGTCTGTATGTGTGTGTGATTCATCACGGGCACAATCCGGTAGGCACAACAGTTAACATGAAATGGGCACGCATCTCTTGCAGTGGTGCTAATTATGTTTGGGAGGGCTTGATTGTCCCCAGCAAAATGGTTCTGGATTTAATTGTGACTTACTGGGCAAAAATGGTGTCTCCTCTTAAGCTCACCTCACCTAGGAGGTTTTGCTTGATAGATGCCATCCATTCCTTTCATCAAAATGCATGGCCAGTCTGTACGGGAGTGTTATTTCATACAGTGGATAGCTCAAAACCAATTTTCCCAAGTGCAGGGGTGTGTATGTAGAGGCATGCTTAAGTTTTTTGCCTCTAATTTCTAAACCAGTGTTACCTGTTCATACCAGCAGGCAGTCCTTGACGGGAGCATCGTTGTGGTGTGTGCATGTTTGATTTCTGTTCTGCAAATGTGACTTCAGCATGCAAAAATTGGAAATAGTATTGTTTCACACACCACAATGATGAAAAATACTGCCAGTGCTCCTTCAGCAACAACTGGTGGAAATAGGCATGCTGCATCCTTTTCTTTGGGCTATTGGAAACAAAATGGCTAGCTTGTTCTCGAGTGAGGTGCAAATGGAGGTAGGGGGTGTGGCAATAGATAGCACCCAGCAAAACATCTCCATACACATAAAAACCCACAAGGTTGGGTAACTTGTAATTTTATATTCCATTTTTACACTTAGCAGGCAGTTTGGGGAAATCCAAGTTTGGGAAAAGTGTGGGCTGCCAGTTAGAAGAGCTGGATGTTATGTGGATGGATACTACAAAGACAAACTGAGACACAAGCAGCCTCAAGCCTGCATTAAACTTTTGTGTGGATTATCCCTTAAAGTCCATCCAATTGCTGTAGTAAATCATAAGTCTCTTGATTGTCCAAAACAAGTGTGTGAAGCATTATGGTGTAAGTGTCATTGTGCCATAAACTTCAATATATCTTCCTTCCTACCTCAATTTTGGTAGGTTACAGACTTAACACTTGGAAGTCCAGGGTGGCCCTTACTTTTGGCTGAACCCAGGCTCTGTGTAGTGGGCTTAAAACAGGTATCCTAAACAAGCAATCCTGGTTTCTGAACTGCCTACCCACTTAGAGAACAGCAATGGGTGTTTAGAATAGGGTGTTCACAGCTTGGTTTTAGCTAATTAATTTTGTTGACAGACCCAGCTGTGGTATTTCCTTCTCCAAATAATATGTGCTCACTTCAGCTGCCTGTGTAATTCTTGCATTGTAGATGACTGGAGTTTCTGGGTTTAAAGAGCCCGTTCCTAATGACTTCAGGATGTTGGAGAGCACCATGTCAGCATGCATAGCTGCAACCTAGTAATTTGGGGTAGAAATACATACTTCATAGTATGTGGGATCTAACTGATCTTGGCTTTCGTGATTCCTGTTCTTAAGCATGCCCTGTTCTTCTGTCTCCGCCCGCCCCCTAGTTTTGTCCTACCAAAGCTGAAGCCAGGAGGAGTGCAGCAAAAATTGCACTGATGAATTCAGTGTTCAATGAGCATCCGTCCCGGAGAATCACAGACGAGTTTATTGAGAAGAGTGTCTCGGAGGCTCTGGCATCTTTCAATGTGAGTGCTTTTCAAAGCCCTGCGGCTATAATTGGTGGGGACAGAATTGCTGGGAAGCATCACGACTCCATGGGAAGGGAAATTCTTTGCATCTGGAAACCCTTATTGGCAAGGTTTCTAACAACTCTGGGAATGTCATCAAAATAAACTGTTAAACACCCACCCAGCCCATGCTCTCTTCTGTATTGAATGCAGAGCTTTTCCCAGTTGCATTTTTGTTAATTTGCCCTTGACACTTTCACTACACCCTGTGTGGAAGCTCTCTGGAGTACTAAACTGTTCTAATTCCAGAGCCATGCAAAAGCACACCAGAGTTTTCTGAGCTCTGATCAACATTCTTGTGAAATACTTTATAAAAAAACCAAAACTGATAACTCTCTTCTTTTTGTGGTTCATGGTGGGGGTGGAATGTTTGATCTGGGTTCAAATCCTGCCTCTGTCATGGGTTTATGGGACAGCCTTGAGCAAATTGCTCTCACCTCACCCTTTTCTCACCTCAGTGTTGAGGAAAAATAGAATAAAGATCCTAAAGCGCTATGCAGTTGTGAGATCATAGGTTTCATTACACTAGACACCTGTTTATCTGAAAATCAAGTTCATATATTTTTGTGTTTGATATCTTCTGCATTAATTACCTGCTTCCAGAAGGAGTGTTTCCAACTATCACCCAACCATTGCTTTTCTGCTGTAAATTACCAGCAGAATTGGAACTGCCTTTCTACACATTTGCTTTTTCTATGTATACATTCTGCTACATATAGAAGTAGAGTGCCACAGAGTTCTGTCCCAGGCCTAGTGGTGTTTAACATCTTTATAAATAACCTGGATAGAGGTTATGCTCATTAGATTTGCAGATGACACCAAACTGAGTGGTGCTAAAGGCATCTACACACCTGTAGAAATTGCACTACTCTACTGCTCTATGGGTTGTGGGGGGAGTCCTGACTTTCTGTAGTCTGAGAATAGAAAAACCACCGGGGGGGGGGGGACAGGGTGACAATATTTGGATGATGCCCTGTAAAATGTATGACAATTCCACTCTAAATGCCTAGTGTAAGCACTCAATGCTTGATTAATAAGACAGCAAAATGTTTTGAAGTTCATTGCATATCTACACTCTAAACTTTTTGTTGTGTACATATTTAGGTGCCAAATAATCTTAGGAAGCATAATATGGTGAATAGTGGGGGTTTGGCTAAATTGCTAGCCATACTCTAGCTGAGCCACAGTTCTAGGGACTGGAAGTGTGAATGCCTATTAAACTAGATGAACTCTGGTTTTGTTATTTCTGTGTGAGTGTAACTGGAATGCCTGTTGTGTGGCGTGAGGAAGCTTATTTGTGAACCATTAAATTGAGATGTAAGAGTCATTCTTAAATAGCTTGTGTATCTTTCTTCAGCTGTCCTGCAACCATAAGAAAATGGCTATGTTTATATGTTATGCTAAACCATGGGTTAGTGCTATGTGTGTGAGCTGGAATGAGCCTGAGCAAAGCCTTGAGCTTGTGAATTCACCCTGCCCTCTCTTTTTTGGGTATGGACAAGAGACAGAGTTTGCCAGTGTTTCAGTTTCTCTTAATCTCAGTATAGTCAGTTTGTTTTTCCCCACAAATACATTTTACTCAGAGCAGTCCACCAAGGCTGCCCTGTCTGAGAAAAAGGGATGTCTATTAAACATCACACCCTTGCTTGTATCCAGATGCTGTGGAAATGCCTCTTTAGAGGTCTGTCTGCCCTAAGCTCCTTGAATGTTTGTCTTTCTTGCAGGGCAATAGAGAAGAAGCAGATAATCCAAGCACAGGCATTGGTGCTTTCCGCTTCATGTTGGAGTCAAACAAAGGAAAGTCCATGTTAGAGTTCCAGGTACTCTTTTTAATATGATTAATCATTCCTCCGGGGCTGGCCCTACCATTAGGCAAAGTGAGGAGGGAGGGAGCTGCAGCAAGTTGTTGGGGAAGAAGAGGAGTGTGTGCCATGTCGGCCGCCTTGTCCTAGCCTGTTGCCCTCTGGCGCTGTGGAAGACACATTCTCATTACCAGTATTAAAGAAAGATTTTTCTGCCAGCCTGATCAATCTATGTACATGGAATGAGAGGTGGCTCCACCTTGTACTTTGCCACAGGCAGCAAAATGTGTTGGGCCAGCCCTTCATTCCAGCCTTGTGTGCTGTATGCATAATGGGACCAGTCAGGCTGCATTAAAAAAAAAAGGCCTATTAAATGCAAAGTAGAAAGGGAACCCAAGTGGTTTAGTAATGCAGTATTTTTTTCCAGTTCAGACACACACTGCTGAGCAGCAGAGGGCTTAATTTGCTACAACACAGGAAGATGAATATTTTAAGACTTAACACCTCTGCAGTTAGCTTTAAAATAGGTACTTAAGGGATTAAAGCATGTAATCGATTGGGGAGTAGAATGAAGTGATAGCTTTTGAATTTCTTACCAACTCTAAATCCTCAATCTTGTGACAATTTAAGGAATTTATGCTTTGTATTTATTCTGCTTTTAGGAGGAGAGAAATTTGTCTAGTTCTTGTCACTCCCTCCCCCCCGGACCACTTCAAAATTGCTAAGAGTTGTGATGGAACACTTACCGTATTTTTCGCTCTATAACACACACCCGACCATAACACGCACATAGTTTTTAGAGGAGGAAAACAAGAAAAAAAATATTCTAAACGATACAGTGGATGTATGATTTTTGTGGTTCATGCTGTGGCCACAGACATGTGATCTGACGGTGAGTTTGGGGTAGCCCAATGCAAAAATCCTGAGGATCCATGTGGATCCATGCTTTGTAACCACGTTTTTGCACCACTGCGGCCCCAGGCAACAGTGGGTGCGTGATTTTTTTGGTGCAAGCTATAGCCATGGACATGCTATGTGATCTGATGGTGAATTTGGGGTGACCCAGTGCAAAAATCCTGAGGATCCATGTGGATCCGTGCTTTGTAACCACGTTTTAAGTGGGGAGGGAAGGAAAAGCACTCAAGGGACAAGGAACACGCATGGGGTGGGTGGAGAAGGATGCTGTTAATAATGCAGAAGAGGGGTGGGTATAAGAGGAGAAGGCTCCTCTCCTCTCCCGCTTTGCTCCTTTAAAGCAAGCAGGCTCTGCTTCTCTCCCTCCTCCCCGGCTCGCTGAAAAACTTTGCTGCGTTTTAGCCAGCTGAGTGGGGAGAAGAGAGGGACAGAGAGCCAGCTTGCTTTAAAGGAGCCAACCGGACAGGAGCCGCTTACACTCATGTAAGCGGCTCCTCTCCTCTCCCGCTTTGCTCCTTTAAAGCAAGCAGGCTCTCTGTCCCTCTCCTCCCCCCCACTCAGCGGCTCTTCTCCCGCTTTGCTGTTTCAAAGCGAACCACAGAGGAGGGAAGGAAGGGGAACCATGGATCCTCTGCTCACGACTGCAGCAGATCCGCCCGCCATCCGTAGGCATTCGCTCCATAACACGCACAGACATTTCCCCTTACTTTCTAGGAGGAAAAAAGTGAGTGTTATGGTGCAAAAAATACAGTAATTATTTTTCTGTCTGTTGTAGCAGTTGTAATGCACTGTGCTAGATGCTATATGATTTTTCATTTTCATTTTATTGCTTCTTTTATTTCTTATTGATGGTGTTTGAATTTTGTAGAATTCACATTGTAATACAATAAAATATAGTATAAGAAATAAAAGAAGCAATAAAATTAATAATTAATATGAATATTTAACGTGATGGATGTGCCATCCCCTTTCTTCAACCAAAATCCACAGACATGCTGTGGACTACCTGAATCAAGCTCATTAGCCATTGGTGGCCCATGGACCATGGACCACAGTTTGAGAACCCCACCTCTAGTTTATACTGTAGTGGGACTTGAAAGCTTAGTGTCTGTGAATGGCAGAGGTATCATGCAAGATGCCTAAGCAATTAAACCTTAAAGTGCACTAATGGAATGTTAACGTTGCTTATTATGTGTCTAGGAAATTTCTGATGATCACACTGTGCTAGCAGCACACTGAATAGACAATAGAGAGACATTCTGTCAAGGGAAAATTGGGCCCCAGAGTTTCACTGCTATGGGCTGGAAAGGAGCCAGATTTGTTTTTTCTTTTTCTTTTTGAAGGCAGGTGCCTCAGACTGTGACTGCAAATCAGCTTCCCTGGTGCTGATGTCTCCTTCTCTAGTTATGATAACATTGCAGTAGGTTAGCAGAGCAAGGTTTATTTTAGTGGCCCCGCTTATTCAGAGTGACTCAGTTGGTTATGTATTACTCCTGCTCTTGCTGTATTTATGGACCTGCCTGCCTACGTGAGGGAGGTTTATGGGATAGTTTTTGACCTGGGCTGCTGCTGGCCTTCATGCAGTGTTGTAGCTCTAGGATTCTTAGTGGTACATGCACACAGAAGACATGAGAATCTCTGCCGGACTTCACAGACCTTCTGTGTAAGTGTCAGGGTATTTTCCCAAGGCAGCTGGAATAGTTCTTCTAGGCAACAGGCCTGCATTGTCTTGAACTCTATCATGCTGCATTTTTTGCTAGCCTCCTGGGACAGACAAAAGGCCTTTGTAAGAGCTGGGGTTTTCACCCATGGCACTGTGATCCCTCTGCCATATGACACTGTATTGGAGAAAAACAGCTGGGGAACAGTTAAGCTGGCACTCAATCCCTCTCCCCACCCCAAAAACTTACAACAGATTTGTGGAGGCTCTTGGCTTTTCTTTTATTAGGGGTAAATGCACTTGGTAGAATTCTGCCAATAATTTTGGGTGATACCGATTTTTAAAAAAAAGGTTTTTATTTATTTTCCATGGTACAGAAGATACATTCTGAGAAAACAATTGTTACAACAGTAAACAACAAACAACTTGTTCCAATATGATTATTACATAGCATGACAAAAGTCTGTAAAGTTTCTTTTTATTATTCTAAAAGATCATGCCACATTTCCCCATGAGCGTTGGGTGGATTTCTGCCACAGTCTGAAAAATTAATGTATTTAGTAACATTTGCCATATGTTATAAAAGGAATAGGGATTGTGTTTGTCCTTTCCTGCTCTGACCTGACATGTTAGTTTCTTGCCCAACGCTATTGGCCATACGCTGGTGTACCAAGAATTGAAGTTAAGCCCAACATCTGGCTAAGTGGTCATAATTAGGGTAATCTTGGGCAGACAGGATAGTAAGCCCAAGTAGTGCTAGTGCATGATATATTTCAGTGGTTTTGTTATATATCAAGCTTACTTCTTTAAATATATTTTAATGATATCGCAAAGCCACCACATATGGAAATACGTACCTTTGACTGTGCACCCCCTCCAACAATTAGGGTTGACTTCCTAAGATATCTGGGATAGCCTCACAGGTGTATAGTGCCACTTATGCAGAAGTTTTAATGAGGATTCCAATTTTTGCATAAACCAATTTCAACGGTATCTTGGACCACAAAGCTGTCCACTTTTCATTTGCTATTTGTGCTTCTATGTCCATCTCCCACAGCGCTTTTGTGTACAAAAGATTGCTACATTTTAGATTTATTAAAGCTTTATAAATTGAGAAAGCTATACCCTTAGAGAATGGAGAGGGTTTAGGGGACACCAATTTTATGTATTTATACCCTACCCATCAAAATCTTTCCCAGGGTAGTTTACACAAAAGTCCTGTATAAAATAATTAAGGCATACAATAAAACACAAACAATCCACAGTCTAAAAGCAGCATAAAGCTGATAAACATGGATTTATAATTCAGAGTTTCAAAGGCCTGGGAAAAGCAAAACATATTTCCCTGTTGCCAAAATTACACCATAGCAGGCAGGCACCCTGTCAGCCTCCTCAGAGAGAACATTTCACAAATGGAGCACCACGACTCTGAAGGCCCTTTTCTCTAATCACCACCCACCACATCTGTAATGATGGAAGCTTAGAGGAGGGCTTCCAAATATGATCTCATGCAGTTAAGTTCTTTTAGAGAGGGCAATCCTTCATTCTGACTCCTCCCTCTGTGGACTGAAAGGAAAATCCCAACACTTTGGCTCGGGCCTGGAACGGACTGGGAACCTGCATGTATGTGTCTCTTCTCACCAGCAAGAGACGTTTCCAGTGCCTGGTCACTGTTAGCAGCCTCACAGCTGTATTTTGAGTTTCCACACCATTTTCAAAGGCAGCTGCATGTACAATGCTTTTTCAGTAGTCTAATGGACAAGGCTACCAGAACATGGTCAACTGAGGCTTGGCTATCTTGGTCTATAACAGGTAGCAGCTGGTGCACTAGAGCTCCATGCCACAGAAGCAGGCAACCAGCAACTCCAATAACAAGTGTGGTTCTATGAGCACTCCCAAATGCTGGTCCTGCTTTATTAGACAGAGTGCTGCCTAAGTAGATTTAAATACCACCTTCATAGATGGATGAGCTATCCATTGCCAACAACACCTCCATTTTGTCTGAATTGACCTTGTTTATTGGCCTTTATCCAGTACATTACAGACTCCATGCACTGGTCAGTGCTTCCAGAGTCTGATGAAAAAGAGAAACAGAGTTTGGTGTCATCCCCATGTTGACGATGCCTCACTCAACATTTTCATGTAGATGTTAAAGAGTGGGTGGGTGGGAGCAAGATGAAGCCTTGTGGGATGCCTTAGAGCTGAGCCATAGTAGGCGGTGGAGGTGTCTTTTTCTCTCTCAGAACATCTAGTTACACTTCCTCTGAGAAGCATTTCACCCATCAGTGGACATCTCTTTAATTTCCTTCTCTTTGCTTCATTAGTGTTGAAACAGTGCTTAAAATTGGGCTGCTTTCCTTTGGCAGGAGCTGATGACCGTCTTCCAGCTGCTGCATTGGAATGGCAGCCTCAAAGCCATGCGAGAGAGACAGTGCTCGCGACAGGTAAGCAGAGCCTGCAGATGGGATTCCTGAACCTTTGGACTGACAATCCTGTCTTCTGTGTGGGATTCATGTGGCTGGCAGTGGATTCTCCCAATGCAGTATGGGAGGGTGAACCTAGGTGTTAACCCATGAATGTCTTTGTAGTAAGGGCTTTTATATGTCACCACTTGCCTTCAGCACAGGCTGGGTAAGCTTCCCTTTTCAACAGAGTTTATTTGAGTATACTCACCTGGGTCTTCATGGGGCTAGTGACTTCTGGCTAGATCTACTTTCCAGGCAGGCACACCAGCAAGAGGTGATTGCCTAAGCTTTCTTGTTGCTCCAGCCCTCACTACTGCATCTTAGTCATGTCTATCTGTGCCAATCAATTTCTGTTTTCCCAGTTGTCTTTGAAGTCCCGCTTAAAGTATGCACCATCATCTCAGTGGCAGATGGGCTGGCTGTAGTGGTTCCTCTGTGGTTGGTCCCTGCTCATTCCATTCCATTCCACTGCCCTGGTGTTTGGGAGACACAAGCTTAATCAGTCAAGTGCTCATCTGCTGATCTCTCTCTTTCCCTCCCGCTAGGAAGTGTTGGCTCACTACTCTCACCGTGCTCTCGATGACGATATAAGGAACCAGATGGCAATGGACTGGGTCAATCGGGAGCAAAATATCCCAGGGGCTCTTTCAAGGGAGCTGGCCTCAACAGAGCGGGAATTGGATGAAGCCCGGCTGGCTGGAAAAGAGCTGCGGTTCCACAAGGAGAAGAAAGACATTCTGATGTTGGCAGCTGGCCAGCTGGGGAACATGCACTCTTCCAACTGTTGAGAAACCCCAGAGAGCTGTTCTGTTTCCCCTTCCCTTCCCTACACTCTCACTTCACAACCAACTTCCTAATGGGGTGTGGCCTAGAGCTTGTTACAAAATTGAAGGGGGCAAAATGTCCAACCAAATTCTTCTAATTGGCTTTCAAATTTTTCTTACGTTATCAGTCATGCAACATGCTTTTTGGATTTTTAAGTCTAATCTGGTTTTAGATTGTTGAGATTTGGCAAGTAAATAACCTATATCACCAAGCAGATAGATACACCCACTCCCTTTTTTATTTACACACAAACACCATTTTTCAATATACTTCAGCCAGAGAGAAATATCTCAAAATCTGAAAGTTGAAACTTGGTCAGGTTGAGTTTGTTCATAATTGAGCTTCAGTTCTAACCTGAATCACATCACTTAAAGAGTGTGCACAGATGCCTCTTTTTGAAGAATAGGGGCCTATTTGCACATTTTTAAAACCTCTTTGCTAAAAAAAAATCTTTATAGATTTTATAATGTACTTGGATATTCTTAGTTATCTTTTTTCTCTTTGGGATAGAGAATTTCTTATTGATTCACTATAGAGCACATTTTTAAATGTAGCCTTTTTAGTGTTAAATATACTAATACTCATTTAGTCCTCAATTCTATCCAGGTACTATACAGTATTAAGTGGAAATGTAGCATTGCCAAGAGGATACTAGTTTTGCCATGGATATAAGGCATAAACTGTATGTTAGGCAAATGTATTCCTGCAGTTTATGTAGTTTGATACACTCCTTTTCCCCTTGCCACCTGATAAGCACAGCACTTAAAACACTCCTCTTCACTGTTCTCGAACTACTATTAAGGTTTTTATTTAGTTGGTTAATGGCATCTTGTTCTAGCTGGTGTCTTGATTGCAAGGTTCCACAGAGTTTGAGCAGTTCCCTATTGCTGCAAGGGATGGGGTGTAGCTCGTCATTGTGGCTGAATTTGCGCATCACTGTGTAAACTGTTGTTAATGGCTGGCTGTCATGTCACTCCACCCCTAGCACAAGTGGGAGCAACAAACCACAATCTCTGACATAGCATTACATTTGAACCAGAGATACTGGGTTGCTTTTCTCTCTCATAAGTAAAATACAACCCATCTAGTTGCGCTTCACGAATGAATTGTGTCGCTTAAAGGAGCTTTCCAGGTTCTAGAGATTTGAGTTACTTTGGGACATTCCACACCAAATCTATGTGCTCTCACAACTCAGATTTTCCTCAAAAAAAAATTATGTGTAGATACCTATGAGATAACCTCAAATTAATATTTTAAGATTTTTTGGTCCAAAATTGGGTGCAGGAGAATTTTTGACAATTTAGATTTTCGCATGATTTAGGCTAATGCACTTTCTGTGTCAGTTTAGAAAAAACCTCCTGTTTTGCTTATTTTTCAACTGATTGGGCTTATTTTGGTATCAAAATAAAGCTAATTGTGGCCTCTTTAAAAATAAGGTATAAAAATGGTATCTAGTGCCACAGAAAAGGGTCACCAACCATTCAAAGTGAATTTTTGTCATTTTATTTCTGGTAGGTTCAATAAGCCATAGCGCGCAAACCACAACTAACACGTGTATCAATCTTGAGTCGTGAGAGCATGGTTGAGTATTAAAATCAGGTGATTTGGCGTGGAATGACCCCTTTATAATGAATCTTAATGAGGAGCTCCCAGCCTTTGGCATTTTAGTCTCTCTCTGCTTGCCTCTTGCAGGGAAGGAAGATAGATGAAGTGTTGTTTCTAAGGTGCTCAGCTGATTTAAAAGAAAAAGCCCTGACTCATTTTCTTTCCTTGCTAGCTTCAGCTTCTTGATGAATGCAGAATCATAGCTGCCAACGTTTCCCTTTTTTTTAAGGGAAATTCCCTTATTCCGAATAGGATTCCTCGCAAGAAAAGGGAAAAGTTGACAGCTATGTGCAGAATCCTTTGATTGGGTTGCAGATACCATAGGCTTATCTTGAGTCAAAGGGGGAAGCACTACTTTGTTGTTATGGTTGTGTTTGACCTTCATATCGGAGCGCTGGATTCAGTTGGTGCCTCAGAAGGGTCTACTTCCATGATTTGCTCCTGTGAACTGTGATGTGTGCAGTCCACAAATCATGCTATTTTGGTTCATTTCCAATTGAGCAGCCTCCTGTGTCTTAGGAGACTGCATCGGCAGAGTGCTCTGTGAGTTAGCCTGTCACACAATAGCTAGAGCTTCTTGTTTGTAAGTGAAGAACTGTGATTGTGCAGCTGCAAGGAGAAATGCCTCTTTGTTCGAGCAACTTTAGAAAGTTACAAAAATTTGTAGAATACAAACTTTATATATGTATGCACTTTTATATAAAAAAGAGAGACTGAAACTAGGAGCAGGACTCTTAATAGCAATACTGACTATGTATATAGAGAAAGTTGCTTGAAGCTTCAGAGACAGAAGTGCTCTGCAGATCACATGTAATATGAGGGAAAGCTGATGTAGATGTAAGGGGGAATCATGTCAGCCACCCAAAAGCCAAGATCACTCATCTGCACTGTGAGGAGAGCATTGCGTGTTCTGTGCCTGACTTTGTCACATCCGCCTGGTAAAGAACTGCCTTCCAAGCATACCCTTAAGATTTGGGACTAAGACAGTATCATGAACTAGCAAAATGTGATGTTTAAGGATTAAAGGGGGAAAATAAAATAGGTTACAGAGGGGGACTAGGCCTCTCAAGAGTGCTGTGTTGTGACACTTTTGAATAATCTTCCTGATTAACAGTGCAATCTGAGGAAGTCCTGTTGAGTTCAGTGGGGTTTGTTCCCCTTTAAGTGGGTACAGGATTTTAGCTCTAATTGAGCTTGCTTAAGATAATTTTGTTACCACCTAACACTTAAATATCTTATTAAGTTGATACAGTAACAGCACTACTTCCAATTTTCAGTGCGTAATTTGAGGTGAAATTGGGGTTATAATCTACTTTATTAATTGTGAACACAGAACTAGGGGGTGACAGTTACTTCCAGGTTGATGCTAAATCCAGTGGAATCTTTTGTGTACATGGCATTGACTTTATTTTTAAAATTTCATAAGGAAAATAGCAGTAGTGGTGATTCTGACTCGGAGCTTTATGTAGTTTACTTACGGGAGGTGGGGAGCTATCCAGAAGCACAACTGTAGGACTGTGTGATTGGGGAAGGGGAGTATTGGGCTAACATTAGTGCCGTTTTGAGTGTTTCCTACCCAAGATTTTCAGGGTCTGACTTGTCATCAGACCTGTTGCACCTTAACCCATGTGCAACAGCATTCCTGTAGCCTTGGGATGAATTGTCATGGTTACACTTTAAAAACACTTCACTATTTACAGGGTAGAATAAGAGTTTAATCAGAACATTCCTGATGTTGCCTTTCTGGTCTTGACATTGGGCGTGGAAGATTGTTTGTAGCTGGAGGGAATGAGGAGAGGCAGAAGACAGCTAATGCAAGGCATTAGCTTACCCTTACTGTGAACAAAGATCTTGGATCCCATTGATTCTTTCTACTGAAAGGGAAGATAGCCTGGCTTCCTGCAACTCCATCCTGGAAGTCATTTTGTGTTAGAAGAATTACTATAAACACATTATATCTCAGAAGATAATCTTCCAGGGTATTGTCACCAGGAATGATGGAGCTAGATGACCTGTGCACTCGGACTATATTTTAACTAGAACATGCCCTTGAATTGATACTGCCTTGATCAATTTGCCTTGTTCAGCACTCAAAGGGCAAAAGACATTTAGTAGAAAAACAGTCTCAGTGTTGACAGCTGTATATAGCAACACATGGTTTGTGATAGTATTGTTGAGTCCTTTTATACAGTAACTAAAACTGACAGGCCCTTGCTTATAATTGTATCTTATAGGAGATTGGTACAAAGTGAAATTGCTGTCTGGGGCCCGAGAGCCACAAAATATTTGAACCAACGTCAGCAGGTAAAACACCAGATTGCTCCCCCAAGGTTTTTTGTAACTTTCACATGCATACCATTCCTCACAACTGGCATTTGGGTCCTAAAAGAATGGTAGTCCTGCAAAATGTGGGTGAGGAGAAAGGGGTGTGTCAGTTGTTAATGCAATTCTGTGTCCTTTGTGTGCTGCTTAGGAATGCAGTTATATACAGGAATAAGAACTTGGTGCTTCAGGAAGTGTGGGTAGGACACTCTGAATTGGGCATTAGAAGCTGAGGACAAGACACACACACAGGGATCCAAGTTAAGTCATGACTAACCTGGTTCTGTTGGTTTCAAGTAGACATACTAACTTAGTCTAGATACATCTCTGTGTACAGGATTATTTTCCACCTGGGAATCACCTTACTGAAGCTGGGGGCCTTTAGTCTCTTAGCCAGATGGTGTATAATAGTATATAGTCCTTCAGTGAGGCTTCGCAGTCGCACCTCCAAACAAATACAGTGGTACCTCGGGTTACATACACTTCAGGTTACACACGCCACTAAGCCAGAAATAGTGCTTTGGGTTAAGAACTTTGCTTCAGGATAAGAACAGAAATCGGACTCTGGCGGCGTGGTGGCAGCAGGAGGCCCCATTAGCTAAAGTGGTGCTTCAGGTTAAGAACAGTTTCAGGTTAAGTACGGACCTCCGGAACGAATTAAGTACTTAACCTGAGGTACCACTGTACTTCATAACTGTGGGAGCTCAGACTACCACTCTGAGAAAGGGAGAATAGACAAAGGGCTGCAGAAGATATGTGGAGATGGTAGTTGTTCCATAGGGAGCTCAAGAAGTGGCATTATTTTGGCCTCCACACTATGTCCATTTGTATACCTGAAATAATAAATCAGTCTTGTCCTTTATATATATATTTTTATATACAGCTTTGTTTACACAATAGTATTAATGTTGAAATGCATTTATAAAGTTGGCTTATAAATAATCCTTTGACAGTTTGTATATGAATGTCTCACTTGCCTCACTTACTACTTTCTATTAGAAACAAACTATGTACAGGGTTTGAGTTTTTCCTTTCCAAACATGTGGCTCTTGAATTTTCCTTGCGGAGAGACCTGCCTACAGATGTTTGCCTCTGGGCAGGTCCCAGCTGTCACCTATAACCTGATCCCCCACATCCCCTCCTTTTGGTGCTGCTTTTCTGAATAAGCTGCCTTCCTCCTCATCCTCCTCTTCATTCAGTATTTCTACTGTCCAGGTTTTCAATGCTGTTTTTTTCTAGTTCAGAGGTTACCGTACCTTAAATAGTTCTACATACTGTCTGCCTTTTCTTTTACTATAAGCGATAAAGTCCAGTACTTAATTTTGTAATGCCTAATTTTATACAATAAAATAGCATTTTTTTGAATCTCTGCTCCCCTTGGTTTTTTCCCAGTTGGAAATTCTGCCATTAGATTTGTCCCCAAAGCTTGTTCTGTCAACAGGTTAGAGCCTAATCTGTTAGTTCTCTCTTCCTTCCCCCACCTTCTTAATGATAAGCCTTTGCCATTTGGCTGCAAGAGCTTAAGAGCTCCAGACATCATCCTGTCTGCAAAATTAGTGCATGGATTGATAGTCTAGACTAGAGCATGGGTAGGCAAACTAAGGATCCGGCCCAATCACCTTCTAAATCCGGCCCGCGGACGGTCCAGGAATCAGCGTGTTTTTACATGAGTAGAATGTGTGCTTTTATTTAAAATGCATCTATGGGTTATTTGTGGGGCATAGGAATTTGTTCATTCCCCCCAAAAAATATAGTCCAGCCCCCCACAAGGTCTGAGGGACAGTGGACCGGCCCCCTGTTGGAAAAGTTTGCTGACCCCTGGTCTAGAGTGGCATTGACATTCAGGAATGGCTGCCCTTTGTCACTCTTCCTAAATGCATGATCTTTTTTCTTGCAGTGAAAGAGGGAATGCTTTTGGGTGCCCTTTAAAACATGCTTCTCCTGGAGATGGAAAAGGGGGAATTACCCCTTCCTCAGCACATTGTTCACTGCTTTTCCTTGGATTTTGAGCTGCATCAGAGGAGCACATGAAAGGTCTACTTCCTTCACGTTAGAAGTCTGTGCTCCCCGCCCCCCCGGGACTAAAAGTCATTTAACTCATCTTGCAATTATCTTCCCCTTACAAATAACACTTAAAGCTCATCTACCTCTCATCTTCCCTTGGTCAAGGTATTTTATAGCCAGCTGTGTAGTACTGTTAGGTCCTCATCCAAAAATGGAAAGTGGCTTTCTACTCATGGCTGTGGGACTTGCTTATAAATCAAAAGATTGTCAAATTCCTTTGCATTATGCAAATTAGTTGCTAGTTACACTAATTTCTCTAACTCACCTGCACACTTCAGTGGAACATTTTTATTTTATTGCACTTATTTCCCAACTTACTTCTAAAGAGCTCTAGTTGGCATACACATAGTTCTTCCCATTTTATCCTCACAACAACCCTTTGGGGTAGGCTACTGGCCCAAGAGCACCCAGTGCACTTCTTCATCGGGTGTGGATTTGAATCCTGGACTCCCAGGATCTAGTCAGGCAATCTAACCACTGCACCACACTATCTGGAAAGATAGCCACGGGTAGGGTCCTTCAGAGTCCCTGTAAGAAGATCCCGTTCAATCTTAGCCACACCCCCTCACCCTCATTTTACAAGCTTGAGCCCTCTGCCCCGCCCTATTTCTCTTTTGGCCCTTCTTCCCACGAGGCCTTGCAACGCTCCTTTCGCCGTCGTGCTCGTATAGCGCCGCAAAGACCTCCTCAAGATGGCGCTCCACGCTCCCTCCCTCCCGCGCTAGAAGACTTCTCCCCAGCCGGCTCATCTGCGCAGGCGTTGAAGTAGCCCTAGCTGCGTAGAGACCTCCTCAAGATGGCGCTCCACGCATCCTCTTTCCCCGCTTCTTCCCAGAAGCGGGCCTTCAGCCAACCTATCTGCGCCGGCGTGGAGCTCTCCCGGCGTGCACTGCGCTGCTTCCGTCGTCAGGCGGGCGGCGAGATTAGCTCCGTCAGCCGAGGAAGACGCTCGAGTGGCCAAGATGGCGGACGTACTGGACCTTCATGAGGCGGGCGGCGAGGACTTCGCCATGGACGAGGATGGCGACGGTAGGGAGAGGGGGGAGGGCTGATGAATTCTGACTTTGCTTCTCCCCAGTATTATTAGTATTAACGGTTAATTTAATTCACTAGTCACAGCAGCCCTGTAAGGTAGGCCGGTGTGACCATTTCCTATATTGAGTAGAGGGCGGTGACGGTGGCGCTATCGTTTAGATGAGAAAGATGGAACGATTTATATACCGCTTAATCAAAATAAACAGCACCTTGAGGTGTTGAAGGCTTGAGGTACCCATTTTTAGGACCCTCCTTGTTTCTGTAATTCCAATAACTGTTTTTAATACTGTGTTTTTGTTGCTGTAACCCGCTCTGGGACCTTGGGGTGAAGGGCGAGTGAATTAATAATAAAATACATGGCTGAGGCCCTAGACACAGAAGAAAGCAAGCGCTTGGAACAGCCGCGCATTGTAGTCTACTATTATTACCCCTACTTTGCAAAAGGGTCTGTCGTGGACTGCCCCCGCCCAAGGCTGCACTGTATTGTTAGGAGACCTTCACAGCCCTGTACTGTATCCTTGTTTTGTAAAGGAGGGAAGCTGAGGACAAGGAATAAAAGTTTTACGTAAGGCCACTTAGTGAGCTTCGTTTGCAGCAGTAGCCAATGTGGTGCCTTCAAGATGTTGTTGGACTGCAACTGCAACATCCGGAGGCCACACATGAACCTTTTAGGGAAAGCTTTCCTTGCAGGGTGGCTTACAAGTAATAGACTAATTACAATATAGAAAACACATGATTAAAAACTTAAGAACATGCTAGCTACAATACAGTAGGTAACAGGTCCATGCTAAATATTAAAACAGTTATGCTATACTTTCCCAATACATTCCTCTACTTCCTTCCGTGGGTTGATTCTGGTGTTGTTTTCTTCCCCAACCCCATTTCATTAGTTGTTTCCCATCTCAGTGGTTTAAGGCAGCCTTTGCTGACCTGGTGCCCTTCAACTACAACTCCCAGCCAGGTGGGTGAAGGCTGGAATAAGCTGCATCTCGCTCAAGGTTTCCTCCACTCCCAGGCAACATGTGTACATAATGCCTTGGATAGGGCTTGAGAGTGCATGCAGGTAGAGACATGATACCCATTTAGATAGTCACTTTGACCCAGCCTGTTTGATCTCTCTGCAGAAAGCATCCACAAACTGAAGGAAAAAGCGAAGAAGAGGAAAGGCAGAGGGTTTGGGTCAGGTAAGGTGGCTGCCTCATGTATGTTGCTTAGATGTGTGTGTTTATCTCAGAGGTTACGTTATTCGATTGTCTTCCCTTCCTTTGTCTGAAAAATATCAGTGGCAGTACAGTGGAACCTCATGTTACGTACCGTCCTCCTTACGAATGCTTCAGGTTACGAGCTCCGCTAACCCAGAAGTAGACGCTCTCGGTTGCGAACTTTGCCCCGGGATGCAAGCTGGAGTCGCGCGCCGGTGGCGCGGCAGCAGTGGGAGTTGCATTCGCGAAAGCGCGCCTCATGTTAAGAACGGTTTCAGGTTACAAACAGACCTCTGGAATGAATTAAGTTCGTAACCGGAGGTACCACTGTATTGCCAGTTGCTTTGATCTGCCGTTGGTTGCCACGGGGGATCAGTGGGCTGCCAGTTATAGCTGGTCTTGCTGGGTAGCCAGATTTTGTTCTTACCACTGCCCTTGGAGGAAAGGGCATGGTGTTGTTTCCAACCTCACACTGAGTTTTCTCCATAGCCCTGTATAATTGCCCTCAAAGCAGAAAGGGTGTGCTCAACACTCATGCTTAGTTTCCAACTTGCCAGAGTGCAGGAATCACATTCATTGCTCCTGGACAGCTGCAACAGCCAGAAAAAGTGGACAGCCTTATGAGCAGGCTCTCAAGCTGTGGCTGTGAGGGGAGGTGGCTGTTTTCTGGGGGAGTTCCTCTGTGAGTGTTTTACCTCTGGGGGAAGCATTGGAAAGCACAGGGTTGTCATTTTGGAGGCACTCAGAGCCCCTTCCCTGAAGGAGTTTTATTAGGGAACATCATTGCAGGTGCTTCAGAGGGGATGACTGTGCAGAGTGTTATACTTTCTAGTTATTGGGACTGAGGATGTGAGATCTGGGTTGTGGTATCCCTGAGGGTGAACCCTGGGGAAAGCTGTCTCTGCTGATGATGTGTAATTACATGCCATTAACCTAAAATAAGGGTGTGGGTGTGTTGGGAGGGTTCCACAGCACCGTTACTGCTTTCTAAATCATATTCTGGTTGCTTTGCTTTTTGTTTCTTTGTGTGTTCGTGCATACAATCAGAGGAGGGTTCCAGAGCCCGTGTCCGTGAGGATTATGACAGCGTGGAGCAAGATGGGGATGAGCCGGGTCCCCAGAGATGTGAGTACGTGTCCAGAGAGCATGTTCTCTCTCCCATGTCCCGCCCACCCTAATTGGCCAATGGTAACCTCTCTTTCCTTTGCATGGGGCAGCCCATGTTGAGATGTGTTCCTCCAAGCACAGCTCATGACTCTTTTTTGTCCTGCTCTTCGTTGTTACAGCAGTGGAAGGCTGGATTCTCTTCGTCACGGGTGTCCACGAGGAGGCCACCGAGGAGGACATTCATGACAAGTTTGCAGAGTTTGGGGAAATCAAGAACCTCCACCTGAATCTTGACCGGCGGACAGGTTACCTGAAGGTACAGGGGTGGATGCTTTTGTGTTCTTTCTGGAGATAGTCAAGGAACACACCTTAGTAGTGCATTGCTATAACTACCAAAAGCCTCAGATCTTCTCCCTGTGGCAGCAGGCACAGATAGGTTCTAGAAGCTGGGGGAGTGGGGGCTATCTGCAGGTTTCTCAAAAGAGCCATGGGACATGCACAAAAGGCATTGAAAGGAAAGCATAAGAAGAGGAGGTTGCTTTTGTCAATATGTTGTTGCATTTTGTCAGCCTTATTTCTTGCCAGTGTGCTTGTCAGTGTTGAATCCTGCTACAAATAAGGT
Organism: Podarcis raffonei; assembly: GCF_027172205.1. NCBI lineage: Eukaryota > Metazoa > Chordata > Lepidosauria > Squamata > Lacertidae > Podarcis > Podarcis raffonei. The sequence continues at coordinate 16,382,341 of NC_070617.1, forward strand.
GTCCTGGGATCAGTCAGTCTAACCAGGGGAAGTTTGTTCAGACTGCAGCAGTGGAAGAGAAGGAAAGCAAGGACTCTCCATCAGTTCAACTGAGAGACCAGCAACTTTTGGCACCTAGTGCTCTTGAACTGTTTCCCATTCCATCCAGTTGCTAAAATAACTGTATGACTACGAATGTGTGCCTGAGTTTGCCTTTTTCCTTCTCCTTCCTGCTCTCTTTTCCTCCTGTGTTATGTCCTTTAGATTTGTCTGAAGAACAGTCTAGAAACCCTTCCAATAAATGTTTGAGTGAATTATGTTTCTTCCCCTGAACGTCCTCGTATTTTACAGGGCTACACCCTGGTAGAATATGAAACGTACAAAGAAGCCCAGGCAGCCATGGAGGGACTGAATGGACAAGACCTTATGGGGCAGCCGATCAGCGTGGATTGGTGTTTTGTCAGGGGACCTCCAAAAGGGAAACGAAGGTGAGATTTTCCCACTAAGTGGGAGGAAATCGTACATTTTTTTCTCACAGTATGCTAAAAGGTGGTGCTTACAGCAAACTAATAATACTACAGCTTTTTTCTGTCTTCTGTATATGTTAAAGCTGGAAAGCTAAGATGAATTTAATCAAAAGATCTGGCTGTTGTCTGGGCCCCATTAACCTGTTTTTGCAAAACAATTTGAGCATAACGGAAGACACACTTTACATACCCTTTTCTAATTGTCCATACTTTTGTGTGTGTTCTGTTTTTTTGTCTTCACGATCTCTGAGACTCCCTGCCACTGTTCCCAATTTCAGAAAGGGAACTGAGTCAAGGCTGCACAGTGGACTGATTATATGCACCACAAGCATGAACTGAACCCAGGGCTAAGGCACTGACACTGATCGGGGGGGGGGTGTCTGTGTAATTGCATAAACAAGATTAAATTGCAAACATTTTTGGCTTTGGGGCTTGCCAAATTCTGGTTTTTTGCCGCAGCAAGCTCTCTTCTTCATCTACCACTTCCACACTGTGTTTAGAGTTGTCCTCCATTTGTGGCGTTGTGGCATGATAAATGGAGCCCAGTTCTCCAGCAGATACTTCATGAGCCTCATCCAGTCTTGTTATGGAGAGAAACTCAGCATAATTTAATGGACCTCTTTGTCTCTTCTCTTTCCTCTCAGGGGTGGCCGTAGAAGGAGCAGGAGTCCTGACAGAAGGAGGCGCTAAAGGTGGGGAGGGAGGTTCTCCTTTTTGCGATGCTTGTGATGTTAAGCCCTGGCGAACCAGAAGGAAATGCCCATCTGCACTAAGAGACCATATGCTTACATCTTTTTCTCTCTCCCCCCCACCCCGGTTAATTTTGTATTTACACAGTTTGACTATTTCTTAATTACTCTCAATCTGATGTCTCAGTTTACATGAGATTTCCTGTTATTGGTGTCCTTGGGCATAAGTCCTCCTGTGTCTTGGTACAAGTCATTATGCTTTTTAGTCTTTGAGAAGGGACTGTCTGAAAGCAATGTTCAGAATAAAAAGATTATGGACTTTTTTATATAAACAATCTTTGTGTTTAACCTTTTTTCCTTTGCTTGGGGGATGTGTTCCAAGGTGGTGGGGCGGCTTCAGAGTGACTATAGTCTAGCACCTCCCCTTTGCTGGGCTGTTAGCCTCTTTTGTGGTTGGATTGTCAAGAGCATCCATAAAAATTCCCAAACTAGCCTTTTTTATCAGTCTGAAAAAGTTACTAGCCTGCTCACACTTGTCTACGTAAGTCCTTTGTGGCGCATCAAAGGCCCCAGGGAAAAATAAAAGCACTAGGGCTCCACATGTTTATGTCACGCAAGTTTGTGTGGATCTAGCAGGTTTTCATTTCTTTCCTGCCGCTTTCCTGGTGCATTTTTTTTTTTAAAGCTTTTGCTTACAGAGCCGGAGAGAATGGGCTGGAACCAAGGGGGTAAGACTTCAAGACCCCCATAGCATTCTGCCTGCCCACCACACTTCATCCTGGCTACCAGAAGGAGGACAATATTTGTTCAAAACAAAGGTGCGCACAATGTCCACAGCTGCCCTCATCTAATTTGTGCATTCATTTCTATTTATTTTATTACATTTTTATCTAACCTTTCCTCTAAGGAGCACAAGGTTGGATGTTTAGTTCTTCTGTTCCCCTTGTATCCTCTCAACAACCTAGTAAGGTAGTTTAGGCTGAGTGGCTGGGCTCAAGGCCACCTAGTGAGCTTCATAATCGAGTGAGGATTTGAACCCTGGTCTCCCAGGACCTAGTCTGATGCCCTAAGCACAACACCACAGTGGTCCTCTTGTCATCTCATTCAAGGCAGAAAATCTGTCAGGGAAAAGATTCATCAGTCTAATTTGTGGAGCATTTTCTTTTTCTTCTGGCAGTCTCTTGAGCCTGCTGGTCCACTGGGAGAAAACTGAAAGCAGCCATAAAGTAATGCCTTTTCATTGTTGTCAACCAAAAACTGAAGAAGTGAGTGATTTTCCACAGCCCTCAGATTTACCTTCAGGCTGGATACCAAGTGGGGAGAAGAAGACAGCGAAGGGAAGGACTAGGTATGAAGAGAAAACCCTTGATTCTACAGTCAAAGAGTCATCGCTCCTGGGGCATAGATTTTCCAAGGGAGAATAGTCCTTGCTTCTCTTGCCTTTGGTGCAGTGTAAGATCCCTGTCCACCAATCATGGCTTTTAACAAAGACGCCCTTTCTGTTTCATTTTTTAGAACAACAGCACAATTCTTAGCTGGGGAGCGTTTTCATCACACACATGCCTGCATCCTTTTCTCTCCCGTCACTCTGTGCGCCTGCCTTTTCTTTTGTGTCGAAAGCTCATTCTCTTGTGATTTCAGTCCCTAACAAAGGTATTGGTCTCCTGTTACTGCTAGACTTACCAGTCAGCAGATGGTATTCAGAGTGTATCCACTCTGATACTGGAGGTGGTACACAGTCTTATCCTCCAAGAGTGATTAGCTGTGATTCCTGCATTGCAGGGGATTGGACTAGATGACTCCTAGGATCCCTTTATGGTTTTATGGATAAGCTGTTGAAGAACAGCTGCTTCAGTGAGGTATCACAGGTAGCCTTTGGCCACTAGGTGGGGCTGTGGCTTTATTAGACCGAAACCATGCTCATTAGCAGGAAGGGATCTAGACATGTCTCCTGTTCCGTGCTTGAGTGAAGTCACAGCATCTCCTAAAAGACAGCTAGAATGAAGAAAGAGCAGCCCGGTTCTAAATTGCTGGGAAGCAGATTTCAGGCCACATGCAGCAGGAACGTCCAGATGGTGAGAGGTATTCAACAAAGGAGAGCTTTCCACTTCCCAAGGCAGCTTGTGCCATTGTCGGTTGACCTGTTCCTGCAGCTGCCTGTGTCAGGAGGGCAAGAGCCAGCAGAGGACTTTGGGTGAGTTGTAGGTGGCTGGAGCCAGGATCCTGAAGGAGGAAGGGATGCAATCCTTGGAGCAGATGGGGCTGCAGGGAGAGAGGGCAGGAAAGGCTAGGATGCTGCGGGGGATTCAAGAACCCATGGAGGTTCTGAGGCAGCACGGCAGGGAGAAGGAGGAGAGTAAAGTTGAGAGGCAATAGTCTCAGCAAAGGGCAAAACCTCCAGGCATTTTATTCCCAGGAGAAGCTGGAGGCAGGGGTGGACTTTGGTAATATGGCAAAATTGATGACAAAATTTGGTGCTTCCCCCTACATATTTCTTATTTTCATGCCCTCTGCTCTCTCACCTTCCATTCTGCGGCCCCTCAGCTTACCATCCTAAATCTGACGTTTCTGGAGGTTAGCTATGCAGCTCAGTGTTAAGCTATGGGACTCCCATTGGTGTCAGTGATGGCCACCAGCCTAGATGGCTCTGGAAGAGGTTTGGACAAATTCACAGAGGACAGGGCTATTGATGGCTACTATAGCGGGGTAGGAGAGCGGGGTGGGGAATCACATATGGCAACCAATGCGGCCCTTTGGTTTCAGATAGTACATGGGCAAAAGCCCAAGACACAAATTTTCATAGCCCTCTAGCAGCTGTGGTGGTTCATTTACCAGAAGTAATGCATTTTGTGTTAACTCTGAAAGTGCATACTCGCTTCTGACCAAACTAAGCCTCCTAGAGCACAATATAAATTGGGAGGCAAGTTAAATGTGCATAAGATGTGATTGTACCATATTACGATTCCTGGGCAACTGCCTTTTTCCATAGCTGCAACACTAGAAGAGAAATAAAGGACAAGAGAGAGGATGCCTCATTGAGAAAATATTCTGTATTTGTTGGTCAGAGATTCGGAGTGTTGACTATTGCCATGGAAGCTCCTCCAGAGCTCAAATTAGGCTGCAACCAGCCACCAAGACAATTTGCCACTTGTAGCAAAGGACAAGATGTCGCCTACCTTCCTTGTGCAGAAGTTGACTGAACTGACAGTTGTCTCTTATGCCGGTGCTTGTGACAAGACAGCAGGCTGGTTGGGACTGGCAGCTGCGTCCCCCAACACCTCTGCCTCTGAATAACTGGCACATAAGGCAGCTGCATCACTTTGCCAAACAGTAGTGCCGGCCTTCCACCCAACTCCCAGCAGTGAAAGCAAATCCCAGCAAGTGAGGTAATGGGCCATGTTTTATCTACATGTTCAAATGAAGCTCTCCGCCATCTTCTTCCTCTTCAACCCCAGCTTTTTGACCCTCGCCAGCGCCGATTCCGGCTTGTGCTTCTTGGGCTCCCTCAGCTGCCTGGCAGCTCCCCCGCTGATTGTGGAAGCTCGGAAGGAGCCGGTGAGCACGGAAGCTCCCTCCATCTCCTTTTCCCTCCGAGGGCAGCAGCAGGCCTGCCCGCTCTCCGTCCGGAAGTGCATAGCGAAGAAGCCGTAGATCAGGGGGTCAAGGCACGTGTTGAAGAGGCCAAAGAGGAAGAGAATGTGGCTGAGGGATGGGGGCACCTGCTCCCTGGTCAGCATCTCCGGGGAGAACCAGTACCACAGGCCGAGCAGGTAGTAAGGAGTCCAGCAGATGACGAAAGTCAGGACAATGACGGCAGACATCTTGAGGGTGCGCATGCGCACCCGAGGAATGTTGTTGTAGGAGCGGCGGAGGTGGAACTCCCTGGACTTTGGTGAACCTGGAGGAGGAGTAAGACGTTGGTGAGAGGCAAAAAGTAAAGGGTCTGGGGGAGTTGAGGAGTTGGAACATCCTGGCTGTGAGTCCTGCAAGACCTGCTCCCGGCCTTGCTGGCCTCCTTCCACCTTGCTTGGAGAGCAGGTCCCTGCCTGCCTGACTCCAGCTACATATGTTGAGGCTGTCAAAGAACCAGAAACCATCTTAGATTGCCTCTGGGCTCTTGGGGTGGGGTATTGCTGAGGGGTTTTTTTTAAAAAAAATTCATTTGGTTTTTCAAATTAAAATTTTACAGTTACACGTGCAACGTACAACATAAAAACAAGTTTCCAAGGAATCTCTTGGACTTCCCTCCTCCCCTTTGTGGGTCCTATTGCTAGTCATTTCCTTCTGCATCTTGTATGATAATCCAAAATATTTTACCTCTCCATTGTGTCCAAAATTCTACAAGTGATATTCCAATCCTACTATTTACAATGGTTTTTAAGGTAACTTATGAATTTCCCCCATTCCTTCTTAAAATTTTGCTCTTCCTGATTTCTGATTTTTCCGGTCATTTTGGCATAATCCATCAACGTGATCTGCCATTCTTCTGTGGTAGGAACTTTATCTTCGTTCCATCTCTGGGCCCAGAGTTGTTGCGGGTTTTTTGTTGGGGTCACAGTTGGAGATGCTTAATTGATACTAAGATTTGCACCTTTATTTTTAAAACTTATGGGGGGGGCGGGTTGTTTGATTTTCTTGTGTATGCTTTGATCCGGTTTTATTTCTTGCATATGACTGTTTCTGTTCTATTTTTTGTAACTCTGTAAATCTTTCTGTGCTGTAAGCCGCCTTGAGCATGGTTTTAAATATGGAAAGGCAGCGTACAAATAAACAGGGAGGAGAGGGCTTATCAATGGCTACTAGCCTTGATGGCTGTTCTCTACCTCCACCAATTGCAGGAGGGGAGGGTTCTGTGGTGCTCAGGTCCTGCTTTCTAGTTCCCCCAGGTTTCTGGTTGGCCACTGTGGGAACAGGATGCTGGACTAGATGGGCAGTTGGCCTGACCCAGCACGCTCTTCTTATGTTCTTATTAACAATTATTATTTATTATTAATTGAATTTGTGTACCGCCCTATACCCGGAGGTCTCAGAACAAAATCAAAATATAAAGCTACAAAATATATAATGAAAATAAAAACAACCCAATAACACCCCCACAAAAAACCCACATATTAAAAGGGCACATGATGTCAATCAAATCAACCAAAGGCCTAGTTGAAAAGGAACACTTTTGCTTGGTGCAGGTGTGGCCAAACTTGGCCCTCCAGCTACAACTCCCATCATCTCTAGCTAACAGGACCAATGGTCAGGGATGATGGGAATTGCAGTCCCCAAACAGCTGGAGGGCCAAGTTTGGCCATGCCTGGTGCCTAAAGGTGTATAATGAAGATGCCAGGCAAACTTCCCTGGGGAGAGCATTCCACAGACAGGGAGCCACTGCAGAGAAGGCCATCCTCCGGACCTCTCCGGAGCCACAAATCCTTAGACTTCAGCTCCCATCAACCCTGACCAAGGACAATCACCCACCCCTTCTGGGGAGGTACCAGGAAGATAGTTGGCGCCCTGCAGGTTAACCTCACCGCAAGCTTTCTTCATCTTTCTCGAGATCTCCACGAAGATGCGGGAGTAGCAAAGGACCATGATTAGCAGTGGCAGGAGGAAGAGGCAGGAGAAAGTGAACATATTGTAAAGGGTCTCCTGCCAGTGAGCCTGGAAGCTCCCTACGGTGGCACATTGGATGAAGTAGGTGGGCTGAGACCGGCTGACAGTGTGGAAGACAAACACCTGGAGACAGGACCGTGGGGGAGAGAGAGAGAGAGAGAGAGAGAGAGAGAGAGAGAGAGAGAGATCAGAGTGCTCAATCATCTAAAAAAATCCAGCAGGCATCTCAACGTAGTGGCTGCATTCACACAGCAGTTAATTCCATTTCCCCAACTGTTAATTCCCAGATTATATTTGGCTTTCACACAACTGTAAAAGCCACATCTGGAAAATTAACGGCTTAGCATCCATTTCCATTGGATTTGGTGGCGGGGGGGGGAGCATTTACAGCCCGCCTTCACCCGGAAAATCGTGGGAGCAAAGTGACAGAATCTGGGGCAGGATACCAGCATGTGGATCTTTCATGTTGTTTTTGTGGGGGAAGAGAAGCAGGCATTGCGGAAAGCATAGGAGACTAGCGACATCCAGTGTCACACGTCTGAAGTTTGGCTTTATGATAATTCTTTATTGTCCCATTATCTATGGGTTGTTTTTAGGCGCAAATAATTAATATATAATTCAATGTCAATCCCCTCTTGGAGAAAAGCTATATACTTTCTTTTTATTTTAAAATCCGGAGAAAATAGCATTGGACAACAACCAGCATTGCACCAGTGAGCATAAGATGAAACCTGCTGGATCAGGCCAAGGGCCCACCTAGTCTGCCATCTTGTTGTCACAGTGGCCAATGAGATCCCTGACCGCCAAGGTCTTCCTAACCTACCTCACAGGGTTGTTGTGGAGATTAAAGGAGAAGCGGGAAGAACTGAATTTGCCACCTTGAGCTCCTTGGAGAAAAGGATGGGATATAAATGCAAATAATGCATATATATATATATATATATAAAATAGCACCTACCTGAGGTAACGCTAGAACCAAACTCAAGACCCAGGCTACAGACAACATGACCTTATTCTTCCTCTTGGCCTCACTGACACTGAGCGGGTGCAAGATTGCTGCCCTGCGGTCCAGGCTGATCACCACAGTAACGAAGGCCGAGGCGTACATGGCCACAAGTTTGAGGAACATGAGAAACCGGCAAGCCAGGTCACCAGCATACCACTGGACAGTGACGTTCCATGCTGCATCCAAAGGCATCACCACAAAGGTCACCAGGAGATCGGCAGCCGCCAAGTTCATGAGGAGAATCCGGAGGTGAGGCCTACGCTGGTACTTCTGGGTGACAGTCCAGAGCACAGCAATGTTGAAGCAGGCGGAAGAGAAGAAGAGGACCACCGTTATGGCAACGCGGACTTTGGCTGCAGTTGAGAAAGTGGGCAGTTGGAAGACCTCCTCTCCCAGAACACTGCCGTTGGTGGTCCCCCCATTGGACAAGAGCTCCTCTAGGCCGTTGGGTTTCCATTGACTTTGGTTGGACGTGGTGGGTAGCCCAGAACCCACCATCTTGCTGAGCTTCATCTGGGTGGTGGTGGTGTTCATTGGGCCAGTGTCAAGCTTTCCCGAGATGGAGACGGTGTCCTGCCCCAAACAAATACACGGATCCTAGTTGGATGTGGGGTTCCCAGTTGGGCTGGGCCCCTACCAGTTCCCAGGGAAGCCCTTCTCTTCCAAGACTGGGGCAGATCTGGCAGGTATAGGGCATGGTTCCCTTGTTCAGACAGAGCTTGAGCTACCCAACTCTGCTCCAAATCGAATGGTGGCAAGGTGTCCTTTCTGTTGGGTCAGCTGACCAGCTACACCTTGCTGCCAGGTGAGACCTCTCTTTGGGAGGTCCAGAATCCCTTGTCTTTGATCTTAGTATTTCCAATCCCAAATACTCTATTAAATAGAAGAGATTTGTCTACTTAATGTAGTTCTAATGTTGTGGCCATGTCAGGAACACACATTTCAGTCAGTGGCCAAGATTGTGCCTTCTCAAAGATTTCTCTCTGGTTTATCTGGCCTCCGGGGGAACAGTTCACAGCCCACACATTTCTTTTCTCTTCAGGGCAGTTTTAGTGCCTCTTAAAGCACTGAAGAAGGAGAGCACAGCCCAAGAACCTGCAGTGGGGACAGAATACAGATCGGCTTAGTATACCGTAATTGCCATTTCCACCACTACCACCCTACTCCCTCCTTCCGGGGGTATTTTAACATGTTGCCTAAAAATCAGTATCTGGTGAATTTAACTTTTATGTTTGCCGGGATTTTGACTTAAAACTTTAGGTCTTAAGGGACACATTTTTATAATAATCATAATCATCTTCATCCTCAGGAAATGGCCATCCAAGTAGGACCAGAATCACTGCAAAGCAGTGCCATGTTACCCCCAAATCAAACGCTTCAGGATACCATGCTCGACGGTATTGAAAGCTGCAGAGAGGTCGAGGAAAATTAACGGGGACATATTTCCCCGTCTCTCTTCCGACAGAGGGCATCGTACAAGGTGACCAAAGCAGTTCCTGTGCCAAAATGAGGCCTAATAAACCCCAACTGAAACAGATTTAGAAAATGGGTTTCCTCCCAGAGTGCCTGGACCTGCCATGGCATAGGATGGCAGAAGTGGACAGAGGAAAGTTTTGTGTCTCAGAACACTAGAACTTGTGGGCATCCCATGAAGCTGAACGCTGGAAGATTTGTGACAGGCAACAGAACACACTTCTTCATATGCAGTCCAACTTTGGAACTCGATGCCACAGGAGGCAGCAATTATTTTCTTACAAATGTTATTAATCTTTTTATTTATTAAATTTTATGCCACGTCAGACTGTCGGTCTGTCTACCTCAGCACTGCCTACTCTGACTGGCAGCATCTCACTTGGTTTTCAGTCGGGGAGATGGCATTGGGAATTGAACCCAGGACCCTGTGCATGCAAAGCCTGAGGGGGAAGAAAGCCTGATGCCCTGGAGATCTGTTGCAAGGTTTCCTGGAAGGGTGCTTCCTTCCTACGTTCTGTAATCAGATACCTCTTTGTGTGTCTTCCCCAGTTCCTAAACTACCCATCCTGTTGAACGAAAAAATTAATAGACTCCCAATTAAAATGCAACGCCCATCCTTGAGGTTTTGTCGCAGACACTTCACCCTACCTGCCCACACTGGCGCTTATTTTTAGCTTAGCTGCTGTGGTTTCTAGCTAGCCAGCCGCTGATTTATTGAGTGCAGCCGGAGGAACAATGGAGAGAAGCCTGAGATAAGAGGAACAAGACAGGCCCTGAGCTATTTCCAGCAGCTCCCAGTGGGTAGCCAAGCATGCAAAGGGGATACCTCTTTTCCTTCCCACCTGCCTCCTCCTTTGCCAGGGATGTTTCCTGAGAAGAGTTCCAGTGGCTGCGAATCCTCATCAAATGCTGGGCTGAAATGAGCAGGTGTTACAGGAATTCTTTTATATATATAATGAATGTTCATAAATGTACAGTACAAGGCAAACACATAAGTATATAAACCACGTGTCTGAAATAGTACAGGAGAACAATCCTGAAGCCATTTTGACTCTCCCAAATTGACCTCAAATATTTATCTGCAAGGTGGGAGGAAATGGGAAAAGCTTTCCAATTGTCTTTGGACTGTAGGGGCTTACAACTCCCTGTAAATACAGTCTGGCAAGTATCTGCTAAGCTGAGCACACTATCAATATGCGTAAGAGATTCAGGAACTAAGTATTTACCATCTGAAAGGAATGGCCATCAGATAAGGAATTATTTGGTATCCTGGCAGACAGGAGAGAAGCAACACACTCAAATTTCTGCTGGGGACCACCTTTTTCTGTGTCGTATGTATGATGTTTTGGGGGTTGGTCTTGAGCTACAGGGGAGTCAATTTCAAAAGTCTATTGTCAGGGAACTGCCATCGGAACGAGAGGAGGAGGAGGGGCTCCACGACGATGCTGGAGAGGGGCCAAGTAGGGAGAGAGGCAGGTTTCCTGTTGGGGAAGAAAATCAGCGTGACACCAGGGATGGAGGGGGGCCAATGGGGGAAGCGGAGAGCAGGCTCAGAGACTCTTCACTGGACACCAGCGGAGAGAGCACAGGTCCTCCGCTACCCACGCCCACCCTGCACAGAAGGCTTCCGCGCAGGGAGGCTGGGAGGAGACTGGGCGTCAAAACAACTTTTATGTTGGAAAAGGTTGAAGAAACGCCCACTGTCGGATTCTGCCAGCGACTGAACAGCCACGAAGTGAGGGGCTGTCCAGCCAGGAAAGGTTTAACCAGGTCACCTAGCCAGGAGTGGCGGCAACTTACGCACGAGCAACCCCATAACCATTATAGCAATCCGACAGTCCCTGAAGTTGCTTGTGCGCAGCGACAGGCAGGCAGCACCATGAGCCAAACCGGGGGAGCAGGCGCCATGGAGCAGGCAGCTGGAGTGCAAAATCTGGTGGAGAGGAACCGAGATTTGGAACAGCATGTAGCTCTGCTGACGGCGCGGCTAGAAGAAAGGCGGGCGCAGGATGGACAGGTCAGAACCACCCCCGTCGCAAGGAAGGTACCGGGACTGGTACCTAAGTTTGGGGGGAAGCCCCAAGACTATAACGCGTTCTGGACGGAAATAGAGTATGCTTTGGAACTGCAGTATAATGACTTTGCTGATGATGGGGAGAGGGTTGCATATGTTATTGGGCATCTACAGGATGGCGCCCGGGAATGGGTCAGGCCCCTAATGGCGACGCAAAACACTGCCTTGAAGGACCTTAGGAATTTTTTTGGTGCGATGGATGCAATGTACTCCAGCCAAGTGGAGCAAAATGTGACTCGCCGGGAACTGATGGGGTGCAAGCAGGGGAGCCAATCAGTTAGAGAGTACTGGTCGCGTTTTGCGATGTTGATCCACCGGCTCGGGTGGGATCTAGACTCGGAGCCCATTCAAATGTTGTTTGAGGAGGGGTTGTCCCCAACGGTGAAGGACGAGCTTTCCCGCGCGCCCCGCCCACAGTCGATGGATCAGCTGACCAAGGCTGTGCTTGCGATTGGAGTATGCCAGGAAGTGTGGGCGGAGGAGAAGCGCGGAGGGAAAGGGGAACGTTGCCATGACTACCACATTCCTGAAATGCCGAGGCAGTCTCCCCAGCCGGCTGAGCCAATGGAGATAGATGGAGCATGTGCGCGGTTTCAAACTCCGGTGAAGGTCGCAAAAGGGAGGGGGACGAATGGAAAACCACCATGTTCACTCCCCTAGGAGCCTTCGAATACCTAGTTATGCCATTCGGATTACAGTCTGGCTCCGCCTGCTTTCAAGCTTTCATGCACCACGTGTTGGGGTCCCTGCTGTACAAAAACTGCGTAGCCTTCTTGGACGACGTCTTAATTTGTTCTGACAATGAGAAGCAACATGTCAAAGACGTCAGGGAGGTGCTAAAGAGACTGCAGAAGCACCAGTTGTGGGTCAAGCTGGAAAAATGCCAATTTCACACAAGGGAGGTCGAGTTTCTGGGGTACAAGTTGTCAGACAAGGGTCTAGCTATGGACCCCAGCAAGGTGCAGGCGGTACTGGAATGGAAGGCCCCCAAGACCCGGAAGGACGTGCAGAGGTTCCTAGGGTTCAGCAACTTCTACAGGAAGTTCATCAAGAACTTCGCTCATTTAACAGCACCCATCACAGACTGTCTCAGCAGCAAAAAGAAGTTCATCTGGACGGAAGGGGCCCAGCGATCCTTTGAAAGCCTGAAGAAAGCGTTTGCGTCGGAAGAGCAACTCCTGCACGTGGATCTGGAGAAGCCCATGAGGCTAGAGACCGACGCGTCAGACAGGGCCATAGGAGCCGTACTTTTGCAGCCCGGTGTTGATTTCAAGCCAAAAGTCAGAGGAATTGGCCACCCTCCAGGTGCCGGCTTGAATCCTTGTTGACCTCCCTGTCTGCGACTCCCGGCAAGATCAGGCGAGATCTCAATCGGCGATCCTTCCCAACGTGAGAAGAACACACCACTCCTCCCCTCTCATTCCCAGGGAGGGGAGAGAGACAGACAGAAATGTATTTACATGCCTTTATTCCTGTCTTTCCAGCAGTACAGAGAAACGTGACTGCTCTCTCTCATCACCAACAGCAGAGAGAGAAAACTCCTCCCATGTACTTCCAGTACAGGGTCATGTGACACTCTGAGCTAACATCCGGTGCTCAGTACACTGAATAGGCTGTCCCTTTGTTCCCACGGTACAGTCCCATTTATCAACATCCTGTTTGGCTTTCCAGCCACCTGGAGCTCGCTGCAGCATTGCTCCTTTTTCGTAACACCCGGAACCCAGCAAGAGTGGAGGCCGTGCGCCTTTTTCTCGAGGAAGCTGAACAAGTCGGAGCAGAACTACACGGTGTATGACCGCGAACTGCTAGCTATCTATGCAGCGTTTCGCCGGTGGAGACATCTGTTGATAGGGGCCCGGCACAAGATCCAGGTTTGCACGGATCACAAGAACTTGGAGTACTGGAGGACTGCGCGAGTACTCAACCAGAGACAGATTCGATGGGCACAAGAGTTCTCCAAGTTTTCCTTCGAGATCCGGTATGTGCCGGGAGCGGAGAATGTTAGAGCCGATGCTCTCTCCCGGAAGCCGGAGTACATGGAAGGAGAGGGACCGCCGGAAGCCCGACATGTGTTCCCCAAGGACAGATGGGTGTGTGGGGGAGTGTTGGTTGGGAAATGAGAACTGGCCGGTCTCACCAGGGACGACGAGTTCGCCCGAACCAAAATCAGGGCACTACGGGAAGGAAGGGAAAACCAGGGAGAATTTGAGGAAAAGGAAGGGGTACTGTACTATAAGGGAGCGCTGTACGTACCGGGGGAGACATTGAGGGGAAGGGTACTCAAACAACTCCACGACAACCCAACAGCAGGGCACTTTGGTCAGCACAAGACCATGCTGCTTGTCACCAGGCAGTTCTGGTGGCCCAAGGGTAAGGGAAGATATACGGGAGTACGTACGGGGGTGCGACCTCTGCCAGAGGGCAAAGGGGGAGAGGGCGGCACCTGCAGGGCTACTGGAACCCTTACCCACACCGGGAGTAAGGTCTCCATAGATTTTATGACTGATGTGCCCAAATCAAGAGGGAAGACAGCAGTCATGGTAGTAGTCGACCTACTGACAAAAATGTGCCATTTTATAGCTTGCTCGCATGCGGTGACGGCAGAGGAAACGGCCAGATTGTTTGTAGATCACATATTCAGGTTGCATGGGGCTCCCTCGAGGGTCATCTCAGATTGCGGGAAACAATTTACTTCAAGGTTCTGGAGGAAGCTCATGAGCTTGCTGCAGGTCGAGGTGGGGTTCTCGACGGCGAGACACCCGGAAACCAACGGACAAGCGGAATGAGCGAACAGTATACTCCAGCAATACCTACGCTGCTACGTCAGCGAGAGACAGAACGATTGGGTAGAGAAACTAGCGCTGGCTGAATTTGCATACAACAACGCTGAACACGTGTCCACGGGAATGAGCCTATTCATGGCCAATTATGGGTGTCACCCCAGGGCCTTCCCGGGGAGAGGGGAGGAAGGGTGGAGCGTACCTGCAGCAGAGCAGTTTGTGGAAGAAATGGAGGCCTTGCACCAGCAACTCCAGATGAATTTGGAGAGGACGAAAGAAATTTACAAGAGGCAGGCAGACAAGCACCGTCGGGAAGGGGAGACCATACGGGTGGGGGACCGGGTGTGGTTGTCAACCTGAGGGTTACCCTTTAAGGGAGGGTGCAAGAAGTTGCAGCCGAGGCGGCTGGGACCTTTTGAGGTAACACAGCAGGTGAACCCTGTGGCATTTAGGCTCAAGCTGCCTGACAGCATGAAGTTACACCCGGTGTTCCATAGGTCTCTACTCTCTCCGTACAGGGAGGGGCGGGAATTCCCGGGACGGGAGGGAGAAGTCACCACACACCCGCAAGTAGAGGAGAGGGAACACCACAACCAAGCCACGGAAATACTCGATTCCAGGTGGCGGGGGCGCAAGGTAGAGTACTTGGTCGCTTGGGAGGGGGAACCCCGGTCTGAAGACACGTGGGTTCCCGCGGAGGCAATCAATGACAGGTATCTAGTGGAAGAGTTCCACAGTCGGTTCCCACGCAAACCAAAACCACCAGCGAGATTCTGGGAGGAGCAATTTGGCACCACCGACGACGAGGAGGAGTTCAAGGGTTTTCCTGACTCCGAAGAGGAGGGAGGAGAAGCGTCGGAGAGGGAGGATTCAGACTGGGAGGCCCACCCCGCAAGGAGAGATCAGAGAGGGTGGGAAGCGGGGTTTGAATCCTCTGAGGATGGTGACAGCTCCTTCCGAGGATTTCCCGCATCGTCGGCCGAGGACCGGGACAAAGTTGGATCCAGAGGTCGGGCTGGGGGTGGAGGGGGTTCTGGGGGGGAGATGGATGTCAGGGAACTGCCATCGGAACGAGAGGAGGAGGAGGAGCTCCACAGGTTTCCTGTTGGGGAAGAAAATCAGCGTGACACCAGGGATGGAGGGGGGCCAATGGGGGAAGCGGAGAGCAGGCTCA
Organism: Podarcis raffonei; assembly: GCF_027172205.1. NCBI lineage: Eukaryota > Metazoa > Chordata > Lepidosauria > Squamata > Lacertidae > Podarcis > Podarcis raffonei. Next base: position 16,397,644 of record NC_070617.1, read on the forward strand.
GAGACTCTTCACTGGACACCAGCGGAGAGAGCACAGGTCCTCCGCTACCCACGCCCACCCTGCGCAGAAGGCTTCCGCGCAGGGAGGCTAGGAGGAGACTGGGCGTCAAACAACTTTTATGTTGGAAAAGGTTGAAGAAACGCCCACTGTCGGATTCTGCCAGCGACTGAACAGCCACGAAGTGAGGGGCTGTCCAGCCAGGAAAGGTTTAACCAGGTCACCTAGCCAGGAGTGGCGGCAACTTACGCACGAGCAACCCCATAACCATTAGATCTATATAAGAGCTTGCACACCAATGTTCGGCGTTCCTCTCCTCCCTTCCTGCATGGGGAAGTTGGAGACTCTGTTGCAACAGTTTAATAAAGATCATGCTTATTATCTGCTTTGCTTCTCAATTTTCTCTGGCTGGCCTCTGTTATTTTCTCCTACTGATAGAAAACCTACATAAGGACCCTATACGGGCTCTTGGATATCCATAAGGGATAAAGGAGCAGTTTTTTCTTATAACAAAGGGAAGCGGGAAACCCTGCAAGAGGATACAGACACACCTCCCAAATGCAGACATAGCTAGGTTGCTCTGCTCACTTCAACCTCAAAGGAAAAAAAGATACTGAGAGATGGAACAGGTCCAGAAAAGGAAAACCAAAATTATCAAGGGGATAGAGAGAGACTCCTCAGTGAAGAAAGGTTGTGGTTGTCTGAAACTTCTCAGATTAGAGGAAAGGCAAGCAACAATACATGGCGTGGAGAAAGTGAAGAGAGATTTCCCTCCGCTCTCATAACACTAGATCTGGTGAACATTCAATGCAGCCGAAAGGAAAGTCCTTCATGTGGCACATCGTTAAACTACGGAACTCCCTCCCTCAGGATCCAGTAGCAGTCACCAGTTTGGATGTCTTTAAAAGAGGATGGGGACAGATTCATGGAGGACAAGGCTATCAATGGCTACTAGCTCTGATGGCTATGCTTTGCTGCCACGGTTGGAGGCAGTAACACTTCTGAGTACTGGTTTCTGGAAACCACAAAGAGGGAGAACTGTGCTCCAGTGCTCAGGTCCTGCTTGCAGGCTTCCCCCAGGGGTCTGGATGGCCCCTGCGAGAACAGGATGCTGGAGTAGATGGGCCTCATCCAGCAGGGCTCTTGTGAGTGCCTTGCAATCATTGTTTCTCATAAAGCTTGGTTTCTGGGCCCTTGATCATCCTGGTCACCCTCCAACTTGTCAATATCCTCCTTAAACTGTGGTGCCCACAGCTGGACTCGGGGTTCCAAGTGGGGTTTGACCAAGGCAGAACAGAGCGGCACTATGACTTCCCTTGATCTGGATGCTGTTTTCCTGTTGATGCAGCCTAGAATGGCATTAGCTTGTTTTGCTGCTGCATCACACTGTTGACACATGTTAAGCTTGTGGTCTACTAAGACCTTTTAATGTGATCTGCTGTACAGCCAGGGGTCCCCCATCCTCTATTTGTGCATCTGGTTCTTCCTGCCTCTGTGTAGAACCTTACATTTCTCTCTCGCATCTCCAGGTAGGAAGGACCACTGTCTGAGACTCTGGAAGCTGCTGCCAGTCAGTGTCAGGCATACTGAGGTGGATGGACCAAGAGTCTGACTCAGTCTAAGGCAGGTTTTATTGGAGGCCAGTTTTCCCTGGCGGCAGACAGAACCACAAGACTGATGTAAAGTACTCAAACAAGAGTTTTATTTCGGCAATACAAACACAAAACTTGTGGGTGTTCTCTTTCTGCAGGCAGTTGCAAACTGCAACTTCTTCTCTCTTTATACACATCACCAGCTGTGCCTAATTAGCCTGGAAAACCACACCCAGAACTCATAGAAAATGCCCTTAAAGTTATCTGCACCCTTTTCCTGTTTCGTGATGAATGATACCTAACAGGTTTCTGTATTCCTAATAGCCCCAAAGGGGTGGTGTTGGTGTGAAAAGATAATAGCTTGATCTTCCCGACACAACTTTCAGGCTCTCATTGACTGCAGAGTATCCATTCTCTGTACCCAAACCATCTGATTTTTTTACTCCCCAACCTGCCCTTTTTTTGTTTAATAGCTAACCTGAGGAAGAATGCAGCAGCAACGCTCAAAGGCCTGAGCTTTACTTGGTCCCTTAGTTATATTTAGGGATAGTGGGGAATTGGGTTGGTTTCATGTTTTAGTGTGAGCCTACTTGATTTGCACTTTCCAGAACAATGTACAAATCCAGAACTCTGCTACCTTTCAACGCTTCACATTTCCTGAATTCTGCAATGTGGGTTTTCCAGCCAAAAATGTGGATATTAGGGCAATGCATACTTAAGAGCAGGTCGTAAATTTAATAGTGGTGGCAGTAATAGTAGTGAAAATAGCATTATAATAATAAAAATTGCTTGCAAAAATATTAGGAGAAATGTGCAACAAAAGTTGAGAGTAATTGAAACCCACAGATCTGGCCACCCTTAGTTCTGCTGTGCTCCTGCCTTTTTTGATATGAACTGCAACAAGCATCCACCAATGTACATGGCACAAGTCAGCCCAAGCTCCCATGCCCACTAAAGGCCACCAACCTTCAAAACTGTGGTGCCTCGGACCATCACCAAAGCATGTACAGAGTGCAGAATGTATTTTCACCTAGAAATGGGACCTAAAGGCAAAGTGCCTCTGAGCATGTGCAGAACACTTGTTCTCTATTCAGGGAACCAGCTTTCTGGAATCTTTTCATCACAACGTCAGGATTCATTGTGATCTGTGGAGCGGAAAATGGGCAGTTTTGAGCTGCGCAGGCAGTTGCACCCTCGATTCTCAGACCAGAATCTGATATTTATGGGTGAAGAATATTGGGGGCAGGACACCCTTCAGTTAGGAATTCTTTAGCTGTGATTCCTGCATTGCAGGGGGTTGGACTAGATGCCTCTTGGAGCCCCTTCCAGCTCTATGAGTCTCTGACCCAGGAATGCCAAAAAGGTGGCAGGCAAGGGGCATTCCTTTTGACAACAACCAAAACTATGTGAGGGAACTCCTAGGTGGTCATAATAACCCCTTTCACCAGTGCTTTGTACATCCGGTTGGAGCACTCACACCGAACTGAAAAAAATAGGGGAGATGGGCCATAGGACCCCTGAACCCTCCCGGCAGTTGGGGTGCTCAAGAATTGCCCCAAGGACCAGAAAAGCCATGCACACCATATGACCCATGCAGAGCCCTCCATGTGCGAGGTTTTCGAACCAAAAGCGACCCACACGTGACCCACCAACATCCCTCCTGCCCATCTTTGAGCCGTTTCCTTGGAAAGCCACCAGCGGGTCAGGTTATGCTCCCCCACCCCAATCTATTTCCCTAGTGGGGTCCCCACAGCCACTGTCCCCGCCATCCCCATGGCTTTCCTCCAGATGGGACACTCGGCCTTACTCACCATCCTTTTGCTCTGCTCCTTCCGCAGTTCCATGGGCTGCTGTTGCTGCAGAGAAATGGGGAGGGGGGAGGAGAAGAGGGGGAGGGAACCCTTCCAAGAACAAGGCAGGGGGGCTGCTGAGTTCCTCTCTACCCCCTTAGTTCCTCTGATGCCAGAGGTCTGCTTTGGGGGCTGCGTCGTGCGCCTGATGCCATCGCGGGATAGCAAGTGGCCGTGGTGGATTTCCAATGTTACAGCCTTGGTGGAGGTCACTGCAGAAACAGTGCTGCTTCCTTCAGTGTCCTCCTCTCTCTCCCTCTCCTCCCTCCTTCCCTCCCATCTCCACCTTTTCTATTTAAAGGTGCCACTTTCTTTTCTTTTCTCTGTCCCTCTCTAGCAACCCAGACACAGCGCAGATGGCCAGCAACCCAAGGAGGGGGGGCTTTTCTCCCAGCCTCCTCAGTCTGTTCCCACTGGGTACCAGATGCCAGCTGATCACTTTAGGACACAGTGCAGAGAAAACTCTCTCCTTTGCAAAGGGCCTCTTAGGCTTCTCCGGCACGTTGTTTAAAAGCAAGAATTTGTTGCAGACAATGGCCAGCTTCTAACTTTCTTCGGCATCCTGGGAACTGTTGAGCGACACCAGGGAAGCACAGCGGGCAAAGGTCATGAGCTGCGGGTCAGGGCTGACGTGACAGCTCGCATCTCATGGCAAATTCATTAAAGGCTGTCTTAGACGCTGCAGCAGTTGGCTTATTTTCAACCCTGAACTTGCTGGTCTCACATGGCGCCCCCTTTCGGTAGCCATGAGTATTGCTTCCATTGTGAAGCACTCGTTTCTATGTGCAATATGAAGGTGCCACAGCTGATCCTAAACCTCTCCTGCCTTGCGGGACATATTCGGGAGAAGGAAAGGCTAAGGAGTGAAGCCTACACAAATCCAGAGCGGAATTCCCAAGGATGGCGTCCTGTACTCCTCCTTCCGGCGACTCTTGGTGCCAAACGTATACAGTGGTACCTCGGGTTACATATGCTTCAGGTTACAGAAGCTTCATTTAAATTTTTTATTGATTTACAAATAAAAGATAAACAAAAAATAAGAAGAAAATAAAAAGAAAAGAAGAAAAAAAAAATAGTACACGTTACATGTTTCACATCAGATATTTCACATTTCCATCTCTTATAAGACTTCCTTCAGCTTGTCCGTAAATCATTCGTGGTAATAATTAAGATTACGCATTTCCTAGCTTATATTGACAATATATATATCTCTCTCTTCTATTCCCTTTAGTCAATAACTCTTCGTCTTTCACAATGCTTCTTTAAATCCCCTTAACGTTGTTTGTCCCTCACTTATATATTCCAGGTAATCTACATATTTTCCCCAATCCTTAATGAACTTTTGGTCTCTTAAATATCTAATCTTTCCTGTCAATTTATCCAACTCCGCGTAGTCTAATAATTTTGCTCTCCACTCATCCACCGTTGGTATTTCCTGCTGTTTCCACTTCTGGGCTAGCGTTACCCTTGCTGCTGTAACCGCGTAGTACACAAATTTACAATCCTTCTTTTGTATCTCGTTCCCTAGTATCCCCAATAGGAAGATTTCTGGTTTCTTTAAAAACGTATATTTTAGGATCTTCTTGAGTTCAATATATATTTTTTCCCAGAATTCTTTCACTTTTCTACACTCCCACCACATGTGGTAAAAGGAGCCTTCCTTGTCTTTGCATTTCCAGCACTTATTACAAACCTTGTACATTTTCGATAATTTTATAGGTGTTATATACCACCTATAAAACATCTTCATGACATTTTCTTTTATTGTCGTACATGCTGTAAAGTTTAATCCATCTTTCCACAGTTTTTCCCAATCTTCAAATTGTATACTATGGCCCACATCTCTAGCCCAGTGAATCATAACGGACTAGGTTACAGAAGCTTCAGGTTACAGACTCCGCTAACCCATAAATAGTACCTCGGGTTAAGAACTTTGCTTCAGGATGAGAACAGAAATTGGGCAGCGGCAGCAGGAGGCCCCATTAGCTAAAGTGGTGTCTCAGGTTAAGAACAGTTTCAGGTTAAGAACAGACCTCCAGAACGAATTAAGTTCTTAACCCGAGGTACCACTGTATTGCTCTGCTTTCCTTTGGACCACATCAGCCAGGCCGAGGCAGGGGTGGGGGTCTTGTCATCTGGGCAGGGGCGTCTTACCCATAGAGGCTAGTGGTGCAGGGCGCCGGGGTGCCAAGTTCTGGAGGGTGCCAGGGAAGAGGCAGAGGCTGAAAGTGGCGCCTCCCAGCACCAGCTTGCCGCCTTCGCCCACCTCTGCCATGCCACGATGAAGCAGTCCGGAGCCTCCATCTACCATGGCCACCATGGCACAAAGCGGCCAGCTGAGCCGGGAGGCGCCACGTCCTCCCTAAAAAAGCACTGTCCTCCCTAACAAACTCTGGGAAAGGGGGGCTGTTGACGCTAGAGGGAGCTTTGCACCACGGCGCTGGATATGCATAAGACGGCCCTGCATCTGGGCAGCCCAAGACCTCCATGCACACTGCCCAGGCTTGTGCCCCAGGGAGGTTACTTCAATGCTAACACACTGGCTTGACTTCACCCCAGGAGGCACACTCCATTGTCTCTTGAGACCAACAGATGCCAGCAACAGCAAGGATAGTTTGCTGGCCACGTGTGCATTTTATACGTCCTTAAATCATGGCACCATCAGGCCCTCAGGGATAAAAACACACTTGCTTCTGTTGCCCTGGCACTTAGAACACATTTGTTTGGGAATAACCAGCCCCATTTTGTTGTAGAAAAGGTTAATAGGTATTTTGGAAAGTCAAAATGATGACATGAGCCTCTGTAACCACGCATATGCCTGGCTGGTTGCCCCTTGTTTATTTACCGGTATTTGCTGTTATTAGTGTTGCAGAGGGTCAGTCTAGATGGTTCCTAGGGGTTCCTTCCAAACCTGCAACCATAGGAGCCAACCCCTAGGGGCCAATGTCCCTTCGGGGACCCCAATAAAATATTTGAAACCCCCCTACCATCAGTTAATGAGCTTTGCCATTCCAATTGTGTGTGTACAGCATCTTATTATTGATTGTGTGGGGCAGAGCTTACCTGCCCCCGTCCCATATTTTATTAAAGTTGGCACCCCTGCCTGCAATCCTGTATCCAGTTTGTTTTAGGTGCTAGAAGAAGAGACAGGTCAGACAAGTTCTTTTGTTAAGGCAATGGCCTTAAGCCAAGCAGTTAAGTATGTCCATTTGCAAGTCCAGTGAGGCTGCCATAGAGACAAATGGGTGAAACTTTTGGATGCTTGGGCATCATAGGATGGAGAACAACAGACCAAGCGGAACTGAACTGGGTGTGTTTGGCTGATGTTAGAAGCAGTGGGGGGCCTGAGGGCCACATTTAGCATCCCGGTGCTCTCTATCTGGCCCCCAGGACTCTCTCCAGGCCACACATGCCTAATCATTGAGCAGCTGGTTGTTACAGAATACAAGAAACAGCAGCAGGAACATGTAGCCACCAGGGGGCACTGCTGTATTTCGTATACACCCGCACGCACACACACACCGGGGCCGATCATTTCTCTCCATGAGGACTAGTTTGTTTGTTTTCCCCGTTGGTTAACAATATCACAAAATAATACAAATACAGAACTTGATATGAGCTCTCTGAGCTGCTGATTTGGAATCTACTGTTCATGGCAAGACTGAGTGTAACTAAGAATTGTTATAAGGTATGGTAATAAGGTACCATAATTGGCACTTGCTGAGAAGCTCACCAATAAACTTAGAATGGCACAAGTTATAAAACGAAAGAAATCCTTTGCAGCAGTGAGCTATCTTCATTATGCCTATAGTGAAGAGCAACTATAAAGTTGATTTATTATTTGAGTTATCCTTTCCAGACCTCTGGAATCTAGTTGTGCAAATCTACCTTCCTGGTATGTGCTGGAGTCCTCCTAGATTTTCCATCCAATACTGAATACTCTGTTGTTTTATTTTATATTATATATATATTCAAATTATCTGCAGAGCAAATGCAGGTCCTTTCATACCTCCTGCGCGCCACTGAAAAAAGAAAAACTCAGCACACCACTGCAGACAAAATTATGCTCTGAGATTCTTAATACATCTGTGCGCCCAGCCCTGGGTACATGGGACGTTGCTGGTGGAAAGCCACTGTCTACACAGAGAAAGCAAGTTTGTACTAGGTGTCCATGGTTACAGCAAGATTCTTTTCCTGTGGCACTTTACTGATACGCCAAAAAAGCATCTTGATATGGCCAAAGATACCATCATATCAAGATTGCTGCAAAGGGAGGGTACTGACACTGTGTGCTGCTCCTCAGTGTAGACGTCTGCATTCAGTAACGCAAGGGGGGGAGATGCTGCAAATTCTTCTACTGCTTTCTTGATTGCATTTAAATCCCAGCATTTTCTTTGTGGAGCTCAAATACATGGCACATGGTCCTCTCCCTCCTCATTCAATCCCTATAACCAGGGCTGTCTTACCCATAGGAGCCAGGGGTGCAGAGCACCTGGGCGCTGGGCTCTCAGGGGTGCCAAGCCAAGAGTTGAGTCCGGGGAAGAGCCCACCCATCGATCGGAGGGCCGTGGTGGGCTCTTCTGCTGCAGGTGGCTCTGTGCCGCAAGCTCTGCCCTCCTGCGCACCTGGGACTGAGCAACCTGGGGGGGGGCGCTGGGCAGATCTTTGCACCCCAGCACCGCATATGCTTAAGACAGCCCTGCCTACAACAACCCTGTGAGGCAGGTTAGGCTAAGAGGCAGTGACTGGCCTTCAAGGTCGCCCAGCAGACTTATTGGCGGAGTGTGGATTCGAACCCTGGTCTCCCAGGTCCTAGTCCAGCACCCTAACCACTACTCCACACTGGCTCTCCAGAAGAGAAATGAAAAGGGGGCAGCTATTAGCCACAATGGCTGTGCTCTGCCTCCACAATACCAGCTCCTGGAAACCGCAGGAGCAGAGAGTGCTCTTGTACTTGACTTGTGAGTGTCCCAGGGGTGGCCTCTGTGAGGAAAAGGGTGCTATATTAGATGATCCATTGGCCTCACCCACCAGGCTCTTCTTATGGTCGTAAGCGGTACATTTCCCAATTCCAGAATTCATTCCAGAAATTCTTCTAGTTAGACCGGAATCCAGGAGGAGCAAAACACACCAAAGGAACGGAAAGGGGAGGAGGAGAGAAATTCTATCACCCATATGCATTTTCCAAGCCTTATTTCTGAGATCTTTTTAAACTTAAGGAGTTGGAGTGGATGGAACCTGGGGTTTTCTGCATATCAACGGGGTGCTCCAACACTAATTAACCTACTCTAATTAAATGCACCAGCAGTGTTGATGCCTCCTTTATAATGCACCTAAATCTCTTATCCTTATACCCTAAAACAGGAAAATGGGAAAGCTTAAAAAATAGATTCAGATATTTACTTGATGTACTTTCCTAAGTATATCACTTAAACAGAGGTATTTATTATGGACCTGCCCCATAACAAACTTGAATTTGACTTGCTGTAACAAAATGTTATTTTCCTTTTTATATAGTTTATACTATAATGTATCTTATTCTCTTCTATGTTAAAAAACAACAGCATTATTATTTTTTTAAATATGCTTGTAAGGAGCCAGAGGTTCAGTCTCCTGGCCCTGTGCTGGAAAACAGGAATCCACATGAAATATTTGCCTTGCCTCAACCTTTTTTCAAAAGCCACTTCCTACCCAGAGACACTGTGTTTTAAAATATCACTTTTCAAATATATTCCTCCACATTGGGGGGGGGGGTCTCTGCCCATGCTCACAAGTCCTTTGCTCTTGAAACAAAACCTTTGCCTGTGCATCACTCTGCACGTGCTCAGAGGCAGGCATGCTCAGAAAAGTATGAATGTGACTGTTTGGCAGGCTTAGGCGGAAAGCTGGTGCGATTTCTCCTCATTTCCTCTGAGGCAGCAGAAGACAGGATAGTCCTTGCTCTCAACTTCCCTGCTTAGCAGTGCCAGCCTGCCTCTTGCTTAGCTCTCCACCCACGGCCCTTTCTCCTTCTGTGCCGTCAGCTACCGACCAGCTTGGCTTCACAACACTCCTGTGCGCATTTCCCCTCCAAGGCGCCCTGCTTGTTCCGAACAGCTGCTTAAAATGTCACTGTCTGTCCTCCTGCCTTTATTGACACCGTCTGCCTGAGCTTTGCAACCGTGATCTTCCGCTGCTCCCTGGCTTGTGGATCTGGACCAAGAGGAACCAGGTGGAGTTGTTTTTTTTTTGCAGAACGGATCCAGATCAAGTGGGCAGTTTCACCCACTAGCCAGGGACATTACTACAGATTCACCCCCCTAGAGGCTTCTTAATTGGAGAAAAAGCATTTGGGTCTTAATCCTGGAATGATCAGTGTCTCTTTGAGCATGTTCAGAGTGCTTTCTGCTCATTGGGTAAACTGCAACAATCCTGTTGTGCTGTGGGAGGGGCTCTTGGTACAGAGGGATATTGCTGGCCATTGACTTGAGAGCTCCGGCATCCATCATTTTATAACAAAGAAGTAGCGAAATTAATCTCCCAGGAATGCCAGAATGCAGGAACCAAGGAATCACAGCCTCCCAATGCTTTTGACCGGAACAGGAGCTAAGAGGAAGGATGAAGCAACACTTTGTGTCCCTTCCATCTCTATTGACCCTTTGACCCTACATTGGAAGGATAATTAGGGTTTTGCGTTTGTGACCTCACCCTTTAAGCAGGATGGCCAGGATATGTTCTTTAGAGGTGTGCATTTTGGACTTGCAGGTCTTGTTTTCTTGCTCATTCAAAATGTTTCCTGTTACTTTTATTGTTCAAAACTGTTCAGTGGGAAAAAGTGACAAATAAATATGAATATAATATTAGAAAGAAAGAAATGATAAAAGTACAAGCTGGCTATTGAATATTTTTGACTATCCTAGCTCCTGAGTCAGTATTTTTCCCCCTTGTTGTTTGAGATGCTAGGATGAGGGTGGCAGAGAGGCGGCTTAAATATGTTATGAACTTGCAGAACTCTAGACAGCATATACTGAATTTGCTTGGGACTGACACTGAGGCTGCGCAAATCTAAAGGAAACATAAACCCTTAGACTCCAGCACTGTCTCTCCTCCAGGTGAAAACAGGCCCTATAAGAGAATATTAAAAACTCTGAGCTGCATTTAAGGCAAGAGGCGTGGAGCACATTGTTGGCTGTTTACAAACACAGGCACACAAATAAGCAAACAAACACAGTAGTCTTTTGTTTAGTATTATGTGTACATTATTTTATATCTATCTATCTCTATTGGTCCATACAGGACTTTATAGCACAGAAAAGCTTTAACGGTTGGCATTCACCACCCAACAAGTTGTGCGTTTGGCCACAGGGGGCGACATTGTGCTTGTACCACGATTGGAAGAGAAAGACGAGTGCAAAGGCAATTGAACGAAATTCAGGGGGGAACCTGTGATTTGCTATTAAGGAAACAACGTTGGTTTAGAGCATGGAGGGCTGCCTATCAGACAGAGGGCATTATTGGGACTGGGAGAAGAAAGCATGTGGGGCGGCGGGGGGGGGGGAGGGGCGGATTCACAGCAGGAAATATACCCTGGATACCGACGCCCTTCTCCACAGCTCAGAATACTGAAATTCAAAAAACTTGGTGGCTGGAATTGACGGTAGGCAGGAAAGTGGGTGGTCCATCTTCCCTCACCGGCAGCACAGCTGTCGCTATTGGCTGAGCTTCTCTGCTGTCATGGAATGTTCATAAACATTCCAGCGCAGCAGGCCAGACAGTGCTCTGCCCCAGTTACCAAGGCGGAAGTGGAAGAGGAAGCAGGGTTTGCAAAAAAAACACCCAGTTTTTGCAAGGGGAGGTTAATGTGGGGCCCTGGCATGTCCTTCTCAAAGAGTCCCTCCAGCAAAATTAAGTGCTCACTGCTGTGAGAGAAGGAAGAGGTTATTCTGGCTGGCTGGTCTTGAGCTGGGACAGTCTTGGGAAGAAAGGAAGGCAGGCAAGGGAAATGGAGAGGCTGGAATCCAATTGGAAGAGGAGTAGAGGGGGGGGGATGGACATCCCCACCTGAACTGACTTTTATCGCTGGAAAAAAACCACAGGGCGGTGGCACATGCCACCTGAACAACCAACAACTCAGCGACACAGGGTGTGCCGTACGACTGGGAGCAAAAGTGCGAGGAAGAGGGAACGCTGCACAGGTGCTCCTTCAGGAGAGCTGAGAGTGTGCTTGGATTGGGCCTCAGGCCTTGAATGGTGGGGGTCCCACCTTCCTGAAGCCCCCCTGTGCCGGCTGAGAGAGTGGGGGTGTCATTTCAGCACCCCCGGAACAGCGCTTAAGGATGGAAGGGGCTGAGTTCAAGTGTTACTCCGAAGTACTATTGCTTTGTCGACACTACTAAACCGCAGGAAGGAACAAGAGAATACATTCGTTGTTGCCGGCAACCCTGGCGGCTTTGCCACAGCCTGCCTCCCTCGGTTATCAAAGTCGTTTTACAGACGTGGGTCGGTATCGGGAGCCCCATTTGGCAGGAAACTGAGGCACGTGGAAAGCTGGGAGAGGCAGGAGAGCGTCTCCCTCTCTTCGACTGCCCAAATGAGTGCAGTGTCAAGGCCCGCACTTGGTCTGCACCAGACATTTCAATCCATTTCAAACTGGACTGACAGCCATGGAATCAATGTTTCTTGTGGGGAGGTTGCTGGGCGCCCTCTTTTGGCCCAAAGTACATGCAAACTGGGGGACGCGGGTGGCGCTGTGGGTTAAAGCCTCAGCGCCTAGGACTTGCCGATCGAAAGGTCGGCGGTTTGAATCCCCGTGGTGGGGTGCGCTCCCGTCGCTCGGTCCCAGCGCCTGCCAACCTAGCAGTTCGAAAGCACCCTCGGGTGCAAGTAGATAAATAGGGACCGCTTACTAGCGGGAAGGTAAACGGCGTTCCGTGTGCTGCGCTGGCTTACCAGATGCAGCTTGTCACGCTGGCCACGTGACCCAGAAGTGTCTGCGGACAGCGCTGGCTCCCGGCCTCTAGAGTGAGATGAGCGCACAACCCTAGAGTCTATCAAGACTGGCCCGTACGGGCAGGGTTACCTTTACCTTTACATGCAAACTGAGTGCCAAGAGGCAAGAGGGTTGAACCACTGCACTGAAGGCTTGGGCCCTATAGAGCTGGCCAGGCCTTGGGGAGCTTAGGTAACAGTAAAGGGACCCCTGACCATTAGGTCCAGTCGTGACTGACTCTGGGGTTGCGGTGCTCATCTCGCTTTATTGGCCGAGGGAGCCGGCGTACAGCTTCCGGGTCATGCGACCAGCATGACTAAGCCACTTCTGGAGAACCAGAGCAGCGCACAGAAACGCTATTGACCTTCCCACCGGACCGGTACCTTTTTATCTACTTGCACTTTTTGACGTGCTTTCGAACTGCTAGGTTGGCAGGAGCAGGGACCGAGCAACGGGAGCTCACCCCACCACAGGGATTCGAACCGCCAACCTTCTGATCAGCAAGTCCTAGGTTCTGTGGTTTAACCCACAGCGCCGCCCACGCTTAGATTGCGTTAAAGATGTGTCTGGGTTCCCTGATGCAGGCTGGGTTACAGCTGACAGGCTGCATGGGGGGGGGGGGCGGCAGGAATCCCAAAATTACTCCTATTGGCCAGATAAATCCTGTTACCATCCCTGAGTCCTGGCAAGGAACGGAAGAGGTGCCCAAAAAAGTGGTTAGCAACCAGGTACTCCCAACAGTAACATACCATTGTTCTGGGAGCTGATGGAGGAAATAGATACACCTCCTTGTAAGGAAGAACGAAGAGTGTCTCTGAGTTTAATTCAAGGGCAGGGGGCAGGGGGAGGGAGATATCCTGTGCCTCAGGCATCAAATATTTTTGGGGAGTTTTGCCCTACTGCAGTCTTTGCCAACATATTTTTTTGGTCCCCATATGCTCTAGACTACAACTTCCAGGTTGAAACCAGATTGGCAAAGGCTGCCTTGGCATTTTTTGGGTGCTTCAGCATTCTGTGGGGCTGGGGGATAATGCCAGTTTAAAGGGGCTTGGATTGGGTTTGGCATATACCCCAGCTGCAGCAAACTAATTTGAACTTTTCAGGAAAGTCACACCCCACCTCCAAAAGAACCCAGGTGGGCTGTGATCCCTATGAAGAGATCCTGGCAACCCATTGCCCATGCCACCCACTCCAGGAGGTGACAAAGAGAACATGTGCCCCCTCGGTTTTCAGCTTTCCAGGTCTAAAAACCAGATGTGCGTAGATTCGCCTCCCTGAAATTGGGCATACAACTTCCCATAACCCACCCAGCCAACGTCAAGTGTCAAGAAGAGAACTGAAATCTCCCCCCACCCAAAATTTAAAAATAATTCAAAAGAATATAGATGAAGGTGACCCAGGGAAGAGCATCTGGGGGCTTAAAGTCCTCTTTCCTACTGGGGTGGGTCTCTGCTTGCTGAGGACGGGACCCTCAAAGCAGACATCGATCTACAAAACGTATGTTTTCCAAATGCGAATTCACCCTCTAGATTTCATCTCAGAGATGTTGTTGGGGTTTTACCCCATGGAGTCACCATGTCAAGCATCAGACTCCACTGCTTTGCCTTTTTTGCAGTTCGTCTGTAGGGGCAGGAAGCAAAGGATGCCAACAGTCTCCTGCAGGCCTGGTGAAGATTTTGGTGGGTCAGTCAAGGAAGCCAACACCCGACTCAACCTTCCCACTCCAAAGAATTTCATCGCAAGCAGATGGGCAAAACTTCCTGGGTCGCTTACTTGCCACCAGCAACTTCACTCTAAAGACCCCTCCCTTTCACTCTGGCCTTGCGGTGTCGGCTCCGACGTCATGCTTCGTATGTCCAGTTTATAAAGATGGCGGCTACGACATGGAACACCGAAATGAGAGGAAGGAGGAAGACGCAGAAACCCAGCTACGAAGACAGGGTGGGCTCAGAGGCCGGCGAGGAAAGCAGGAAAACGGCATTGTGGAAGGCCCTCCGAGTCCCCATGAGGCAAAGACGAGAAGACTGTAGATTGCCCTGTTCCGCCATGTTTTAACTGGCCACCGAGTCCCCTTGGGCGATCAGGCTCTGAAAACTGACCAGCTGCTTCATCTGCTCCGTCTGCATGGAGTGCCTCCGGAGTAGCCTCTTGCCTTTGGGAGAAGTGGGGGCCACCGGGATCAGGCCCTTGTGGGCCGGGGAGGAGGGCTTGCCATTGCCCCGGATGTCGCGGAGGGGAGGGTGGGGGTTGAGGTGGAGTGGGGGCAGGAAGCCCGGCCGGGTGTGGGCAATGTGGTCCAGCAGCAGCGTCCCAGAGCCCCTCCTCTCGAGGAGACCCGGGGCCCGGCGTCGTATCGTGATGGGGGAGACGGCGTTGGGGATGCTTTCCAAACTCTCTCGGGACGAGCTGGCCGGCAGGGTCAACGGGGAGGCGTTGTACTTCCTCCTCTCCACAGAAACGCGGCCCGAATCCGGGGAGCCGGGAATGGACTCGGGGCAGAGGGAATCCAACTCGTAGTGGTCCAAGCAATTCAGCTTGGGGTGGACCAGAGCCCGGGAGCCAGGACTCGGGCCGCCGTCTTGGGTTTCGGGCGCCGTGTTGCGTCGGGCGAGAGTCTGGTGCAGGTGGCTGAAATGGACTTTCTCTGCCCACGCGGCTTCCAGGCTGGGCAGCTCTTCCCCTGAGGCCTGGTGAGCGGCCATTTTGAGGCAGGACGACTCCTGGCCTTCCATGCTATGTCTCCGGGACAACGGAGGCCTCTTGGAGAAGCTCAGGCCATTCATCTCAGCCGTCATCCTCTCTTCCGGGGTCCGGGCCTTTTCCTGGTGGGAGGCAGCAAGGACAGAGGGCGCCACCAGGCCCCACGGCTCCGAGTTCAACCTCTTCAGCTGCTTGGGCCGGCCTTTGGGCGGGAGGGCTGGGGCTTTCTCCTCAGCCTCCTTCCCCTTGCCGTGCGGGAGAGGGGAGCAGCTGAGCCGGGTGGCCATGGTGAAGTTGAAAACGTCACGCTCCTCTTCCTTCTCACTGCCGCCAGGGGACTGGGAGGTCCTGACCTCGATGTCTGAGGGGGACATGCACAGAGCGGGCGAACGGCTGTCCTCCACGCCTGGCGACGGTGGCGAGTTCAGGTACTGCTTGGTTTTCTTGGTCCCTGAGGGGGACGTGTCTGTGGTGATGATGATGACCTCCTTCCCTTTGGCCTTGCAAGCATCCAGGAGCACCTGCAAGGTCCCCCGGTCCCCCTTGTTGATGGCGTACACCAAAGCCGACGCCCCAGAGTAATCCTTGGCGCTGGGCTCTGCCCCGTGTGCCAACAAAATGGAAGCCACCTCAGCCCCAGCCCCGTCGGCACAGGCGTGCATCAGGGCAGACTTCCCCATCTTGTCAGGGATGTTGGGGTCAGCCCCGTTCTCCAGGAGGTACCTCACCATGCGGGACTTGTTCTGAGGGTCCTCGTAGGGGGCCACGCAGGCCGCAATGAGGGGGGTCTCCCCCTGGATGTTGCCCTCGTTGATGTAGGCCCCACCCTCTAGCAGCAGGCGGGTGAGGCGGAACTTGCCCTGCCAGACAGCCTTCAGCAGGGCACTCCCCTCAGGGTGGACCATGGCGGTGGCAGGCGGTTCTGCAGGCATTGGGCAGAGGCAAGGAGTTCACGAGATGGAGGAGGACATCTCAGGGCACGCCATGACCTGGAATGGGAGACAAAGCGAGGGAAACCAGAGCGTGAGGACTGCTCTATTGTGGAGCAATATTATGGGTTTCTGAAGGTCTGTCCAAAAGCATTCCCTCCAACATTTCTCTGATGAAATAAGGGGCTTCCTATTCAATAATAATAATAATACAGTGGTACCTCAGTTTTTGAGCATCTCGGAAACCGAATGTTTTGGTTTTCAAATGCCGATAACCCAGAAGTAAATGTTTCCGAACGGGCCTCAGAATTTGAACGCCTTCCGCTGTGTTTTTTTTCAATTTTCTCCACTGACTTTGCTGACCGCCCTTTGCGTCTCAGTTGTCAAACGTTTCGGAAGTCGAACGGTCTTCCGGAACAGATTACGTTCAACAACTGAGGTACCACTGTAATAATATTTATACCCTGTCCATCTGACTGGGTTGCCCCAGCCACCAACATATATAAAAACATACTGAAACATTGCAAAATGTCCCTATATAGAGCTGCCTTCAGACATCTTCTAAAGGTTGCATCATTACTTATCTCCTTGGCTTGGGGGTCGCATGACTTCATACGCTCCAACATTTCTCCGATGGAAATAGGAACGTCCTAAGGAAAAGCAGGTCATTCCGGGATCAAATCAGAAACCAGAACGGCTGCTGTAAATCCTGGACTGTCCCCTGAAAAATAGGGGCGCTTGGAGGGTCTGCAAAAGAAAGTAATCGGGGGAGAGGAGGAGCAAAAATAGACCCAGGGAAAGGAAGAGGTGGGGCCTGGAAAAAAATACCAGCATTAGGGAAAAGTAGGGATAGGAAATGAGGAGTGGGGTTCAGGAACGGAAAGAGAGCGCAGGAGACAAGTTAGGCCTGAGCAGGGGGCCGTGTTCCTGACAATTAAGGACAGCTTTCCCAAGATCTGAATTTGCTGGATCAAAGCACAGCACTTTGCAATCTCCTTCGACAACCTTGCTAGCATCCCCTCTGCTCCTTTTGCAAGCTTCTGTCAGTTGAAATTAAAAGAAGCTTTCTTGGGGTCTGAATTTGCTGGGTCAAACCTCAGCACTTTGCAAGCCTCTCTGCCCCTCTGACAACCTCGCAAGAGACCACTCACTGCTCCTTTGCAGGTTTCTGTCAGGGGAACTCTGGCGATTCCATGCATGTTTAGGCAGCTCAGGCGTTAAACCTTGCAAGGAGACAGCTTGAGGCCTTAAGGTCCAAGGCAGGTTCAGCAGCCTTTTTGGATGCTTCCCAGCATCTCTGTGACTTTTCTAGAGGTGGCCAGCGGTAAGCCGAGTGGGGGAAGGACCTCCCGTCTCTTAGGCAGGCTGTGCCAGTTTTGCTGCCCCCGCTGAGGCGCAGCCCCTGCCAGCGCTGGCAGGAGGAGCATTCACTCCACATGCTGTTAAAGACACAGACGGGCACAATTGGCCGGTCCTTCCGGGCGCAGCATCCAAAACAGCCTGCTGTGACTCAGAAACCCTTCCGCAGGAGCCAGAAGGGAAAAGGGTAATTAATTCTCATTCTTGAGATTTGCTGCCCATGACTTTAAACGCTAGGGAACTCAGGGCAGCTTTTGCAAAGCTTAGTTGACTTCGCGGAAAGCGTCACTTGGGCAGGGCCTTTTTTCCCTTGCGCAAACCAGGTTATTTGTGTGAGCTGTATTAGGTTCTTCCTGAAGGCAACTTTTGCCCTCGGATCCACGCTCGACCCTCTAGTTTTCTGCTGGCTTTGTTGATATATTGATTGATTAATGAATCTATACATCCCTCAATATGTCATGTCGAGCCAGCCTTTGTCAACATGGCCCCCTACAGCTGTTTGGGACGAAACACAGCCATCACAGATAATATACCTTTCTGTGAATTTGTCCAGCGCTCATTTAAAGCCATCCCAGTGGGTGGCCATTGCTGCCTCCAGTGGGAGGGAGTTCCATAGTTTAACTCTGTGCCACGTGAAGAACTTTATCTGTCCTGAACCTTCAACAGGGGAAACCAAGAGGAGGCCTCAACAAGGCTGCAGTCCTCAGCAGCTGGAACTGCCACCCCTCCACTTCCTGTGTCTCTTGGAAGGAGGGAAAAGTGGGGTAAGGCAGCCGGGTTGTTTGAGGCCAGCTTGCTAATTTAGAATCCTTTTGCGCTTGCTTTAAAAACAAAAGCCGCTTCAATGAGACTTTGCTTTGGAGCAAGTGGCTTCTGGATGGCTGAGCAAATCCGCACTCTGGCTCATAAATCCCACTTCTGACTACCGGCCGTGGCTAATTTAGTGTGGCAGGCAAATCGCCTCCTGCCCACAAATCATGGGAGGCCATGCACAGCGACACCAGTTAACCCCCAGAGTTAGTTAGGACTGATTGAATAGGAAGGCCTGAAATGAGCCCGGCCGATGAACTAGGAACTTAAGATACTGCATCGTTCAGTCTCAGGAGAACACCAGCCCTACCTGGGACGCGGGTGGCGCTGTGGTCTAAACCACAGAGCCTAGGGCTTGCTGATCAGAAGGTCGGCAGTTCGAATCCCCGCGACGGGGTGAGCTCCCATTGTTCAGTCCTGGCTCCTGTCCACCTAGCAGTTTGAAAGCATGTCAAGTGCAAGTAGATAAATAGGTACTGCTCTGGTGGGAAGGTAAAATGGCGTTTCCGTGCGCTGCTCTGGTTCGCCAGAAGCGGCTTAGTCATGCTGGCCACATGACCTGGAAGCTGTCTGCGGACAAACGCCGGCTCCCTCGGCCTTTAGAGCGAGATGAGCGTGCAACCCCAGAATTGTCCGCAACTGGACCTAACAGTCAGGGGTACCTTTACCTGGAGATGCCAGGGATCAAACATGAGACCTTTGGAATGCAAAGCAGGGGCTCCAGAGCTGAGCGATGGCCCTTTCCCTAAAAAATTAAAACAAAACAAAACGCTCTCCTATGAGGAAAGGTTGCAGCGTTTGGGACTTTTTAGAAAAGGTGCGCAGGATGGTAGAAGTATATCCAGTTTTGCAAGGCATGGATAAAGTAGATAGGGCAAAGTTTTCCTCCCTCTCTCTCGTAGCACTAGGACTCCTGGCTATCGAGTGGAGCTGAACATGGGAAGATTCAGGGCAGAGAAAATTCAGTGCAGAGTCAAACCACGGAACTCACTCCCGTGATGGAGCTCGCTCACCTCCCTAGATGGCTTTAAAAGAGGGTCAGACAAATTCATGGAGACTATCCGTGGCTGTGCTCTGTTTCCACAGACTCTGGATGCCAGCTTGGCAACTGACAGTGGGCTCAAACCACCAACCTTCTGGTTAACAGCTAGACGCACCGACCCCTTGTACTACTGGAGGCCGCTATAATTAAATAAGAACATAAGAAAAGCCAGGGGGATGAGCAGCTAACTAGAGGCTCCGAAGGGAAACCCCCAAATGGGACCCAAGCATAGGAGTCCCCCACAGATCCCCACATTGGTCACAACTGGACCCGTGCCAGTCGCAAAACGCGCCTGGCCAATTTCTTAATACTATTTGCAACTCCCTCCTTAGAGAGGCCAGACTGGCCGCTGGCTGGTGAAGACTATTTTATTCTGACAAGCCTTCGGAAACTGTCTGTACTCTTCTTCTTTTTTAAGGAAAGAACTTATAGCAGTGCTGTGCTGTTTTTACTATTTGCATTTTAATAGGTTTGTTTTTATGTCATTTTCATTCTACCATATCTTAATTGCTTTTCAACTATTATACTTCATATGCTTTTAGATTTCTGGGTTTTTCCGGTGTTTGTGAGTCCTGGTTCTGGGGGAAAGGCAGGATATAAATAAAATAATTATAATTATCCCGCAGAGTGGGTATTAGTACCTCCACAGAGAGTTGCCGACTGTTCAAATGACCAGTGTTTCTCTGCACTTAACCGCAGTACAGTGGTACCTCGGGTTAAGAACTTAATTTGTTCTGCAGGTCCGTTCTTAACCTGAAACTGTTCTTAACCTGAGGTACCATTTTAACTAATGGGGCCTCCTGCTGCCGCCACAGCGTAATTTCTGTTCTCATCCTGAAGCAAAGTTCTTAACCCAAGGTACTATTTCTGGGTTAGCAGAGTCTGTAACCTGAAGCGTCTGTAACCTGAGGTACCACTGTATATTCTGCAGTGATGAGTACGTGAGGACATTTGACACAAGCCGCAGTAGCAAGCTGGGTGGGTGGTGGGCTAAGAAGTTGGCAACAGCACATCCTGCAGGTTGAGGTCAGGGGACACACAAAATTCCTTTGTTCTCAGACACCCCAACCTTTTGCTTTCATCTTTTAAGGTGTGACCTAACAGCCCCACCCAGCCCTTGCCACACTTCCTAGGAAGACCTTTGCTCACGAGATTGTTCACTAACTCCAGGTTCCGGAATAATTTTAGGGAGCCACAAGGAGGGCACCTGGGCTGATTGGTGGGGAACTAACTGCTTGCTGACCCTGTAGCAGGACCTGGTTCAGGACAGTATTTTAAATAGAGAGGGAGGCCCAGCCGGTGCCCCAGAGCTGTGGTTCATGGGGTTCATTTCCTCTTTGCAGCCAGCAATGCGAGGGTTTCTGGAAAGCATTTGAATGTCATACACAAATGCAGCTAATTTACACTGGGAAATTTTTCTGTCACCCTGGAGGGTGATCTAATTTCGACCTGTTTGTTTTGCTTGCATTTAGCAATCAAATCTAAAAATGTCAACACGGCCAAGCTTGCCTGATAGCGTATCTGAGGCTAGCATACATTTGCTCACAGAAACATATAATCATAGAATTGGAAGGTCCTCGAGAGGGGTCATCTAGCCCAACCCCCTTGCGACGGTGCTGACAATGAGCTTACGAAATGGAAAAGCTGTCCACAGAAAAGAAAAGCAATCCTCGCTGTTTGCAGGACATACAACCCTTGGGCGCCTTAAAGAAGAATTTAATGATTATTTTGTTATTTCTATGCTGCTCACCTGACGGGGTTGCCCCAGCCACTCTGGGCGGCTTCCAGCAAAATATGAAAACACAATGAAACATCAAACATTAAAAACTTCCCTATATACAAGCCCCAAAGCTCAGCTCTTGGATTGCAACGCAAAGCTCAGGTCAAGCTATTTAAGGTGACCGGGGACCACCTGCATTTCCCAGGAACTGACAGAATGACGAATGACTACCCTTGTCCTTGCAGAAATCCAGCTCTCTCACCCCCTCCCCACACTCACTGCTCTCTATATCATTTCTCCAGTCCCTCTAGGGGCACTCGAATGAAATCTACAAGAGCCATATATCAAATATTAGCAAAATCCTTATGTCATGCTGGGGGTGTAATAAGGCATACAGTTCCATCTTGGGTTTCCCAGCAAGATGCATAATTTATCCTCAACAAGCCTGGCTCCAAATTAATGACAAATCTGATACTAAAGCCCTTCGCCTTGTCTTCCTCCACCCAGATTCCCCTCCTCCCCGGAGACCTGGACATATTTATCAAAGCCAGGAGAAGCTCTCAAGAGAGCTCTCCGCTTGAATCGCAGACCCACTCAAAACAGCAAACATTTGATCCCCATTGCTGGGCAAACTGACTTTATTGAGAGAGAGATATTTCATTAATGCCAAGTGGGTGGGCGGGAGGCAGACTCATCTTTTGAAATTATTATTATTATTTTTAAAAGATCAAAAACTGAAATAACTAAAGAAATAATCTCTCAATATCTCTCTCTCTCTCTCTCTCTCTCACACACACACACACACTTTTTTTTTAGCATTGCATCCTTGATTCTTAGGAGGGGGTTAAATATAAAGAGCAAGGAGGTGGCATTTATTTGGCAGACTGATAATATCTACCACTTTGCCCAGGGTCCCTCAGCAAGACAGACCCTTCTGTGCAGAGACAGATGAAGAGGGGGTCCTGTTTCTGTTTAAAATTTCAGGCCTGGATGTTTGGGGATGTGGAGACAAAAGAGATTGCTCAAAATTAGTGTGAGTTGTGGGGGGTTGCTTCCACTTTGGTTACATAACAGTCAGTAGGGAAGTGAGCCCAAAGCCAGCCTTAATGAGCGAATGGATTCGTTGTGGTTTTCAGAAGCAAGGCAGAAAGGGTGCCTTTGCATAGCCAAGATATCAGTAATATTTCCCCCACCCCAGTCTTCCTGAACAGGTGTTGTGGGGGTGATGTGAAACGAAAGGAGGCGGAAGGCATGACTGGATTGGAATACTTTTAATTTATTTTTTAAAACCCGCTAGAAATAGCCCCACTTCTGAACTGGGAAATCAGGAAAGGATGGAGGTAGCTCTGAAGCTTGCCCAGTCCACACGCAAAGTGAGGGTGCATTTTGCTCCAGGGTGTCACTGGCAAATTTAGAGTCTGTTAAACCTGCAGGGAAGAAGGTGGGAGAATCTGGCACTACTGGGGTCCCTCCTTTTCTTTCTGTGTCTTCGAGACCCCCGCGCTTTTAGTATTTGGAGATCGGGGGTGGGTGGGGGAAAGGAGGGAATCACCCCCCTGATTTTGGTAGGGATTTTCTTCAAGAAAACCAGGGACCTGGTTCCTTCAAATATCCATCAGCCTGCTGGGTCTGAGGTCCCCCCCCATCCTAAATTAAAGGAAGCCCCCCCCCAAAGATATTCTGATATTTTCACACTTTCGACCACCATGGAAAAGCAACATGCTTGTGTCACACTTTCAACCCAGATGCAAAAATTACATGATTTTCTCACACTTTCAGCCCTGGCGCAAAATAACACAGGGCAGTTCCCCCCACCCCACCCTGACTCTCGTTAATGCTCACGAGCCCCCAAACTCCCTGCCCACCCTCCTCCCCAACAGATGCCCACCTGGTTGAAGAAAGGTATTTAAAATTAAAATCCTATTTTATTTGGTAAAAAAACAAAAAACCGAGGATCAAAGTTTGCATCCCACAGCCCAGGGGAAAGGCAGGCACCGCTGCACACCTGCATGGAACCCAAACAACTCTGCTTGAAAAGGTACCTGCCTGCATCCTCCGGTGGTCTTCTATGTGGTCCACCACCACCCTGGCGGGGGCTGGCGAGGCGAGGCTTCTCACCCGGGCTGCATGCTTCTGCTGCGCTCTTGGGAGGAGGAGGAAGAGAGAGGGGGAGCCACGGAGCAGGGGGGCTCTGGCGATCTCTCCCGTCTCCTCTGCACGCCGAACACGTGTCCTGCTGCTGCTGCTGCTGCTGCTGCTCTCTGGCGCTGTGTTATTTTGGTGCCTGGGAATGATGCTAAACCCCCCTCTGCTGCTTCGGGGATGGAGCGAAAGGGCCAATCGTTACCAAGCCATCTCCAAAGATCATCCAGTTCCTTTAAGATTGGGGGGGGGGCGCGGCGGAGGCGTCTATCTCTCCATCCATCTATCCTACCAACCAACCATTCGGAGGTTCGGAAGGCTGGATGGCGGATTCTGCTATTTTTAGCCCCCTTACCTATCAAAAGGGAGAGGACCACCCCCACCCCCCAATTAAAATATACACTGCACCACATTTTTGGGGTGGGGAGATCGTCTCTTAAAGGCTCGCTGCTAGCCAACACTTATAAATTTGGTTCTGTCTGCCAGGGTTAGTATCCCCCCACCCCACCCCTTACAGTAATTTTGGGGCGTTTTCTCCCCAAGATCCTTTTGCACGTTGATGGTGAGTCGCAGTACAAGTTTAGGCCAGGTGGCATTAATTCTGCAATAAAAGAGCAGGTCATTTCTTTCTTTGTAGTCTTGACTGTCGCGTCTTTCATGTTGGCACTGGGAAATTAATTATAATAATCACAGAGGCAGTGTGGTGTAGTGGTTAGAGTGTTGGACTGCTAGGGTCTGGGAGAGACCGGGTTTGAACTGCCAGTCAGCCATGAAGCTCATTGGGTGTGACCTGGGGGGGGCGGTCAGTTGCTGCCTCTCAGCCAAGCCTGCCTTTCAGGGCTGTTGTTATGAGGGTTAAATGAAGAGGAGGAGAACCACCTTGAGGTGGGATATAAATGCAAGAACATTTAAAAATGCAAAATAGAAAAATAAGGCCTCTTTCCCCACAAATATGAAAGTACATTATAATTCTTTTCAATGACTGCAACATGCCATGTATTTATTTCCTTCTGTCTCCCCCCAAAACCCCTCTTTATTGACTTAGGGAAGATCTTTTTGTATTCTGAACAGAGGGTAAAGTTTATTCTGAATTTGTTAGGTAAGATACCTGATGGCAACAATCAAGTGAAAATCACACGTAGGTTGTCTGATTCTGACAAATTTGTGACAGGCAAAGTTGTGAAATTTGCAGTGGCTGCCCGAAAGCCAAGGAGAATTTTTACTGGGGTCAATATGGCGAATGGCAAAAAATAATAATTAATTGGATGATTTTAATGCATTGGTACTTTTAACTTTTTAAATTGTTTTTAAGCGTGTGTCTGTGTTTGTGATGTTTTAATGTAAATATATTTTTTGGTAAATGCTGTTCTTTAATATTGTATTGTATTGTTGAAATAACAATAAAACTGCACAGACTTAGGGCAAAGCCATACCCTACATTTAAAGTGCATCCAATGCACATTTAAAGCACACAATACCCCCTCCAAGAATCCTGGGAAATGTAGTTTCACCCTCACAGAGCTGGAGTTCCCAGCACCCTGAACGAACTACAGTTCCCAGTATTCTTTGGGGAAACTCATGAATTTTAAATGTGCATTGGACGTGCTTTAAATGCATTGGTGTGGATCTGCCCTTAGATTGTAGGTCCATGGGGGTGGGTACAAACACAGAAGAACAAACTGGAAAACTACTGTAACCTGCTTTGAACCCAAGAGATGAAACAAGATATAACCTATTTAATAAAGTAAAACTTAACTGGATTTGCTGAGATCTCCCTTTCCTTCCTGTCCCCTCTGCTGCCTCCCAAAGTGTCACCCTTTACATTTATTATTGATTGAAAACATTTATAACCTTGCAAAAGCTCCCAGAGCACCTTGCAATGAAAACAACACAGACTCTGTCCTAACCTCTAAAAAGCCACAACATAAAAGGAAAGTGGGGAGCAGAGGGAAAAGGAAAGAAAGCCAACACAGAAAGCCAAATGGTTGATGTTACAAGGCTGCAATTTCTTTGGGTCATGTATCTGTTCAAGGTCTAAGGTAAAGGTAAAGGTACCCCTGCCCATACGGGCCAGTCTTGACAGACTCTAGGGTTGTGCGCCCATCTCACTCAAGAGGCCGGGGGCCAGCGCTGTCCGGAGACACTTCCGGGTCACGTGGCCAGCGTGACATCGCTGCTCTGGCGAGCCAGAGCCGCACACGGAAACGCCGTTTACCTTCCCGCTAGTAAGCGGTCCCTATTTATCTACTTGCACCCGGGGGTGCTTTCGAACTGCTAGGTTGGCAGGCGCTGGGACCGAGCAGCGGGAGCGCACCCCGCCGCTGGGATTCGAACCGCCGACCTTTCGATCGGCAAGCCCTAGGCGCTGAGGCTTTTACTCACAGCGCCACCCGTGTCCCCTTGTTCAAGGTCTAGGTATGAATAATTTTTGTTTTTACTTCTCTGTGCGCTGTAGTTCCTGGTGCTGTATTGTTTTCTTTAAAAAAAGAGAGAGCGAGAATGATGGATATGGTCCTCTCTTTTCTTTTCACAACAACCCTGTGAGGATAGCTGAGAAAGGGTGGTCAGCCTAAGGGCTTTATGGCTGAGATTTGGGCCTGGACCCCTTTCTCAGGCTGCCACCCGCTAAACCATTGTCCCTTTGCCAGAACCCTTGGGCAAAACATTCCCTGCCGCCTTCCTTAAGAATTAAAACACACAATATTCAAAGCACAATATTATATAACACTAAAAGCAAATAAAAATTGCAGCAATAAGGCGAGTCTTTATAAGTGCTACATTCCCCCGCATACCCAGCAGATATAATTTCCCTCCCACTGGCAAAGTCTGCTCTGACTATTGGGGGGGGGGAGGAATCTTTCCCCTCTTTTCTTAAAACTGCTGAGCAGAGCAGGTGTGGCAGAGTCCCATCCGCCAGGGGAATGCAAACCCACAGCACCAAGCTCTGCTCAGATGCCAGCCTTTCTGTACCATACTCCTGTTTCTGCAGCATCAGAATGTCTATGCATTGAGAGGGTCGATGACCCTTGAGGTCCCTTCCAACTTCCCAGTGCTAGCGGCTCCCGCCCTGTGGAACTCCCTCCCACCAGATGTCAAGGAAATAAACAAGTATCTGACTTTTAGAAGACATCTGAAGGCAGCCCTGTTTAGGGAAGTTTTTAATGTTTGAAGTTTTATTCTGTTTTTAGTGTTCTGTTGGGAGCTACCCAGAGTGGCTGGGGAAACCTCAGCCAAATGGGTGGGGCATTAATAATAATAATAATGATAATAATAATAATAATACAAATTCATGGAGGAGAGGGCTATTGATGGCTACTAGCCACCCAGAGTGGCTGGGGAAACCTCAGCCAAATGGGTGGGGTATTATTAATAATAATAATAATAATAATAATAATAATAATAATAAGTGTTGAATAGTGGGTAGACATGGCAGACGACACAGCGATTTCTCCAAAGCAGCTCTTTATTTTGTAAGCTAGAACAGAAAACTGAACAGCAAACAGCTCAGCCGGCCTGCTTTTATAGGCAGCCAGCTATCAACATTGTAGCAACAACAACCCAGGGTTTCCTGCCTAAAATAACTGACGTGGACTTGAGTGAAAACTATCTACAGTATCCCCCTGCTGGCCCAGGGTGAAAACTTCAGTACATAACAATAATAATAATAATAATAATAATAATAATAATAATAATAATAATACAAATTCATGGAGGAGAGGGCTATTGATGGCTACTAGCCAGGATGGCTATGCTCTGCCTCCACCATCAGAAGCAGCAACGCTTTTGAATACCAGTTTCTTGAAAACCCAGGAGGGGAGAGTTGCTCTTGCGTTCGAATCCTGCTTGCAGGTTTCCCATTGGGGCATCTGATTGGCCACTGTGAGCACAGGATCCCGGACTATATGGGCTCCCTTTGGCCTGATCCAGCAGGCTCTCCTTATGTTTTAATGTTCTTATGACATACACTAGGCAGGAGAAATGAGGACTTGTGGGTTTGCAGGTGGCGGAGGGGCGAGTCCGTTGACCTCTGAGCGAACAATCTGAACGGGAGGGCTCAGCCCCAGAATATAATGTCAACGTTAGCCCAGAAACCTGTGAAGTAGCGAAAATGATAACAGCACTTGTCGTATTTTTGCAGTGTCAAATGATATTTCAAACACATTATCTCTGCAACACCTAAGTGGCTCTCCACTCTGGGATGAAATTACTCTCCCTCCATTACTGATGCAGAGCCGAGGGACAATTATCTAGCTGGTGAAATTGTAACTCATTGAAATCCATAGGGTCTACTCACAAGGTAGTAACTCTCTGCTTGCCATGAAGTTCATAGGAAGAAATGTGCAGCCCTCCCCACTGCAAATCCACTGCCTTATTGTCAGGATAAAAGCAGGGAAGCGTACTTGGGTGCTTTTCAGCTAAGTCATGCTCAGAGTAAAGGGCCTAAATTGGTCCTCACTGTTATTTTCAGTGGGTCTGCTCTGAGTAGGACTAACAATGAAGGCAACCCTTACTGCCTATCTGTCTTGCTGGGGATTTCCTGGTACCTAGCTCAGTCTATCTGGCTATTAAGCTGTAGAAGCTCTGTGCAGGGAAAAAACCACCGAGTGCATCAGAGCATGTGCAAAGTGCATCACCCGGCACCAGACACATGCTAGAATGAAGGGTCAGCACGGCCAGCAGTCAGGAATGATGGGAGAATCCAGCTACATCTGGAGGACCACGTCCCCCACCTCTGGTCCAGAAAAGACACCTGTGTACATTAGAAATAGATGCCGAAAAGAGATTGCACCAACTGACTCATAATTAAATGCATATTTTTAAAATGTAGATTGCTACTCCCTGCCCCCTTTTTTCTCTCCGTGTCCACTTCTGCTTCTTTCTCCCCCTCCATCTTCTCCTGCATCTCCCCCCACCCCACGCTCTGTTGCTATGGCAACCACCGGCTGGGCAACACACAGGCATCCCAGGGTGATGGGCTGCTGAGATGCCTTAGCGGATGGAGAAAAGAAGAAGAAGGAGAGAATCTAATAGCAGTATGTCTCTGGCTCCTGCTCTCCCCCCCCCCCCATGGCATCAGCCCACGTGCTAGTGTGGCTCTGCTATTAATATGATGCGCAGATCAAGAAAACGGTTTATTTTTATGTCTGTGCAACTTTAAGGCCGCTCTCTGAGCAGGGGAGGGAGGAGGGGGATGAATCACCTTAGCAGCTCCAGAGAGAAATTTCAGGGTGGGGAGGGTGGGAAAAAACTCAGGAAATCAGGAGGGGCTTGGGATCAGAAACGGGCGCTTGATCACGGGGATTGTGGCTAATCCTAAAATAGCTCCATGCCTCCCTTCACCTTAGCAGATGTGTGTGTGGCTATTTATTTATGTAGGCATTTATTTTCTTACATATACATCCCAGAGTTTGTCCATCAGAGAACCCAATGTGGCGTTCACGGGGTGGGCCACCCATCCAGGCACTGACCAGGCCCAGATCAGCTTAAGGCCTTACCTACCTTGAAACCAGTATCTCTGGAACCAAAAACCAGTAGAGAGAGAAACGCACCTTTGCGCATGCTCAGAGGAGCTTTACTTGATGGTGACAATGACTTGGCATGAACAATGCACAGGCTTAAAGGTCCAATGGGGACGCGGGTGGCGCTGTGGGTAAAACCTCAGCGCCTAGGGCTTGCCGATCGCATGGTCGGCGGTTCGAATCCCCGCGGCGGGGTGAGCTCCCGTCTTTCGGTCCCAGCTCCTGCCCACCTAGCAGTTCGAAAGCACCCCTAAGTGCAAGTAGATAAATAGGGACCGCTTTCTAGCGGGAAGGTAAACGGCGTTTCCGTGTGCTGCGCTGGTGCAGGCTCGCCAGAGCAGCTTCGTCACGCTGGCCACGTGACCCGGAAGTGTCTCCGGACAGCGCTGGCCCCCGGCCTCTTAAGTGAGATGGGCGCACAACCCTAGAGTCGGACACGACTGGCCCATACGGGCAGGGGTACCTTTACCTTAAAGGTTCAAACCCCCACTCAGCAATGACACAGACTGGATGGTTTTGAGCCATCCCACCTTACAGAAGTTCTCATGAAGATGGAATCATAGAATTGTAGAGTTGGAAGGGACAAGGGTCATCTAGTCCAACCCCCTGCAAATGCAGGAATCTTTTGCCCAACGTGGGGCTCGAACCCACGAACCTGAGATTAAAAGTATCATGCTCCAGCAGGCTGAACTATTCCAGAGGTGATGTTTAAAACCCTGAATGACAGAGGCCCCAAATACCTGAAAGATGACCGCCTTCCAGACAGACCCTCTCGGGTGCTGAGATCTGCAGAGGGGGCCCTCTTGGTTGTTCTTCCACCCTCAAAAGTTTGGGGTGGTGGTGACCTGGGATAGGGCCCCGTAATTGTCTAACTCCTTGCCCCACGTAGGTGCATCGAGCCCCTTAACTACGCAGCTTTTGGCTGAAGACACATCTCTTCACCCTGGCTTTTGACTCTTGAGTTGTATATTTTCAGAACATGCCTTGTTTTGTAATTTTAAGTTGTTTAAAACTGTTTTAAATATTGTGTAAAACTGAACTTTAAAATTATTGTTGTTGTTAATTGTTGTAACCTGCCCTAGGATCTCAGGATGAGGGGGTGGTAATGAAGTGTGTGGTAATAATAATAATAACTGTATAGAATTGCACTGTTAAACTTATAAATGAATTTCAATATATTTAAATGATATTTATATGTATACCCATACACACACACTTCATTTAATATGTCATGTCCTATATCTGAATGAAAATGTGAAAGGGGGGGAAATAATATGTAAAGGGTTTAATGGTGTGTAGGAGAGAAGCACTTTGGAACGTAGAGACAAATCGCTTGATAAATGCCAAGAAACATTTTCCTTAAAAAGAAAGAAAAAATCTGCACCCACTCTTATCCTTGGTGTGTGCAAAAACGAGAGGAACGGCTGACAAAACAGAGGTATCAGCCGATAAATTAACTGCGCGCTGCTGACAGGTCTACTCAGGAGTAAATCCCAATCGCTGGTTTCAAGGTAAATGCACGATCCAAGGCTGCAGTTCGGTTAACCATTTCTGGGGGGGGGGGGGAGAGAGAGAGAGAAAATTGGTGCGGCCCGATCCCCTGCGCGTTTACTCGGAAGTAAGCGCCTCTGTGCTCAGCGGAGTACCCTATGTTACACAGGCACGGGTTGCAGTCGACACCTTTTAGGAAGGACTTGTTCTGTGTAAACCTGCAATCCTAGATCCGCTTACTTGGGAGTAAGCCCCCTATGTCTCTTACTCCTGAGTAAGGTTACAGAAAGTAGCTTCTTCACTTACTTCCAGCCAAAACACATGCTGCGTGATTTGATTGCATCTATACAGAGAGATCAACCTCCACCCACTCCCCCATTGCAGGGGGGTTAGATTAAATGACCATCTGGGTTCCTTCCAATTACAAAAATAATAATTTATGATTCCAAGGGAACAAAAATCAGCTTGACACCCTCCCCATTCACAAGTTCTTAAGCCACTCCTCTTCCTCCTCCCTACCCTCCTCCCTATTGGCCGCGCGCCGAGGAGCTCCGCCCCTTTCGAACGTTGCGTATCCGGCTTCGAAGGACCCGGCAGGCCGCTGCCTCCCCCCACCCCGCCCCCACGTGGGTCTTGCAAAGGGGAAACTGAGGTAAAGGCGGGGAGGGGGGAGGTCTTGGATCGATGGACTAGCTGGTCCGGTCCATTCTTCAATGAGAGGCCTGGGAAGGAGCCCCGCCCATCTCTTGGTGGAGGAGAGGGACTAATGGGGTAATAAGGGAGAAAAGGGGAGCCCCCCCCAGGGTGCTGCTTCGCACCGAGTCAGACCACCCCCGGCCCTTCTAGCTCAATATTGTCCACACTGACTGGCAGTTGTAGCTCTCCGGGATCTCAGACACTTCCTGCCCTCCCACCGAGGAATCGAACTTGGGAAGTTCTGCATGCAAAGCGGCTTCGCCGCCGCTGAGCTACGGCTCATTTTTCCTTTTGCAGTTGCAGCTACGGCTTGCTTCTGAAGGACAGCCTGCCATCCCGAAGGGCAAGTCGCCCAGCGTGGCGTGGGTGACATTGTGTGCGTGTGTCCCACGGTGGGCTGGCTCGATCCAAATGCCACAGGTCCAGAGTGTAAACATCTAATGTGGAACTGGTTCGATTTTCGGATGCATCTTAAAGTCAGCTTGTTGGTACGGTCAGCTTTACCACCTCAGGTAGAGAGGCCAGAGAAGCAAAAGTGAGGACTCCTGCACCCTTAAAGGTAAAGGGACCCCTGACCATTAGGTCCAGTCGTGACCGACTCTGGGGTTGTGGTGCTCATCTCGCTTTATTGGCCGAGGGAGCCAGCATACAGCTTCCGGGTCATGTGGCCCGCGTGACTAAGCCGCTTCTGGTGAACCAGAGCAGCGCACGGAAACGCCGTTTACCTTCCCGCCGGAGCGGTACCTATTTATCTACTTGCACTTTGATGTGCTTTTGAACTGCTAGGTTGGCAGGAGCAGGGACTGAGCAACGGGAGCTCACCCCGTTGTGGGGATTCGAACCGCCGACCTTCTGATCAGCAAGTCCTAGGCTCTGTGGTTTAACCCACAGCGCCACCCGCGTCCCCCTGCACCCTTACACAAGTATTAAAGGTGCAAGTCACCTTTGCCCCATGACTCTGCTCCCTCTTTCGGCTGTGTGTATCTGGCCACATGCTGTCGTGCTACGTTACACGGCAATGCTGTAACCACAACTGAGCTTCAGAACTGCCGTGCAGGCCAAACATCTGTCTAATCCAGCATAAATTAAATTCTCATATATCTCATAATAATGAGATAAATTTAGGACCATTTCTGCAACAAGTGCTCATTTTCCAAAAATTACGGTATGTCCTGTGCTTTCCCCCTCCTCTGGGGCCTGCTCCCTGGTATTTTATCTGTGTTGTTTTAACTGAGACTCGGTCTGGCAAAAAAGCAAGATATAAAAAGTAATTTATTTCTCTCACCTTATATTGTGTGACAGATTTTGCCTCCTGACAATACCTCTCCTAAGACCATCAGTACCTTTTTCTGCCCAGAGGACCAATCATGGCTGGAAGAGGCGGCAGAGGGAGGGGCCGCGGCGGTCACATGACCTTCAACGTTGAAGCTGTGGGCATCGGAAAGGGAGAGGCTCTGCCCCCACCAACCCTCCAACCATCCCCACTGTTTCCTGTGAGTCTGGATTGCTTTTTCTTAATTTCTCTCCCCCCCTTTATTATATTTATTTACATTCCATATCAAACGTGTATTACCAAAGCAATGTTGATTTAAAACATACGGTAAATAAAATAGGCTATATAAAACAATGAATGCTCTAAAGGAAACTGTAGTATTGAATATTATAGTAGATCAAATATTATGTTAAATAGAATATTTATAATCCTACCAGTAGAATATATTGTGCTTTAAATAAACGTAACCTGAATCCTGAAATACTGTTCATAGGGTAGCTGCGTGGTGTTATTTCTATTTATACTGTAATCCATTTTACATTTTTTCTTAATTTGATCTTGCCAGAGGGTGGGGTGGGCAGGGTTGTCTGGAAAAATCAGACATATTAATTTATCCAATAAAATTTTCCATATTTATTTATTGCATTTATAAGGAGCTCAAGGTGGCGTACATGGTTCTCTCCCCTTCCCATTTCATCTCCGCAACAACCCTGGGAGGCAGGTTACCTTATCATGTCTCTTTGCCTCTCCCTGTACAGCCCTTAGAATATAAACCTGTTCCACTGCAAACGGGAGAGGAGGTTGAATACATGTTGGCCCTGAAACAAGAACTGAGGGGTGCTATGAAGAACCTGCCGTACTTCATCAAGCCTTCTGCACCAAAGAAAGGTAAAAAAACAACAACACAACAACCGTAAAAACCCACCAGCCAAGAAGAATGCAGAATTCCTCCTCTGCTAGGAGGACAGTAAAACAGCTGACCCACCTCTTAAATATCAACGGGCAAAAATAGTTTGCCATCTTTTAATCGCTACCCCCACCCCATAGATTGGCTGACCTGTTTCAGAGTCACAGAACGTTCACCGATGGGAATTTTGGGTTTGTTTTTTTGAAGGAGGGGGAAGGGTCAGTCATGAATGTTGGAAGTCATAAGAACATAAATAGAGCATGCTGGATCAGGCCAATGCCCCATCTAGTCCAGCATCCCAGTGGCCAACCAGATGCTCTAATGGGAAACCCAAACACAAGAGCCCTCTCCCCTCCAGTGGTTTCACCAGCTGGCATTGGGCCTGGAGGCAGAACATCGTCATCATGGCTAATAGTCATTGGTAGCCTTCTCCTCCGTGAATTTGCCTAATCCTTCTTTTAAGGCCACCCAAGTTGTTGGTCTATTCCCAGAGCGGTTTTCACAATCAATGCCTCTTTCCCAGGGAACTCTGGGTATCCCATCTCTTGTCACCCTTAACAAACTACAGTTCCCATGATTCTTTGGGGGAAAGTCATGGCTGCTTCAAGTGGTACCATCGTGCTTTGAATGTAAGGTGCTGATGTGACCTATATCATCTGGCCGCATCATTCCCAGACCTTGCTGTGAGGACTGGGCAGTGACAGGCAAACAGGAGCAGATTCACTCCCATTTTTCAATCCCTCCTTTCTGTGTGGTGTTAAGAGGGGTAGTCTCGTAATCTGGGGAACCGGGTTCGCTTCCCTGCTCCTCCACATGCAGCTGCTGGGTGACCTTGGGCTAGTCACACCTCTTTGAAATCTCTCAGCCCCACTCACCTCACAGAGTGTTTGTTGTGGGGGAGGAAGGGAAAGGAGAATGTTAGCCGCTTTGAGACTCCTTAGGGTAGTGATAAAGCGGGCTATCAAATCCAAACTCTTCTTCTTCTTCCTCTTCCTCTTCTTCTCCTCCTCCTCCTCCACCTCCCTGTTGCTTAGCTGTATCCCCTCTCGGTCTCCTCTTTTCCAGGCTGAGCATACCCTGATCCCTCGACTATTCCTCATAAGGCTTGGTCTCCAGACCTTTCATCACCTTCATCACCCTCCTCTGCACATGTTACTATAGGCAGGTGCATCCCGGAGATATTGCAAAATCCCCCCAAGTCGAGTTTCTCTGGGTTGTAAAATCCTTTTCATCTGTGGTGTCATATACACCTTGTTAACCTGAGGCCACTTGGTGTCATCAGTGTGTGCAAACCCAGTGACTCTAAACTCCAAATCTCTCTAAATTTCAGGATTCCTAGATCCCTATCGAGTGGCTGGTTTTCACTGGCCTAAAGCCAGCTTCAGGTTATGTTGACAAGAGGTCATTGGCCAAGCTGATATTAAATACAGACCTGTGTTCAGCGGAGCACAGCAGAGATCTTCTGCTGTGATCCACCAGCCTGGGCGACCTTCCTGTTCGGAGGAGCAAAAGCCCAGAGGAGAGGATCATAAGATGCGATGGGCAGCTTTCAGGAACTGTTCATTCATTCTTCGACAAACATATTTTTAAATTCCAGGCTCTGGTTTCACTCGTAGAATCAAGGCTCTTTGAGCTCCACAGTGACCACTTGAGGAATTGGATCTGGGCACACACAAAATGAGGATCAAGAACTTTCTTCTTCTTTTGAAAGCACACTTCTGGGGTCTCTAAACAGCCCTGAGAATATGTGGGTAGGACCTGGTGGGAAATTTCAGTGGCTAGATTGGGAACAGTGTTTTCTGGAAACTGCACAAGCATTGCTGCTGTTCTTCCCAGGAGTGTTTGGTTGACCACAGTGAGAGCAGGAGGCTGGACTAGCTGGGCCATTGGCCTGATCCAGTGGGCTCTTTTATGTTCTTTTGTTGTTCTGAGGATGCTGGAGACCATTAGAACAGGCTTCCTCAACCTCGGCCCTCCAGATGTTTTGAGACTACAATTCCCATCATCCCTGACCACTGGTCCTGCTAGCTAGGGATCATGGGAGTTGTAGGCCAAAAACATCTGGAGGGCCGAGGTTGAGGAAGCCTTCATTGGAACAAAACCTGTCTCGATTCATAAGAGCAGAGAGGTAAGGGGAGGAATAAGGTAGGGCCTGTTGCATATGGGGGCAGGTAGGAGGCAGTTTTGGTGTGTAAAGAGGGCCGGCCCATGAAGAGAACCACAAGTTAGCCACACCGAGTTTAGTCAAGTCCCTACATCTGTGTGTGGGTTGGTAGACTGGCTTGTTTCTTGAAACCTGTCTGCATCCTGCATTTTCCAGATGTGGAACGCTATTCCGACAAGTATCAGATGTCTACTCCTGTTGACAATGCCATTGAGTGGAGTCCTGGTAAGTCGGGGAATATTTTATTTAGTTGTATTCATTTGGATATTTGCACATCCCAGACCAGCCTCAAGGACTCCTTTCCCTCCTTGCCTATCATGATATCATAAATATATTGGAAGATATTTATATATCATTTTCCATTTCAAGAAAACCCCCAAAACAAATGCAAGTACAAATTGATGAAAACATACCATGAAACAGTAAAAGCGACACAGAAACGGATGAGACGTAAGTTGCATGCAGGGTGGAACCGTTGAAATTAATCAACCTAAGTTAGTCATTATTTGTGAGGTGGTTTGGAGGGTGCAATTGCATTCCATATGCATCATCCAACTGCAGCCCTTACAACAAACCTGTGAGTTAGGCTGATGTTATTACCCCCATATTAACAGCGCACACTGAAGGGCCTAGGTAGGATCCTGTCTCCCCACCTCACATTATTCCACCAGCCCACCTTGCCAACAGGGATGAATGAGACCTGTGTAGAGTATAGGCAGATAGAGTTCCCTGCTTAGAGCACAAGGCAAAATTCCTACTTGGGGGTTTTGGGGGGGGATTTTTTTGGGGGTAAATAAATGATGTTATTCGGAATTTTGAATGGCTCTGAAGTACAGAAGTGATGGATTTTATAAGAAAATCCAGCCGGACTTTCCACGTGTGCCCAAGTACCGTATATTTCGCTCTATAACACGCACCCGACCATAACACGCACGTAGTTTTTAGAGGAAAATCCGTAGGCATGCCACCCGTAGGCATTTACTCCATAACAAGCACAGACATTTCCCCTTACTTTCTAGGAGGAAAAAAGTGAGTGCTATGGTGCAAAAAATACGGTAGTTAAATTTTGCTTGTCTATTTATCTTTGCAGATTGGAAACAGCTACCCCAAGAATTAAAGATCCGGGTGCGGAAGATTAAAAAGCAAAGTAAGTACTTCTCCGTGTTCAAGCTAAAGTCAGAACAGCAGCAACAGAAACCCCCCTTTCCTGACTTTTATGCTTTCCCACCCCACAATTGCCCAGGTGCAGGCCAGGTGCAGGGCAGGGATTTGACCCTTCATCTCTGTGCCTCAAATGGCAGCACTCTGCTCACCCAGCTCTTAAGCATCTGCATCCAGTAGGCCCCCACCACTGGTTTAGGAAGCAATGTGCACACACTATCAGCCACAATCCATATCTATCCTGTTGTGAAAAGCTGCCTTTTCATCTCCCCGCAAGCAGGCCAGCTTTGATCTGATTTGAAGGTGTAAGCCTTATTTATTTCTTGCATTTATATATTCCTTTTTTAAAAGAAGTTTTTATGTATACTTTTCAGGTTTATACATTTCATTAGTTTTACAATCAATTTAACATTTCAAAGTTTGACTTCCTTCCCCCTCTTTGTGCGGTTCCTAAAATTTATTTTTAAATATCCAAATTCATTTAATTTGCTCATTTTTATTATCTACTTTAAATATATACTCTTATGAAATTGCAGGTTGTTACAATAATCCTGTCAATGTTCTTATCTGTTTACAATTTATCTGTAAATAAATAAATCAAGATAAGAGTTTGTTATCTTGATTTCTTATTCTTCTGGTAAGTTTTGCCATTTCTGTATATTCTATATCCTTTGCTGGGACTTCTGCTTCTTTGCACCTTTGGGCAAGTAGTATTCTTGCTGCTGTAGTTGCATACATAAATAAATTTCTATAGAATTTAGGTAGTTCTGTCCCTATAATTCCCCAAAGAAAAGCTTCTGAGGTAGGTTAGGTTGAGAGCCTCTAACCACTGCACCACACAGCCTCTGTGAAAACAGCCATGCCCCCCACCCCACCCGCTGGTGTGTGGACAGACAGCGACTTGGCAATTTGGAAACACACACCCAGCTGTGTACAGTGTGCAAATGCGATTTGAAACAGAGGGGGTGGAAACAGCCCCACCACGTTTTAAGCCGGTAATGTGTGCACAGCCTAAAGCTCTGCCCACTGTACCATGGTGCCTCTGCCAGTTTACAAGGGCTCTTTCCTGTAAAAACCCATTTAGCCTTTCCTGAATTGCCCAAGTCCCCATTTATGCAGCTTACTGTTCAGTTTTATGGGGAATTCAGTGACAAATTTCCGCTCAGAATTCCCACACCCTTTCCCGGTTTAATCCTCAGCCAGGGAGATGAGTTCAGACAGGCAGAGTTTGTCACCCTTCCAAAGAGAGCTGAGGCCTCTGTAAATCCAAGGTGGGAAAGAGTCTTGTAACTGGCAAGCAGGGCCTGAGAGAACCTTCTGCCCTTGATGCCCAAACCTGGTGCAGAAATGATCATGTTAAGAGGATGTCCTTGGCTGGTGGGTCTTCAAAATGGAGGGAGAGGGAGAAGATGGTGGTCTCTTGGGTACGATGGGCCTAACCGTACTAGGATTTTATAAATTGCCACTTTTCAAAGTTTTCTGCCCCTGCCACATTAATGTGCCAAAGAACCCCTGTGTGTTGCAGAGGATTCTGGGACATGCCATGGCTTTCTGTTAAGCAGATGAACCCAGAACTCTCATTTTTGCCCCTTGTGAGCTGAGAGGCCACATTCGCGCCACATATTTTAAGCACTATGATACCACTTTAGATAGTTGTGGGTTCCCCCTGAGAATTCTGGGAGCTGTAGTTTGTTTAAGGGTGCTGAGGAGGCCACAAATTCCCCACAGAGCTACGACGCCCAGATTTCCCTGAGAAGAGGGGTTGATTGTTAAACCACTCTGGGAATTGTAGCTTTGGGAGGGGAACAGCGAAAATGTTGAGATCTTTCCCATGGTTGATTGTTGGAGCCTTGAATTATGCCTGGGGGAAAATGGGCAGCTTTCAGGAAATGTTGGTGTGCTGATATAAATGTATGCAAGGGCTGTAGGGCATCTTTTGTGTGCAGAAGGTCATGGGTTCAATCCCCAGTGGCGTCTCCCAGTAAGACTGGGAATGTCCCAGGTGGACTAATGGTCTGGCATTGGTATAGAAGCAGCTTCCAGCTTTTATCCTGCTGTCCTCTCTCTGCGGTAACTTGATGGTCTCTTTTTGGTACAGGAGCCACCGTCCTTACCCCCAGGCGCAAAACTCAGTTGCCAGTAGACAAAGAAGAAGCCATCAAGAAGCTGGAGGTAAGAACATAAGATGAGCCTGCAGGATGAGGCCTATGGTCCATCTGGTCCAGTATCCTGTTCTCACAGGGGCCAACCAAATGCCTCTGGGAAGCCAAGACAAGAGCACTTTTTGCCCTCCCCTGTAGTTTAAAGCAACTGGCTTTCAGAAACATTAAGGCCAGGGTGAAGAGGTGTGTCTTCCACATTCTCCAAAAGCTGTACAGTGAAGGTGCCAGACGGACCTCCACAGAGAGGGAGTTCCGCAGTTTAGGGGCCACCACAAAGAAGACCTCTTGGGTCATAACCACCATCCCTGAGCCTCTGAAAGCAGAGGAGCTACCAAGAGGGCTGGTCTGTAGGGAAGAAGGCAGTCTTTCTGATATCTGTGGCCTGCATTGTTCAGGGCTTTAAAGACTACTGTGAGCACCTTGGATTAGGCCCAGAAATGAACTGGCAACCAGTGTAGCTGTTTTAGAACAGGGGGTAAATCAGAATTGTAGAGTGGGGAGGTTCTCCAGGGGTCATCTAGTCCAACCCCATTCAATGCAGGAATCACAGCTGAAGAATCCCTGACAGGTGACCATCCAAGCTCTTGTTTATAAATCACCAATGAAGGAGAGCCCAACACTTTCCTAGGTCATCTGTTCAACTGTCAAACAGCTCTGTCAGGATTATATGTGAGATCTAAACGGAACCCCAGCCGCTAATCTGACTGCTGTATTTTGGACCGAATGAAGTTTCATCTTGAATCAACCAGAGCCGGTGAGATCCATCGCAAGTCGGGAGCGAGTTGTATATAATAGGATGGAGATCAGGAGGCCGAATCAAGACCGCCACCCCCTTCACCCAGTTCTTGTGATGGTTCCTTTGGGTCCCAGATCCTGTTGTCAGCGCTAGGAGTCTGCCCTTGAAATTGTAATATAATAAGCTTGTGTCTTAATACTTTTCAATTGTTTCCTAGACTTTGGAAAAGAAAGAGGAGGAGGTGACGTCTGAAGAGGAAGAGGAGAAAGAAGAGGGAGAAGAGGGGAAGGAAGAGGAGGAGGAGGAATACGACGAGGAAGAATTTGAGGAGGTATGGAGGACAAAAATCAAAAACACAGACCCGTCTTTGGCAAGAGGTGCAACCTGCCATTTCTTCAAGTTGACAGGTTCAGGCTTCCTTCCCTGCACAACCCCCGCTTGCTAACGCCACCACTAGACTTCTTGCCTTAGCTAAAAAAGTGTGTGCGGTGCCATCCCAAAAAGGTTTCTCTGCTCCCTAAAATTCGGAGAGTCATCCAACTGGGATCCATTTGGCAGGAGGGTTTTGGATATCTGCACTTTTTAAAGCTGGGAAATCAGCGTTGACCAGCGAATTCAAGGCACGAGATATTCACATTTTGTTTCCTTTAAAAAAAAAAAAAGGATTGTGCTTCTAGTTCTTAAGGATAAGCTAGACAGTGTGTGGGCCACATCTGATGAAACCTCGGAAAGCCAGGATGTCCAGAACATCTGGAGGAGCACCAGGTTCATAGAATCAGAGAACTGTAGAGTTGGAAGGGGTCCCCAAGGGACATCTAGTCCAACCCACTGCAATGCAGGAATCACAGCTAAAAATTCCTGGCAGGTGGCCATCCAACCTCTGTTTAAAAATCTCCAATGAAGAAGAGTCCACCACCTTCCGAGGTGGTCCATTCCACGGACAAACAGCTCTTACCCTCAGAAAGGTTTTCCTAATGTTGAGTGGGAATCCCCTTGTTATTTGAACCTTGTTCTAAAATCTCATCTCCGCTGCCCCCATTTATTCTTCTTCAACAGGAGACAGATTACATCATGTCCTACTTCGACAACGGTGAAGATTTCGGGGGCGACAGCGACGACAACATAGATGAAGCCATATACTAAACAGGGCGGCCCACCCGGTTTGCAAACAGGGAGGTGCGTCTCACAAGCACCCCAAACATCTCTCCCCCACTGAGGAGCCTTTTCTGCTGCCCCTTTGGGGTCCTTGGATGGACAAGCTGTCTCTCTTCCGATGGGCTCCTGCTTGGTTTCTGTGGGGCCCCTTCACAAGCGGAACCTGCCGGAACCTCTGCTCATTCGGCCTCTAGGTGGCATCGCTGATCCATTCTTCCCTGGGTGCTCTGTTTGTGTCTCTGTGGGCACCTGTTGACAAAACCAGCACAGGAATGTTGGATCTTCGGCTTCCTCCATTTTCTTCTGGAAAATGTGGGTCCCCTTGGGTTTAGTAGGAGAGCATGTGAACTCCTGTCTTTCTTTCCTGAGCCTAGGAAGGAAATGGAATCCTTCCAGAAGACACTGAAAGGGACTTTTATCTGCTGTGTTAATTCACAGCAAAAAACATTCCTCTCGTTTGATCTTCTCTTTTGTAACGAGGCCTTGCGTTTGTTTTTCCTCTTGTGCGGAAGGCAGTGCCAAACGGATGCCAAAGATACAGATTTTTTTCTTTGGAAAGTATTTTAACGAGACGGTTTTAAATTCCACTTTTCTACTTTTGACTTTGTGAAGCCCTGCTGAAGATGAAGAGGATGGATAGGAGACAAAGGAGATAGCTAGCCTCTTCAAAGAGTTGCCAAGAATCTCCCACAATCCTCTGGAGCCTGTAACTGGTGAAGGGACACAGTCCCTGTTCTGTGGAACGCCTGTGCATAGAAGTTCACATTTTGAGATGTACAAAACCCGATTTTTAACTTGTATTTTAATCAGCAACGAGGTTTCGGTGCTGTACTTTGGTTTGGCTGAGAGCTGCCAGCTGCATCCACAACTTTCCCATCTCAGGCATAACTGTTGAAGATGGTGGGGCTATCCCCCCCCACCCCCCCGGTGATATTTAACCCTTATCAGGATTTTTGCAAGCACAGCTGGGCTAAATACTCACCCCACCTTCCTGGAGCCATTCATCAGCTGCTAAAGAAGAAGGACTTTTTAAAGGTCTTATAGTTTTCAAGGGTGTCATCCTGTCTTTAAAATGCAATATGGACAAAGGTACCCCCCCTCTTCCTTTAACAAAAAACAAAGCCCCCAAATTGAAACAAGCTGGCCAACCACTGCAAGCAGGCCATGCACATTTCTGGGACAGACTGCCCTGCCACTCAGCCTCAAAGATACACTGTCTTCTGCTTCCTCCTAATGATTCTCCTGGGAACAGTGTTTGTGACCAATGGGAATCCTGACACACTGACAAGCAGAGCATCCCACCTGTTCCCTTTAGGAATCCTTCATCTGGTTCAGAAGGTCCTTTCTTTGAACCAGCTCCCTGATTTGCAGCATATTCTCAAGCAATCCCTAAAAGTCTCAGTGAAGCAGATGAGTGGATAAAGAGAAGACTTTGAGGTTAGGGACTTTCCTCTAAAGTAGGATTGCTGCAAGACACAGCCCTTCCCTTTATTTTTGCCTGTTGGCAAGTTTTTAAAACGCCGCTCCTTTTTACAGTGTGCGTGTGTAATACATGTGTCTGCATATAAATTATTTTATTGCAATAAAAGTTTCCACACTTCCCCCCGTGGCTCGTTCAGTTTCCTGAGGCTTCCCACTCACAACAAAGCCGAAAGGTTTGCTCATCTTTAGGCTGCATTCGCACAGCAGTGTATTCTGTATCCCCGATACTTTCCTTAATTCTTCATTTCTGCATTATGTTTGAGTTTTCACACGACATAAAAGCTGCTTTCAGAAACGTAGTGCCTATTTAGTGCTTGTTTCCGTGTTGTTCACAAATGGATTTTTCCTGGAAGCAAAAAAATTTAAAAAATTAAAATTGAGCACCAGACTTGAGCTATAATCTGTTATATTTCCGGAAATGGCTTTTTTACTCTGTGTGAAAGCTCGGATATAATGTTAGGAAAACATCAAGGAAATTGAACAAATTGCTACATAAATTCATAGAAGAGAGGGCTGTTGATGGCTACTAGCCACAATGGCTATGCTCTGACCCCACAACTTGAGGCAGTGATGCTTCTGAATACCAGTTGCTGCAAACTACAGGAGGGGAGATTTGCTCCTGGGCTCAGGTCCTGCTTGTGGGTTTCCCACGGGCACCTGGTTGGCCACTGTGAGAACAGGTTTTTTTAAAAAAGGTAAAGGACCCCTGGACAGTTAAGTCCAGTCAAAGGCGACTATGGGGTTGCGGCGCTCATCTCGCTTTCAGGCCAAGGGAGAAGGCGTTTGTCCACAGACAGCTTTCCAGTTCATGTGGCCAGCATGACTAAACCGCCGCAGTGGTACCTATTTATCTACTTGCCCTGGCATGCTTTCGAACTGCTAGGTTGGAAGGAGCTGGGACAGAGCAACGGAGCTCACCCCGTCGCGGGGATTCGAACCGCTGACCTGATTAGTAAGCCCAAGAGGCTCAGTGGTTTAGACCACAGCACCACCTGCGTCCTTGTGAGAACAGGATGTTGGACTAGATGCGGTCATTGTCCTGATCCAGCAGGCTTGTCATAGGTTCTTAGGTTCATAATGCAGCCTTTGCTGCTCCGAATGAAACAGCCACAAGCAAAATGTTGGTAGGTCGTTTCTGGGAAGAGCAGATGAAAGGGCAAGTTTGGCTGGGGGGAAACCATCACACAAGACCAGGGGAGCTGCTGGGACTTTTAGCGCTGACTAGTTGCAACCTAAAAATGCCTCCTTTTGATTTTTGTAAGTTGGAAAGAGAAAGTAGTAATTATTATTATTATTATTATTATTATTATTATTATTATTATTAAAATTTCTATACCGTTCTTCCAAGGATCACAGGGCGGTTTCCAATTTAAAAACATAAAAATACATGCCATTGTAACAAAAGCAATGCACCCCTGGAATATAGTGGAAGGAACAGGCAGTGGATTGTGCAAAAGCGGCGAGGAAGAAGAACAGGAAGAAGGGGGCGAAAGGGCTCTGCACTCTGATTCCATTATATACTTTGTGTTTTTATATCGTAATTTTATGCTGTGAACTGCCCTAAAATCTATGGGTAGAAGGCGGTATACAAATTATTATTATTAATTGCATTTATATCCTACCTTTCCCCTCCAAGGAGCTCATTTAACCCCCACAACAACCCTGTGAGGTAGGTTAG
This sequence comes from Podarcis raffonei, assembly GCF_027172205.1. Classification (NCBI taxonomy): domain Eukaryota; kingdom Metazoa; phylum Chordata; class Lepidosauria; order Squamata; family Lacertidae; genus Podarcis; species Podarcis raffonei. The sequence goes on from NC_070617.1 coordinate 16,441,177, forward strand.
GCAGAGGAGACAGTGACTGGCCCAAGGTCAACCAGTGAGCTTCATGGCAGAGTCAGGATCTGAACCCTGGTCTCCCAGGTCCTAGTCCAGCACTCTAACCACTACACCACACTGCCAAATTCTTGCTTTATTTTTTTTCTACAGAAAAAAGAATTGCAGAGTACGGGATGTGAAAAATGTGAGAAATTGTGCAGAGTCCCTTGGTTGCCAAATCAGGCCCCAGCCCCAGCCCCACCGCTCAATGCAAAATTTGAATTGCTTGGTGTAAAAGATGTCCCATGTTGTCTTTTGTGTGTTTTAAAGTGACGAGAAGCATTTGGAGAAACTGGGGACTGATTCAGGATTGACTGTCAACTTTGACCCAGCAGGGCTCTTCATGTGCCCTGGACTTTATTCTGGCAGCTGGGAATGCGCCAGACGCATGACGGACGAGGGGACAGAGTGATGGGGAAGGTCTAGTGTGAAAAGAAGGACAGAGTTTGTAACTCTGTACAGTCAACAAGCTGCCATCCTTGGCATCTGGGCTCTGCTTCTGACAAAGGCCTCCGGACAACGCCAGCCCTACTTGGCTGACCCCTCTGCTGACGCACTTCGAGGATTTCATGTTCCTGTGCTCTAGGGGAGGTGGCCGGGGTAAATTTCTGACTGCACGCACTTAGGGAGCTGTTTCTTCCTGCTTCCCACTTTGTGTGTGAAGCAATACGCACCACCGTAGGTCTGAGTGAAAGGGCCAAACTTACACTGAAGTCAAACCATTGCTTAGTGTGTGTCCTGCACTGACGGGCAGCATCTCTCCAGGGTTTCAACATTCCTACCCAGAGATGCAAAGCTCAACTGCTGATATACAACCTTTCCCCCAACAGGCAGATTTGTGTGTGTGCCACAGTTCTGAAGGGACCCAGAATGTGGCACTGGGGCAGAAACAAAATAAAAAAATTCCTTCCAGTAACACCTTAGAGACCAACTAAGTTAGTTATTGGTATGAGCTTTCGAGTGCATGCACACTTCTTCAGATTCAGTGGTTAGGAATGAAAGAAACCCAGGTCTAAACCCCTATTCACTGAGTGACCTTTCATGTGCATGCACACAAAAGCTCATACCAATAACTTAGTTGGTCTCTTAAGGTGCTGCTGGAAGGGATTTTTTTTTAATTTTGTTTCAACTACGGCAAACCAACACGGCTACCTACCTGTAACTAGAGCACTGGGGCAGGAAATTCTCGTGACAATCTTCCAGGCTTGATAGAATTCCAAGTTCCTATCCCTTATGGTGGGCAACGCCTGCTGAAATCTCCAGAGTCGGAGAGATGGTTGAATGAAAATGTTCTGCAGTTGAGGCATCTGCGCCTCACGCTGCTGTTGCCTCTCTCCATAATTAGCAGCATAGGAAAATAAAATAAATAAATTGTGCATTTGTTCCTCAGAACAACCCTGTGAGGTGGGCCAGGCTCTGTGTGTGTGTGTGAGAGAGAGAGAGAGAGAGAGAGGGAGGGAGGGAGGGAGGGAGAGAGAGATGCTCATCCAAGGTCACTCAGTGAATAGGGATTTAGACCTGGGTTTCTTTCATTCCTAGGCTCACGCTCTAACCATTGTACCACACTGTGTTTAGTTTTGCCTCCCCCTGCCTCCCACGATTTCTTCTCCCCAATGCTGCTGTTTGGTATTTCATGGAAACTGGAAAGGACATATTGCTGTTGGGGGCTCTGGGTGTCAGGCTGTGGCCAGATTCCTCTTTGGGGACATCACAAAGCAGAAGGGGTATGAACAGGATCGAGGTAGTTGTGTCACAATAAACTTGGTACATGAAATCATGGAACTGTAGAGTTGGAAGGGACAACGAGAGTCATCTAGTCCAACCCTCTGCAATGCAGGAATCTTTTGCGCAACCTGGGGCTCAAACCCATAACCCTGAGATTACGTGTCTCCTGCTCTGCCAACCTATTATCATTTATGGTGGGAATGTAAGTTGGTGCAAGATTTTGATGATTTAATTTTGACAGAAATAGGACTAAAGGAACTATTGTTTGCTGTCCAAAATTAAGGTTGCCAAATATTTTTTGATGGCACCAGTGTAGATACATTGTCAAAAGAACTGGTCGTATATCTGACCATGGCAGCTCAAATAGTAATTGTGGCTCAATGGAAAACAGCCCGGCATCTTAAACTGAATGCTTGGTACCGCCGGAATATAGCTATAATGGAGAAAATTACGCAAAATTTGAGATTTCGACCAGAACCTCCAGGCACTTTTCGTACGATTTGTCATTCCTTTATTACATACGCAATGGAACCATCCTTTTCAAGGTAACCCTCATCACCAAGTCTGGCAAATCTGCAACTAGAGTTGAAAATCAGATAATGCTGATATTTTTCGCTTGGACTTTGTTATTTTAACCCATGTGCAACTGCACTCATTCTATTTGTCTACGTTATAGTTTTGCTTTTCCTCTCTTAATTTTCCTCTGTTGTTTTAACGGTCCTCTCTGATTTATATACATTATAAAAGGAGGAGGGGGAAAAAACCTTTACCAAAAAAGCGAGAAAAGCTTTCCTGCTGGGGTCAGATTCCTCCTTGGGGACATCGTAGGGCAGGGGGTTTGAGGGAAGGTCAAGGTGGGTGTGTCGAGGGCTGTGGAGCAACGTCACTGTTTCCAGTGGAATGGAATTTTCCTTTGGTGGCAGCTGAAGAAGAGCAAACACTTTCCAAGAATACCTGGAGGCCAGGCATTCCTGTTCACAGACCACTTACGCAGGGAGAGACGAGTTTATGCTGATGGTCAAATGCAAGCAGCACTTGATTTGGACAGAAGCTGCTACTTAATTCCTGGGCCAAGACCTGGCCGTGCCTCAACGATGCAGTGACGACACAGAGTACCTCTGGGCATGCAAAGATTGCCTTTGCTGAGTATCACATCCCATCGCCATTTTATTTCTGTAGCACGCAGAGACATGTGTAAACTTGACCCTCATCCTCCAAACCTATCTTTGTCTCTGAATTTCAGACCCACGACAAAGAGATTCAGGGACAGGCTTCATATATAAAGCAGATTCAGGTCCAAAGTACAGTGGTACCTCAGGTTAAGAACTTAATTCGTTCTGGAGGTGCATTCTTAACCTGAAACTGTTCTTAACCTGAAGCACCACTTTAGCTAATGGGGCCTCCTGCTGCCGCCACGCCGCTGCTGCGCGATTTCTGTTCTCATCCTGAAGCAAAGTTCTTAACCCAAGGTACTATTTCTGGGTTAGCGGAGTCTGTAACCTGAAGCGTCTGTAACCCGAGGTACCATTGTAATGTACCATGAATTGTTTCTAAAATGAGGAGTGTGGGAACTCAGCCTTGCAGGCTGGGAACAATAAAGCAGCACTGAAGAGCATTGCTGAACCAGCAAATTGCGGAATCGATGCAAATCCACCACGCCAAATAATGCAATAGCTTAGTTGACTGCGGCAGAAATCTGCTTTCATTTAGTCCAGTTTGATGGATTGGGAGCAGCGTTTTGCATGGAGTCTGTTTTTTCATTGCACAGCCACCATCACTTTTGCCTGCCTCTTGTCCCTGGAAGGGAGAGCAGCGTCTGGCAAACGGCTGTTGACAAACCAGAGAAGGGTTTGGATGAAACGCACCTGCTGCACGAGGGCTGGTTACGGATCCCGTCCCCACCCACTACCGCGTGATTCCCTCGCCCTTGTTTTCCTCTTCAGCTAGGCCTACGTGCAGAAAGTCCTGGCCAGCCCTGGGACACACCCCTGATAGGAACGAGGGGAGGGATCGAGAGCAGGAACACGATCCCAAGGCCCTTATCTGCACACCACACAAGGCCTGGCAGAGGCTCCAACTTGATCACAGATGTGCTTATCTCCCCACACCCAGCAGTCTCAAGTGCTGCGCAGGATTCCCTTCACCTCTTCGTCTCCTGGCTCCCCCAAACTGAGCTGAGCCTATTTTTCACAAGCTGTCCAGAGTTAATCTTTGCAGAGAGACGCAAACACTACTTAATCTGACACAGAACTGGCTTTCTGGTCCCCATTATAGCCGCCCCTCCCTTTTTTTAAAAAAGTATTTTCATAGAAACAGAGAAAGGTCACCTGAATTGCTACTAAATAATCCCTCAGAGATGGACCATCCAACCTATGCTTAGAAACCCCCAGTGAAGGAGAGCCCACCACTTTCTGAGGCAGCCTGTTCCCCTGTCAAGCAGCTCTTGCCTTCAGAAACTTCTTCCTAAGGTCTAGTTGGAATCTCCTTTCTTGTCCTTTGAATCCATCTGTTTGGGTCCTACTCTGGAGCAGCAGAAAACAAGCTTGCTCCATCTTGCATGTGATGGTACTTCAGCTACAGCTAACACTTTTACATGTGTTAAATATGTGTGTGGCTGTGTGCATTGCCACATCCCAGAAGTGGCCAGAAAATGGTGCAGGCAGAATGGGCTTGCAATGCTCCACCAATGCGTGTTTTGCTCCAAGCAAAACATTTGTCACCTGTATTCAAAGGTGGCTATCGTATCCCTTCTCAGACTTCTCTTCTCCAGGCTAAACATCCCCATTGCCCTCAATTGTTCCTCACAAGGCTTGGTTTCCAGACCCTTTATCATTTTTGTCGCCCTTCTCTGCACACCTTCCATCTTGTCAACATCCTTCTTAAATTGTGGTGCCCAGAACTGGATAAGGGACTCCTGGTGGGTCTGACCAAGGCAGAACAGAGTGGTACTATGGTTTCCCTTGATTTGGATAATGTACTTCTGTTGATGCAGCCTAGAACTGCCTTAGCTTTTCTGCTAAAATATTAATATTGATATACAGTCGTACCTTGGTTGTTGAACGCCTTGGTACTCGTACGTTTCAGCTCCTGACCAATTGAAACCACGGAAGTGAGTGTTCCAGTTTTCGAACATTTTTTGGGAAGCCAAACATCCGACAGGGCTTCTATGGCTTCTGATTGGCTGCAGGACCTTCCTGCAGCCAATCAGAAGCCGCTCTTTGGTTTCCTGAATGTTTTGGAAGTCAAACGGACTTCTGGAACGGATTCCGTTCATTTCCAAGGTACTGTACGGCTGTGTTAACAAAAACACAGCAAGAAGAAAGAAAGAGGAAAATCAAAGATAAAGTGTCACAGCCTGGAAGGAAGAAAGTACAAAGATACAGCTCGGCTCCAAAGTAATAATCAGACATACCCTCCAACATTTCTCTGATGAAAATAGGGAAATCCCAAGGAAAAGCACAACATTCTAGAATCAAATCAGAAACCGGGACGGCTTCTGTAAATCCGGGACTGTCCCTGGAAAATAGGGATACTTGGAGGGTCTGATAAAGTACTAACTCATACAAATATTCCCTTTATAAATAGTAAAGATTTAGGAAAAATAAAAGTATTATCCACCTGTAGATGCCATCATTACTGATAATAGGTGTTCTATATAGTCTTAAATAAGCCTGTGTCCTCTAATGTTATATCTGCTTTTTCCAAGTATTCTCAGAGGCTTAAGCCCTCGAATAGAACATGGAAACTGTCTGGAATTAAAACCCTTCCTTCTTCTCTGTGGAAAGACTGCCCCACTCTGCACCATTTCCTGTTTTCAACTCAAATCCAAAATGGCAGGAAGTTTATCTAATGGACAGAGAGGCAGAGGGCCGGGGGGTGAAGGAGGGCCGGGGGGAAGTCACAAGCTAAGGCCTTGGCAAGATGCAGGAAACTTCGAATCCCAAACTTTTCCCCTTAAATGGATGCTTCTAAAATTGTAACCATTCCAAATCTTTCAGCAGCATTGACTCATCCACACAGGCAATTATAGGGTTTTTGTTTGTTTGTTTCTGAGAGAGAGAGAGAGAATTGTTTAATATGTTTTAGAATAGAATAGAAACTTTATTCACCTCGGCCAATGGCTATAGCAGCAAGAGAACATTACAATATACACAGAAGAAAGTGAAAATTAAATATAAATTAATACGTTTATATCCTACCTAACTATGATCATGGGACGCGGATGGCGCTGTGGGTTAAACCACAGAGCCTAGGAGTTGGCGATCAGAAGGATGGTGGTTCGAATCCCCGCAATGGGGTGAGCTCCCGTTGCTCGGTCCCTGCTCCTGCCAACCTAGCAGTTCGAAAGCACGTCAAAGTGCAAGTAGATAAAATAGGTACTGCTCCGGCGGGAAGGTAAACGCCGTTTCCGTGTGCTGCTCTGGTTCACCAGAAGCGGCTTAGTCATGCTGGCCACATGACCCGGATGCTGTACGCCAGCTCCCACCGCCAATAAAGTGCACTGCAACCCCAGAGTCAGCCACGACTGGACCTAATGGTCAGGGGTCCCTTTACCTTTACCTTACTATGACCATGGGACTGCGGGACATGCAGATGTGTTGTGTTGGGCAGACACCCTGTGGCTTGCACACGTGACACATGTATGCCCGTCAGTGTGTGCACACGGCCACCATGGAACTTTAAGGGGGCCCGACCCACTCATTGAAAAATTTGCCCTCCCCACTTGGCCAATGGGGAGGGAAAATGGGAGCTGGAGTCCGGAAGCTCTAGAGATGTTAAAAAGTACAAATGGGGCTGCCAATCTACAATGATCCAGCACCAGAAAATAGGGGGCATCCCTAGTAAGTGGGGGGGGTGCAAGTTTCATTTTATTCTATTGATATACTCAGTGGGCTACATCATTGAATAAAAATCACAGGCACTGCTAAGAAAATAGGCATAAACGAGAAATGTAACAGCACTTAAAGCTGCCTTCCCCAGCCAGTTGCTGTCCAGATGTTTTGGACTCCAACTCCCATCAGGCTGGGGCAGATGGGAGTCCAAATCTTTCCCTTGCAGAACTCCTATACCGCTCGCATTAGTGAATCAGGCCCAAATTCAACGGGTGAAGCTGTTCACCATCACTGTACCCCCATGCCAGGGAAAACTATGCCTGTTGAATTTCTGCCTGTCCCCATGAGGTCCCAGGAGCCCTGCTGGGGAAAGCAGTAATCCAAATTCATGGTCCAGCAACAGCAATGGTAGCTTAACAGAACCTCCACATTTAGAGGCGATGTACCTGTGACTAACAGTTGCTGGGAGGTGAGCAACATGAGACGCCTGTATTCTTTTTGGCCTGCTTGTGGGCTTCCCACAGCAAGGAGAATAGCCTCCCAAGACCCAGGCATTGCTTTCACCTGGATGGGACAGGTGTGAAGATCATCCTTTTGTGGCTTCCTCACATCCTCTGTGCCATTCCAGGGATGCTGTCTGCCTTGTCAGTTCCAGTGTGCGTCGCCCTAATTTTAATTGCTGCCTCTGCCTTCTGTGCCCAGGAGTGACCCACGTGTGCCCAAGAGAATGTGATGTTTGCTTGCCCAGGAGCAAATTCCTCGGGTTATCCTCTGATTCCAACAGGTAAAATTGTTGTGGTTCTCCCTCAGCAGGCTGTTGGCAGGATGTGGCATTTCCACATGTCCTGCTGCCCTCTGGCATGTGTCAGATGCTGCCCTGAAGCATGGTGGGAAGTGTTCAGAAACTGACAGGGTCATCTTTTGCACGTGGTGCAAGTCATGGTCTGGCAGGATCAGGCCCCAGAGGTTGGTTCTGAAAAGCACATCTGAAAAACCTGCTTTGAATGTTAGGGAGGCAACCCAGTCCTGGACACGTGTGAAGGAACAAGGGCAGAGTACAGAGGAGCTTACACCAGGGGTGCCCAATTTTTTTTCAAAGAGGGCCAGATTTGATGAAGTGAACATGTGTGAGTTGCTGAGCTTTTTTTTTAGGATTTTACCTCAGGACATATTAAATTGACCTGCGGGGGCCAGATTAGGCCCCTAAAACGGATTTTGGACATTCCTAGCTTACACAGAGTGCTTTTCTCTCAGCGACCTAACTCACCAACACACAGGGTTTTTGTGAGAATAAACTGAGGTGAGAGACTTTGATATGGAAATAATCTTAATAATTAAAGGGGGAGGGGGGCTCTGCTAGGGCAGCAGCTATCTTGATAAGAGAGCACCATACAGTATTGGAAATTTCCTAAGTAACTTTTCTTAGGAAGGCCGAGTAGGAGAATCTTAGGAGCTGCCTTAGTGGTAGAGATGGGTGAAAGATGATTTCAGTTTCTCTCCCTGTCAAATCTTTCCACTCTTAACTCTGGGAACTTCCAAATTGGATTATTGCAACACACTCTATGTGGGGCTGCCCTTGAAGACGACTCAGAAACTTCAATCGGTTCAAAGCATCAGCTAGATTACTGGCAAGCGTTTTGTTTAGATCTCATATAACCCCTGTTTTTATGCTGGCACATAAAGAGTAGCACGACTAAAAGCTTGGAGTCAGAGGCAGCAGCGTTTGAAAAGATGATTTGTGTATGATGAATACAAGGAAGAATAGAGAGAAAGCAAGAAGCAAAGGGAAGAAGGGGTGAAATCGTAACAAAATTTCTATTAGGTCAGCACAGAAGCGTGCAAGCTTCTGAGCGTCACCAAACCCTTTGGTCCAGCATTGATTTCTGTGAGACCTGAAAGCTTACACTCTTCCCAAGTCAAAGCTAAACCAGCCCCATGAAAGCAGTTGTTTGACCTATTGTGCATCTCTCCTCTGTAGAGCTACCCCTGCCACACTTTTTTTGTCTGGAGTCTGTTCTGCTGCCACCCCAAATTCTGCAGAAGAGTTTCCGGAGGCAGGAAGCGCAAAAAGGAACAGTCTGTTCCGGATGGAGCAGAGAACCTTGATTTAGCTCTCTCTAGAGGAAGTTGCGGCATGGGGGGAGCCAAATGGGTTGGCTGAAAGCATCAGCAGACTCGTGAAAACGCCAATGAACCCGCCCCCCGCCCCCCCCCACCTCCACAACCAAAGGCAGTGCCGGGGATGTCAGAAACCTCCGGTTTTAGCAGCCCAGTCAGAGCTGCAAAACCAGCTATCAAGCACCCAGGCGGGTGATGCGTTCTTGCCTCTTGGACCTTGACTAGGTGTGCTTTGCAAACTGAGCCACCTCCTGTGACGCTCGCCCACATTTGAACCAAAGAAGAGCCTGCTGGAACAGACCAATGGTCCATCTAGTCCAGCATCCTCTTTTCACAGTGGCTGACCAGATGTCCTAGTGGGAAACCCATGAGCAGGAGTCGAACACAAGACTGGAAACCCTCCTGCGGTTTCCAGCAACTGGTGTTCAAAAGCATTACTGGCTCCAGCCGTGGAGGTAGAGCACAGCCATTGTGGCAAGTAGCCTTATCCTCACACAACAACCTTGTAAGGTAGGTTAGGCTAAGGATAGAGATTTGAACCCTGGTCTCCCATGCCCTAGCCTGACACACTAATCGCTACACCACCGCTGGCGCCCGATGCGTTTCAGTTGCCACCATTTTGCTGTATGTTTTAGGAGGTCTACAGCAGATCTGTCCATGCTAGAGCTGGCATGGACTAGGTTTGGGAAGCTCTGGGTTCAAATCCCTGCTCAGCCATGCAGCTCACTGGCTGGTGTTGGACTCGTCACCCCTCGCTTAGCCTAGCCATAGCTGTCAACTTTTCCCTTTTTTAAAGGGAAATCCCCTTATTCCAAATAGGATTCCTCGCAAGAAAAGGGGAAAGTTGACAGCCAAATGCCTAGCCTACCTCGAAAGATTGTTGTGAGAATAAAATGAGGGGAGAGATGGGATATAAAATGTAATTCAGAATAATGAAAAAAGAAAATCTGTTCTAGTAAACATTAAGCTTGTTTTCAAAGGAAACTGTAGTGGTCAGTTTACTACGGATCAGTTTCTTTATCCAGACTAACCTCATCTACTCAGAAGCCAGTCCCAATGAATTAAGTGGGGCTTACTCCCAGGTAAGTGGAGTTATGATTGCAACCTAAGTGAGTTGGGAAACAGAGCCTTTAATTTTGATGGGGTTGGGATCCTGTCTAATTTTGACCGGGGTTGGGATCCTGTCTACCATTACATGGCAACAAGACCCACTGAACTGAGTTGAGTAGAAAACTCTGTAGGTTTGCTCTATAAGCTCACCGAATGGAAGTCTGGATCCAGCTCATTTGTGTTTTCCACACACTGGCCAAAGGCCTTTTATTACTTTCCCAGACTACTTAGATCTAATCTTGCAGATCCCTTCATCCTGCGTTCCTGATCATCCTGAGGCCTTCTAGTTTATGACACAGTTATATTCTTTCTGATAACTTTCCAGTAAACTGCCCAGGAGCGTGACAAAGGGCATTATAAAATAAAACACCTGTTCTAACTAATACTGCATCTGCTTTGGAGTCAGGCTCAGACACAGAATCGTGGAATTGCAGAATTGGAAGGGATCCCAAGGATCATCTAGTCCAACCCCCTGCAATGCAGCAATCTTTTTGCCCATCGTGGGGCTCAAACCCGCAACCCTGAGATTAAGCGTCTCCTGCTCCACCGACTGAGCTATCCGGCAGGCTCTAAGCTGTCCTGCAGGTTGGCAGCCATCACTGCCCCTTAATGGTCCATTTAAAAGGGACCCCTTTCCAGTCCCACCCCTCCCACCCCAGAGCTACACCACTGACTCCTGCAGCTATAAACAGGAGATATTTTAAGCCTACAATAGACACCCAGCGCCTTGAATTCTTTGGAAAAGCTGGCCAGTGCAAATCTTTGCAACGCTCTGTTTCCTTCCCATTTCATCTTCTGGGACCATTCATTTGTGTGTGTTTTTCCAGCAGCTATTGGCCCAGGTCCCCTTCGTTTGCCTGCTTGAAGCCAAAAGCCACAGGGATGCATGTCCCACATGCTCCAGAAGATTCTTGAAAGGCACCGGAGCAAAGAGGCCAACGTTTTGCAAGCACATAGCCCAGATGCTATACGGTCCTGGGACGGTCATATGTGTTACCGAGACAGTAAGCAATTCAGATGGAGCAAAACAACACCAACACAAAGCAATCCTGTTATAAGAATTCTAAGGTCTCAAATGTAGAATAAATGTTCATAAATGTACAAGGCAAACACATACATAAGTATAGAAACCACGTGTCTGAAATAGTACAGGAAGAGCAACCCTGAAGCCATTTTGACTCTCCCAAATTGACCTCAAATATTTCTCTGCAAGGAGGAAGGAAATAGGAAAAGCTTTCCATTTGTCTTTGATTGTAGCAGCTTACACCTCCCTGCAAGTACAGTCTGGCAAGTTATCTGCTAAGCAAACTATCAATATGTGTAAGAGATTCAGGAACTAAAGTATTTATCATCTCAAAGGAATGGCCAGGCTACCCAGAAAATGCAATCAAGTAAGTCATTATCAGGGACCCTGGCAGACAGGAAAGAAGAAACACTCTCAAATTTCTGCTGGAGACTGCCTCCTCTTGTGATGTTTTGGAAGGTGGTCTTGGGGTACAGGGTGGGCAATTTTAAAAGTATTTGCAGAGGCTTGTGCACCATTGTTCGGGGCCTCTCCTACCTCCTTGCAAGGAGGGGAGGCAATTCTGATGCAACAGGAAAAAAAAATAAAGATCTGCCTTGCTTTCTATGGATCTTGCCTCCATCCCTTCATCTCTGACCTATCATGGACTTAGGGGGACTCAGTCCCTAGGGGAGTTGGGCAGCAAAAGCCAAATCCCCTATATTTTCTATGACAATCCCAACCGTGCTCAGATTGCCGCGTGCATTCTAGAAAGAGCACGCACGCACGGACCCGCCCTTTGAGGTGGGGCACAGAGGCAGCAATGTTTTCCTGCACATCGTATTCCAGGAGCAGTTTATTCCTCCGAGGCTGCATTGTTTCCATAAGGTTACATAACTGTACCGTCCTCCCAGTACTTCTCAGAACTGCCCGGCTGTTTGCTTTCACTAGGCAAAACGCCAGGCTCTTCGTCCCATTGATGCACAATTGCAGAGGGAGGGAGCATTTGCTATCCTGGGCCTAAAGACAGGCAGGCATCTGTAGGCTGTTCCCTACAAACCCTTTTATTAAGCTTCACTCTGTACAGTTTTGCATTAAGTTAGTGCGGAGGATGAACATTTGTTCTGAGAGATAGATAGATAGATGATAGATAGATGATAGATAGATAGATAGATAGATGATAGATAGATAGATGGATGATAGATAGATAGATAGATAGATGATAGATAGATAGATGGATGATAGATAGATAGATAGATGATAGATAGATAGATGATAGATAGATAGATAGATAGATAGATAGATAGATAGATAGATAGATAGATAGATATAGATAGATGATAGATAGATGATAGATCAGAACGAATGCTCGATCAACATGTTGCGCAACATGTTGCGTGTGCGCGCACACACACACACACTGTTCATAAAAGGTTAGATCCCTTAACCCATTGTAACTAATGCTAAGAAAAATAATTGCAGATTCCACGCCACCCCCACCACTTCTGGTCTGCCCCCACCCCCCAATCTGTTTCCCCTTCTTTTTATCTCCAGTTTTTATAATCTCCTTTGGGGCATTCCCTTGTCCTCTTGCAACACGTTAACTGCCAGGCACAGCTGATGGTGCCAAACAGACAAAGATGCTATAAAATATCAGGGTGAGCAATAGATTAAGCATGCAGCTTGATCAGGCCTGCCTGAGATAACAGAGCAAAATCCTGCATCAAGGTCACACAAATTCTATGGCGCGCAAAAGCAGCAGCCTGCGGCCTGTGTTTATACACCACTATTCATTTTAAAAAAGGAAGAAATAAATACCAGAGTGGTATACAACAATCCTGTGTAAAACCATGCGATAAAAAGCTTATAAAAATAATGAAATTGGCTAACTTATTGTGGAAAGGTATATTGTTAATTGCCTGAAGAAGCCTGACAGAATAGGAAAGCTTGCAGGAGATGTCTAAAAGATGGCACAGAATTAGGGTTGCCATATTTAAAAAAAAAATATTTCAGAAATCCCCCTGGACATCAATTCTTCCTTTGAAATCCCAGTAACGTCCAGGAAAATCTGGACATATGGCAGCCCTACACAGAAGATACCTACTGAATCTCTACTGGCAGAGTATTCTACAGGACTGGGCGCATGACACTAAAGGCTTCTTGTTATTATTATTAATATTATTATTCAAGTAATTTCAATTAAAACAAATAAAGTGATACAGGAAAAAAGAAGGAAAAGTGAGAGGGAGGAAAAAAAGAACAACAAAGTAATATATAAGAGAAAATATATTTACAAAAATACAAGATACTCCCATACATCCTTATATAAACTGATGTTGTGTCATTATCCTAATGTTTAAAGGGACCCCTGACCATTAGGTCCAGTCGTGACCGACCATGGGCTTGCGGCGCTCATCTCGCTTTATTGGTTGAGGGAGCCGGCGTACAGCTTCCGGGTCATGTGACCAGCATGACAAAGCCGCTTCTGGCGAACCAGAGCAGCGCACGGAAGCGCCGTTTACCTTCCCGCCAGAGCGGTACCTACTTATCTACTTGCACTTTGAGGTGCTTTTGAACTGCTAGGCTGGCAGGAGCAGGGACAGAGCAATGGGAGCTCACCCCGTCGTGGGGATTTGAACCGCCGACCTTCTGATTGGCAAGTTCTAGGCTCTGTGGTTTAACCCACAGCGCCACCTGCGTCCCTATCCTAATGTTTATGTAAATGTTAATTTACATTCTGTATAAACTCATTTCAAATGTTATCATTAATATGATAACTAAAGGCTTGTTGATGTCAGATGAGCCTTGCCAACTCAGGGAGCAACAACCAACAGCTCTCCTGCACACGATCTCGGTGATCAAGCTGGGATAGCAGCTTGTTTGCAGCAAAATTGTATGGCATTTCTCAGCACTGCCATTATCCCACACTCTCCGGTCACTTTTCTCCATCACTTTTCTTACCGCAAAAATAATAATCTGGTTTTCAGAGTCCAGGGTGGGTAGGTGGGTGGGAAGGAAATAGGTTTGGTGAGCAAGGGCCCCAAACCCACTTTAATTGCGCAAGCTGAAGCTGCTGCTATACAATTTAATGATACCCACAACGTAATGACAGTCTGGAAGTGGCCTGAGTCTCTCTCCTCAATTCCCCAACGAGTAGAAAGCCAGGTCAGCTATTAGAAGAGTCAAATCTCCTCTGGAGGAGACAGAAGCAGGCTTTATGGCGGGGGAGGGGGTGTGGCCATCCAGGGGTCAGCAATCCCTGTATGATCTAAGCGCTCGCCTAATAAGAATAAGAGGTGACATGGTAGAAGTTTACAAAATTATGCATGGCATAGAGAAGGTAGATATAGTGCTGCAGGAATTTATGTATAGGTTGGGGGGGGGGTTGCTCCTCCAGCAGATATCATGCACATGCAGCCCACTACCAAAATCAGCACAATCGCTTTTGTGACTTTTGTGATTTGTCCCCACAAAACACTTCATCACAGTTTCTTCCTATCTATTCAAAGGGCCTTTGCTGCCCGATACCAAATGTAACAATTCACTGATAAATGTATCTACGTACTGGCTCACTGGGAAAACTTCAGAAATTCATATAGACATGTGAGCTCAGCTACTCAGCAGCCCCTCTGCTGGAGTGATAATCCCTGGCATCCTAATACCTGAGTGCCAGACAGGTAGCCATTCCAGAAATAACAAACCCAGATGAAGACAAAAGGGTGTGATTAACTTGGCTGGGAAACAGGGAAATATAAATATCTCTTTTGTTACACTTGATGGGTGTTTGGTGGAGGGCATGGGGAACCATGGGGCAGGGTCCAGGATGCTCAGATTACTGCCACCAGACCTCCCCTTTCAAGATATAACCGTGATGTATGAGTGATGTAATTTGGGGAGGGGTGTAACATGGGAATTAGCAGCTAATAAAAGTTTGGGGGCTCTTTTGTTCAAGGCTTCCATCTTGCCACCTTGTGGCAGGTAAAGACCAAGCCTACTGGCTGCTGTTTTGCTCTGGTATTCCTGGCTGGTGTCCTTCTTTTTTGTCCAAGGGAGCCCTCAGATTTCTCCGTTAACAATAGCAAAGTTTTCCTCCCTCTCTCATAGCGCTAGAACTCGTGGGCGTCCAATGAAGCCAATAGTTGGAAGGATTCAAGATAGAAAAAAGAAAGTCTTTCACACAGTACATAAACTACAGAACTCCCTCCCACAGGAGGCAGTGATAACTACCAACCTGCATGGCTTTAAAAGAGGATTGGACAAATTCATGGTAAGGTAAAATGTTAAGGACCCCTGGATGGTTAAGTCCAGTCAAAAGTGTCTATGGGGTTGTGACGCTCATTTCGCTTTCAGGCCGAGGGAAATAGCATTTGTCCACAGACAGCTTTCTGGGTCGTGTGGCCAGCAGGCCTAAACCGCTTCTGGCACAACGGGACACCATGACGGAAACCAAAGCGCACGGAAACACCATTTACCTTCTTGTCGCAGCAGTACCTATTTATCTACTTGCACTGGTGTGCTTTCAAACTGCTAGGTTGGCAGGAGCTGGGACAGAGCAACAGGAGCTCACCCCATCACGGGGATTTGAACCGCCGACCTTCCAACCAGCAAGCCTAAGAGGCTCAGCAGTTTAGACCACAGTGCCATAAGGCTATTGGTGGCTACTAGTCACGACGGCTCTGCTCTGCCTCCACAGTCAGAGGCAGCAATGCTTATGAATGCTAGTTGCTGGAAGCTGCAGGAGGAGAGGGTTCTCTTTTGTGCGAATCCTGCTTGCTGGTTTCTGTTGGCCTGACCCAGCAGGCTCTTCTTTATGTTCTTAGAAGGCATAGGTGGTGTTGGGGGGAGTGCAGGGGGGGACAAAAAACAAGGAGCTGGCCCCTCTACTTGCCCCCTCCCGATCACTGCACTCCTGTCACCATACACTGCTTTCTTTCCGATAGCTCAATATGTGGCACGCAACTCGCCCACTTTGAAATAGACTTTGCCCCTTCTGTGCTTTCCTCCACAAATTTCTGCCACCACTGAGTGCAGAAGAGCAAAACTGGACAGCATTGCCTCATGGTTGGAGGGAATAGTCCTCCCCCACACCAATCCCTCCTAGTCTTTTTCTCTTCTTATGGCAGCTGTTGGCCAGCTGAATACAGTGGTACCTCGGGTTACAGACGCTTCAGGTTACAGACTCCGCTAACCCAGAAATAGTACCTCGGGTTAAGAACTTTGCTTCAGGATGAAAACAGAAATTGAGGCGCAGCGGCAGCGGGAGTCCCCATTAGCTAAAGTGGTACCTCAGGTTAAGAACAGTTTCAGGTTAAGTACGGACCTCCAGAACGAATTAAGTTCTTAACCCGAGGTACCACTGTATGAAGATTAGCTACACAGCGTTTCCAAGAAAGGGGAAGCGATCCCAAACACTGCTAGCTCCTCTGTTTGGCTTTCTGCAGAAACCAAGCAACTATTTTGTTCTCTCCTGATTACAAAACCTCTTGCGGTTTGAGACAGGGAACACCACAAACATGTGACTGAGCAACCAGTCGGTCGGTTCACGGTGAGAACAAACTCGAGAGACAAAAATGTGAAGGGAGGGAGAACAGCTTGTGGTGTGCTAAGAAAACAAGAACATCTTATTTTGATGCAGACAGCGCAACAGGCACCAACAAGCCTTTCGTGTCAGAGGTTGCTTGTGGGGGCAGACTCCAGAGGCTAAGGCATCTGTCATGGATGCTTTAGTTGAGATTCCTGCATTGCAGAGGGTTCAACTAGATAACTGCCAGGGGTCCCTTCCAGCTCCACAATTCTATGATTCTATAGTCCCAGCTTCCAAAGGGCCATCTCTGTTCTCTGGCCACCTGTCCCTGACCCTATTTTCACCTGTTATAGAAGTCTTGTGAAAAAGTTTGCCGGAGTTGCTGCAACTCGACTTCTGTTTTTGGAGAGTTTTGCTCCCTTCCTAGGAATTTCTGGGTGGCAGGGAGAGAGATCTCAGCCTCTATTGCGTATGCATAAAAGTGCTCACACACAGACATTAAGGGGACAGGGAGGCCACTGTGATTTTACATGCTTTTGGGGAGAACCTCCCCAAGTTCTATTTAAAAAAATGTTTTAATTTAATCACATGTGTATATATTAAAGATAAAGACAAAAACCTTTTATTCCAATACGCTGTGATGTGAAATGCTTAAGATAACTTATCAATTTGTGGCTATTTACACTGATGCATTTTATATCTCCCCAACATTTTGATATTGATATTTTTGATAATTCTGTTTTCAAGATAATTTTAATGAGTTTTGATGTTTTTAATGTTTTTAAATACTTTCCCATTGGATGAGGATTAAGGGGGGTGGGGACATCTTTGCTGGCTCAGGCCGAGCGCCATCTAATCTAGCCTCCTGTCCTCACAGTGCTAAACCAGATGCCTTTTTAATGAGAAACCTACAAACTGGCCCTGAGTACAAGAGCCCTCTTCCCTTCTGTGGTTTCCAGAGACTGGTATTTGGAAGCATTTCTCCCTCTGACTGTGGAGGCAGACCATGGCCATCCTGGCTAGTAGCCATCAATAGCCTCCCCAAATTTGTCCAATCCTCTTTAAAGCCATCCGAGTTGTCGACCATCGCCGCCTCCTGCAGCAGTGAGTTCCATTTTGTATGCAGTTTTCATAGCGTGTGCATTTACATGCAGACGTTCCTCCAGCCCATGTATTTTTGTATCCAATACATGGCTAAAGAACCACATTGCAAAGTTAATAGAGGTGCAAATTCAGAAAGATGATTGTGTTTCAGTTTTGCGTATTGTTCCAGAAAGTGCAAGAGAGGGACGTTCACCTCTGTATTGGAACTTAATCAGATTTCTCCCACATCCCTACCCTCCAGGTCGTAGAATCATAGAAGGGTAGAGTTGGGACCCCAGCGGGTCATCTAGTCCAACCCCTTGTAATGCTGGAATCACAGCTAAAAAATCCCTGACATATGGTCATCCAACCTCTGCTTTAAAACCTCCAATGAAGGAGAGTCTGCCATCCTGCTGGACCATAACTTCTTTCATCCCTTGCCCTTGGCAATCTCAGCAGGTTCCCCAGCCCTGCATTAAGGAAAGGAAATAGTTTTCTTTTTATCATATGGCTTGTAGTGAGGTTAAAGCTTACTGGGAAATGATATATAATGAATTGAAAAGGATGTTTAAAATAACGTTGGTAAAAAAATAATAATACAAGAAGCTTTTCTTTGGGGAATTATAGGGACAGAACTACCTAAATTCTATAGAAATATATTTATGTATGCGACTTCAGTGGCAAGAATGCTACTCGCCCCAGAATGGAAAGAAGCAGAAGTCCCAGCAAAGGAAGAATGCATACAAAAAGTTATGGAATATGCAGAAATGGCGAAACTTACTGGAAGAATAAGAAATCAAGATAACAAACTCTTTTTTTTAAATAAAAGAATGGAAATGGTTTACTGAATATTTACAGATAAATTGTAAACAGATAAGAACATTGGCAGGATTATTGTAATAACCTGCAGTTCCATAAGAGTATATATTTAAAGTCGATGAATAAATGAGAAAATTAAGTTAATTTGGATATGCAGAAGGTATTAAAAATAAATTCAAGGAGCTGCAGAAAGAAGGGGGAAGGAAGTCAAGTTTTGAAATGTTAAAATGGTTGTAAAATTAGTGAAATGTATAAATCTGAAAAGCATAAATTTTTTTTAATTTTTTTTAAGGAGAGGAAATAGTTCAGGCTGAAATCAGCAAAAAGAAAAAAAAAGTCATCTGTTTACTGTTGCTCACGCGCTGCTCCATCTTTGACCTCTTGCCTGTGTTTTTTATGGGGCATGTAGGTTAATCACTGTACTAATAATATGTGTGTTTCAAACAGTATTGACTCACTTCACAGCACATATGACAGGCTGCCAACTTTGCAATCCACCCTTTGCAGCTGGATGCTGAACAGTTCCTTGATGTGCAGACGCGTAAACAGGTGATCATGTTTCTCTCCATGCTGAGCAAAGCGCTTCAAGATGCTCAGATCCGTTAAGGCAGACTCTGGGTTTTTCTTTTTTGGCAGCGGCGGGTGGGCGGAGTGCCACCTTTGCCAAACCCGCTGGTTTCCATCTGCTCAGCCTACCCACTGGAATTTGCAAGGATGTTTCATGGGAATGAGATGCATTCCATCGCTACAGAACATCCCTGTGGCAATGATTTTGCTATAACCTCAGGATGCAAGTCACGGGACTTATAGCTCACTTATAGGAGCACTGACAGGTTAATTTCATGCCTGAGGCAGTAGAATAAAAATAAAAATAATGAGGCAGTGAGTTCCAAGGGTGAAGGATAAGCCAGATTCTGCACCCAGATTTGCAGGCACAGATCATCCTCTAGAATAAAATAGCTGACTAGGGAAATGCTGAAGTTGCCCTTTGGGGCGCCTCAGGGTCAATTTTTTATGGTAGCCCAAATCTCAGTTGTACGGGTGTATGTATATATCTCAATTTTAACTCATGAGCTATTGCTGCAATCTGCTCCGATTGTATATTTTATCTTTATGAACACTGTTTTTATTGTGTTATGTTATGTGAGCTGGTCTTTGACCGTAATAAATTATCTATCTATAAGCATGTAGATTATGCGTACAGAAGAAGCCATATCTATTCCTTACTTTCCCCATTTCATAAGAAATTTACATGTCCAAACAGGTTGCGATAGAGACAAATGGGTGGGCCTTTTCCCATCTTACCTGGCTGGATGTCATGGCAAGGAGGGCTGTGTGTGTGGGAATTGTGTGCTATATTTTTTTTTCGTGGTGCTGGAAGCTGGAGACACAGAGACATGTCTGCTCTGTGCTGGATTTGGGGCTCCTCTGGAAACCTATCAGAGAAGCAAGGATCTGTTGGGGTGCTAATGCTGTGAGGCCTCCCATGCTATGCTCAGGTTGCAGATGTGTAAATAAGCGACATCTCCTAAAGACACCACAGACTCCATTGTCCTTCATTCCAAGGAAACAGAACCCCGGATAAGTGTGGACATCCCTGGAGTCTCTCATCACTCGCAGATTGGGGTCGAGAGTAGCAATGTTATCTCCTGGGGTTTTAAAAAATGTATTATTGTAATTTATTGCATGTAATTGACTAAACACTTTCTAACTGATCATATTTCATTTTGATCTGGGTATCGTAAAATGTTTTTCTCAAGCGCTATGGCTGCCCTGCTGAATAAAACATACCTTTTATTCACCCCAAACCTGTTTGCCTTTCTTGCAATTTAGTTCTCCTTTATTTGCAAACAAAATAAAACGGCCGACCTTGATGATCTCACCGGATGTTTATCTACATAGAGGCTGCAAGGCTAACAGGCACGTTATTTTAAAATTGCAGCTTAGCTATTGCTTTGGGTGGTGGTGCAAGGTGAGTCATGGCAGGATTCAGCCCAAAGAGGCATTCCAGTCACATCTGGATGTGACAACTCAGCTGCAGGTCAGCAGCAGGCTTTGAGCTGAAGGAGCACCCCCAACCTGGAGCCTTCCAGATGTTTTGGACTTCCACTCTCATTATCTCCCATTAGCACAACCCTGCTGGCCCAGTTGGAATCCAAAAAGACTGCTTTGGCTGAGGCTGATGGGAGTTGTGGTCCAAAACACCTGTGCTGGCTGAGGCTTATGGGAGCTGTAGTCCAAAATGGCCGTGTTGGCAGGGGCTGATGGGAGTTGGAGTCCAAAATATCTGAAGACACCAAGTTGGAGAAAGCTGCAATAGTTTCCCCCACCATTGCTCCATAGCAATCGGTGGCATAGTGACTCCAACCCTGGAGCTTCCCCCATGATTGTTGCACCAAGGATGGAGGGGCTCAGCCATACACTGTTTCCTTAAGCACAACTCATTGTCCATCTTCTCCCTTAACCCAATATTTATTTATTTATTTATTTATTTATAAATATTTATACCCCACTTTTCACCATCTGGGCATAGCTGTCAACTTTTCCCTTTTATTGCGAGGAATCCTATTCGGAATAAGGGAATTTCCCTTTTAAAAAAGGGAAACGTTGACTGCTATGCATCTGGTTCTCTAATTTACTTCACAACAATAAAACTATAAAACATTTGAGATGTAGAATCTCAGAAACGGAGCAAATTCATGATGCAAAGGCCTCGGGAAATAAAATGGTTTTAACTAGGCCGTTTAAACTCCACAGCGATGGGGCCTGATTGATTTCTAGTAGGACGCAGTTCCTCAGAGCTGGGCCCACCTCACTGAAGACTCCTTGTTGACACGAGTCATGCCTTTAATGGTCCATGGGGAACCACTAACAGTGCTCCCATTTCAGCCCCCAGATGGCTGGATCGACTTGGGACATACAGGGTACAGGGGGTCCTGAAAGCATGCCAGGCCTAAATTATTTAGCAATTTCTACGCACACACAAGATCCATGAACCTGGCCTGGTAGCAGTTGGGAACCCAGTGCAGGTCCTATGTTGGTGATAGTGTGTTCCCATCGCCAGTGTAGCCACAGCATCCTGCACCAGTTGAAGCTTCTGAACTTCCCTCAAGGGCAGCCCCCCACAAAGTACGTTGTAGTAGTCCAGCCTTGAGGTTAACCAATGCATTTGTTACATTTTTTCCCTATCCTTGGAATGTCTTCCAAGAAACCTTGGTGCAGGCCCATCTTGAGAGCCTCGCCTGGAATCTGTGTGCAAACCCTGTTTAAGAAACTTGTTACACAATGAGCATTTAAGAACAGAGAAAATAAAGCATGGCTCCAGTTTGAATCAGGCTATAAATCTGGACAGAGAACCATTTCAAGGCAGTAGTGCAGGGTCCCTTCATGACAGTCACTGCCCTGCCCCTGGTAGCCATGCTCCCTTCTAACATTATACAACCTTCAAAGATTATACAATAATAATAAGGTTGCGCTGATTATAATAATTAGACGTGCCCTGATCATTATCGTTGCAAATCTCCACGTGTTGCCTTTCAGCTAGATCTACTGTTTTCTTGCAAGCAAATGATTTGGAGTGCTCCAATTATCTTCCTTTGGAGTGACTTAAGCTGTGTTTTCCTTCCAGTCTGCGGCAGAACTTGCACACCCTTCTCTTGAAACTGAAGTGCTTTGCATTTTTAGTGCTCTCTGTGTGGAACCCTCTAGGGCTGAATTATGCCCCTGTTCAACTACTGTTTCCTTATGTAGAAACTAGTTGATTCTGGCTGTGCCTTTTTCCTAGCCAGTTTGTAGGGGCGATAGGGGTTCCCAAGAAGGAAATTCTGCATTCTGGTCAACCCTGGCTTCCTCTGCATGGCCATCCCATAGGTTTTTGTTGTTGTTGCTCTGGGCAACATAACATTCTGCTCCCTCCTAGTTGCAGCTTAAATGAGTGCTGCTTCTATGAGTCTATGCCCCGGACAGCCCTTAGATCCTATTATCATCATCATTCCTAGCACACCACTTTAACTGTGGGTGTGTACACATGGCCAGCTCAAAATGCGTTAGATCTGAATTTGGATTGAAGTTGGTTTTGGGGAAACCTATCAAAATGCAGTATATCCTAACAGGATAAATTCAGAATAGGCGTGGTCTGTGACTAATGTAATGTGTACACCTGGCTTCCCAAACCACTGCTGCGAGTGCGTACACAGCCCTAATTTCCACCTCCGCTAATACAAATGTGGCCCTCCAGGCATCCCTATCTGGCCCCCCAAACTCTCCCACTCCCCCACCTTTTCTTCACTACCCCACTTAAATTTTTGGACACACTCAAGTGCTACTCCCCCAGCCCGGCCCACCCAAACCTGTGCTATGCTACCTGTTTAAAATGCCTGCAAGTCCAGGAGGGCTGAAGGACTGAAGGACACTTGGAATTTGGCTGGCAAAGTCCCCTACTTTTGAATAGCCTGCCATGAGGCAGTGGGAATCCTGCACCCCTTGGCCTGGATGGTGGAGAAGAGGCAGTTGCTCGCGAGCTACCCACAGGGCTGGTGCTGGAGATACAAGGCTGGAGATGCAAAGTCACTAGGCACAGTTGTCGAGCGACGTGAGTCGGGTTGGCAGCCCCTAGTAGGGTCATAACAGCAAGGTGTCTCTGGGGATTCTATTAACAATAAAACCCAGATATTCTGTCTATTGGGAAGAAAGTGGAAACTTTACAGCAGTGGGGCTTAGATTGGGGGTCCCCTCCCAACACCTCGAAGCTTCAGGGACTGCAGCAATTTGGATTCATTATCCAGCTGTTCGGTAGTCTTTGTACTCCTCACCTTTATCAACAGGAAAGTTTATTCCGCAGCACATTGCAATGGGAGACAAGAGAGAGAAAGGCAGAGGGCGAGAGGGATATTCTCTGCTTTCCCTATATCAGGTTCCCAAGGCAACAGCTCTGGGCTCTAAGTATAGCTGGATTTTAATTGGATTTGGTGCCCGCCCTCTTGGCTCCACGGCGCTTGCCATTGAGCCAACCACTGTTCCTGCTTGGCTGTGCCAACCAGCCGTTTGAGTGAGTAAATAATGATTATCTCTGAGCCATAAAGAAAAGCTCCACCTGCATGACAAAGGCAGAGCAACAGAGGCTAAGGGGGAAAGTTGGCAGCCCAACTGTCAGGCAAGCCAGACCTGAGGATAAAATAGATCTGAATTTATCCAGCTGCTAGGCCCGTGTAGTCCAACAACATGTTCTCACAGCGGCCAACCAGATGCCACAATGGGAAACCCTCAAGTAGGCGCCTGAGCGTGACAGTAGCTCTGCCCCATTGTGATTCCCAGCAAATGAAAAGACTTCTTTGTGCAATGCATAGTTAACCTGTAGAACTCTCTCCCACATGAGGCAGCGATAGCCACCACCTTGGGCAGCTTTAAAGGAGGATTAGACAAATGCATGGAGGTGGTTATCAATGGCTACTAGCCACAATGGCTGTGTGAGCCATTCTTCAGAATACCAGTTGCTGGAAACCAAAGGAGGTGAGACTTGCTCTTGGGCTCAGATCCTGCTTGTGAGGTTCCCCCAGAGTCATCTGCTATGCCACTGGCCTGATCCAGGATCTGGACACAATTCAGATCTATTCTATCCTCAGGTCTGGTTTGATCCAGCAGGCTCTTCATATATAAGGTAAAGGGTAAAAGGACCCCTGACCATTAGGTCCAATTGTGACCGACTCTGGGGTTGCGGCGCTCATCTCGCTTTAGCATACAGCTTCCGGGTCATGTGGCCAGCATGACTAAGCCCCTTCTGGCGAACCAGAGCAGCGTATGGAAACGCCGTTTACCTTCCCACCAGAGCGGTACCTATTTATCTACTTGCACTTTGACGTGCTTTCGAACTGCTAGGTGGGCAGGCGCAGGGACCGGGCAACGAGAGCTCACCCCGTCACAGGGATTCGAACCACCAACCTTCTGATTGGCAAGTCCTAGGCTCTGTGGTTTAACCCACAGAGCCACCCACATCCCTCTTCATATATATACTGTACTAATATTCTCCCTGAGCAGAGCATTCATGGGGCAGAGGCGAGTGCAAATTGTGCTTCGCAGGTGTTAGCATCTCCTTTGCCCACCTGTGAAATATTGGACAGCGTGTCACATTTTGATGAGCTCAGTGGTGCTCATTTTAAGCCTTTCTCTGGGGAATGATGACTGTCAGCGACAGCTGCTCCTATCTTTCCTCTTTTCTTTTATAATTAGACAACCTCTCCGTTGCCCATCTCTTTAGGCTGGATCTTTTTAGATTTGCAATATTTTTTTTTAATTGCTTCTTCGTTTCCAGTTTCTGCCTTTGATGGGGAGGGGGTTTCCTTTCAAAGCCTGAGTAGTGCAAGGGTGGAAAGGCGCCCAGCCCGACCAAAGCCCAGGAACCCACACGCCTGTCGGCAGCCCAGAGGTATCACGCACCCTGCGAGTGGCTGATCATGTGAAGTGGCCCTACCAGCCAATCAGGGGCGCCCGGGGGTGCTCTCCGGCCAATGGCAGGCCTGGGACAGAACGTGACTATTTGGGAGGCAGGTGGGTGGAAGGAAGGAAGTCGCCGGCAGCTGGACGGGAGCCATCGGTTTCCAAGAATGAAAAAGTGTTTAGGGTTTTGGCGCGTCGCAGCTGCAGACCGGAGCGCACCAAACAACACCGCTTTTGCTTTGTACGCATCGAAAAAACATCGACGCCCACGTTAATTATCAGTATTAAAATCGATGCGTGTTATTTATTGTTTGTTTCGTGAAATTTATGCATCGCTCGATTGTTTAAAAAAACAAACAACACTTTTATGGAGAAACTAACCCCAAAATTTAGAGTTTTACGTGGCACTTCGAAGACAGACGCATTTACCTCAACTTGGAGCTCTGTTATTAGTTATGCTGATAAGGAAGACAATTCACAGCATCCTCCCTCATGCTATGTAATAATTTGGGACGTTGAACACCTGAATTTTATGTTTTAGTACTGTATTCCCATCTTGTTCATTGCGCTTACTGGCGATGATCTTTCCCTTTTATACCTTGTCATGTAAACAGTTTCCCTGGCCTTATTTATCTTCTTTGTCTCCCACTTGTAATCCAGTTTTGCTGAAGTGTTGTTTTGGAGGATGCACTGTGTGGGGACTGCTAACCAAAAATAATAATTTTGTTTGGGTTGGGGGTCTCCCGGGGGATATGATTATAGTGGTACCTCGGGTTAAGAACTTAATTCGTTCTGGAGGTCCGTTCTTAACCTGAAACTGTACTTAACCTGAGGTACCACTTTAGCTAATGGGGCCTCCCGCTGCCGCCTTGCCACCGCCATGCAATTTCTGTTCTCATCCTGAAGCAAAGTTCTTAACCCGAGGTACTATTTCTAGGTTAGCAGAGTCTGTAACCTGAAGCGTCTGTAACCCGAGGTACCACTGTATTTGTTCTACATTTAACTTGATGTATTGCGTTCATCAACCTTTGCAATGCCTGTTACTGATTCAAAGATGACACATAACTACCGTTGAAGACATTTTTATTCTGTACCTAGATATTCTTGAATATGCACACACACACACACACACACACACCCCTTCAAAGTGGTTTACAAAAAGAATAAAACTATAAAATTATGAATAAGGAGAACTAGCAATATTTTAAGATTTCCCAAAAGTTAAAATAATAATAGACTAAAAGCAGCTACTAATAGTAACACTTTGAACTGGGAGCAAATCAGCAACCAGTGCAGATCTCTGAGCAGGGGTGTTAAATTGTTGTTGTTGTTGTTGTTGTTGTTGTTGTTGTTATTTATACCCCACCCATCTGGCTGGGTTCCCCAGCTACTCTGGGCAGCTCCCAACAGAATATTTAAAAACTGATAAAACATCAAACATTAAAAACTTCCCTAAACAGGTTTGCCTTCAGATATGCTCTCAAGGCTTCCCTCCTGTCAGCAACCTTGCTGCAGCATTCTGCACTAAATGCAGCTGTCAGCTCAAGCGCAAAGAGCGCCTTGCCTGTAGCAGGTGTTGATTTCCCTCTATTCTCGCTTTTCTTTTCTTTAAAAAAGCAGAACCACCTTTCTGCTTCTCTCTGAACTCACTGCCTTCTGCAGCAGACTAACGTAGCTGCCCCTCTGGGATTGCCACACACCCCATATTGTTATATAGCTCAGCGGAAGAGCGGTTGCCTTGCATGCAAAAGGTCTTCAGGTTCATTCCTCAGCACTTGCAGGTAGGACATTTGAAAGCTCGGAGAGCTGCTGCTGGTCAGTGTTGATACTAGTGAAGTAGATGGACTTAGGGTCCAACTCCATATATGGCAGCTTTTGAAGGGCCGTGGCTCAGTGACAGAACATCTCCTTTGCATGTAGAAGGTCCCGCCTCCAATCCCAAACATCTGTACCTGGGCCCGGGGTGCTCCTGGTCCAGGATGCTCCTGACCTGGCAACTCTGAGACATGGAATTCACCAGTGTGTGGAGCAGCTTCCTGACAACAGGCCTTTAATTGCTGCCCTCTCTCGCCTCTGAATCTTATCAAGTGCCTTATCTCATACCTGTAATCTTATCTCACGGCACTCCTGGACTCCTGTGACCTGGTAAACAAGACTTTCTTCAGAAGGGAAGTTTCTAGAGCACACAGTGATTCAGATAAAGGGTGAGAGTGTGATGGGATTACATGGGATACCCCTGGCTGGGGCCTGCCTGCCCATGAAGCATGGTGAGGTGGTTGCCTCAGGGTGGCAACCTCCTGAGATTGCCTCTGACAGGGGAGGCAGACCATAGCCATTGTGGCTAGTAGCCATTGATAGCCCTCTCCGCCATGAATTTGTCCAGTCCTTTTTATTTTTTATTTCAAGTCTTATTTATTGATTTTTCACAATTAAAAACTTGATAAATTTTTACATAGACCATAAGTTATTTTATCCATTGACTTCCCGTCCTCCTCTTCCACGGTTTCCATATTTGCCCTTAAATGCTGCATAAAGGTAAAGGGACCCCTGACCATTCGGTCCAGTTGTGACCGATTCTGGGGTTGTGGCACCCATCTCACTTTACTGGCTGAGGGAGCCGGCGTACAGCTTCCAGGTCATGTGGCCAGCATGACTAAGCCACTTCTGGTGAACCAGAGCAGCGCACGAAAATGCGTTTACCTTCCCGCAGGAGCGGTACCTATTTATCTACTTGCACTTATCTACTTCCCCATTAGCTAAAGTGGTGCTTCAGGGTAAGAAGAGTTTCAGGTTAAGAACAGACCTCCAGAACAAATTAAGTTCTTAACCCGAGGTACCACTGTGCATCCATTTTAACCTATTTGTCTTAATAAATCACTCTGTTTCAAGTCTTGCGCACATTTTCTTTCGCTATAATAGTTCCTTCAATCCTCAGTAAAAAAGTCTCCAGTCCTCAATGGATTCTTTTATTTGTCCTTTTGGTCTGTAATCTTTGCTGTTAATCGATTCTTGCCAGTTCCGCGTCCTCCATCATTTTCTAAAGCCAATGTTCCTTTGTTGCAACCTCTCCCCTTTCGTGTCCCATCATTTTTTTTAGAGCCGTCCATTTTCCTTTCGGAAAATAAGAATCAATCTGCCGAGGTGCGTGGCTCTTACATAATAAGGCTTACTCAAAGAGGTGCTGATTCTCGCCCAGAAGAGGAAGCAAGAATGAAACCAGCTCTTTGATCCTAGTGGGAGGATTGCTCACCCTTTGCTATCGGAAGAAGGAACGGCTTGGGAGTGACTGAGGATGAGCTGGCCATTCAAACAAAGGTCTAGTTCTCACCGATGCAATACACCTACCACCTGTGTGGTGAAAGCACTCCTATAGCTCACAGGATTGAATGCCCCTCCACAAACAGCTCCCCTAGCTGTATTCCCTGCAGCTAGAACTCTAGCACACGAGTAAGACAAAACTGCCCCAGCCCTCTCCTTGACATGCTAGATTTCTACCTGCAGTTGCTTTTTTTGCACAGAGGAGCATTCAGCTTGATAACCTTCAGCTACAATCAGATGCCTGACAGCATGGATGCAGCTTATTGCCTTGGTGAAAACTACCGTATTTTTCTACCTGCAGTTGCTTTTTTTGCACAGAGGAGCATTCAGCTTGATAACCTTCAGCTGCAATCAGATGCCTGACAGCATGGATGCAGCTTATTGCCTTGGTGAAAACTACCGTATTTTTTGCTCTATAAGACGCACTCCCCCCCTTCAAAAATTAAGGGGAAATGTGTGCGTGTCATGGAGCGAATGCAGGCACCTTGGCTTCAGCGATAGCAACACGAAGCCTCCTAAGCGCAGAGGGAGAGCTCCCCCCACGCTCCGGAGGCTTCGCGTTGCTTTCGCTGAAGCTGCCTGAAGCCCCCGGAGGGCAGCGGGGACTCCCGCTGCACTCCGGGGGCTTCAGGCAGCTATCCGCAAGCCTTCCGAGCGCAGCAGGAGTTCCCGCTGCACTCCGAAGGCTTGCGGATAGTCGCCTGAAGCCTGGAGAGTGAGAGGGGTCGGTGCACACCAATCCCTCTTGCTCTCCAGGCTTCGCTTCACTGGAGAGGCACTGCACAGTTTTCCCTCTCTGTGCAGTGCCCCTTGAGCGAAGCGGGAGGAGAAATGGAAGGAGCTCCGTTTCTCCTGCCGCTTCGCTGAAGGGGCGCTGAGCAGAGAGGGGGAGAATTTTTTTCCCCTGTTCTCCCCCTCCTATGGTCCAGTGCGTCCTATAGAGCGAAAAATATGGTAGATGCCTTGCATTCCTGCCCTGCAGAGGGTTTGACTAGGTTACTCTCAGGGCTACCTTCTGACTCCAGAATTCTATGCTTCTATGGCTCTCTGGCCTTTATGATCACCTCAGTGAAGCCAGAGATCCTTTGAGGTGCTTCCTTCCTGCTGCTCTGTAACCTGTTGCAGCAGACTGGGGCCGATGGGAGTTGTAATGCAAAACAGCTGGAAGGCACCAGGTTTGGGAAGACTGACCCAAAAGGCTTCTTGCCTCTACAAGATGCACAGTTGGCTGAGTCACCGGAGAATTTGAATACGGTTCCAGGTAGTGAAAGGGAATGAGATGGGCGATATTGCAGAGCCATGCCAGTTGCTCAGACATGTCAACATATCCGGTGCATTTGACGTATTCCCTAACCTATGCCTCCTCCCTCTCTCCCAGGACTTCTTGAGCCTTTGGCTATTTGAGAAAGACAGATACCTTATACTGTGGCTCACTGACGTCAGCAGAGCCAGCTTAAATTCAAAAGAAGTGGGCAGCCTAGTTTTCTGTGTCCAAGAGGGTTGGGAGGGCCCTATTCCCTGTCCTGCAATATGACCTAGCAGAATACTCTTGGAACTGGGGGAATTGTAACTATACAACCATGTTTCAGGACTGGAAGTTGGGTTTATCTTCTTCTTCTTCTTCTTCTTCTTCTTCTTCTTCTTCTTCTTCTTCTTCGCGTTTTCCTCCAAGAAGCTCAAGGCAGTGCACATGGTTCTCTGCCTCTTCATGCTATCCCCACAACAACCCTGTGAGGTAGGTTAGGCTGAGAGTAAGTGACTGGCCCAAGTGAGCTTCATGGCTGAGTCCTGGATTTGAACACAGGTCCTAGTCTGACACCTTAGGCCAGGGGTCGGCAAGGCTTACCGGGCTTGGGCCAGATAACTCCTGCGGAGATCCTCCGTGGACTGGACCGCCACAGCGCGACGCCGGAAATCGCGTCTGCGCATGTCCGCGGCCCTGGAAATTGCTTCTGTGAATGTCCAGATGCCGAAAATCGTGCCTGTGCAGAAGCGATTTTTGGCGTCTGGGCATGTGCAGAAGTGATTTCCGGTGCTGCAGACATGTGCAGACGCGATTTCTGGAGCCGTGGAAGAGAGTCCCCACACCGCGCTGCACTGGTTTAGTGCAGCGTGGGGGGACTCACTAAGTGGGTGGCTTGGTTCAGGGGTGTCTCATGGGCCAGTTAAGTGACCCTCATGGGCCGCTTCCGGCCCATGGGCCTTAGGTTGCTGACCTCTGCTTTAGGCACTATGCCACAGAGTCTGGCCGCCACCAGTTATGTAGCCTCATGTCTCACTTTGCAGAGGACTGTCCTATGTTTGGAGGAGTCCTCTATCTGATGTCTGGCATAAAGAGAAAGAACCATCAGAATGGAAAGCACGTGTCAAAGTTGCCCCTCAGCAGGGTCATAGTCTTTCCCTGTATGGCGAGATGTATTTCTACATGGATTGTAGTCCAAAACATATGAAGGGCACCAGTTGGGCGGCGGCTGTTCTCGATTTTATTAATATTTGATATGGTTAAATAACTTTGACTCTGCATTATCTGAGGTCCACCTGGATTCCTCGCACCCTCGTGCCTCCCCAAACATATTAAGATTTCTGCCTACGGGCCTGGCTCTAGGTTTATTTTTTATTTTTGAAGCTGAGGCACAGTGCCCGAAGGGTGGAAGATTAAAATAAAAATAAAGAATAAGACTGTATACACCCTGCGTACCTTTAAAGCATGTTCAAAGTGCATTCATTTCCCCCCTCAAAGAATTCCGAGCACTGTCATTTGATAAGAGTTGCTGGGAACTGTTAATTCTGTGAGGGGCAAACTACAGTTCCTAGAATTCGGAGTGTGTGTGTGTTGAAATGTGCTTTAAAAGTATAGTGTGTACACAGTCTTAAAATCAAGTGTGTGGCTTTTGGGTGGTTTGAATTGCAGTGGGATGTTGAAGCTGCTTCCAATGAACCGGGTTTCAATCAGATTTTGAGAACAGTTGGAAATGTATTGGTTGCCCTGTTCCAAGAACCATGTCTGCGCCCCTAGGATTTGTAGGGGAAGCACTAAGCTCCGCTCCCTTTTTCAGAGCACTTTGAGGCTGGTTATCTTGAGAATGTGGCATTTCTCATGGGGAAGACAAAAGGAGCACAGGGCGAGACTCAGCCTTTCCCACAGGCAGGCTGGATTTCCTGGCCTCAGCGCTTTGCTAACACTGAAGCCGGCTCAGCAGAGGATGCTGGGGAGCGGCAAGGGGGCTGATTGGCTGGCTGCAGGGATCACGCAGCACCTGATTGGCCAGAGGCCTTTTGCACACAGCAGCCACGCTCCCTGCGCCTGATCCCTCCTGCCTGTGCCTCCCACTTACTCAAGATGTTTCATGAGCGAGCCCCGGTCCCTAGAACACACAGTGCCTTGCCTCGTCTGAGTCATAACCAGATGAATTATTGCTATCTTACTGCTAGCTCCAGAAGAAAAACTTTGGGAAACTCCAGGGCAGCTAGAAGAACCAGTTTTAGACCTGACTGAAGTTTAGCAAATGCGGTGAGCAAGCTCCCCTCCACCCCAATTCGTCTCACATTTAAAGTCAGCTTTTGAGTCACACAGGACTCTTCTTCAGGCCTTGATGTTTAAAGTGTATTTATACTTACTTTATCAACAGTTAACAGATCTTTTGCTGAATTCTGCTGGCTTCTTTTCACACTCAACTCTCTGTTTTCAGAATATGACACACCACAGGAGTGTAGAAGGTGGCCCACTTTCTTTATCCAGGCAAGGCACGCCTTGGGAAATGGGTTTGAGGCATGACTTAAATAAGGCAGTTGCAAAATTTACTTGCTTTTCAAAGAAACTACACAGTCCCCAACAAACAACCTTATTGTTTTCATTCAGATAAATTAGGCAAATGATTTGCATCTGAAGGAACCTTCCTTAACATTAATTTTTCTGATGGGCAAATAATGGAATTTCATATTCCTGAATATTTTCTGAGTAGCTGAGGGTTGCCTGAATCTCAGGGTCTGGTCTGAAGTTTCAGGATTTTATCCTCTTTCTCAGGGGTTTTTGTTGGGGGGGGGGGAGAATAATAAAATCACAGGTAGCCAAAGTCAAGGGAGCAGGTTATTTTTGTACTTGGCTATGTATTCAGTTATGTCTTTATTACGTTTATATTCTGCCTTTTTCTCCAAGGAGCTCAAGGTGGTGTACATGGCTCTCCCCTCTCCTCATTTAATCGCAACAACCCTGTGAGGTAGGTTAGGCTCAGACTGACTGACTGACAGACCCAAGGCCACCCAGCGACCTTCATGGCTGAGTGTGGATTTGGTCTCCCCTGTCTGAATATGACACTCTAACCACTACACCACACTGCACCTCAACTTTACAAATACCTTGCTTTCAATGGTCATGTAGCTTTAGGAGCAAGAAAAAGATAGGTCCTTGCCCTGAAAACCTTACAATCTAAGACTTTGCGCAAGGAAGGCAGTTGGTGTATGGCAGGGGGTTAGATGACAGTGTGTGTTAACTGAGAGAAGATGCATTAAAGCACACCCAATGCACACATATCAAGCACATGCCTTCTCCCAAAGAATCATGGGAGCCATAGTTTGTTAACTGGGTGCTCAGGTCGTACCTCTGTGAGTGGAAAACTACAGGTCCCAGCAGTCTTTGTGGGAGTCGTGTGCTTTAAATGTGTGTTGGATGTGCTTTAAACACTGTGAAATTATAGAGGTGTCACTGTGAAATTATAGAGGTGTACACACACACGGTAGACAGATGATAGATAGATCAGGCATAGGCAAACTCGGCCCTCCAGATGTTTTGGGACTACAATTCCCATCATCCCTGACCACTGCTCCTGCTAGCTAGGGATGATAGGAGTTGTAGTCCCAAAAACATCTGGAGGGCCGAGTTTGCTTATGCCTGAGATAGATAGATGATAGATAGACAGATCGTATTTTCTGCCCCAGAAGAGTAGCAACACCACACACTAGAACACCTCCCTTTTGCTGGTGAGAGGGGAGCATTCTGGTGGCAGCGGAAGTGGTGGGGAAGGTGGGGTCCTGCCTCTCGTGGGCCGGCTCTGTTTCACACATTTATGGAGGAGAATAAGCCTGTCAAGGGCTATGAGCCTTGAGAGCTCAATAGAACCTTCAGGCTCAGTGGCAGTCTACCTTCAAATACCAACCCGGGAGAGTTGTCGCTTTCCTGCCCTGCTTGTGAGTTTCCCAGGAGTAACCAGATGAGGGCAGAAATAATGTACCAGAAGGATCTCATGGTCTGGCCAGTGCTTAACCACAGCTTCTTCCCAGCCAGCGATGTCCCTATCTTCATCGGAGAAATGTTGGAGGGTATGCAGCTCTGATGTGGAGTAACAGCTGAAGAGGGTCTCTGAGCATGCACCAAGTGCCTTGGGGGGGGGATCTCTGCTGAATACCCACAGCTCGACTTCTCCTTGTGGGATCCATGATTGAGCTTCAAGGGAGGGAGTTGCTGACTCTGGGACTGAAACTGTTAGTCACCGCCCTATTCAGAATTTTAAAAATAGAATTTTTTCCCTGGAGGGGCAGTTCCCCACCCCCATAGGAAGGGTGGGGGTGGCAGTGATGATGCTGATGCTGATGAAAAAAGGGGCCAAAGGATACCCTCAAGCAATGCTGGATTTCCTCCTCACCCTCCTTAGTCAGAGGAGCATGCTGCTGGCGCATGGATGTGCACATGAAAACGGGCCTCCTCCAATCGCCTGCTGGCTGTTATCTCTTCCAGCCAATCAGGGTGACTTCCCTTTACTGTTGAGAGCGTGTGTGAAATTGCGCTTCATCATAGCCTCATGTTCGGAGCAATAAGCAGGAGTGTCAGTTTTCAAGGAAAAGAAAACCACCGGCTGTTTTGCTACCCTGCCTTCCTCTTGCAACCGAACCCTCGCCCCCACAATTTCTGGTTCCTTATTTTCAATCCCACCTCGGCATCTCTTCACACCCCACCCGCCAGTTCTGGTGCAGGGCTCAATTTGACCTGGCTGCCAGCCAGTCTCAGCTCCAGAACCTCTCTGGTTGGGGGAAGCTGATGACTTGGATCCATTTCGATCTAGCTCTTCAGGCCTGCTTGAGGTACTGAAGCTGCCTTGGTCACAGAAGGGAGTCTTTAAATGTCTTTTGTTGACCACCAGCATTTCAAATCTGGCAAAGAGATAGAAACTGTGCCACTAAGAAAAAACAACATGCCAACGCTAAGGCTGATTTTCAAAGAAGAACCAGAGAACTAAAGAACATGTGGTGGATTAAAAAAAGCTCAAGAGATCCAGCACTTAGCCGACGTACAGTTTCTTTAAAGCCACAAAGACCATCTATGGGCCAATAGATCATGCCATATGCCCCCTGTGCTCAACAAATGGCGCCACACTTCTAAAAGAAAAGAAGCTATTGCACTGAGCTGGAAAGAACATTACCAGCGTCTTCTTAACCACAACTCCCCTGTAGCTGCTGAGGTCCTCTCAGAAATTCTGCAAAAACAAGTTAGAGATGAGCTTGCAGTATCTCCAAATCTGGGAGAGAGAGGAGACCCCACAGACTTTAGGGATGCCAAAATTACCAATCTCTTTTAAAAACAGTGATAGAACGGATTGTGGAAACTATCAAGGCATCTTTTTATTAGCAGTAGTCGGCAAAATTCTTGTA
Source organism: Podarcis raffonei (assembly GCF_027172205.1). Lineage (NCBI taxonomy): Eukaryota > Metazoa > Chordata > Lepidosauria > Squamata > Lacertidae > Podarcis > Podarcis raffonei. Next base: position 16,475,816 of record NC_070617.1, read on the forward strand.
AAGATCTTGGCAAACTGTCTCCTAACAATATCTGAGGCTATCCTTCCTGGATTCCAAAATGGTTTTTGACCTTCTCTAGGGGGACAGTGGCAGTGGTGTAGGAAGGGGGGCAGAGGGGGCGGGTCACCCCGGATGCCCCTCTGGGAGGGGTGACAAGATGGCCCTTGCCTCCCCCCAGCTGCAGAGCGGCCGAGGGCACCCGCAGTCTGTATGGGCACCACTCGCACACATGCGCAGTCTGCTGGAGAGGGTTCCTCCGCCACTGGACAGTGGGTATAATTTTCACTACTCGACAGCTTCAAGAAAAATGCAGAGAGCAAAACCAACCCCTGTATATGGCATTTATTGACCTGACTAAGGCCTTTGACACTGTAAATTGTAATGCCCTGTGGACTGTCCTTCTGAAAACTGGCTGCCCAGATAAATTTGTGAACATCTTTTGGCTCATCCATGATAATATGACAGCAACAATAGCAGATAACAATGGCTCTCAAAGTGAACCATTCATGGTGGGATCAGGTGCTAAACAGGTTGTGTTATTGCCCCAACTCTATTCATTATTTTCATTGCCATGATCCTACACTTTGTCGAAGGGAAACTCGCCACCGGAGTAGAAATCATATATCAAACAAATGGAAAGCTCTTTAATCTGAGTATGCTGAAAGCAAAGAGTAAGGTTACCATAACTTCCATCATAGAGCTTCAATATGTTGATGACAACGCAGTGTGTGTACACACAGAGGATGACCTCCAAACCATTCCAAATGTCTTTGCAGAAGCTTACAAAAAGCTTGGCCTATCACTCAACATCCAAAAAACCAAAGTGCTGCACCAACAAGCACAAAACAACCCCTCTGCAGCGCCACAAATCCAATTGTGTAACATTGGAAATCATGGCTGGGGAAACCCAGCCAGATGGGCGGGGTAGAAATAATAATAATAATAATAATAATAATAATAATAATAATAATAATAAAGCATTGATCACTTCTCCTACCTGGGCAGTTATCTTTCTACAAGGGCAGACATTGTTGCCGAAATCTACCATCGCCTGAGCTCTGTGAGTTCAGCTTTCTCCCGATTGAAGTGCAGAGTGTTTGAGGACCGGGACATTCGCAGGGAAACCAAAATGCTTGTTTACAAACCTTACAGTATGCTTGTGAAACATGAACCACTTATAAACACCATCTCCAACTCCTCAAACGATTCCATCAATAGTGTCTCCAAAAAGTTTTACACATCACTTGGGAAGACAGGCGAACTAATGCCAGTGTATTGGAAGAAGCAAAGATCACCAGTGTCGAAGCAATGATTCTTCAACATCAACTTCATTGGACTGGTCCTGTTGTTTGGATGCCTGATTATCATCTTCCAAAGCAATTATTCTATGCTGACACCTTCCCCAACCAAGGGCCCACCAGATATTTTGAACTACATCTGCCACTGACAGCAGATGGAGCACCAAATAGCCATGCTAGTTGGGGCTGATGGGAGTTGTGGGCTAAAATAGCCAAGCTGTGGCTATGGAATCTGTAACCAAATATTTGGAGGGCACCGGGTTGGGAAAGGCTGGTTCTGTGCCATATCTGCCTTGGCATCAGAAAAGTAATTACTGGCTACATTAGGGTGGGAACTAGGCTAGCACCACTAGAAAACTCACACAGACAAAATTTCAAGAGTAGTTTACCATGGACAGAGGGCATAGACGGGCAGCTGTCACTTGGTTCCCTGGTCAATTGGGACAGCTGGACATTACAGGGGTCTTTTAATTATGGGAATAATATGAGATGAAAGATGGAGCAGCAACTTCCAGAAAAAACTTTTGCACACGAAAGCTTTTCCCCCCAGAGGGAATTTGTTATGAATCGTGCCATGAGACAGGGAAGGGGAAAGGACCTTCGCCTTTCAAGCAAGGGCTCTGGGGACTGAGGAAGGGCATGGTCACACAGTTGGAAAGTCTTCAGCGATTGAGTGCTCATGAGGAAAGACAATGTGCAACCTTTATCCTAGTTGGCCTGGTGACAGGAAAAAAGCCTGCAGGAAAACAACTAATATTAACTCTGACTCTGTGCCACAGCACATGTGCTCTCCAATTTTCTTTCTAGCTATCACCTGCCTAATTTATTCTGCATTTTATTTTATTGCCACCTCACTCTGATGCACCCTGTGTAGCCTCTTACGATGCAAAACGGTAAAAGCGGCAGAGGCTGGTGTCAACCCCAGACAACCTTGTCCTTATGAGCATTCATCCCAATTTATTTACTTATTTGTTGCATTTTTATCCCACCTTTTTTTCTCTCTAGAGGGTGCATGTGGGTCTCCTCCATCTCATTTGATTCCCGCAACAACCCTGTGAAGTAGGTTAGGCTGAGAGGAATAGTGGCTGGCCCAAGGTCACCGAGGGAGCTTCATGGCCGGGTGAGGAGTTGAACCCTGCCCTCTCCCAGGCCCTAGTCCAACATGCTAACCATTGCATCACCACTTACTCTTGTTTGCATCCAGATTCATGAGTTTTTAAAAAACCTATGCCATTAAAACAATTTTTAAAAACAACAACTCTAGGAATGCATTAGCTGTTTAAAGGTAAAGGGACCCCTGACCATTAGGTCCAGTCGTGGCCGAATCTGGGGTTGCGGCGCTCATCTCGCTTTATTGGCCGAGGGAGCCAGCATACAGCTTCCGGGTCATGTGGCCAGCATGACTAAGCCGCTTCTGGCGAACCAGAGCAGCGCACGGAAACGCCGTTTACCTTCCCGCCAGAGCGGTACCTATTTATCTACTTGCACTTTGATGTGCTTTCGAACTGCTAGGTTGGCAGGAGCAGGGACAGAGCAACGGGAGCTCACCCCGTTGCAGGGATTCAAACCGCCAACCTTCTGATCGGCAAACCCTAGGCTCTGTGGTTTAACCCACAGCGCCACAGACTATTTATTCCCCGGCTTGCTGCTTTGATGCTCTGTGAGCAGGAACAGTGACAGAGCTGTCTTTACCCGGGGCTGCAAGGTGTGCAGGGCACCCGGGCGCCGAATTCTGGGGGGCACCAGATGCCCGCCACTGAAGCTGCCTATTGTATTGTATTGAGCTGCTATGCGGCAACGGGTTCAGAGGCACGTCTCTGGAAAGTCTCGCTCACCGAAGCCAGGAGGAGGGGGAGTGACAGGAAAGAGGGAGAGACAGACAGAAAGAGAATGCGCCTATCTAGCGACGGGAGTGTGCACAGGCTCCTGAACCTTCCCAAGAAGAACTCATATATGCGCGCTCACTAGGGCCCTCCCAGCTGCTCTAGAAATAAGGTTGCTCCCACAATGAAAGGCTGCCCAAGATGGCTCTCCCATGCATGCACACAATGCCCACCCATCTCATCTTTCTGACACCTCCCTACGACCATAAGCGCATGTGTGGAGTCATTACACCGACTCCCAATATGTTCTTTGTCTTCTTTAGAAAAGCTGGTTTTAAACAAAAACACACACACAAAAACTCCTTTTGGAGCCACGCAGGTGTGAGCTCTATTTATCAAATGATAATAGTGACATAAGCACCATAAAAGTTAATTTGGGGGCGTTGGGCAGATCTTTGCACCCTGGTGGCACATATGCTAAAGACGGTCCTGAACAGTGAGAAGACCTTGATTTTGGAGACCCGCCACCATGTGGGGGAAAAACTTTCCTTCTTTTGCCTGTGGGGTTTGGTTTGAGTGCTGCAACAAACTGTGTAGTATATCCAGTGCCCCCCCCCCTAAAAAAATGTTTAGGAGTACTCTCATTTTGACTCAAGAAAATCATCATTTTATACCGTAATTCAAATCAGGGAAAATAAATACAGTAAATGGACAAAAGTACAAGGATTCACAAAATTTTTAGGGGTATGTGTCCCCCAACAAAAAAAGCACTGAGTGTATTAAAAAAATAGAAGATGGGACCAGAGGCTAGGTTCTCTTAACAGGAAAAGGCCATCTTCAGGATTTTGTCTACTTCATTGATATAATCTTTGCCTTAGACAGTCCTGTACGTGCAAAAGATGTACAGTTTGGTAAGCAGAAAGAGTTTGTTGATGCCTTAAGGTTTTACTCATGAATCTCACCAAAGTCCGCAGGTGCTGGAAATCATGCAGTTCCACAATTTAGTCAAAATGGACCATCCTACTGAATGGGGAAACTTGCAGAACAAAAAGTTGCTGGAATCTACCATGCATTTGAGAAAGTGGCTTGTCTGTTTGTTCTCCATAGGTTTGGATGCCTCTTGAGATATCACCGCCAAATTCAGCCCAAGGGTACATGAGATGGAGGCAGCAGCAATTTTCATCAACATCTTCACTCCAAGCACCATCTTGAATCAAGATGGTGGACTGAAACATGACTTTAGTGTGACTTCACATGATTTTTGGCGTAAGGGGTCAAAATTGCACAGATTTCAAAATTGGCAAGAGGGTTCCTGAGGTGGGGTGGGGTGTTTATTTATGTCTAAGCTGAACCATCAACTGCCATTTTGAATCAAGATGATGGACCAAATTAGCCCTAATTAAACAATAGCTCCTCCCAAAAAACATGATTCAAGGCCAAGTGAGGTACTCTCTGGGTCAGGTCAGAGCCCTGGGTTAGTGTTGCTGTGTGTGTGTGCGTAACTTATTTAAGTTATGCACATTATGTTGTCATTATGTTATTCCACCGCATTCATTTCAGTTCAAAGGAAACACAATGCAAATGGGGGCAGGGGGGTGGATACATAAACATGTTTTGTTTTCATTCAGAAAGCAGCAACAGCAGATAACAGTCAATATTCGCTGGACTGATTTCTGTTCTGGGCATTTGGACAAATAAGCTATTTTTTCCATGCCCATTTCCGTCAGAATTCTCTGACTCAAGTACGGTAAGTCTGAAGGATTTGCTTACAAGAAATAAAAGTGGAATTTATGTATGGATCTTTAGCGACGATTCCTCTTTCGAACTGCAATCAGCTACTTTGGGGGGGGCAACTTGCAGGGTAGGTTAGGTTGAAAAGCATCACCCAATGATGTAGAGAGCCATGTATGCCCACCTTGAGCTCCTTGGAAGAAAATGTGGCATATGAATGAAATAGATGATGATGATGATGATGATGATAGAGAGAGAGAGAGAGAGAGAGAGAGAGAGAGAGAGAGAAAGAAATACCTTCCTCCACAGTGGCGCTGTGGGTTAAACCACAGAGCCTAGGGCTTGCCAATCAGAAGGTTGGCGGTTCAAATCCCCGCGACAGGGTGAGCTTCCGTTGCTCGGTCCCAGCTCCTGCCAACCTAGCAGTTCAAAAGCATGAAGTGCAAGTAGATAAATAGGCATCGCTCCGGCGGGAACGTAAACGGCATTTCTGTGTGCTGCTCTGGTTCACCAGAAGTGGCTTAGTCATGCTGGCCACATGACCCAGAAGTTGTACACTGGCTCCCTCGGCTAATAAAGCGAGATGAGCGCCGCAACCCCAGAGTCGTCTGCGACTGGACCTAATGGTCAGGGGTCCCTTTACCTTTTACCTAATTTTTTACTCTTCACCAGTGCCGAATTGCCAAATAGGCAGAGTAGGTACCAGCCTATGGGCCCCACAGTTCCTGCCCAGAAACCTATGTCCCCACTGCTGAAGGATGTGTGAGTTCAGAATTGGTCTCCACAGTCACTTATGGACACACCATTAAGACCATATTCACAGAAGACAGTCTTACTCGGCTATGAGTGATCGCCAAAGAAAGAGCCCCACAACAAGGGATCAAAATAATATTGATTTGATCTTGGAAGAATATTGCAAAAACGCATTAGGAGTTAATTTGCGAGGGCCCCACCCCCTGATTTTGACTGCCTAGCAGCCTCCACAGGGTTTAATCCAGCACTGCCCTGAGCTTTTAGCCTTTCCCTGGAGACAACCCTGCACATGTTTACTCAGAAGTAAATCCCTCTCTGTCCAATGAGGCTTCCTTCAATCCTTGGCTGCCATTGTTGCTGACTCTTCTGGGCTTAAGTAGGGCACTGTTTAATGTCAATAACCAAGGGCGTCATTTGCCCTACATTTCCTGAAAAACAAAACAGGCAGGAAAGTTATATATCTTTTGAGTCATTTGTTTTTAAAGAAAAGTCCAAAATAAAACAAGTGGGAATTTCTGGGCTGATAAGTTTAGTATACAGTGGCCAGTGCTTTGATTTCCAGAAGAGATCAAGATGACAACATCTCTTTTTAAGGTTGGACCAGCTGTTATGATATAGCAATGGGAAAGCTTTCGAGTGCCCTTGCTCTGTTTTGATAAAGAGCTCTGTGATAGCCCCAAAGCTTGCATACAGTGGTACCTCGGGTTAAGTACTCCATTCGTTCTGGAGGTCCGTACTTAACCTGAAACTGTTCTTAACCTGAAGCACCACTTTAGCTAATGGGGCCTCCCGCTGCCACTGCGCTGCCGGAGCATGATTTCTGTTCTCATCCTGAAGCAAAGTTCTTAACCTGAAGCACTATTTCTGGGTTAGCGGAGTCTGTAACCTGAAGCGTATGTAACCCGAGGTACCACTGTACTTGGTACTGCCAGGATTTCTTTCTAGTGTCCAAATTTTTACTGATGGGTGGACAATTAAGCATTGCCTTGATCCATCAGCTAATTACTAGGTGATCTTTCATAAGCTCCCAGATTGGTAGCCAATAATTGTATTAGCCTGTGACCGCAAAAACAAGCAAGGCAGCAGATGAGCGTCTCTCCACATCCACCCAATGACCTTGTGGATGGGCAAATACCAAGATCACAATCACCACGTCCTTCATTCACCTGGTGCATGTCCAGGGAGAGAAAGACGTGGGCGAACTAATAAAGGGGAGCGTTATCAACTGCCTATCGAGTAACCACACCCACTGCAGGCTCTCAACTCAATCTAGGGCAAACGCAGCTGGTTGAATCATAGAACTGTCGAGTTGGCAGGGCTCCCAGAGGCCATCTAGTCCAACCCCCTGCAATGCAGGAATCGCAGCTAAAGAATCCCTGACAGGCGACCATCCAACATCCGTTTTAAAACCTCCAATGAAGGGGGATGGTTGAGGACAGGCATGAACTGTTCTAGATTGAGGAAAACTGTATTTTTTGTGCTACAAATAGGTTAGTGTTTTTAGGCAGCTAGGGACAAAAAAAAATGTAATAGATCACACGCTCTGAGACCCCACAGCTAATTCTTCCCTGGCCTCCTCGCTGGCCCAAGTAGGACCAATTCAGCCAGCTAGCCCTGGGGATTATCTAATGCTTATTTTCCCTAAATTGATTTTTGATTTTTGAATTTTATTGTTATTCATGTTTTTATACTGTATTTTATGCTGCTTTTATAATTAAGTGTTTTAAATTTGTTGTTAGCCGCCCTGAGCCCGGTTTTTGAACCGGGGAGGGCAGGGTATAAATAAAAATGTATTATTATTATATTTATTACATTGTGTGCAGACTCTATAGAAGAAAACAAGTGTTCAGTCTTGTGTTCAGTCTTGTTCAGTCTTATTCTAAAATAAAACGTCTCTGTGTGTACACAACACAAGTGTCTTGTGGCGTTTTGAAGACAAACAGATTTGTTATAGCATAAACTTTTTGGACTAGAGTTCACCTGATGAGGTAAGCTTCTACCCTGAGCAAACTTTCGTTGCAGTAATTCTGTCTATCTTCAGCGTGCTGCAAAACTCTTGGTTGTTTTTCATAAGCTTATATAAGAAAATGTTGGTCTATAAGGTGGGGGCAGGGACTTCAGGTCCTCAATTGAGCAAAACCTTGATTAAGACCAATCTGGCGAGCTCCTGAGTTCTCCAAAACTTCATCTGGAGAGTCAGTGTGATGTTGTGGTTGGAGTGTTGGACCAAGACCTCAGAGACCAGGGTTCAAATCCCCACTCAGCCATGAAGTTCACTGGGTGACCTCGGAGGCCAGACACTGCCTCTCAGCTTAACCTACCTCACAGGGGCGTTGTGAGGATTAAATGAGGGCGGGGGAAGCATTGTGCGACCTTGGACTCCTTGGAGAAAAGGGCGGGATATAAATGAAATCAATTTTATTTAGTACACTTTTCCCCCAAGGAGCTCAAGGTGGCATATATAAATCTCCCCCCTTTTTAAAATCCCCACAACCACCTTGTGAGGTAGGTTAGGCTGAGAGACAGTGACTGGCTCCCCAGGTGACCTAGTGAGATCCATGGCCAAGTGGAGATTTGAACTCTGGTCTCCTGGGTCCTAGTCCGACACTCTAACCACTGCACCTCCACTGTCTCTGGCTGTTCTCTGCTTCCTTTTGAATACAACATTTTCCTCTGCAATTGCTTGTCTTGAACTGACATCAGAAGTGAGATGGTATCTGGAAGACGTCTATCACAATTTATGCCTCTTGCCACTCTTTTTGTTCCTGGGAATGTAATTCTTTCTGGAATTTTACGCAAGCCAGCTCTGGTCTTGAGTAAACCCCACTGGACTCTGTGGAAGTTTTCTCCTCAAAATAGGGACATTGTTTTGCTAGTAATGACAGGAGTCAGAAAATACAGGCTGAGCCTAGTAGATAAGAGACATTTTGAAGGCATGAAGTTGCTCTTATCCTATGAGTGATGAGGAATCTTCCAGGCATCTCCTTGGCCCTTAATCATTAAACCAACTGCCATGAAGTAAAACCATCTGGTGTAGTGGTTAGAGCAGTGTTTCCCAACCTTTCTTTGGCCATGCCCCACCTAAGCATCTCTAAAATCCTGATGCCCCCCCCCAATGACATATAATTCTTATTATTCAAAAAGTGAACTCCTTTTCACATGGAGGAACCCTAAAAGGCCATTCACTGTTAATAACTCATTCTCGCCCCCCTTAAAAATCAAATAGCCCTCCTGTGGGGTGTGGGGTTGGGAACCAAGGGGTTAGAGGGTTCAGAGTAGGACCTGGGAGAAACCAGGGTTCAAATTCCCACTTGGCCTGGAAAATCTGGAATTATACTTGATTAGATAAGGCTAATATTCTTTATTTGGTTATTCTAACACATGTGCAACTGCACTTATTCTATGTGCCTATTCTATAGTTTGGTTTTCATTTTTCATTTTCACCTATTTTTATAACTGTCCTCTCTGCTTTATATACATTATAAAATAAAATAAGAAATATTTACCAAGCAACAACAAAACCAAAACAAAGCCCTACTTGACCATGTAGCTCACTGGGAGGCCTTGAGCCAATCACTGACTCACACAGCCTAGCCTACCTCACAGGATCGTTGTGGGGAGTCATTGAGGAAGAGGGGATACGCAAAAAATGGAGGAGTATAAATGCAAAAAGCAAATAAAACCAAATAATTGTATAAATAAAATTTCCATAATAAATACTAATTTTACACTCTCCACTCTTCGTTTTGCCTCCTTTGGGCTTGGATACATACTCTTTGCTATGACTACTGAGGTGGGATCTGCCTTGACAAGTCCAAAGTCAAGCCAAGCCCTTCACTGCCCTTCCATTGCTACAGCAACAAGCCAGGATCTTACCATGCCCCTTCACCACCAAGGCTATTTCTTCCTCGCTTTCAGTCCCCAGTTAGGCAGGGAGCTCTCAACTCCATCTCCTTGTAGGGCGGTGGGTTCGTGTCCTCCCCAGATCTCCCTGATGCCTCCAGGGTGGTAAACAACTTCCAGGAAAGATATCTGGATACATATCCGTGCCTGTGTATAAATTAAAATCCCCCCTCCCAGACAGCTGGTATGTGTAAACAGCCGCCACTGGATTGTGAGAGGCTTCTGTGTGCTGAGTGATCAAGCTTCAAAAATATCCACTCTGTGTCTGGCTGGGGAGGGGAGAACCAACATACTCCTCCTGGCTTGCCTCGTGAACCTTTTTTGGGAGGGAGGTATGAAATCACCAAGGGACGCGGGTGGCACTGTGGGTTAAACCACAGAGCCTAGGACTTGTTGATCAGAAGGTCGGCGGTTCGAATCCCCACGACGGGGTGAGCTCCCATCGCTCAGTCCCTGCTCCTGCCAACCTAGCAGTTCGAAAGCACGTCAAAGTGCAAGTAGATAAATACGTACTGCTCCGGCGAGAAGGTAAACGGCGTTTCCGTACGCTGCTCTGGTTCCCCAGAAGTGGCTTAGTCATGCTGGCCACATGACCCAGAAGCCGGCCAGTAAAGTGAGATGAGCGCCGCAATCCCAGAGTCGGTCATGACTGGACCTAATGGTCAGGGGTCCCTTTACCTTTACCATGTAAGCTCTTAAAAAAAGAGGGGGCCCCACTGAATTCACCTGGCAGCTGGACCCGTGGTCTATTCTCAGCTGAGTTATAAGGCAGTTGGCTTTTCCTGAAACTATACAGATGATGTGATTCTGCAAGAGAGCTAGAATATTATGGTGTTGGGCATAGAAAACAGCTTCCTGATAATCTAGTACACTCACAGAGACACACACACACGTCCTAGGGGCTTTGACCCTCTCCACTCTACTTGCCAACCCCTGCATTAACCCCCTTGAAGCTTCCCCTTCCCACCCGATATAACTCCTAAGCTGGCTTTTTTCCGTCCCATCCCCATTGCTGATTCTACTTAGAATCATAGAATCATAGAATCATAGAGTTGGAAGAGACCACAAGGGCCATCGAGTCCAACCCCCTGCCAAGCAGGAAACACCATCAGAGCACTCCTGACATATGGTTGTCAAGCCTTTGCTTAAAGACCTCCAAAGAAGGAGACTCCACCACACTCCTTGGCAGCAAATTCCACTGTCGAACAGCTCTTACTGTCAGGAAGTTCTTCCTAATGTTTAGGTGGAATCTTCTTTCTTGTAGTTTGGATCCATTGCTCCGTGTCCGCTTCTCTGGAGCAGCAGAAAACAACCTTTCTCCCTCCTCTATGTGACATCCTTTTATATATTTGAACATGGCTATCATATCACCCCTTAACCTCCTCTTCTCCAGGCTAAACAAGCCCAGCTCCCTTAGCCGTTCCTCATAAGGCATCGTTTCCAGGCCTTTGACCATTTTGGTTGCCCTCCTCTGGACACGTTCCAGTTTGTCAATGTCCTTCTTGAACTGTGGTGCCCAGAACTGGACACAGTACTCCAGGTGAGGTCTGACCAGAGCAGAATACAGTGGCACTATTACTTCCCTTGATCTAGATGCTATACTCCTATTGATGCAGCCCAGAATTGCATTGGCTTTTTTAGCTGCCGCGTCACACTGTTGGCTCATGTCCTAACCAATGTTGATGACCTGGTTAGTGGGGTAGAAGTGGAAGGATCATTAGGCACGAGTGATCATGCTCTTCTGAAGTTTACTATACAGCGGAAAGGAGCAGCCAAGCATACTAGGACTCAATTTCTCGACTTTAAGAAAGCCGACTTCATAAAACTTAGGGAAGTGCTTGGTGAGATCCCATGGACAGTAATACTAAAAGGAAAGGGAGTTCATGATGGCTGGGAGTTTGTTAAGTGGGAGATAGTAAAAGCACAACTTCAGGCAATACCAATGAGACGGAAACATGGAAGGTGCCTAAAGAAGCCAGGGTGGCTATCTAAAGAACTTTTAACTGAGTTAAGATTAAAAAAGGATGTGTACAAAAAATGGAAAAGGGGGGAAACCACCAAAGAGGAATTCAAACAAATAGCCAGCATGTGTAGACACAAAGTCAGAAAAGCTAAAGCACAGAATGAACTCAGGCTTGCAAGAGAGGTTAAAAGCAACAAAAAAGGCTTTTATGGGTATGTTCGTAGCAAAAGGAAGAACAAAGAAACAGTGGGGTCACTCAGAGGAGAAGATGGTGAAATGCAAACAGGGGACACAGAAAGGGCTGAACTCCTCAATGCCTTCTTTGCCTCAGTCTTCTCCGATAAAGAAAACAATGCCCGACCTGAAGAATTTGGAGCAAATGATTCAGCAGAGGAAACACAGCCCAGAATAACTAAGGAGATAGTACAAGAATACTTGGCTAGTCTAGATGTATTCAAGTCTCCAGGGCCAGATGAACTGCATCCAAGAGTATTAAAAGAACTGGCAGATGTGATTTCAGAACCACTGGCATTCATCTTTGAGAATTCCTGGAGAACAGGCGAAGTCCCGGCAGACTGGAGGAGGGCAAATGTTGTCCCTATTTTCAAAAAGGGGAAAAGAGAGGACCCAAATAATTACCGCCCAGTAAGTCTGACATCAATACCAGGGAAAATTCTGGAGCAGATCATTAAGCAAACAGTCTGTGAGCACCTAGAAAGGAATGCTGTGATCACCAATAGTCAGCATGGTTTTCTGAAAAATAAGTCATGTCAGACTAACCTGATCTCGTTTTTTGACAGAATTACAAGCCTGGTAGATGAAGGGAACGCAGTGGATGTAGCCTACCTTGATTTCAGCAAGGCATTTGACAAGGTGCCCCATGATATTCTTGTAAAGAAGCTGGTAAAATGCGGTCTTGACTATGCTACCACTCAGTGGATTTGTAACTGGCTGACTGACCGAACCCAAAGGGTGCTCATCAATGGTTCCTCTTCATCCTGGAGAAAAGTGACTAGTGGGGTGCCACAGGGTTCTGTCTTGGGCCCGGTCTTGTTCAACATCTTTATCAACGACTTGGATGATGGACTCAAGGGCATCCTGATCAAGTTTGCAGATGACACCAAACTGGGAGGGGTGGCTAACACCCCAGAGGACAGGATCACACTTCAGGACGACCTTGACAGATTGGAGATCTGGGCCAAAACAAACAAGATGAATTTTAACAGGGAGAAATGTAAAGTATTGCACTTGGGCAAAAAAAATGAGAGGCACAAATACAAGATGGGTGACACCTGGCTTGAGAGCACTACATGTGAAAAGGATCTAGGAGTCTTGGTTGACCACAAACTTGACATGAGCCAACAGTGTGACGCGGCAGCTAAAAAAGCCAATGCAATTCTGGGCTGCATCAATAGGAGTATAGCATCTAGATCAAGGGAAGTAATAGTGCCACTGTATTCTGCTCTGGTCAGACCTCACCTGGAGTACTGTGTCCAGTTCTGGGCACCACAGTTCAAGAAGGACATTGACAAACTGGAACGTGTCCAGAGGAGGGCAACCAAAATGGTCAAAGGCCTGGAAACGATGCCTTATGAGGAACGGCTAAGGGAGCTGGGCTTGTTTAGCCTGGAGAAGAGGAGGTTAAGGGGTGATATGATAGCCATGTTCAAATATATAAAAGGATGTCACATAGAGGAGGGAGAAAGGTTGTTTTCTGCTGCTCCAGAGAAGCGGACACGGAGCAATGGATCCAAACTACAAGAAAGAAGATTCCACCTAAACATTAGGAAGAACTTCCTGACAGTAAGAGCTGTTCGACAGTGGAATTTGCTGCCAAGGAGTGTGGTGGAGTCTCCTTCTTTGGAGGTCTTTAAGCAGAGGCTTGACAACCATATGTCAGGAGTGCTCTGATGGTGTTTCCTGCTTGGCAGGGGGTTGGACTCGATGGCCCTTGTGGTCTCTTCCAACTCTATGATTCTATGATTCTATGATTCTATGATTCTATGTCTTGTTTGTGGTCAACCAAGACTCCTAGATCCTTTTCACATGTAGTGCTCTCAAGCCAGGTGTCACCCATCTTGTATTTGTGCCTCTCATTTTTTTTGCCCAAGTGCAATACTTTACATTTCTCCCTTCTCTGTTCTCGTCTGCAGCACTCCTGCTTTCACCCTCCATGTCGATGTTTCCTCCCCACTTCTGTGTCTTTCCTTCCCAGCCTTACTCAGAGATCCGCTGTTGTTTAAAACTAACGTTTTCCTCTGTGTCCTTCCACCCCAGCTTTATTAAAATATCCACTGTTGTTTAAAATCACCGTTTCCCTCTGTGTCACTCTATCTTCTGCTTTCTCGTCTGCCTTCTTCTCCCTCACTCCCTGCAAATCCAGGATTATGATGAGGCCTCCAAGTTTCTAGTTCTCATGCCTCATGGCTATGAAAATACGTTTGGGAGTATATAGGCTTTGAAGTCAGAGCAGCAGTTGATTTACATTCCCAGTATCCCAGAGCAGGACTGTTGTGCTCTATTCATCTCCTTGTAGGAAAGACACTCTGCACATGCGCAAAGGAGCCCTCACTTGCCATAATGCTTTTGCCTTGGTGTGAGAAGTAGACTGGAGTGGGCAGCAAGGAGGAGGAGGTTAACATTAATGAATGCATTTTGAGAACAATCTTTTACTAGGAAATTCTGTTAATTTCCCAACCACCCTTTGTTTGCAATACTTTTATTTCGGTCATCAAAGGTAAGAGAGAGTCACATGAAAGTCGTAACCGTTCTCGGACCATAAATGCCTCAGGGTATCTGACCTTGAGATTTCCTGAACTTGAGATTTTTACAGGTGCTGATCACTGGCTGCAGGAAAGGGAGGCCAGCTGTTAAACTTTGCTCTCTGGCATATAAATGCAAAGAAAAATAAGGATTTCCAGAGGCTGTGATTTGCAGGTAACTCCAGTGCAAGACAGTGAATAGCCAATTCAATGACAATCTATTATGAGCATTCCCTCTCTGCAAGCATTTAAGAGAAAACAGTGAGATATAAACAGTGATATTTTTCGAGAAAAAGAGGTGCTGCAACTCACCATGAACGCCTCCCTTGTTCTCTTATAATGGTGCTCACCTGAGAAGTGCCATGACTGAGTTCCGGAGAGTTCTGGCTGAACAAAAGCCCTGGATATAAATATAAGAACTGATTTCAAGAACAACAACACTGTGCTGGCTGGGACTGCTTTTAAGCCCACCATCATATTACAGAGTTTTGTAAATGAAAAGGGGGGGAAAGAACAGGTCCCAATGTGAGAAACTTAACAAAATATATTTCTGAAGTAAGTATGTGCTGTTCATCATTAACTAACTTTCAACTGCCCAAAACGAAACAATCCCAGCAATTTTAAAATTAAGATTCGGGGTTCTTAAAGAAAAAGATATTCTGAGATCCTCAGCAAAGCGAATTCTGTGCATTCACCACATGTGCAAAGACACTACTTAATATCTGCAGCTAGTACTTTAGAGCAGCCCTACTCCCCAACCTGGTTCCCTCCAGATGTATTGGGCTACAACTCCAATCGTCCTCAGCGAGTGTTGGCTGGAGCTGATAGGAGTTGTAGTCCAAAACATCTGAAGGGGGCACAGGTTGGGGCACACTGCTCTAGAGATACTGGCCACAGACATGGATCTTATGTAATTTTATCAGGGCTGCTTATTTAAGACTTACTTAGTGTTGGCAGAGAACCCTGCTATTTAGACTGATATACAATATGGCTAGCTCTGGTTGCTGGGCATGGAGTTCAGAGGAATTGCCTTGCATGGTCTGGTGGGCAAAGCAATCTGGGAGTTTTGACAGAGGTTGTATCACTTCTAACAGATGTCATTACCTGTAGGCTCCTTTACATAACACGCCCAATGCTCTTCTGTTGTCTCCATGTGATAGGGATGGGGAACCTGCGGCCTTCAAAATGGACTTCACCAGCAAGGCCAGAGGTCAGGGGGGAGATGGAGTCCAAGAACATCTGTTTTATCCCTGATTTTAGCTTTCCTCCTGGGAAAGGTGCTCTCTCTCACACACACACACCCTCGACCATCCTTTTCCACACATTTTCCAGCTCTCCAATTACAGATTATTATCAGTGGTTCCCAGTTTTTCTGGCAACCATCCCCTTGGTTTCATGAACTCATCCTCAGTGCCCCTTGCCCTATGAAAAGCATCATTCAGAACAGCAGTTTGCACAACCCACTAAGGAACATGAAAGCACAACGAAATTCGAAACACTAACAATTAGTTGCACGTTTATTCAAAATGCAATGAAAACGATGTAGTTTAATTCAACATAGCTGAGGAGAGGAACTCGCTTTTCAAAGCCAGAGAGTCATCGATGTCTCCAGTGCCCCTCTGCCACCCCCTTGCCTCTTAGCGCCCCCCCCCGGGTAATCTCCCCCCCCCCCGGAGGGCAATACCACACATTTTGGGAACAAATGGATTATATCCTTCTGATCTCTTAACAATTACCACCATTTGTCTGCAGACTCTTCACCCATGAACACAAAAATCTGGAATCGGGGTGCTCCCAAGAATGGCTGCTAAGCGGACTTGAGCCACCAAGCCTATTTTTTTAAAAAAACACTTCTGAGGAGTGTATCAGGATTTGCTGCTAGGTCTGTAACTTCATCCAGCCCTGCTGGACTCAGATTGCTCTGCCCAAGCAATCTTTGCAGAGGCAACCACTGACTGGCAGCTGTCTGCATGGCAAGTTGAGGGTGACCCTTAGATCAACCTTACATTCTCCCTCCCTCCCCAGCCTACCTCCCACCTCCTCCCTCCCTCTCAACTTTACCCTGGTTGGCCTGTGGGCCCTTTCCCACCTGTCCCGCTAGGCTGAAGGGGGATCAACTGGGTTGGCTTATTTCAGCAGTGGTGTCGGATAAGCCCGTTGGCAGAGTCCTCTCTCCAAAACATGTTGTACAAAGGTTACCATCTTCTCTTGGCCCAAAGTCTCTTCTCCTGCTCTTTGAGATGCTGGCGAGAGCACCCACCAGCTGCGCTTTTGCAAGCTGGTTGCAATTTTGGGTTTGTTTGCTTTTCATATAATTTTTACTGAAGTTTTAAAATTATAAAGACCAGGACAAAATTACAGAAAGGAAATAAGAAAAAAAGAGAGAGAAGGTATTGAAAGAAAAGCATTGCACAGCATCCTCAGGGCAGACATGGAACATGAGCACAGCAGAATATTGTTGAGGATTAAAAATTATTTCTACATATTTGAAAAGGAAATATCACGAAAATGTGTTGAAAGCAAGGTGGAGCAGACAAGGTGGATCAGGCTCCCTCTCCACAGTGCAAGGTGAAACTTGGCTTTCCTAAAAAAAATCATTTGTCTCTTCCGTATATACTTTCCTGTTTTTGTTCTTGTTTCTGTTATTTTTGCTGTGTCTATTTGTTTGATTCACTTCAAAAAGAAGATTATTGCACACCTAAATCTCAATTCTTTTTATGAAGCATCAAGATGAGGTGGAAGGAGGTTAGATCAATGAGTTCTCTGGGTGGTCTTTTCAGATACCTGGCCAGGACCTCTCATGTCAGGGGCAGAGGAGTGGGAGCAGGCAGTAGTGGAGCCCGCGATTCACAGAGCAGCTCTGTAACTGCACAGCAGTTGTTGCCCCATCCTGCTGGGGTTTGGGGTCTCGGGAGAAGCAGGAGCAATAGCTGGCACCTCTTCCACTCAGGTTAGAGCAATACAGGTGAAGTCAGGACCCTGGGCGGCTCTCAGCAGATCCTGCAGCCTGAGCTATGAAAGATGCCTCAAGCAGTGAGGGAAAGGATCCTTTGCACAAACTCAGAGGCACTTTCCCCCCTAGCAACGTGAGACGGGTTTTGCTTGGGATCAATTTTTTTGCAAGTGGGCTGGGATTCCTCACTCCATCTTTGCTTGCCTACTGACCAGTGTTTGTGTTTTGATTGTCTAACGCAGAGCTTTCCAAACACATTAGTGCATCGGCTGCAGAATCTGCAAAGGAGCGCTGCTGCCCTGTTGTAATGTGCTGAGCAGCAAAGGAGCCCATTTCGTGGAATTTTCAGAGTCTGGACTGTTTGGAAGCAGAAGGCTTTATGAAACCTCAGCTGCCCCGCTGCTCCGTGCACAGACGGGGCAATGAGAGACAGATAAGACTCTACATGACGTGCATCATTTTTATCTCACGTATACATGCTGCAGCCTCCTCCTACCCAGTCCCATCTCTCACGAGCCATTAGAACAAACAACTGCCAGACCTCTCTTAGGGCAATTTAATTGTAGGCCACTGCCCTCTGATCTGATTGCAAGATTTCATCTACCTTATCTGGGGCACCTTTGCGATTATGCTTGTTTGTGTTTCCCTTACCACCATGGCTAACGGCTTGCCCATTTAACACGGTTGCCAGGCTGAGCCAAGCAGAGATAAGTTTTTTCTCCATTTTTATGTACCCTTTTAACTTTATTGACTCCTCGGAGTGAAGCTGTTAATGGCAGTCGCTGACATTGCTTCCAAAGGAGAAGAGATAAAATATATTAATTGAAGAAACAGCATCTTTCGCTGGGCTGGTTAAGGTTCGCATTGAAGGACGTGAGCTTTCAGCTTTCACAGAACTCTTCAAAAACTCCTTGCATGAAGAAGAGTTCAGTTAAACTTGAAAATGTCCTTGCTAGGTTCCAAAATGGCTAAATCTGTGTGATTGTTTGCTGTTCATGAAAACAGTGTATGTCTGCCTGTGCATGTATTACACATTCAAACCAATCCATTTTTTAATGGATGGGGGAGCGGAGCATATGGTCAATTATGATAAAGATCAAATTAACATATCCTAAGAAATTACAAGTAAATATTTGTGGATAAATTAGCCTTTTTTCAATTTTGAAACAGTAAGTAGAATGATGGTGTATAGGCATATGCTGATTTTAATTTATTGTAGTTCTCATCTATTTTATCTTTATGCATTCCTGCATTCCTGTGTAAACATGCTAACGGTATAAAGAAATGTGTATAAATGGGGGCATAGGTATAAAAATTGAATGAACACAGAGATGTTATTAGACAAAAAGGAGCGTGTCTGCCAACATTGGTGGGTTTCCAGGGGGAAACGGCTGTAGCTCAGTGGCAAAACAGTTGCTAAGCTCACAAAAGGTCCCAGGTTCCTTTCCTAGTATTCCTGGTATCTCCAAGCAAAGTCTCCTGCCTGAGATCTTGGGGGAAACCACTGTCATCCAGTGTGCTGACCAGCCTTAAGAATATAAGAAGAGCCTGCTGATTCAGGGCAATGGCCCATCTAATTCAACATCCTGTTCCCACTGTGGAAATAAAAATAAATTTAAAAAGGTTGTTGTTGTTACTTACTGCCAAAAAAATAAAAAAATCTCTTTAAGCAACTCTCACACACACACAAAAAAATTAGGAACCAAATGATCCAGAAAAAGACCCAGAAAAAACATTAGCAGTAGGAAACATTTTCTATGGTAAATAGCAGAACATTCATGAGAACTAGTCACATGCTACCCTGGGAGAAGATAAAAGGGTTTTACCTGGAGTCACGAGGATGTTCAGTGCTGGCGCCAGGCAGCCTTGCCGGGATGTTCATTATAATTTCTCTAGGCAACACATGTAATTAAAACAAACCCGCCACCAAGTTTAACGATTCAAATAATACCCCGTCCCTAAAATGCACAACATGGAAACAGCAATAAGAAAGATCGTCACAGTCATTCAAAAGCCTGAGAGAAGAGGTACATCTAAACCTGGCACCAAAAGAGTGTTAATGTTGGCACCTGGCAGGCCTGGCTTGGGAGAGCATTCTGTGGAGAGGCCACCACTGAAAAGGCCCTGTCCCTCGTTGAAAACCCTCTGAAACGCTCTCTGAGAGGCAACCCAAGATCTGAGTATGTATGGGAGCGGGGGGGGGGGCATAGCTGAATGTGCAGATGGTTCTGAGTTTTGAAAAACGTACCCAGGCAGACGCAGGTGGCGCTGTGGGTTAAACCACAGAGCCTAGGACTTGCCGATCAGAAGGTCGGCGATTTGAATCCCTGCGACACGGTGAGCTCCCGTTGCTCGGTCCCAGCTCCTGCCAACCTAGCAGTTCGAAAGCATGTCAAAGTGCAAGTAGATAAATAGGTACCGCTCCGGCGGGAAAGTAAATGGCGTTTCCGTGCGCTGCTCTGGTTCGCCAGAAGCGGCTTGGTCATGCTGGCCACATGACCCGGAAGCTGTACGCCGGCTCCCTTGGCCAATAAAGCGAGATGAGTGCTGCAACCCCAGTCGGCCATGACTGGACCTAATGGTCAGGGGTCCCTTTACCTTACCCAGGCAGAAAGCTCACTGATGCAAAGTCAGAAGAGGCAGAGCTGGGTTAAATGGATCACTGGTCTTGACAACTTCCATCGCTCAGCTCAACAGCAGGTTTTATCAAAGTTGTGGCGATTTCTGTTCTGCTTCCTAAAGGATCCCCCACAAAGCAAGAGTGCATTGGTCATTGGCTTTCACATCTCTGCCAGTGTCCTCTAGGGTATCATTAAGACCTCAGGTGCTCCCAGCAATGGTTAAGTTAGCAGCATTAGGGTTCAAGTTTTCTCAGAGGTCCTCTCAACCCCATTACTTGCTGCTATACTGATTGGCCAAAGGGAAACATAGTGCCGATTTGCAACCTACACACCCAAGAGGCACAAATGGAACTGGCTACATTTTGTTTTTGAGATTTAATGCAGCTAATAGGTAGGTAGGCATTGCCCCAACAAGAGTCTCCAAATTAGTTGCTAGATATATATTTTTTAAACCTTCCCATTAGGCAAGTTCAGTGGGTCTCACACAAAAACATCCAGCAGGAAGACGAGAATTACAAGCTTCAGTGAGTGAAGTGCCTTTCCCGTAATTTGGATTTAACAGGGCCCTGAGTCCATTTGAAATAGTCTTTTATATTATTGTTTGGTACCTTTGTTACATTCATCTACCACCTCAGCCCAGGGAGCTGAGGGCAGAACATATGAATACCTCTTTTATTACCACAAGCACCTTTAGGCAAGTTAAACCAAGTATCCCAACATCACCACCCCTTGAGCATCATGGCAAGGTAGGAATTTGAATTTGTGCAACACTGGCTCCCATTAGCATTAGAAAACCCATTTCTTTATATGCCATCAGCTGCGATTCCTGCTAATGGGGTTGGACTAGATCACACTTTTGTGTCCCTTTCAGTTATATGAAGATGGGTTTTTGGTAAGTTTTCATTCACATGAACTTAGAGATTTCCCTTCCCGGCTTCGGCTGGCGAGGGCGGGATATAAATAAAATTTTTTATTATTATGATCCTGTTATATCCAGTTCACCATATGTATTGTGCAAATTAAGTTAATGCAAAACCACTTACAATTGCATGGTCATGTGCAGAATTTGAGGATGTGGTGAGAAACTGACCACTACCACCCCGCCACCTAGCCTCCCTCCAGAACGCCTAAGCAGATAAAGCAAAGACACTGGCATTTCAATTTTTGAACATTTATTAGAAACATGACCCCAAAAGGGGGATTCTGCAGAACTGCAGTAGTACAAAATATAATTAAATTTTCAAACCAGTACAAAATAAAGCAAAACGGAGCAACAAAATACACAATAGGAAAACAAATCAGTACACCCAAATTTATGTCCAACTGTCACTTATATAGTATCTTGTGACAAGATATTTGGAGTGACAAAATCTGGGATCAATTAACACTTTAGATATGCAGTGCTGTTTTTCAAAAACTGTTTAAAGAAAGTGCATTTTTCCATCAGTGGGGAATAAACCAAGTTATTTGCTGAAAAATATAGGGGTGGGGGTGAAGAAGAGCAGCCCAGAAATAGATATGCTTCCTTATTGCAAGCCTAAAGCCATGCCCGATTTTATTCTGCTTGTGTCAGCTTTGTGGGAAAGTACAAAGCTGTTTGGCACCATTCAACAAAATATACAGAGATTGGTCTTTAGATAGTGCTGGGCTTTTGATAACCAAGGAAGCAAGGGAATGCATGAGAAACCTCTCAAGAAGATGGTGGGGGAAAGTGCTGCCCCCCCACACCAGAGCTTCAGATCCTGCCCTTGCATCATTCAAGGCTGCCAACAACTTGCCCCATACCCCAAATTATCAACATTGGTTTATAGTCACACAAAACTAAAGATTCAAGATAAGAAAAAAAATAGGCATATAGTGATTTTTCTCCCTTATACAATGTTTGCTTGTTTACATACTAAGGAGAACATAGAATTAGACAAAAACAGAACAAAAACCACAGAAATTAAGTGCCACAAAAGTCCATTACAACAACACTTGAGACTGTTTTAGAAAGCTAGACTTCTAAACAGCGTTTGATTTGCTCGATAGGCAAACACAAAAGAACACAAAATTATTGCTTCATAAGAAGTTGGGAGTTCTTCTCCCTGGGGCTTTTTTTTTTTTGCCCCTTTGGATGGAGTGTTTATTACAACCTAACACTTAACACCACCTGCTATACTTTTCTATTCTCACCTCATTCCTTCACTTAATGCTATTGAGAGAATACCCCAATCCCATCCAGCATCTGCAGCAACACCTACCAACCTATCACTGTCCATCTAGCAACTCGCCCCACACTTTTTTCCAAGTGTCCCAAAGATCAGGGTGTTAGGTTTTAAAACCTGAGAAAAGCACTTTTACTCAAAAAAACTGTAAGAAACAAACTACCAAAAGCTTGCTTGTCCTATCTTCAGACATACAACCTCATGTATCTAAATCACCACATTCAAAACAATTTTGAACAGATACAAATGGTCGCTGGTTGTCATTCAGTAGTATTTCTTCAAAACGGTTGATCTGTTGTTGGCCTTTCACCTCCCCTCATTCAGAAATGCCTGCCCTACCCTACAGTCCCATCTTGAAAGTTTCACTTCAGCACCTGGCTATAGGGGAGAGCCGAGGCTGGGGTCCACCACTGACCCACATAGCTTCTCTTGGCCTGTGGCAAGTACACAAAGGCATAAAGATAGCCATTCAATTCAGCTCCTTGCCGACAAGTCTTCCACGAGATGTGCTGACACCATGAGGTCTTCCTTCCCTTTTCATCAGGGAATTTCTGCCTGGTGCATAATCTCTGTGAGTGCAATTGTTAAAAGTCCAGAAAAAGCTGGATAAAAGACAACTGCCTAAATGTCCTTTGATTGGTGCTCACTGGACATTGTTGTTGATAGTGCAAGGATCCACCTGGAAAAGAGGGAAGAACAGAGGGTGTGTGTAAGATGAAGGTCTATCAGCTCCAGAAGTCAGCTTGCAAATATTCTGTACTATTTATTTGCATTACTATTTTTAATTGCAAGACCACCTTGGGGGACTTGGCAGAATGATCCCATAGAAATGAAATAAATGTTAAGGCTTTGCAACTGGATCCATTCCCCTTCAGGTAAGAGTGCAAAAGCTGAAGTTTAGAATAGAACCTACTGAAGCCACAATGATATTCAGAAAGCTTGCTTTGAATGGCTCCTCTTTAATGAATCCCACACTCCCATCTCTTCGCCCTGGTTTTATTCCTACCACTTGCAAGCAGTGTTTATTGGTTTGTGCTGCAGTCACATTTTATTGTGTGACAAGATCAGATGTCTCACCTCTGTGTAGGTAGGCGGTGGCATGAACTTGAACTCTGGAGCATACATGAAGATGGGGCTGTCAAAGGAGTTGTCAAGCTCATCTAAAAGAGGGGTGGTGGGACTCTCCAGGCGGTGGTCTTCAGGGACAATGTCCAGGTAGCATGGAGGTGCTATATTGGAAAAGAAACAGATACACGTCAGTTCACTCTTTCCTAAATCTATCAAATACTTCTGGTGTAATGTGTTTGCAGCAACAGATACTTGATGAAATTTAGAAATCCTAGCTCTTCCCAGGTTCAAGCTGAGTGACAAGGCTGCTTCTTACCACCCACTTTCTAAAGACTTCCAACCCCTGCAATTGTGTCCTCGCAGAGGCCAACCTTAACTCTGAAGGCTACGTTTTCAACAACAAAAAGGCATCCGGGAAGCTCAGCTCACCTTCTGGGGCATCTGGGATGTTGAGGTCCACCCAGCTCATCTCGGAACTGGTCTGGCTGGCCATGCTAGAGCTGCGGCTGCCAATGCCAGAAGACTTGCTTCCAATGACGAGTGGCAACTCCAGGATGATCTTCTTGGAGCCTGGGACACTGACATAGATCTGCAAAAAACCCACAGGAAAATATGTGGTGAGATGTAATGTGGTGCCTTCTTGAGAGAGATAATATAGTCTGTGGGGGATGTGGGGAAAGGAGGGCTACTCAATGCCTACAGGGATGTGTTTCAGGGCTTGAAAGCAGCTGTCATTAAATGCAAGATCTCTCAGACAGAATATTTCAGAAGTATGGTGTTTTCTGTCTTGGCTTGCTGGGAATTAAGAGGTCAGCCACCTTGCAGTGAAGCTCTTTAATCCAGATCAAATGTCCTGTTCTTAAAGTTGTCAGGGCTTAAGTCTACTGGAATGTATCTCCCTTGGAAGTCTTAAGCCCAGAGGTATCTTAGCCAGTTTTGATAACGATGTAGGAAATGCCTTTTTAAAACATTTCAGGTGACAGCCTAGAATTCAAAATAGATTCTGGGGCTATGCAGTTCCCAGAATTCACTCCTGAATATTACCTCAGTGCTTGAAATCAGTAGGGATTTTGTAAGCCCTCAACAGAAGCAAAGAACAAGGAAGATTTGGGGAGGGTTGCCTTTCTAAGCCCCTCACCTGCAAGAAGTACTCCACACGCAGGATGTTGCAGCCTAGAATGGACGGTTTGATCTTCTTGACCCGGAGGGTCTTGCCACGCCATGATTCAGACATGCCAGAGACAATGTGGTTGCCTCGGACGCATGAGAGCTTCTGGGAGAAGACCTTGGTCTGCCCATTGGCCAGGTAGGTGTGCTTGGCAACAATGGCTGCCTTGGGCATCACAATCCGGGAACAGGTGTTCTCAAAGTCGGCATTGATACATATGTCATCACCTGGTAAGAACAACAAGGAGAAGAAGCTTAGTTGTGGAAGACCTACAGAATTTGCCCACTGGAGCAGATCTTCATTGAGATCAGTTAGGTGCCACATTTTTCAATAATGACTTTCCCTGCTTGCATCCAAGCTCCTCATTAAATCCCCAAACCACACCTATATCTCCAGCCCTTGAACTATGCTTGGCTTGACAGGAACAGCTAGCAGTTACAGGTCTGACTACTAGCCATTTACATTATTTATTCCAATTTTCCACCCTTCCTCATCAACTCCCGTTTCCTGAAGAGGAAAGGAGCCAGGTCTCACCTTCACAGAATCCTTTGCGGTCAATCCTGGCACTAACAGACACATGCCCATCAGGGATAAACATACAGGACACTTTCTTTTCCTTCTTGGCAGCTACAGGTGACTGAAAAGAAATGCACAAGAAGATATTGTTACATACATACAACATTGACTAATTTCCAAAGTGCTGCTCCTGTTCATATGTACTATCTGTAGCCAGAGGAGTTCAGCCTTTGGTACCTTGTCAGACCTTCAATCACCCCTTGAGTTATAACTAATTATTCACAAGTATCTTGCTTCAACAGATAGTAAATGAGACAATTGGACACAGACTATTAATTTCAAGCTAAAGATGAACAGAGATGCATGTCTCTGTGAAGACTTTGAACCAACTGAACAGCAATTGGGAGAGAGAATTCCAAATTCTGAAGTAAAGTTCACTGAAAAATGCTGAAAGATGGCCTGTTTCAGATTAGCTGTGGCGCTAAATCTACCTAAGCTGATGACTGACAACTGACCAAGGCTATCAAAGGACAACCTCAAGTGGTAATTACCATCAGGTCTGGAGTGTTGACGTCAATTTGATCCATGACCTCAAAGCGCTTCTTTATATCTTGAGTCGGGAAGGATGGACGATCCAAGAAAGCCTTCACCCAATAGTCAACGCAGCCATATTTGCCCTTGAAAGTAGTACCAAGCGGCCTGAAAGAATACAAATGTCTCATTAGACACAGGAAAGGCAGGCAAGCGGTGATAAATCCTGTATTTTAATACTAACGTATCACTGGCCATGTCTGGCCAATACCTACCCCTGAGGTAGCTCAAATCCAAACTTGTACTCGTAGGTGTTTCCTGGTCTCAGAATCACAGAACCATCTGCATCTAGGAAGACACCACAGAAAGAGAAAAAGGTGTTAGGCTTACAGAGAAAATATTTTAAGTATTTTAAGATGACTAACAATGCAAGGTGTTTTTTATCAATGTCTGTGCACTTTCAAAAAATTAAGCAGGTAAGAGATTTAAGCTTGAGTGGTGCTTAAGGAACCCCCATGTTCTGTTTTACCAACAAGCCAGCATTTCAAGAACTGCTACTTTTCTCATCCTTAATACTAGCTGCTCACACATGCAATTAAGGTCTCAACCGTTAAAAAAAATTCAGTCTCCTTTCCTATCTGTGTGTCTGTCCAATTACAAACCAAAACGTCCAAGTTACAGAAGCCAACAGTCTAAAGAATTTCACATCTTCCTGGCTCTCCTCACTTGCTCTGATCTTCAGCCAAGGTGACGACTATACCCCTCTCCCAGGATGAGGGACTCCCCGTACTGCTAGGCAATCACTACCTATTAATACATCCACTGCCAGAAGTCCCAGCTGGCCAGTTCCCTGCTGCGCCAACTGTTACTGGGACATACCGTACTCTCGGAAGTTTGCTTAGCAAGGGAACTACAATGATTTGAAGTCGCCGCTGGCCCTTTATTCAGAGGTGACCCATCACCCTGGACCCTTTGTTCAACTCCCTAGTAGTTCTCTGCTTTAGGTTATTCCCAAGCCTGAAAATTATCTCTCTCTTCTCTGCTGGCGCCTATTTGATGCTAATCTCTTGCTTGCATCTCAGACCTGCAAGGCTGCAATCTTAGAAGGGCTTACTTGGTAATCAAGGCCCATCAAGCTCATGGGGACTTAATTCCAAGTAAACACACATAGGACTGGGATGCAAGTTTTGAAAGCCAGTCTTTAAATGGGGTAGAGTTCCATTCCCATCCCGTTCTGAGCCTGTGCTAAGTTTCAAACCTAGACAGAGAGCCCAGAATACACAGGAAGATGCTGTACCCAGTACAAAAAAAAAAAAAAAAACAACTGCCCCCAAAAGCCAGTTTAAACAAGAAAAAGCAGAACTGGACCAAGTATTTAGAGCCAAGTATATATACGCCACTGAAGAGGACACAATTCCAACCAACTCATTAGCTTTGCAAACAAAAGTGTCCCAAGTTCAAGCCCCATCAGCATCTCAAAGAAAGGCTGGAAGAATCCCCTGCCTGAGAACTTGGAAAGCCACCGCTGCCCGTCCATGCAGACAAACTGAGCTAGAGGAATCATTGGTATGACTCTGTATAAGGCAGCCTCCGATGTTCCTATGTAAAGCCAAAGGTGCCATCCTAAGTCTCCTTACTCTACAGTCAAGTCCCCATGCATAGGACCAGGCTGCAAAAGCTACCCACTCGTTGGGCTCCTCAAAATTCCAGGAAGGGCTTTCAATTCTTTTGCAAAAGCGGAGACGCAAAACACACAGAGGACCCCCACCCCAAAGACCATGATGCTCACCAGCTGGATGGTCGTCCAGGGTGAGGACATCTTCATAGCGAAGGTATTCCATCTCCTGCTTGCACTGCTGGGGCCCTTTGATCCACAGGACCTTGGCCACCCCGCAAGCCAGAACTCTGACCCGGGTGACCCGGGTGACTTCGGCCACCTCCACCACGACACGGCCAGCCACCTTGTCCCCGCTGCTGTAGACTTTGTCAGGCTCGCTGAAGGCCACTTCGAAGGTCTTGATCTTCTTGAACATCACCATGGTGACCCAACTGTTATTAGTATTCTCAGGCAAAAGGGTCAAAGTGGGCTGAGTTCCGAAAAGCTTAGCTTTTGTGCTCAGAAATTATTTTAAGGGGACAAAATTGAAAAGGCAATTATTTTTTTAACGCATGTTTCCCCCCTTTGTCTTCTCGAAATAAAAGGAGTAATAGCCAAATGGAGTGCTAAGGAACTCCTGCCTCCTCTTTGTCCCAAGCCTGCCTCGGCGATTGGCACCGTCATCCGGATGCGGCCGTTTTATATGCGGCCCACACCCACCTTCCCCCTCCTTTACGCTGTTGATCTCAGGCAGCTCCATGCGGCCGGCTCGTGTACCCTCGTGCTGTCCTCGTGCACAGCGCTCCGATTGGCCGGTTCGCCGTGTTTACAGTCCCGACAACCAATCGGAGGCCGGCCCGCGGCGCGTGGACAGTGTGTGTAGAGGAGATGCCGGCTGTAAGAAAAAATGAGAAACAGGCGGTTGGGAGGGGGGAAAGTGGGAGAGCGGAGTGGCAGGAGGGTAGCCAATCGAGAGGCGAGAATGGTGGAGGAAAAAGCGCCGCTAGCCAACGAGGCGCGGAGGGCGGGATTTAGCGGAGTTGTAGTAGCTGTGAGAAGTTTCGCTTAAGCGGGGTGTGTGAGGGAAATTTTGCTTAAGTTATTCAGGGATATATTGCACATCTCTCTATATATATTTATTACCTTCTCTGCCAAGTTGTGCAAGGGGAACTCCAAGCCTGCACCCCTCAGACCTTAATATGTCCCATTACTTTGGATAAAGGGAGGAAGGAACTAATCGCTTCATAAACTTTTTAATTAGCTTGAGGAGAAAATATGTTTCCTTTCAATATTTACATGTTTCGTTTTTTAAACCTTTTCCTTTTACAAAGCACAACCAGTGCTAAAAGATATTAAAAGAGGTTTGTGAACAAATATTTTAAAATTCTTGAAAGAGCATGGGGGTGACAATTGAACATTCTGCCAAAAAGTGTTTCCTTAGAGTTTTAGTTTATAAAGCTTGTGGCTCAAGCAGCATGTCACTAATCCACCCCCCACCCCCCACAATAATAAGAGGTTAAATTGGCAAAGGAAAATTGAAGGGACAGTTCTAAAAAGGAGAAGCCCAAATTGGATCTGACCATCCTCTCAAGATGGTCTTGGAAATCCAAAAACATTTCTCAGAATGTGAAAGAGAAATTAAAAGAATATAATCAAATGCTAACAAAGGTTAAAAGGAACACGACCAGTTAAAATCAGATTTGAACAGCAGATCCAATGCCCCAGGCATCAAAAAAAGCTGAAGTTCTTAAAAAAGTTACAGGCTAGTAAAACTGGTGTTTATTACACAGAAGTGTAGCAGATCCAATTAATCTTTAATTCCTAAAATGTAGCATTTAGTCATGCTTAGAAGTTCTGATTTCCTTTGAAGCATACATTTATGTAAAAACTCAGTGTTTGCAAATAAACAGAAATACCAATTTGTGTGGCACACACAGTACTTTAATTCACCACACTCACACTCCATTACAACTGCTTTACTTTGGGAATAGCCCTTTTCCTAAGAGAAATGCTGCTCAGTGACATCCTTTACATTGAAAAAACTTCCAACCTTGTCCACGAATATGATGCTTTGTCTTATTTTTCCACCTGCGTGCACACCATACATTTAAAGCGCGCGCACACACACACACAAATCATGGGAACTTTTGTTTGTTAAGATTGCTGGGAATTGCAGCTCTGAGGTATAAACTACAGTTCCCGGGATTCGGGGGGGGGGGGAGAGTGTGCTTAAAACTTTTGGTGCATACGCAGAAGAGTCAACCTTAGCTGGTCTCAGCTGGGTCAGTCTGCATCTCAATTCCTGCTTTGTTAGTTTTCTCTCGGGCGTCAAATGCATTCTGCAAATGTCAAAGAAGTTTTTGCCCTGCTACGGGCTTACGGCCAGTGGTGCTTGCAATCCAAGGCACGTTCCAGAAATAGTATCCTTCTCAAGTACTCTCTTCTCTGCCAGACTGCTTTTAACCTTTGGCTCCCTGACCTCAATTCGGCCATAAGCATAGCACAGTGTTCCTGAAGGTACGCTGAAGGAAATAGCAATAGGGTTTCCGTGTTTTGAGCCACACACACCCAAGATCACATCTTTGAATTCTGTGTTAATTAATCTAGATCTGCCATCACCCAGCTGGGGCCCTCCGGATGTTTTGGACTATAACTTCCATCAGCATCAGCCGGCATGTAGTCCAAAATGTCAGGATGGCATCGGGTTGCTGAAGCCTGATCTAGAACACTGTTTTCTTTAAACTATATTGTGGGAAAGTCCTGGGTTCCTTAGAAACATATCAGGGGCTACTGAATGCGAAGATTGATCATGGCTGACAAGCTTCCCTGAAATACGCTGCTTGGTCATCCCACTACCATACTTCTGTTGCAAGGCATCATCACACACAGGACTGTTGAGCATGTGCTAAATTCAGCTGCACTCTCAGTTCACAATGGTGAGGCCCCCAGGCTTGTGCTGGGTACGCTTGCCCCAAGACTTGGAGGACTCAGCTAGTTGTGTGGTGGGGGCCTGCCAGGGACCGGCTGCTTTTTTGTTTGCATTTATAACTTAATTCTAACAAGACTCCTGTCCCGGGCCCTAGAAGCCCTCAGTTCCATTTGAATTGATTGATATGCTTCCATCTTCTCCAGAGCAAAGCTGTCTCATGATAGCTAGCAGGCAAGTCACTGCGGTAAGGGTTCCCTTGAGATATAATTTAAAAGCAAACATCCAAGTGGTTAGGAATTGTTGGATTTATAGGGAGTTGGAGTGGATGATCTCTTGAGGACTCTCCAACTCTGCGGTTATGTTCTTCTATTGCATTGCCAGCTCTGCAGTTCTTTCTTCTGTGTTTCCATTGTCTTGCTTAGAAACAAACTCAGTGCCTCCTTATGCAGCAGAATCATTGACTGAAATGTAAGCAACCATACCCAAAACAGGTTTCAGGTCAGATTGGAAAAGGAACTTCATTTTTATTCCATATTAGGAAGAAATTGACAATACAGGCTTGGGTTTCAACTGACTGGTCTTTTATTTATTTTTATTTATTGATTTCTTGGATTTATAGCCTACCGTTCCTGCCAAATGAGTCCAAGGCAGCAAACGACAAGTGAGAAAAAAGTAAGAACAATTCGAATACAGCCGCAGACGGGGACATTTCTCAACTTTCTTGTTGAAAGTGGAAAATTTTCAGTAGGTACCAAATAGACAACAGAAGACTATTATCCAGGGAGAGTAAATTCCACAGGGTGGGTGCCACAACACTAAAGCCCCACTTTCTACATTGTATGGAATCCAGACCTCCTGGTAAGACAGTATTTGCAGAGGAGTGCAGTGATCAACTGGGTATTTAAGGGATCAGATGATCTCTAAAGTATCCTGGTCCCAAGCTGCATAGGGCTTTATTCGCCAAAACCAGCACCTTGAACTTAGCCTTCAACTGCAGGGTAACATGTTGGCAATATTCTGCCTCAATGAATCATCGAGCTGCCACATTTTGCACCAGCTGCAGGTTCCACACCAACCTCAAGGGCAACCCCACAGAGTACATTGCAGTAATCCAGTTATTATTAAATGCAGTTATGAAAAAATTACATGTGGCTGTAGGAAGACAGCTGTTATTTGCCGTTCGTACTTGACAGATGTACGGGGCTGGAAAGGCAAATTTTATACTTGTCACAATGCAGAAGGTGAATATTCACTCCTTTCTAGAGCTTCTGGTACTTTCTGTTATTTCCCCCCTTCCACCCAATCTGGAATGCCAGAGAGAGAGATCCCAGCTGCTGAAGTGCATTCTTCTGGCAACTGTTTTTCCTTGTGTTTTTCCTCTGTTAACTAATACCCTTCTGGTCTGTTTACACAAAATATAAATATATAGCCATATAAGGTTTCCTTCACACAATAAACTGCTCCTACTAAAGCCTGCTAAAGGGATCTGCTCTGCTTGAAGTCAAATTGTTCTCAAAAATCTTCCACTCATTGTGGATAGGAGAGGGTAGGCAATTCAAAGGACTGAGAATATGGTTTTTCTATTTCAGGACTGGGTGCAATGAGGGAAAGTTCATCTTTAATGGATTTGCAACCAAAAGGTCAAACTGGACATAATATTATATACATCTTTCCATTTACTCCACATGCTTTTTCAGAATCGAAATAGCAGCTGCAGGGAAGAAGGCAGGTAATTATTGAGATTGCAGCAGGCAGGGAAATGTAGCTTTCACCCCCTGCAATGGTTTGGATGAAAATACTGGAATGTGCCAAACTGACCTGAATAAAGAACTGAAAGCACGGGTTTCTCCTTGTTAGATTGTGGATACTCATAATATGCAATGCCTATTCAACATCTTCCTTAAAGTTGTCTACACAAGTAATTAGATTTATATGCAAGATGGAACGTTTTGGTCCAGTTCCTATTACAGTATAAAAGATGTTCAGAGACTTATTTCCCACTCCACCCTTCCTTCTTACTATCTAACTCTTCCTCACACACTCCCACCTATTTGAAGACAACAGGATCTTTGCCTATGGCACTGGCTGGATAACTGTGGAATTTATTACAGAATGCCAGGGAACTTAGATGGTAAGATACGTTAGGAAAACTTAAACATTTTTTAAAAACTGAGATAGGCTGGAGGAA
The DNA here is from genome assembly GCF_027172205.1 of Podarcis raffonei. Classification (NCBI taxonomy): domain Eukaryota; kingdom Metazoa; phylum Chordata; class Lepidosauria; order Squamata; family Lacertidae; genus Podarcis; species Podarcis raffonei. Next base: position 16,507,827 of record NC_070617.1, read on the forward strand.
GTTAGGAGCCTATATTTTCAGTTAGGGTAGGAAATCTAATTTTCTTCTTATCAATGCAATTAAACTGCTGTTTGCATAAATTATTTTGTTGATGGAATTTGCCCTTTAGCGGTTATTTATAACTAGCCAGCATGACCAAACAGTTTGAATAAGGGTGAAAGCTATATTTTAAATTGTGCATTGCCTCTACCATTTCCAAGTCTGTTCCAAACTGATGCTTGTGGACATTTACTGATATTGCTAGCTTAATGTTTTGGACATGGCAAGACTGCTTACTCAGATATTGTCAAGCCAAAAGGATAAAAAAATCACAAGGCAGTTAAGGCTGTCATGGTGCACCACGTGAGAGGGAGAAAGGCAGATCATCCCCTTCATGTGAACCAGATCCCTTCTGGGTTCAAAGAAGAAAAACTTTCACAGAGTGGAGGAGAGGGAACATTCTCCAATGCTAGTCCTTATTTGATGCCTGTAGGAGGAGCGCTACTAACAGCGCTTACTCCAGCGGTTTGGGGTTGCTTTGGGCATGACAGCCATAGTTGGTGTCTCTAGCCTGGAAAAGGCGGGGACATGCAAACTGAAAATTCGCTAAGGCCACATCACATCTTGGATATTCTCTGTTAGGTAGCACTGTTAAATGGTAGCACTGTTAGGGTGAAGAGCCCTCTGCTGGTCTCATTCAGCATTCCCATTCCCCTGGAGCCAGTTTTGGGAGTTCATGATATGTATTTGTATCCCTCTTTTCCAGTAGCATGCTGGAGGAAGATAACAAAATACTATTGCTCAAAATCTTTGAAACAATTCAGTACAAATTAATAGCAAACATAAGGAATGCCATGGTGACTTCAGGATTAGATTACTGCAACACGCTCTGTGTGGAGCTTCCCTTTCACCTGCGGTTAGTCCAGAATGCTGCAGCATGATTGCTAACAGGAGTGAGACTCTGTCAACATATAACACCTCTGCTCAGAGATCTGCACTGGTTGCTCATTTGCTTCTCAAGGCCAAAGTCAAGGTGTTACTATCAGTATATAAAGACCTGAACAATTTGGGACCAGTTTACTTCCAGGATCGCCGTACATGCCCAAATGACTGCTTCAGCCTGCAGAGCTAGCACTGTTAGAGGTGCCACATAATACTTGTTCTGCACTTGTAAGAAATCAGTCTTTTAGTATGGAAGCACCTACACTTTATAGTTCCCTGCCCATTAACATCAGGCTTCCATTGTACTCTTTTTGATGCTTGCTAAAGACATTTTTGTTCAGGCAAACCTATCCAGACACACAAAATCTGAGATTAAACACATGACTTTTTAGCCTATTCTTGATTTTAATTATATTTTGAATGTTTTAAAGTATCTGCTTTTTACCGTTTTTATCAGTAATTCTGTTATATTTTTATTGCGATCAAGCGGCATGTAATTTTTGTTAAATAAATAAATGCAGCATCACAACCAGAACTATCATAGGCATTGGAGAGGCAGGAGGGTAATTCTATCAACCTCCTTTCTATCAGAATCAAACCAGCTATCTTTCAGAAGAACCATGTGTCATTTCTGACCCCTCTAGCCCAATGTTATGTACTCTCCTGCAGTGGTGAGGCATGGTTTGCCGGTGCCCAGGGCAGGGCAAGTGTTGCGCCCCCTCCCCAGTGGACTGGGCAGCTGGAGTGGAGGCATGCTTGCAGTCTGCTGAAATAGCAGGACTCCACAAAATCCTACTGCCTCTCTTCTGGTAGGTCTCAAGTACAGGATTACACCTTCAGTGATGCAGCCAGTAATTACGTTTAGCATAATTACGTTTAGCATTATGTGCAGTGTTCAGAGTATGAGTGCTTCACAGGCTGGGCATATGAAAAATAAATTCAAAACGCATCTAAATGTTTCTTTTTCTCGATTCGGATCAAATATGGTACGAGGAAACTTCCTCAAAATGCAGTATTTCATAAGAAAGGGCATGATAGAAACAGATATATATGGATTGCAGCTGGTGTGTACACTGCTTCCCAGACCTGTGGTGGGGGTGCACTGCATGCAGAGTCAATGGGAACATGTACACAGGCACGTAATTATCTTGAAATCTTTACAACAACCCTTTAAGTTAGGTCACTCTTTATTATCTCCATGTTGCAGAAGGGAGGAAGGGCTGTAGTGGAGATTGCAGTTTGCCTAGGGCTACGTAATGAGTTCATGACAGAAGTAAATGTTGAACCCCAAGGTCTTCTTGAGTAGAAGCTCCAGCAGCTAAATTCCATAAATTTGGCATTAATTTGTATTGCTTACCATCCATTTCTGCCTGCATTTCAAGACTTTCTTTGCTATTACAAACACTAGAAACTTAGGCTTTTAAAAAAAAAATCAAACTTGAGATTCACAGAAAAATGCAAATAACCTCATGGGTAGCCTACCAGTTGCTATTCAATTGTTTTCACAAGGAAACAAGCAAACCCTCAGATATCCATTTGGTTGATTTGTCTGGTGATTTTTCTTTCTTTTATCCCAGATCTTAGGAGTGAAGAATGTACTTGATGTGCATCTTCTGTCCCCCCTGGAAATAATTCTACGATTTAAACTTTCAACTCTGTATCCCAAACAAAAGGTGGTAAATTTATCATGTGCAGCCTAATATGTTTTTATGTCCCAAAATTACAATACCCCAGATAGACTTCTGTGAGATAGAGGCCTCAGAAGACCTGTTCTTTTGAGCATTCATTCTCATTTGTTTGCAAAGAGGTTGTAGCAATGTTGCTGTGAGGCATTCGCGAGCTTTTTTGCGGAGAAAGTCCTGTTGCTCCACCGTGACCTCCCTGCCAATTTAGATACAGTGACTGAACTGGAGGCCCCTCGACTGACTTCAGGTCCAGTGTTGGACCATTTCGATCGAATACTCCCTGCTGATGTGGATAGATTCCTCCAAGTTAGTAGGCCCACCACCTGCCTCCTTGATCCGTGCCCGTCTTGGCTGATTAGGGAGTGTCCAGATGTTGCGCGGACCCCCCTGGTTGAAATTATCAATTTGTCCCTTGACACGGGGACATTCCCAGGGGAACTGAAGGAAGCAGTGGTATGTCCACTCTTAAAGAAAACTTCATTAGATCCCTTAGACCTATCCAATTACCGCCCAGTTTCAAATCTTCCATATCTGGTTAAGGTAATTGAGAGAGCGGTTGCTGAACAGCTTGGTAGGTTTCTGGAGGAAACATCGGCTTTAGATCCATTTCAGTCCGGTTTCCGTCCTGGTTTTGGGACCGAGACGGCTCTGGTTGCCCTAACAGACGATCTCCGAAGACAGCTGGATCGAGGCGGGTCAGGACTGGTGATCCTTTTAGATTTGTCAGCAGCCTTTGACATGGTTGATCATGATCTTCTGGACCACCGCCTCGCAGACGTGGGGATACAGGGCATAGCCCTTAACTGGCTGTGCTCTTTTATCTCTGGTTGGGGACAGAGGGTGGCACTAGGGAGGGAAATGTCGTCGCGCCACTCCTTGGTGTGTGGAGTGCCGCAGGGCGCAATCCTCTCCCCAATGCTTTTTAACATCTTTATGCGCCCCCTTGCCCAGATTATCCGGAGCTTTGGGCTGGGCTGTCACCAATATGCTGATGACACTCAGCTCTATCTGCCACTCAGCCACACCGACTCGGCCCCAAACACACTGACCAGATGCTTGGAAGCTGTGGCTGGATGGTTTCGTGGGAGCCGATTGAAACTAAATCCTTTGAAGACAGAGGTCCTATGGCTGGGTCAGGATGGCATGGGGATGAGGGACCAACTCCCTTCTCTTGCGGGGGCCCAATTAGTGCCATTGCCTTCCGTTTGGGTGTAATCCTTGACGCCTCCCTTTCCATGGAGGCGCAAGTTACAGCAACAGCCAAGGTGACATTTTTCCACCTTCACTGCATCAAGCAGTTGGTCCCTTACCTTTCCCGCCCCGACCTGGCCACAGTGATCCATGTGACGGTCATCTCCAGGCTTGACTACTGTAATTCGCTCTACGCGGGGCTGCCCTTGAAGCTGTCCCAGAAACTCCAGCGGGTGCAGAATGCTGCAGCGAGACTCCTCATGGGGTCTCTGCCATGGGAGCATATTCACCCAGTGCTTTTCAAGCTGCACTGGCTCCCGGTGGAGTACAGGATCAGATTTAAGGTGCTGCTTTTGCCCTTTAAAGCCTTTCACGGCCTAGGACCCTCGTACCTACGGGACTGCCTCTCCTGGTATGCCCCACAGAGAGCTTCAAGGTCCATAAATAACAACACCCTTGTGGTCCCGGGCCCTAAGGAAGTCAGATTAGCCTCAACCAGAGCCAGGGCCTTTTCAACACTGGCTCCGGGCTGGTGGAATGCTCTGCCTCACGAGACCAGGGTCCTGCAGGATCTGATTTCTTTCCGCAGGGCCTGTAAGACAGAGTTGTTCCGCCTGGCCTTTGGCTTGGAGCCAATTTGATTCCCTCCCTCTCTTTCTTTTTTCTTTTCCTTCTCCTTCTGCGATGAGGCTACATTTTAATATTTTAATGTTTCAATATTTTAATGTTGTATTTTTTAATTTTGTTTTTAAGTTGTAATCATTTAACTTGTTTTTATTATTGTTTGTAAGCCGCTCTGAGCCCGGCCTTGGCTGGGGAGGGCGGGGTATAAATAAATTTATTATTATTATTATTAATTATTATTATTATTATTATTATTATTATTAAAGCAAACTTTATCCCACACTTCCCAGTGCATTTTTCCATCACTTATTGCAAAATAACAACAAAAAATATCTTCATGAAGATGGTTTCTTGTGCAATACCTCAAAATTGTTGGTATTCTGCTTGCATTTTGGTTAAAAGGAAGATGGCTCCATAACTGGTAGGGTTCACATGGTGGAAGTGTGAGAAAACAAAGAGTTTGGTAAGTGAGGAGCAGTGAGCTAGCTAAGCCTGGCAGGACATCATATTCTATGGTCTTAACTGCTTCATACTTTAAATAAAGCATGTTGGTTATGTGAGGCTGGATATCCCACAAAAATTTGGCAAAAGCCTGAGAAATATTGCTTTTATTGATGGATCCTGCCCTCTAGAGGTCACTGGTTTGCTTGCAGGGTGTTTACACACCTTCCCATTAATCATTTGTTCACCCTATACTTTCCCCATGCATATTGCCATCACTTCCAAACAGCAAAAAGTCCCTTTTCTTTTTTTTTAAGGATTTGTTGTGCTGGGCGGCAGAGTGCATTCATCTACCTTATATGCACAAATATAAAGTTTTGGTATGCACTTTAATTCCTTCCACAGAATATTGAATGACTGGAAGTTCCCTTAAGGACCTTTCTCTTTACCCAGGCATTTCCTGTTGATATAAATGGGGTGGGTGTTCTGCCTGCTGTAGCCATTGAAATTACATGGCTGTCCAAACGCTTTAAACTGTTATGCCTTTTTGTGTACATTGTGAACTAGTTCCAAGATTCATGAATGAAAAAGGGTGTTAATAATACAAATGTAAAGAGTGCTCTTGAGCATTTGCTGAGTGCCTTTCCCTCCCCAATGAATAATCAAATCACAGCAGTGTTAAACAAGGGCACAGGCTTTCACAGGGCAGAGTGTAATATCCAAGGTCTTTCATGTCTGGAATCAACCACTGTGGCTTAATTGCTTACATGTAAGGACAGTGGCTGAGCACAGCAGCCAAACTCTCCCCCTCTTAATGCATTGATAGGGCACAGGCACTGATTCCTACCCATCTCCTTCGTATTTCCCATCTGTTTTCTTTTTGCATTACAGAACATCTTCCTCCTACTCAGCGTGGGGGAGAAGGGCTTATTTGTCTTTCAAGTACTTAGTCATGTTTTGTCACAACCTAAATGCTAATTTGCTGATTCGATGCTTCATATAATAGTTGGTGTTTGTAACTGCCATGGAGCTGCGAACAGAGGAAACATGGCTGGGCACTCTTGGATCTGTGGTTCTGAGGGTAAACATGATCTCAGAGCCATATCTGCCATGAGAGCCAGTGTGGCGTAATGTTGAGCCATGACCTGAGAGACCAGGGTTCAAATCCCCACTCAGCCATGAAGCTCACTGGGTGCAGCACCTGAGTGCAACAGCAACTCTCCCCACTTGTGATTCCCAGGAACTGGTATAGTATTCAGAAACATTACTGCCTCCGACGGCGGAGGCAGAACATATCCATTGTGGTTAGCAGTCATGGATAGTACATATAATGAAATAATAAGACTTATAAATGACTCTTTATCTTATCCAACTAACTTCCAATCAAACCAAATGCTGAAACTGCTTGAGAGCGGTTAAAACATTCATCCCAAATTTTAGGAGGAGTAACAGATTATCCCACTGGGAATAACTTTGACCTCTGTGAATGAGGTCAAAATCAATATTCTTTCAAACACATTATGGGCTTCTACAGCCTTCCTCACCTAACAGCCTTCCTCACCTTATTTTTCTTATAAAAATAGTTCTTTTAATTAAATTTTGAACATACAGAAAATAAAACAGAAAAAACAGGTGATCATTTGGATCACCTGATATGCATCATACAGCTAATTAGGGGAGAAAACAGGCAAGTTAAGATTCACTCATTTTTTAATATTATTGTCACATCAAAAAATATAAATCCATTCTTTTTTATTTATTACAGGGTTCAGATAGTGCCCATCAAAAAATAAAGGGTTGTAAAAGCCAAACTATGTGAACCAGGGGGTGGTGGGACTTCTCTATTACATGCCTTGTTACTTGAAAAAAAATAAAATCATGCCAAATTGCATACAGATTGTCATGTTTACTTTGATCTCCTTCCTCGCTTTAGTGATAGAAAAGGAGCATGGCAGATTCCAGTAACTCTTTGGAGACACTAAAGCCACTGTGTGCGCCATAGCCATTCCAATCAAAGGCAGTATAGTCGCCACACTGCCTTGGAGCTCCTTCAGGAAAATACCCTCCGCCACCAACACAGGTCTGGAAGAAAAGAAAGAAGCATAAGCCAGAATTTTGATTGCACAATCTAAAAAAATTGAGGGGCCGGCCCGGCCTAATACATTTTGCTGCCTGGCTTATTGGAATTGCTGCCCTCCGCCCAGCCACCCCCAGCCTGCTGCTTGAGGTGGCTGCCTCAGCACGGCTAATGGTTGGGCCGGCCTGGGTGTTGGGACCAGGATATGCAACACTGGCAATTGAAGAAGCCACTCACGTATTCTGTGTCGCATCCTGTGACTTTAACCCCAGCACACAGAGCCATGGCAGCTTTCTCGTTATTAAACACCCGGAACTGAATGAAGCCAGGTTCAATCTTTGCTGAAAAAACAAAATCAGAGGTGATGGTGGGGGGGAGGGAGAGGGATATTATGGAGTATGCAGCATATAGACTGTCCTCTATCCCAAGAGCTATCCTTGGCAGCTGCTAGCTGTTAATTTGAGCACAGTACTCACGGCTCAGCTGAGGCAGCATACCAAGGTGCAGAGCAACTGCTTGGGGTGCAAAAGGCCCCAGGTTCAGTGCTCGTCATCTCCAGTTTTTTTTTTTAAAGAAAGAGTATCAGCCTGTACAGATACCTTCTGGACTGGGAGCTATGTCTTACTTTAGCACTCGCAACAGTGGACCTGAGGGCAGCTAACTTTCAGGCAGTTGTGGAGGGTGAAGAAGATACAATGGTCTGTCCCCAACATAGGGGAAGCAACAGGGCACTCAGGAGGGAAGCTCAGGGGGATACCACCATACCTGCCACTCAGGCAGTTGCCTTATTTTGGCTAATGAATCAAGAAACATCTCCCGAAAGTGGTGAAAATAATTGGGAGAGTCCCATCATTTTATATGCTGAACAGCTAAAATTGAATGAATGAATAAGTTTATTACGGTCATAGACCAGAAGAAAAAAAACCAACATAAAGACAACAGTAGTTTACGAGGGAATGATGGTGTCAATTAAAAGTTGTAAAATTATACATAAAAACAATGCACATATGCACACACACCCACACACACGCACATATATACTCATATATGCACTACCATATATGTGTAGACTTAAAAAGAAAAAAAAAAAAAAAAAGGGGGGGGGGCTTGTCCAAGAGTCAGATCTTTTACTTTTTTACAACTAATGCCCTCCGCTTGATCGCGGCCGCAGAAAACTTGGCCACTTTCAGTGTTACTTCTGGGTTTTTATCTCCTAGTAGGATTTTCAGCCGCTGGGATTCAGATCGACCTGGAAATTTCTGGACGATAGGAGAGATAAACAGTGACCTGATATCCCCGTAAAGGTCGCAGTGTAACAACACATGTGAAGCCGTTTCCACCTCCTTCAGACCACATGGGCAAACTCGTTCGGCATAGGGTGTGCCCTCGTATCTGCCCTTTAGTAAGGCAGATGGCAGTACATCAAATCTGGTAAGGGTAAACGCCCGCCTATATTTTGCGATTTGTAGATCCAGCAAATATGGGGTTAAATTAAACCCTTTTTCATAATCTTGGATAGCTGGATATTTATCTATCTTGCTCATATGGTCCTGAAGCTCTACATCTCCTATTCGCTGGCTCACCATCATTTTAGCCTTTTCAAAACCTGCGGCTATAAGTTCTTGTGGGGAAAGCCCCAGGCCCTTCAATTTTTCATAAAGCGACAATCTCCATTTAGACTGGAACGGGTCTAATAAAGTCAATGGAGCCACTCCCACTGGGAAAAATATGAGTTTTAGCCAGAAGTGAATCTTCAGGATCCATATCCTGGCATTAATAGGGAGTTGACCTACCTCCAGCCTAATGGCAGTGTTGGAGACACAGGTAGGTAACCCTAGTAGGGAGCGGTAAAATTTAGTTTGTACAGATTCCAGGGACTTGAGTTTTTGACAATTAAATATCTGGGTGCCATACATCAGTTGTGGAAGTATTTTTGCAACAAAGACCTGGGAGGCGGCAGGAACATATTGACCTCCTTTTCTGTAAAAGAATCTTATGATAGCTCTAAAAGATCTTTGCGCATTGACAATGGAATTCTTAATCTGATGGCACCAAGATCCCTTCTCATCAAAAATTATTCCAAGATATCTAAAAGATGTTACTTGCTCAATAGGTTGGTTATTAATTTTCCATTTATGTCGGAGTTTTCTCTTGGGGAACACCATAATTTTTGATTTAGTATAATTTATTATTAGGTGTTCAGCTTCGCAATACTCTGTAAGAGCTCGTAGAAGTTTTCTTAGACCCACACAAGAGAAGGAAATAAGTGCCGCATCATCTGCGTACAAAAGGACTGGTATTGGTATATTGTTTAGGTTTGGGGAATGAGTACTTGCTTCCTCCATCTTTCCGACTAAGGAGTTTATGTAAAAGTTGAATAGAATGGGGGCAAGAACACAGCCTTGCTTGACACCATGGAAACTTTGGATTTCCTTTGATAGGTTCCCATAACGATCACATCTAACACGGATCCGAGTATTTTCATGTAGTCTACGGATAAGAAGCAAAAGACGTCTATCGATGTTTGTGGCATTTAATTTTTCCCAAAGTCTATGCCGGGGTATCGAATCGAAAGCTGATTTGAAATCTATGAAGGCTACATAGAGAGAGCCTCCTTTCTTTGAGGTGTATTTCTCCACTAGATGTTGCAATACCAGTCCTTGGTCTAGAGTTGATCTATATGCCCTGAAACCAGCCTGGGCTTCCTTTAGGATGTGCTCCTGTTCCAGCCAGTCCGCAAACTTTTCACGTAAGTGAGTTGCATAAAGTTTGCTAATGATGCTTAAGAGACTGATTGGTCTGTAATTGGCTGGATCAAGTTTACAGCCTTTCTTGAATATGGGAACGATGATTGCCAATCCCCAGTCCTCTGGTATTATTGCTGTTTGATCTATGCTGGTGAAAAGGGTGGCAAGGACTGGGGCCCACCAGTCAATATTGGCTTTGAGAAGCTCAGGAGAAATATTATCTGCTCCCGGGGCTTTTCTATGTTTGAGTGCCTGAATAAGCCTCCTAATCTCCGCAACCGACACCGGAGGCCACTCATCACCTGCCGCACACTGTATTAGTGGCTGTGTCAAAGGCAGAGCTGAATATAAAGATTGGAAAAATGCCTCCCAAGTCCCTGCAGGTATAGTAAACTCCACTTCTGAGGAAGTAGATCGCACTCCATTTGCTACCAGTCTCCAGAAGGTGGCCGAATCTCTCTCTCTGGATGCATCTATTAGGCATTTCCATTCTCTTTTCTGTGCCAGGAGTTTTTTGTTTTTGATCAAAATTTTATAGTTTCGTTTATCTTCAAACCAGCCCGTGGGGAGTTGGGGTAAATTGGCAGATCTATAATTCTTGTATTTTTTCAGTAAGTTTAGCTTCATGTCCTGACATTCTTGATCAAACCAGGGTTTGGAGTTTTTATATACTGAAGATTGCCTACTTGGCCTGTTCCTTTTTTCCTTCAGGGAATCTTGAAGGAGTGAAATTAACTCCTGAAATAAATTTATCTTTAGTTCATGGCTAGAGGAAGTTATAAGGTTTTCTCTCTTAGTGAGGAATTCCTTTGAGCATAGCCTGCTTGAAATTTCCTTATGCAGTTCATCTGTCCATCTGATACGCGAATATCTAAGCTCCAGAGCTGTAGGGCTCGAATGCTCGATTTTCTCAGCGCAGGATAAATCCTTCCCCGCAGCTACGAGTGCACTTAATGGCAGATGGTCACTGTCTAAGCGCTCCTCCACTTTGCATTCCAGAACTTTGTTTTGAAGATCATACGACACGATTATATAGTCAATTGTGGAGGCGCCATTGTTAGATATAAATGTGAATTCTCCGACCTTCTCCCCCTCTGTACGGCCATTCAGTATAACCAAGTCCAACTTGTTGACCAAGCGTAGTAGGCATAAGCCGCCATAATTGCAGCCTTTATCCTTTGAGACTCTAGCTGGTATTGGGTGGGTTTCCTCTATAATGGGGACTGTTTCGTGGAAATGGGCATACAAAGCCTCATCAGATTGTCCAGTTCTGGCATTTAGGTCGCCTGCCACCACTACAGAGGCATCAGGAAATTGATTTGATAGTTTGTCAAGATACTGTTCTAACTGAGCCCAAGTGTTTCTTATCAATCTTTTCTCTCTTTGTGGGGGTAGGTATACGTTAATCAGCAGCAAGCTGTGGGTTCTCCACTGTACTTGCACAGCTGTGGCCAGATGGTCTAGTGGGTCTAGTTCTTTAAATATGGCCCTTAGCCTTGTTGAGATTAAGGTAACTAACCCACCTTTAACTCGCCCCCCTCTAGTACTTAAAAGACCTGGGAACAGCTAAAATTCAAATTCAGAATGAGGATGGGTGGGTTCACTCATTCTTTCTTTTATTCAGAACAGGGTTGCCAGACCTCCTGGGCTGGCCTGAAGTCTCCAGGTTTGTCTGGCTGCCTCCAGGTGGGGCAGGGGGTATTGAAGCTCCAGGTGGGCATGAATGCCAATAAATAATAATAATAATAATAATAATAATAATAATACTACAGTGATACCTCAGGTTAAGTACTTAATTCGTTCTGGAGGCCCGTTCTTAACCTGAAACTGTTCTTAACCTGAAGCACCACTTTAGCTAATGGGGCCTCCCGCTGCCGCCGCACAATTTCTGTTCTCATCCTGAAGCAAAGTTCTTAACCTGAGGTACTATTTCTGGGTTAGCGGAGTCTGTAACCTGAAGCGTATGTAACCTGAAGCGTATGTAACCCGAGGTACCACTGTAATAATAATAAAGAATGCAGCTTGCAAGCTTCAGCCTAGCAGGAGCCGGATGCAAATTATTGCATAGACTCTCAGTGGAGTGGGAATCTGCCCTCCTCTGCTCCCTCCTCTTCTCTCCCAATTAACCTCCATCTCCAGGACTCAGTGTTGGGAGGGAGCACAGAGAAAGAATCTCTAAAGTCCACCCCATGACATCACCAGAGCCTATTCTTAATTCTCGGGATTGGGCCCTGAAATCTCAGGGTCTGGGGTGCTCCTGACCTTGCAACCCTACTTCAAAATCAAGTTTCAGGTCTTGGGCTGGATACTTTGGTAGGCTTTAGCTTCCCCACCAAAGCCATCCAAGCAAACTCCATGAGAGTTTTTTTGCACTGACACTGAGCACTAGCTTCACAGAACTAAAACTTACATCGAGCATTTGGGGAGTAGAAGAAAGACGTCTGCTGCACATTGCCAGTATCATAGATGACAGGAACTGCTGGGCCATTGTTATCTGGACAGGTGCCAATCCCATATGTCACTGGGTATTTCTGGAAGGAGAAGAAATGCCAAAAGAGCTGAGAAAGGCCTGTCTGAGAACATATATGCTGGCCTCTAAAAAAGTGGTGCTGGACCAGTTGCTGCCTCTCAGCCTTATCTACCTCACAGGGTTGTTTGGGGGGTTAAATTAGATGGGGAAGAACCATGAACACCTTGGAGAAAAAGGTGGGATATAAATGCAATAAATAATAACAAATGTGAGAAGATAAAAACAAAAGGATCACACTTGTCTCATGCTGGCCTTTAACTTGGTCCAAAACAGATATAACATGTGATTAGATATCCCAATTAAAAACAAAATGTCAATGCAATTGCAGGGGGTCACCAAAATGGCCGTGCTGCCTGGGTTGAGCTGATAGGTGGTGGGAGCCCAAAACAACGAGAGGGCACCAGCTACTCCAAACTAGTCACAGCTATCAATGCCCAAATATTGAGTCACTAGGCAGCCATGCTTACCTGGTAGAGCCTGAGAAGGTTGCCTCCTTCTTCAGCCAAGAATCCATTTTCAGTGTGGTACCTCAAGATGGCGGCATCCATCCATTCCTTCATGGGGGTGTTGTTTGGGACATGCCAGATTGCCAAATCCCGAGCTTCAAGATCATAGTAGCCAGGGTTCTGAAAAGCAAAAAAGTCTGAGAGGAAAATCTTGTATGCTGGGGGTAAGAACCTTTGGGCCCAGGGGCCAAATGTGGCCCTCCAGATAGATTTATCTGGCCCTCAGTCCCACTCTTCATGGGACTTGCTTTGCAGCATCCTTGACAACTTTTGCTTTCATTTTTGTATTACTTTCCCCATAATGACCGCTGCCCACCTCAGATGGGGGGCGCCTTTTGCAAGTTGCACGCAGCCACCTGATCCTACACGACCTGGCAGTTCAGCCTGGCTTCACCTCCCAAGGCTGGATACCTGGAGATTCCCGCCTAACCTCGGACAGTTACAGAAAGGTAGCCGTGTTGGTCTGCCATAGTCTTTAAGTTGGTCTTTAAGGTGCTACTGGAAGGAAAAAAATTTTTTTGTTTTAACCTCGGACAGTTAGCCAATCCCGGCTGGGGAGGTGTTGCCAGGGGAGTTGACCAGGTAGGGTTAGCACCACCCTGCACACACAATAGAGAGTGGAACTTACCTGGGATTCCTCAGTCGGCTCCAGAGCTTCTGGATAGCGGACATCGCTGGACCGCATCCTTGCCGGAGGTAAGACCAGGGATCCTATACCTTCCACCACCCCATCCTTATTCTCCACTCATGACCTCACTTCTCCAGCAGCGTTTTGGAGCCTTGGCTTCTTTGCTGAAGAAGTGGGCGCTATTTTCCCGCAGTCAGGTTGCATGATCTCGGGCCCTCCTCCTTTTCCTGTGCCCGTTTTTTCGGCCTGGGGAGGGTGGCGGCTGCGGAGAGAGACTCTTCTGGTCTCCCCCTTTCTAACAGGGCAGTTTTGCAGCCCCGGGGGGCGGGGTAGCTGCGGCGGCGGGAGGCCCTGCGGCCGCTGCCTGCTCCCCTGGAGGTGTAGCGGGCTCAGAGACCATTCCCGCTTTCACTGGCGCTCCGCTCGACTCTCTTCCCCCCGTGCTCGCCTTTAGGCCATCTTTGAGGGGCTGCTTCCTGTGGCCTTCCCTTTCCCCTGCCGGCTCGCGGCCATTGCAGGGGGGCGATGGGGTGGTCTTGCGCCTCTTCCCGTGCTCGCGGCGGTCGTGGGGGGGGGACTATGCCGCTTCCTGCTGCCTTCCCCTTTCTCCCGGGGGGGGAGGGCTTTTTGCCGATTCCCGCATTAGCGCAGCCCTCCCCGTTCCCCGCGCTTACTCGGCGGCCCCCGCGGCAGCTGTCCGCGGTACACATGGCAGCGGCCATGTTAGGGGTGGTCACATGGCGGCAGCCATGCTAGGGGTGGTCACATGGCGACGGCCATCTTGAGAGTGGCGGCAGCCATTTTTAGGAGGCTGATAAAAATAAATTAATAAATTAAATAAATAAATATTAAAATAAAGTAAAATAGTAAATGAATGAATGAATGATGCATGCTCTTTATTACTATTACTATTACTATTATCGTTATCGCTGCTGAGATTTGCAGCCAGTGTGGGGCCTGGTTATCCACCAGCTAGAGGATATAACCCGTTGACTTCGGGCGATATTATACAGCGAACCTTAACTGTTTTTGCTGGGTTTATCTTACAGCTTACTCTAGCGACACCTGCTGTGGCTCAGCTCTTGACTCACCCTTTCACCCTTAGCTTTCCCACAATATCAAGCTTCAGCATTTCAGTATATTAGTTCTGAATCACTAACACCTTCAGTCCTCATTCAGTCTATAGATTTCTACCTTTAGATACTACCCTGTTAGCTTTCCACCATGCCACCTAAGTGTCAAGTAGTTTCTCCTCCCTGCACAAGAAGGGGCACTATAAGGGATGCGCCCAGTAAGTCAGCACAGGTGCAGGTAGTGGGCCGGAGGAGGGCACAGCCATCTGGGGACAAGCATCCCACACCTGGGCGAGCCGCACCCAGGAAGAGGGCAGCTGCAGTGAGGGGGTTATCAAGGTCCGAAAGCCCGCTAGCCTCCACAAGCCATGCAGACAGGAGGTCAGCTGCAAAATGCAAACGTCAGGTGAGCTCTTCCCCAGCCCGCTCATTCGATAGTGATAGTTCTTCAAGCTCGGAGCACGGGGACTGGAGGGACAGGACCACTGCCCGGCTGAAGCGACGCCTGGAGAGGCTGGAATTGCGTGGAAGGAGCCCTGGGTCACCTCACCGCCGCAATAGAAGGCACAGTGACAGTTCTCCAGACCACTGTACCCGAGAACACAGGTCCCGCTCATCAACCGCATCCTCAGGGCGCAGAGGTAGGTGCCCCCACTCCAGCTCCTCCGATAGGTACAAGAGCCCTGAGCCCCGCAGCTCGCGTCATCGTGGAAGGAAGCATCGCAGATCCAGGAAAAGGGGGCACAAGTACAGAAGGGAGTCTTCCACATCTTCAAGCTCAACAGGTAGGTCTAGTTCATCTGACAGTGAGCGGGAAGGAAACATCAAGGGGTATTGGGTCACGGGCCCGCATGCCCCAGGGCTGCCACATTGGGTATGGCGTCGCCGCAATAGGAAGCATAGGCGCGCCAATGGCGCTACTGCGCCATGTGGAGAGGAGGGCATTGACTCCAGAGGCCGCATAAGGAAATCAAACTTTAAGTGGGCCGACCAGCCCCCAGGCATTCGCCTGTGTAAAAAGATAAGGGAACGCATCCTTAATGGTAAGTTTGTGGACCTATTCTCCTTGTTATCCCCTGCCTCATCAATTAGCCTAAAGGCCAAACCTGCTAAGCAGCAGAAAAAAGACAAGGAAGTGTTGGTTGAGCGCAACTTCCACAACTGGCTTACTGCATTTTCCACCTACATGGGGATAGTAAGTGCCGCCTACCCAGACAGAGGTTGGCACCTTGCCAAATACCAGCTTATTATACTAAAAGCCAAGGCTATAGCTGGGGAGGCAGCGGCGCTTGAGTATGACGAGGCCTTTAGAGAGAAGGCAACCGTGTACCACACAGCCAGGTGGGATGTACAGGATAAGGATTTGTGGTCAGACTTGGTCGCCCCATATATTGAGAAAAGGCCTGACAACACAAAGCAGTTGAACCCCCAGCCCAAGGTCCCCAGAAAATTGTGCTGGGAGTATAATGACGGTGCCTGTTATAGAGAGAAATGTCGATTTGCTCATGAGTGTGAACGCTGCAGCGGATCACACCCCACCACCCAATGTTTTCGAGGGAAGAAGCCTTTTCGAGGCTCTCGTGGCTCAGGTACAGGTACGCCCCAGGAAAAAAGAGAGGCCGGAGCACCCTCAGGCAATTCTGGATCATAGCCAAATAGAAGCAATACCCGCAGGTGGCCCTCTTCTTTCCCTAGCCCCCTCACCCATCTCTCTCTCAGCCATGCTGCTGTTTCTTCCCAGAGCCTCCTTTTCCTAATCTCATAGTATCACCCCTAGGTATCGTCCCAAAAAAGGTGCCGGGTGAGTTCCATATGATCAGCCACCTCATCCTGCATGATCCCCAGCAGTTCAGCCTGACTTCGCCTCCCCAAGCTGGATACCTGGAGGTTCCCACCTAACCTCGGGTGGCTAGCCAATCCCAGCTGGGGAGGTGTTGCCAGGGGAGTTGACCAGGTAGGGTTAGGACCACCCTGCACACACAATAGAGGGTGGAACTTACCTGGAAGTCCTCCGTCTGCTCCAGAGCTTCTCCCACCCTGCCCTCCCTCAGTTTACGCCTTCCTTTTGCAGGTTAACTTCTTCTTTACAGGTATGCGGGCGCTGCTGCGGTCATTGATGGTTGCTGTTGAAGGACCGGGAAGGAATTTCCCTGCATTGGCAGGTTTTGCCTTCCCCGTAGCAAAAACGTCACAACTTTGGCAGTTTCAGGCCTTGGGCGGAATCCTTTAGTCTCTCTTCCCTAAATGGGCAGGGGGCATGAAGCAGTGACCCAATCCCCCCAACCCCCGCGGCAGCGATCCCAGGGTTCCCTGTTAAAGGGGTTGTGTGGAAGGGAGTCGCTGGCCATACACCATTTTGTTGTCAGTGCTCTCCCCTGCGTTGCAGCAAATTGGGGGGGTGTCCTCTCTGCTTGAACAAACGTTCTCCAGAGCCAGCCCAATCCCCACACAGTTTGGATAACCCTGATGTTCCCCAGATCCCTGGATGGGGAGGGATAAACACCCAATGCCTAAGCCAAGGTCTCCCTACATCTGAAAATTTAATAAAGTTGTGGCCAATTTTAATCCCATAACACGTTGTCATGAGTCATTATTCCTCCTGGGGGTCAAGGGGGGGTCTCCACCTGGCCACGCAAAATACACATTGTGTCTGCATTTTTGTTAGCTGTCTTCTAATCCACATGTAAGTCCAAGCCCAGCTGATGAGGTCAGTTCACTTCAAAATGCAGACCCATATTTCTACTCCGTTCCCAGTTTAAACTAACCGCAGTTTGTCCCACCTTGGGGGGCGAAATGACAAACTGGTTAGCTGGAAAACGGAAGCAAATGGTTCCAACCGCATTGTGGGAAAGGTGAAATCAAGGAAGAGTGCAAAAGCCCAAGACTTACACTCGTTTGGTGCTAAACCCTGGTTTAGGATTTATATTCAAACACAACCTATGTTGCCTACGCTTCCTAATCAAGAAAACCCACCATGTGCAGTACGGAAAGCAAAGCTGACCTTGTAATCATCGCTTGTGCAGCCCTTTGCTGACCCGAAGGTGGCGTTGTTGGACCAGTTGCCTTCTCCATTAGGCCATTTGACGTCATTGCCCTGCTGGCTAGACCAGCGGTCTCCCTGGGTGCATTTCCCATAAATGTTGTTCTCGTGGATACTGGCCACTAGTGTCCAACCGCCTCCATTCGTGGTCATGTCGCAGAAGGTTTGGTAAACCTCGCCATCTTCTGTGGCCAAGTCATATAACCCATCTGCAAGAGGAAACCAGGATATCAGGAGAGCCCTGCCTGATCAGGCCCATCCAGTCCAGCATCCTGTTCTCACAGCGGACAAACAGATGCCTGTGGGAAGCCAGCAAGCAGGATCTGAGCGCAAGAGCCCTCTCCTGTAGTCTCCAACTGTGGAGACATGAGCACAGCCATCAATAGCCCTCTCATTCACAAATAAAATATACAATATTATAATAATATCATAGGCAGTGCTTAGAGATGGATATTTCTTACACAATAACCCCCCATTCTGCACACACTTGACTTGCACAATTTTAGCCGCTAAAGAGGAGGGGTGCCTGTGTTTGCGGTTCTCAGTTTCACCATATGTGGGGCACAAACCTGTTAGTTTGCATTTCTTAGTGCAGAAAGTATTGATCTGATGTGTATCTACCGTATTTTTCGCCCTATAGGACGCACTTTTCCCCCTCCAAAAATGAAGGGGAAATGTGTGTGCGTCCTATGGGGCAAATGCAGGCTTTCGCTGAAGCCTGGAAAGCGAGAGGGGTCGGTGTGCACCGACCCCTCTCGCTCTCCAGGCTTCAGGAGAGCCGCAGCGCCAGCCCCACAAGGTCAGGGGAGGCGGAACGCCGCCATCCTGCTGTCTCCCGATGTGGTTTGGAGGCTGACGGCGGGGAGACGCGTGCTTCTCCCCGCCGCCAGCCCCGCAAGCTCCGGGGACAGCTGGGAGGCGCAGCACGTCTTCCCGCTGTCCCCGGACCTAGTCTGCAAGCGGGCGGCGGAGAGAAGAGCGCTTCTCCCCGCTGCCTGCCCTGCAAGCGCCTGGGGTGGAAATAATTTTTTTTTCTTTATTTCCCCCCAAAAAAACTTTGTGCGTCCTATGGGGCGAAAAATACGGTAATTAATTGAAGAGGGTTCTGGAAGCTTCTTTGTGTGAAAGAAACAAGTAGAAGGTTCATGTTGTTTGGGTGATTCCTTCAGAGAAGCTGAGTACAGCTGGTTTAAACTAGTTCTCTTATCTCTTCTGTCAAGGTCGTGCTGACTATAATAGTAAGGACAGAAGGAGCCTGGGTTTCTCTTTCTATCTCTCTTCCTTCTGGTTTGGTGTTCTGCACATAGTATGCTTAGTGTTAAGGTTTAGACTTCTTAAGTTTAAGTCTGCTGCAACTAGATTTCATTTGTCTTCAGTAAAGCTCTGATGGATAAAATATTAATTGCCTCTGGTCTATTTTTGGGGAATCCTACAGCGTGTTTGCTCTGCTAATTATGCATTGGAATCTACTCTGGATCAGTACTGAGTAGAATTTCACCAGCAAGAACCATCCCCGCATAGTTTGGAATCACTTTGATTCCTGTCCACAACAGCCAGCTCAAGGCCCCGCCATAATGGTCACATGGGCAAGAGACATGCAGAACGTACCTTGTGGCCGTTGCATTCAGCCCATTGCGCCCCCTGAAAGTTCTGGACTGAACATGCCCCTTTCCTGACTGACCCACCTGTGGCTCCTTCCAGTGCTGTTTTGATTTCCATGCAGCTTCGGGGCAGAGACTGAAGGAGGTTCGGGGGCAGACCTTGATGGTTCTGGAGACAGGTCGCATCTTCCCACTTGACCATCAGCTTGAGGATGTCTCGCTTCAAGGAAGTGACACAGCCATTGCTCTCTGTACAGAATAGATTCGTCAGGGCCCTGGTCTTCAACTAGTGGGTCAGAAACCCGCAAGCGAGGGAGGCCAGTGGTGGTTTAGCGGTTAGAGCTTTGGACTGCTAGGACCTGGGAGAGACCAGGGTTCAAATCCCCACTCGGCCATCATAATGCTTGCTGGGCGTGGCTGTCTCTCTGCCTTGCAGGGTGGTTGTGGGGATTAAATGAGGGAGGGGAGAACCATGCTTGCCTCCTTAAAACTCCTTGGAGAAGAAGGTGGGGTGCAGATGCAATAAAATAAGAAGGGTCACACAAAGTGGAACCAGAAGACTTGCTTTTTAAACAAAGCAGAAAGGGTGGGAGGAGAAAGAGAGAGGGAGAGTATGGTTACATCTACACTTTTATGCAGATTCTACACAGTTCTCCTTTCTGGAGAAGAAGGATCTTGACACAGTTCTCCATGCACTAGGATATCCAGGATAGACTGCTGTAATGCACTTAGCATGGGGCTGCCTTTGAAGATGGTTCAGAAACTTGAACTGGGGCAAAAATGTGATTTCCCAGCTGCTGGTTGGAGCCAGGTGATCAGAACACATGATTTTATTTACGGTAACTCCTAAATGCCTATTCTGCTTTTGCTCCCAAAGGGTGGCAAACACCAAAGTGGTTTTTTTAAAACAACAACACAAACACAGACATTAATTGAAAAGGGAAAAAAAGCACTGCATTTATACAAATTTATACATTGCTTGATTGTAAAAAAACCAAAACCTGGGTGGTTTACAAAAAAATCCAACCCAATAAAATTATCAATAAGAAAAATTAACAATTCAAGACTTTCAAAAAGTTAAAATAACAATAGGCCCAAAACAGATTAAAACTCCCATCAACTTTCTAAACATCTGGGTAGGCTTCTCTAAACAAAAATGTTTTTAGCAGGTACCAAAAGGAATATAGTGAAGGCACTTTCCTGATTTCAATAGGCAGGAAGTTCCGACGTGTAGGGGCTGCCACACTAATACTAATAGTAACAATTTGAACTTGGCCTGATTTTTTGAAGCTCATTCGCCTATTACTGGCTATTATTTCACCAAGGGACCCACACGCTTACCGCACCGTTGGCCTTCTGGAAACACAAACGCACACAGCAGAATAATCACAAGTTGCTTCATCTTCCTAAAGTGAAAGACCAAAGGTTCATTATTTCAGAATCACTCCGCTCCAGAACTCATCATGCACTCAAACAGAAAGCGAGCGAGAGAGAGAGAGATTTGGAAGGAAGCAGAGCTAAATTGCAATTGAGTGACGGCTGGATCTTTGGCAAATCGGAGGGAAACCAACTGGTGGAAATTCAGACCATTGAGGAGGGTCAAGGAAGCCACCCTCAGGCTGTTTGCACTAAACCAGACCCACAAGTACATGGAGTTCCCCACATGGATTGGCAGGGGGCTGCAAGACTAAATAAAGATGCGCTATCTTGCTTGCTCGCTCTCGCTCACCCACCTACCCACCCACACACACACATATTCATTGTGGGTAGTAGGCTGTGGTTGTTTCATCTGACCCTCCATGAAGAATTGAGCGACCCCTCACACTCTAGGCTCCTCATTCTCTGCTTGAAAGGTGGGCATCCATTTTGGGACCTGAAGCCAAAAAAACTTCTGCCTTATTTTACGCAGCATAAATGGTAGGGGAAGGGGGACATTTCAGCTCACCTGACTTCAAGATCACAGCTTCCTCTGGTTGTTTACCACAGGACACTGCAGAGGCAGCAGCTCAGACAGGAAGAAAGGCCCAGCCCTCTGACCAGACGGGTTCAGTCCTCTTCTCGTCTTCATTAACAATGAAATGGACCTTAGTGAGCAAACCAGGGCAAACAGCTCACAGTGGCCAGTGGCCAGAGGTTTGTTGACATAAGGACACACAGTGACCAGTAGGGCACTGAAAAGATTGCAGAGAGATTAATTCACTTACAGGGCAAGGCTATGTCCACTGAGCTCAATGGAATTTATTCCCAGGCAAGGAAGTATAGGATCGCACCTTTATTCTTCAAGGGATACACACACACACTTCCAATCTAGATAAAAAGTCTCAATTTACACAATAGTTTGTACTGGGAGGGCTACATGTGTTCAGTTCACAAGTACAGTGGTACCTCTGGTTAAGTACTTAATTCGTTCCGGAGGTGCGTTCTTAGCCTGAAACTGTTCTTAACCTGAAGCACCACTTTAGCTAATGGGGCCTCCCGCCGCACCACCGGAGCACAATTTCTGTTCTCATCCTGAAGCAAAGTTCTTAACCCGAGCTACTATTTCTGTGTTAGTGGAGTCTGTAACCTGAAGCGTATGTAACCTGAGGTACCACTGTACCGGCTAAGCACAGAGTTCAGTTTAGCCATCGCACCAAGCCACCATTGCACTAACCATCATTTAAAATCACAAACCATCGGGTGAGTTGCTGAATGCTCAACAGGCAAATCAGGGTTTAGAATGGCATATTCGTTTTCTGTCCTCGTAAGTTTCTTATGCCCACATGTCCACTTGTCTCCATGGTAGCCATAATACTATGGGAATTGTTTTGGTTTTGTTATGTACTGAGTTGAATAGGATCCAAACTGCAGCAGTCTAATTGGTCCTAGAACAATAGGATCCAAAAGGCAACAGTCTGATTGGTCCTAGAACAAGAGGATTCAGAATGCAGCAGTCTGATTGGTCCTAGAACAATGCAGCAGTATGATTGGTTGGCAGGAACTACCCAATCATGCTCCAGATAGAAGTGAATCCACAACCTGATTGGCTTACAGTAGAATTCCGGAATTAGCCAATCATGTGCAGCTCATTGTGTAAATAATGTATATAAAGCAGATACTTTGAGGGGACTTTCATTCATTCCTCCTCACCACTATGAGCTGAATAAAGAGCATGAAATCACTTTGCGACTCTGAGTATATCTCAGGTTTAAACCAAAGAAAAATGTATGTATATGATTCCACCTTGCATCAACAAAGGCTGCACTTAAAAGTTTGGAGTAATTGCTCCCCTAAACTAGCTCCAGGGTTATCCCCTCTAACTTCAGTTATAACTAGTGGATTTATGGGAAATTAAAAAAAATAATGGGAGGCTTGACAGCCTGCCAAGGTGGACATGTAGAACTTTAGCTCTCTGACCAGTAGGCCTATGAAAGCTGTAGAATTGATATCTAAAGAAACAGAAACGTGAAACTACCGTACTTTCCCGTGTATGTTTTTTTACTCTAAAATAATGTTTGAAATCTGGGCTCTTCTTATACACAGATAGTGCAGAGTGAGGAGTCCCCAAATTGGAGTCCCCCAAAATAGGGGGCATCTTATACATGGGGGCGTCTTACAGACGGAAAAATACGGTAAGTAGAGCATCTCAGGGAATGAAGCAAGGAGCTGCTCTCTCCTCACTGGGACCATGGCAATGGCACCAACCCCAAACTATAAATGTTCTGAGACTTTGAACGGAGGCTGCGCTGACATCTGACCTCATCAGCACCCTCTAATACAGGATTTCTCTATTTCCTCTAGTTGAGTCAAATCCTATTTCTCTGTCTACTTTGTTCTCATGACCAAATAACAGTGATTCTGCTATGCGTAATATTACGGTCTCTTACTAGGCTCCTGCCATAACCACAGTGAGAGTCCTTGGTTTAATCCTTCTAGGATGTGGCAACTTAATCCACACCTCCTACTTGGCCCTGATATTGAACAGTGGCTAGCTAAACATTGGTTAGATTATTTTCAGCTCAACGACACCCCCAAGGCTTGAGCCGCCAGAGCTACTCAACACTGGGTTCAGTAATTAAATGAAGGATTTGAGAGGTGTGATTCAATTTCAACTGAATTTCCTCTCTATTAATTTACTAGAGATTAGCTCAAAATGGCTCCCAAACCATTTTTGGACCGCCACCCTGTTGGTTCCACAAACTCACTCCTGGCACCCCCAAACCACCCTACAGAATAAAAAACCATTATTCAAAATAGTGGTTTGTAGTACCCACTAAACAAGATAACAACACAATAGAGTTCAAAACTAACAATTTATTGCACATTTATTCAAAAAGCTATTTAATTCAACAAAATGGATGGACTTGAAGCAGTGATGCCAACTTTTCAAAGTCTGAGAGTCAATTGCTCCTCCAGTGCCCCCTGGCCACCCAGCCTCTTGCCTCTTAGCACCACCCCCACCCACCTGGTAATCTCACAGCTTCCCTGGGAGTAGTCCTACCCACTTTGGGAACCACTGAACTAGCTTGTCCCCCATTTATGAAGTGTTGAAATTGTTAAGTTGTGGGTGAAAATATCAGACGACACAGCGATTCTTCAATCAGCTCTTGTTTATTCAGAGGCCAAAACAGAACTGAGCTGAAGGGCTCAGTCAGCCTGCTTATATAGAGCTCCAGTACAACGTTACTATAGCAGCTTTATAAAACTATCCAATCACTGAAGTCACTTTTGATCCTTCATTTGCATAACTATCTACAGTATCCCCCTGCTGGCCCAGGGTGAGAACTTCAGTACATAACAGAAATCTATCCACCTTGTGTAATTGAGGACGACTGCAGATCAGGGTCATAGGAGAGATCAGGGGGTGCTTATTGTTCTGACCAGTTTTTCCCATACCTGGAGATCATTAGCTAAAAAGGAGGCTAGTAATTTTAGCAGTTGAAACATCTGGAGTGGTTAACACACACACACCCCGTCTCGCCTTCTATAGATAACCAAGAAAAGTGTGGGCTATGAATTATTCTATATGAATTTTTAAGAGCCGTGGCATCAGGGGTACCAGTTTCAGTGCAGTCCACCTCAGGGCTGGATTTAGGTTTGATGAAGCCCTAAGCTACTGAAGGTAATGGGGCCCTTTATATGTCCAGCTGTCCTTTGTCAACAACCAATTGTCACTGTTTTTTGTGTTGAATATATGCTGTATGGTAATTTATGGACTTAATAGGTATCTAAAGCTATTTGCACATGTTGCCATGTAACCAGTCCATGCAGAATGTAAGCAATCTGTATACAGAAATGAGCAAACCAGTGATATTTTAGGGAGCAGGCTAGCAGGCGGGGCCCATTACTTACATCATAGGAGCCTACACAACACAAAACACTGTTGCTGTATGTAGGTTTTATTTTATTTGTTTTTTATCTTATATTTTGGAAATGTACATCAAGGTGTGTTTTCTTTAACCTTTTTGGGGGGCCCCAAGAGAGTGAGGAATAAGGACTCTGGGGTATCTAAAGTATGAGGTACACAGTTTGAGGCCTGACATTCACTGTATGTTTAAGAAGCGGTGGGAAAGTTAACCATCACTGAGGGTTAACTTCAAATACCAAGGTTATACAAATACTGTCAACCTCTTTCTTGAAGTCAGTCAAGGAGGAGGGCTGATCATTTGCTCAATGCTGTCCTCTAAAAGGTTTTTAAAATTCCTGAGATGTATTCTACTCCTTGTAAATTTAATTACATTTATATCTTTTCTCCTCTGCTTTCTAATTTTTGGGGTTCTTCATTCTATTTCTTCCTTGCTATCCGCCAATTTCCAATGTTTACCACTTCCAACACTTCTCTGGTTTCTAGCAACCCCTTTGCTCTGAAATTGGAAAATTAATAATGGCGAAGGCTGTGTACTTCATCATCTTAAGAGGAAAATAGACACCAAAACAGAGGCAGATGAGTAAAAAGGGATCAGTATAGGTAATTTGAACAGAAAACCCAATTTCTGAAAACAAGCACTGCAATTTCCTGGGTGGCACCTTTTTTAAAGGTGCTGGAGGAGCATGGCTGCTAATTCACACTTCCATTTTGTGCCTCCATTTCTAGGCACAGGTTTGTGATGTGTAGGCACGGGTTCAAGCCAGAAGTGGGGTATTTCTTTTGTCCCACCACTTTCCACAGGAAAACCCACTGTTTACCTCTGAATCAAAACAAACACCAGTCTGTGGAACTAGGGGCCTCCTAAAAACCTCAGAACCCTGACCAAGCTACAGCTCCCAGAATTCTTTTGGGGAAGCCATGATGGTTTAAAGTGGTATCAGAGTACTCTAAATGTCTGGCGTGAATGTGGCCCTGGTTGCCTTATTCATTTCGGGTTGAGACGTAATAACATATTGCTGTCTGTTTCTGAGAGGGAGGGAGTCACTCCTGCTTTAACTGTCTCAAGCAAGAGCAGGAACCTTCTGGGAGAGGAACCTTCTGCAAGAAGAAGCCACAGAAACAGGGAATACTTGAATGTTTGGGCCATGAGCTTTCTTTCTCTGCACTAGACATTATGTTTCTGTGTCACTGGGTGAGAAGATCCCTCTGCTGCCTCCAGGGCTCACAACATGTTGGTCTGACTCGCTTCTAGGCCTGTGGCTCATAAACACTTTGAGCAGCACCCGGTGGGCATCTGCTGCCGCCTCGTCCACAAAAATCTTCAGCATATTGTACACCACGGTGAACGACGGGCCCACCTCAGCCACTGGCACCAGGTCTCTGGGCAGCTTCAGCGCTTTGCTGGCTGCCTCCATCAGCAGCTCCACCACTTGCTCCTCGGTGATGGCCACAGCCAGCGGTGACTTGACCAGGGCTTTGAGCTGCTCCAAAGGCTGCCCTGTGTGCTCAGCTGCTTTCCTTAAGGAGGAATCATCCAAGCCGAAGCTGACGCAGTAGCCCTGCAGGGTCTTGGCTAGGAGGTCCACGTTGCATGCAATCGAAAGTGCCGGGATGGGCACAGCCTGTTGGCCGCAGGCTACTGCCGAGACCAGCCACATGTGCTCAACCATGGCGGCCTTCTTCTTCTCCAGGATGCGGTGGGAGATGTTGGGAGTGGCTAAGATGAAGGAGTGGCTCTTCTGTACACACTGGGTCTCGCTGAGGCTCTCCGCAAGGAGGGGGAAGTCGTACTTGCTGGCCACAACACTGGAGATCAGGAATACCTTGGGGGCTTTCACTCGCTCGGCCTGGAGGTCTTGCACACAGGCCTCTCGGATCTTCTGCAGGGCCACCGCTTCGCTGAAGCCAGACGGTTGGCTCTGGCGGGCAGCTTCCAGCTCCGCATCCACCTTGGAGAGGACAAAGTAAACGTCCTTGCCAGCTTTTTTGATGTGACGAGACAGTTTGGCGTGGGCAGAGGTGAAGCGCTGAGAGGCAAGGATGATGAAGCAGTCATAGCGGGAGACTTTGATCTCCTCCAGGTAAGTTCTCACGCTGAAACCAGGAGCACTGATGCTTGGGAGGTCCCACAGAACCACGTTGTCGTACTTGGGGTGTGAATAGGCCACAGGGTCCTTACTGGCGCCCGCCCCACCGGTAGGAGCAGCACCCTCATCCTCCTCATGCAGATCCCGGAAGGTGTTGATGAAGGTGGACTTGCCTGTTCCAGGTTCACCAGCGACACCCACATCCAGGCAGATGTTCTCCAGGAAGTGAAGGGCATCTTGGAGCCTCTCGGATAGGTCAGAAAAACTCCCTTTCTCAAAGGCCCTTTTGAGGTCCTCGATCTGCTCCTTGGACAGTATGGTTTTGTCGTTGTCATTGTCGTTGTTGTCGTCATCCTCCTCCTCTGCCCTTGAGGCAACTGTTGGCCAAGAAGACCGTGGTCGGCCTAGAGGGAAAAGACCAGGCGAGCAACACTGAATTAATGGGAGCCTTGTAATAAAACACTGATCGGTATAGCACGGACTCAATTTTATTATGGCAAAGTTACTAAAGACTGTTTGTTCAGCAGAGCAGGTCTGTCAGCTTTGCCACTGAGAAGTTGCCCACGCAAAGAGTACCACTGATTCCAAGCATCAGTCTCCCACAGAGACCTATGTGCAATTCATGCCCATTTTGCCACAACTACAGAGAGCACAACATTATAGAGGGATGCTCGCATGAAGCACACAACTTCACATGGCTTGAGCTATTCAGTTGGACCACATAGGGACACTCTCCGTCTCCTCTGTGGACACACAACACAATATATTTCACCCACACACACCCCAATTCCTTCCTCATCACAGTCAGCTGGAGGAATGAAATTCACTTATCTCTGTTGCAATACAATGCAAGCTCTATATAGTTCTTTTAGCTCATTTTGTTTGATCAGGTCAATCTGAGTATTTCACACACAGGATCAAAGTGTTTGTGTGCAGCTTAGTGGGTAAGAAACAAACTTAGCAACCCTGGATCCAGCAGGGCTCAATAGCAACTGGTGCCCATTGAGACTGATAAGGCAAAAGACAGAGATGCCAATGATAGGTGAAGCCAGAGCCAATGACAGGTGGAGCCACACTGGCAATAGGCTTGCAGGCACACAACTATGCCGTCAGAGGGCAGCAGTTGGGTAGAGAGAGGCTGCAGCTACACAATTATGTCACCAGATGGCAGCAATGGGGAGAACGAGGCTGCAGGCACACAATTACGCCACCAGATGGCAGCAGTGGATGGAAAGATATGCCACCATAAGTAGAAATATATTATTATTATTATTATTATTATTATTATTATTATTATTATTATTATTATTTTCATTCCCCATGCATCTGACTGGGTTGTCCCAGCCAATCTGGGTGGCTTCCTAGAAATAATAGCCTAGAAATAACTGAAAGCCCAAATCTAGCACCTAATCATAAGCCCCAAACACTAATTTGTTGACCCTTAACCCCAACTCTCTAACTCTAACCCTCTAACCCTAAAGACAACTGTGAGGGAGTCAACTTTGTGAAAATGTCCTATGTTCTTTAGCAGCGAGTCCTGCCTTGTAGGGGTTGGACCAGATGACTCTTGGGGGGTCCCTTCCAACTGTACAGTTTCAAGTCTACGCCAGGCCTTAATCACTCCAGCCTGTCCCCATCTATAATCATGGAAGCTCCCTTCCCAGAACCTCCCCACTAGGGCTGCTGTCTCTCACCTCCCATCACCTCAGAAATGTGGAGGCCTTGCCACGATGCCCTTCCATGGTTCCACGTTTTGATGGTGCCCTAGTTCCCTGTACTCTAGGGCCACTGTTTGGGGCAGCAGCCGCTGCAGATGGCAAGCATTCTCCCGAAGGGCTTGGGGAGCTCACATTTGTTTTCCAAGCAGTCTGGCCTGGCCTGGATGGTGCTATAGAAACCAGCCTTGGCCCAGAGCCTCCTCCCAATTGGCCAAGTTGGCTTCCCCAATGTGATGTCAGAGGCAGGTCTGGGATTATCTAGTTTGATGTGCCGAAAGGAAAGAGTCTTGTGAAGGGATGGAGATGTTTGCATACTGGGAGGCACCGAAACCTAAGAACATAAAATGCCGGTCAGTGGCTCACCTAGTCCAGCATCCTGTTCTCACAGTGGCAAAACAAATGCTCCAAAGGCATGGGTAGGCAAACTAAGGCCGGGGGGGGGGCAGATTCGGCCCAATCGCCTTCTAAATCTGGCCCACAGATTGTCTGGGAATCAGTGTGTTTTTACATGAGTAGAATGTGTGCTTTTATTTAAAATGCATCTCTGGGTTGTTTGTGGGGCATAGGAATTCATTCATTTTGTTTCTTCAAAATATAGTCCGGCCCCCCACAAGGTCTGAGGGACAGCGGACCGGCCCCCTGCTGAAAAAGTTTGCTGACCCCTGTCCACAGGGAAATCCTCAAGCAGGACCTGGGGCACAGCATAGCCATAGCCCAAAGCCTTCTCCTTTTATGAATTTGTCCAATCCTCTTTTAAAGCCAGTCTAGTTAGTGGCCTTCACTGCCTCCTGTAAGAGCCAGTTCCTTCTTTTAACTATGCTCTGCATGGAGGAGGACTGCCTTTTATCTGCCCAGAATCCTCTGACATTCAGGAGGGTCTTTTACCAGCTTGGGTTGGTAAGACAGCTTCGGCCACCTGGAGCAGGATAGCTTAATCATGCGTTTGTATCATGCAATGCACTCTACGTGGGGCTACCCTAGGGGTCGCTCTGGAGGCTGCGGGTGGTGGAGGCTTGGTGCCATAGAGACTTAAGTTGCTAGAAGGCCTGCACATGACACCATCTCAGGACCAGCTTACCTGAGAGACTGCTTTATCCCTTATACATCCAGCAGATTGCTGTGGTCTACGGGAGAGTCTCTCCTGGAAGTCCAAAGATCTCCGAAACCCACTCCGCAGTAACTCGGATCAGGGTTTTTAGTGTGGCTACTCCTGTCCTGTAGAATAGCATCCCTATCAAAATACAACAAGACGCCCATGCTCTGCACTTTCCAGAAATAATTGAAGATATATTTATTCCAACAGACTTTCCTAGATAGATGTGATGGGATGGTGAGCTGCTTGTGCGTAAAATCCTAGTCCCTCAGAGTTTGGCTAAGTCCACAAACCTCTGTCTGTGACGGAGCTCCTTAAGCATGGCTCCATCAGTCGCTCGTAGAATCGGACAGTGGGCGTTTACGGAACTTCTTCCAGCATAAAAGCTCCTTAACGGAAACGCGTCTTCTGGACTCTCGGCGTGACAGTTTCCGGCGAGGAGTAGGTGTCCCTATGGGAGGTCCTGAAACCTCCCCACTATTTTCGCTGGAAGTGTCTCTGAGCCCTCCCTCCGACTCACTTTCCCTTGGAACTCCACCTCTCCCCCTGCTGGTTCCCTCCTCAGCTGAATAGTCTCTCTCAGCCTCTGTGAGCCCTTTCACCTCCTGCTCCTCCGATGGCAGTTCCCTGACATCCACCTCCCCTCCAGGGCCCCCTTCCCCCCCTTCCCTCCCCTCCTCTGCGGGAGGCGAGGGAGCAAAACCCCTGAAAGAACCTCCCTCATCTTCCGAAGTTTCGAACACTTCCCTCCACCGGTTGCTGTTTCCGGTTTCCAAGTACTCCTCCTCATCGGAGTCTGTTCCTTCTTCCAACTCCGATTCCCTGAATCCTTCCAGTTCCTCCTCATCGTCGGTGGTGCCAAAGTACTCCCTCCGGAACCTCGCTACTGGCTGAGGTTTCCTGGGTAACCTTTGGTGGAACGTTTCGATCAAGATCTCGTCACTGACCTCCTCTGCCGTCACCCAGGTGTTTTCCGACTCCGGTTCCCCTTCCCACGCGACCAAATACTCCACCTGATTACCCTTCCACCTGGAGTCGATGATCTCCGCCACATGGTTGCTGCTTTCCCTTTCTTCTAAGACTGGCCCCCGTGTGGATACCCCTTCACCTTCCCCCCTATATGGTGACAGTAATGACCTGTGGAATACTGGGTGCAGTTTCATGTGGTTCGGTAACCGGAGTCTGAAAGCCACTGGGTTGACCTGTTGGATGACCTCAAATGGTCCCAATCTTTTGGGTCTCAATTTCTTGCAACCCCCCTTGAACGGCAACCCTTGGGTTGACAGCCAGACCTGACTCCCCACCCTAATGGTTTCACCTTCCCTTCTGCTCTTGTCTGCCTGCCTCTTATATTCTTCTTTGGCCCTTTCTAAGTTGAGTTGGAGTTGACGATGGATCGCTTCCATTTCTTCTACAAAATGTTCGGCGGCCGGGACACTCCATCTCTCCCCTCCTCCCCCTGGAAACGCCCTGGGGTGGCACCCATAATTAGCCAAAAAGGGGCTCATCCCGGTGGACACATTCTCCGCATTATTGTAGGCAAATTCCGCTAGCGCCAACTTTTCGACCCAATCGTTCTCTCTGTCATTGACATAACACCTCAGGTATTGTTGGAGGATACCGTTTGCTCTCTCCGCCTGCCCATTGGTTTCAGGGTGCCTGGCAGTCGAAAAGTTGACCTCTACGTGCAACAAGCTCATAAGTTTCCTCCAGAACCTGGACGTGAACTGTTTCCCTCTGTCGGAGACCACCCTCAAGGGGGCGCCATGCAGCCTAAAAATATGTTCTACAAACAATTTCGCTGTCTCTTCCGCCGTGACTGCATGTGAGCAAGCTACAAAGTGACCCATCTTAGTTAACAGGTCTACTACGACTAGTATGGCGGTTTTCCCCTGGGATTTAGGCAGATCAGTCATAAAATCTATCGATACCGCCTCCCACGGTCGTTCTGGTGTGGGTAACGGTTCTAATAACCCCGCTGGCGCCCGCCTTTCTCCTTTGGCTCTCTGGCATTGGTCACACCCTCTTACATACTCCCGTACATCCTCCCTCACCTTGGGCCACCAAAATTCCCTGGTCACCAACCACATGGTCTTGTGTTGCCCAAAATGCCCCGCTGTGGGGTTGTCGTGCAGCTGTTTGAGTACTCTCCCCCTCAATTCCCCTTCGGGTATATATAGTGCCCCTTTGTAATACAATGCCCCGTTTCTTTCTTCAAAACCTCCGGGGTCTTCTCCCTCTCTCCTTAAACCTCTGAGCTTATTCTGGGCGTATTCATCATTTACCGTTCCCTCTACCAGTTCCCTTTGCCCCACCCAGGCCGCCACACACACCCAGCGGCCCTCTGGGATAATATGTCTCTCTTCAGGCGCTCCCTCCCCCTCCAAATATTCAGGTTTGCGTGAGAGAGCGTCCGCTCTGATGTTTTCTGGACCTGGCACATAGCAAATTTCAAAATGGAATTTGGAGAACTCCTGGGCCCACCTCACTTGTTGTTGGTTGAGCACTCGTGCCGTTCTCCAATACTCCAAATTCTTGTGGTCCATACACACTTGCACCTTATGCTGTGCGCCAATTAGTAAATGTCTCCATCTCCGGAACGCTTCGTGAATGGCGAGTAGTTCTCGGTCATATACGGTGTAGTTCCTCTCGGATTTGTTCAGCTTACGCGAAAAGAAGGCACACGGTCTCCATTCCGACTTATTCCTCCCCGGCTGAAGCAGCACCGCCCCCACCGCCCGGTCTGAGGCATCAGTTTCCACTCTCATGGGTTTTTGTAAATCCACATGCAGGAGCTGTTCTTCCGAAGCGAATGCCCTTTTCAATTCCTCAAATGCTTGCTCCGCCTCCGCCGTCCAAACGAATTTCTTCTTGCTGCTGAGACAGTCCGTGATGGGAGCCGTTAAGTGGGCAAAGTTCTTGATGAATTTACGGTAAAAGTTCCCAAACCCTAAGAACCTTTGCACATCCTTTTTCGTTTTCGGTGTCTTCCATTCCAGCACCGCCTGGACCTTGCCTGGATCCATGGCTAATCCCTTGTCTGATAAGCGGTACCCCAGGAATTCCACCTCCTTGGTGTGAAACTGACACTTCTCCACTTTCACCCACAGCTGGTTTGCTTGCAGTTGGCTCAGCACTTCCCTGACATCCTTTACATGCTGCTCCTCATTCTCTGAATATATCAACACGTCATCGAGGAAGGCCACGCAATTCTTGTAGAGCAGAGGTCCCAGGACGTGGTTCATGAACGATTGAAAACATGCTGAGCCTGATTGCAATCCGAAGGGCATAACTAAATATTCAAAAGCCCCCAAAGGGGTGAACATGGTGGTTTTCCATTCATCCCCTTTCCTTATTCGTATCAGGTTGTATGCCCCTCTCAGGTCCAGTTTCGTGAATATCTTTCCCTTCCTCACCCTGGTCAAAATGTCATCAATTCTGGGCATGGGGAAAGTCACTGGTTCTGACACTGCATTTAGGGCCCAGTAGTCCACTACAAGCCTGGGTTTATCCGTGTTTTTTTTGTCCACAAAAAACACTGGGCTCCCCCCCACCGCTCTGGACTCTCTGATGAAGCCTCTCTTCAGGTTTTTATCAATAAACTCCCTTAACTCCTGCATTTCCCTGTCTGACATGGCGTACAGCTTGCCCACGGGGAGCTGGGCTCCAGGGACCAGGTTAATTTGGCAGTCAAAGGCTCTATGCGGTGGTAGTTTATCTGCTTCCCTTTCGCTGAAGACCTTGCTCAGGTCAGCGTATTGTTTGGGCACCTTCCCTTTGTCCGCCACTTCCGTCCCTGCTAGAAAGGCTTTTGCCCCTTCCGGCACCTTTCCCTCTCTGCAGTGTTCCAGGCAATGTGCTGACCCAAAGGAGACCACTCTCTGATGCCAGCCCACTAGCGGATCATGCAACGCTAGCCAGCTCATTCCCAAAATAACGGGAGCCCCTCCCAGGGTGGCCACATTGAACGCTATCCTTTCGGTGTGCCTGGCCACCCTCATAACCATTGGGACGGTCTGTAGGCTAACTTCTCCTCCCAACAGCTCCCTCCCATCGATCGTGGTCACCTGCAGGGGGTTGCTTAAAGGGAGTATCTGTATCTGGTGTTCAGCTGCAAACTCCTTACTCATAAAATTACAGGAGCTGCCTGAGTCCAAC
Source organism: Podarcis raffonei (assembly GCF_027172205.1). Lineage (NCBI taxonomy): Eukaryota > Metazoa > Chordata > Lepidosauria > Squamata > Lacertidae > Podarcis > Podarcis raffonei. Next base: position 16,541,294 of record NC_070617.1, read on the forward strand.
AGCGCCTTTGTCTTTAGTGGGTATCCGTTTGCCAGCTCTAGCAACACCTCTATTACTAGGGCTGGTCTTGGAGGTTCCGGAGTGGGCACTTTTACTGCTCCTTGGCCTGGCTGCTGTGCCCTGACGGTGGCAGCCAGGCGTTGGCTTTTACTGGCTCCTGGACTCCCTCCTCCTTCCCCCCAACAGCTCCCGCCATCCCTTGCCATTCCTTTCTTTGCGGGCAGACTCTGGCAAAGTGACCTGGCTGCTGGCAGAGATAACATTTCTTGGTGCTCTTCCCCTCCTTCTTCCTCCCTTCACTGGGATTTGAAACTGCGCGCGCTGTTCCAATTTCCATCGGCTCTCCTGGCGGGAAATTTGGCTCCGGAATCTCTGGAATGCGGAAATCCCTCCAACGCTCTCCTTTCCCTTCCCGCTTCTCCAAGGCTCTTGCCTCCTGGCGCGCTCCAATGGTCAGCGCTGATTTGGTCAGCTGGTCCACAGACTCCGCCCTGGGCGCCCGGGAAAGTTCGTCTTTCACCGCCGAAGAAAGCCCCTCTTCAAAAAGCATTTGAATGGGTTCCGCCGATAGGTCCCACCCCAATTTATGTATCAGCATTGTAAACTCAGTCCAGTACTCACGAACCAATCGGCTCCCTTGTTTACAAGCCATCAATTGTCTGCGCACCAGTCCCTGTTCAATCTCGCTGGAAAACATCAAATCCATGGCACGAAAAAACTTCCTCGTGTCCTTCAGCATTTCACTATTCCCTGCCATCAGGGGTCTAACCCAGTCTCTTGCCCCCCCTTCGAGATGGCCAACCACAAACGCCACTCGCGATGCCTCGTCGGGAAAGTCGTCAAACTGCAGCTCGAGAGCATACTGCATCTCTGTCCTAAAGGCTTGATAGTTCCTGGGGTGCCCCCCAAACTTCTGCACCAATCCTGGCATCTTTCTTGCTAGTGTAGCGCCTTTTGCCTTTTCTGCATCCTGCGCCCTCCTTTCCTCTAGCCTCGCCGTTTGCAGCGCTAGCTGGACTTCCAACACCCTGTACCTTTCTTCCAGGCTTGGACCCTCTCCAGCTCCTCCTGCTCCCCCGGCTCCGGCTGGGTTGCTCATGATGCCTCTCTGCACAAGCTGCTTTCAGAGACTGTCCGATTGCTGTGATGGGATGGTGAGCTGCTTGTGCGTAAAATCCTAGTCCCTCAGAGTTTGGCTAAGTCCACAAACCTCTGTCTGTGACGGAGCTCCTTAAGCATGGCTCCATCAGTCGCTCGTAGAATCGGACAGTGGGCGTTTACGGAACTTCTTCCAGCATAAAAGCTCCTTAACGGAAACGCGTCTTCTGGACTCTCGGTGTGACAGTTTCCGGCGAGGAGTAGGTGTCCCTATGGGAGGTCCTGAAACCTCCCCACTATTTTCGCTGGAAGTGTCTCTGAGCCCTCCCTCCGACTCACTTTCCCTTGGAACTCCACCTCTCCCCCTGCTGGTTCCCTCCTCAGCTGAATAGTCTCTCTCAGCCTCTGTGAGCCCTTTCACCTCCTGCTCCTCCGATGGCAGTTCCCTGATAATAGATAAATGGGTCTTTGTCACAAGTGTCCATTTGTTAGGGCCTTAATCTCATTTTAAATGTATTTGCTATTTTTGTGTTTTTAACTTTGTAATTGTCATATGTGTAAATTGCTTAAGATGGTGGTTTAGAAGGTGTTTCATATATTGCAATAATAATATATAATAGTAATAAATTATTATTATTAATAATAAGACTGCAGTCACCCAGGAAAGTGATGGGAGTCTTTAGTTTTATAGCTAGGCCAGCAGAGGGCAGTGTGTCTCTTTTCAGTGCTCATTTGTGAGCCAGTGACAGACACACGCACACACAATTCCCTATTACAATTCCCAGCGTTCCTTTAATTAAAGGAACATTTGAGGAACAATAGAGAAATTGCGAAAAGGAGGGAAGTTCACAAATCTCTTAATGGGAAGGTGTGGGTGCTATTATTTGCATATCAGCCAGATATATTGCAATTTAAGTGCAACAAACAAACAAACAGAAAGGGTAGCTCTCTGCCCCAAGGCAATTACAGTTTAAACTTTGACCCAGAGGAATCCAGCATGATATCCACTGCTGTATTAGTTCCACAGACAAAGCAGGCCTGTCTGTGGTTGCTGCAGAGTTCCTGTTTCCCTGCTTGGTAATGTTAAGTCTATACATGTTTATTCAGAAACCAGCACCATCAGCTTCAAAAGGGATTTGGTAAATCAGCAAGCTTGAAGTGACTTGTGGGCTTCATTGTGGCATCGTATCTCATGTGTTGCCGTTTTATTGCAGTTTGTTCCTTTTTATCCTTATGAGCTGCCCAGATGCCTTCAGTTATGGGGTTGCCTTCTGTGAACAAAATGCATAAATCTAGAACAACCTAAACTGCAAGCTTTCATTCAGGGATAGAGAACATGTCACTATTAGCCAGGTTTAAGGAAAGGGAATCTGTGGAGTTAGTTGAAAGCAAAGCTTTCCAACCTCTGCCACATCAAGAGAGGAGCCAAGAAGCCCAAAGTTTTACATTACGCTAAACCAGACATTCTCAACCTGGCGCCCCAATAACTGCCATTATTCCCACCTTGCACAGGCCTGTTTGGGATATAAGCAAACAGGAACCCATTAATTGGACTGGTTGAGATGTATGTTTGTGGCAGTGTTTTCCCCCCTCCACTTTCCTTCATTGGGTAAATTTTGAGGCTATTCAGAGGTAGCACCAAACCACAGCTTGCCATCCCTTTCCCCTTCCTCCTTGCACAAGGATTAGAGGTCTCCAATCATGGCCTTGTGGGAACGCATTCGTTTGGCTAAACAATGGGTTGTGCAAACCAAGCTTACAAGCTGCCTTGAAGCCCCCTGCAACACACAAAATCAAACCACCACTTTTCAGCCTCAGCCCAAGGCTTACACCCGATCACAGTGGCAACAGCACTGGTTTGGAGTTACATCTGCATAGTCTCGTGCCCCTGAGACATCCGCTGCCCACTTGTGACTATTACTCGAAGCACAAAACATATTTACACACAGAAGACAGGGTTCAAACGGAAGGGCAATGTTTATTTTCAATTCTGTTTCCAGCATACAAAATGATACAAGAACGTTGTAGCAGTATTTATAAAAGGCACATACGATAGCACTCTCAAGTTTGAAGGCCAACTCTCTAACACAGCATAAAAGCCACCACTAACACCGGGCCCAATCCACCCCACAGCTACGCATGCAGGGACTCTCAGATTAATGGGCCACAGCTGCAATCCTGTACCTGGGAGTAACCGTGACTTAATGCAACAAGACTGACTTCCAAGCAGATGTGGTTAGGACTGGGCTGTAAGACCCTATTCTAATTCTGGGCTGGATCGCAACTACAGGACAATACAATTTGCACTGTGTGGCGGAAGGATTATTGATATTCTCTGGCCCCTCGTTGACTCTTTCAGGAAGCATCCAGGCACAATTATTAATTCTGCTCTCAAAACCAATTCTCTTCTTTTTTTGAGGCCAATCTGAGGTAGAAGGGGTTCAAGGCCAGGAAGGGATTTCATAGGTACAATTTTGACTTAAGCCATCTCAGATTGTGGGATGCCACTGACATCCCAAAAGGCAGTGCCCTACAGGTCAAACCTGGGCAGCTTGCAAGGGTCAAAAGGTAAGCCTAGGAGCCCCAAACTAAGTTTTCCAGGCTGCAATCCTAACCTCACTGAATTCAATAGGACTTGGTTGGTGGTATTCAATGAAGTTTTACAAGACAGCAATAGTCCCTTCACAGTTAATTCCACCCAAACGAGAGGCACTGCGGTGGCTGTTTGCATTTGCTATGACTGCAGCTACTGAAATTTGGTCTCTTAATTTCAGTGGGTCTCCTCTGTGTAAAATCTCTGGCCAAAAACTTCGATGGCCAGGCCCCTAATGAGACCGTCTTAAATTGATGCTCTTCAGCTGAGTAGTGACCAAGGGTTTAAAGCATTAAAAACAAAATTCATAACGGCACACTTCATCTTTTCTTAAAAACAGTTTTTTTAAAAAAATCACGCTTAATTACAAAGATTCGTAAGGAACATTTACAACAGCCTCAAGAGGAGGGAGAGGTTAGACTTTAATACATGGTGGAAGGCAACATGAGAGTGGAGATCAGACCAAGAAGGAAGACGTTTGTTTAAATTCACCCTGGAAAAAGAGAGAGAGAAGAAACCTCTAAGTTACACAGCATGAGAAAGCCAGCAGGGCAGCCTCCCCTCCAGCTGGGGCTTTGGACTACAAGTCTCATCAGTCCTCAGCCAGCTTGGGGGAGGCTGCTGTAGAGAGCCAGACCGCATAAATTCAGAACCCCAAAGTTTCAAGGTGCATAATCCTCACAGCTCTTAGCTGTACGCCTGCGTCTCCTCCCGTCCTCGAGAGTGATCTTGCACCACCAGCATGCCACGACTGCTAACAATGGCCACGTGGCCACAAAAGGATGGCAGAGTGTTTAATAATAAACACTTCGCCCTGATATTGCACTTTCCATGCGTTCAAAACTTGTCACACACATTGGCTTCTTCTAATCCTGTTAAGGTGGGCAGGTGTGTGCGACTGTGTGTTGAAGCTGGGGCACTGAACTACTATTATGTTTTTAGATATGCTGCAAGCCACCCAGAGTGGCTGAGGAAACCCTGCCAGATGGGCAGGGTATAAATAAATTATTATTATTATTATTATTAACCTTTGGTTTGTTTTTGTAACAGGCCAAGAACAGCCACCCAACTTCCAAACTTGTAGCTTGGACACAGCCAATACTTTCTCTCCAGACCAGTGTTTCCCAAAGTGGGCAGGACCACTCCTTGGGAGGGGATTACATGGGGGTGTCTAACAGGCAAGGGGGCGTTGCAGGTGGGCCCCTCCAAGCACACAGATCACTTATTTAACAAATGACCAGGCTAGAGCCTAGAGCAAAACACCTCCCTTGCTTCATATTTAAAGTTTTACCGCTCTTATCACTTTCAAAGCTATTTACTTTGCTCACGTTTGTTTGTAGCTTTGATGCTGAGTTGTCACAATAATAGCTATTTATTTTCTTATAAATTAGTTATTGTACATCTGTGGTAGGTGAGGGTTTGTGCATGTCTGGTAGTTATAAATAAATATTCTATGCTATAAACTTCATTCACCCCTTATGTTTTTGTTAGTAAGAATGTGTCAAAACATTTTTCATGCAATATTATTTGCTGCAACTGATCTATCTATCTACCCACAAGCTTAGATCAGATCATGTATTTATTTTGGCATGTATTTCTTTTTCATGTAAGCACGCAATCAGTTTGTTACCATTTTGAACTTCTGTTCTGAATAATTCATTTTACCGGGTTGGGTAGGGGGCACTGGGGATGGGTTTATGGCACCAAGGAGGCAGTGGCTCCCCAAGTTTGGAAACCACTGGTCTAGGAAATCACTTGAGTTGGTGTGTGCTGTCCGAGAGAACCTACATAGGTACCCTCTAAGCCAGGTGTCAACCAGGATTCTAGGTGGGCGGCAGGGGGTTCTACGGCACAAGCTGAATCCTCCTTCCACCGAGCACTGGTGGGCGGTAAGGAAATTTTACCATAAAGAAAGGTGGATTAGTGGGCGGTAGGTATAAAAAGGTTGACTACCCCTGCTTTAAACAAAATCATGTCCCACCTTTTGCTCTTCCAAATAAAGAAATAAATTCATGAGCATGTTTGCAAACCCACCAGAGACTTGAGTGGCCCCATCATTCCTCCCAGTCGGAGGCTGCCAAAAACACCACTCATAACATCATTGCCACGCCTAACAAAACCAGCTTTTCTGGGGAAAGAACAGAGCAAGTTCCTGTTCTACTTACATCACTTCGGGTAGAAGGTTGGCTGTAAATGACCTTCTTACTGCTGGTGGTGCTAAAACAGGTGGAGAAATGAGAAATTAGAGGCAGGGACCTGGCAATAGAGGAAGAAATCCCAGAAGCGTAGGCAGAAGGCGGAATGCTGAGGATTCGGCTAAATCCCAGGCCATATTCACACCATACAATTCACAGGTTGCAGAGTTGGAAGGGGCCACCAAGGGTCATCTAGTCCCATCCTCTGCAATGCAGGTACCACAGCTCAATAATCCCTGGCAACCTCTGCTTAAAAACCTCCAGTGAAGGAGAGTCCACCTTCTCAGGTAGTCCGTTCCATTGTCAAAAGGCCGTACCTTCGGAAAGTTCTTCCTAATGTTTGGTTGTAATTTCCTTGTCATTTTAATCCATCAATTTGGGTCCCACCCTCTGAATCAACAGAAAACAAGCTTGCTCCATCTTCTGTGTGACAGCCCTTAAAATATTTGAAGATGGCTATCCTATCACCTCTTAAGTCTTCTCTCTAAACATCCCAAACTCCCTCAACCACTCTTCATAAGGCTTGGTCTCCAGGCCTCTGACCATCCTGGTCGCCCTCCTCGCCCGCCTTCCAGCTTGTCAACACCTTTCTTAAAATGTGCTGCCCAAAACTTGACACAAGAATCCAGGTGGGGGCCTAACCAAGGCAGAACAGAGTGGCACTTTGGCTTTCCTTGAGGTGGACACTCTACTTCTATTGATGCAGCCTGGAATCGCATTTTTTTTCCCCTGCTGCATCACACTGTTGGCTCTTAAGAGTTCCCTGTGAAGTGAGATTGAGTGCTAAACCACTCTGATAACTGTAGCTCTGTGAGGGGAATATGGGTGTCCTATCAACTCTCAGCATTCTTAACAAACTACAGTTCCCAGGATTCTTTGGGTGAAGAAGCCATAACTGTTTAAAGTGGCACCACAGCACTTTAAATGAATGGCATGAATGTGGCCCTATTTAGAGCAGACCCACCTTAGCCATGCCGGTTAATTTCAGCGGGTCTACTCTAAGTAGGGCTAACACAAGATGCAACCCCTTTTGGCATATAAGCAATGTATACAAGTTCGTTAATAAATAACTCTGGGCACCTGACACCCAGAGGCTTCCACCGGGAGGCTGGCGCACCATGGCTCCTTCTGCAAGCGCTACCCACTCCCACCACCCTCTTCGGTGGCTAGGAATGAGGCCAAGGGGAGCCCAGTGGCCCCCCAAGCCTCAGCCAACATATAAGTTTTGGGGGCAGGAGGAATATGTGGGGAGGGGATGAGAGAGGCAGGGCAATATGGGCTGGGAAGAAGGGTTCTGGTGGAGGAGACACCGCCGCCGCCAACCCAACTGGCCAAGCTTCTACTCACTCTCTTCTTTCTGAAAAAGAGGGGGAAAAGAAAACTTTAGCCAACAAGGCAAACTTCAGTTTCCTCAAATCATTTGAGCAAATCTTCTTCTTCTGACAATTACATTTACACCATACATTCAAAGCACAGTTACACCCCATTAAACAGTCATGGCTCCTTCCCCAAAAGAGTTCTGGGAGCTGTTGTTTACTAACATGCTGAAGAGTTCTGAAGAAACACCCATATTTCCCACTCCCAGAGCTACAATTTCCAGAGTGGTTTTACAGTCAACCCCTCTTCTCAGGGAAGTCTGGGAATTGTAGCTCTGGGAGGAGAATGGGGGGGGGGGTCCTCCTCGCAACTCTCAGCACCCTTAGCAAACTACAGCCAGGCCGCATTCACACTCTACATTTAAAGCAGGATTGTATCGTTTGAACAGTCATGGCTTCCCTCAGAGAATCCTGGGAATCGTACAATTTGCAGAGCTCCCAGTGTGGAGACAAAATTGGGTTAGGATCTACTTGGACTTCTTTTGGGGGCACTTGACTAATCCCAGTAAACTCTGTTCCTATCCTATTTCTTGAAATGGGTCAGACACAGGAGAGAGAGAGAAGATGTGATGTTTCGAGCTTTTCAGAAAAGGAGAAGGAAGGAATGCAGTGGTATCTTCTGAAAGTACCTCAGATGCTCTACTGTCTAGACTGCAAAAAGTCACATTCAGCTGATTTGCTGATCGACTTCCCTTTCGTATTGTTCCAAGTCTAAACTGACTGCTTGCAGTCATATTTGTGACACTTGCTTTGATGCTTTGTAACATGTCTCTAAAAAGCTATCTTCTCTGCTTGTATGCAGAGTTTCCTGTGAGGGGCTAGGCCGAGACCTTGTCCTCTGTGCAGCTCTCAAAGCTACCACTTTTTAATAGAGAAGATTCTCAACAGTTTTTAATCCTAAAACTTCTGTCTGGAGACTATTTCTTAGACTCCACATTTGGGAAGATGAAATAACTATTAATCCGCTCTGGAAATCGTAGCCCTCTGAGGGGAACAGGGCACCCTTAAGAAACTTCCTTTCCCAGGATCCTTTGGGGGAAGCCATGGCAGTGTAAAGTAATAGGATACTGCTATAAACGTATGGCGTGAATGTGGCCTGGCTATTGTTTGTTAAGGGTACAGGGTTGCTAGGAGACCCACAATTCCCCTCAAAGAGCTACAACTGCCAAAATGGAATAACAATTTTAATGGGAACTGTAGCACTGGGAGAAGGACAGGGGCCTCCTAACAACTCTTAGCACCCTTAATAAACTATAGCTCCCAAAATGCTCAAAAAGTGCTTTAAATGTTTAGTCTGTAGCCTAGGTCAGCCTTTTGCAAGCTTGGTTCTTTCCAGAGGTTATTGGCTACAGCTCCCCTGAGCCACCAGCTGGCACAGCTGCCTCACAGGATTGTTTAAGGGCCTTACAAGCACCTCACCTCTGTCATTTATGGCCACGATTCGACAACCATGTAAGGTAGTCCAATGTCATCCCCATATTGCAGGCTCCCGCCTATTTAGGGAGGTGCATGGGATATTAAGCCAAACACGAAGTCCAGAAAACCTTAGCAGGCCGCCTCAGTGGAGGAAGCCGCATATATAATCAAACTAAACATTGCATGACATGATCGGTTCAAGCGCATAGCCTGCTACTTACTGCTGAAGAAGCCCCGGGTGTAAGCGAACCAGACCCCAAAGATCACCAGGCCTAGGACGATGAGAAGCACCACCACAGCAGCAACAATGCCGCCCACGTTGACTTCACCTGCACACAAAAGGAAGATGGTATTCAGCTCTTCAGTAATTCCGAAAAGGAGCCTGTCACACTGCAAGACCCTACACAGTCCGTCCGGGGACCCCTGTACACTTGTATACCCTAGACCGACTCTAATTCATTGGAGGTTTTCTCCTTCAACTTTGGCTGAAGCGGGGCAGCAAACCTAAATTTCTCTCTTTACAGCAGGGGTGTCTAATGATGGTTTTTTCCCTGCCTAAGGCCTGTTGTCACCTTTGGCCAACTGCCTTGGGGGTGCCACCCCACACTTGTAATAACTTTCCTCTTTATCTGCTAATTCCCCATTCCTACTGGGCTTCTGCGGCCTTATCCTGTTTTTTCCAAAGACAAATACTAGAATGTACTTGGAATGCCAATTAATGGATTAGCTTCAGGTATCTTTTCGTCATTCCTGCCCTGTCACCAAGATCCTTTTGTTCGTGATCTTACTTCCACTTTTCCAATCCCATACTTCAGCCAACTCATCTTGGGAAGTTCCTGACCCATTTTTCCCAATAGTGGAAAGCACCTTCTAAATCACCGTATCCTAGTATCGATCAAGGCTGTACACAATGAGGGAGGGATGTTAAAGCTCCCTCCAAGAGCACCAAAATTTCATATTCGGAAATTCATTATTCATAAAAAGAATACTAGAACATAATGAAGTAATAACTGGCTATACCTTACCCATGGACCCTCTAATTTTACTGAATATGTTGAAGAAACTGCACTAAGGGGACAGGGAATCAATGCAAACATCTCTTAACTTGCTGCCAGAATGGTTACAGCATTTGTCAAAATTGGGGGCGGGGCAGAAATGAGAATACCATCCTCAAGAGAATGCATAACTAAAATCTGGGACACAGTATATGCATGGTTAAGCTTACAGAGATGGTAAGAAACACAGAGGGGAGACAAGAAGATGCCTTTACAGTATTGAGAAATGAGAGTTTTTTTATAATGTACTAGAGGAATATGGTATAGGATAATGTACAAATTTGCAACCTTGTGATATTACCGTATTCCCTCTATAACACGCAGATTTTTTCTCCTAAAAAGGAAGGGGAAATGTCTGTGCGTGTTATTGAGCGAATGTGTGGTCCCTGGAGGCAACTGGCGCGAGTGGAGGCAAAAATCAGGCAAAAATCAAATCGCGCGTCTCAGAGAAGGGAAACCTCAAAAGAGGAAGTGGCTGCTTTCCTGCATTCTGCCTCAGGGTCTTACTGCCCACCCTCCTCTGTTTCGTTGCTGTGTTTGCTCAAACGGAACAAAGAGCAGGGAAAGCCCCTCCCCTCCAGGCAAGCAGAGGGGAAAGCAGAGCGTCTTTCCTTCTACCGGTAATTCCTCTCCGTGAAAACATGCAGGAGGGAGAGAGAGAGAGAGAGAGAGAGCGCGCGAGCTGGCTGGCTTGGGTGGGTGAGTGGGGGAAAACTTTTGCCTTCCTTTCCTCCCTCCCGTTATACCCCTCTCCTGCATTCTTAGCCAGCTGCTTCTCTGCACACCCCTCTCGTGCTCCTTGTCCCTTCTGTGTTTTTCCTTCCCTCCCCACTTAAAATGTGGTTACAAAGCATGGATCCACGTGGATCCTCAGGATCTTTGCATTAAAGGTAAAGGTACCCCTGCCCGTACGGGCCAGTCTTGCCAGACTCTGGGGTTGTGCGCCCATCTCACTCAAGAGGCCGGGGGCCAGCGCTGTCCGGAGACACTTCCGGGTCACGTGGCCAGCGTGACAAAGCTGCATCTGGTGAGCCAGCGCAGCACACGGAAATGCCGTTTACCTTCCCGCTATAAAGCGGTCCCTATTTATCTACTTGCACCCAGGGGTGCTTTCGAACTGCTAGGTTGGCAGGCGCTGGGACCGAGCAACGGGAGCGCACCCCGCCACGGGGATTCGAACCGCCGACCTTTCGATCGGCAAGCCCTAGGCGCTGAGGCTTTTACCCACAGCGCCACCCGCATCTTTGCATTGGGTCAGCTTTTACCCAAAAATTACGCACCCACTGTTGCCTGGGGCTGCAATGGTGCAAAAACGTGGTTAAAAAGCATGGATCCACATGGATCCTCAGGATCTTTGCATTGGGTCACCCCAAATTCACCATCAGAGCACATAGCATGTCCATGGCTACAGCCTGCCCCCCAAAAATCACGCACCCACTGTTGCCTGGGGCTGCAATGGTGCAAAAACGTGGTTACAAAGCATGGGTCCACATGGATCCTCAGGATCTTTGCATTGGGTCAGCCCAAATTCACCATCAGAGCACATAGCATGTCCATAGCTACAGCCTGCACCAAAAAAATCACGCACCCACTGTTGCCTGGGGCTGCAATGGTGCAAAAACGTGGTTACAAAGCATGGGTCCACATGGATCCTCAGGATCTTTGCATTGGGTCAGCCCAAATTCACCATCAGAGCACATAGCATGTCCATAGCTACAGCCTGCACCAAAAAAATCACGCACTCACTGTTGCCTGGGGCTGCAATGGTGCAAAAACGTGGTTACAAAGCATGGGTCAACATGGATCCTCAGGATCTTTGCATTGGGTCAGCCCAAATTCACCATCAGAGCACATAGCATGTCCATAGCTACAGCCTGCACCAAAAAAATCACGCACCCACTGTTGCCTGGGGCTGCAATGGTGCAAAAACGTGGTTACAAAGCATGGATCCACAGGGATTCTCAGGATTTTTGCATTGGGTCACCCCAAATTCACCATCAGATCACATGTCTGTGGCCACAGCATGAAGCACAAAAATGATACATCCACTGTTTCATTCAGAATGTTTTTTCCCTTGTTTTCCTCCTCTAAAAACGATGTGCGTGTTATGGTCAGGTGCGTGTTATAGAGCAAAAAATACGGTAATTTATTTTGTTTGATTTTGGAAATGTGCTCCCATTATGTTTATTTCTAGATCTCACCTTCTATTTTTATTTTAATTGTCAACTGTTACTAGTGCCATGTTGTTGTTGTTTGTGTGTACACACACACACACACACACACACACACAATGAATGAATGAATGAATGAATACAATGTAAGTGAAAAGTGGGCAACTGCAACGGATAACACACCAGTCAAATCTAAAATTGCAATTAACTCTTTCACATCATTCCTGGGATACACATATATTTAGGCACAAAAGAGAGAGCTAACATTATTAAGTAAACTGTTTCCAGTGCCTTCATCCTCCAAAACCCCTAAAACCTAAGTAATATATAAGGGAAGCTCTGGAATATTATGTATTTATGTATTTATGCATTTTTCATAAATATCTGTAAAGGCATTTGGGTTCAGGTTGCAAAGATCTGCTCTCAGGTGTTCATTCCCTCCATAGCCAAACAGTAGAGCCGGCCGTCAAGGCAACCCACCACCAGTCGGACCTACTTACTGGTCTCCATGCGCACCGTGTCGGACTTCTGGGGGGCCCCGACTTTGTTGTCCGCCTGGCAGTAGTAGTCTCCAGCATCATAGGCCATCGTGGGCTCAAAAGACTGAAAGAGAGGGAGAAAAAGAGGGGTCTCAGCAGCACGCAATTCCCAGGGGTCAGGAGATCTCTCTTGTCCACTAGAAAGCCAGCAGTAATGGGGAAGGAGGTGCAAAGAATCTACAATTTCAGCCCATGCCAGTCAAACCAGAGTTTGATTTAAAACAGCACGCAAGCAGAACAATACAGTTACTTCTTGCCTTTTTTGTACTTAGTCTGGGGCATTATCTTCAACCCCACTTTCATGTTCTCCCAAAGAAACCTAGGCCCCTTTAAAACGCCTTGGCTTCCCCCTCCCAAAAAGGAACTGTAGTTTGTTAAGGATGCTGAGACTTGTTAGGAGATCCCCTATTCCCCTCGCCAAGCTACAATTCCCAGCGTGCCTCAACAGCCAACCGCTCTTCCTAGGCAACTCTGGAAACTCGGTAGTTCAGTGATGGGAGTAAGAGGACCTCCAAAAAACTCTCGGCACCCTTGAAAATAACGTTCTTTGAGGGAAGCCATAACTATCTACAGTGGTATCATGGTACCTTAAGCAAGGCAGTGAGGCGCAGTGGTTAAGAGTTTCGGACTAGGACCTGAGAGACCAGGGTTCAAATCCTCACTTGGCCTTGAAGCTCCCTGGGTGATCTTGAGGGCCAGTCAGTGCCTCTCGGCCTAACCTACCTCAAAGGGTTGTTGTGGGGAGTTAAATGAGGTGTGGGGGGGGGGGAGAACCACAAAAGCCACCTTGGGAGAAAAAGGTGGGACATAAAGGCAAAATAAAATAAAGACGTGTGTGTGTGGTGAGAGCAGAAGACTTACTATTCCTCACTACGGGCCTCCCCTCTCAACAAACCTCATGCCCAAGGACGCCTTATTTTTCAACACACAAAGCTGCCAAACTCTCCAATAGTCCCCACTTGTCGACTCTCAACCAAAGGCCTTCGAAAGCTTGCCAGAGCAGAATTACACTGTGTAACCATCTCAGTGCCAATAATGCAGTAAGCGCTTTGAGGTATTTTCTACAGTCAAGCAGTGTATGTTACGGAATAAATAAAAATAAAAAATGAGTTGCAGAACGCAACGGGTCCCCCCCCTTCTTCTTCTCTCCCCACCCCCAATTCCAAAGTCAGAGTAGCACCACCACCACCACCACCCCCAAAAATATGGCAGAATTCACAAAGCTCAGAGCCTGTTTTAAGACCCTACCAGAAGCCCTGTCTTGGGGTCCATCGTGTAGGATGAATTCCTGAACAGGGAGTTGGTTTTGGGGTCTTGGGGCATCAGGATGTTGTCTTTGAACCAGGTGAAGGTGGGAGGCGGGGAGCCGTCTGTCTCCACGCAGGTGAGAACCGCTTTGGTGCCAATGGTGACCACAGAGGGCACTTGGGCCTTGGGCTTCGAGGGCGGGACTGCAAGGCCAAGAGACGTCCGTTAGAGAAACAAAGGTGGTGTTGTTGTTGCAGGAACGCTCAGTTAGTTTGTGAAAGGCGAGCAGCTGTGCAGGACAACTTGAAAAACATGCACTCCACCAGTTCTAAATTCATTTGCTCTAAACCAGAGGTTCCCAGACTACTTGAAAATTGCTGGTGGATCTAAGTGGATCACTTAAACGATTTTTAATGGGAAATGATTTATAATTAATTGAATAAAATGTTTAAAATAACACAAAAAGAAAACAAGAAGCTTTTCTATTAGGAATTCTAGGCGCCGAAATTCCAAAGGAACAGAAAAGACTGCTTATGTATGCAACGACAGCTGCGCGGATGCTGCTAGCCCAGAGATAGAAAGAAGACACAAGTCCCTACCAGAGAAGAATGGCAGATCAAATTGCTGGACTATGCCGAAATGGCAAAAATGACCAGAAAAATCAGAAATCAGGAAGACCAACATTCCAATAAGGAATGGGGGAGATTTATAATTTACCTTGGGGACCACTGCAAACAATTAAAAACGTTACTGGAATTGCAATAACACTTGTAATGTAACGAGAACTATGGATACAATGGAGATATAAAATTTTCGGATTATCATATAAGATGCAGTTTAACAATGGGACCCACAGAGGGGAAGGAATAAAGTCTAGAGATTTGTGGGAATTATGTACTTATGGAAGATGTTGTGGTATGACTGTAAATTGTAATATGGAAAATCAAATAAACAAATTGGGCAGGGGGGATTCTGCTTGTTGTTGCAATTGCATTGCCCGGCACTAGACCCTGGATCATTTTTTCCATTGTATTTTTACAGACACACCACGGACCAGGGGAAGGGCCACAGCTCAGTGGTAGAGCATCTGCTTTACCCCCAAGAAGCTCCTAAATTCAATCCCCAGCACCTCTGGGTATGGCTGGGAGAGACTCCTGCCTGAAACCCCAGAGAGTCACTGCCAGTCAGTGTAGACAATACTGAGTTGGATGGAGCAACAATATAAGGCAGCTTCCTATGTGCCACCTGAGCAAAGCTTGTGCACCACTGTATGGGAAGCCTGACTCTGAAGGGGAAAACACCCCACTCTTCTTTTGCCTTTGAGGAAACATCCCATCAAAATCTTGTTAGGGCAAAAGCTAGCCTTCTTATTATTCTCCGTGTTCTCTAGTTAGATCTGGGTGAGGAATACACACAGAGAAACCTCCTCAATATTGCACTAATAATATTGTCGTCATTGTTGCCATCTTCTAACTAAGGTCCGTTTCGCACCATAAATTAAAAGCACATTTATATCACTTTGGACAGTCATGGCTTCCCCAAAAAAATTCTGGGAGGTGTAGTTTCTTAAGGGTGCCAAGAGTTGTTAGGAGGCCCCACTATTCTGCTTACAGAGCTCCAATTTCCCAGACTTCCCAGGGAAGAGGAATTGATTGGCGTATCTTGGCAGGAATGTTCTTCCACAGAACAGGGGCAGCCCTGCTCCGTGGAGGGGGATTCTGAGATCTTAGGAACTTGCAAGAGAGACTCTCCTTCAGACCACAGCGATCTGGTTTCTCAGGTAAGCTGGTTGTGAGCTGCATGTGGCCTTTTACTGTATGTTAGTACATATAGCTTGGCCTGGTAGCAAATGGGCAGCCTGTGCAAATCCTGCAAGCAAGGCGTTCTATGCTGATGGTTGTTTCTCCCCCAACAAGCAACTAAGCCGCCACATTCTGTGTCCGCTGCAGCCTCTGAATCAACCCCAAGGGCAGCTCCGCACTGAAAGTATTGCAGTAATCCAGCTGTGAGGCTACCAATTGCTGTGGTCGAGGTATTAAAAATAATTAATTCCTCATTAACAGGCTGCTTGACACAAGAGCGCTGAGAGACCTTTGGACCAAGCTTGTTGGGCTGTTGAGCTTCTGGAGGCCAGTGGTCAGGGTCATGAAGGATTCTGGACATAAAATGACATTTCGTACCTTGAACAATGAGCCGCACAGAGGAATGCCGATAGTCCTGCGGAGTGACAACCACCTCGCAGGTGTACAGGCCCGTGTCTTTCCGAGTCACCGAATTGAAAAAGAGTTCATTGGGATGGAACACGACGCGATCCTTGTAGGGTTCTGTGGGGGGGGGGGGAGAAGGCCCTCAGAGCATGAGAAAACACCAAGAAATAAGCTCTTTCAGGGAATACTTGAGCACAAGTGGTGATAATTTTACCTCAGTACTGGTGGAATCATCAAACTGCAGGGCCTAATTCTGCCTAGTAGGAGCCCTGAACAAGGCTGTTTTCTCCAAACCAGGCCCCATTCACCTAACAACGCGGGAGGACTCCCAGAAGTGAACTTAGTCCATATTGATTTTTAAAAATGGGTCTAGGAGACCCAATCTCATCATTCTATGATGCATCACGCGTGTATATAACATTTCCCTAATTTTTATCCCCCATAACTCAATAATAATATTAATAACAATATCCCGCCCATCTGGCTGGGTTTCCCCAGCCACTTGAGGTGGCTTACAGTACATATAAACTGGATTAGTTCTTTCTCTCCTTGACGTCTGATGGGAAGGCATTCCACAGGAAGGAAGAGGAATTTTTTATTCACTTTATTGATTTTGACATGTGAGATAATCCAGTACAGCAATTTTAATCAAAATCTGAGATGTGGTAGTTAATTTTTTAAAGAAAAATTTGTAGGTGATCTGTTGTGGAACGACCCCACTGAAGTAGGTAGAAGCTGTTACCCAGACCTTATTGCTGGTTACAAAGGGCCCCCCATAACAGATCAAGCTTCAGGGCCACAAAATGTAGGCCCCCCACTGCCCACACCCAATGCTAGGTGTGGGGCAGATAAAGACTGCTGCGAAGGATCCACTGGGAGTCTTAAAATTGGCTTCTGATTGTTCCTTGGCAAGAGGGGTGTCTATCTGATGACATTTAAGTCATTAAGGCCCCTTTCCATGTGCTACCAGCACAGGGAGGGTGGCAGCACAAGAACGTGCCTTTTCCGTGGTGGCTCCCTGCTTGTGGAATGGCTCGCCTGCCTTTTATTTGTGCATGGATGAGTTTTGATTTTACTGATTGCCTTTACTGTAACTGGCTAGTATTTTTATTGTGCCTAAGTCACTGTGAGTCATTTCCATGAGTAAAGCTAGCTAGCTAGCTAAATAATAATAATAATAATAATAATAATAATAATAATAATAATAATAATATCTGGCATCAAATACAAGCCCTGCTGAAATCTGAGCAGTGTAGGAAGATCTTGAAAGGTCCTAGGAAAGCTAGCCAAGAAGGCCAAATCCAGCTCCGGAAGGGAGACTGTTAGGCAGCTGGTACTCCAACAGCATCCCTACTCTGCCTTAGAGGCTCAGTTTCAGGTGCTACAAACACTGGAAACGAGGAGACAGCAGGACAAACAACCTAGCAAGGCAGATGGATGTTCAACAGGGAAGAGGGGCAACCTCCTCCCTGCCTTGAATCAAGGAACCTGGATGTACACTTCTCCTGACCCAATTGGTTTCTCCCTATGGCCTAAGACTCATCCAGGTAGGACCCATAGGGCAGAGAATAAGAATAAAGGGTTCCAGCTTCAGCAGAAGTTATCTTCTAGGACCTCAAAAGCCCCCTTTTAGAATTAACTCATCCTCCAAAACACGAACGCACACACAGTTAAACTACCCACCTGTGAAGTGACCGTCAAAATAGAAGAGTGTTGTGGAGCCATCCCCCTGGAATTTCCACTCCACACGCCTTGGGGAGCCCTGGTATGCCTTGCAAGGCAGTTGTGCTTCTAAAGAAATGTTAAAGGGGAAGAAGAATACGGGTAAGCGGGAAGGCAGAAAAGCATCACATTGGGACACATGGATTACCAGGAGAGTCTGGCACAAGTTCCTAGAGAAGAAGCATCATCCAAGCTCCAGGAAGTTGCCTGGGACCTGGGTTGTGGGCGCCGAAACAAAATGCCCTTTAAACAGGCCCAGGGCCACTGCACCAAAGCCCCAGGAAGCAACTGGCTATAATTTTGGCAAAAGAGGGTTTTCTCATGTACTGCAAAGGTTAGAAAAATGCTTTTTCCAAACAATGCACTCTCTGTCTCTCATTCTTTGGAGTATTCTATTTACGGGGCACTTTTGAGATGAAGATTCACTAAATCAATGGCTTTATATCTGTGGCTCCAGATAAGTAGATGAGGATAACTGTTGGGGACAAGCTGTCATTTGAGGGATGAAAATTTTGTTAAATCTGAATCCAGCATGTAAAAGAAAACAGCATGGGCTGTGTTTTGTATCACCACATGCATTAATACTTACTGGAAGACTCATCTGAATTAGTTTTACACTTTTCCTTTTTTTATCCGTACTTTTTGAAACACAAGGGAGATAGATCCCCAAGTGAAATCTGCATACGTAAAATCATACAGTAAAAACATGGCTAAAAATAGACATCAATAAGCCATTGTGGAAAGATAGCGGTTGGCATGGAATTGGCCTGGTAGGCAGCGCTAATGTTGATTGGCTCCCCTAATTAGGCACATACCTAATGAGCATCAGTCATTTTATTATCTTTACCTTAAGGGTATGTTATCCTTTTCTACACAACACCCCCCAACACATATATATACCATCCTGTCAAAATATCAGTATCTCTTCCTAATAATAATAATAATAATAATAATACCCACATATCAGGGAGAGTCAAACTGCTTTTGCCTGTTTTTTGCTGCAACACTTCAGGATTTTAGAAGTAGCTTGTAAAGCATGGAATGGTGAGGGGGAGGGGACAATGAATGAAGATAAGTGTTAATTAAACACTTCGAGAATAAATGAGCACACATGGTTTTGCAAAGGGGTGGGGGGTGCTATTAAGTCCAGGCTCTAAAATTATCCAGCTGACAAAATGAATTGGAGAAGGTGTGGGAGAGAGAGATGGAAAACAGGAATACAACATTTTTATGCATTAGGAATTGGGAAGAAGGGGCCGGAGCTCAGAGGCAGAACATCTGCCTTGCATACAGAAGGTCCTGGGGTTCAATCCCCATGCAAGGCTGTGAATGTCCCATTGCCCCAAACCAGTGGAGAGCCACTGCTGCCCATGAGCTAGATGGACCAAGGGTCTGACTCACTACAAGGAAGGATGGGCTGGGGGCTTCCCCTGCCTGACTCAGTATAAAGTAGTTTCCTGTGGAGAGCGATAAAAGGATTGCGGGCAAGGAAATCCTGCTGTGGGGTCGTTCCAGAGGAATGGAAGCAAACAGGTGTGTTGTTGTGGAAGCGGTGAGCTGAGTTGTGAAGATGCTCCTTGCCATATTTGAATGTTGGGGGGCACAGGTGGAGGAGAGGGGGGCACCTTGCCCCACCCTGGCCTTGCAACACAGCTGACTGAAGCCACCTCCTTCTACCAGAACTTTTGCAAGTGAGACAGGACCAGGGCGGCATCTGGTCTCCGCTTCAGGCAGCAAAATGTCTTGGGCTGGCACCCGACACAGGACAGCCTTCCCAAGCCTAGCAACTACCAGATGTTTCGGATTCCAACCCCTCGGTCTACACGGCCATTTTGTACCAAACTCCCATCAGCCCTAGCTGGCAGCCATAAGCCCAACCGGCAAGGTGCCGGGGCTGATGGGCGTTGTAGTTCAACACGTCTG
Source organism: Podarcis raffonei (assembly GCF_027172205.1). Taxonomy (NCBI): domain Eukaryota; kingdom Metazoa; phylum Chordata; class Lepidosauria; order Squamata; family Lacertidae; genus Podarcis; species Podarcis raffonei. The sequence continues at coordinate 16,560,837 of NC_070617.1, forward strand.
GAGGGGGAAAGCTGCTGCGGGGTCTGACCAAAAAGCCATAATTTTTGGGACTTACCGCTGTTCTCGGGAACTTGAACGAGCGTCTCCTGGCTCGACTGGCCTGATATCAAGGACCCTGTAGCAAAGAGGAAATTTCAAAGTTATCAAGGCCCTATTATGCACTATCCATTTAAAGCAGTATCGTGCCACTTTAAACCTTCATGGCTTCCACCAATTATTCCCCAGAGCTGTAGTTTGTTAAGGGCGCTGGGAGGTGTTCAGATACCCCTCTTCCCTTCTTAGAGCTACGGCTCCCAGAGTTGCCTGCAAAGAGGGACTGACTGTTAAATCGTTCTGTAATTGTAGCTCTGTGAGGGCAACAGGGGATCTCCTAACAACTCTCAGCACCCTGGACAAACTACAGTTCCCAGGACTGTTTGGTGGGAAGCCATGGCTGTTCAAAGTGGCATGATATTGCTCTCAATGTACTAAGAGAGGATTTCCCTTCAGTATTTGAAGACAACAGCAAGTAGCTTAAAGACTAAGTCAGCCTTCCCCCAACTTGGCACCTCCCATATGCTTTCGAACTACAACTCCCACCATCAATGACCAGTGGTCATGCTGGCAGGGGCTGATGGTAGCTGGAGTTCATCATCATGATGTGGAAAGCCCTTTGATGGGGAACGCTGGATTGAACCTCCCCGGTCTGATCTACCCAGATTCTTGTGGTCAGCTGGCATACCTAAATGGCACAAACTTCCTTCCACTGCCCCCCAAAGCATGCAGACATTTCCTAAACAAAATAGGTTGGGAGGAGGGAAGAGGGAAGGCTTAGGAAGAACTTTCGGAGGGTAAGAGCTGTCTGTTAGTGGAACAGACAAGCTTCTAAGGTGGTGGACTCTCCTTCGCTGGAGGTTTTTAAGCAGAGGTTGGGTGGCCATCTGTCTTGGATGGTTTAGCTGAGATTCCTGCATTGCAGGGAGCAGGACTAGATGACCCCGGGGGGTGGGGAGAGGTCCCTTCCGATTCTATGATTTTACAACTTCCTTGCATACACACAAGACAGTCGCCAGCCTTACTTGGGCAGAGAAAAAATACTTTTGTCTACAGAAAGAATAGAGCAGTAAATACTATGACTCAGGGTTTAGTACTGCAACATGAGCTTGGCACAGGTGGGCGGAATCTGAAGTGGGAAGGAAAGGAGAGAGAAAAGGCGAAACCTGATGCAAAACGCATGTTTGATGAAGGAGTGTTCAATGAAAACAGAAACAGCCCCCGTATGACCAGGTCTCTCGATCCTGTGTGATGCTGGGAAGATTGCTGGGACCTGGGCACACCCCTTCCCCTGCCCTGCTACAGGTACATTTACTTCTATTAGGGCAGCTTTCACCAAGCTGGCGCTCTTGGGACATTCTGGACCACAACGCCCCTTCACACAGTGCATCATTAAACTATGGAACTCCCTGCCACAGGAGGCAGTGATGGCCACCAACCTTGGTGGGTTTAAAAGAGGACCGGGCAAATTCACAGAGGAGAAGGCTACTAGCTATGATGGCTACGCTTTGCCTTCACAGTTGGGAGCATTAAACGTTTCTGAATGCCTGTCACTGGAAGCCACAGGGCGGGAGAGGGCTCTCGTGCTTGGATCCTGCTTGGGGGTTTTCACACAATGGGCATCTGGTTGGCCACTGTGAGAACAGGATGCTGGAGGAGATGGACCACTGGCCTCTGCTTGGGTTCTTAAAGGTAAAGGGACCCCTGACCATTAGGTCCAGTCGTGACGGACTCTGGGGTTGCAGCGCTCATCTCGCTTTACTGGCCGAGGGAGCCAGCGTACAGCTTCTGGGTCATGTGGCCAGCATGACTAAGCCGCTTCTGGCAAACCAGAACAGCGCACGGAAACGCCGTTTACCTTCCCGCCGGAGCGGTACCTATTTATCTACTTGCACTTTGACGTGCTTTTGAACTGCTAGGTTGGCAGGAGCAGGGACCTGGCAATGAGAGCTCACCCCGTCACGGGGATTCAAACCGCTGACCTTCTGATCGGCAAGTTCTAGGCTCTGTGGTTTAACCCACAGCGCCACCTGCGTCCCTGCTTGGGTTCTTATGTAGTCCCTAAAAGCCATATATTGTAGATGTCAAAGGCCAATGGTCATCTAGATTCAACCTCCAAACACTCTCTAATTGACACGGTGCTCCAACAAACCAGTTCTCTCCTCTGCACTCTCTGTTCAAAAGCATTGCAGAGCCTTCGCACTGGTTCATGTAAGGTAAAAAGGTAAAGGACCCCTGGACGGTTAAGTCCAGCCAAAGGCGACTATGGGGTTGCGGCACTCATCTTGCTTGCATGCAGAGGGAGCCAGTGTCTGTCCACAGACAGCTTTCCGGGTCACGTGGCCAGCATGACTAAACTGCTTCTGGCGCAACGGGACACTGTGACGGAAACCAGAGCACACGGAAACGTCGTTTACCTTCCTGCTACAGCGGTACCTATTTATCTACTTGCCCTGGCGTGCTTTCGAACTGCTAGATTGGCAGGAGCTGGGACGGAGCAACGGGAGCTCACCCCGTTGCAAGGATTCGAACCGCCGACCTTTGGATCAGCAAGCCCAAGAGGCTCAGTGGTTTAGACCTTCTCTCAAGCATGAATATGCCAGCCACTGCTCACTTCCAGAAAGTGGGTGGGATGGGACTTTAAAAACAGCAATAACTTGCCAACGGGAAGGAGAGGCTCCCACACAAAGGGCCATGGATGGAGCAGAAAGAGGAGTCAGGAGGAGGTTAACTGGTCTTCAACCCACCTGGTGGAATTTCTGGCTTTCCTAGTTTCAGCTTCACTCCCCCTGCCCCTGGGCACTCACGCACTCATTACTCACTTCACTCACTTCACTTCCGCGTCAGAAGAAACTGACTCAAACCACTGGCTCTGCAGAATGACCTCATTTCCATCCTCAGCTGCTTTTATCAGGTAATTTAGCTGGCAGGCAGTAATTCCCAAGCCAAATGCACCCATGCCCCACCCCTGGCCCATGAAAGTGCTCAGTTCTAGGTAAACATTGTTGTTTTAACAGTTTTCCGGGTAGGGGGAGGAATGCAACAGAGTTTGCATTTTTCAAATAAATAAGAGATTAGATAGCACAGGGGGAAAAATAAAAGCGGCAAAACACATAATGAAACGAGTGTTTTACAGGATTTACAGAAGCAGTCTTGGTTTCTGATTTGATCCCGAAATCCTCCTTTTCCTTAGGACATCCCTATCTTCACCAGAAAAATGTTACTTTCTTGGGCTCCATGATCACTGCAGATGGTGACAGCAGTCACGAAATTAAAAGACGCCTGCTTCTTGGGAGAAAGGCGATGACAAACCTAGACAGCATCTTAAAAAGCAGAGACATCACCTTGCCAACAAAGGTCCGTATAGTTAAAGCCATGGGGAGAATCTGCAGGCAGGAGCCTGTAACCCCTTCGCCCATTGAGGGGTCCCAAACAAAGTGGAGAGAAGCTAGACTGCACCATTTTAAGAAAACCACAGGCTGGTCACTGGGGATTCCAGCAAAGAATGATGTGCAGCACTTTCTCGTGACTCAGCACCCCACAAACAGCCACACCTGAACTGCCCAGGGATTCAGAGGGTGCCAATTTCAGTTTTGAAACTGGTGGTCCCACCACGATTCCAGAAACAAGAAGCTGAGCCATGTTGCTCTAAATCCACCCATCCCTATCAGAAATGGTTTCCCTTGCTTCAAAAGTCACTGCAGCGTTGCAGTTGGCCCGGGATCTGGGAGGCCAGGGTTCAATCCCTAGTCAGCCATGAAGCAGTCGCTATCTCTCAGCCAAACCTGCCAGGAAAACATGGTTTGTGGGAGGACCCTTTGGTCCTTGGATAGGAAGTAAGTTTAAAATCATGCGGATGCATGGCAACTCAGTTGCAGCACATAAACAACTCTGCGTCCACCTGAGCTGCAAAACTCAGACAACTTTTGCAATTGATCTGTGGCACTAGTTCTGGACCTTAAGCCCTAGAAGGGGATTTTATGATACAGAAGCCATTTCCCCGCAGCTGGTTAACTTTGGACCTGGCCACTGTGGAGGAAGAGGCAGAAAAGAGCTACCGGTACCTATTAACTCACAAGATTGTGAAACAGGAGCCTCTGGAAGCCAGGGCTGTCACTCAGTAAATCACAATCCACATCTACAGTTTGCTGCTGCTTTTCTGCAAGGGGAGGGCACACACAAAGGCCTGTTGCAAACTTGCAAATTCACTGGGGCAGGTGTAAAAAGCCCAGCTTGGAGAACCAACATCAGATATTAGCACAGGGATTAAATTGAGAGACAACCACAAGGATTATACCACCTAAATTGAAATCCTACAGTCAAATATTTGAATATGGTTTGCAGCTTGCTCCTTTCATCTATCTAGGGTTAAGGGGAAGGGAGGAATTTGGGGCGAGGCACAAGTTCAGTAGTATAAGAGAACTTGCTTTGTTCCAGATACTGTCAGCAGCATCTCCAGCTAAAAAGGTCTCTGGTAAAAAGTCTGGCAAAGCAACCTTGGAAGAGCTGTCATGTTATTAGAGACAGTGACCTGGTTCACAGGTAATGCCAAGCCAAATTATGGCTTTACATGAACAAGCAAGTGTGGGGGATCCCAGAAAAAAGTTTGCAGCTGCTTTGCTCCTCATCTCATAGTAGGAGTTGAGTTGACAACATTTGAGGCCGGGCTACTCTATTTTAGAGCCTTTGGATCTGCTTAAAATGGGGCAGCCGAGTCACTGTACCTCCAGAGCCAATGCCTGTACTCATCCTGAGGAAAAAAACGAACTACGGAACTCCCTGTCACAAAGAAATAGCTGTGATGAAAGAACTGAGAAGTTTCCAAAGAGGGATGAGACATAGAAAACTATGTCAGTAACTGGCTTTAAGGGGATTACATCAACTCATGGGATGGGAGTACATTTTTGGCCTACAGCTCCTCTGATGGCTGGGGCTGATGGGAGCTGCAGTTTAAAGCATATGAAGGGCAGCATTCAAAATTCACCAGGCGCATTTTGCACCTGGTTAACGGCCACTTGTGATGTAGGGAAGATGCCCAGGCAACTACAGGATGGTGCCTAACCTCTCCACCATCTGGAGGTGGATCCTTGGATCTTGTCTGTTTTCACATACTAACACAACTCATCCTGTAGAATTCCATCCATGATATTTTATCTGCACAATCATAACGAATTTCAGGAACCAGAAAGCCCTATTGAAAAATACGACTTTCGAGCCGTTTGGTCCCAAAATGGCAACTAGACATTCCGTTTTGGAGACTATAACCCTGGTTTAAGGAGCCATTTGGCACCTAGCTTATACAGTATATCTGAGTTTCTAACATTGCTGAAGGGTGTCAGGTGGATAAAGGCTGACCTAAGGCCTTGTCAGCCATCTTGAAGCAGCATTTCCCCCAAAGAGGCAAAGTATAACTATTTTAGAATGGGGAAAAAATGTCGTTGAAACAAAAAAGGTGATCTCTTTGTACTTGGCTAATAGGAAATATAGATCACTTCATTTAGCGTACATTTGTAGCTGTCAGCAGGTGGTCCCCTGGAAACTGGATGGTAATCCCTATGGTAGGGATTTACCTCAGGGATGAGGACCAGCATGGTCAGGAATGATAGGAGCTGGAAGACCCCCAGCAAGACCCCCGTAAGTTCCCCATTAACCATCTTTGCTGCCCTACAAACCCTTCCTTTACAGAGCTGAATATTTTTAAATTAGCCACGACCAAAACAGTGAAAAAATGAGGCAATCCTGGTGCCCTGACAGGACTTCTTGGAGTACTCATTTAAGTCTTCAAAACCAGTTCCCCCAGAGTTTAAAACTCGTTCCGACAGCAACTTTATAGAGTCGCACCCTCATGCTTTCATGGCATTAGAAGCACTGACAGTCACCGAGGTTTGGAAAAGGGTTTATTCTGCCTTTCATAGTCAATTAAAGTACTTTTGATTTTGGGTCATAGCATGAAACTCCCAGCCTGGGTTTTAAAGCTGAGTCACAGTAAGCTTCACTGCTTTGCTCGATGCCCTGGGCAATAAAAGGCAAGGGGAATGTATACAGCTCTGGGGTAGGGCAGATCTGCTTTGGATGCAGATGGTTCTGGGTTCAATTATCATTATACACATTTTTGTGCATATGCGGCACCCCCAGAATGTAATCGTGCCCCCCCAGATGTGATCATATGGTACTCAACAACCATTAAAAGCACCAGGAAACTGCACAAACAACTCTGAATCCAAATGGGAAGGAAGGATCCCTAAAGGGAGGGGAGGAACATAAACAATGTTAACTCAGTTGGAAGGTCCCTTGGCTACTAAGGACAGATCCAATGGAAGATCAGTCAGCTAGCTAGCCCTTAAACAAATTTGAAGCGGAGGGGGGTGGGGGTGGGGATACACCTGAGGCTATTTAGTTAGGGGGGAAATGGAGACAATAGAAGACCTTTTGTAGAGAGATATTTTTATTCCTTAAGTGACATCCACACCATACATTTAAAGCACATAGCCCCTGCCCCCCCCAGCAAGAATTCCTGGGAACTGTAGTTTTTAAAAGACGCTTCAAATCGCAGCTCTGTGAGAGGTAAGCTATAGCTCTTAGGATTCTTAAGAAGCCATGTGCTTTAAACATACGGTGTGGATTTGCCCGCAGAATTCCCAGAGTGGGTTAACAATCAATCCCTCCTCCAAGGAAACACTGGGAACTGTAGCGCTGGGAGGCGAACAACCCTCAGCAAACTTAACAAACTACATTTCTTAGGGTTCTTTGTGTTTAAAGTGACATGATACTGTTCTAGAAATTTATAATGCAGGATGCTGTATTGCAGCGATGTCCACAGTCAACCGCGATCGACAGGTAGATCTCCTGTATGTCCCTAGTAGATGGTGCGTTATTCGTGGTTGATCGTGGGCATGTCCCCGCCTCCTGCGAAGTAGTAGGAATGCAGAAGTAATGCTTGCTGTAGTGCTGTGTGCAATAGGGATCGTTGCTGTTTGTGGTGAGCATATTTTCTCATTCCTCCCCACCCCCCAGCTCAACAACTCTGGGCAATCCTCCCTAAGAAACACACGCTCCTTCTCCCTCCAATGATAATGGGTAGATCACTGCCTGTTACAGTGGTGCCTCGCAAGACGAAATTAATTCGTTCCGCGAGTCTTTTCTTCTTGCGAAGCACGGTTTCCCATAGGAATGCATTGAAAATCAATCAATGCGTTCCTATGGAAACCGCCTTCAGACCAGGTCCGGGGACAGTTTGTCCCCCGACCTCTTCTGAAGGCGGGGGGGGGGGGGACAAGGGGCTTTTCTTCCCACCGCCAGCCTTCAGAAGGCTGTTCTGAAGGCTGGCGGTGGGAAGAAAAGCCCTTCTCCCCACCTCCCGCCCCGCAAGCTCTGGGCTTTTAAAATGCTGGGGGTCGGCAGCGAAGGCTTCGCTGCCGCCCGCCAGCATTTTAAGATCACCCGGGACAGCGGAGAAGTCTCTGCTGTCCCGGGAAGGCAGGCGGGGGGGAGTAAAGACTTTTGGCCCCCCGCCGGCCTTCAGAAGAGGTCCAGGACCTCTTCTGAAGGCCAGCGGAGGGCGAAAGTCTTTGCTCCCCCCCGCCTGCCTTCAAAAGCCGTCGGGATAGCGGAGAAACGCGCTGCGCTTCTCCGCTATCCCGGGAAGGCAGGCAGTCGGGAGCAAAGACTTTTGCCCCCCGCCGGCCTTCAGAAGAGGTCCAGGACCTCTTCTTGCGAAGCAAGCCCATAGGGAAATTCGTCTGGCGAAGCACCTCGAAAAACGGAAAACTCTTTCTTCTTGCGAGTTTTCCGTCTTGCGAGGCATTCGTCTTGCGGGGTACCACTGTATTTTATACTGGGAGTAGATTGCAGTCTCTTGGGAGTTGGACGTGCCTGCTTTATTGGATAGGTCGGATGGGCTGTCTAGGATGATGGTCCAACACTGGCAAGACCAGCTCAAATATTTGATCAGTGATACAGCCCACAATGATAGAGAGAGAGAGAGAGGGAAAGAGATCCTTCTCTGTGTAAAAAATAACCAAACAACCCTCCCCAGACTCAATTGCAACAGTGGAGCTTGGTAGATAATTAATCCACAGCGTTAAACAGTCCAACCCAGGCTATTTATTTATTTAAAATATATCCAACCTCTTGGACCAGCAAGGAAGAAGAAGAGAAGTAAGGCTGAGGAGAGTCACGATCCGGGAAATGCAACTCCTCTATGAGGAAACGTTGCTGTATTTGGGACTTTTTAGTTTAGAGAAGAGTTAGAAGTGACGTTTATAAAATTATCACAACTTTGAGAAATTGAAGGAAAGTGTTTTTCTCTCTGTGAACATCCAACGAAGCCGAATGTTGGAAGATTCAGAACGGAATAACGTAATTCTATGAAACTCACTTCCGCAGGAGGCAGTGATGAGGATTGCACAAATTCATGGAGAGGAGAGGAAAGGGCTATCAATGGCTACTAGACACAATGGCCAGGCTCTGCCTCCATGGTTGGAGCCAAGCAATACTTCTGAGTCCCAGTTGCTGGAAACGGCATGACAGGGTATTTGCTCTTGTGCTTGGGCCCTGTTTGTGGGACAAACAAGTCCCACTGAGACGTCTGGTTGACCGCTGTGAGAACAGGACGCTGGCTAGATGGGCCACTGGCCTCATCCAGCAGCCTCTTATATTCTGTTCTAAATGCAACTCCACACTGTCCCCAAACATAATCTTGGGCACCAATTCTTCTCCACTCTCCAAGATGCAGAAAACCACTAGATATGGCAGATATTCAACTATAAACAGAGCAAATGGGGCCCTCCAGATGCTTTATTAGACTACATCACCCACCAAACCCAGCCAGCAACAACTGCTTTGGACTACCTCCTAAGGGGAGGGGGAGGCTGATGGGAATTGTAGTCCAAAAGGGCCAAGCTGCCTGGAGGCTGTATCCCAAAACATCTGGGGGCACCAGTGCAGGTTGAGGCCCTGTAGTTTTGCATTCATCCTACATAACCCCAGAAAACTGCCATGCTGCCTGACTAAAGAATGAGTGAGCCATACTGCGGAAATACCTAAAACACAGAAAAAGACTCACTTCCTCTGTAAAGGACAGAAGGAATCTATCCCAACATGAGCCTCTGGAAATAATAGCCCAGTCTCCCAAACAGGTTTTCACTCCTTCTGAGGAATCCTTTGCCCATCACCAGCGGAGAGGGCCACACCTCCAAGGACCGGAAGGGATATTGAGAAGGCAGCAGCAGGAGGAATTGTGACTAAAAAGTGGGGTGGGACGGCCTTTGTGAACTGGCTGACCTCATAAGGTTGCTGTAAGGCTTGCTGAGATCATGTATACCTGGCCATTTTTACCTACCACAGGCACATTGCGTTTCTCTTTCAATGCATGAATCATCAGACTGCTGTGTTTTATATTTTAACATTCATTGAGGGGGGCTGGACTAGGTGACTCTCAACTCTACAATTCTGTGATTATTTCCTTGTTTATTTCTATCCCAACGGAGCTCAAGGTGGTGGTATACACAGCTTTTTTCCTCCTCCCCATTTTACCGTCACAACAACCCTGTGAGGTAGGGTTTGGCTGAGCAGCAGGGAATGGGCCCAAGTCACCCTGTGAGCTTCATAGTCAAGTGGGGATTAGAACCCTGGTCTCCCAAATCCCGGCCCAAACACTAAACACTACACCACACTGGCTCTCGCAGATTAACATTACACCTAATAGTCAGGTGCTTGGAGCAAAACAAGAGATGGACGAGCTTCCTTGCCATTGTTTGAGCTTCCTGGAAGTAAGGGGTGCCAAAGCCTGCTCTAGAGTTTGGGGTCAGGCTGTGGGAGGAGGCTGAGAATGGCATCAGGCTCCAGTGACCCATCCCCACTGCCAGGCAGAGTATGGTACCCCAAAGTCTTTAGAAAACTTCCTGTAAAAATAATATCAATTACTGTCTATTTCGCTCTATAAGACGCACCAGACCACAAGACACACCTATTTTGGGACGAGGAAAACAAGAAAAAAATATTATGAATCTTAGAAGCCAGAACAGCAAGAGGGATCGCTGCGCAGTGAAAGCAGCAATCCCTCTTGCTGTTCTGGCTTCTGGGATAGCTGTGCAGCCTGCATTCGCTCCATAAGACGCACACACACATTTCCCCTTACTTTTTAGGAGGGAAAAAGTGAGTCATAGAGCAAAAAATACGGTACTTGTTTCGTTCTCTGGAAGGCACTTCATGAGGGGCTGCCTTGAAAGTCTACTCAGAATCACCAGTGAGCCCAGAATGCAGCTGTTGACACAGACTGGTGGAAAAGACACATTCTGCCAGTCTAAAACAACTCCACTGGCTTCTAGATCTGGGCAAGTGTTGAAGTTGTTTCCTGGAGTCCTCGCTTCACATTTTCCTGGCCTTCAGAGCTCAAGAGGTTGGCCATCCGAGAACAGACCTTTTCTCTTCTGGCAATCACCCTGTTGAGGGAACGATATTCCCCAGCTTGTGGCCTACTCTGGAGGCCAGCAAAAGACTCTTTCAGTTGCCCCATCCTTTTATAGTTTCCCAATACCTTAAACTTTATCACAAGCAACTGATGGTTGCAGAACCATTTTATTGCTGTTATATTTTTACCTTCCCTATGATGCCGCTTGTGTGCTCCTTTTTAATAAAAGATCATTGTAGGATTTCTGTTTATCTTAAACTACCCCAAAAGTTTTTAACTGATTCCCTGCCTGCAAACCCAGATTGAGGATTATATGTTTATTTTACTTATTTATTTTTACCTCACAGAATTTGTATACTGCCTGATTGTTTTTTTAAAAAATAAATAAGTCCCAAAGCAGGTTACAAAAAGAATCAATCAATAAAACTATTTGTAAAATCAAATAAAACACTCAAAAGGTTAAAATCAGCGATGAACTAAAAACACATTAGCATTCTATGTATCTGGGTAGGCATGTGTAAACAAAGATGTTTGCAGCAGGCGCAAGAAGGCCCCTGCCTATGTTAATAGGCAGGGAATTCCAAAGTGTGGGTGGTGTTGCAGTAAAAGATCGATTTCTTACAAATGCGGTATTATGTAGCACCTGTAACAGCGCCAGTTCTGCAGACTGTAGGAATTGCATGAACATATATGGGGCAAGGCGATCTCACAGCTAAATCAGTCCCAAGCTGTTGAGGACTTTGTCTACCAATAGCAACACCTTGCAACCAGATCCAAAAAGCAGCATTCAAGAAATAATTCTCAATTTCCACATCTCATCTCTTCCAAATTTAAGAGAGCCCTCTGCAGTCGCCTTTCCAGCATCTCCCCAACCAGAATATACAGAAACTTTACAAGCACCCCCTTGGTTGCTTCTAAAACTGATCTTTGCTTTTGCTCTCTCTCTTTGGTCAATAACTATGCCACACATACACACACCCACTGCAAAAGCACTCAGCAGGAGTCTCTGAGCCAACAGATAACAGGCATCAGGTCCTCAGAACAGATCACGCCTTTATTAAAAGCTTTTAAAGCCCAGTGCAAGATGGACCTGTTTGGGTAGCTTGAAATGGATAGATCAGGGCATGGGGCACCCTGCCAGCTCACCACTCATTAAATCCCGGGGTGTGGTTTAAAAGAACACAGAAACATGATTCTGCTTGCCTTTACACCTCCTCCTGACAATCATTTTGTCAAGAAGGAACAGAGTATAAAATTCAGGGCTGTACATACTAAGCAACAGCCAAGACAGACCTGTTGCGTCTGCAATTCCAGCTTGCGAAGGAAATTAGCAATAGACAGCTTGGGAAGAAAACAGTACATTTTGGTGCCAACACCACACACCAGGAGACCTAGGCCTAAAGAAGTAAGAATAGCAAAGCAATCTACTCCTCCAAACCTCTCCCAAGGCCAACCCTTCGAAAATTAAATATATTTGTACACATACCAGCACAGGGAAGAACGAAAGGAACAGCAAGTCTAACTTTCAAACAATGATTCAACAAGGAAATAAATTCTCTCCTATTGGAAGCACGCAGGGCAACCACCATTTTAAGGCTTCAGTGACCAAGAGAGAAAAACCGAAACACCTTTGGAAGTTTACAATTGAAGTTCTACGAACTCACATGGCATCACTATCTAAATACGAACTCAGCTCTGTGTAAACTATCCATCCATTTATCTGAAGCCAAAAAAGAAATGGGCGATTGTGTGAGTAAATTTAGCTGAATTGATATCAAAAAGGTAGTTTCTATAGACTCAAAAAGCAAATAACTTTCAGAACAAAAGATAAAGGACCACAGAAAGGCAGAAATCCAGGGAGATATACAACAGAGTCTAGTGATTTTAAAAAATTTGGCCGTTTTATTACAGTGTAGAAGTTTTTGTGTACTTGGGAGCACTTTATCAGATACCTAGAGCGTGACCCTCTGTTATTAGGACATAGGTTGAAGGGAAAAAGCAGTCAAAGGTTCACCTTATGTTTACTCAGGATTGCTAATATGATGTTGGGATGATCAGCTACTGCTGCCCTAAAGGGTCCTTCTGCCTGCATTTAAGCGCTCACTGAATTGTCAAAAACTGTATTTTTATATTCCACAGCTATTTAAATCCAACATTTATTTTTCTCCTCTTTACATCCGTACATCTGAGGATCACACACCATGCACTGAGGTGAACTGTGGTCCCCAAATCTAAGCACCATAACAAAAGGTGTGACTCTTTAAGGTACCACAAATCTCTTGGGGCAGACCCACGACATCATACATTTAAAGCACGTGGTATCCCCCAAACAATTCTGGGATCTGTAGTTTCCATCTCCTGGAACAACAGTCTCCAGCACCCTGAACGAACTGCAGTTCCCAGGATCCTTTGCTTGCACTGCTACAAAGGCACACACCTATCCCTCTGGAGAAGATAACGGAAAGACACACTGTGTATTTAACAAAACTACACAGGCTTCTTTCCAACCTACAAAAGGGGATTCACACAGATGCTTTAAATACAATTTCCCTGTCTCTGGCTGAAAACTGAGGTGTGCATACTTTGTTGAGAGAGCATCCCTCCCCCACTCCTGTTTTAACTCTATGGCTGTTACTCCTGAGTAAACAGTCAGAGAAGATGGCTGGCACAACCTGCAATGAACCATGGTGGGGGAAAATAAGCACTTCTGGGAAATGTGGGGTGTTGGCTTGAGCCAGAGAGAGCCTGGCAGGAACTCTGCTTGCTTTCCCTTTCCAAGGTCTGCTCGATCTGTTACACAACCCACAGGCATGGTTTCTTTTGCCAGGGGGAGGAAGGGGAGAGAAATAATTAATATTTAATAAATTTCATCCATACAACCAAAGAGGTCACCAGCAAGGAAATGGCTAGGAGTGGAGAAAGAGGAAAATGGTCAGTGTAAGGACTAGGAAAACTATTTTTTTTAAATAAGGAGTTTTGCCAGTTTCCCGGGTCCTATCTCCGCAGCGTCCCGAGAGCCGCTGCCAGTCAGTGTCGACAATATGGAGCGAGAGGTCTGGCTGGAAGTATAAGGCCGCTTCCTCTGGTCCTGAGCCCCACCTGGGAGGCTGCCCCAAATCTCCTTGCAGCCCCACTCACCTGGGAAGTTCCTTCCAGTCCCCCATTCCCTCTGCACCCACTTCCTTTGCCTACTCACACAGCCCGGCGCAGAAGCAGCCCCACCAAAGCCAGCCCATCGCCGCCACCGCCATTGCCTCCTCCGCCGCACAAACCGACTGAGCAAGGCCGGAGCGCAGCGGCGCCCAGGTGAGCAGGAGCCCCTCCCGGATTGGCTGAGCGGGACGCCCCGCCCCGCCCGCACAGGTGAAGCGCTACGCAAGGAAAGGCGCGCGGAGCGGGGCGTGGAAAAGACTCGCCACGCCCTCCTGGCCGCCTCCTTGGAGTTTGGAGGAGGGGGGGAGAGAGAGGGGGAGAGACATCCTTTCCACGCCCACCCCCAGCATCGTCAACTTGGGCTTTCCCGCCCTGCAAGGTAGCAAAGGAAATGCAGGATTCAACCCCCGCCCAACCCCACCAGCTTTGGGGCAGGTCCATACCACGCCTGCAAAGTGCATCCAACGCGCATTTGGAGCGCATGACTTCCTTCAAGCAATCCTGCGAGCTGTAATTTGTCCTGGGTGCTGGGAATTGTAGTTTAGCGAAGGGGAAGCTACAGTTCCCAGGATTATTTGGGAAACCTGGGGGGGGGATTAGATGTGCAAAGGTGAGACAACTCTTTTTCTGTTTCCTTCTTAAGCTGATGTGGAGGAGGGTTTAAAAAAATCCAGACGCCCCGATTCTTCCCCAACCAGGAGCAAAAAATATATTATGAAAATCTTTTCACCTAGCCGCAGATATTTAGGATATTGCTCCAAGTGTGCGTGTGCATTCATATTCAAGTACAGTATATTCCAAAAGCTTGCTTTCATAGGTGTAGCCAGGATTTGGGGGGAGCAGGACACACACCTGTCACCATGTCTGGCTCTGTCTAGCAGATTTCGAACGACGTATGTCAACAACAATGTAGATTTGTATTTTAATCAGTTTTCAGTTTAGTGGTGAATTTAATTTTTCGAAAGTTTGAAATGGTTGTTTATAGCTGTTTCTACCAATAATTTTTAATGCTTTATTCTTTTTGTAAAGCAGTCTGATGTTTTGTTTGTTACAATCAAGCGGTGTATGTATAAGTTTTATGAAATAAAATGAGTAACCACCAAACCAAAGGGAAGTGTTGTTTTTTTAAATACTGGTCTACAGAAATCCATGATTTATATGCTGACTTTTCTAAAAGGTCTCTTTCCCAAATCTTTGAGATTGTAAGTATTTTAGGTTACCGGTAATAGCAAATTCATCCAGGAGGACTACAGTGGTACCTCGGGTTAAGTACTTAATTCGTTCTGGAGGTCCGTACTTAACCTGAAACTGTTCTTAACCTGAAGCACCACTTTAGCTAATTGGGCCTCCTGCTGTTGCCGCGCCGCCGGAGCCCGATTTCCTTTCTCATCCTGAAGCAAAGTTCTTAACCTAAAGCACTATTTCTGGGTTAGCGGAGTCTGTAACCTGAAGTGTATGTAACCTGAAGCATATGTAACCTGAGGTACCACTGTATTCAGGTTTGGAGCCTCACAGGTGTGGGAATCTTCACCCCTACTGCTGCCCGACTCTGGATTGGGGGTGAGGTGCCTGCTATTTACATCAGAAAGACCACTCCAAAGGGACACAATTCCTCCACCATGGTACAGTGGTACCTCAGGTTACATACGCTTCAGGTTACAGACTCCGCTAACCCAGAAATAGTGCTTTAGGTTAAGAACTTTGCTTCAGGATGAGAAAGGAAATCGGGCTCCAGCGACCCAATGGACTTAATTGGTGAAGAATTCTGAATTTGCTCTTGGAATCTATCAATCGGGATTTGCTGCCCTCTGGTGGCTACTGTCAGTCACAGGCCACTGTGAAAAATGAAACCGCGGGCCAAATTCGCAGCCCTCAGAGGTGGCGGCTCATTGCCGACCCCCCCTCTCTTTTCTTTTTTTAACATTTGCTTATCAAGGTTTTCAAAGTACTGATAAAACAAGATACTCCAGGGGTGCCTGCGCTCAACAGATTTTGCTTCCCCACTAGGGTTTCCAGGGAAGCTCCAAGACATAACTTTGAGTCTAACACAGAGCAGACACGGCTCTGTATCCGCAGCTTCCAGCATCAACTCCCCAAACTCTCACGCACAATTCTTCCATACACAACCCCACCTAGGATGATGTGCCATCCTTGTCTCTATGGTAATCCCTTGCACATTTTATATTTGTTGGAAGTCACCCAGAGTGGCCAGCGCAACCCAGTCAGATAATAAAATTGTTGCTGCTAGTATTATTAGTATTTTCATACTTAACTGGTCAGCTAAGGCCATTACCTTAACAAAGGGACTGGCTGGGCTGGTTTAACAGCCTGTTCTGCTAGATTCTAAACCTTGCTGGATACAGGATCACAGACTTAGAAGGGATCCCTGGATAGCATCTAGACTAGGCATCCCTAAACTCAGCCCTCCAGCTGTTTTAGGATTACATCTCCCATCATCCCTAGCTAACAAGACCAGTGGTCAGGGATGATGGGAACCGTAGTCCCAAAACAGCTGGAGGGGCGAGTCTGGGGATGCCTGATCTAGACTGACCCCTCAAAAAAACACACCCTTTAACACTACTATGCTCTGAAGATCAGCTAGATTAGAAGAAGCTGGGGACCTCTTGCTCTAGACAAAACAATAATAAATAATAATAATAATTTATTATTTATACCCCGCCCATCTGGCTGAGTTTCCCCAGCCACTCTGGGCGGCTCCCAATCAGTGTTAAAAACAATACAGCGTTACATATTAAAAACTTCCCTGAACAGGGCTGCCTTAAGATGTCTTCTGAATGTCAAGTAATTATTTATCTCTTTGACATCTGATGGGAGGGCATTCCACAGGGCGGGCGCCACTACCGAGAAGGCCCTCTGTCTGGTTCCCTGTAGCCTCACTTCTCGCAATGAGGGAACCGCAAGAAGGCCCTCGGCGCTGGATCTCAGTGTCCGGGCTGAACGATGGGGGTGGAGACGCTCCTTCAGGTATACAGGACCAAGGCCGTTTAGGGCTTTAAAGGTCAGCACCAACACTTTGAATCGTGCTCGGAAACGTACTGGGAGCCAATGCAGATCTCTCAGAACCAGTGTTATGTGGTCCCGGCGGCCACTCCCAGTCACCAGTCTAGCTGCCGCATTCTGGATTAATTGCAGTTTCCAGGTCACCTTCAAAGGTAGCCCCACGTAGAGCGCGTTGCAGTAGTCCAAGCGTGAGATAACTAGAGCATGCACCACTCTAGCAAGACAGTTCGCGGGCAGGTAGGGTCTTAGCCTGCGTACCAGGTGGAGCTGGTAGACAGCTGCCCTGGACACAGAGTTAACCTGCGCCTCCATGGACAGCGGTGAGTCCAAAATGACTCCCAGGCTGCGCACCTGGTCCTTCAGGGGCACAGTTACCCCATTCAAGACCAGGGAATCCCCCACACCAACCTGCTGCCTGTCCCCCAAAAACAGTACTTCTGTCTTGTCAGGATTCAACCTCAATCTGTTACAAAGCATAGGAATGTAAGATACAGCCCAATACCAGGTCAGATCACTGGTACATCTAGCCCAATGTTCCCTACACTGACTGGTAGCAGCTTTCAATGGTTTCAGACAGGTATCATCTCCACCTCAAGATGCCAGGGACTGAACATGGGACCTTTTGCATGCAAAACAGATGCTCTATCCCTGAGCCATAGGCCTTCGAGGGGAGCTGGGTTAATCTATGACACCATGCCCACAAAAGAGCGGCCACTTTTATTCTGAGGAAACAGCCATACTGGCCGGGGTTCAGAAAAGCAGGTTTATGCCATGATAAATATGCTTTTAGGTGACACAAAATCTACCCCCCTCCTGTTTTTTGCAGTTGCTGCAGACTAGCACCAACTATCCCTCCAGAACTGTTATCCTTTTCCAGCAGCATGACTGCAGAACCTAATACTCATTCTGCATTTGTAAGAAATTAGGGTTGCCATATTGCAAAACGTAAAAACCAAGACACCCCAAAAATGTTGAGATTTTTTTTTCTGCCTCTGAAATCCTGGTGATGTCTGGAAGGAACTGGACATATGCCAGCCCTATAAAAAATCAAGTAGGAAAGTAAATTTTTAGCATGACAGCACTCAAACTTTGGAATCCCCTGTCTGCTGACATCAGAAGAGTGCTGTCAAAATACTCTTTTCGGCCCCCTGATTAAAGCACTTTTGTTAAGGCAAATCTGCCCAGATACATAGACTGTTGACATGCATTTTAACCTGTTTTTAGTTTGCCGCTGGTTTTAATTATTTTTTTTTTGAATGTTTCACATAGCTGATCCTACTGATAATTTGGTTTTTTTTTCCTTCCGTAAACTGTATTAGAGAGCTGTTGGGGTTTTTTTTAATTCAGTCAAGTGGTATATAAAGGTTTTGAAATAACTAAATACAATCCTTTGGTCCTTTTAAAAAAATAAATAAATCACCATGCCAGAAGTATACACCTAACTTAGGAAAAGAGGCCGGTTCTTGCCCCAAGGAACCTACAGTTTAAATGCCTGTCAGATGCCGTTGGAGGGATAGCCCAGGCAGACTAAGAAGGTTTTGAGTCTCCAGCCAAAGAGGGATGGGCGAATAGAGAAAAGCGGGGGGGGGGGGGGAGAGAGAAAAGGGATGAGTTGTGGGGGGAGGAGGGTGTTTCAAGGGTTTCAGACTGGCGGAAGGCACCAAATGAGCTGCGCTGGTGGACTGAGCTGACCGCTGCAGAGCAATGAGCCCTGGAAAGAAGGGCAGAGTCCGGCCCTGGCCCAGAGCTCTACCTGGCTGGTGGATTCTCCTTGGCTGCATAACAGGTACCAGGCAACAGGGATGGTGCAAAACAAGGGAGGTGTTTTTTTTTTTTCTTTCCAGGGGTTCAGAAGGAAGAGAAACAGCCTCACTGGGGGAACAAACCAAACTGGGCAGGCAGACCATAATATTTTTGGGGTTCTCGTCCATTCCGCTTGAGTCACATCCAAACCATTTAAAGCACTTTTAACAGGCACAGAGGGTGCTAAGAACTATAGGTCTGAAAGGTCAGCACCCCCTTAACAAACTATGGTTCCCAGGAATCTTAGGGGGAAGCCATGACTGTTAATAACATGTTGTACTATTTCTCCTCCCCCCACCCCCGGGTCTGTATTTTAATAGATTTTTTTTTCCTTACACTGTTGGAATCATAGTTCCATTACTTTTCAGCTATAAGCTTTTATGTTTTTAGCTATGGGGGTTTTATCTGTGTGGGTTCCCCACCCCCCATGAGTTGCCTTGAGTCCTGGAGAAAAGGCAGGGCGTAATTAAATGAATAAATAAATGCTTAAATGCAATACTGTGGAATAAGAGTGCTTAAAATAAATGGTGTGGTGAGTATCACCTCAGTCTGCCTGTCTGCTTGCAGGTTTTACAGTGTTGGAGCTGGGGGCTGGCTTACAGCCAAGGTAGTCCTGATAGCATTTTTTAAAAATTTAAAGGGTGGCAGATTTGGTTCAGGGCCACGGTACTGAGAAAATTCAGGGTTAAGCCTTTACCCTATGGAAATCTTGCTCCTTCATTCATACCAATTAGCAGCTTGGAAGGGTGAGTACAGTCCCTATTGGGAAAACAGTAGAACAATAATAGTTTGTTAAAAAGGCCCATCCCTGCCACTGTGGCCCTAATCCAACCCACACCCCTTATTTTTACCAACAGCATGGTCACGGAGAAACAATTTGTTGTGACTGGTGGGGTTTTTTCCTCACACACACTCAGAATCCATTTGTTGAAAGCTGTGAAGGTGCCACACACAGCTTAGAGCCAGTGTGGTGTAGTGGCTAAGAGCGGTGGACTCGTAATCTGGTGAACCGGGTTCGCTTCCCCGCTCCTCCACATGCAGCTGCTGGGTGACCTTGGACTAGTCACACTTCTCTGAAGTCTCTCAGCCCCACTCACCTCACAGAGTGTTTGTTGTGGGGGAGGAAGGGAAAGGAGAATATTAGCAGCTTTAAGACTCCTTAAGGTAGTGATAAAGTGGGATATCAAATCCAAACTCCTCTTCTTCTTCTTCTTAGGGGCCACCACAGAGAAGGCTCTCTCTGCTTGAACCACCCCCGCCCCCTGAGCATATGAGGGTGGTAGAACTACCAAGAGGGCCCCCTCTGCTGATTTCAGCACCCATGAGGGTCTGTGGGGTGAGGGGGATAGGAAGTTGCTCCTGAGGAACTGGTACCAACTGCTATCTTTGCAAACAGGTTGCTCAGAGATGGGGGGGGGGTAATGGAAGCTGCCTCAGCACCCAAAGGCTCTCACCGCTGTCTCTCAGGCACGTCCCATGACATCACCGGGTCCTTCTCAATTATCACCAATTACCTTGAAGAGATGTCACTGTTTCAGGCAGCTCCAATTAATTATCTAGCCTGAGAATTCAACCCGGGGACAGTTCCCATTCACTGCAATGCCTTTGCACTTTGCCTGGGGGAAGGAGAGAGGCAAAAAGAGAGAGGTCCCTTGGGAGTGGGACACACAGGCCCATTGTTTAGGAAAAAAGCTACCGCCCCCACCTCCCATCCAGCCGCTCAGTGCTCAGGCCTTTGGAGAAAGGAAGCGAAAAGGTCAGGAACAGAGTCTCCCGTCACTCATTCCAACCCAGACTCCCCTTGGCACCATCTCTAGAGTGGGCTTTCAAGAGAAAGGAATGAGCTGTATCTGCCCTCTCCCCAAAAAGGCTTTCTGTTGCCCCCAAAGAGCCCCCCACTGTCATTTTTTAAAAATCTACTTTCATTCCCCCCCCCCATTGGCTTCGCCTGTGGGTCTTCCACTGTGATGCCACGGTGCCAAAAGTTTGGGGGTTTTTTTTTTGTCCCCAGTATGTTCAACAACATCTGGAAGACCAGAGGTGTCCCACTGCTGTCCCTTTATAACATCCAGTTATAGGCCTTGTCCCTAATAAGTCTCTTTTCTTGCAGGAACTAATGACTACTAAATTGAGCCACGAGAAAAAAGGAGGGGAAAAGGCAGGGGAATGATAATCTTTAAATGTACAAAGTTGAGAGTGGTGTGAATTCCAGATCTTTAAACACAATATTTGCCAGCCAGATGTTCTTCCGATGTTGTTAGAACCGATGTTGTTAGAACCAGAATGACCATTAGCCCCGACCGGCATGCCCCAAACCCAAAGGGCACCAGGTTGGCGAAGGCTGCTTAATAGCTTTAAAAGAGCCTTGCTGAATCGTAAGAACGTAAGATGAAGGTGCTGGATCCAACCAACCACCCTTCCAGGCCAGCGTCCTGTCCTTGCAGTGGGAAACTTTCAAGGAGGACCCAAGCATAGTCTCTTCATCATGGCTAGTAGCTATCGATGGCCTTCTCTGTCAGTTTGTCCCATCCTCTTTTAAAGCCATCCGAGTCAGTGACCATTGCTGCCTTCTTGTTCCAGGGAGTTCCACAGTTTAACAACGTGCTGCATGTAGAAGGACTTTCTTTTGTCCGTCCGGAATCTTCCAATATTCAGCTTCATTGGATGTCCATGAGTTCTATTGTTAGGAGAGAGGGATAAATGTCAGATCAAGCCTTGTGTGGTCTAGCCTTCTATCCAAGACATTCAAAAAGCCAGCAAGGCCCAGGGGCAGTGGAAAGTTCATTTCTGAGCATCCCTGACCCTCCTTCTCTCCCTCTCTCAGTCTCAGGGGCTGTGAAGGTCTCTGTGGTGGCTGATAGCATCCAGGTTGTACAGGGAGGAAGTGCCCTCTTGCCGTGCTCTTTCCGCACCACAGCACCCTTGAACCACCTTAATATCATATGGACCATCATTCCATCTGCGGACCCCAACCGCCCTCAGCAGGTGAGATCAAGCTGGGGGGAGGGTCTTTCCCCAACTCACCCCTTTTGGAATTTGCAGTGCTTCTGCTCTGAGGTTTCAGGTGACTGTGATCTTTTTCTAACATACATCTTTGAGGGCAAAGACTTGAATCTCGCCATGATGGCCTGAGGCTGATGGTGGCCCTTGGAATATTAGAACTATATTTCTCATCGTGCCAAAAGGAGAGGCAGCGTCATCTAGTGGTTACAGCAGCAAGTGCCAACCTGAAGCTCTCCAGATGCTTGGGACCACAAGTTATTCCTAGCCAGTATTTTGCAGTATTTATGCATTCCTCCAAAGTAGGAGATACTCTGTCTCACACACACATCTCATCTCCAGATAGCAGGATCAGTATCTCCACAATGCTCTTCCAGCCTCTGGATTTCTCTCCCTGTTTCTGTCCCAAAACTGTCTCTTCCAACCTGAGACATTCAAATCACTCTCCAGAGAAATTGCCAACTGTTTCCTAACCATTAGGTCCCCTTTGATGAAAGATCTGCCAATCAGCCTTAGTAGGGTTGCCAGACCTGACCTGAAATCTCCAGGTTTGCCTAGCTCCCTTCAGGTGGGACGGCTTGAATCTCCAGGTGGGCAACAGTGCCTTAAAAAAAAAAAAACTTTTTAAATTATTCGGAAGACTATGCATGCAGCTTGCAAGCTTCAGCTTGGTAGGAGCCAGCTGAAAATTACTGCACGGGCTCTCCAGGGTCTTCCCTTCTTGCCTCTCCCAATTAACCTCCGTCTCCAGGGTTCAGTGGTGGGAGGGAGTGCAGAATCACCAGGTGCCACCCTAGCTCTCAGGTTTGGGCCATAAAAACTCAGGGTCTGGGATGCTCCTGACCTGGCTATCCATTGACAAGCAACATCCTGAACAAAAGGTAGTTCAAGTCCTCTAACAGGTGCCCAAGAAAGCCAAGGCCCAGCATAACCAAACAGAGAGTCTAGACTTTCACTCACCTGCCCACCTTGAAACTGCCTCAATGTACTGTCCTCTTAACTTTACTCTCTCCTCTCGCTCTGAGCATCCTTGGCCTGTCATCTCACTTGACCTTCCTCTACTTTGCAGGTCCTTGCCTACGAGCAAGGCGAGGTGGTGGAGAGCATCTCCCACTACACAGGCCGGGTGGGCTTTGCTTTCTCGCCCACCAAGAGCGCCACCATCATCCTGAACGACACACGGAGCTCGGACAGCGGCAGGTACCAGTGCAGTGTGATGAACCCGCCAGATGCTGCCACGCCCAACATCGGAGTCATCCAGCTCACTGTGTTTGGTATGGCTGCTCCCACATCCTTACTCTCAGCTCCTTCACAAGCACGAGGCTAGGCTTGTCTCTTTCTATAAACAACAACAACAACAACAACAACAACAACAACAACAACTGTATTATTTATACCCCACCCATCTGGCTGGGTTTCCCCAGCCACTCTGGGCGCCTTACAGCACATAAAAATGGTAACACATCAGACATTAAAATTTCCCCAATACAGGCCTGCCTGCAGGTGTCTTCTAAAAGTCCGATAGTTGTTTATTTCCTTGTCATCAGATAGGAAGGTGTTCCACAGGGTGGGCACCACTACTGAGAAGGCCCTCTGGCTGATTCCCTGTAACTTCGCTTCTCGCAGTGAGGGAACCGCCAGAAGGCCCTCAGATCTGGACCTCAGTGTCCAATGATGGTGGTGGAGATACTCCTTCAGGTATACTGGGCCAAGGCCCTTTAGGGCTTTCAAGGTCAGCACCAACACTTTGAATTGTGCTTGGAAACGCATTGGGAGCCAAATGTCTCAGATGTGGGGAGCAACCGTGCTATGTCGGTTCTGCCATGGATGTCAGTTAATCTAAATCTAATGATTAATCACCTGACCCTCTTCAAGAAAACCTTTTGATGAAATTTATACCTGGGTAGCTAATTGTGATGCTAGAATACCTCCCTCTAAAAAGAAATGGGAAGAAGTTACAAATTAACTGGTCCCTGAAGATGCTTGGACTTGGCTGTTGAAAAACGTACTCAAGGGACGAATTCAGTTGGTCCATTAGGGCAACGCACCAACCTTTGGTCCTGCAAACCCACCTGCCCTCTTTCTCACAGCCAGCCCAGTGGGTGCCTCTGGGCATCTGCTTCCTTCTCTGTTGTTTCAGTGTTGCCCTTGTAAATAAAACTCAAATTAGACCACGTTCTTTCCCCCAAAGAATCCTGGGAAGTATAGTTTGTTAAAGGTGCTAGGAGTTGTTAGGCAATCGCAATTCCCCTCCCAGAGCTACAGTTCCCAGAATTGGTTTAACAATCAACCCCTCCTCACAGGGAACTCTGGGAACTGTAGCTCCGTGAGGGGAATAGGGATCCGCTCGCAACTGTCAGCACTCTCAACAAACTATAGCTCCCAAGATTCACTGGGGGAATATATGACTGTTTAAAGTGGTATCACAGTGCTTTAAATGTATGGCATGAATGCGGCCTCCGTTGGCTCCATCTATCGTTGGTCTCCTTGCTTTCTGACCTCGCTCCCACCGCCCTGCAGTGCCAATGTGCACCAGGCACCACCGGACTAATATGTAGTCATTTGCAAGAGAGCTATCTTCACAATATATTTCTGTGGTGTCTCAGCCCTTGCAGATTTCACAAGATCTATCCCAGGCTTCCTCAACCTCGGCCCTCCAGATATTTTGAGACTACGATTCCCATCATGCCTGACCACTGGTCATGCTAGCCAGGGATCATGGGAGTGGTAGGCCAAAAACATCTGGAGGGCCGAGGTTGAGGAAGCCTGATTTATCCCAATGCCAGTAGTAAATGCCAGGGATGTACAGTAATTCTACTCATGCAGATGTTAATTTATATACTTTGATCTCGTCTTAGCGTTAACAAGTTTTCTGGAACATAATCTTAGACAAAATTAAAGAAATAACCGGATAACATTTTTTCCCAACCAACCTAATTCAAAGAAATTTTTTATGGGACACCTGAGCTGTAAACCGTTAATACCAATTTATTATTTATTTGCTATAGCTAGAATTTGCACAACTCCTCACTCCCAAATCACAGGCTGGTTAAGAAAATAGGCAGATTCTACAGCTGCTGATCAAGCCAGCATTTTCCTGGAAGTTATCAAAATGAACAAATCAACTGAAAAATGGGAATGGATGTTTAATGTTTAGATAACGTATTTCAAAACAAAAGCAAGCGATATGTGTTCCGTCTGTAATAGTACTTTGGGTTTTTATTCTGGTTAGCATATCAAACATTTGGTTTGATTACCTTTTATTTATAAATATTGCTAGGCCTCTACATCATCTTCATTTGGAACAACTTCATTATTGTCATCTTAAAAATATCTGCGTATTTAAAAAGCGAGCATAAATATCCTCTCTCAAGAAATGGGGCTTGTGGGTCTGAACTGGACTTTCTCTTATTCTGTGTCCCTCCCCCAGTGCCTCCCTCTCGTCCCAGGTGCTCCAGCGAGGGCGACGGCGAGGAGGGCGGAAGCCTCCAGTTCTCATGCACTGTGGATGAAGGGATGCCCACCCCCACGTTCACCTGGGAGAAGATCCCACCGGATGCGCAACCTCTGATGATAAGCTATGAAGGTAACAAGAAGCCGAGAGAGGCGGCGTTCAGCCTGAGACAGCTGCTGGTCCCAGTACGAGTAGGGCAAGCTGCAAACTAGATGGGAGGCCTTTTATTTGGCTGAAGGTTTGTGAGGGGGTGTTACCGTATATATTATTGCATGTACCCTAATGGCCAGGCTGCAAAACTCTCCAGTGCGTACCCAGGGTTCAGTTTCCTTGGAAAGAAGAGAGATGGTGGTATCTTTAACGTGCATGGTTTTCTTCACACATATATGCAAACCCAGCGTAGGAGGGAGGGACTCGCAGCATCAACACCCTGTTAACAGAAAAATCCGAGGGCTCCCTTGGACAAAAAACAAAGATACCAACCAGGATTACTTGGAGCAAAACAGCAGCCTGTAGGCTTGGCCTTTATTGATCTGTTGCAACAGGGTGCTCCCCTCATCTGCAGGAGAGAGGAGGGACCTAGAAATATGGTGTGCAAGGCCTTATAAAACCTTTTGAAATTGCCACCCTGTAGATCAAGACCACCCCCAGAAACATCATACATACATCACAGAAGGGGTGTAACCTAAGACCACCCCTCAGATACATCACACCTACATCACAGAAAAGGCGGTCTAAAACAAAAATTTTAATATTGTTTTTCTCCTGTTGTTGTTTATCTCCTGTTACTTGATGCAGGTTACTTGATTGGATTTCCTGGGTAGCCTGGCCAGTCTTTTGTAATGATAAATACTTAGTTCCTGGGCTATGTCACAGGCTCACACCCTGTTCAAACACAGACATACCCTTAAGACAGGATTTGTGAAGGAAAAGACAATAGGGAGGCTTTTCCATTTTGACCTTGCAGAGAAAAGATTTGGTCAGTTTAGGAATCAAAATGGTTCCAGGTTGGCCTTCCTGTGCTGATCTATGTATGTGCTTGGTTGGTACACTTATGAACATTACCATATATCTAAGACCATAAAATTCCTATCACAACCCCAACAAATTTTGCTTCCTCATTAGGTTTCCAGGGGAGCCCCCAAGTACAGCACAGAGCACATATTTCTGAGTCTCCAGCTTCCAGCATCAGCCCCAAACTCTTGCACACAGCTCTCTCAAATGCAGACCCTTTTTCTTGGCCTATTGTTCCCCTTTTTTCGGTTTTCCAGATTAAAATTTTACAATCACATATCCAACATAAAAACAAGATTCCAAAGAATCTCCTGGACTTCCCTCCTCCCCTTTGTGGGTCCTATTGTTAATAATTTCCTCCGGCATCTTTTATAATAATCCAAATCTTTTACCTCTCCATTGTGTCCAAAATTCACCATTAAACTACAATATTTTAGCTGTTTGCAATGGTTTATAAGATAAAATATAACTTTTCCCCATTCTTTATTAAAATTTTGGTCTCCCCGATTTCTGATTCTTCTGGTCATTTTAGCCATTTCGGCATAATCCATCAAGTTAATCTGCCATTCTTTTCCGGTAGGGACTTTATCTTCTTTCCATCTCTGGGCCAATAACAATCGGGAAGATCAAAATTTTAATAAGGGATGGGGAAGATACTGTTCTCCATTCTAGGATGATGTGGCATCCAGCCAGATAAGTAGGGAAAAGACCCACCCATTTGTCTCTTCGATACGGTAAATGGCAGCATTTAACTGGCCAGCCTAAGCAAATACCCTTAAAAAACGGGATCTGGTATTGGTGGGTCAGCAGCTATTAGCTTCCAAGCATTACTGGATCTCGGATCACAGGCTTAGAAGGGACCAAGGGAGTCATCCAAACAGACTATCCCCCCCCCCCAAAACCTTTAACAATATTTTTGTTGTTGTGATGATTATTAGTTGTCTAACTCTATTAAAATCAATTTAGAGCAGTACCACACAGGGATTTTGTATGGGAGCTCCCATACACCCCCACCACTGACCATGCTAGCTGGGGGTTGATGGGAATTGTAGTCTAAAAAAATCAGGAGGGCAGCAAGCTAAGGAAGACTGATTTGGAAGACGAAACATCCAAAAGTGCTGAATCCAAGGGAGGACATCTAGGCTACAGATCCTCCCTTGTTCTTAATACATACATACACACAAACTTCCCACTGCCTCATTATTCTGGGAACAAGAATGCATCTGTTGCCATTTTTAGACATCCATCCATCTCAGCCAAGCGTTGAAGAATTCTCCTAAGGGGACGCAGTGGCGGGTCAGCTCCTGTTCACATTCATGTAATACAGATGAGGGTCCTATGCTGATTGTGATTGGTGGGGGCGGGAGGAGTTACTTCCCATTGCTAACTTCCCCTTTCTCCTCTGGCTCCGGCCCTCTCGTTGGGCAGATGGCAAACGTGCCCTCCTGACCTTGCAAAACCTGACGACGCAGGCCTCGGGCCTTTACCGCTGCACAGCCTCCAACATGCTGGGCTCCACCTCCTGCGTCCTGGAGCTGCGTGTTCACGTCAGTGAGTATCGCCAGTGTCTGGAAAGGGCCGGGGTCTAAGCTGGTGCCCTCAGCTGCAGATCCAGAAGATTCACATGGCATGGCTTCATTGTACCAAGGCGCCCATCTCTGAATGTGCCTAGGCCTTCCCCTGATGTATTTGCCTATATTATTATTAACTATTGTTGGTGTTGCTATTACAATTTATTACCCGCCCTTCAATCTGGGGTGGGTGACGACAATTTAAACACAATTCTTAAAAGTGATTTGGAATAGGTCCTAAAAATATGCATCTCAGGTGTTAGCTCTGCACAGGTAAGTGGAGTTAAGATTGCAGACAGAGCTATGGATCAGACAGGCTCCCAGTTCAAGCTCTGCTGCCGCTATCCAAAGGCCCCCATCTTTTTCCTGCAGTAAGGTGGGGAAGCTCCATTCTCCCAGAGTTTAGGACCATTCCCAGTTACCTCTTCTGTACAACTGTTAACTCTGTCCTCCTCAAGATCTAGAAACCCTACTAGGCTTGGTGGTTGCTAGGGGCAAGCAGCCTTCAGCCAGCCTTCCCCAACATGGTGCCCTCCAAATGCTCTTGACTACAATTCCCATCAGCCAGCAGGGATAACGGGACTGGTGGGCGCTGTGAGTGGCCATTCTCTCATCCCGTTTCCTTTGCTGTATTCCAGCCTCACATGGCACCACCTCCCGCGCAGTGGGGATCAGCCTCATGCTCACAATGGGCCTGGTGCTCATGACGCTCTTTGTACTGGTGTTGTGGCTGCACCATCAGAGTGTGGAGAAGCAGAGAGAGCTGGAACAGGACAATGCACGGAAAAAGCACAGGTAAATCGATGCAAGGGCCAATGTGGGCTAGCATGCTTCTGGCACTAGGATCACTGCAGATCTCTGAATTGCAGCCAGGAAATACCTAGGTACCATTTGGGGTATTATACACAAGGCGCATTCGTACCATACATTTAAAGCACTACAATACCACTTTAAACTATCAAGGCTCCCCCCGCCAAAAAAAAAAAAATATTTTTGGGAGCTATAGTTTGGGTGCTGAGTGTTGTTAGGAGACACCCCTCCCATAACTGCAATTCTCAGAATTCCCCTCTGGGAATTGTAGCTTTTCAAATCCCCTCCACACCTTTCAAGTGCCTCTCCCCCAGAACTTCAGGCCTGCACCACTCACCTCCAAGCTGATAATCCTCTCCGCTCCTTTTGAAGTGCTTCTTCCTGCATTTCACCCTGCTCATCTTCTAAGCGGTCCACTAGGTTCCAAGAACTATGGAACAGCCACTGCTCTTGCCATTCTTCAGACCACCTGAATAAAGCTTGTGAAACAGTTTTGGGGGAACCCCCTAGACTGAGCCCTAGTTTCAAATGTGGCTAACCTTGGTTGTTGCTCCACAGAACGGACAGCTTCACATTGGGGCGCCTGATAGTTGTCAAGAGTCCTTCTGGAGCCAACCCTGCGGCCAGCCCCATCACCAAGCCCCTCTGGATCTTCACCAGCTCCACTCCCAACACCACCTATGCCCATCGTGAATGGAGGCCCGAGCAGGGGAACCTCAGCCAGGCCACACTGCCAGGCGGCCCACGACAACCCTGGGGGAGATGGAGAAGCAACAGCGTCTCTGAGGAGCAGGGGTCTTCATCCGGAAGCGAGGAAGGGAAACAGCCAGGTCCTTTCCCAAAACCCAGAGGATTCCTGGTCTAGGAACAGCCACAACGGATGACCCTCTGCATGGATAAACTCCACCTGAGCAAAGGGACAGAACTTTAGGGGCGGGGATTGGAAATTGCCCTGGGGAGAGCCCTGCCCCAGATAATCTGACAAGTTTGGGGCTATGTGTGGTTTCTGTGGTTTAATAACAATCATCATCCACCAGACCTTGCGCTTTGAGTTGTTTTGACCATTTGGCTCACTGAAACGGCATCAGCTGGGTTGGTGCACCTGCAGAAGCACTTGGTAATGGTTCTCCCATTTTATGCAAGCCAAATTATACTGGGTGAGAATATAGTTAGCGTAAGACGCAAACACACAAGTACTTTGTATGCTCTGATCTCCAACAATTTGGTGCAAGGGTTGTGTGAAATTTCCACGTCCTTAGCTAGTGTCCTGGAGTAGAGAACGGCTGTGGGGAAGGACACATGCTGCGCATGCAGAAGGAACCAGTATCAATGTCTGGCCTCTCCAGCTAGAGCTGGGAAATGTATTTGTTTACTGCATTTATATCACACCTTTTCCTAATGAGCTTAAGGTGGAATACATGGCTCTCCCCCTCTCCTCATTTGATCCCCACAAGAACCCTGTGAGGTAGGTTAGGTTAGGCTTAAGGTGGCCCAGAAAGTTTCATGGGCAAGTGGGAACTTGAACCCTGGCCTCCCAAGGTTCTAGGTCAACACTCTAACCACTACACCACACTAGTGTGTGGTGTTATAACAACACTGTTGCAACCACTTTGGTTCAGACCATGACCTAGTAGTGGGTCATACAACCAAGGGTTGTCTAGTCCAACCCCTTGCAATGCAGGAACCGCAGTTAAAGACAGATTGCCATCCAACCACTGTTAAAAAACTTCCAGGGTAGGAGTCCACCACCTTTTGAAGGACTTTGTTCCACTGTCAAACGGCTCTTTTTGTCAGAAAGTTCCTCCTGATATTTAGTCGGAATCATCTTTCTTGTCATTTGAATCAGTTGGTTTGGGTCCTGTCCTCAGTGGCAGCAGAACACAAACTTCCTCCATGTTCCAATTGGTAGCCCTTCGGATGTTTGAAGATGGCTATCACATCACTTCTCGGTCTCATCTTCTGGCAAAACTTCCCCAAACTCCCTTGACCATTCTTCACAAGGCTTCGTTACCTTGATCAGTTTGGTCGCCCTCTTCCACAAATGCGCCGACTTGTCAATATCCTTCTCCAATATCCCAACCTACCAGTTCAAGGCCAGTGCTCTAGGCAGGAGATCTTTCCAGCTGCTTCACCAGTACTGCCCCATATTTTGGCAGGACCAAACTCAATGTCCTCTCCACCGCTGCAAGAGGAGACTTGACACTCATCCGCAAGCCAGAACACAGAACAACCCCCTGCTTTTCCATTACTTTATTTTTTTAATCCAGAGACTTATTTTTTTAAAAAAACAAAACGGGGAGAAACAAAAAAAAAAAAGAGAAGCATCACCCCAACCAGTTGTCCAATCACCTGAGACGGGAGGACAGCTACTGCTGCTCTCGGCCCACACTCACCTCCTTGGCAAACGGCTTCCATGGCAAGAGAGCAACGTTAAACCACCTTCCAGGGTGCGGAGCAAAGAAAGGGGAGGCTGTGGCAGGCTTGTCTTCACTGCAAGCCCAGAGTCTTGGGAGGGTTTTGAGGGCCACATCAGACCTGCAGCTGTTTGAGTGGAAGCCCAGAGGCAGAACTAGGTGGCCAGCCTTGAAGGGGAGGCGCGTGTGAGGCTGTCACTGTGGTGTAAAGGGTTCCTCCTACTGGCTGGTTTGGGCCGGAGAGCCACAAAGCAGGGTTGGGGGAGAGGAAGACTCTCAGCTCTCCACGCTCACAAAGAGTAAGGTGCCCGGAGATGGGCAGTGCTGTGGAGGCAGGGCCTATAGACGGCGCGAGGGAGAAAGGGGGGACGTGCAACATGTCTACATAATATCGCATGCACGGACACAGCGGAAGGTGTGTCGAGCGCACAGGTGAGAGGTGCTGTTCAAAGGGAGGAGAGAAAGAAAGAGAGAAAAGGTCACGGCCCTGGAACTGATTAGGGTCGTATCAAGACAGAGGACTGTGTCAAGAGGCAGCGTCTAAGCTCAAGGGGGCAAGCCAGGTCCCGGGCCGTGAGGAAGAGCGCTGGGCAGAGGCAAGTGTCCTGAGCTGAGCCCAGCCCAGCTCCCTGGCCCGGGAGCAACAGCGCTGCTCACTGGGTCTGTACAACAAGGACGGGGGCCTGGCGTGGAAGCACCGGCGAGGCACAGGACCCCCGTCGGCTGCTGTGCCGGAGGAGGAGGAGGAGGAGGGCGAGGAGGGCCCTTGGTCAGTGGTGGCTCATCAGTGGCTGTCCTTGATGATGACCTCCACGCCGTGCTGCCGCAGCTGCGCTCGCAAGATCAGGTTCTTGTTTTTCAGGTCTTCCACCTGCAGAGGGAGAAAGGAAGCAGGGAAGGGCCTCAGCTCCGTGGCAGAGCACCTGCCTTCCATGCAGAAGGTCCCAGGTTCAATTTGAAATCATTTTTTAAAAAGCATTTTTATTTGGTTTTACATGTACAAAGTTATAAAAATCCAAATATATATCCATATACAGAGATTCCTCCGAATTTCGGGACTTCCCCCCACCCTCTCCATGGGGTCCCATTTTGAATATTTAAAACTGCATATTCTTCCATATCAATCCATATTATCCATGGTAATTGTTATACAACAAGTGAAATCAAAATCCTGCCAATGTTTCTATCTGCTTACAGTGGTCTCCTAAGTAGCTTATAAATTTTCCCCATTCTTTTATAGAGTTTTTGTCCTCTTAGTTTCTGAGTTTTCCCGTCAGTTTTGCCATTACGGCATAGTCCATCAGCTTGGTTTGCCATTCCTCTCCAGTTCAATTTGCAGACAGGGCTGGGAATATCCTCTGCCTCAAACGCCTGAGAGCTGCTGTTGCCAATCAGTGTAGGCAATACTGAGCTAGATGGACCAATGATTTGCCTCAGTATACGGCAGCTTCCTATGTCCCTAGATGCTAAGGGAAGGGAAGGGAAGCAGCTCAGTGGAGAGCATCTGCTCTGCATTGAGAAGGACTCAAGTTCAATGCTCAGTAGCATCTCCAGGAAGAGATGCCTGCCAGAAATCACTGCTAGTGTAGACGATACTGAGCTAGAAAGACCAGTGGCTTCTCTCCGCACAAGGCAACTTCCTATATTCACACACACACACACACACACACACACACACACACACACACCGCTGCAAGCAATAGGCAGACTCTGCTGGAAGAGCCCCTGCCATGCCAGTTCCATCCCCTTAAAGAGCTCCCCCACTACTTCTCCCCTTCTGGTAGAAAAACATCCACACCCTGCCCCCCTTCTGGCCAGCCTTACCTGCTGTCGCAAGACCTCGTTGTCCATCTGTAGCTGGTCCAAGCCCTGCAGCTCCTCGGAGAGACGAATATTGCTCTGCCGCAGCTCCTGGATGTAGTCACAAGCTTTGGAGAGGATCCCTCCTTTGCTCTGCAGTGAAAGTGAGTGATTGAGCTGGGGGCCCAAGGGGGAGACCCCAGGGTAGTACCAGCCCCTGACACTTCAGGTGGGAACACTTGGCAGTTCATGGCTGCCTTCTCTCTTCAACCCCCTCTCCCTTCCACCCATCCCAGTGTGCCGTTTCCCTGAAGACCAGAAAACTGCCTCCTCCTGCCTAGAAATGTTAAAACCAGCACAACTTTTGTTGCCAGGTGCTGCAACAAGTTAAGGCAGGTGTGTGAGAGGAAAGACACCCCCGACAGTTTCCAGGGAACCAAACAATTCCTAGACCAGGTGAAGATGGAAGCAGGGGACTCCTCCTGATGGGGGTGACAAGACAGATCCTGGGATCATTTTTTTAAAGATTCTATTCAAAAGCTCTTATAAACCACTTAATGTTTTAAAAAGCTTTGAGTTGTGAACAACAAAACAACAAAAAAGCAACAGAATTAACAGAAAAAATACAACCCAAAACAAACAAAGCAGCAGCAAAGCTTGTAAAAAGGAATGTTAAAAGGCATTAAAGGGATTGAAACACACAAAACAGAGTCCAATTTTCTGGGGCCAGGGAAGGTCTGGGCAAACAGGTCTGCTTTTACAAGGCATCCAAAGCAACTGATGGCTGCTGCCAACGGCTCCTGTTTTGCACCTATATGTTTTTTAATCCATGCACATGCAAACAGACTGCTTGATATGGACACCACCATGGGTTACTAAACGCCAAAATGAATGATTTCCTTGATGTGCAGAGGAGAGTTCTGGATACAAGATTTTGAAGTTTGGTAGGCAGAATGTTTGAGAGGGTGCTGAGCTCAGGTCAGCTCCCTCAGGCAGAGCCCCTTCTGCCCTTTTTGATCCCTCAGTGATGTGCCCACCATTTTAAGATTACCCAGAAAGCCCTGGTGCAGTCAACATGGCATCAAGCACTGTGGAAATTAGAATGGTAAGCAGCTTCACAGATGCAGCAGCTGACACTGAGCGAGCCTGAAGTCAAGGGCTGGCACCCTGCTGCGACCTTTCTGTAACCGGGCCCAGACTGTCCCTGCTCCTACAGAAGGCCAGTTCAAGCCCCCTTACCTGCCCAGACTTGGTGTTCTCCATGGAACAGTCAGGGATAATCTTAGACAGCTGCACAATCCAGTTGTTGATCTTGTCCCTGCGCCTGCGCTCCACTGGAAGAGATGGAAAGATAAACATCATAAACAGAGCCTGCTGGATGAGGCCAAGGGCCCACCTAGCCCAGCATGCTGTTCTCACAGCCGCCAACCAAATGCCTCTGGGAAACTTGCAAGCAAAAGAGCACTCTCCCTTCCTGTGGTTTCTAGCAACTGGTATTTGAAATCATGACGGCCTCCCAGCATCAGCATCATGCTGAGTACCCATTCGTAACTTTCTCCTCCATGAATTTGTCCAATCCTCTTTCAAAGTCATCCAATTTGGTGGCCGTCACTGCCTGCTGCGGGAGTCAGTTCCATAGTTTAGCTATGCCCTACGTGAAAAAGCACTCAGTATTCCTCAAGAAGAGCCTTTTGGCCAGCCCCAAATTACTCCCTGCCTCCTGGCCTACCACCGGACATTCTTACATACACAACTCTCTATTTAAGGTGGCCAGCCGGGTCCCACCTCTTGACGATTATTACGTGCAACTGAACACAACTCAAACGCTTCAAAAGGCCTTACTAGTTTTTCCAGAATTTTAGCCAGGGTTGGAAATACTTTAGAACTCAGAATAAAATCCCTGGAGGATGAGATGTGAACATTTACTGACATATGCAGCAACATCTTTACACCCTTAGAGGATTTCTTTAGAGGCTTTCTCTTTTTTTAGAACATACCAGGCAAGATAACAGATGAGGTGGGGGAAGGGGAGAAACAGGGTATGCTGAAGAGGTTGTGAGCAAGATAGTATATATGGTGGTCAGACTCTCCTTTAACTTCAAAAGGAAAAAGAGAAAGAAACTGGGTTTTCAACAATTAAAAGAAATAATTAAAAATTACAAGAGGCAGTAAGTACAGCAGCTAGGAAAGAGCAATTCATCACTAAAATCATACCAGTCAACCTTGGCCATTGCTGCCCTCACCAAATTACTTCAGACAGGGGAGATCCTCTGGTCCACGGGAGCCCATTGCTGCTGTGTTAAACCAAGAGCTCAGCAAGCTTTACCACCACCCAACTTTCCGAAATGAAGAGGAGGAAGAAGGCAGCACCAAAGGTGGTGGGATTCAGAGCATATGGAGAAGTACAAGCCTAGTTTGGAAGCCATGGCACATGTAGAATACACCACCAAGTCTGCTCCCTTTCCCTTGTGTTTCTAGATTGTAAGCCTGTGGGTAGGGACTGCCTTGTTTTGAGTATGTAAACCGCTCTGGTAGTCTTTATGGCTGAAGAACAGGGCACAAATGCTCTCTGGTTTCACATGAATTTTCTTCTTAAACATTTCTGTTGTGCGCAAATCTATCTCAATACATACAGGGTCTCAGACCTACTAAGAATTCAAACAAAATAATAATTGAGCATGAAGTGGAAGAATGACTGGCATACTAGAACGGTGGGATGTGGACCAGTCTCCTTCAAGATGCTGAACAGATTGCAGTGCTGCAGTACGCTCTGCAAGAAGATCCTCCTACAGAGGAGTGCAAGGCAGTCAGCACTCCAAGCAACCTCTCCTCATGGAACAGTGTGGCTAAATTCAAGGATCACGTTTGTTAGCAAAACAGTTCCCACTCACCTTCATTGTGCTGTGCCCGACGTTTCTCATCTCGGGTCGTTCGTGGAGCTTCAGACTTCCTGAGGGAGTCAAAAACACACAGTTTGGCACTGGGTTTCCCATTCAGGTTTCCAGAGACAGGAGGAGTCCCTCAGCAGCCCCCTTCCAGGCTAGGAAGCCATAGGACACTCAAGGAAACTGTGCCCCACCCCCGAATAAAGGAAGAACTTTAAGAGACTGGCATGTGACAGGGAAGGAGAGCACTCACGGTGAGTAAGGGTGAGTCCTGGGTGCGATGGACCTCTGTGTCCCACTTTGCAGAACCTCCTGTGGCGACATCATGACAAAAAACTGCCCTGTGCAATTCAAAACAAAACAAAGTTGTAGAGAAGAGCAGCACAGCTCTGAAGGAGCTGCCATGAAACCAAACAGGTGGCCAAGCTGCCCTAGTTCTAAAAGGGGGGAGAAGCGGTGGTGGTGAGGATATTAACATGACTGGGTTGCACCTTCACATCTGAAACTGGGTTTCCCTGATCTGTAGAAATGGGAGCTTGCTTCCCGAAATCTGTGTCCAACCTGTGTAACCTAGACTCCTAACTTCACCACTCGTGCTCTGCGACAACCGTTTTAGATGCGTGACAACATTCTGATTCATTTGCACAACCTGAGATGGCCAAACGGCTCCATCTTGACATGGAAAATCTGTAGCGAGCACAGAGGCGGGAGCAACTCCATTTCCCAGGGGAAGGGGCTAAGTAAGTTGAACTTGCCAGCTGGCTCCTGGGGAGGGGAGGGGTGGCTCTAGTTGTCTCGCAGGTAGCCCAACCCAACTGACCTGTGCCAGTTGGCGTCGCTTGCCCCAGCAGGGCATCTGAGTTCTGGGTCGTCACCACGGCTGTGGCTGTGGTCCCTGCCCCGGCAGACGTGCTGGTGTCAGCCACTGCAGTGGCAGGGTAGTATGTGTAGTGCGTCTCCGTGGTTGCAGCTTCTGTCTCAACGGCATCTTCGCTAGTGAATGCGCCCTGGATGACAGCCTGGGAGGAAAAGAGAGGAGCCTCCTTCAGATACATCTACCTCAACAAGTACTTGGGCAGGTATCCATCTCAGGCAAAGACAGAGAGACAGACAATAGTGTTATTCTCTCAGGATGCTCCTCCCTTGAGATACTTTTCCTACACTGCGTTTGTATTGAAGCCCAAGGCACAAGTGCAAAATCAGCGCAGGGGGGTTCAGAACCTTCAGTCTAGCACAGTGGTTCCCAAACCTTCTCAGGCAACCGCCCCCTTGGTTCCATAAACTCGTCCCTAGTCTCACTCTACCCTACTCTATAGAAGCATCATTCAAAACAGAAGTTTGGGCAACCCACTGGCGAAGATAACCCACACAAAATTCAAAACAGTAGCTGTCAGCGCTGCCCAAGGTCCCAGCTCACACAAGACCAACGCTGCTTCTTCCTCAAGTAAAAAGGTCTTTATTGAAGTTCAGTTTCATTTCCAGGCGCGCAGCGCGCAACGCTACGTCTATGCCTCAGACCGTAGAAGTCCCATCTGAATCTCCTCCCCCCGACACCAGCTTAAGATTCTAGCCTTACTCCACCTCTTCCTCTGTTCCTTCTTTCTCTGGGTCCTCCTGCTAGTCGGAGTTTCAGCCCTCCTAGATTCTTCTGACGCTGAGTCCCCCGACTCTTCTCCCCCCCTCCTTCGGGCTTTAGGACCTGGCTCCCAATCCGGGTTTTCTGCTGTCCCGCGCTCCTCCACATTTGAACTTGGCGCGCGCGCGCAGCCTCCCACTTTCCTTCTGACCGTTACACTTGTGTCACTGCTCCCTCTTTCGGGGAGGCTAGCTGGACCTGGCCTTCCCTCCATTTCCCCACTCCCCGATGGGGGCGTGGTTACCCCTGACTCATCTTCTCTCCCCGCTGGAGGAGAAGCTGGTCCTGACTCATGTGACTCTTCCCCCCCACTGCGCTCTGGTGGGGGAACTGGTCCTGATCCTCCGCTACTCCCTTGGGAGTCCCCTCTGGTTCCTTGTTTATGGAGCGTCCCCCCTGGGACTCCCCTCGCCCTTATCATAGGCGCCCCCTCCTGGGAATCTTCTGATTCGCTGGAGAAGCTCATGGAATCTCTCGGGCCACTGTCATATTCCCCTACGCTCCCCTCTGATTCCTCTCCTCCGCTCTCTATTTGCTCTCTCCCCTGCTCTTCTGCTCCTGAGCCTCTGACAGTAGCGATTAATTGTACATTTGTTTTCCAAAATCCAATTAAAACCTATTTAGTTGAATTAATTCAACAAAACTGAGGAATGTGATCCAGTGATAGCCTTCACAAACACTCCAACAGCATCACAGCTGCCTGGATTGAGCTGCTTATACCTTCAAAGGTACCTTAGATGCAAGAAGCGAGGGGCAGAGGCAGTTATTTGATATTCAGCAGCCTGGTTTTATGAAACAAGCTTCTAGTGCTTATGAGCTATGGAAAAGCCAAAGGGAAGGGGAGGGGCTAAGAAGGATTCCTTGTCACTCTTTGGGTGCTTCCAGGAGGGCTCTTTCTGTTGGACAGGGGGTGCCACATGCCTGCAAGATTTTGAGAGCCCACACAATATAAACAGCAAAAATATGCTAGCCTTTATCCCCTCCCCCTATTTTAGTTCAGATATACTATTTCCAGGGAACACCTAGCACTAAGAAAAACTCCTCTTGCCAATGACCCATTTGCAAGATCTCAACAACCCATTTACGAATTAAGCCCCACCTGGAATCACCCTTTGGCCCTTCGTACTGACTAGCAGATGCTGAATGCTGCAAATGCACTAACTACATGCAGCCGTACCTAAGTTATTCAAGCTGCAGAATTGGGGTGAATGTGCCTGCAGAATATCCACCTCCTGCCTATAAGCCTCAAGGAGCCTGTTTCACCAGCCACAAACCACCTAGGGCTAGAGGAGCAGAGCTAACAGCTCAGCTGGAAAGGATGACTGCATAGAGCAGATTGGCAATGTCACCATTTCCTCCGCTGACTCAGCAGAACCCACCTGTGTCATGGACTGCGTTGCAGGATAACCGCTGATGGCCCCAGTCCCCTCGGTCTGCCCATCCAGCTGCCCCTCGGCTACCTGAATCACTCTGTACATCAGCTGGTGAAAAGAGCAAAGGGGGGACATCGTTAACAGAGCAAGTGCTTAGTAGCGAGAGCAGCCTTTGCCAATCTGCCCCCCTCCAAACCCTCATCAGCTCCAGCCAGAAAACGCAGATTCAGAGTCCTGCTGAACCATGGGGTTGACTGGGTGAGCCTATGACACATGCTTTCACCTAGCCTAGCCTAGCTACTTTCTTGCAAGGGGGGGGGGGGACATAGAAAGTTGCCTTACACTGAGTCATGACATTTGGTCCATGTAGCTCAGTACAGTTGTACCTTGGTTCTTGAACAGAATCCGTTCCGGGAGTCTGTTCAACCTCCGGAACTGTTCAAAAACCAAGGCGTGGCTTCCGATTGGCTGCAGGAGCGTCCAGACGTTTAGCTTCTGAAAATCATTCGGAAACCGGAACAATCACTTCCAGTTTTTGATCATTTGGGAGCTGAAACATATGAGTTCCAAGGCGCTCAGCAACCAAGATACGACTGTATTGCCTAAACTGACTAGCAGCAGCTCTTCAGAGTTTCAGGCAAGGGTCCTTCCCAACCTTGCCTGCAGATGCAGCCAGGGATTGAACCTGGGACCTTCTGCATGCAAAGCACATGCTCTACCACTGAGTTACAGCCCTTCCCAAATGTGCAGGGGAGCAGAAACATCCTCACCACGCTAAGCATTCTGAAGGAGGGGCTGGGATCTTACAAATGTACTGTATTTTTCCGTGTACAACACAACCCCTATTTTGGGGGACTCAAATTTATGAAAATGGGGGAAGATGACTCCCATTTTTTAACATTATTTTAGAGTAAAAAAAAACCTCCCTAGTCTTATACACAGAAAAGTACAGAATTTTTCTAAAAAAATTAAGACCTCGTCACTTCCCTGAGCCTTGTTGGAAATAACCCCAAGAGCTAGCAGGACCCTTGCAAACCATTTGGCTTGGCCTCTTTCTCCAGGATGCAGTCCCGGGATGCCCCCATAACTGCATTTGCACAAGAGGCGGCTCATGCCTCCAAGGGGGAACACACAGGCCAGGCTAATGAAGGGGCTGGCAGGACCAGCCTGAGAGGGTACAAGTCCCTGCATGCCAGAGACAAGGAGGCAGCCTGTGCTAAGTCTCCTTATGCTTTGGTCACCTTGGACTTCCAGAAGGTGGAAGGATGGAGCACTTTAGCAGAGCAAAGATGGGGGGGGGGTCTCTTCCACATGTCTGTGGACACACTGGATGAGGCAGCAGAGGCACCCCATCCCCATTTTTATGAACGCCTACTGTTTTAGTCTATTTTTCAGAAATGCTGGGAAACGAGATGGGGTGTGTGTGCTGAGTTAGGGGTGACGTAGAGAGAATAGACAGAGGGAAGAACATGAGAATAACAGTACTGGATGAGGCCAATGGCCCATCTAGTCCAACATCCTGTTCTTACAGTGGCCAACCAGATGCTTGTGAAGAAACCTGCAAGCAGGAGACAAGCACAAGGTATTCTCCCTTCTTGTGGCTTCTGTGGGGGTACTGCTGCCTCTGACCATCAAGGAATAACAGAGCCACTATATTGCACACCCACCAACTCACCCCAAAGGAAACAAAACCAGCGGCACGAGGGGAATCCGATAAGTGTCTCACCTGAGTGCCCCCATTTTCTGTCCGGAAGACGTATTTGATGTTGGGATCAGGGAAGGTGGCAGCTGATTGAATGCTAGCAATGGCCACACTGGTGGGATCTT
This sequence comes from Podarcis raffonei, assembly GCF_027172205.1. NCBI lineage: Eukaryota > Metazoa > Chordata > Lepidosauria > Squamata > Lacertidae > Podarcis > Podarcis raffonei. The sequence continues at coordinate 16,601,042 of NC_070617.1, forward strand.
CGCCTGTCGCCACTGCCCCTTAAGGAAAGAAGGGAAAGGGATGCCGCCCAGGGAAGAGAGATGGACACATTTGCTCATTAAGCGTTGCCCAGGCAGGAACATTCTCCATCCACCCGCACAACCACCGGAGCACTGTTCCAGAAGATTAGAATGGAGTGGAGGCGAATCTCCACTAGCAGATCACCGTTTAGCTTTTTGGGAGTGGGAGGCAATGGGGCGGGGTGGGGGTGGGGAGGCCGGAAGCAAGAGCAGCAGGTGTGGCTGGGTGCTCACCTTCCTGGATTTGCACAGTGCCCTCTTCCGTCTCTACCGCTTTCTGCTGTCTGCCAAGAAGAGAAAAAGGCACATGAGGAGAGAACCCAGGAGCCCTGAGACAGTATTTGGGCTGTGTGCACCCGCCTTTCTGCTTCTTTCTCGAGGGTGGGCGGCTACAGAAGGAGGGAGGGGCTCCCTTATTTAGAAGAGACCTTCAGCAGACACCCTGCTCCACATGCACCAGACCTTGGAGACTAATGCTATTTAATGTGTTTATATATCTCGCCTTGCTCTCAAGTTGGGACTGAAGGGGGCTTACAGCATTTAAAAACAGTATCAGAAAGTGCAACATAATTTATTTTATGTATTTGTTACATTTATATCCCACTTCTCCTCAAAGGAGCTCAAGGTGGAGAACGTAGTTCTCCCCCAACCCCACTTTATCCTCCCAACAACCCTGTGAGGGAGGTTAGGCAAGCAGGACTTGCGCTCAAGAGCACTCCTCCTTCCTATGGCTCTGACCATGGAGGCAGAGCATAGCCTTCCTGGCCAGAAGCCATTTATAGCCTTATGCTCCATGAATCTGTCCAATCATTCAAGGAGAGAGGCAACATGCCTTTTGGCTGAGGATGAATGAGGGGAGGCCTGCTTGTGGGCTCGCCAGAATCTTTTGTTTGGCCCCAGGATGCTGGACTCCCTGGCAGGGCAACTATCCTGGGAGCAGGAGGAAAAGAGAACTATCAGCCACTAGGCCTAATAGCCCTGCTATTGTTTACAAACAGAATTTATCTCAGAAACTTGTGGGGCCATTCACTCACTCTCATAAGAAGAGCCCTGTGGCTAGCACCCTGAAGCAAAGCAGATACCCCCAGGAAGCCCCCAAGCAGGGCCTGAGACTAAGAGCCACCCCCCACTGCTCCCCCCCAAAGCAAAATATATTCAGAGGCGTCCTCTCTCTCACCCCTTCATTTCTTCACTCTACTATGCATCAGAAGACTGGAGCCTGGGTTTTTAGTCTTCCACTGCTTCACAGCTGCTTCATCCAGACCCTGGGAAGGAAAACACAGATTCGTGAAGATGATGCCTATCATTCTGCTGCCTCATTTCCTCACACACTAATAATAATGCTATTACCAAAGCTAAGCAATTTTGCCCTAATTTCAATGCCCCAGAGTGCTTTCAGATTTTAGCTTTTGGTTAAAAAAGCTCTCTGTAATATTCATTTATTTCCACTATTATGGAATTGCCTGGGCAGCTCAGAATTCTAAGAACAGAAGCACCAAACAAATCTGGCCATCCTTAACGCAAAAAGCAAAAGGACCAACAAGCTGAAGAGTCAAAAGCTAGAAGAATTTCCATGAAATGGCCGGAAAGCATTTCAACTTGTCACTAAAAGGCTTTAAGTGGAAAGATGGATCTCCCAATGTCCGGCCTGGGCACCACTGATGAAGATGCTCTATCCCAGGTCCTTAGTTTCCACATGCCTCACAGGGATGCAGAAACCACCCCGCAAGCTGGTTCACAAGGTGGAGCTGCATTTAAAGGTAAAAACCAGTGCCTTGTACTGAGCCAGACAACGAACTGGGAGGCATTGCAACTGTTGTATCATGCAACCAAGTTCCCAGCAGCACTCTTAATTTTCTGGGACTAATTGCAAATTTCAGACCTATCTCAAGGGTAGCCCCATGTAGAGCACCTTACAGCAGCCTAACCTGGAAATAACTGCCACATGTGTATCCATGGCACGAATTTTTCCAATCCTCTTTTAAAGCTACTCAAGTTGGTAGCCATCACTGTGTCCTATGGGAGGGAGTTCCACAGTTTAACTATGTGCTATGTAAAGAAGAACTTGCTTTTATTCATCCTGCTCTACACCCACTGTGGCAGAATTCAGACAGGTCTTTCCCAGCCCTACGAGGGCTGTGCTCTAACACTTAGCTATGGGCATCCCATGTACTGTATAAATACATCAGTAACAGAGATTACTGACATCCCACAAGTGCAGACTGTGAGAAGGTACATTAAATTATAGGGATCAATTTGCATCACAAACTTCCTCCCCGGGGCACCAGAGGGGAGGGAAAAGAGCAACCAATGGAGACAACATCTTATTGCTCTAGCCACTCATATGAACACTTACTAGTTTGCAATGTCCTTCAGGTGGGGACCCGTCCAGTCCTTGGGTTTTTAAATATTATGTGCATTTCCGTGAAGTATCATGTACAGTGATGGCACCATGGTTCAGACCTGCACTCAACACAACCCCACAACTTGGAACGAGAGGAGGCACTTCTCTTGCACCCCATCATCACTTTTAAGTTTTAGATTGTAAGCTTATTAGGGCAGCAACCTTTCCCATTTTATGCTCCGCTGCAGAGGGCTATATACACTGATAGCACTATATAAACACTCACACAGATATTTAAAGAAGGCAGGGTGGTGTAGGGATCAGACTCCATACACATCATACCAGGGTTTCAAATTAGTAAGGCGCCAGGCGCATTTTGCACCTAACGATTCTCCATTTGTGAGCTCCTCAAAACATCTGGGCGCCGGTTTTTTTGCGCCTGGCCGACACTCAAGGATTACTGAAATGTAAGTGCTTTGAAGCCTCAAAGTATATGTTAAGGATATTAACAATAAAGAATGTTTTGAAAACTGAAGTATGGTACCAATATTTTTTATTGTAAACACCAAATTAAACATGCATTAACAACCCAGGTCCCAGAAGCCATTTGGCTCCAAGCTTTTCTATCCCAGTTTCTTACACTGCATCACACAGGTGGGGGTTAGACGTGCAACTTTTCCAAGGAAAGCAACAACCTGATTGTGGGTAACTTAGGGACCGTGTTGTGCAGCTAACAAAATAAACAATATTTATATTAACTACTTTACTCACAAAAGTGAGTTACAGCACAGTATAAACATTAAAACCTGTTACAACAAACCAAATAATAATTAAAAAACACATCCATACAAAACGAAGAGCAGGCCTTATGGATCCTGTGCCACTAAGCGAAGCCACAAGAACCCCTCAAATTAAGGGCCAAAAGCCAGGTAAAAAGTTACATTTCTGTCTGGTGTCCCGGGGAGAGCATTCCACAAGCAGGGAGCCACCACTGAAAAGCCCTATTCCACCCTCTGGACATCCCATGGGGGAGAAGCACTTGAAGGAGGGTCTGAGATAAGGACCGCAGAGTCCGCAGTGCTGCATTCACCACCACCACCACCACCAACAGCTTGCACCCAACGTTAGTCACATTCAGAATAGACCCAATAAAACTGTTGATGGGAATAGCAGCAGTAGTAGTAATACTCGGCTGCACTCAACCATAGCCACCGTCAAGAGCAGACCAATGCAAATAATAACAACGAGAGAGAGAGAAAGCATGCATCCAGCGTTAGTCACTCTTCGGATTGTAGCCGACGAAACTCACAACAACATGACGGTAGTGATCATAAGAGCCGTCGTGGTAATAGCTTGCTTACTTAAACGTTAGTCACACCCAGAGCAGCCCCAACGAAAGAAACTGACTTGGGTCACTTGACATCCCCAAGTGCAACTGAGCTGGACACGAGCCCATAATAATAAAAGCGGCCTCGCACGTGTGAAGTCCCAAAAAACAAGAGATATCCGGAGAGGCCTGGAAATGGGGAGGAGCTGCTGTGGGAGAAGCCCCGCCCAGTCTCGTCTGAAGAGCCGCCTCGCCTTGAGAAACTGAGGCCAGAAAGACACCCACCCGCCCCGGGCCCAATCCTGCGCCCCTCCTCATTGCTGTCCCCCCGCCGCCTCCCGCACCACGGAGCCTCCAACCGTCCAACCCTATCCTGTCCCCCGCCCGCCCCCCGAATTATCCCCTCCTCCTCGTCCTTTGCTAGAGGTGGGGTTGGGGGGCGGGCGACTGTTTACCTGGCCTCCCCTCCGTCTCTCTCGCCCCCTTGTCTCTCCATGGAGATCGGCGCATGCGCACCGCGGAGCCTTTCTCTTCCGTCCTCTCTGCCTCTCTTCTCCGTCGTCGCCGCCGCCGCCCATACAGCTCGACGGGGAGGCAACCACGGCAGGCGACGCAAGCCCCGCCTTGCCGAGCTGGTTCCTGGACCCGGGGCGTCGCGGCTGGAAACGATGTGAGGGGAAAGGCCGCCGCTTCCGGCCGCCGCCATCTTAGGGAGGGATCCGGCCATTTTTTTCCTTACAAGCGCCATCTTAGGGAGGGACTCGGGCCTTCGTTTCTCGCCGGCGCCATTTTGGGGAGGGAGGAGGGGGGTAGGATGGCGGCTCGGGTCTCTCTTCTCGCCAGCGCCGTCCTGGAGCGGCTCTTGGTCACCTGCACTTACGTATAGTGCAGGTAGACCATGAGAGAACTGTTTTTAAATTCACTTATGTTATGCAATGCCATGAGTGGGGTGTGAAGGGGAGCGCAATGTCTGTCTTTGACTTCCGGTGGCCGCCATTTTAGCGAAGGGCGCTACCTTCAGCTGTCAACTTCTAACGTCCAACGGGGGTTGGCTCATTTTCTCTAGCCAATAAGGAAGGACCATTGCCTAGGGTTGCCATCTTTGTTGTGGGCAACAAGTTTCCTCTGGCTACTCTGAGCCTTGACAGATCCGTAATGTACCGTACATTTAAAGCACACCCAACTCATATTTAAAGCTCAAGACTTTACTTAGCAGAGCTACGATTCCCAGCAGCCTTAACAACTACAGTTTCCAGGATGCTTGGGAGAAACTCATGTGCTTTAAATGGGTGCGGTGTCTGTTTTAAATGTATGGTGTTGATTTAACATACGTTAAATCCTTTTTTTTTTTTAGGGACGTGGGTGGTGCTGTGGGTTAAACCACAGAGCCTAGGACTTGCCAATCAGAAGGTCGGCAGTTCAAATCCCCGCAACGGAGTGAGCTCCCGTTGCTTGGTCCCTGCTCGTGCCAACCTAGCAGTTTGAAAGCACGTCAAAGTGCAAGTAGATAAATAGGTACCGCTCCAGCGGGAAGGTAAACGGCGTTTTTGTGCACTGCTCTGGTTCACCAGAAGCGGCTTAGTCATGCTGGCCACATGACCCGGAAGCTGTACGCCGGCTCCCTCTGCCAATAAAGCGAGATGAGCGCCGCAACCCCAGAGTCGGTCACGACTGGACCTAATGGTCAGGGGTCCCTTTACCTTTACCTTTAAATCCCTTTTTATTGGTAAAGGACTCCAGTGTCTTATGATCTCCTTATGTTCACATAACCAGTGCACATTATGATGGCATTTGCTGTGTTTCGTTTTGAAGGAAACAGCTCCATATAGGTCATATTGGTTGTTGGCAGCTTGCAAAAAAAACAAAAAAAAACCTTTTCTTTTTGGGTCAGGTTAATTTTTTTCTCTGAAAATGGCATTAGGTTGGAATAGGAAACGGTACAGCTAGAATTACAAGCATTATTCCGGTTTGGACTTTTATCGTGTGATTGCCCTCCACCCCAGTACTTCCTTCAAGACACTTGTATTGACAAGTGTGTAGCACTTGTGAATGTTCAAAGCACTTTACAAATCTTATTTTATTTGTTTTAAAGGTTTATACCCAGTCTTTCCTTCAAAGTGGCTCATGACAGATGAAAGCATTACAAAAATAGAGCCCAAAGTTGCTGCTCTTCTGTTGGTGACAAAGAGAACCACTGGGGTCAGGATGTGATGTTAATGCTTCTCCCTAGTGATAGCAGATGGTACTCTGCCTCACCTTCCACCAAGCAGCATGAGATGATGCAAAATGTAACCCTCACAAGCACCCTGCAGAGTAGACCAATATCATTACCTGCCTCACACTGTTGTAGATGAGAGGGCTGAGGCAGAATGGCTCACCTACAACTAACGAGTAAATGGCAGAAGCAAGATCTGAACCAAGAATTTCCTGCTTTGTAGCTCAGGTCTTAGCTGCTACACTGCACCAGCTCTACAAAAGTTTAGGCATAGGGAGGGTGACTTGTGGCAACTTGACTTGAGTCCACTCACTAAACTGCATGACTGGGCAGATTTAAAAGCCCAAATGCAACACCCTCACTTGAGGCCAGCCTCATGCCAGAGTTGTGCTCCAGAAGCAGGTAAGAAATATCAAGACACCTGTTAAAAATGCTAGCACAGCAAATTTAAAAATGCATTGTTGTTGTTTAGTCGTGTCCAACTCTTCGTGACCCCATGGACCAGAGCATGCCAGGCACTCCTGTCTTCCACTGCCTCCTGCAGTTTGGTCAAACTCATGCTGCTAGCTTCGAGAACACTGTCCAATCATCTCGTCCTCTGTCATCCCCTTCTCCTTGTGCCCTCCATCTTTCCCAACATCAGGGTCTTTTCCAGGGAGTCTTCTCATGAGGTGGCCAAAGTCTTGGAGCCTCAGCTTCACGATCTGTCCTTCCAGTGAGCACTCAGGGCTGATTTCCTTAATAATGGATACGTTTGATCTTCTTGCAGTCCATGGGACTCTCAAGAGTCTCCTCCAGCACCATAATTCAAAAGCATCAATTCTTCGGCATCAAAAATGCATTAGGCTAACCCAAACCTCCACAGGTAGGTAGCCATGTTGGTCTGCCATAGTCGATACAAAATTTAAAAAAAATCCTTCTAGTAGCACCTTAGAGACCAACTAAGTTTGTTATTGGTATGAGCTTCCATGTGCATGCACACTTCTTCAGATACACTGAAACAGAAGCCACCAGATCCTTATATCTAGTGAGAGGGTGGGGAGGGGTATTACTCAGAAATAGACTGGAAAGAGAAGTTGCTGAATTGCAACTTATTACCAAACTTAAAACCATGGAGAGACCTGGTCTGAACAGAGACATTGGATTCTTATCTCATTATACATGATACAGCTATTTTTAGCCATCTCACCCCTTGCTTTTTCCTGTAAGACCAATTGCAGTCGTTAACAGTCCTCAACAGGTTAACCACAATTATCACCCATTCCCACCACCCTTCTGAGTAATACCCCTCCCCACCCTCTCACTATATATAAGGGCCTAGTGACTTCTGTTTCAGTGTATCTGAAGAAGTGTGCATGCCCACGAAAACTCATACCAGTAACAAACTTAGTTTGTCTATAAGGTGCTACTGGAAGGATTTATTATTATTATTTTGTTCCAAATGTCCACAGTAGATCTAGTAGTAGAGATTCCACTAGATCAAATTGTCTCAAATGTTGAGGTATGGCTTGGGCCATCACAAGATCCTGAAGATTTATTGCAAGCTTTTTTCATTGGCGTTCATGCGGCTATTTTTAACAATTTCATAAGTGTCAAAAAATATCAATGGCTACTGAAGAATAGCTGAAGAAGCCACAAAGAAAAGCGTTGCCTAACACATCTGGGATGGCGTTTTAATGACGGAAATCTTTTGGACTCTACCACTAAACCTGCATGGGCAGCACCAAGGTCACACCCATACCATACACTTAATGCACATTTAAAGCATATGGCTTCTCCCAAAGAATCCTGGGAAGTGTAGTTTGTTAAGAGTGCTGAGAATTGTAGCTCTATGAGGGGTAAACTACAATCCCCAGGAGTTTCCGGGGGGAAAGCCATGTGTGTTAATTGTGCTTTAAATGTATGGTGTGGATATGACCTAAGTCTACACTAACCTGCTATGAGGAAGTGTCACCAGTTAGTTGTAGACAACCCCCCCCACACTTTACAGCATTTGAAAATGGGAACAACTCAGTCCTTGTAAAACCCCCATCATTCTCACACCAGTGACCAATCTGCCCCCTTTTCCACTCTCCATATACAAATCACGACAGGTTTTTCTCTCCTGGCATGCTAATCTTGGTACTATTTGGCTAGCCACATACATTTCCTGCTATCTTTTTTACACTTTAGTCACCCAATAGGCCGCTTAAGCCATTCCTAAGCGGGGTCAATAAACAGTTTCACAGACACAATATGTGTTTTTCAAATGCTCTGCTTTCTGAATTTAATACACACAAACCGAGTATAGCCTGCACTTGACATCTGAATATAAAAATGCATTGAGTTAAAGACTGTTGCTTTTTTTCCTGTGTAAAAGAGAATCATGAGGCAAGACATCTGGACTTTTTAGATAAAACGTTACTGATTTTGGGCCAGTGAATAAAGTTCATGTAACAGTATTCCTTTGGGCTCTCTACTGGAAAGAGGGACTAACACAGGTATTGCCAATCTGGAGCTCTCCGAATATTTCTGGACTACAGTTCCTATCAGCCCCAGCCATGTGTCCAAGTGCTGGCTGGGGCTGATGGGAGCTGTAGTCCAAAACATCTGGAGGGCCCCAGGTTGGCAAAGGCTGGACTAACAAGCCACCCCAAGTACCAGGATCCAGGATATTCTGTCATCCACAAAGCCCATGTAGGCGATCTTGTGTCCCCATATTACGTTCTGCAAATTCTTGAGTGCAGCATCATGGTAGCCACGTGCAAATATTCATTACTACCAACCAAACAGCATGGACATTTATTTTCCAATTCATAGTGGAGAAACACTGTTTTTTCTGGTAACTGTCACTCATTGCTTCTGAGACGTTTGAGAGCCTCTAGGTACATACATGCATGTCTACGTGCAAAATCCTATGCATGTTTATACTTAGAAGTAAGTCTCGCATTGCTGAGCGGGACTTCCTTCCAAATAAGTATGCAAAATATTATGACAGCCTCAACCTTCAAGGCAGTGATCTCGCTCAGTATCCTTCCATGTTTAAAGAGAGAGCTAAACAGAAATTTGTCTCTTGCATCTATAAGTACGTTCAGGCCTTCAGGGTAAAAGCCGAGTGGGATGTAGGCTATATAACAGTTCTACTTCGGCCTCATTCACACCATACATTTAAAGCACCATGATACAGTTTTCAACAGAACATGGCTGTAGTCGTAAAGGGTGCTGTTAGGAGAATCCCCTATTCCCACCCAAGGCTAGAGTTCTTACAGTGCTTTTACTGGCATTCCCTCCTCATAGGGTACTCTGGGAATTGTACTGCTGTGAGGGGAATAGAGGCCTCCTAACAACTTTCAGCACCCGTAACAAACTACGCTTCCCAGAATTCTTTGCGAGAAGCTGATTAAAGGGGAGCTTTATATGCAACCATCCAATATGTGTTAATAGTTAAGGGGATGCCTGCCTGCACAGAAGATACGCATATTTCAGAATGGTAAACTTACAATATTTTTTTTCTTTCTCTTAGTTATTTCCGTTGCATCGATTTAAGCCTACTCACTCACAATAGCATTTATCCTACATCGCTATCTACCACCCTACCTACCGCACAGGACTCAAATCTGAGCAGCTACCCCAATTTGCAGCAGCCACGTGACATGCCCTTGGTTGTATCACCCGTGGGTGCGGCTCCTGCCGCTCTTGCTTTCTCAGGCCCTGCTTGTGGACTTCTGGCTGATCTCTGCTTGAAGCAGATGATTCTTAGCTAAGGTTGGTTTGTTCCAGCAAGACTCTTCTTCAGTCCTTTGTGTCCTGATTGGGTGGGGAGGTGCCACATCAGTGCAGAAGTCCAAGGTCCCAGCAGCACCAGGCAGCACAGTTGAAGGCCAGATTTGGGAACCAGCTGCCAAAGCGAATCACCTCCGCTCCTGCTGTGCTGCTAAAAGCACCTCTTCCGAGTTGGACGCACGTCGCCCTGCCTTTGTCAAGCTCAGTTTTCTCCTTGGCGGAAGATCCTGAGGAAGGGACAGAGCTTCCAGGCTTGGAGAGAGTTGGCCTTCTGGGATGATGTCAGGCAACGCTGGAGCAAGAAGCGGCTTCCCCGCGACAAAGGCATCTGCAGCTGTGCCTGCGCAGGACAGGGGTCTCAGGGGCCGCTGCCCCAGAGGCTTCAGGGCGGGCTTGGGGTTTGGGGGTGGCTTCTCTGTTCTGGGAGGGCCATACAGCCCCTCCACATCGCCAAAACAGTAGGTCTGCATCCTCCTCATCGGGGCCTGGACCACGTGTCTCTCCTTGGCAAGAGCGACGGCCTCGTCGAACGACATGCTGTTCCCGTTGCGCCAGCTGGCCCATCTCTGCTTCTGGGCGACAGCCCCACCAGCCTCACCAAGCAATAGAGGCGCTGGAAGTTGCTTTTGGGAGGGCTCACCCTTCCCTTCTTCACCCCTGGCGATGGTAGTGCTGCTGCTGTGTTTATCCAAACTTTCTAGCAGAGAGCACTTTGTATTAGGGAGCTCATCACTGCTCTTGGGCCAAAGGCTGCATTTGTCCAGTGGGGAGTGGGGTAGCTTTGGGACCGCGTCTGCTCCTCTGCTCTCGTAATCTCTGTCATATTTCTCTAAACTCACAGGCATGGAATTCCGCTGCTTCCGGAGGGCCCCTGAATCGCCAAGACCTGGAGAGGTGGGCAGCTTGGAAGAAGCCAGGGGAGTTTTTACATTTTCAGTGCTATCTGGGGTGCTGCAATGTACGTCCAGGCTGGCTGGACGAAGGGGCCTGCGCAGAGAGCCTTCGCTGGGCCCCTCTTTTATCCCGTTTCTACAGTTCTTTTCTGGGACAGGTGGGCTGCACCACGTGAGGGAGGCTTCCTTGGTTGGAGATATTGGCATTAAGGCCGGAGGGATCTTGGCAAACTGGGGTTTCGGAGGCACGACCGGGAAAGATTTCGCCTGCTGCACTCTGATGGCATGCGAGGTCAACCTCATGGAGACGCTTCCATCAGAGAGGTCATGCTTGAGGGCATCGGAGGCTTTCGCTGGCATTGAATGTGGTGGTGTCTGTGGAGGACTTTCTGGGCAGCCCTGCAGAGAAGGGGCCCTGAGTGACGAGGCTTCAGACCCATTGGAATTGTCAGGCGAGGAGCCACCAGGAGGGGCTCTCTCAGGTGGAGCATCTGGCTCAAGACTCGGCGCAAGCATTGGAGATGTCTCAGAAGAAGCATTTTCAGAGCAATTGTCCAGCAAAGAGGAAAGTGGAGCGCTGTGCAAAGTGGAGCCATCCAGGGGTGAAAGAACTTCTGCTGCCTGAGGATGAAGAGCAGTCTCTCCCCTCTGTGGCTGCTCTGCCTCTTGAAATGGGAACTCATAGTCTGGGTGCCAGTCATACAATCCATCTACCTCCAAGGTAGATCCATCAGCCTCTATGCTGGGGATGCAAGGAGATCCTGCAACCTGCTCAATGCCTAATGCATTGTGCCATTCCTGCTCATTTTCAAGGCTTGGTTGGGCTGCATGGTTCTGATGCTCTTGAAATGAAGATCTTTGCACAGGGTTTTCTGGAATTCCATCGGGGCATTTGGCATGCATCAAGCACCCTGTTCCTAGAAGCAGGTCATCTTCACCTCTGGCGTTTACACCTTCCATCTGCAACGCTGCCAAGTCAGGATCTACCTGGGTGGTCTCAGCTTCAGCCTTCATGAGTGTTTCCAACTGATTGAAATCACTACCAGAATCCAGGAAGGCCTGCAACTCTTCTTCAGATGGATTGGCGGAAGCTGGATCCAGCTGGGAATTGTCTAACCTGAAGTCGTGAACTGGAGGGCCATCCAGGAGAGGCTCCCTGCCAACTTCAAAGAGATGGGAGCTGTCTGGGTCTTCAGGTGAGGGCTGTCCGGCCAGACTGAAGGGCTGATCGTCCAACGTGCTCCTCGGAAGACAGGTGTCATCAAGAGCCTGGTCTTCATCTGGCTGCTGGAAATGCTGCAATTTGCCAGCTAAGGGGCTGAGGTCATCAAAAGCACTCAAGTAGACCTCTTCACTGTCAACCTCCTTAGAAACCTCATCGCCATCTGAACATCCCACAGCCAGATAATATTGGTCATCTTCCTCTTCTGAGTGCTCATTCATACACTCCTCAATGGACAAGTAATCTAGTGGTGAAACAGCTGAAAACATCTCCAGCTGGAGGTAGAGAAAGAAAAGAGTTTTAAATAAGGCTCCTCTTTGGTTCAAACACACACGTCTTTCTTTCTTTCTTTTTCTCAGTTACCCTTTTAAAAATAATGAATATAGCAAACACACAGAACAACCTCCCTTTCTCCATATGTTTAGGCACCAGACAGCAATGCACTTTGAACTACAACTCCCATCAGCCCCAGGCCTGTATTGCCTGGGGCTGATGGGAGCATAAGAAACTGCCTGTTTCTTTATTCATTACATTTCTCTCCTGCCCGCCCTCCCCAAAAAAGCCCAGGGCAGCAAAACCCCAAACCAATACAATTAAAAAGTAAAATAAAAACTTACTTAAAACACACCATGTGCCCAAATCCAACTACTGTACTGGGTTTTAAGGGGATTTATGGGTGGAATTTGTATGAGTTTTAATGTGTTTTAGTTTACAGTGGCTTTAATTTTCTGTATGTTTTAAATTACAGTTGTAAATTTTTAGTTGTAATTTAATTGTTTTATCTTGTTTGTAAACTGCTTTGAGATTTTTTTCCCTACTATCAATATATAAATTTTATGAAATAAATAAATAATGAATGAATGAATGTTTGGCGGTTCCAACCCGTTTAAGAAGAGCCCTGCTGAATCATGCTAATAATGGTCCACTTAGCCCATCACCCTGTTCTCACAGTGGCCAACTAGATGTCTCACTGTGAAGCCCCTGAGCAAGACCCAGGCATAAGCACCCTCTCCCCTCCTGTGGCCTCCAGCAACTGGGATTCGGAAGCTTTGCTGCCTCTGACCCTGGAGGTTAAGCATAGCCATGAATTTTGTCCAATCCTCTTTCCAAGCCATCCAAGTTGGTGGCCATCACTGCCTCCTGTGGGAGGGAGTTCCATAGTTTATGCACTGCCTGAAGAAGTCCTTTGTTTTATCTGTCCTGGACTTTGCTCACTTTGGATCACCTATGGTATTGAGCACTCACTTACATCTTTTAAAAATAGCCCCATCCGTTATATGCAAGATTATATGCCAAAAACACACTTAATATGTATAAAAGGGTCAACCCCCATCCTGCACTTTATTTCTGCAGCATAATTTTATATTAATGGATCCCCACCCCCACAGAGCTCTATGCATTGTTGTCTGTATCTGCTTATAGAGATTGTAGGAGTTGTCTAGCTCCAAAGGACTCCTCCCTTCCCTCCCTTCCCACCTTGGAGCTGCCAAAATGGTCAGGTAGGAGCTGATGTGCAGCTCCTGCTAGGACAGAGACTCAAGGATGGGGTGGAAGAGCACCTGCCTTTTTAACTAGGTAAAGATTTTGGGTGACATAGTCATGGACCTCACCTGCATCCCGCCTCCTATCATCTCATTCATGAACCCACTGCTCATGTCGTCCTCCGTGAGTGGGGAACTGTCCACACCACTGCCTGAAAAATCAGGCGCTATGCTGGTGCTCTTCCGGGGCTGGTCTCCATCCATGCTTTCACCCAGCCAGGCATCTTGGCTGTCCAGGAAAGAGAAGGAGTCCTGGACCTCCAAAGACATCTGGTTCTCTTCCGAATCAGACAGGCCTCCTGCCTTTGCATCTGTTTCAATAAGGGGAAGCAAAAGAAGAAGAAGAAGCAAAGAGCAAGTCAGTTCTTTGTGACAGGGACTAGCTCCTTGGTGAGCCCCAAGTTCTTTGTAATACAAGTATTTAGGAAAACTGCAGATGGTGAGCACAATCTTAGGAAGAAGAAAAAACAACACCTACCTCCCCTATGAGAGAAAAGGGGGGGGGGATACTTGTTCTGACCCTAGTCTGGATCACTTAAAAATAAGTTAGTAAGTTAGAACTATTGGGTTGCATCCCGTGTTAGCCATACTCGAAGTAGCAATTAATGGACATGGTTAACATTTGCCCATTAATTTTATTATGTGTAGAGCTTAGTTGAATACAATCCATTCTATTTATTATATACCCATTTTTGCAGATTTATTTGATGAATCAATGAAGATTCATATAGGTAATCAGCTAAGATTCCTCTAGTTGATTAAATATGTCACATTTCAGGTGTTCATCTGTATTATTTTGGGAATACCTAACAACTGTAAGTAGGGCCAGTTCCCTGGTCAAGAAGGGTGCCACCACTGAAAAGTCCCTCTCACCTGCTGTCATCTGTTTAACTTCTGAAAAGGGGGGCATCTGGGGCAGAGCCTCAAAAGGGTGACGTTAAGGAATGGGCAGGTTTCATGCAGGAGAAGATGGTTCTTCGTGCAGCTGTGTAATGTGTCAGTGGGCACAAACTGGGGAATCTGGCAGCAAGGCCCAAGTGCCACCAGGAGTAGAGAACCTCTAGCCTGCAGGCCCATCTTGGCTCAAACCACAATTCACCTGCCTATCAGCTGACACCACTCATGACAGCTGATCTTCAGCTGATGGGCATAGCTTCAATCCTGTAGGATTCCATGCATACTTTTTCCTGATTCAAGTAGGGGGCTTGCATAGACCCCTGCCTGGTAAAATGAAGGTTGGGGGGGGCAGGGAGAACTCTGTCAAATTTGGCTCAGGAGCCAATTCTGATAAGGATCTGGCCCATGGAGCCAAAAATGGTTCCACACCCCGGTCTATACCACCAAGGCAGCTTGTAGGTGGAAGAAATGGTGGGGAGATACTTACCTCCAGCGTCTTCCTTGTTTGTGAGGTCAGGTACCAGCTTCTCAGTTTCTTTCTGCTTAGAAGGCTCGTCCTCTTTGGCCTCAGAGGTCTCAGAAGGGTCCTTCTCCAGGGCACAGTGGCTCAGGGCAGGGCACTCGAGCCCCCGGGTTAGCCAGGACAAACTGAGGTTGGAAGTGATGTGGAACGGGACCGTGACAGAGAAAGGCCCAGAGATGTGGACGCCGGCGCACTTCTCTGCGCGGTTCCGCCCAGTTTTGGGGGATCGCCCTTGAGGGGCCACCCCAACGAGGCTGGACCTGCTGGCTTTCGGGGTGGTGGGCTCCGACTTGGCAGTGGCTTCGCCCTCCGACTCGCCTTGTGCTTCTTCGGCCTTGGGCCTCTCCGTATACTCGTCGGACTCCGACAGCAGGAAACTGTTATCGAGAGAAGCCGGGCCATCAAAACTCTCACGGCACAGAGTGAGCTGCTTCTGGGAGATTTTCCTCCCCAGTTGAATGTCATCTGCACACAAAGGAAGAGAGCTGAATCAAAGAGGGACCCAAAAGACAGGGCCTCATGGCTGGGCCCCAAACCTTTTCCAAGGTTGCCTTAATACTGTGATGAATTTGCTATGAGATTACTGTGAATAGGTATGCTGCTGGGTTTTTTAAAATTATTATTATTTATTGGTCAACCAAAAAAAGTGCAAACATAGCATAAAGAAAAAAAGCAAAGGATCTGAAACTTAAATTGTAAAGGGTCACAGCCTGGAAGGACAAAAGTACAAAGATACGGCACAGCTCCAAACAGATAATTAAGTATTAACTCATAAAAAGATTTCCTTTACAAATAGTAAGGATATATGAAAATAAAAGTATT
Source organism: Podarcis raffonei (assembly GCF_027172205.1). NCBI lineage: Eukaryota > Metazoa > Chordata > Lepidosauria > Squamata > Lacertidae > Podarcis > Podarcis raffonei. The sequence continues at coordinate 16,616,627 of NC_070617.1, forward strand.
ATCCACCTGTGAATTCCATCATTATGGAGAATAAAGGTTTTATATAGTATTAAATGAGCTGGACGTTTGAATATGCCTCAATATCTGTATAAGAAATCACGTCATATGTCCAAAAAAATTGAGTTCTGCCCTTTAGATACTTTTAGTTTAAGGAGATACCTTTTCAAGAAGAGCAATCTGCCAAACCCTTGAATACCAGCAATCCAAATTATTAGGATTAAAGTCCTTCCAGGATTTGGTGAAACACCCACATCCTTCTGTCTCCTCCATCTCTATGCTTCAGGAGGAATAGAAGTGGGGCAAAAGCCAGCCAGCCCCTCAGCAGCGAATGTAAACAACCCCAGAGATTTCTGCACCTACCATCGCTGGCACATGGCATGGAGCTGAGGGAATCCATGCTTTTGGCCGGCCGCAGACGCATCTTTCCCATTTTGTCATCTAGAACAGAAAGGCAGGATTGAGCCAACCAAATCTGGGCCTCAAAAAAACCCTTTTTTCAGTTGAATTTTAATAGTATACAGTATATTTTTTCCTTTTACAGGCAACAAAATAAAAGAAGCAACATCAACATAACAAACCAAAAGAACCGCAGGAGGGATGCATACAAAAAGTGGGTATTTATCTTTCATAGAATTGTCATTGTATCCCTGTCAATGATTTCAACTGTTTACAGTGGTCTTTTAAATATATTACAAAGTTATTCCAATCTTTTAAGAATACTTGATCTTCCTGGTTTCTGATCTTTCCCATCAATCCAAATTTATATTTTTGATGTCGGTGAAGAGTCTTGCATGTTGGCAAATGAAACATAAGATATAAAGTCCCACCACATTGCAAATAAATGTTCAGGAGATGTTTTTTATACTGTACCATAGTGCTAAGCTTAAATCTTTTAGTGTTTTCCATTGTTGTGTTAACAGAGATTCTAGCAGTCAACATCCAGATAATTAATCCTCTAGAGAAAAAGTTGTCTCATATATCATGGTCCCATATATTGAATAAAGCTCTTTAATAAAGCTCTGGTGGAATCTACAACCAAAGTGGGTGGTTCTGCCCCCTGGAGGCAAAGGGGTGGCAGGGGGGCACTAGAGGTGTAAACGGCTATTAGACTCTGAAAAGCTGCTATCACTGTATCGAGTTCATCCATTTCGTTGAATTAATTAAACGAAATAGTTTTAATTGCATTTTGAATTAAATGTGCAATTAATTGTTACTGTTTTGAATTTTATTGTGTTATTATATTCCTTCTATTCTGAACAACCATTTTATAGGGCAGGGGGCACTGGGGATGAGTGATCTGCACTATAATGCAGCACTTGGCGTTTTTGTTGGGAAAAATAATCAACGAGATAGTGACAGAAAGACCCACTTCCAGGCCATATATGTGGCACACTTAACTCTTAGTCCGCTTGAACAGTTACAGTGAGCTTTAGCGTTAAGCCTTTTACCTTTGTCCTCGGACTTGTTCAACTTGCGTTTGGCATCATGGCTGGATCGGCCGAGGTTGAAAATGGACTTCCATTTCTTTGCCTTAAGGGATCCTTTTCTTCTGTGAAGAATTGGAATGGAGGTTATAAATTTTGCATGCAGGACGGTCATCATGTGTCTGGAGCCACTTCCAATGGGATCCTTAGGACTCTCTAAGTCCTCAGAAGTGAGGGAAGAGGGAAAGTGGTTTCCTGTCTAGCTGCAGCTAAAATAAGCATCAACAAATCTCTGTGCACGGATTTACTATTCTCATTCATACAAGAAAAACAACACCAGATAAAATAATCAGGGCCGGGGGCAATTGTGCAGTTTACTGGGGGATGAAGGGGTCTGGAATATCTGTGACCAACGCTGCACAGTCTGGGGGCAACCCCACCACATAGGTAGGAATGTGCCATTTTCTCTGCAGCCTGGCCAGCAAAATGGGCTTCATGCCCCTTGGTTGTAGTCGCTTTGCAAAATGGGCATCCGATGCCATCCTTTGTAACTAGAATCTGGAAATTCTCAGCAGGCAAATACAGAAGTGAACATGGGAAGGGGAAAGAGAGGGAAGGGAGGCGTGTACTTGTTGTCGGTGAGCTCAATGATGGTGTGGTAGGGTCGCATCTGCGGTGGGCCATCCCCCTGGTTCAGCGCAGCTGGGATATTGCAGGAAAAGGAGTATTTGTCGTCGCCAATGGTCACCGGTGAGCTCGCAAGGAGAAGGGACTTCCTGAGAGATTCACGGCTACCGGCTATAGAGCAGTGGAGGAAAAACAGCATCATCAGGAAATTAAGTGAGCGCAGGAATGAAGCCAGAGAGCTAGTTTAGTGCAGGAGAGACAGTGTGGTACAGTGGTTAAAGAGTATTGGACTAGTACAGTTGTACCTTGGATCCCGAACGTCAAGCAAGTCGAACATTTTGGCTCCCAAACGCCGCAAACTCGGAAGTGAGTTGTTCCGGTTTACGAGCATTCTTTGGAACCCAAATGTCTGATGCTGCTTCCGATTGGGTGCAGGAGCTTCCTGCAGCCAATCAGAAGCCGTGCCTTGGTTTCCGAATGTTTTGGAAGTCGATCGGACTTCCAGAACAGATTCTGTTCAACTTTCAAGGTACCATTCTACTTGGGAGATCAGAGTTTAAATCTCCCCACTCAGCCATGAAGCTCACTGGGTGACTGTGGACCAGTCACTGACTCTCAGCCTAACCTTCCTCACAGGGTTGTTGTGGGAATTAAATGAGGGAGAGGAGAACTTTGTACAACACCTTGAGCTCCTTGGGAAGAAAGTTGGGGTATAAATGCAATAAATAAATTAAACAAACAAACAAACAAACAAACAAACCATATGCTGTCACCACAACCTCTCTCGGGAGGTCCTCAGATTCTGAAAGCTCTTTGGGAAGTTCATTAGGGCTGCTGAAGTGCCCCCCCACCTCCCCTCTAGGCCCATGTACTGAATGTGTATGGAGGGGTATTGCAATGGAGGGCACTACAAGAAGTTCCAACTCTACATTCCTATAATTCTATGGTATCTGTCTGTCACACATAAAGACCTACCACAGAGAGGGACATTATTGAAAATCTGATCCACGTGGGTGAGGATAAACTCCACCACAATGGACTGGACGCGGACCTCCATGAAGGCTGCTGTGCCGTTGAAGCCACACGACTCAATGTCCTTGGACCTGAGAAGAGAGGGAGAGGGGGTGAAGCCTAATGAGGCAGAGGTGCACAGGTTGGGCGTGGGTGTGGTGGGTCTTGCTGACACTCGTTCGTTGAGCAAGAATCTCCTGATTGTCAGGCCAGTCTTCTTCCTCCTTGTTCAGAAATCTAGTTTTCCAAATTTGCCTTTGTTTCAGTCCAATTCCCCTTCGCCAGGCCTTAAACATAGTTGCTGTCAATGATGGTTCACCAAGAACTGAACTTGTACGATAAAAGCTGCTATGTCTCACCTGAGCAGGTTGGGAGCCCAGACGATTGCCAGGTTCCGTACGTGCATGTTGGTCTCAGAGCTGAAAGAGGCCATGTGAACTAGATGCTTCATCAGGAACTCCAAGGTCCTTGTGGTGGATGCAAAGCCAAAACAAAGATTGGGGGGGGGGGACAGAGTGAGGGTCAACTGAATGAGAAATCACAACCACCAGCATCCATGAATAGGAAGTGGACTGTGAAATCTCCTTACCAGCCATACTAGCATTCAGCAATCTACAGGGGGACAAAAATCAGGACACTCCTTTTTATGTCCCGAGCTCTCACACATGTGCGAGATCAAAAGACGCTATGAGGATTGAGCCAGAAAAAGGGCTTTTTGGCCCTTGCAGGTACCTGTAGTGGGGCGCTGGGAGTTCCTTCAGCACATCCTTGATCTTTTCCAGCCGACCCTCCTCCATTTGGATGGCCACAGCATCCTGGGTGAAGTGGGAGAGAGGTACTCAGCTCACCATTTTGTTTGCTCAATTCCACAGCATGCCTCCCACCCTGCCATGCAATACCAAACGTTGAAAGCAAATAGTTTTGGATATCGGGTACAGTCATCTGCCAGACCTGAGCCACAGTTGCCATTGCATTGCAGGAGGTTGGACTAGATGAGCCTTTGGGTCCCTTCCAACTCTACAATTTGATGATTCAATGAGTAGCATGCAAATCTATACACAATAAGGGCAGATCCACACCATACATCCAGTGCACATTGAAAGCACATGAACCTTGGAAACTGCTGTATTGGTGAGCACAACAAAGCAACACTTTATATGTATTAGGGCAGGGAACAGGGAACCTCACACCCTGGGGGCTAAATGCGGCCCTTCAGGACTCTCTGTCTGGCCCTCGGGAATCTCCCCAGGCCACACCTCCTCTCTCAAGCCACATCCCTCACTGGCCCTGCTTTGTCTCCTTCTGCCTGGCTGGAATCTGTCCTTGACCTCTGATAACGACTTACAGGGAGGTGGGTAGGACTAGATGACTCCTGGAGTCCCTTCCAACACTGTAATTCTGTTATGTACTGAGTTGAATAGGATCCAAAAAGCAGCAGTCTGATTGGTCCTAGAACAATAGGATTCAGAATGCAGCAGTCTGATTGGTCCTAGAACAATAGGGTCCAGAATGCAGCTGTCTGATTGGTCGTAGAACAATGCAGCAGTATGATTGGTCCACAGGAGCCACCCAATCCAGCTCCAGGTGGAAGTGAATCCGCAACCTGATTGGCCTACAGGAGAATCCCAGAATTAGCCAATCAAGTGCGACCCATTGTGTAAATAATGTATATAAAGCAGATATTTTGGGGGAACTTTCATTCCTCACTACTATGAGCTGAATAAAGAGCATGAAATCCACACTCGACTCCGAGTATATTTCAAATTCCATGACTCTTGTTTGAGGCAGAGTTGGGTGGGTGTAGAAACTTTTTTTGTTGTTTAGTCGTTTAGTCGTGTCCGACTCTTCGTGACCCCATGGACCAGAGCACGCCAGGCACTTCTGTCCTCCACTGCCTCCCGCAGTTTGATCAAACTCATGCTGGTAGCTTCAAGAACACCATCCAACCATCTCATACGCCTTCCGACCTGAGGGGCTCATCTTCCAGCGTCATAACTTTTATATGCCTGTTGTCTTTGTCCATGGAGTTTTCTTGGCAGGGATACTGGAGTGGCTTGCCGGTTCCTAGCCTACTGTTCAAAGCTGAAATTTAAATCTGTTGCCCTGCCCACACCTGCCCTTGGCATATGGCTCTTGGAAGGTTCCGCAGAAGAGAATGCAGCCTTTGGCCTGCCCTAGAGTGGAGGCCCTTAGTGCGAAATATGCCCTGGGTCAGCCATACTCACAGCAAACTTATCATAGAGCTGATAGGTGAGGAGCGGGTTGGGCAGCTCCCTGAAGTAGGCTTTGCAGAGTGAGCTCACGCAGTGGATGTCCTGGAGGTACAAGTCTTTGTTGAGGTCAGGGGAGCCCCGGTCGTTGTCAAATTCCAACCTGCAAAGGGTCAGGAAAGGGGAGGAAGGAAAAAGGCAATGGAATATATAGTAACACCGGAAGATCTGGACTATCTGAAGGGCTGTCACATGGGAGATGGAGCAAGCTTGCTTTCTGCTGCTCCAGAGGGTAGGACCCAAACCAATGGATTCAAATGACCAGAAAGGCGATCCCGGCTAAATATTAGGAAGAGCTTTCTGATGGCAAGAGCTGTAAGACAATGGATTAGACTCCCTCAGAAGGTGGTAGATTATCCATTGTTGGAGGTTGGATGGCCATGTGTCAGGGATTCTTAAACTGTTATTCCAGGTAGGCTGCTTTTGGGCAGGGAGGTTCCATTTATGGATCATAGCTTACAGCCATCAGTTGATACCCCCTGCTCCTCTTCCTTCATAAATTTCCAAAAAATCCTTTTTTGAAAGCCATCTAAGCTGGCGACTCCAGTACCACATCTTCCCACAATGGGTTCCACACATGAATAATGCCAGCTGGCTTTTACCTCAGCTTCTGGATGTTTGAGGAGACTCCTGACAGCCGGTAGATCCCGTCCACGATTCCGTGCTGCTCCACAAACTCCGTGCAGCTCTTCAGAACCTGAGGAACTGGGAAAGGGTTGAGAGTCAGCCTGGGGAATGGTGGTGCCTCTTGACAGATGGCCAAAATCACCCTGAAAGGGAGCCTGCTGTGGTCCCGGGAGGGTTGGCATCATCACCACCCAGCAGTGCTGACCGTGGGGCCTCCTGGGGCCCACCACCAATGGGACCTCCATTCTGGACAGCCACAGGGCAGCTCTACACCATACATTTGAAGCACATCCAAAACACATGACTTTCCCCCCAAAGAATTCTGGGCGCTGTTAACGACACTGGGAATTGTAAGTCTCTGAGGGGCAACTACAGTTCCCAGAATTCTTTGGGTGAAGTCCATTGCAGGGATAAGTAGCGACAACAAAACCCACACCCCCTGTCTAAATATTCACCAGTTGATTTAGGTTTACGACCGAAAATAAGATTGAACAGTTTTTAAAAGTCTCCAAATCCCTGACAGAAAGGGCAATATAGCCAGTGTGGCGCAGTGGTTAGAGAGTCAGACTAGGACCTGGGAGACCAAGGTTCAAATCCCCATTTGGCCATGAAGCTCACTGGGTGGCCTTTAACTTATTCACAGTCTCTCAGCCTAACCTACCTCACAGTTTTCTGTGAGGATATAAATAGGAAAGAGGTGAACTATGTGTGAGGTGAGAAGCCTGCCTTTTACCGTTTTCTGTTGGGACTTCTTTATTTTTGCGGCAGGGGGATTTGCAGGCAGGTTGATTTAGTACAGGGGTCTGCAACCTTTAAGACAAAAAGAGCCACTTGGACCGAAGAAAAAAAAACTGGGAGCCGCAAAACCATTGTGACATTTAAAACAGTGGGGAGTGTCGGGGCACACAATGCACCTCCTCCCCTTGCTAGTATCCGCCCCGGAGCCGCGGCAAAGGTGTAAAAGAGCCACATGCGGCTCCAGAGCCGCGGGTTGCTGACCCCTGATTTAGTAGATTCAGGCCTGTTTTAAAACATGATTGTTTGCAGTTTTGTTTCATGATTTTGTTATCACGCTGATTTTATATCATATGGTTTTAAACAACATAGCTCCGTTGAGCAGCTGGAGGAAGTGGCCTATGTGTATCTGAAATAGCTCCTTCATGAAGTAGGGAAGGTACCAGTATACAAACCAACTGAAAAACTGAAAACTTGCTTGTGTTTGCTTTTTTATGGGGATATCAAATGAATCAGAAGTCCATTCTAGTGTCAGAGATGGGCAGGCTTGGAGATGCTTGGAACCCAGTTAACATTGTCCGCTGGGCCTCTAATGTCAAGTTCTACACTTAACAGGGAAATAAAATAGATCTGATGTGCAATGGGCAAGTGTGGAGACACACACACACACTCTCTCTCTCATCAAGGGTAGATGTCTGGGTGGAGTCGCTGGGTGATTTCATTTCCGAAGCACAGACAGGAAGCAAAATGCACACAGAAGGAGAACTGAAGCTCTCAGCTAAGTTACGGTATAGCAGTTTTTAAGAATGCGCTTCCAAGAAATGACATATTCTAGATGTAAAGGCCGCAGCCCTTCCCCACTTTTTACTCCACTCCTTCTACCTCTGCGTTCAGAGGTGCAGAGAGAATCTGTAGCAGCCTTTGGAGAGAGTGCAGAGGTGGTCAGAGAGTCTTTTTTACGGTTTTTAAAAGGGTTGCTTCGCACACTGTCCCCAGAACACAACCCTTGTGTAAGTTGCGAGTCAACTGTACTTGCAAGTGAAGATTATTACTTCATGGATCTGTTGCAATGGACTTTATCTCAGGAAAGCTCTTGGAAGAATACCTTGATATGTCTTTAAGATACCACAACAATGTTCTCTGCTGTTTATCCCTCAGGGATGTCCAGAGGCTATGCTCCACTGCAGATAGGGCCTTCCCCACTATTTCTCCCCAGCAACATGTGCTTAGAAGTGCCCTGCTTCATTCATGAATAAACACAGGCCATGTTCGCACCACTCATTTAAAGCACTACAACGCTACTTTAAACTGCCTGTCTCACTTACCCTCCTCCTTTCCACCTGGGCCAAAGCCATACCATACATTGAAAGCACTCTGACACCATTATAAACATGTCATGGCTTCCCCCCCCAAAGAATCCTGGGAGCTGTAGTTTGTTAAAGGCTCTGACAGTGGTTAGAAGGCCTCTATTCCCCTCACAGAGCTACCACTTTCAAAGCACTTTCCTCACAAGAAACTCTGGAAAAGCCTGGACCTGTGTCTAGATAGAAACACGGCACAAAAGGATGTATGGATGAACTATTCAACTCATCCCTAATTTCATGCAGCTAGAGGGCATCTGCCTCTAAATCTGTGTGCATGGTACTTTTTGGACCGTTGATAACATGCACCAATAACCAAAAGAGCCATCCCAATGCATCTTTAACGAAAACAACACTTACTCTACTGGCTATTAGATCAATGAATGACAAAGCTATTACAGAGTCAATGGATACAGCAGTCAGGAGGAACAAAATAACATAAGAAGAGCCTGCAGGATCAGACCCAGGGTCCATCTAGTCCAGCATCCTGTTTTCACAGTGGCCAGCCAGATGCCACTAGCAGGACCAGAGCCCAAGCACACTCTCCTCTCCTGCCATTTCCAGCTACTGCTTTTCCGAAGCATTACCACTTTCAATTGTGGAAGCAGAATATCGCCATCATGTCTAGTAGCAATCAGCAGTTTTCTCCTCCACAAATTTGTCCAATCCTCTTTTAAAGTCATACGTGGCCATCGCTACATCTTTCGGGAACAAATTCCACAGTTTAAGCCCTGTGTGAAAGACTTCCTTTTATCTGTCCTGAATCTTCCAGCATTCCGCTTCCTTGGATGTCCACAAGTTCCAGTGTTATGAGAGAGGGAGGAAAGCTTTCCTCATGCTGTGCAGAATTTTATAAACTTCTAACAAGTCACCTCTTACTCACCCTTTCTCCAAAATTCAAAAGCCCCCAAACGCTGCAACCTTTCCTCATAGGGAAGTTGCTGCATTCCAAAATTTCAGTTTTAGAGACTCTGGTAATGCCACAGAAGGTATAGAGGTTTCAAGCAGGCCCTTATTTTCATCTGTGAGATTGCTGCAGGGTTTGAGCTTCCTAGGAATCTACCAGCTCCATCCTGGCAGCTCCACCCCTTTAATGTAACCTGCAAGGTCCATCTCAGGTATGCGTGCCTACAAAAGTGACACCTTGTCTTTGGAAGATCTGCTCCTGCTGATCGTCCCCCGATTGCGAAGCAGCAGCCCAGGTGTGCCAAAAGCAGCCCTGTCATTAACAGATACCATCTAATTGTGCTCATTACACACCTCCTATCGCTCTTCCTTGAACGTTTTCCCGAAAAGCGGAGCGGTTGTATAAACCCTGACAGTGTCCCACATGCATCGCCCAGAGGACTGGATTAGAGCATGTCATGACATAAAGGGAGCTTGCTCAAGAGCACACCACCCCCGGTGTAAACCCTATCCCGTCCTTCTGCTAGAGAGGGCCTGCAGGAGCCTGGGAGAACAAGAGCAGGGGTCTGCTTCTCCTGCACGGACAAGAGCTGCTCCCCAAAAGCTTTTGTGCAAACATGCTTTGCTTTGCAGAGGAGATAAAAATGTTGGGTGCTGGGTGGGAGAGATGAGCTGTATTCAGCTGTGGTTGCCACCTGTTTTAATGTGCCCTGCTCCTCTGCCTTTAACAGCAGTGCAGAGACTTAGCAAGTGAGGCTTTACTTGTTATGGAGATAAAATGATGGAAAGGCCTCATGTGAATTTGGGCATGCCCGGAGGCAGTAAAATTATGGTGTACAATTGTTGTACACCGGTTATTATGCTGCTCACTGCCTTGGGCTCTGCTGAGAGGGAGGGCGGTATGTTAATGAAGATAATAACAATACTAATACTAATAGGCAATGGGAAGACACACAAAGGGAAGGGCCACAGCTCAGCGGTTGAACACCTGCTTTAAGTGCAGCCTGTGCCAGGTTCAATCTCTGGCACGTCCAAGCAAGGCTGGGAAAAGGCTCCCTGCCTGAAACTCTGGAGAGCCGCTGCCAGTCAGCGTAGGCAGTACTGAGTTGCATGGACCAGTGGTCTGACTCAGAATCCCACACCCCACAACACTCCTCAGATGAAAACAGGGACATGTTCTGCATCGGTGTCTCTCCCATCACCTCCTCCTCAGAGGATGGGTCAGGGATGCAGGCGCAGGAGCCATAACAGCTGCTCTTCAGCGCCCACTAATGCCTCCAGCCCTGCCCACCACAAACACGAGCCCCCTGGGACTTTCCATACAAGGGCTAAAAGTTCCCTACAAATTTTTCTTGGGCTGAAAAACACACTCATACTTTCTGCATTGGGGACTGAAGCTCCCTGTAGAGAAGTAACTCCAGGACTTTGGTGGTTTAGGGGACCATTTGACCTGGCTGAGCACGCAGCTGATGACTTACTGATATTTAACTGAATGTTTTACTGATAGCTTCTCCATTTTTACTTGTGTATATCTTTGTATTTTTTTTGTTTCAAACGTTGCATATGCATTTTTCTTGTTCTTGTTCTAATTATCTTACTGTGTTTTATGCTTAGGGATCTTGCATATTAAATGGGTACATAAATATTAGGCAAGGATTGCCTAACTTTTCTCTTTGGAAAGGTTACAGCATTTTTGTATGTGTGTTCAACAGATAACCTTTGCCTTCACCCGTCCTTTTGAGGCACTTGCTGTCTAGTTTTTCTATAGTTTACGGTTTCAACTAAAGACTTTTTGTTTGCCTTAACCGTTTCCAAGTTTTCTTCCACCTAGGACCTGGAAATGTATGCAGGCATTTAGGGCAGAGGGTTAGACTAGGACCTGGGAGAGACCGGGGTGGAAATGCCCACTCAGCTTTGAAGCTCACTGGGTGACCTTGGGCCAATCACTGCCTCTCAGCTTGACCTACCTCACAGGGTTGTCGTGGGGATGAAATGAGGAGGGGAAGGACAATATAAAAGCCATAAGGATATAAGAAGAGCCTACTGGATCAGGCCAAAGGGGCCCCATCTAGGCCAGCATCCTGTTCCCACAGTGGCCAGCAGGATGCCTGAGAGAAATCTGCAAGCAGGACCCAAGCACAAGAGCCTTTTCCCCTCCTGTGGTTTCCAGCAACTGGCCTTCAGAAGCATTGCTGCCTCCAGCTGTGGAGGCAGAGCAGAGCCAGTGTGGCTAATAGCCCCCGATAACCCTCTCCTCCATTAATCTTCCTGATCCTCTTTTAAACCATCAAAGTTGGCGGCCATCACTGTATGAGCTCTTTGGGGAAAAGGTGGAATAGAAATGCAATAAATAAGCAAATAATGATAATGATAGTACAGTGGTACCTCGGGTTACATACGCTTCAGGTTACATACGCTTCAGGTTACAGACTCCGATAACCCAAAAACAGTGCTTCAGGTTAAGAACTTTGCTTCAGGATGAGAACAGAAATCGGGCGGCACGGTGGCAGCAGGAGGCCCCATTAGCTAAAGTGGTGCTTCAGGTTAAGAACAGTTTCAGGTTAAGTACAGACCTTTGGAACGAATTAAGTATTTAACCCAAGGTACCACTGTACTACTAATAGTATTAAGTAAGCAGCCTCCGGCATGCTCTGCCACTGTTGCTTGTTGTATCTTTTCTCGCTTGCTCAAGCACCTAATTGATGCAATCGCCAAAATTGGACCAGCAAAACAAGGAAGTTGCACGAGCCACCTCCCTTCCCTTCCTCTCCCCTTGCAAATTCAAACAAGAACACCAGAACACCGCTTGCTCCCCACAGCTCACTTCCTGTGTGTCTCATACCCTACCAGCCCCTGATCTGACAGCTCACAGGTCTCAGAGGCATGAGAGAGAGAGAGAGAGAGAGAGAGAGAGAGAGAGAGGGAAACTCAAGTGGAGTTTTCCACTGGGGGCTTGCTTCTTTGCTGCTTCTTGCTTCTAAAACCTCATCCCAGGTGATGCAATAGAGATCCCAGTGCTGCTGAGGGTGGTTTTTTTACCTGCGAGGTGAATGATGCCTGCCCTGTTATAGATGTGATTGCCCTCCGTCTGAAGGAACAGGTGTCTATACCCCTTTATCCATTTTACACACTGGAGGTGCAGATTGTCTCTTTGGTACGGAGCCCTTTTGCCATAGCTCAGTGGGTAGCGCATCTGTTTTGCACGCAGAAGGCCCCAGGTTCAATCCCTGACACCTCCAAATAGGGCTGGGAATGTCCTCTGCCTGGAAAGCTGCTGCCAATCCATGCAAGCAACACCGAGCTAGATGGACCAAGCACTTAGAGAAAAGACAAGCGAGAGGCGACAAGACAACGTTTTATAAAATGACACCTGGCATGGAGAAAGTGGATACAGAAAAGATTTCCTCATGACACTAGGGCCTGTGGACATCCAATGAAGCAGAATGTTGGAAGAATCAGAGAAAAGAAAGTACCATATTTTTCCGTGTATAAGACTACATTTCAAGTTTAAGACTAATAAGAACAAACATTTCCAAGTTTAAATTGGGGGTTGTTTATACACGGATAGTGCATACAGGGGATTTATTTATTTGGAGTCCCAAAAAAGAGGGGTCGTGTTATACACTGAAAAATATGGTACTTCTTCACACTTGCTCCCACAGGAGGAAGTGATGACCATCAATTCAGGTGGATTTAAGAGAGGATTAGAAAAAACATATGGAGAACGGCCATTGATGGCTACTAGCTCCAAATGCTGAGACTAGATGGGCCATTGGCCTGTTCCAACAGGTTCTTATGCTCTGAATCAGTTAGTATAAGGGCTTATCCACACTTAACTTTTGCTCTGCACTTTCCAGGCACAGGCCTGTGTTTAAAAGCTCCCTGTCTGAGCGTTCCCAGCTCCACCCCCCTCCGCCAAACTTTCCCTGTGAAAACCCACTCTTTAGCTCTCAATCGCAGCAAACATTCATCTGGGTTTTCTATGGCTTGCCATTTCCTCTGATTGAGCTTTAAAGAGCAAGTTTGCGTAGGGAAAGCTCCGGGGCAAAATAGAAAATGCTTGGCCCTAGAAACTTTAAGCGTGAATCATGCATGAAAAAGAGTGGAAGAACATTTTAATGTTTAAAATAATTTATTCTTTAAAAAACCCCGAAGCCTTTCTTTTAGGAATTCTAGGTGCCGAAATCCCAATGGAGCAGAAAAGATTATTTATGTACGCAACCACGGCTGCGCGGATGTTATTGGCCCAGAGATGGAAAGAAGTCCCGACCAGAGAAGAATGGCAGATTAAATTGCTGGATTATGCCAAAACGGCAAAAATAACCAGAAGAATCAGAAATCAAGAAGACCAGAATTTTAATAAGGAATGGGGGAATTTATAATTTATCTGAAGAATCATAGTAAACAGTTAAAATTGTTAGAGGATTAGAATGGCACTTGTAGTTTCATGGCGAATTTTGGATATAATGGAGATGTAAAAGATTTGGATTATCATAAAAGATGCAGGAGGAAATGACTAACAATAGGACCCACAAAGGGGAGGAGGGAAGCCCAGGAGATTCTATGGAATCTTGATTTTATGATGTATGTTGGATATGTGAGTGTAAAAAGTTAATTTGAGAAACAAAATAAATAAAGTTATATATAGAAAAGAAAAGAGTGGAGGAAAGGTAGGTGTGGATAAACCCCAAGACTGTTTCCTATATCCCTACATTGCCCAGGTTAGGCTGGTATGCCAGCTACAACCCAAAATATACATGAAAAAATATGGTATATCTCACCCATCTGACTTGGTTGCACTCTGGGCAGCTTCCAACATAAATAAAAACATAATAAAATGTTAATTTAAAAAAAAACTCTATACAGGGTGCCTTCACATGTCTTCTAAAGGTTGTATCTTCTTGAGTCGGGATTCACATAACTCCATACTCTCCAATGAAAATAGGGACGTCCTACCATACCCTCCAACATTTCTCCAATGAAAATAGGGACATCCTTAGGAAAAGTGGGAACGTTCTGGGATCACATCAGAAATGGGGACAGCTTCTGTAAATCTGAGACTGTCCCTGGAAAATAGGGATCGTTGGGGGGGTCTGCTAGTGCCAGGCCAGCTGCTCGGGTCTGCTTCTGGGTCCGCTTCTGGGATCAATTCAAAATTCTGGCTCTGAGCTTTAAAAGTCCTTCACACCTTGGGACCAGGATACCTAAAGGACTGTCCATCTCTGCACTGAGACAGAAGTGGGCAATTTCTACACCATGAGCCACTCTTGGCCCACCAGTCCACCCCATTTGGCTCACCAGGCCATTCTAGGGAAGACATTCTAGGTAGGAAGATGTTAAACCTTCTATCTTTAGGCACCAGGTTAAAACAACACCATTTGTATCTGCTTTTAGTGAACAAGGATGTTGAGATTAGTATGGCCATTCATTCTTACAATCTGAAAATGCTTCAGACACCATTTGCTTTATACTATTTTGTTTTACATTTATGCTGATCCTTAAAAAAAAAATTCTGATGTTTTATTATAGTAACATTTTAGAAGCTGATCTGTGATTTCTTTTCTGAGGAAGAGGGGTTGAATTAAAAGGCCAGGGCACATAGCTGCCAACTCCCTGAGGCCCTGGGTGGCCAAGCACCCACAAAATTCCCCTTGAAGGCGCCGGACACCCACAACTTTCAGTGCCAGGGCCATGCACGCTGCATGGCACCCACAGCCCTGGGCACCCACAGTCACGAGGCCAAGCTGGCACTCCTGCCAGGACATAAATATTCTAGATATTAAAAAAAAAAGAAAACTGGGCACAAAATCATGCTGGGTGGTACTCCTCCCCCCCACTTGGTACTGCCTGTGGGGGGGGGGGTTGTGTGTGTTGCTGATGGACCAGGAGACAGATACCCATGGCAGAGTCTCCTGTGTGGGTTCCAACAAATCCATGGTACCCCACCCCCAAGTTTGGAATACCCTCCCCAAGGAGGTCCTGACATTGCAGTCTTTTTGGTGCCAGATTAAGTCGTTTTTAATTTGACCAGGTGTTTTAAATTGGTTAGGTACATAGTGAGCCAAGCTCCCAGTTCATCCACTTCAGTATTGTCTACACTGACTGGCAGCGTCTCTCCAGGGTTTCAGAAGGAAGACACACCCAATCCTGCCTGGAAATGCCGGGAATTGAACCAGAGTCCTTCGGCGTGCAAAACAGATGCTGTATCTCTGAGTTATGCTTTCCCCCAGGTTTAATGGCTTCTGTTATTAACAGTTGTAGCCTCTCAGATGCTTGTATAATATAATATAATATAATATAATATAATATAATATAATATAATATAATAACAATATATCGTCACCCTGTACTCCTTTGGGGAAAAAATAAATTTACAATATATAATATATTATATTATAATAATATGCCTTCGTACATTGTCCTGGAATCTATTGGATGAAGGGTTTTGAAAATGTTTCAAATAATAAACAATCAAGTTTTTGTTTTGTTTTGGGGCTGTCAATGTCACAGTCAATGTCACCCATTTGCAATTTCAATAACTTACAAAAAGGTTTTACAAAGCACTTTGTTACAGTTCTTGATGCCTTTGTGGAGCTTGGAGCCGGCCAGGAAGGAGATGGCGGGACCCCTCTAGACGCCCAGCCCAAGACCACTGTTGAAGCCGAATAAGGTGTTCTGAGCTATCCTTGAGGCGCAGGATCCCTTTTCTCAAACAATTTCCTACTGGGGGCAATGGATGCTGGAGGCTACCAGGCATTTCGGGTCTCCGAAAAGACAAATCACTTACCATCCCGGCCAGATAACTGCAGATGCTCTATTAGGTCACACCCAAAGACCCGATCCTTGGCCTGTCCCTTCCGCTTCACCTTCTGCCGGGCTTTCATGGCGAGCGACATGTGTGTCGAGGCGTGTGAGCGCTCAGCCTTCAGTGGCTCTCGTCTCCTTCTGCCCCCAAGGCCACTGGGGGCTCATTGGGCCCCCTGTCCTCTCTCTGCAGAAGCTGTTCAAAGGCCCTCCGACGCCGTGGAGACCTTCTGCTTCCTTAAACCCATGGCTGCTCCCCGTGCCATCAGCTCTGTGTGACAAAATGGCTCTAGGCTATCCAGAGGCCGATGCGCTCCAATATTTTTTCCAGGTTCTGTGCGGAGAGGCACCCCTTGGCCAGCGCTGCTGCAACGAAACGTGTGATCTAGGTGCAGGGGGAAACTGCTGAGGCCCAGGGCCCAAAGTGAAGTGTGGGGGCACGAGAATTGCTACGCTTCTGTTCTCACCCAGAGCCCAACAGGAAGTGAGTTCAGCTTTGCCTCTAAACCCCAACTTCCCGTTCAGAACATCTTTGAAACCACAAAGAGCAAGTTAACTCTTGCGCAAGAAACTCGTTCAATCTCAACCACACACACACACACACACACACACACACACTTGCCAATAGACCCATGGATGTAGGGTTGGAGGACTAGGCCACATGGCCACATGTCTCCTTTATCGGTCCACCCATCACAAATTTTGTCAAAGCCTCTAAAAAGGACGAATCCAGATTTTTGGCCCACGGCCAGAAATGTTGTGAGGGTCCTAAGCAGGTGTGTGTGTGTGTGTGTGTGAGAGAGAGAGAGAGAGAGAGAGAGAGAGAGAGAGAGAGAGGTTACTTGAAGAGTAGTCAGGCACTGCATCAGACTTTAATAGTTGAGGTGCTAGCAGCTTTTCACTTCTCTTCTTGATCTTTTCCACCCTTCCAGAAAGTTGGTAATTAGAAGAACCGCTCTTCAGACAAACTTGTAACAAAGAACTCGTACTTGACTTTGCCTATTTTCCCTCCCTAGTCAAGTTTCCCTTTTGTGTCTTGTTTGCAGTGACCCGCAAGCCACTCTGAGGGCCTCGTTTGGATGGAGGGTGGGATAAAAATGCTTAAAATATAATGGAATATAAAATAAATAAAATCCATAGGCTGTAATGCCAAACCAGCAGCAATGACATTCTTAACCTGCTCCATGGCACTAAAGTCAGGGCTGACCCACCTGTCGGGCATAGCTGTCAATTTACAGATTTGAAAATAAGGGACCTGCAGCCTCGAAAATAAGGGATCAGCAGCCATGAGGCAAGGTGAGGTGTCCGCCTGAGGGATCAAGTTCCCCAGGGGCAGCAGATCCGGCCTCCAAGGAATGTGTTGCCCACTGTTGCTGTTACACTCCCCGCTTGTTCCCAATGTAGATCTTTATTTTCTTCATTCCTGATGTAGGTCTTCACTCACTCCTTCCCTGGCAGGTTAGGAGGGTGCCATTTTGTGGTTTGCCTCAGGTGCTGAAATGTCTTGGGCCAGCTTTGCCTAACACTTATCTTCAATGGGACCTTAAGGTTCAGTTAGGCTTCACTGGGGTTGGTACAACTGCAGTCTGCTTCTCCTACAAGGAGTAGCGTGCATGGAAAACAGCTTAGCATGAGGGTGCATTTCCGGAACTGCCTTCATTCTGCTGCATTGTACCGGTATTTCACACATTTGGCTTGATCCAGCAGCCAGGCTCTCCTTACACCCTTATGGATACTTAAGGTATCCATAAGAATAGCCGCTTCTTTTGATAAGGAACCAATAGTGGTATTTACGTCATATTTTAGCACAGGGGATCCATTCAGCCATGGGTGTAGCTGGGCCCTTGATCAAGTAAAACAATAGGGATACTTAATTAACTGACCTAACAAAAGTCCTGCTCCCCCAACCACGTTTTGCTCCCTCCCCCAACAAAAACCCTGGCTATGCCCATGCATTCAGCCATCAGAGACATAGCCTCAAGGCCTGACTTGAAATCTCCAGGTTTGCCTGGCGCCTTCCAGGTAGAAGGTGGAGGGTGAGTAGGAGTGCCTTTAACGTTTTAAAAATAAAAATAAAATAAGTTGCAGCTTACAACTTACAGCCCAGCAGAAGCTGGATGCAAATTATTGCATAGATTGGGGGTGGGGCTGCCCTCCTCCGCTCCACTCTCCCAATTAACCTCTGTCTCCAGGATCCAGCCTCTGACATCACCCCTAAGTTTCCATTATGGGCCCTGAAATCTGAGGGTCTGGGATGTTCCTGACGAGGTAACCCTACACACTGGCAAAGCTTCCCTGTAAATTTGGCCAGTCATTTTTTAATGCAGTTTATGCTAGTGGACATCATTACATCTTGTGGTGGTGAATCCCATGAGTTGATGCACATTCTTTGGCCTGGAATTGTACACCTGATCCATTTCCTTGGGTGGTTTACTAATTTTCTAGGATTATGAGAGAAGAATAGGAAAACTCTCCCTGACCACTTTTGCCAAACCAGGCAAAAATCTGTAAAGATTTACAAATCCATCCAACAACACACAAGTCCTGGGGTGCCAAAGGTGCAATTTATTTACAACAGCAGAAGTGCATGTAAGAGCGCCCCAAAGTCCCTTCCTATACACAGAAAGACACTTGCATAATATTTCTCTATATATATCTATACACACACACACACATTCACAGGCATCCATTGCTAGGGATTTTATATACACATTTACAGATTATACAAGGACCTCAAGGGTCCTAGAAGCAGATGACACAGCCTTTTCCTAAAATTCTTTCTTTAAAAAAAAGACAACCAAGAAATCATAATAATACATGTAAAAGGACGTAAAAGAGAGTCATATAAATTCACTTTGGAAGCGCCTTATCCTTATGGGTGCAGAATAAATGCATCCTCTTCGGGACTGAGGCAGTGGGCACGAAATTTGGGCACAGCCCCTGCTGGTGGAGAACAATTAAAACAAAAGAGGGGTTGGGCCACCTGAATTCCCTGTATTGCTCTGAGGTAGATCAAGATGTCTAGCAACTTGACTGTTTGGAGTTTGACCACCCAAGGTTCACTCAAAACCTTATTCAACTTCAAAGCTCACTGAGCTTGGTGTCCCTGGACATATTGTAGTTTATCAGTTTTGGCCTACCTGGCTGGGGTGCCGTTACAGTTGGTCAGCTGGTTAGAGAAATGGTAGTTCATTTGGACCGCAGTCCTAAACGCACATTACAAAGGAGTAAGCACAGTTAAAACAAAATGCTGTGTTGGTTGGGGCTGGTGGGAGCTGGAGTTCAAAAGATCTGGAAGTTATCAGATTGTGGGAAAGGCTGAACTATAGACTTAAACTGGCTTAATAGTCAATTTCTTCCCAGGAAGCTATAATTCTATGGTGGTGCAGACACACAACTCTAATATTCCCAGCGTTCAGTCATGAGTGCTATTGCTTATGTACCCTAAAGGACTGGGATCCAAAAAACAGTCAAGTGAGGACTGAGTGTGACCATAGAGAGGTTTTTTTCCCCTTGAGGGGGCGTGCAGAAAACATGGAGGGGAAATGGAATGGAGGAAGGTACAGCTTGGCTGGCTGGCATAGTGAACAGGAGCGCTCACACAGCAACATTTTGGGTTGAATCCAGCGCAAGTCATGCTAAGAGTATACCCACTGAAATTAATGGACATGACTAACATGGGTCCATTAATTTAAATGGACCTACTTTGAGTAGAACTTAGCTGAATACAACCCTTTATTTCCAGTCCCACTTGTAGATCTTCTAAACAGGAAATTCTGAAGGCCCGCATCAACCCACAGTTCCTTGGGTTCTCTGCAGGCAGGCATGACGGCTAAAGTGGTATTAAACCTAAGTTTGTGGTGCAGACTTGGTTGCCATTTTAAGTGGCCCAGGCCAGGCCACAAGCAGCTTTTGGAGAAAAACTGGACGGATGGATAGATAGGGAATAGATAAATCAAACAGACATATAGATATATACATACATACATATGAGAGATGCACATACGGTATAAGGGATCTGGATGTAAATATATCAAGAGATCCCTATTCTATCTTTGTTCTAAAACTTTTGGTAAAGTGTATTTATAGTTATTTGTTCAAGAAATGCTCCATTTTGGAGTGTGCGAGGAATTCCATACCAAAATTAGCTTCTGCCCCCTTTCCTGGGTTTATGACCTTCCTGTCAAAAAGGATGTTGGATAAACCAAAGCATAATAAAGACTTGTGTCCAGAGACTTCAGGACCAGATGGGTGACAAACCTTTGAGAACCAACATAAATCTCTTGTAAACAAATGCTCTGTTCACCATTTTGTAAAGGAACGGCTTCAATTAGAGGTCTCTTTGACCACTAGATTAGAGAAAAGTTGCGTAGCCTGGCAGATTTGCAGGCATGTCTTAATTGTGGTGATAATTGCTCTGCGTTATGAAATTCTCTGACTCGGTAACTCTGATGTCAGTTTGTGACTGGATCTTTTAGGGTAGGTTTGTGGCCTCTTGGGGAAAAACACCACCACTCTCCTCAGTTTGTATAGTTGCAGTGTCTCAGAGTTTGACATTTCTGAAACTACAGGGTTCTTGCCTTAAGAGCCTCCAGGAGATGGAGTAGACTATCAGAAGCGGCCGAATCACGTGGAAAGGCAACTCATGGCTTGGGTATGAAACGTTTGCCTTTAGCTGCACTCTCCTGTCCACGAGGCTCCTCTCTGACTCATCACGCCCAGGTAGCCTCCTCCCCAGAACCTACAGGTGCTCTGTTAGATTTCATCCTCTCAAAAACCAGACTCCACCCCTAACCTGCCGTTGAGCTTCTAAACCCCTTCCTCTGCGTCTTGGGGTCTGAGCCTCAGGAGAGCAGTGGCAACCATCCCAGCTTGCTTTCTCCTTCCAAGTTAAGAGCTGCCTTTTGGGATATCAAGAATAGCTGCAATAAGACATTACAACACCATACTGACAAAATATTACACTAACACCAGGGGGGTGGGCTTGGCCCAAGAGCCTGCGCCAGACCCCTTAAACTGCATTTTATGGCAAACATAACTACCATTATTGCTATAAAATGCAGCTGAAGCACTCAAGTGTGGCATGGCTAGGCACTACGGAGGCTTTTGAAGGCAACCGTGCTTGTCATCAAAAGTGTGCTCTTAGTAGATTTGGCCCACTTTATTGCTTCTTGTTCAGTGCAGCTAACACCTTATTTCATTCATATATCCATATTATCCTTCCAATAAACTCGTTAGGTTAGGGCTAAGGGTGACTGGCCCAAGGTCATCTTTTGAGCTTCACAGCTGACTGCTCTGAACTTGGATCTCCCTGGTCCTAGTCCAACACACTAATCACTATTATTTATTAATTTCATAAAATTTATATGCCACTTGATTATTTTAAAAAACCCCTCAAAGTGGTTTGCTGCATCACTGACTATATCACTGTATCACTTATTATTATTAATCTTTCCTTTCTTTTGTAGTGAAATAATCCCCAAGACATGCAGAACAGGAAGCAATAAAATACAAAGAGGAAGCTTTTAATGAATGCTCTAGGGCCTCCTTGCCATCCCAGAAGGATCTCAGGGGCACATTCCCACCATTTAGAGTGCTATGATGCCACTTTAAACACTCCTGGATCCCCCCCAAAGGAATTCTGGGAACTGTAGTTTGTGAAGGTCGCTGAGATTTGTTAGGATGTCACTATTGCCCTCACAGGACTGCAGTTCCCAAAGTTCCCTGTGAGGAGGGATTGATTGTTCAAACCAGAGCTTTTTTTCTAGCTGGAACTTACTGGAGCCCAGTTCCAGCAATTCTCATGTGGGTGCCATTGCTATTACAAGAGAACAAGGTGAGTTCTGGCACCTCTTTTCCTAGAAAAAATAGTGCTGGTTAAAACATTCTGGAAATCATGGCTTTGGGGGAGGAATAGGGGTCTCCTAACAACTTTCAGCACTTTTAATGAACTACAACTCCCAGAATTCTTTGGGGAAGCTATGAGTATTTGAAGTGGTACCATAGAGCTTTAAATGTATGGTGCAAATGTGGCCTAGGTGTTGTGTTGGAACCTTCATTTTAGTTCGACCTCCCACTAATTGCAAAAAAGCAACATTTCAGCTCACCCAAGGTAAGCCAGAAGCTCCTATGCTAAGACTATATTTTATGTGATCATTTTTCTTAACGTACGTTTACTCCTGGCACGGGATACGGGGCACCTTCGTGGAACAAAACTTTAGGTATGCAAAGCTACCCTTAGCTGCCATCTGCTTCCGCAGAACTTTTCACAGAGGCGTCATCCAAGACATGGGCATAGCCAAGTGGGGGCAGGGAGTGGAAGCTGCCTAAATCAATAATAATCAATAAAAATACATAGCAAACTGAGGTTCTCCCCACCCCACAAAAATCCTGGCTATGCCCATAACCCAAAGTACCTTGAAATGGTGTTTGCTAACATAAAGCGGCTGGATTCCGACCCAGTATGACCTCCTTGCAGTCTGCAGCGCATGGATGTTGTTCAAAAGCACCAGCAACGTATTTCCCCATTTACTAGTGAGTACACAGTCTGGGGGATTTGAGGCTGTCCCCATTGGGCAAAAACAAAAACCAGAAACCAGAACGAGGTATGCTTTTGCACAGACTGGGAAGAGCTGTGACTGCTGCATTGCATGGGGTTGGACTAGATGATCCTTGGGATCCCTTCCAACCCTTCAGTTCTACGGTTCTACATGTTGGAACTGCTTGAGTCAGAAAGGCCAAGGGTTGGTTCCTACAGCCTCACCACCTAATTAAACTTAGCATGTGTATGACACCATTTGAGCGCTCAGAAAAACCTCACACACATTATTTCGTATCACACCAATCCAGTAAGGTAGAACAGTATTATTACCCCCACGCTGTAAACCAATGAGTCCAGGGGCTGGTATAGTGATTCAGCATCTGCCTAATGCTCTCTGGTGGTGGCGCTCACAATTTGCATGTGTGAATGGGGCTATATCAGATCTAGATCTAACTTCGTGTCCTGGCAAGCACAACCCTTTTCCTGAGGAGACACTTCAAACATTTGGCTTGAGTCCTTGTGGGATAATCAGACGCCCAGTGGAGGAACACGGAGAAGCACGTGTGCTTTCTTGCGTGTGCAGACATGCACCCCTCGGGGCCAGCTCAGCCATCTGTGACACCTTGTTTGATGGCTTCAGCAGCGGATGATTTTGGGGGGGGGGGTGTTGAACCAGCCATAAATCTCCACCATGGGAATTTTGTGACACCCCTCGCTCCCCCTGCCCCAAACAAACACACAGTAGCTCCAATGCAAAAAAAGGTTTTCAAAGGCACCAGTTGACTTGTTCGGCTGTGACCCCTTGAGAGGGGCTGTGACCCCTTGAGAGCCCAGGGGTTATATGCACATGTGAAACGGACTTAAGAGAGGGGATGAGAGAGAGAATATGATACATTGCACAAAACTTCCAACCTTCTATGACTGTGGATATACAAAGGGCAACGAGAGCCACAATCCCCCTTTCCCATTTCACCACCCAGGATGCAAGAATAAATCCCAAAAAATGTCCTGGCATTTCACTGTTCCCCGTTCCATGGTGCTGGCAAGTCCTGCTGTCTTCCTGCTTCGGAAGCAGTTTTGGTCTGCATAGCTTGCACGAGTGGCAAGGGGTTTGCCCAAATGAAAACCGATCTCCGGGTGATCGCACTGGAAGTGGTGGCACAACCCACCCCAGCGGGACAGGGCTGGCTGGATGTTTCATCTGCCAAACCGGAACTGTAGCCACTGGAATCCTTTGCATTCATGCACAAGTTGCGTTTTGGATGGGGCTGGGTGAAAAAGCGTGCGTCTCGGTGTCATCCCCACAGGAATCGTATCAAGGATTGGGGAGGGTGGAATCCTGCCCACGGGCATCTCCCAAGCAGGGAATCTCCCTTGCAGGGCTCCCCTGAGGCCCGCCGGGATTCCTTGTCTCTGTGCCTACATTCAGTCTTTGGGAAGCTAGCCTTTCAAGGTAATAATAATTATATAAAATAAAAACAATGATTTTATTGCTTGCCTCGGCAAGGCTTTGGGGAGCTTCTGTCCGTAACCGCAGGGGGCCACAAACGTTCAACTAATAATAATAATAATATTAACAACAATAATTAGAGGGGAGGAGGCACAAAAGTTTCACGGTTCTGTCCCTGAGCCAAGATAAATGCGCCGCTGCCCGGTGGCATCCTCAGAATCGCTTGCCCTGTATGTGTAGCCTCAAAACATTTTAAAAAAACACGACACAAAAACGCAGGCCAGGCAATGTCACCGTCCCGCCAAAGTCAGAAAAGACATGGGGTGGGGGAAGCTTTCCCAATTTCCGAACCGGCTGTTGATCCACCCCACTGGGAATGAGTTGGTTCCCTCCTCGAGTGGACGGAGCAAGAGAAGACCATGGCCAGGATTCCCGGGGAAGAAGAACGGGGTGGTGAGGCCTGCGGAGATCTCCAAGGGCAGCTGCATGGCGGCCGGGTGGCTCAGAAGGAGGTGACAGCCTTGGCTCCCTGGCCCAAGGGAGGCTCCGGCAGGCCATTGGGAAGTGGGTTCAGTGCTCTGTCGGGTCCTGGGGCTCCGTGGCAGGGGGCAAAGGTCACACCAGGTGTCCCCGGCCATTGATGTAGATGCCGTTGGAGGTGGGCTTCGCCCGGAGGGTGCCATTCTCTTGGACAAAGTGGGTCATGGCTTGCTTGATGTTCTTCTCGCTGTCCCGCTGCTCCTCTTCCTCCTGCTCCTTCTCCTCTTTCTCCTTCTCTGTCTGGTCCTCCTGGACAGGGGTGGGGGGTGGCGGGGGGAGCTCTGTCTGCGTCTCTATCTCCCGCACTGTCGATAAGGTGGAGTAGCTACGTCCTTCGGCCTCCTCGCTCTGAGCAGGAGAGAGAAGCAGGGTGTCAGATATTTCTCCCATACACACACACACAGCTTTTTTTCTGGGGGGACGGAGGGGTACACATACCCCTAAACATTTTGTTAATCTTTGTACTTTTGTCCATTTACTGTATTCCCCCCCCATAAAATGGTGATTTTCTTGAGTCAAAATGAGAGTACCCCAAACATATATATTTTTTAGAAAAAAGCTCTATCTATCTATCTATCTATCTATCTATATCTATCGCAACAAAGTGGTTCACAACAAAAATACATGACACCAGACAATGAAAACCATATTTAAAAAGTTAAGATTTTTTATCTTTTAATTCGCTTTAAGTCTATTGCTGTTTTAACTTTTCAGAAGTCTTAAATGGTTGTTGGCTATTTTTCTTGCTAATAATTTTTTTATTTCTGAATTTATTTCTATTTGTTTTCAGTCCAATAAAAGCCTCATTGTAACAATGCCAAATTATAATACCATTAAAAAATGCCACTCATTCAAAAGACAAATTATACAATATAGGTGCCGCCCCCCATGTGCTGCAATTGATGGTTTGATGATTTACTATACTTCAGCGTTCCAAAATCTTATAAATTTCCATTACACTCCAGTCAGAATAACAAACCATTGGACTGCAGCTGTATTCATTTTATTGTCGCTGTTGATTTTCCTTAGAGATAACTTTCTTGTTTTGATCTTTTTTTGCAAACCATTTTGAGGATTTTTGCAGTCAAGTGGTGGATAGATTATTTGCAATAAATAATATATAGATCGACCGTTGTGGCAAGATGTGCTCTTAAGTGCCTGCATAGGCCTGGCAGAATAGAATTTTTTCCAGCAGGCTTGTCATGGTCCAGATAGCCAGGGACTGGCTGGGCAAAGAGCAGCGGTGGGAGACACCAACCAGGGAAGCCCCAGAGGAGGAAGGCTCAGAGCCCGGGGATTGGTAGTGGGACAGGGAGGAGAGGTCAAAGGGGGAAGACTGGGAGGAGGGGCTGGATACTGAAAGGACAACAGGGTTTGGTGCTCACCATGACAGAGCAGAGGCTGGTTTCACGCAGGCTGTCTGCCCGGAAGCTGCCCTGCCGGCTGTCCCGGCAGAGGCTGTCGGCTCGCAGGCTCTCCCGGCAAAGGCTGTCCCCACGGAAGCTGCCCTGCCGGCTTTCTGACCTCAAGGGAAGGTTTTCTTCCATCTGAAAACAAACGAGGGCATGGGGAAGGGATGGTAACAGGGAAGTGAAACTTGCAGCGCTTGTTAAAAGTTGCCCACTCCACAATTAAGCCACTCATTCTCTCTCTCTCTCTCTCTCCCCTACCACGCAGGGTTGTTGTGAGGTGGAAATGTGTGGAGGGGGGAGAATGAAGCCACATCTGCCCCCTCGAGCCCCCTGCAGGCATATAAGGCAGGGTGTAAGAGTCATATATAGATATTACTGAGCTCTGATTTGGTTCTCAAATCATGCCACCTGAGCTCTGGAGAACCTGGGGACTGACTGTGTGCAAAGCCTGCTGGGGGAAGCCAATGGTTCATCTAGTTCAATATCCTGCACTCGCAGTGGTCAAGCAGACTCCATCCACCATGGGGAACCCGCAAGCAGGATCTGAGCCCAAGAGCAGCACTCTCCCCTCCTGTGGTTTCCAGCAACTGGTATTCAGAAGCACTAGGGTCTCTAGAGACACAGCATAGCCACCGTGGCCTCTAGCCATTGATAGGCTTCTTCTCTATGAATCTGCCTCCCTTACGGCCATCCAAAGGGATTCTTTAGCTGCGATTCCTGCATTGCAGGGAGTTGGACTAGATGACCCTTCTCTATGACTCGATAAGTTGGTGGCCATCGCTGCCTCCTATGGAAGCGAGTTCCATAGTTTAACTAAGCGCTGCGTGAAGAAGTCATTTTTTTAAAAAAAGCATGTCCTGAATCTTCAGTTTCACTGGATGCCCACGAGTTGTAGCGTTATGATGAAAGAGGGAGAAAATCTTTTCTCTCTCCACTTCCTCCATGCCGTGCATGACTTCATAAACTTTTATCGTGTCACCTCTTCCCCCTGCCCCACCTGTAAGCCCCAAATGCTGGAAGCTTTCTTTGTAGGGGAGCAACAGCTCCATCCCCTGGATCATTTTTGTTGCCCTTTTTCTGAACCTTTCTTGCAACTCTGCAATATCCCTTTTGAGGTGAGGCAACCACAAGCTTTTCCCAGGTCAGAGAAGGTGGCTTCAAGTAAGATCTGAGCTCAGCCCTTCTCATATTTTGAAAGGTGGCTTGTGTGCGTGTTTATATTATTCCACTTGCTCCCTCTAGAGGGTGCTGAAGGACTTCCATGGGCTCAGCTCTGCAGCAAAGGAAGAGGGGGAAAAGAGGCTTCAAAGTTCTATCAAGCAGGCTTTTCATCACTTACCTTTCCTCTGTTCTTTCCAGACACCATCTGTGCTTTAAAGCTCTGTGTCTGAGCGCCTTTTTTTTTTGCACTGGAGCAAAAACTCTCCCTTTAAAGCTGAACCGGAGCAAACAGAAAACCCAGATTGATGTTTGCCCCAATTGAGCAAAACACTTGAACATGGAGCTCTGAAGCTCAGAGCTGTGTGGGGAAGCCCTGCCACAAGCCATGGATAAATGGGTGCCTCCAAGTTCAGAGGCAGTGTATCTGTGCAGACCAGGATGGTGTCTGAGCCTCCCAGAACCATCTGGACAACTGTATGAGACTTGAGATGCCCAGATCAAGCAAAGCACTGCTTATTTCCTGCAGCGGTGGAGGTTTTTGAACAAAGGTTGGATAGCTTGTCAGGGATTCTCTAGCTGGGATTCCTGCATTCATTGCAAGGGGTTGGACTAGACCCTTATGTTCCCTTCCAACCCTACAGTTCTATGAGAGGGGGCTCTCTATCCCCACCCACTTCCTCTCCATGGAAAAACCCAGCCTGTGCCTTCTTATCCCTTCCCAGCCAATCCACAGGGATTCCCACACTCTCTTTAATAATAATAATAATAATAATAATAATAATAATAATAATAATAATAAATTTTTATTTATATCCCGCCCTCCCCAGTCGAAGCCTGGCTCAGAGCGGCTAACAACAATAAAAGTAACACAGCATTCTAAAATCAATTCATAATAAAATCAATTCAAAATCAAATTAATGGCAACCATTGGGCTAGAGTTCTGTGAGGATTACCAAAGGAAGGGGTCAGGCTGTGCCTTGGCCAAAGGCCTGGTGGAACAGCTCTATCTTGCAGGCCCTGCGGAAAGATGTCAGGTCCCGCAAGGCCCTAGTCTCTTGTGACAGAGCGTTCCACCAGATCAGGGCCATAGCCAAAACCCTGGCTCTGGTTGAGGCCAGCCTAACCTCCCTGTGGCCCGGGACTTCCAAGATGTTTTTGTTTGACCCTCACCTGATTCCGGGTGTCAGTGCTGTGGCTGGAGTGCAGGCGCCGGATGGAGTTCTCCCTGGTCAGAGTCAGCTCTTCTTCGCTGCCGGACACAAGAAGGGGGAGAAACCAGGTGAGACAGCTATTTCCCCCCTTGCCCTCTGCCTAACAGGAATATCTCACTGCGCGCCAAGGCACCAGATGTGGCACCAGGGGGCATCTTAGTTTGGCCAGAAGGTATACCATTCAAATTAATTTAATGAATCCCATAATAACTCAGCTCCAGGGTGCCTCAGGGACAGCCTGAACCCAGAGAGCCCAGCTCAGCCCCTGAGATTATCTGCAGAAGTGCTGTTGGTCATACCCTGAGTTGACGGGGCTCATTTGACAATGACGAGAAACCAAGCCTTTGGTGTAATTGGCCTGGTCCTATGGGACACTCCGCCACTAGAGATTCAGCATGTTGTGATTCCCAGAACGTAACCCCTGCGTAGGTTGTATGACATCAGGGGTGGGGTGGGCAAGCATGTGGCTGGACCAAAGGGCACTGACAAGCCCCGATGATCAACTGATTGCCAGGGCTTGCACGCCTCTGTACAAGGTGCTTTGCAAGCCCCAACCATCAGCTGATTGTCCATACAGGCGTCATCGTGATGCCAAGTGATTGGCAGGTGGGTGTCCCCACTCACCTGTGAAACTTAGCCCACAGTGTGTGGGGGGGGGAGGTAAGAATCCAGCCCACTAGCCAAATCTAGTTCCTTGGTCCGGCTCAAAACGTAACGGGGGGACCAAGGTGATTACGGTTGGCATCAGAGAAGAGGGCTAATAACACCAAAACGATGTCATGTGAAGTGCTAGATGACACTTTGGGTCCCTTCCAATTCTATGGTTCTATCCCCATTTGCTTACTATTTCTCAGTGATGCGTTTGGTCTTTCTCTTGTGGTAGCAAGTCATGAGTATGACCACCAGGACCAGCAAGCCAAGCAGTACTACAGAGATAAGTCCTGCCCCAATCATGGAGATGGAGACCACGTCCACCTGCTTGGCCCGGTTGCCTGTTGGGAGAGACAAGAAAAGAGAGGTGAGTAGGCCATGGCAGTGATGCATGAAGGCCATGTTGAGCTTCTCTGCATGGGACTGGAAGAAGCCCACAAATCACCCCCTTGCCCAAAGTCCTACAGCACCAGTTCCCCTGAAGGACAGATCTTTAGAGAGTTACAGAAGGAGTGGCTTCCTTACAAGGAGAGGCAAAATTCTCCTATGGCTGCCAGGTGAGAGAGGAGGGAAGGCAAGCCCTTTTATTCCCCCACCACACATCGGGGGGGAGGACCTAGTCCCCTACCTTCTCCCCTATATCAAATTCTGAGGAAACAAAAAATGTGTGTGTACAGCTAGTGGTAGGCACAGCACTGATTGGCTAGAAATGGGCACGTCACCAACCCTCAACACTGGAGCAGGTTTCTTTTAAGTTTTTAAAAAATATTTTACTTTTAAAAGAAACATTGAAACAAGTGTTTACAGAGGTATGATTCCCAGAGTGGTTTAACAGTCAATCCCTCTTCTCAGGGAATTCTGAGAACTGTAGGTTTTGTTAGGGGAATAGAGGCCTCCTAATTACTCTCAGTACCCTTCATGAATGACAGCTCCCAAAACTGTTTGGGGGAAGCCATGGCGGTTTAAAGCAGTGCCCTAGTGCTTGAAAGCTATGGTGTGAATGTGGCCTGGTTTGTTGTCTAGCATAGACAAGCCAAATCAGCTCTGCTGCCCGTTTCTGAGCTGTCCCAGAATGGTACCTTTTATGCTGATGGTCGTCTCAGCCTCCTTGGTTGCAAAGCCATTGGCCACCTGGCAAACATAGACGCCTCCATCTTCAGAGTTAAGGGGTCTCTGGAAGAGCAGGGTGTCCCCCTTGATTTTCACTCCACTGGGGAGGGGGTCATTGAGCCTGGGCAGAGAGAGGAGACCAAGTCAGGAAGGGGTGGGGAAAACATCTTTATCTCTGCGGACCCAGATTCTTGCTGGGTCTTCTTTTGACACCTAGAGTTTTACCAGTGCCTTGAACTCAACTGCTCAAGACGTGTAGCACCCACTAAGTCACAGAGAGGTGCCTATTCATCACCTCCCAAACGGGCAGTTTCACACACACACACACACACACACACACACACGCACTGCTGCATCATTTGATGAAAGATGACCTGGTCTTGTGTTATCTAGCAGTCAGTATTCAGAAGCATTGCTGCCTCTCTGACTGTAGAGGCAGAGCTGAGCCACTGTGGCTAGGAGCCATCGCTAGCCTGTTCCATGAACTTGTCCAAACTTCTTTCAATCCACCCAATTTGTCCAAACTTCTTTTAATCCATCCAAGTTGGTGAGCCATTACTGTCTCCTGTGGTAGCCATTTCCGTGGTTTAACTAGGCGTTGCATAAAGAACTTTCTGTGATCTGTCCTGAACCATTCATGGGATGTCCTCAATTTCTATTCATTCAATCAATCAATCAATCAATCAATCAATTGCATTTATACCCCAGCCTTTTCTCTAAGGAGCTTGAGGTGGCATACATGGCTCTCCCCCTCATTTATTCCCCACAACAACTCTGTGAGGATATGTTAGGCAGAGAGGCCACGACTGGCCCAAGTGAAGATTTGAACCCTGGTCTCCCAAGTTCTAGTCCAACACTCCAACCACCACACCACATACTCTCTGTACTCAGAGCCGTGTATGTACATTTTCTAGAAGAAGAGTTTGGATTTGATATCCCGCTTTATCACTACCCTAAGGAATCTCAAAGCGGCTAACATTCTCCTTTCCCTTCCTCCCCCACAACAAACACTCTGTGAGGTGAGTGGGGCTGAGAGACTTCAGAGAAGTGTGACTAGCCCAAGGTCACCCAGCAACTGCATGTGGAGGAGCGGGGAATCGAACCCGGTTCACCAGATTATGAGTCCACTGCTCTTAACCACTACACCATACTGGCTCTCTACTCCAGATTTATTTATCTATTGCATTTCTATACACCCTTCTTCTCCAAGGACCTCAAGGTGATATACATGGCTCTCCCCCTCCTCATTTAATCCCCACAACAACCCTATGAGGTGGGTTAGGCTGAGAGGCAGCAGCTGGCCCAAGATCACACCCAGTGAGTTTCATGGCTGAATGGGGATTTGAAGCAGTTTTATGCTGAAAGGTGAAGGGAAAAGGTCTCTTTCTCCACTCCGTGTGTAATTTCCTACACTTCCATCGTGTCGCCTCTTCCTCACCTTTTCTCTTAAAAACATTGCAAGTATGTCCCTATTTTCGGCTGCGGGGTGTCAGAGGGCCTTCGCCAGAGGGAGAGGCACCGCCCCAAAGACGCCTCGCAAGAGGAAAAGAGGAATGGCAAGGGCCAGGAACTCCTGAACCAGATGCTCTCGCCCTTTCTGCCGCTTCCCCGCCTCAGCAACATGTCCAGGCTCGTGAGGGGAGGTGTGGGGCACAAGGGGAGGGGGGGCAGGGAAGAGGAGGGCGGGGTCAGCCATGACATCATGAACAATAGGTGCTGAAATCAAAGGGATCCCTTCCCTTTTCCCACGGGTCTCTTGCATAGCTGAGCTGGGTGCCGGAGCGTGTCCAGACAGCACCCCAAACTCTGCGCAGAGATTCGGCAAAGCGTCTGAGCCGGCGAGCGGAGCCCGGCTGAGGCAACAGCGCCGTGCCCTTCCCAACCCGCACGCACACGCAACAGACACATATGCACATGTGGGGAAGACATCTGCATGTGGGGAAAGAGCGAGGACGTATGTGCACTGCGCATGGGTACATCAACAGGAGCCTCTTGTCCACACACACACACATGCGTTTAACAGTGTTTGCAAAGGGCAAAACTTTTCTCCTTTCCTTTAGCTCCTTCCCCCCACCGCCTTTTAAATTTATCGATTTGTTCACAGCAAATGTGACAAAAGGAAAGAAAACAAAGAATCAACATTTTAACCCAGATGTTTTTAACCTTTTTGAGTCCATACGGTTCCCTTGACCAATTACATTCTTTCTGTGGCACCCCTGTGGGGCTCAGGAGCTCCGTTATGGACAGCTTCACACCCCATTTTGAACACCCTCCCTTGTGGAGTGTTCCCTCAGCCTCCTCTCTTCTCCCTTCTCCTTGGGAGTCTTCTGGGCAGCTGCCGCTACCGCCCCTGGTCTCTGAGCTACCCCCCTCAAAAGAGAGGTGCCTCCTCACATTGCCCCACAGGGGCCTGCAAAGCACCCCCGACCAGCACCAGAGGCACCATTTGCCTGGGGAGTGGTAGCCAGGGCTGCTGCAACAAACAGCTGTACAAGCCTTTGGGAGGCAGAGATGTGAGAAGGCATCAGAGGGACAAAGGCCAGTGTTGCTCGTGGCACCCCTATCGTTCAAGGCACCCAGGGTACCACGCTACATGGGCTGAAAACCCCTGGTTTAACCCATAAAGAGTTGCAGTACAAAGACACAGCACAGCCCCAAAGGCATAATCAAGTATTGATTCGATATTCCATTTACAAATAATAAAGATTAAAAAAAATTAAAAAGTATTTTCCACCTGTGAGTTCCATCAGTTTTATTGAGAATAAAAGTCCTAGGTAGTTTTAAATGAGCCAGACATTTGCATATACTGATGGTGCCTCAATATTTGCGTAAGAAATAAAATCATGCCATATTTAAAAAACAAATGGTCACCAAGGTCTGCCCTTTAGATAATTTTACTTTTAATTTTAAAAGGCAATTTTGTCCAGGATACTCCAAATGTGTCCTGGGGGCATGTGCAGATCTCATCTCAGGGCCGCCAGGGCAAGGGACCCACCTTCCAGCTTTCTCCGCCCCACCCCAGTTTACAGCTCATTTCCAGCATTTGTTCCAGGATAACTATCCACCCTGCCTTCTCAGTCTTTCTGCAGAAAAGGACAATAGTTGTACCTTGGATCCCAAACACCTTGCAAGTCGAATGTTTTGGGTCCCAAACGCCGCAAACCCGGAAGTGAGTGTTCCGGTTTGCAGACATCCTTTGGAACCCGAATGTCCGACCCGGCTTCCGATTGGCTGCAGGAGCTTCCTGCAGCCAATTGGAAGCCACACCTTGGTTCCGAACATTTTGGAAGTCGAACGTACTTCCAAGGTATGACTGTACTGACACTGAGTCCTCTGCCTTTGCAGGCTTGCCAGCAGGATGAAATCCTGGCCACTTCCTGGCCGATAAGCAGCCGTGCAGCTCTCTACAGAGGCCATATTTCCTGCCGAACTGCTGCACCTCTATAAAAGGCAGGCAGACCTCAAAAGAATCTCATTCCTGCCCCCCCCTCCCGACAACCTGGCCTGTGCAAAGCCTCATCCATCCACCACGCCCACCCCCCAGCCCTGTGCTGACTTGGCTGGTTTTTCACCGTCTCCCCCCCCCCGCCACCTTCGCTCACCACAAAAGGCTACAAGGTGCATCTTGGCCCGGGGCTGCTTCCCCGAAACCCACAGCAAGTCTCAGCCAGTCCCTCGGAGCGCAAAAAAAAAAAAAAAAGAGCTCGAGAGGCAGGCCGGGATGGCTGAGTGATGAATAAGTGTTTATGGAGGATCAGCCTTCCCTTTGAATGGGATCCGTGGGAGCTCTCTGCAGCAGCCAGCCCAGATCAGGTGCATCGCTGGCTGGCTGGGAATGGAACGGCCAGGCGGGCAAGTGGTTGCCACCCAGATGCACTGCTGCAGCTGCCTTTTGGGGGGCAGGAGGGAAGGATCCCCAGCTTGGGCGTCTGGGGCAAGAGGGGCTGCCAGAAGCAAGCCTTGCCAGCTCTCTGTGGGACATCAGGAAATGCATCTTGTACCTGGCACCCAGACGGTGTCAGGCGGGTCAGGCAGGCGTCCAAGGCTGGCGCTGGGAGATGCCAAGCTGCCCCAGACTCCTCTGGTGGTGCAATCCTGGATTTGCATCTCAGGAAAGTGTCACGCGGGTTAGGGATTGCCCCAGGGGCGGGTGCTTGAGGGGTGGGGGCTGGCTCGGCTGTTGCTCTCCCCAACGGGCACAGGCTGCCTCCAGAGGCTCCCAGCACTAGGGCAGGATTCATTCCCCCTGGCTTCAAGCTGAGCCAGGCTGCCTGCAGAGAGGGCACTCTGCCACGGAACTCTTCCCAGCCTGCCATGCCCACTTTGTCCTAGTAGGCCAGGGGTTCTTAAACTCTGTTTTTCTAGGGCATCTGTGAGGAGCTCCTTGGAAGCCTACTGGGGACTGCTTACTGGGAGAAGCTTACTGGTGCAGCTGGGTCATTTTAGAACCTGGCCTTAATGGTCTTGCAAGGCGCCCCCTTTGGGTAGTCAGTTGTAAAGCACCCACTTCCCATTTCTGTACTCTCTCTCCCCTAATTCCATGCTTCTACATTCTTGGTATCTCACAGCAACAAACCAAAACAGTTTGCCAACTCTGGATTTATTTATTTTTCTTTTAATGCTCTGAGCACGTTGCACGCCTGCCTTGAATTCACAGCACCATCATGACCACAGGAACAAAACGGCATTTGCTTCTGCTGCCCTGGTTTTAACCCGGGAATAACAAGCACCATTTTGTTGTAGAAAGGGATAATCAACTGAGAATCTATTACCATGTGCATTCATGGCTGCCTTAAAAAAAATACAGAAAGGATTCTACAGCAACTAATATCTGTCCCAGTGGGCCCTGCCATGCTTCTAGCAGCCCAGGTGCCAATGCCAGGCTTGTTGGGTGTGGCTCCCATAACCTGCCACTCCCTGGGTGGTCACCTGGGGACCTTCTGGCTCCAAGACCCAGCTGCACTACTGACCGGGCTCTTTGTTCATGTCAGACAATGCTGAGGCCCCATGAGGCCTGGTCATCGACAGTGGGAGCCATAGCTGTCAACTTTCAGATTTGAAAATAAGGGATCAGCAGCCTCAAAAATAAGGGATCAGCAGCCTCACCTGTCCCAGGGACAGTCTATGGGATATCTAACAATCCGGGATAGCAGCAGGAAACGGCGCTGGAATAAGGGAATTTCCCACCAAAAAAAAGGAAGGTCGACAGCTATGGTGGGAGCAGAATGGACTTATGAAAAACACACCCAAGAATCATCTGCAATGCACAGGGCTTCTGTAACAAGTGGAGGGTAGGATATAAGAACATTTGAAGAGCCCTGCTGGGTTAGGGCCATGCCCTATCTTGTCCAGCATCCTGTTCTCAGAGTGGCCAACCAGGTGCCCCAAAGGGATGCCCACAAGCAGGACCCAGGAACAAGAGGCCTCTCCTCTCCTGCAACTGGTATTCAGAAGCATTACCACCTCCGACTGTGGAGGCAGAGTACAGTCTCCATCGTGGTTATAACCTTCTTCTCCATAAATCTGTACGATCTTCTTTTAA
Source organism: Podarcis raffonei (assembly GCF_027172205.1). Classification (NCBI taxonomy): domain Eukaryota; kingdom Metazoa; phylum Chordata; class Lepidosauria; order Squamata; family Lacertidae; genus Podarcis; species Podarcis raffonei. The sequence goes on from NC_070617.1 coordinate 16,652,010, forward strand.
AGCCAAGCAAAAACATATATCCAAAAGGCACTTCGGTCTCCACTGGCACTTCATTCCAAAGAAACTGAACCCTGGGTAAGTGCAGGCACCCCTGGAGTCTCTTGCTGTTTGGAGACTGGGGCTGACTGCAACACTCTTCTAAAAGTCAAGGCAGTGTCTATCCTGCAAACTGTTACCAACACCTCAAAACGCTTTTGCCCATTTCCATGAGCGAAACGGCAGGCTGACCACAGCATGCCACCTTAAAATTTGTGCGTGTACATTGTTGCATGAGTGGGCAAGAGATAAAGATGCAGCCACACATTATTCAGAGATAGGGCATCTGCAGAATTCAAATCGATTTTAACAAAGCATCCTCCAGAGAAAAAAGCCTGGGACAAGATCAAGGCTTGTGATTTATCTGGGACGCAGACTAGACAAACTGGCTCCTACGGCAAGCACGGTTTTCAAAATGTTTCAGCTGGAGAGATGGGCTGTTGATGTTCTTATACAATTGCATTTATGGATTTTTAATTGCATTTCTTATTCCGAATGCCTAGAGGCTCCAGGGCAGGCGGCATACAAATTTAATAAATGACTACTGCGTAAATTCCTTGAATTAAAAAGTCAGGTATACATTCTTTGATTTTAAAAAACTCCGGACGATTCACATTCCGATCCTACCTTTCCCTCAAGGAGCTGGAGGCACATGCAGCCCATGCATCCTATTCCCCCCCCGCCCCCCGCCATTTTATCCTCACAACAACCCTGCGAGACAAGTTAGGGTGAGAGAGTCTGATCAGTGCAAGCTAAACCAGAGAGCCCTGTGACAGATATGAATCTGGCTCTTCAGCGTCCTTGTCTGAAATTCTCATCTCATCATCACGAAAGAGGTGGGGCTGGGGCTGCAGCCCCAGGAGCCTAATGTGGCCCTTGGGACCTCCCTATCTTACCCTCGGAGTTCTCTTTGGGCCATGCCCCTCTTTCGAGTTTACACTTGCTCAGGGTTCCTGCTCTATGCTCTCTCAAGTGCTTTTGCTGGAATGTATGCTCAAGATGTGAAAAATGCCTTTTGCTTAGGCGTGTGTAGGAATGCCTTACTTTTCTAAGGCTGGAATGTAGCCTACTGTGAAAAGGTAAAAGTCATAGCCATTAATCCGCCTGCTTTTGCCTCTGGCCACACCCACTACCTACCTATAGTCACCCCCACTGGCCACACCCACCCTTGGCCTCTGGTCACACCTGCTTTTCTGCCTCTGGCAACTGCCCCACGCTGAATAAAGAAACAAAACTCCAGGCCTCTTCCCTGTTTAGAAAGAGGAAGCCATCTCTTGCACCACAGAAAAGCGACTGACCGTGTCCAGTTGTAAGTTGGAGGCGGGTTCCCATCTCCGAGGCACTTCAGGAATGCCCCTTCCTTTCCTGCGACCCAATCTTCCCCCTCTTCGTGGCCCAGGACTGAGGCATCCGACAGATCTGCATGGAGGCAATGTGAAGAGAGGTCAAAGTGGCAGAGAGGAGAGAGCAGCCCATGCCCCCTGCACTGTGCATTTTAAAGCAGAATCTCACCACTTTAAACTGCCACGGCTTCCCCCAGAGGATCCTGGGAAGTGTGGCTTGTTCAGGGTGCCAAGAGTTCTCAGCAGAGCTCCCCTCAAGGAGGTGCATGCTCAAAGGTCTCAAAGACATCCCACGTGTGTGTGCGGAAGTTGGAATTACTCCCAAATAAAGATGTTAAAGAATCAGTAAAATGATTCGACAAAATTCGCAAATTGCTGGATCGAATTCATGAATTTTGCCAAATCACTGTTTGGCCTTAGCTTTGGGCTGGATATCTTGGTTTGACAGTGGTGAGGCACGACAGGCCCAGGTCAAAAGGTCGCTCCTTTGGGCTTTCCTATCTGGCCCTCAGGACAGTTCTCATGCCATGTCCACCTCCCTAGACCCCACCCCTGGCTGGCTTGCACAGCACCCTCCTTGGGTCCTTTTACTTGGTGGGAATGTGCCTTTCAACTGTGATCCTGCCTCTTGCTTGCTCATATGGGAGAATGGAGGGTGTGTGTGTGTGTGTACACAGAGAAAACTGACTTTCTATATACAACAGGCCACACACCATACATCTAAAGCACATCCACTGCTCACAACCTCCCCCAAAGAACTCTGGGAACTGCAGTTTTCCACGGATTATAGGTAAATGTAGCTGAGTTGTGGAAACTACAGTTCCCCACAGCCGTTTGCTTTAAATGCGCCTTAAATGTACGGCCTAAACTTAAGAGCTAACCTTGTGGCTCTGGCTAGTTTTGCCTCCGGCCACAAACACCGGAAGCACATCGTCCTTGAAAGGTAGGTCCCTGAGGGGATGTGAGTGACCCTTGTGCCCAGAAAGTCCCCACACCACCCCTTCTGTGCGGAGATGGTTTGACCCATCCCAGAGGGCCGGCAGATACCCACATGCCACGTTGAGGGTGTGCGTGATCCTCTTCTTGTGCTGCAGCCCCGGGTGGGAGACGATGCAGGTGAGGGCCTTGCCATGCATGCTCCGCCCGGGCACCACGTAGAACTCGCTGGTGACGGAGGCCGAGCGGGGGTGCGAGGACACGCGGCTGCTGTCCGTGCCGCGCACTTCCGTCTCCCAGGTCACCGTGGGCACGGGGTTCCCTTCCGCAGTGCACGAGGCAGCCAGAGTCCGGCCCTGCCCCTCCTCCAGCGGGGGGCCGAGGTTCAAGGTGGGCAACGGGGGAACTGCAGCCAGAGGAAGAGGAAAATGAGGCTAAATATCTGGAAGAACTTTCTGAGGGCAAAGAGTGGTTAAGATAGTGGAATGGCTCCGAGACCAGAGAGAAGAGATGGTGGAAGAAGTTTACGGAATATTTGAAGAAATATGTTAATATTTAAATCTTAGAATAGCTTTGGAAGTGGATTTAGGCTGCAGGGTTAGAAGTAGAAGATAGTGTATTTTAAAATAGCATTATTTGCAAGTGATAAAATGTGAAGATTTTTATGGTTAAAGTAAGTGTGATAAAAAAAATGGTTAGAAATTATATATGTAAACTGCTAAAGATGAGGTAAAATGAAAATCAGATAGGGGGGACTTGGGGAAGCCCGCCTAACAATGTTTAGAAAAAATAAGGATAAGACAAGAATCTGTTTGTATTGTTTGTTTTCCTGTTTGTGTTGTTTATTTGTGTTATAAAATGAATAAAAACTTTTTTTTGGGGGGGAAAGATAGTGGAATGGCCTCCCTGGGAGGGTGGAGGGCTCTCCTTTCCTGGAGGCCTCTTGCCAGTGATTCTTTAGTTGTGATTCCTGCACAGCGGTGTGTGTGTGTGTGTGGTGGATTGGACTAGATGACCCCTTGGGGATCCCTTCCAACTCTACAAATCTATGATTTTATGAAAGAAGACCCCCAAAGTGGCTTAACAGCCATGGTGGATGACAGATTTAGTGTGAACATTCCCAGAAACTCAGCAAGGGAACTGATTCCCACCCGTCAGATTACACCAGGGTGAAGTGTGTGCTGGTGTGTGGTTGTGTACACTTTGAGTCTCAGACTTCAGGCTGCAAGCAGAGGTTGGGGTATATGAATACTTCTCCGTGCAAAGACATACAGTGGAACCTCGGTTGTCGAACGTCATCCGTTCCGGAAGACTGTTCAACTTCCGAAACATTCAACAACCAAGGATCAAAGGGCTGCCAGCAAGTTCAATGGAGAAAAAAGGGGAAAAAATCCCTGGAAGCTGTTCGACTCCCGAAAAACGTTCAAAAACGGAAGCATTCACTGTTAGGATATTTCCGTTCCACCTTAAAAGGGAGCAGGCTATGTGAGTCACAGAGTCTGCGTATTTCCTGTTCACAGGATGTTTATGTTTTCTATTGCTTTCGTTTCACTCTGTGCTTGAACACGCAAGCAGGCAGTCATGTTTTTCTTTGTTCTGACCAACGCTGAATAAACTTGGAAAAATGCTCTCCTGCTGTGCATCTTTCGCTGTGTGAATTCTGCTGATAGAGCGTGCATCAGCCCAGGAATGTGGGAAGCTATTTTCTGGAGCTCATGTCGCTAATTGCTGATACTGTATCTACGGGAGATCGGTGGACACCCGGAGTCAACGTGGAGGCAGTGTTGGCCTTTGTCTCCCTGCCAGTATCCCAACAACAGGTTTCGGGCCCAGATTCACGGCACTTACAGGAGAGTAAGACTGCGATAGACTGCTGAGGTATGTGTGGAAAAGCGAAACCAAATGAGGCTTTTCTGTTGCCGCGGCAGCCTCTTTGAACTCCGGCCGGCTAATTGGCCTGGGAGCCGAGCCAAGCAGGCCTCAAGATTTATGAGGAGCCAAGATAAGGAGTCTCTGAAGTGAAAAAGACTCACGGCTCAAGTAAAGAGCAGAAATGGAGTTTTTCCAAGCCTCTGAAGCTGCTGAGTGCCCAAAGTTAAACAGGCACAATTATGAGACCTGGGCAAAATGGTGTGAGAGTTTGCTGCGTCAGTTTGGAGTGTGGCATACTGTGTGTGAAGCCCCTCCAGTTCCTCTGACAGATGGATGGAAGGCCCGAGATTCGAAGGCCATGGACGTAATAGTCTTATCCGTCTCTCTGGAGGAAATTAAAACGCTAGCTGGCAACACGACTGCACGTCAGATGTGGAATGCTTTGAAGATAGCCCATCTGCCAGTCATTCCAGCCCAGAGTTTGACTGCATCGGAGGTCCTGGCTGTTTCCCAGAATGCGAGTGAATGCAGGGATGCCGAGGGCACCGGTTGCAAGCTGCAGGGGGAGCTGACTGTGATGTCATCCCAGGCAGCATTCCAGCCTCCAGGGGGAGCCAAGGAGTCGGCAGCTGAGAGCTCTGTTTCCCATGGGAGCCAAGGTCAACTTTGCAGAGGCCGGAAGGCCAGAAGTAAACAGAGACAGATGCCTGCAGATGGCCCGAAGCATAAGGGGAGTGAAAGGCCCACGCCAGTGGAAAACAAGGCTTTGTTTGCTGGCACTGCTTCACCAAAGGCTAAAGGCAAGTTTGATGGCCAGGAGCAGGGGGGCAAGCAGCAAAAGCCCACGCCGGTGGAAAACAAGGTTTTGCTTGCCAGAAAAGCTGCTCCAAAGGCCAAGGCCAGGTTTATCGTCGACTCTGGTGCGAGCCGCCATTTGTCAAAAGATAAGCACCTGTTTATCTCCTTCACACCTTAAGACGGAGAGATCCACCTGGCTGATGGAAGGACGTTGCAAATTGCAGGAGTAGGGACTGTGAAACTTGCAAGTCTGCACACTACCATCAGAGATGTACTTTTTGTTCCAGGTGCTGCGGACAATTTGCTTAGTGTCCCACAGCTGACTGGGCGTGGCTTTGAGATTTCCTTCAAGAGGAGCGTCTGTGTCATCAGGAAAGGCAAAGAGGACATTTTGCATGCAAAGTTTATAGATGGTTTGTTCTGTTTAACTTATGATGACAATGCTGTTGCTGTGTCTAATGTTGATTCTTGTTGTGTTGCACAAACTAACAAAGTTCTTCATGCAGGATGTATTCATGAAGCACATCGAAGATTTTGTCACATGTCTTGGCAAGCGCTGGCCAAGATGCCTGGATTGGTTGAGGGTTTGAACATCAAACCCTGTAAGTTTCACATGAAATGTGTATCTTGTGCAGAGAACAAGGTGAAGGTTGCTCCAAAAGGCAAGGAGTCTAGCAGGCAGGCTTCCAAACCCTACCAGCTAGTCCACGCAGACCTGGTTGGTCCACTTGCGCCCTCTTTGGGTGGAGCAAGGTACTTCATGGTACTGATTGATTCTTTTTCTAGGTACATTCATGTGTTTATGCTTGAGCAGAAATCGCAAGCGTTTCCTAGGTTCAAGGCATTCTGTGCTTGGTTGGAGAATGTTCACAGTAAATGTATCGGCTGTTTGTTTACTGATCGAGGAGGGGAATTCAATTCTCAGCAGTTTGAAGCTTTCCTGACTGAGAAGGGAATCCAGCATGACTTGTCAACACCTAGATCGCCATGGATGAATGGGCTTGCGGAGCGAGCAAATCAGACTTTGCTTCAAGGCCTGAAAACCTTGTTGCATGATGCCAACCTCCCTGAGAAGTTTTGGGGGGAAGCTCTGTCGACGTTTGTTTATTCCTATAATCGCAGACTGTCATCACCTATTGGTTGTACTCCCTACGAGAAGATGTTTGGTAAGAAACCGAACGTCAAGCGCATGAGACTCTTTGGTTCTGACATGTGGGTACACACCCCACAGAGCAACAAGCTTGGGAAGCGTGGGGCACATGGTTTGTTCATGGGGTACGAAAAAGGTGCATACAGAGTATGGACGACTAAGTCTAAGTCCATTAAGTTCACAAAGAGTGCTGAGTACAATCCTAAGTGGGGGGAAAATGTGATACTGTATCTATGGGAGATCGGTGGACGTCCGGAGTCGACGTGGAGGCAGTGATGGCCTTTGTCTCCCTGGCAGTATCCCAACATTCACTTCTGGGTTGTTGGCATTCGGGTTCCGAATTGTTCAGTTTCCGAAGCGTTTGACAACCGAGGTTCCACTGTATATGCCTTTTGTGTCATTTCACTTTTAATTTGTATCCCCAAGGCAGTTTGCTCGCTGGTAGAAAGCACAAAATATGCAACAAGGGTTGCACATCCTATAAACAACCCAATTCAAGGCAAATAAGCCACGATAAAAATATGACTTTAAAATAAGCAAATTCTATCAGATAAAATAATATCCAATAATCCAATATATGCATTTTAAAAAATAATAATCCCTGAAGATAAAAAAACCAACAACACTAGCATGTCAGGAAGATTAATGTAAGAGCGTTTCCCCCGATATGGTAGCTTTGTATGTGCAGGGATTGGTTTTAACTGCACAGCATTCAGTTCTGCAGACCCTCACCTGAAGCCAGCCCAGACAGATCTACCACCCAAGTCAGACCCAGGGCTCAGTTTGAGGGTTCATTAGGAGGTCCTTACCTAGAATCTTGAGGGTCAGGCTGGACTCAAAACTGCCCCCAGGGAAGGTAATGAGGTGGCACTCGTATGCCCCCTCGTCGGCCTGCACCGCATTCTTCAGCAGGATGGAGCCATCTTCTAGGGATCCTTTGGATTGTCGCAGCACTCGCCCTGAATAGGCATCCTGCACGTAGGTCCCGTGTTGCCAGTTCAGCACCGCCAACTCCTGGGCTGTCCCGTCCTCCCGCCGCTTCATCCACGTGATCTGAACCACCCTCTCGCCCTCTGAGACCTGGTAGGAACAGGGGAGGACCACATCTTTGCCAAGCACTGCAGTGATGCTGTTCTGGGATGCCAGGATTTTTGCCAGCACACCTGAGGAGACAGGGAAGGGTTAAGTGACAATCTGCAAGCTCATCTTGTGTAGGTGGGATGGAAATAATAATAATAATAGTAATAATAATAATAATAATAATAATAATAATAATAATAATAATAATTCCACTTCTTCACTGGACCGGGACTCAAGGCAGCTTACGATGATGATGATGATGATGATGATGATAATAATAATAATAATAATAATAATAATAATAATAATAATAATTATTATTTGTATACCACCCTATACCCGCAGGTATAGGGATAAAATACAAAAAAATGATAAAATACAAAAAGCTAAACTCATATGAAACATAATCATTAGAAAAAATATTTACACCATAATAGAATTCAAACAATACCCAAAAAAAGTCTATTAAGGGCTCATCCTCACTTGAATCTGCTTGTCCCATTTTTTCTACGCACGATTCCAAGAGGTTTCCCACGTCCTCCAGGGAAACCAGCTGTTTACCACTGAACCCTAAGGAACGTCAGTCAGGTTCCCTGCAGATTGACACTTGTCCCAATTCAGCAGTAAACAACGGGTCTTTTTCAGGGAAAGCAGAGAGGGCAAAAGAAAAACTGCTCAGACCAGTGCCTAGAAAGCACGGGGAAAACAGAATAAAATGTGGCCCAAACAGAAGAGCCCTGAAATAGAGATGATAAAAACATCACTAATCTGGGCAATGTCGGTGCTACCCAAGGTCCAAGCGCTCCAGGACATTTCAGCAGAATGTTGAGCAAAACAGCAGCAGAGCGGAGAAAATCCTGGGCATGATGCTGAAGCCTCAAAGTCTGCAGGCTTTAAAAGTACAGTGGTACCTTGGTTGTCAAATGGCTTGGCTCCTGAACAAATCGATTCCCGAACGCCACAAACACAGATTGTTTTTTGGAAGCCAAATGTCCCACGTGGCTTCTGATTGAGTGCAGGAAGCTCCTGCAGCCAATCAGAAGCCGCGTCTTGGTTTTTGAACGGTTTTGGGAGTCAAACGGGCCCCCGGAACGGATTAAGTTCAACAACCAAGGTACCACTGTATACACTGTATACAGTGGTACCTTGGGTTAAGAACTTAATTCGTTCTGGAGGTCCGTTCTTAACCCGAAACTGTTCTTAACCTGAAGCACCACTTTAGCTAATGGGGCCTCCTGCTGCTGCCGTGCCGCCGGAGAACGATTTCTGTTCTCACCCTGAAGCAAAGTTCTCAATCTGAGGTACTATTTCTGGGTTAGCAGAGTCTGTAACTTGAAGCGTCTGTAACCTGAAGCATCTGTAACCTGAGGTACCACTGTACCTAGCTCTCTCTCTCTCTTTTCCTCTCTCCCCACCTTGCCCTGCTGCAAGAAGAAGAAGAGGAGTTTGGATTTGATATCCCGCTTTATCACTACCCGAAGGAGTCTCAAAGCGGCTAACATTCTCCTTTCCCTTCCTCCCCCACAACAAACACTCTGTGAGGTGAGTGGGGTTGAGAGACTTCAGAGAAGTGTGACTAGCCCAAGGTCACCCAGCAGCTGCATGTGGAGGAGCGGAGACGCGAACCCGGTTCCCCAGATTATGAGACTACCGCTCTTAACCACTACACCACACTGGCTCTCACACACCACACTGGCTCTGGAAGAAGAGCTCTGGAGGACACAAAAGCTCGCTCACTTGTCACTTTGCATGAGGTTTTGGTTGTTGTTGTTGTTAAAGTGGTACCTTGGTTTACGAACTTAATCCATTCCAGAAGTCCGTTCTTAAACCAAAGGCGTACTTTCCCATAGCAGCGGAGGACTCAATTTACAAATGGAACACACTCAACAGGAAGTGGAACATGTTCTTATTCCAAGGCAAAGTTCACAAATCGAAACACCTACTTCCGGGTTTTCAGCGTTCTTAATCCAAGTTGTTCATAAACTAAGCTGTTCTTAAACCAAGGTACCACTGTATGATTATTTGCCTTTATATTCCACTTTTTTCTCTATGGAGCTTACACGGTTCTCTATCTCCCCCCCCCCATGCTCAATCCCCAACACCACAACCCTGTGAGGTAGGGGAGAGTGAGAGGCAGGGACTGGCCCCTGAGACCACCTCATGGCAGTCAGGTGAGGATAGCCCTACAGTGTGGCTTGTGGGTGGGCTTACATTTCTTTCTTTGCCATTATCTTATTTCTTTGCCGTTAACTGGTGACATTTTAACAAAACACACGAAACAGGAAAGCAGGAACCACAAAGGACCCTCGCTGCATTTGAAGGAGACCTTGGCTGCATTTTTATGGCATGTCAGAAAAAGGGCCTCTCTGCCCCACTCCTTCTCTCCACACACCCCAGCTCCCACCCCACCTCAAGCCCTTCTGCCCCTGCAGCAGAGGTGTCCTCCTTGCCTGGCCTCCCATGGATCCTTTCCAGAGCCGGAACCACCAGCTGCAGAAGGCTCCTCCTGCCTCCAGGGAAGCGGACAGGCCAGAGAGTCCAGGTAAACCTGCCTGCACAGATACCTGGGCTCTGCCACAGCTTGTGGGATCTCCTCCCTCCGCCTGCAAACTGCTGAGACTTCCCCAGGCAAGGAGGGGCTGTGCGTGCAGAGCTCCCTGTAAAGGAAAAGGGATTCACCAGCTAGTGTAGATATTTTTTTTATTTTAGGGCCCCATTGTTTTATTTTTAAACACAGCTTATAATTGCTGCATTTTTTTAAAAAAAATGCAGCTTATCATTGCCATAAACTCTCTGCTGTTACTTATTTATTGCATTTATATCCCACCTTTTCCCCCCCAAGGAGCTCAAAGTGGCTCGCATGGCTTTCCTCCCTATCTCATTTAATCTCTACAACAACAACAACCCTGTGAAGTAGGTTAGGCTGAGAGGCAGTGACCGAGCTCAAGGTCACCCTCCTTACAGCACATACATGTCTCCTCAATGGCATTTTAGTTAAGTAATCAACATGGCATACAGTGCAACCCTACACATGTTTACTCCAGGGAAAGTCCAACTGAGTGCAACGGGGTTTGCTTCCCAGAACGTGTACACAGATCTGCGCCCAGAAAGCCACTTTGCTGCCTATGCTGCCTCAGTAACCTTACAACAGCCCTGCAAAGTAGGGTACCATTATTACTGCTTTACTGCTAAAGCTGGGGGAAGGGAAGGTAGCAGTTAGCTGAAGTCCCTGCACCCTGCCAGTCACAAGTTTTTGCCCTGCTTTTCAGCCAAAACAGCTTTCAAATGTCAGTGCTAAGTCGGTTCCTGCCCTCTGGCTTAAAGACACAACACAAAAGGAAAAGGGGCTGGAACAGAGGAGGAAAAAAACAATTTCGCTCAGGTACTATTTCTCTGTAACAGTTCTTGCAATGACCAGATGGAATGGAAATATTTCATGGAGAAGTAAAAAGGTGATGATCTTTTGGCAGAATGGCCAGAGAGACCTACAGGCCTGTCCTCCTGCTCTTATAGCCCGATAGAACGGCTGCTGTAGATTATACCTTCATTCGGGTCTCTCCCTCCACACCACTTTCTTCCGTAGGAAGGGTGGGAAGGTAGGATGGACAGTTAGTCCAGAACAACACGCCAGACATAGTGAGTGAAACTGTAAACTGTGGGGAGGAGAAAGGTGGAGGGTGGGCCTGGCAGCTTCTCACCCTGAGGTGATATCTGCACATGCCCCAGAATGTGGTGGGAATTAGGCTGTGTGAACTTCTGAGTTCATATAATGGATTACAGTGGTAGCTCGAGTTACATACGCTTCAGGTTACAGACTCCGCTAACCCAGAAATAGTGCTTCAGGTTAAGAACTTTGCTTCAGGATAAGAAACAGAAATCGGGCTCCGGCGGCACAGCGGCAGCGGGAGGCCCCATTAGCTAAAGTGGTGTTTCAGGTTAAGAACAGACCTCCGGAACGAATTAAGTACTTAACCTGAGGTACCACTGTGCAGTACTTCAGATGCCAGGTGGAGGGTTTCCCTGTGGGACGTCCCCTTGCATGAAAGAACTCTCTGCAAGGAGAAAACAGGCTAAGGTGCTACTTTTCTAGAAACATTCAAATTGGCATTCCCCGACTGTGGCTTGAAACATTTCAGTCAGTTTCACTTCACCTCAGAATCCAACCCCCTCATTCTCCCACCTGCACAGAGCTTCAAAAGAAACCAAAACCTTGAAATGTCAAGTCAGGCCAGGGGACATGGTGATCCTGGATCAAAACAAATCTTCCAAGTTTAGTCCCATCCTGTTCTGTTTCAGAGAGGAAACCGAGGCACAGGAGGAAGGACTTTGTGGCAAAGAGCTGGCCTTTCCTTTAAGACGGCCTGCACCGATGGGGTGCCCTCCAAATGTTTTGGACTACAACTCCCATCAGCCCCCCCACCACCACGGCCCTTCTGTATTACAACTCCCAACAGCCCCTGCTAGCACTGGTTGGAGTTGATGGGAGCTGTAGTGCAAAACCTCTGCAGGGCACCAAGGCTACCTGACACCTAAACATCCCCTTGCCCAGAGGAACCTGGCACAAGAAACCTGATATGTGTTTTTTAGGTGGTGTCAGTAAATGGTGTTTGCTTAGGACTCTGCGTTCAGTCAGCAAAGAAAACATAACCATGAAAGAGAAAAGCCTCTTTTGCCACACGGCTGCATCCGAGAGAGAGAGAACTCAGCTTCCTTCCTCATCCCTTCTCATGCCACCTGACTGAATCAGCCCTCTCACACCCAGGGAACGGGCGCCTGGCCAAAAGATACCTGGAAGGTAAACAGCAGCATGCAACACCATTTCAAAGGCGGCAGAGGCGGCAGGGATCTCAATGGTTAGGGCCGTCTGGAGGCGGGGAACCCAATTCCATCGAGAAATGTGGTGCTTGTGCTTTTGCCAAAGCTGACTCAGGAGACAGAGCCTTGGCTCAGCTCACAGAACTGTTTTGACAAGGAACCGGGGATGAATGCTTCTGCTGAGTCAGGCCAAGGGTCCAGATAACTAGTGTGGTGTGGTGCTTAGAGCACTCAGTTGGGGCTTGGGGGACACCAGGGTTCAGAGACCAGAGAAGAATAAGCTAGAGTCTTTCTCCATGACATAATCGTTTTCAATGACATAATGGTTTTCAATAAGCAGAGGGGTTCAAGTGGCACAGGCAAGAGACATGGACTCACCAACTCTGTAGCAGCCCTTAGAATAGGAACCCGGGTGCTCTGTTTTGTTCTTGAACCACCAAGTTTCTGGTTAACAGCCAGATGCACTGACCCATTGTGCCACAGGGGGGAAGCAGTTCTTTGGGACACAAACCGTTTTGTTGTCATGCAATACTGTAATTATATCATCTTAAAGCAGCCTTTACTAGCCTGCTGCCCTCCAGATATTTTGGACTACATAAATAATAATAATTGTTTCATTCTTCATCTCATAATACAAGTATATGGTTTTACAGCCAGCATTCTTTCCCAGTAAGCTCTAAATGCAGAATCCTTTATTCTCCCCTGCCTAAATTCAGTGCCCCAGTCAAGCAGGTGGAGTATGACATATATTCCAGGGGCTTGGAATAATCACCAGCACATCAAAAGGTAGCACTCAATATTGTTGTCTGTCGAATTGAGAGGGGGCTGGGGGGGGCCTTTTTCATAAATCAAGGAACTTTTCAATTATTCCACAAAGGGTGTGTGACAACTTTGGCTGATGAGTTTTTTTAAATTCCCAAACAGATACTTTTCTGGCACCCTGATATAGAGTTGCTAGATTTCCAGGACTGATCTGTAGTCTCCAAGTTTGCTTGGTTCCCTCCTGGTGGCAAGTGGAGGGCTTGAATCTCCAGGTGGGCAAGAGTACCTTTAAAAAAATTGTTAGGACAACTATGTGTGCAGCTTGCAAGCTTCAGTCTGGCAGGAGCCAGCTGCAAATTATGGCATAGTCTGCCCTCCTCTGCACACTCCTCCCCTCTCCCAATTAACTTCCGTCTCCATGGCCCAGTGGTGGGAGGTAGCACAGAGGAAGAATCACCAGGGGCCAACTCTGTGACATCACCAGAGACAGCACGCAGGTCTCAAGTTTGAACTCTCAAATCTCAGGGTCTGGGATGCTCCTGCCCTGGCAACCCTACTCAGAAATGGCTTATTTCCACTTTTTCGTCACATATCTGTAATGAGTGAATTAGGGATCTTAAACCTTGTTGGCACTTGTGTGTACGAAACCAGGCACTGTAGTTACTTCAGATCACCCTTCACGAAATGTGAGGCCCTACAGATGTTTTGAACCACAATTCCATCAGCCATAGCCAGCACAGCTGGAATAGAATTCCAAAGCAACTGGAGGGCCCCAGGTTGGCGAAGCCTTCTTTGGATGAATTAACGCGGCGTACGAGGATATGGTCAGGTACATTGGATGTTGTAATGAACAAACATTTCTGAAGAAGCCAGTCATGCTCTTGTTTGACTTCCACATTTAGAATGAGGAAGAAAATGCGACATCCTCACTGTTTGAGTCCTAACATGTTGGTACATCAGATAAAGACGTGAGTACCTGTCCGGTGAGTAAGTGACCTTCCTCCGCTGAACAGGATGGTGTGAGCTGTATCTTGCATGCGCCGCACTGCTTGGCCAAGGGAGATTTGCTGATGTCATGCCATAACACACATCCCAAAGTCTCATCATAACGTCAGCTTGACTAAGACTGACATAGTCAGTGGCCCAGGGTCAACATCTCGACCAAACCCAAACCCTAACCATGGAGTGGTTCAGGGCAGAAAATACTGAGGAGTCAAATGGCTCCCTAACAGAGTTAGTCAACAGTAAATGGATCTTGGAAGTAGCGTAGGAACGTTGAATAGAATCACAGAATCATAGAGTTGGGAGGTACACCAAGAGTCATTTAGTCCAACCCTCTGCAATGTAGGAATCACAGCTAGAGAATCCCTGGCAGATGATCATCCAACCTCTGCTTAAAAAACCCCAGTGAGGGAGTCTGTTCCACTGCCAAACAGCTCCTAGCATCAGAAAATTATTCCTAACGTTTCATTGGAATCTCCTTTCTTATCGTTTGAATCTATTGCTCAGCACCTCCCCTCTGGTGCAGCAGAAAACAAGCTTGCTCCATCTTCCATGTGACAATCCTTTAGATATTTGAAGATGGCTATCATATCACCTCCCAGTCTTCTCTTCTCTGGGCTAAACATACCCAGCTCCCTTAACCATTCCTTATAAGGCTTGGTTTCCAGACCTTTTATCATCCTGGTTGTCCTCCTCTGCACACATTCAAGCTTGGCAATATCCTTCTTAAACTGTGGTGGACACAAGACTCCAAGTGGGAGCTGACCAAGGCAGAACAGAATGCAACTATGACTTCCTTTGATTTGTATACTTCTGCTTATGTAGCCGCACTTGGGAAGGTTCCCACGTCAGGCGACTGGTTCACCTACCTCAGGAGTCATCAGCATGGTGCCCTCCAGATGTTCTGGACAACTGCCATAATCCATGATGGCTGGGCGTGCTAGCTGGGGCTTATGGGAATTGTAGTACACAACATCTGGAGGGCACCATGTTGGCTACCCGTGACCTAGACCACAATTTTATCTTCAGACTGGCAGAAGCCCTGCAAGGTGTCTCATTTGGGCCCCAGAAGAGCAGTGCTGGAGAAGAAGCTATTTTGAATAGCAAAAAAATTACACCAGAAATGGTCGGATCCAGACTGAGACTTGGGAAGTCAGTATTCCTCAAACTTTTGATTAGGAATTAGAGGAATTATGTTAAGTCCACAATGGAACCAAATCATTTTCAGTCATTTTACATTTGACAACAATGGGTACACTGTACAGTATATATATCACCAGTGTATAACGTTGAGTACATTTCCCCAAATTCTTACTGAAACTTATTTAACAGGGGCTTTTACCCAATGACCTTTGATAATTATAATTAATACCGAAGTGGTGCTTGGTTCCATGTGCCTGGAAAAAAGGCAGCTGAATGGTTAGAAGTCACGAGAAGAAGATGGAAGCATCCTCAGGTGTACAAATGACACACCCATCAGTGCTAGTAATTGGTGACTATGCTGAACAGGATATGATGTCTCAAGACAAGGCCCACGTCTTCTCCTGCACAAAAGGCAACACTGTTGTGCAATGTCAGAGCACATAGCTATACTGTTCCTCACCATTGTACAGAGGAGGAACATTTAAATTACCAGTACATATTTGCCAGCATAACCAGGAAGGCCAACATACAAAGCACTAGAAGCCAGGCTACTGGATGGAAAAGGTTAGGGGGTAGACCCCAAATCAGGGGTAGTCAGCCTTTTTATACCTACCGCCCACTAATGCATCTTTCTTGATGGTAAAATTTCTTTACCGCCCACCAGTGCTCAATGGAAGGAGGATTCACTTTGCGCCATAGAATCCCCTACCGCCCATCTAGAACCCTGAAACGCCCACTAGTGGGCGGTAGGGAGCAGGTTGACAACCCCTGCCCCAAATGCATCTACTGTATTTTTCCGTGTATAAGACTAGGTTTCCCCCCCTAAAAAATAATGTCAAAAATTATGGGGTGTCTTATACACCCTTATATATCTTCCCCCATTTTCTTAAATCTGAGTCCCTCAAAATAGGGGATGTCTTATACATGGGGGCGTCTTATAAATGGAAAAATGCGGTATTTCTAACCTGTATAAAGCCCCTGCTCCCTTTGGCTATTTTTTCAGGGGTTCCAGAGAACAAGCGTTCATTCATTCAGAATTCCGTGCAGAATGAGGGCAGGAAGCATTGCCCTTTCTCTGAACTGACTTCATGATGATACCTCAGAACCAATCAGATTTGACTGCCTGATGATATCAGAGAGTGTGAGAGTGTGTGTGAGAACCATGTCTTCATTATGTTTTAACTTCATAATGATACCAGGTAGCCAGTCAGATTTGTCCATAATAGGGCTGTCATATTTCAAAAAGTAAAAACCCAAAAGCTGTTGAGCTTTTTTAGATACAAATCAAAAAAGCCTTCTTGGCTTGTTTTGGGGTAAGATACATTTTGAAACCATGCATTTTTAAAAACTGTAGACTGATGTGTAAATGAACATAAAACTTCTGAATGAACACATGTGAAAACATCACTGTGAAAACAGATCACTGATCTGTTCACCCCTGCCCTAAACAGATGGCAAACAAAATGAACGAGAAAACCGCAAGGAAGGGGAGGTTTTCCTGAAATCTTTCACACGCATCCCAGATATTTCTTACTAACCAATAAAGGTCATTTGACTCAGCTCTAGGAGAGATTATATGGGAAACGCCTAAAACAATGTTAACTCCAAGGTTCAGTAGCCATTTAAAACAGGGCTCAGCAATTTATTCCTGGCCTCAGACCATATTCATTACAGCACTCCTTGAATCTGAATTTGAAATTGGTATTCATGAATTTGAATACACTGGCCATCACTGCAAGTTTCAGAAGGCACCCAACCCATTTATATGACATGTCCAAGGCACTTTATGTACACATCCTCCTAGGAATCTTGTCAACAAGCTTGGATGGTAGTCCAGTATCACGATCCCCAGAAGCGGAAAGGTGAGGGGCCTTGCTTAAGTCATGGCAGAGGTGAGATTCAAACTGAGAACTGCCTGATTCAGGAGTCAGCAGCCTTTGCCAACCAGGCGACCTCCAGATGTGCTGGTTGGTGCCGAAGGGAGAACAAAACATCTGGAAGGCACCAGGTTGCTGAGGGACAGGGTTCTTCTCTTCCAACATTTTTTCCTTTATACTTCTATTCTACATCACTTTCAGCCCTGGTCAGCACTTTCTTAAAAAACAGAAAAGGAGTCTCAAAAGACATAATCAAATAAGATTTTAAGCAGGTTACCTGTCAAGGACTGAAAGCGCTTTGAGTTTTTTCTATAATCAACTGCTGTATAAATTTAATGAAACAAACAGTTATGACATTCAGAGAAGTGCAAAATCTGTGTTCCCATCCACACATTCATCTGCAAAATGTGGATCAGGCCATTTCGGAAAGGGGTTCATGAAGGCTGAATCTCTCAAGATAGATTCAAGGTAGGTCCTACCATAAAGGCTTTCAATGTTCAAAGCAGCCAACCTCAACCTGAGTCCCTCTATAGATACCTGGACTACAGCTTCCATCAGTCCTAGCTAGCAGTCCACCTTGGCCATGCTGTTTGAAACGGCGGCCTAGATAGCTCAGTTGGTTAGAGCATGGTGCTGATAATGCCAAGGTTGCAGGTTTGATCCGCATATGGGAAAGATGCATATTCCTGTATTGCAAGGGGTTGGACTAGATGATCCTCAGGGTCCCTTCCAACTCTACAATTCCATGATTTATAATGGGAGCTGCAGTCAGAAAGATCTGAAGGCAACACGGGGCAAGGCTATTCAAAATTCAGTATCAGAATCCTGAGACTTAAGAAAGAAAACCAAACCACATCCTTACAAGCTTCCAGAAAAGGAAAAAAGGAGAGGGAGGAACCACCGGGATGAATTAGTTAGCCAATATGACTTGGAGGAGGGATTTAATCCCAGTCTGAAAACACACTAATGAAATTTGGCTTTGGACATTCATGAATCTGAATTTTTGGTGAGTGTTAAACGTTATATTAAAAAAAAGCCCAGTCCATAAATCAAAACACGATGTTGAAATGCATTCCGATGAACGATACACTTAATTAAAGGCATGCAAGAAGCCCTATAACATGAAATTTGAAAATTAGGTCAAGCCGCAGCAAATTAGAATGAATATCTAGTTGGCAATCTGAAGTGCTTTCAATATGCAAATTCTCAATAAAATTTTCTTCTCTCGTAAAATGCAATATAGCACCTTCTCATAGAAGTGAACTGCTTGAGGAGGGAGATGGGAGCACTGGAACATCAACTTCCAATTAAGACTGATGGTGATGTTCCTGAGGGAGAGGGACACTTTAGGCGCTGTGTATTGCAATGGTGTCTTGCCCTCTTGGCGCCAACTTTTGCACAAATAGCAGCCAATTCAAAGTGCCAGCTGTGGCTTAAAGTCCAAGCAGGTTTGGATAATTAAAACAAACAAACATCCCTGCAAGACAAGTCCAGACAGTTGCCTAGTCCAGGCCGGATAGCTCAGCTGGTTGAGCATGAGACTCTTAATCCCAGGGTTGTGGGTTTGAGCCCCGTGTTGGGCGAAAGGTTCCTAGGTGACCCACTGAATACCAGTTGCTGGAAACTGCAGGAAGGGAGAGAGGTCTTGCACTCGGGTTGCCCTCGCGGCTGTGGGTAGGTCCGACGGGCCGCGGAATATTGGGGGGCATCAAGTTAGGGAAGGCTGCAATACCTGCGAGATCACCTTACCCCATATGTGCCCTCGCAACCTCTTTGCTCTGCATAACTGGGACTGTTACAGGTGGTGTCATCTGGGGGTGGGGACCGAGAGGCCCAGGCCCCCCAAAATTTTCAAGCAGGGGGCCGGGACCCCTCAATATTCCGTGACCTGTTGGGCCATGGCCATGTTGAGCCTCCTCCCGCCTCTTCCCATTTGTGAGAAAAGGCTTTTTTCATGTGGCAGAACCCATACTTTGGAACTCCCTGACTACTGATATCAGTACTCTTTTCACAGTACTCTTTTCGGCATCTGCTAAAAACACTTTTGTTTGGACATGCCTGCCCAGATGTATGGAACATTGGTCTGTGTCTTAATCTGTTTTTAGTTTATCACTGATTTTAACTTTTACTTGAACGTTATTGAATAGTTGTTTTAAACTGTTTTGGCAATGATTTTGTTGTTTTTCTCTCTTTGTCAACAGCTTTGAGGCTTGTTGCAATCAAGCGGTGTGTGCATTTTATGGGGGTGGGGGGAAGGACACAGGGATTTATCTTTCACTCTCCCCCTGGAGCGAACCTCAAATGGGAGATTCTGATCAGGAAAAAGGATGTGAGGGGGATGGGTCCCCCTGTCCTTATGATTGATTGATTGATTGATTGTCACATTTATATCCCGCCGTTCCTCCAAGGAGCTCAAGGTAGCGTACATGGTTCTCCTCCATTTTTATCCTCCCAAGAACCCTGTGAGGTAGATTAGGCTGAGAGTGACAGTGAGCTTCATGGCCGAGTGGAAGATTTGAACCCTGGTTTCCCATATCATAGTCTGGTACTCGAACCACTACACCACACTGTTGTTCCCGATCCAATCCACTGCCCCATTGCTTTTAATCAAAGAATACGCCACCACTAGACAAGGCAATGACAGACTTTTCATGCCGTGTCTAATTTAGCCCTCACATCCTTAATTGTCCGTGATTATGTACATGTCACTGCATGCCCTGACAACCCTTGCCTCCCTCCTCTCGCCTCTCCCTTCCCTCCTGTGACTGTCTAGCCACACTGTCAAAATTTTGCACTGTATGGTCCCCAGGGCAGAGACCTGTTTCGACGTTTCCTGTGGCTGCAAAGCACCAGGCCACATGTGTGGATGACACAAAAAAAGAAGCCACATTAGCTGTCAAAGGCAACCACAGCTCTTTGCTCCCTGGTCAACACCTGCTCAGGAGGGATCATGGCATTCAAACCTGGGTCTCACCAAGGATGTTTTTCTTTCTTTTTTTAAAAAACCTCCATCAAAGCGTCTGGATTCCAGCACTTTTCAGCTTCTGGGAGAGGAGCCCTCCCTTGTGCGTGACTGCAGGTGTTACAAAAAATAATAACCTTTCCAGCCGGTTCCCTTCTTGCCTGCCGCCGTCCCATCGCCCAGAGGTGTCTCTCCACCAAACCCAAGTGATATATGTACATATATATATATATATATATATATATATAGCCTCCAAATGAGAAAAAAAGGTGCTCCTGAAACTCACCTCTGAGTGGGAGTTACGTGAGAAAGGAAGGCACCCAACCAGCCGAACCAGATTTCTCTGGGGTCATTTCTCTTGAACCCTTAATCCCACCCACCCCCCGCCAGCTGGGCTCCCTCCCTCCCTGCTCAACAACAGTCTTGCCAAACCTGCTCTCCGTGGGGAGACACAGCGAAGGAGAGCGGAGCATGCGCAGAGAAGGCGGGGAAGGCCAAGACGTATCCTGTCGCGCATGACTCACAATGTGCTCATGCATTTCTGGGGCCTGCTGGAAAGGTCAGTAGGGATGCTTTTTGCAATAGTAATAGTAATAATAATAGTAGTAGTAGTAGTAGTAGTAGTAGTAGTAGTTGTTATTGTTATTATTATCATCATCATCATCATCATCATCAGTTGCAGTTCAAGAGGCTGGCCAATTCCATTCACAGAAGCCACACGAGTCACTCCCTACCCCCAGCTACATTCTTACTCTGTAATTTCTCCAAGATCAATTTATATAAAGGCAGGTTTCCTTGGATTCCTTCTGCTGTCCTGGGACAGGAAGGGTGTGTGTGAAGCAATGTTAGGATCCACTGGCTGATTTTAAGCAAACTAGCCAGGCTTTCCAACTCCTAACTGGTGAACAACAGCAGCAACACCAAAGGGGCTGTGGAGCCACAGACAGGTTACATATGTGTAACCTGTGTTGTCTTCTCTGACGGGGGGCAGGGGGGTCTCAGGCAACAAAAAGGGCCTTTCTCATTACCTGAGGCCACCTGGAGGTGCAAGGGATTGGACCAGGCCTTGTGTCACTAATTCTGGATGAAAACCCGGGGGGGGGGTCCCCAAAGTGTGGCCCAGAGACAATGGTGTTGTGGTGGTTACCGTGTAGGACTACTAGGACTTCGGCGAGACCAGGGTTCAAATCCTCACTCATCCACGAAACTCACCAGGTAACCTTGGGAGTGCCACTGGCGTATCAAATGCTCTACTACTAAGCTTCTGCCCTTACAAATCTATCACAGCAAACCCACTGCAGCTTGGCACACGTTTATCATAACCATTGTGTTGGGTGTCATTTCATGACCCTATTAAGTTTTTTATTAATTGATCTTTCAATTACAGTGGTACCTCGCAAGACGAAATTAATTCGTTCTGCGAGTTTTTTCGTCTTGCGAATTTTTTGTCTTGCGAAGCACGGATTCCCATAGGAATGCATTGAAAATCAAAAAGGAAACAAACTTGCAAGACGTTTTCGTCTTGCAAAGCAAGCCCATAGGGAAATTCGTCTTGCGAAGCAACTCAAAAAACGAAAAACTCTTTCGTCTTGTGAGTTTTTCGTCTTACGAGGCATTCGTCTTGCGAGGTACTACTGTAGTGCTAAAACATTTTCAGAACAACGTGTTGCTATGCGTTTGTTGGTGCCAGAGTTTCTGGGTGTCAGACACCTATAATTCCTGAATTTAGTAAGTGTTGGGAGTGTAATCAATGCTTGGAGTATTAAGATGGGCTGTCATACACTGGATTTAGCAGTGCCAAAACACAGGCCAAACAAGTTTTTCCATGCTCAGGAAATCGCTTGAGAGATGGGCCATCATCAGCAGAGAACAAAGACAGGGAGGTGGGCCACCGGCAGAAAAGAGACTGTGGCAGCCAGCAAAGGAGGAGAGCCCCTCCCTGAGCTCTGAGATCGTTAGTCAGAAGACAATGCCAGAGTTTTCATTAGGAGGAAGTTTTTAGGATTTTAGTTGGCTGTGGGGCGATCGAGGTGAAAAGGTGTCAGTCTGTAAAATACAGCAAGCTACAGAGTCAGAGCCATGGGTGGAGTCTGTTTGGATCCAAAGGTACAGCTATGGCAGAAGCAAGACTCGCTTGGCGTGTAATGCTCTGAACCCCTCCATTGCTGATTCTGTTGTATGTATGTGTAAATAAACCATAAATCATAAAGACACCACAGTCTCTGATGTGCCTCATTACCAAAAGAAACACGAACCAATGGGTAAAGGCTTGGACCTCTGGAATATCGCACCGCTTGAAGATTGGGGTGGCATGTAACAATATTTTTTCTTGAAAAAGAAATATAGCACCATAAACAACATAATGCTATAATATTATCATTTAAAAAAAACAAAAACTTTCTGATCATTGCTATTTACCATACTGCTAAAACAGCAGTGAGTCAAAAAGCTTTTAAAAATCACTTCTAAAAAAAGTGACACGATTATGGTATCTTAGCATTACACCTCACTTTCATTTTCTCTCTCTTTTAATTACAGCCAGAGATGTGTTTCAGACCTAATTAAAAGACTGATTATTTTAAATAAAAAGTCATAAAATGGTACCCACTGCAAGGGTTATAGCGGCTGTGCTCTAAATTTCAAAAAGCCCCGCCCACTGCAGTTCTGCCCCGCCCACTATAGTGGTCCCCACAGAGCAGGGTCCAAACATCGTATGTGTTTGCAATTCTGCTTGCAGCTTAGAACAGAAGAGCAAAAGGATCTGCCTAGCTGGAAGCAAGCCACAATCTCTCCCAGGAACACTCAATATCAGCGCAACAATTCTGACCTAGCTTACGGGGTTGTCGTGGGAATTGCAATGCCGGGAAAGCTGAGTGCTTTGATGCACTCTCTAAATGCTCGGAATTCCTGAGATAGGTGCAGTTTCGCTTGCATTGCAAGACTTTCCCCTTCCTCTCCCCTCCCTGCAGTGTCTCACAAGAAGCCCCCCAAATTTGCTTGGGGGGAGGGGGTTCCCCTGTGGGGGCAGGGGGCAGGAAGAGGAGGAGGAGGAGGAGAGGGAAGACCTGCTACATGAGCAGAAATCTGTTCCAGCTTGGAAACGGCAGCGCAGGATACGACTCACCCATTTTGCTGACGCTGCAGCTTTTTATGATCCTGCCTCCAGCACAGTTACCCTGCCCAGAAGTTTGCACAGTTATCGCACGGTGACGGACTGGGATTTGTAGCTGTGGCGGCAGGTCAGTGGAAGTCACTTCCAAAAAGATAATGAAAGGAAGATCACTCTGCAAACTTTTCTATTGAGCTAGCTGTGGCCCTTTTCGGAGGTGCCCCTTTGGCACACAACAGTAGCACCCTAAGGCGTGTCCTAGCGGCCCTTTAGGAGGGCGACTCTCACGAGCCCTTTGACAGTCACAGAGGTGTGCAGGGAGCAAGAAGATTTCGGGACGCGGCTCAGACTCCTGCTGTCTGCTCAGCAGTTTTGTGTCGACAGAGTCTTGAGATTGCACCAGCTTAGTCAGAGCAAAAGACTGGCCCATTGGTTGCATGGCTGGCAACCGATATCAAACACACACACCTCTGTTGCATTTGGCGTCAGGCAGACCTGCCCTCTCTGCCCTGCAGGAGAAGAGTCATTCATAATGCCCCCCCCCAAACACTGTAGGAAGATTCAAGACAAATCAAAGAAATGACTTCTTCAAGCAGCACGTAGTTAAATTATGGAACTACCTCCTGCAGGAGGCAGCAATGGCCACCAACCTGGATGACTTTAAAAGAGGATGGGACCAATTCATGGCAGAGAGGGCTATCAATGGTTACTAGCCCCACAGTCGGAAGCAACAATGCTTCTCAATACCAGTTGCCACAGGATGCCATAGGGCTAGAGAGCTCTTGTGCTTGTGCCCAGAGGCGTCTGGTCAGCCACTGTGAGAACAGGATGTTGGACCGGATGGAGGAGGAGTTTGGATTTGATATCCCGCTTTATCACTACCCGAAGGAGTCTCAAAGTGGCTAACAATCTCCTTTCCCTTCCTCCCCCACAACAAACACTCTGTGAGGTGAGTGGGGCTGAGAGACTTCAAAGAAGTGTGACTAGCCCAAGGTCACCCAGCAGCTGCATGTGGAGGAGCGGGGATGCGAACCCGGTTCACCAGATTACGAGTCTACCACTCTTAACCACTACACCACACTGGCTCTCCCAGTGAGAACATGAGAACATGGTCATGTTCTTATGCTGTGACACTACTTCTCCATATGCAGAAAAATCCATGCATATTAAAAACAGCAGCAGGCATGCCAGGGAGTTGGGTTCTAAGCCCTAAACTGGTGTGGGCACATTTCTCCAGGAGGGCACAATGAGGACACAAAAGGGTCGAGGGAAGCCGCTGCCATCACCACAAGCCCCTCACTTCACTCCCTCTAGTGAGTCACGAAAACCGGCTTTCTCTCTGCTCCGTTTTCTCCTGCTCCAGGAGGCCGCCGCTGCCGCCAAGGTTTTACCGGCTGGGGAAGCTGCACCCGGAGCCAAGGGTGTGCCCAGCCTTGCAATGAGAAGCCACAGCGGCTTTGGGGTTTCGTACATTGCTTATTTCCTTGCTGTTGCAAACCCAGCCTCTCGCTGGGGCTGTGTCCCTTGCTCCGAGGGCTGTTGCTGCAGCGACAATGGCCGTAAACAGAACAACAGGCCCGGTTCCCTGCTGTCACCCTGTCACTGTGACAAGGAGCGAAACAGGAAAGCCTGGGCGAACAGGGAGGCCGGGATGCTGCCGTCCCAAACCCTGGAGCTACCCACAGCCGCAGAAGTCAAGGGAGCAGCAGGCAACATTATCCGTTTAACAAGCTCAAACTGTCCTTGTTTCCCAGGCATAGCTTATATTTGGGTTTCGTGTCCCTGGTAAATCGCCCTCCCTAGCTGCATTCACATGGCAGTTTATTCTACAATGGCACTTTGGTTCTCAAACTTAATCCGTTCCAGAAGTCCGTTCCAAAACCAAAGTGTTCCAAAACCAAGGTGCGCTTTCCCATAGAAAGTCATGCAAAATTGATTAATCCATTCCAGACTTTTAAAAACAACCTCTAAAACAGCAATTTAACATGAATTTTACTATCTAACAAGACCACTGATCCATAAAATGAAAGCAATAAACAATGTACTGCAGTCACACAATCAATCTATCAGTAACTGAACTGGGTTCCACACAGTCAAAAAACAAAAAAGAGCCCCAAAAACAAAAACGCAAAATAAATAGCAAAAACAGACAGACCTCAGCGTAACACTCAAATTGTCAGCGTAACACTCAAAATGGAAGCGTAACATGCAAAATGGAGCATGTTCGGCTTCCAAAAAAAGTTTGCAAACCAGGACACTTACCTCCAGGTTTGCAGTGTTTGGGTTCCAAGCTGTTTGAGTACCAAGGCGTTTGAGAACCAAGGTACCACTGTATTTCCCTAACTGTTAATTTCTATGTTATAGTTGAGGTTTCACACAATGCAAAAGCCATTTCCAGAAAATGAATGGAAAACAGTGCATGTTTAGCGTTCATTTCTGTGTTCTTTGATTCCAGGGGGGAATCCATTTGCAGTCCCCTGAACCCAGAAAACTGCAGGAGTAAACTAATGAAATTTGGAGTGGTCATGCTAGCATGCAGTTCTTTCCTGCCATTTTCATGGGGGAACAGAAGCAGGCATGTGCGGAAAGAGTGTAGCGACGTTCAATGACGTTTGTCATTATGTCACTTTGTGTTCACATTGTGTGAATTCAATTTAACGCGGCATTCCGCTATATCCATCAAAAAGCCATAATCCCATAAAGCAACAGGTGGTGTTGTGTGAAAGGAACACGAGAAAACAGGGTGGAAGCACTATCATTATAATCAGGAAAAACAAATGCAATATTCTCCACTTCTAAAAGCACCCCCTGCTTTGTCCCTAGGGATCCATTTGGCAGGATGTCTTAGCACTCTTTAGTGGGAGTTGCTAGCAGGGTCCTTCAGGGTTAAGATTATCTAGAAGGAAAATCTCTAAGCAGCAGAAGGGTTTCACACATACATGCTTCAATGCACTTCAATGTGCACACATAAGAACGTAAGACTAGCCTTGCTGGATCAGGCCAATGGTCCATCTAATCCAGTACCCTGTTCTCACACTGGCCAGTCAGGTGCCTCTATCTGCAAGGAGAATTTGTGTAATGCTCTTTTAAGGGCATCTAAGTTGGTGGTCATCACTGCCTCCTGCAGGAGTGAATTCTACAGTTTTAACTATGTTCTGAACTATTGTTGTTGTTTATTGTAAATCTGTATACCCCCCTTTATCCTCAAATCTCAGGGCAGCTCACAGCTGTTGACAACCAATTATATTTGTAAAACTAACCTTTAACGGAAAGAACCAAGACCCTCTTGGCTTTAACCAGAAAAACCTGTTTATTTACAAATGTAGAAGCTGAGCTGGTGAGAAGCAAGTCAACAGCCAAGCAGTTATGAGCCCCAAGGCAGCTTCAGTCTAGCATCCTTGTATCCTAGAAGTTACTTCTGGAATGCAAAAAGCTCTTCATGACAGCAACCGGTCCATGTTCAAGACTGCAAAATTCTAGTGGCCTTGATGAAGCAGCTACCAGGGATCAATGACCATGATCCAGAATGAATCAGCTGTCTACTCTCAAGGGCCAGGCTATTGAAAGACCAAGCCAGGGTGAAAGGGGGTGCGATTTCCCAAAAGTAAGAGCATATTTCTCATCATGTCAAAGGAATTTAGACCACTTCCTATGTTCTGCTCTTTACAAAGTTTTTAAAAAGTCACTCTCTCTCACACCCACCCCAATTGGGAAATCTGGTTGGTCACTGTGACAACAGGATACTGCACTAGATGGGCCTCTGGCCTGACCCAGCGGCAACTCTTATGTTCTTATGCTTGCTGCAGGCGTTCTCCAAAAGAATTTGATGATACGTGATTTCAGTATTGGATACATGACATCTGATTCCCCCACCCACAATTGAATATTCAGCATGCAGTGGTATTTAGCTCTTTACAGAGACTTGCAAGGGTGCACATAATTTCATAGCATAGACAGTGGCTACATAATAATAGTGGGTTTCAGGAATGCTTTCCACTTGCCAGAGAACTGCTACATGTTGCAAAGGATTCTGGGGAATGTCCTATGATGAATACTCCGCTCACATCAGACAGGCAGAAAAACGGTAGAGTCATACACCTCATAGTTATTGTTGACACCTCCAGACTAAAACTGAACTGGATTTCCTCTCTTGACTTTTGCAAAGAACCTAAATTTTTCACTATAGTGATGCCCAGGGAAAGAGTTATCCAACTCTGCATACATATAAAATCACTGGTCTTTGTATTTCAGGGGGTTTTTTTACTGCAAAAACCAAACTGCATAACATTCTACTCTGAAACACTATGGCTCACGTGGGCCAGTGCTGGGTCCCACCATCGCGGAGAGCGGAATAGACACAATATGCCATGTTGCACATTTTAGATAAATATAACCAGTGATGATCAAGCACACTTTCAACTGCTTTTCTTGTTAACAAAGCCCTGCTTAGCTTTCAATTGATTCCCTAAAGTCTGCAGCGTATTAAAGTTGACAGGATCTAAAGGACCCCTGGATGGTTAAGTACTATCAAAAGCGACTATGGGGTTGTGGCACTCATCTCACTTTCAGGTCGAGGGAGCCGGTGTTTGTCCACAGTCAGCTTTCCAGGTCATTTGGCCAGCATAACTAAACCGCTTCTGGCACAACAGGACACCATGATTGAAGCCAGAGCACACAGAAACACCGTTTACCTTCCTGCTGCAGCGGTACCTTTTGATCTACTTGCACTGGTGTGCTTTTGAACTGCTAGGTTGGCAGGAGCTGGGACAGAGCAACGGGAGCTCACCCCATCGTAGGGATTCGAACCGCCGACCTTCCAATTGGCAAGCCCAAGAGGCTCAGTGGTTTAGACCACAGTGCCACCCATGTCCCATATGACAGGATCTATCGTCAGTATATGCCACATCATTAGATAGCATTTGATCATAAACAGAGAAGTTAATAGCATTTGATAAATAACACAAATCAGTCATTAAGCTCTAACGGTTAAAAGCCTATGAGATTTTCATACTGGAAGATTGCCAAAATAAAATAAAACAAATCAAGGCGAGACCAAGAATGCTAAAAACTGCATACTGAAAAGGTATTCAAAAATCTGCACAGCAGAACTGAGAAACCTATCATATCTCCAAATATTTGTTTTGGCATTGGCTTAGATTCTGCAACTACATTGGGAGCCTGCTGTTTAAATTGGAATTTACATACCTCTTCTGAATGAGGTTTGATAAGAGTACTCTAACCTAGCAGTTGCTAACAGGTGTGAGAGTTTCCCTAGAAGATGCTTATCCACACCAGATGCAAGAATCAGCTCCCTTGGTCACAGTGAAGCAGGTATGCAGTTCCACAGGTGCAGCCAGCATAGTGTCCGACTAGGACCTGGGAGACAAGGGTTGGAATCCCCACTCAGTTTTGAAGCTCACTGGGTGACCTTGGGCCAGTCATGGTCTCTCAGCCAAACCTACATCACCAGATTGTTGTGAGCATAAAATGCAGAGAAGGAGAAGTCTGTAGGCCACCTTGAGCTCCTGGAGGATAAGGTAGGATATAATTCTAAGAAAAGATTAACTTGAAAAGATTAGAGAAGCACTTGGAGCTCCAGGTGGCAAATGACACTTTCATCAGTGCCTAACTTGGGTCTGGAAAGGAAGAAGGAAGTTTATGGGCTCTGCATTCCAAAGCCACCAACTCACAAATCGCCAGATCTCATTGTTTCTGAAAAGTTATGCCATGAACACATCGATGCATCACTTGCGGCAAATGATGACTCAACAAAGTTCCAAAAATAAACAAAACAATTTGATATGCAATTTTAATGAAGAAACAAAAGACAGAAATAGCGACACTGAATGAGTACCATGTTAATTTGAAGATGACTACAGGTTGTTTGCTCAGATGGCATTATATAGCTCTTCCTGTAATTTAACCACTTAATTGCTTACAAGATTTTGGTGGGGCATGGCATGAGCACACTTATGCTTGTATAAGAACATAAGAAGAGCTTGCTGGATGAGGCCAACGGCCCATCTAGTCCAGCATCCTGTTCTCACCGGACACCTGTAGGGAATTTGCAAGCAGTCTGCGAGCACAAGAACACTCTCACTTCTTGCTGTTTCCAGCAACTGGTATTCAGAAGTATTGTTGCCTCCAGCTGTGAAGACAGAGCGTGGGCATTATGGCTAGAAGCCATCAACAGTCCTCTCTTCCATAAATTTGTCTAACCCTACCTCTGATCATGGAGACACAGCACAGGCAACCTGGCTAGTAGCCACTGATAACCTTAACCTCCCTGAATTTGTCTAATCCATGTGTGTTTAGGTAAGCCATGTCCTGAACACCTGAATAGGGTTTACATTCCATCAAATTCAGCAGGATTGATTTCTGAGTAAGCTTAAGATTGCATTGTGTGTTTGTGTGTGTGTGTGTGTGTGTGTAATTGTTAAGGGGAGTCAACGCCTATGACATGATTTGCATAAAATCTCACGATTTAAGCCTCTCTCAAATGTTGGGAGCAGGCACCTCCACTTAACATCCTTTGCCCTTCGCTTGAGAGCATGGACAAAGGCTGCAATCCAGCACTGCTAAGCTCACTTTAATCTCGCTTGTCACACTAGGACTTAAGTGTACTTTGTATTAATCTGGATAGCAGCCAGCCTCTCTCCTTTGCAGTGGCCAAAGGATGGCCCATCCAATTCCACTGCCTTTCTTTGGGCATCTTTGGGTTTCTTCCAGTGGAAAGTGTTGTCCGAATAACTTGCCCACGGGTAACAGAAGCCACCATGGCAGCTGACTCTGCTGCATCTTCCCATTGCCTCATTTTCCTCCATCTCCCCTTCTCTCGCCCTCTCTGGCTGTCCAGAACGTCCTGAAAGTTACTTTCCCTGTCCTTTCCCTCCTTCATTCTCAGAACCTAAGGACAGCCCTGCAGCTGGATCAGGCTAAAGGCCCATCTAGTCCAGCATCCTTTTATCACAGCAGCCAACCAGACACCTCTTTTAGGAAACGCACAAGCAGGACCTGAGCACAAGAGCCCTCTCCACTCCCGTGGTTTCCAGAAACTGGTATTCAGAAGCATTTCTGTCTCCAACTGCGGAGGCAGAGCATAGCCATTGTGGCTAGCAGCCTCCTCTGTGAACCCTTGCGTAATCTGGCACACATCTCTAGCCTTAATTCAGATGATCTATAATACCCGGAGCTGGGAGGAGGACTCCATACTCTACACACTGACCACTCCTCACAACCTGCATTTTATAGTTACCTAACCCTGAGTAACTTGTAGGGCCCAGGGGAGTCAGGGGCAAAGATGGCCACAATGACTCTGACTGCCCTATGGCCAGAATGTCCAGATGAGCTTTTTTCTCTTAACCTTGCTCTAAAGCTGTCTATTGTTATTACTAATTTAAAGGTATGTTTATTGAATTACAATACTTTAATAATAATAATAATAATAATAATAATAATAATAATAATAATAATATTTTTTTATTTATACCCTGCCCTCCCCAGCCAAGGCCGGGCTTTAGCCATCTTTTCTGCATTATGATGATAGTTGAAGGGAGAAAAGAAAAGAAAAAAACACAGAAACATTTCCCTATCACACCCACTTGAAATGATACGAGGATGACTGTGTTAGCAAAAAACAACCATAGTCACTCCTGTGTGGATTCTGCACAGTAGTATTATCTATTGAAAGAGTTATGGAAGGCTGCCATATTTCTATGAAGTAGTCAGCATTTTGGGTGGAGTTTAGAACTTTTAGCTGCTCAGTGGGTTTCTCCATTAATACATACTTTTTGTCTCCAAAGTATTACTATCTACCCTTCACCAGCAGGACCGAGGCCATTCTCACTTTTTATTTCTTCTTGTGCTTTACTGGGTTTTTAAAAACCATTTATCGCAAGCTGGCTACCCCCAAATAATGGCCCATCTAGTTCAACATCCTTTTAACATGGCGGCCAGCCAGACACCTCTATTAGGAAGCCTGCAAGCAGCGCACTCTTCCCCTCCTGCGGTTTCCAGCAACTGGTATTCAGAAACATTGCTGCTTCCAACTGTGGAGGCAGAGCATAAGCCATCCTGGCCAGGAGCCACTGAGCGACTTATCCTCCTCCGTGAATTTGTCGAATCCTCTTTCAAAGCCAACTAGGTTGGTGGCTATGACTGCCTCCAGTGGGAGTGAGTTCCACAGTTTAACTGGGCACAGCTTCATTAGATGTCCGCGAGTCCTCATGTTACAAGAAAGGAAGAAACACTTTTTTTCTCTCTATCCACTTTCTCCGTGCCATGCATACTTGTGCGAATTTCTATCTTGTCACATAAATCGGACAACCTCCCCTTTCGACTCCTGTCCTTTGGTGGTGCGTGATAAAAATCAAAAGCACAGTGTATAGTGAATACTTATCTACTTTAAAAATTCTCATTCTTGATCTTATTTCTTCCTTTTCTTTATCTTCTTCTTGTTCTTTTCTTTTATATTTTACCTTTCATTTCTTTTCTTTATTGTGAATATTGTTTTGTAGAGGTGTAAATAATTGTAAATATGAGAAGAGGTAAAATGTTTTCTAATTTTCTCTTGGTTACATGTATTTTCCTTTTTTTGTATATTTGTATTTTTTTCTAATTTGTACTCAATAAAATTATTTTTTAAAAAAATCAAAAGCACAGCCTCGTTGTCAATGTCTCTGTCTATCTTTCTCACACTCACACACACACACACGTGGGCATCCCCTGCACCCGTCTCACATACCTCTGCGGCCCCGATCGTGCATACGCACACACAGACACAAAAGCACCGGCTGTCTCCGTCTCGCACACACGCCCAGTATCAGCCACTCGGCAGTTTTGGAGCTTTCTGACAGATTCATAACAAATTGCCCAAGAACAGGCAGCACCAGCCAAACCGGCTGGCTGTCCCCGCAGGGAAGGGTCGAGGGCTTGGAGAATGCACGAGGCAGTGGCGGCGGCGGCAGCAGCAGCAGGGCAGGGAGCCCAGCTGGGATGGGATGGTGCTGTGTCTCCAAGGATGGAGCTCAGTTGCTGTTGCTGCTGCTTCCCCTGCAGGAGATCAGCCAGGGGTGGGGTGGGGTGGAGAGTTCCTTCCCATTCAGTGTCACGCAAAGCAGAACATTAACATGTGGAACTCATGTCCACCATACCTCAGAGGTTTGAGGTGGGGTTTTATATTAGTTGTCCTTGTTTTTTTAAGGAAGGACTGGAAGCAGGCAGATTCCAGGCTTGCAGGGTCTCCTGCCAGGAGCCTATAAGGTCCAACAACCTGAGCCAGATATAAAATGTAGGTGTGGACAGGGCCTGATGATAGAGCCAGTTACCTGCTGAAGCCCATGAGCCACAACTGCCTGGGGTGTTTTGTTTTATTTTCAATATCTATACACAGGTAACTTGCAACCTACGTGTCTTTAGCTTGTGCAATTTCAATTTTACGCAGTTGAAGGCCGGCTGGTTGAAATCACACAAATTAAACGCACCGAAAGGCGGAGACCTTAAAAGCTTTTTCTGAGCAGGGTTTTCCTGGCATGAAAGAGCTTTTAAGCTCTCAGACTCATTTACAGGGCTCCGAGAGGCTCTGGCGACATCTCGGACAGCCCCGTGAAATCTCCGGTGAGCCTCCCAGAGGCTGGTGAGCAAAGCAAAGAGCTTGAAAGCTCTTTGCTTTGTTTGGTTGGGCGTTAAGACGTATTTACCTCTGAAAGGTAAGATTGCTTGTGTGGGGCCAGTTCCAACGGAGTGATTCAAGTATGTGCATTTTTGCATTTATGTGCTATTCCCAGAATGTAACCTCCATTCAAGATGCGAGGTACCTGTACTGCCCAATATCGAAAAGATTCTCTGGTTGGTTTTAAGTATACAAATACAGTGGTACTTGGTTCTCGAACTTAATCTGTTCCGGGAGTCCGTTCGACTCCCAAAACTGTTCAGAAATCAAGGCACGGCTTCTGATTGGCTGCAGGAGCTTCCTGCACTCCAGCGGAAGCTGCATCTGATGTCCAGGTTTGCAGTGTTCCGGAGCCAATTTGTTCAACAACTAAGCCATTCGGGAACCAAGGTACCACTGTATACTAAAACAAGTACAAAATCTAAAATAACAAAACCAACAGCAGAATAAACCCAGGACAACTTGTGCATACACACAAACACACACACACACAAATTCCTGCATTGCAGGAGGTCGGACCAGTTGACTCTTGGAGTGCCTTCGAGCTGTATAGTTCTATGAAATCGATCTCTGAGATGCTACAGATTCCAATAAAAAATTATTTAACAATGGGCAGCAGAGCTTCGCAAAGCCCTGGACAGAGGCAACCAATTCATAGTCATATTTTACCTGTGAAGAAGATTAAGGCTGAGAGATATACGATCAGCACAAGGCCAGACAGGGCAGAATTTGTTTTTGCTTGCAACATTAAGGAGCAGCAAATTGTGTCAACAGCAGCACATTTTAAGATCCCATTTTACAGCTGGGGAAGACGGAGGCTCATAGCTAGATAGCTATAGATATACAGATATAGATATATATCCTGCCTGTGGATCAGATGAGTTAAGTATGCAGAGGCTCCTGTTGTCGAATGGTAAAGGAGTCATAGAGACTTGCTGGTCTACTCTGAGTAACCCAGAGATCAGCAAGAGGATCCTAACCCTGTCTTACCACCACCACATTCATTGGAGTAAGGCCTAACTGCCTCAGTTATTTTACCTTGGGCAGCAAAGCAGTGTTGAGATAGACACGCCACTGCCGAGGAATGCAGGGAACACACAGACCAGGAAAATTGGCGTTTTATGCCAGCCTACCTAATTTGTACGTTCCAAAACAATACATGAACCGAAACTGGGTTATCATCCGAAATCCGCACTTCTCTGAATGTTGCAATGCAGTTCTCCAACCACGTAAACGTATACGTTAGAGGAAATTGTGCATAAAATACATGTATCAGTTGAAATATATATTAGCTAAAAAATGCAAGTAACTTAGAAAAGTACATTATATGTGGGGAAATGGCTTGCAAAAATGTGTGTACAAAGCAAGATGGCATGCAAGGATGTGTTAAATAGAAAAAGGATGACCTGAAATGCAGGCAAATTTTCAAGAGGACTTCTTTAAAAAATGCATGCAGAAATGTGACCCAACTTTAAAATGTTTTTTTAAAAAAAAAAAGAGAGAGAGAGAGAGAGAGAGAGAGAGAGAGAGAGAACACACAAGACTGGCAGATTAATCCATGGGCAATGCCAAGGGGGCGAGGAGCAGACAAGAGCCCCGCCAAACAAGGAGCACACCTGCCCAATTTCCCCCGCCATTGCTACTTGTCGGTCCTTAACATATCCTGTTATTTTTCTTTCAGGGATATTAATAATAAACATAATAATATATTAAATAATATATTAACAAACGTAATAATTTATTAAATTTATTGTTGCTGTTTTCCTGGGGTAGCTCAAAGTGGCTCATATAAACAAGCACATACATTCACACCGGTGTAAAAAAGGAAAAAGCATTGCTGGATTGGACCAAAGACCTAGTGTTCAGTTCCCAAATGTGGCCGGTTAGACAATGATGATGGTGTTGATGATAATTTATTACTCACCCTTTACGCCAAGGTCCCAGGGTGAGGCACTGGGGGCAGGTTACAACAATTAAAACACAGTATTAAAAACAGTCCAGAGCAACTTACAACCACAGAAATAAGGTGGTTCTTACAAATATAGAATCATAGACTTGCAAGGGACCATGAGCATCATCTAGTCCAACCCCCTGAAATGCAGGAATCTTTTGGCCAACCTGGGGCTCGAACTCATGACCTTGAGTCTCATGCTCTACTGGCTAAGCTACTCATAAGATCGCTCAAGTATCAAAAGTCAGGGTAAGGAGGTGCATCTTCAGCATTCACCATAAGCTGTATAGTGAAGGTGACTGACACAGCTCTGTGGAGAGGGAGTTCATGAGCTTATGCTGCCACAGAGAAGGCCCTCTCCCAGGTCACCACCACCCTAAACTTCTGAGGGTGGTGGGACAACCAAGAGGGCCTCCTATGCCAAGCTCAGCAGCCAAGAGGGTCTCTAGGGAAGGAGGCTGTTTTTCAGGTATTTGGGGTCTGAGCCATTTAGGGCTGTGCTGTACAAACTAAAGCGAGCACCTTGAGTTGGGCCCAGAAACGAACGAGCAACTCGTGCAGCTGTTTTAAAACAGGGCTTATATGAGATCTACTGGTAAATGCAACCCCAACCAGTAATCTGACCTCTGCATTTTGGCCAATTGAAGTTTCCAAGTCGTCTTCAAGGGCAGCCCCACATAGAGCGTGTTGCAGCAGTCCAGTCTGGCAGTTACCAGAGCACAGAGTACAGTGGCCAAGTTATGACTCTGGGAAGCTCACAGGAAGCCACACCCTCTGCTGTTTGTTCCCAATTTCTGGAATTTATTCAAAGGTATAAAATTGGAAGAGGTGCTCTTTATCTCTCACAGCGAACAGTCATTAACCCAGACCTGTCCTCCATGGATTTTCGCTACGCCATTTAAAAAGACCTCAAAGCTATAAGCTACATCACTGCATCTTGTGGCAGTGCAACACATGAGTTCATTGTGAACAAGCAACTTTCTTTCGCCCAGTCCTGAACCCATTGCCAAACAATCTGTAATCATTTGCTAACCCTGAGTTCCAGCACTATATGTGAGGCAGAAAAGTTCCCTGCCTCTCCACAATATCACAAATGTCTACTTTCATTCCTAATTTGAGTTTTTTGTACACAGCCAGCACAATTTCAAAGTAATCTCAGCAATCATGAGGACAAGCGGCGTGGGTTTGTTTTTAATGAAAGCTGTGGTTTTCAGAATGACAAATTCCATGCCGGTTGCTGAACTTGCCTAGCAAGCCACAGGCATAAGGAATGTGATGTAACCATGACCATTTTATATCCTTTGGAAGGTTCTCCCTTGCTAGGCTTCTGCACAATAATGAAATGTGCAAGGCTAAGGCAGGCTTTCTCCAGAGTCAATGGGGTCTCCACTCCAGTCCCCCAGCAGCCGCTGTTGCGGCTACCATATTAGTTTTCCATTTTTATTTTTGCAATGCCCAGTATTTTTGTGAGAGCCGCAATTAGGGTTGCCAGACTTCCAGGTCTGACCTGAAGTCTCCAGGGCTGGATCTAGACACATTTAAAAAACCGTTTCTGGAAAACGTGTTGTAAACCTCATAATGGGGAATCACGTTGCCGAAAGACGGAACTCCACAGTGCCATCTGGTGTCACGGTGCTATAACACATTTAAAATGCTTTAAAAAACCCCAAAAACTAATGTAGCTGAGGCCCAGGTTTGCTGGGATTGAATCTCCAGGCAGGCAAGGATGTGTGTGTGTTCATGTGCACAAATTATGGCACAAATGCTCGGGGGGTGTGTGTCTGCCTTCCTCTTCTCCCCTCTCCAAAATAATCACCATCTCCAGGGTTTGGGAAACCTCAGCGTCTGGGATGTTCCTGACCTGGCAACCCCAGCCTTGACAACTTTTTTAAAATGCACAATGCAATATCATCATGGAACTTCTGGGACACTGCATTTTGGCACAGCCAAGACTAGCCAGCTGCCACCAGAACTCCTGACTCCTCAGCCCTGGTGCTGGCACCATAAACAATAACAGAAAGGAAGAACTGGAGGGAGAAAGGACGAGATAATTTTGTAACCCAGTGTCTCAAACACACAGCAATGATTCCTTTTTTTACCTCAGTCTTTTGGTGGCACCTTAAAGGAGGCTAAGGGCTATTAGCCACAATGGCTATGTCCTTCCTCCACTTTGGGAGGTAGTCGCTGAGCCACAACGCCCCTCACATAGGTCAGGCACCTCAGTGAGAATTGGGCCTTGTCCCTTGTACCACCCCACAACCTTCAAGCCCCACGCCAGGCCCCAATCTGCTTAGGTGGGCTTCATCCCCTTCCAAGAGAGCCCTCTCCAACTCCTCACCCCTCTCTGCACCCTCTGAGGCCTGCCACAGCCCGGGGGGAATACCCACCCGGGGGTACAGCTGGCAAGATGGAGGCAAGAGTTGAGCACGGCACCTGCCATTACCTGCACAACCCAAATCCCCGGTCTTATCTGAGGCTTCCCAGCCCTGCCGGGACTAAGCCCGCCGTTTTAAGGGTTTAGCTGATCCCAGACGCCACATTTGGGATCCAGGAACCGCAATGGAGTGGGAGAGGCACTGTTGCCTCGACACGATAACAAAGTCCTCGGGGAGGAAGAGTCACAGGAGGGACACCTCTTGGGGCGCAGCTGCAAGCTTCTCCCGGTGCCTCAAAATTCTACTAAATTCCCTCAATTCTACACCACACAAACTTTAATGTTCTCCAACATTTCTCTGACCACAGTACCATTTTGTGGGCATCGTACACCCGCACCACAGACCACATCCTGTGCCTCAGACCATACACTATCATGCATCAGCCCCATTCATGTGACCACCAGTGTAAAGTTGATACACAAGACCAGGTGAGGTGGAAAACAGCAGGCCACACCACCCCTGGGTGTCCACTGTGCACATTGGTTTCCCCACACAAGTAGGGACTGTTCACATGAGCACTACCGTAAGGACATGAGAGCATCCTTGCTGGATCAGACCAGAGGTCCATCTATCCCAGCAATTCCTTCCCACCCAAAAGCCCCGAGGAAGCCTTAAAGCAGACCATCAAGGCAATAGAGCCCACCCCTAGGGTTGATCCTC
Organism: Podarcis raffonei; assembly: GCF_027172205.1. Classification (NCBI taxonomy): domain Eukaryota; kingdom Metazoa; phylum Chordata; class Lepidosauria; order Squamata; family Lacertidae; genus Podarcis; species Podarcis raffonei. The sequence goes on from NC_070617.1 coordinate 16,689,611, forward strand.
AACTACTGGTGTTCAGGGATACACTGCTATTGAACATGGAAGCTCCATGACGGCTCACAAGGCACTAAAAAGACATGGATTTGTCTAATTCCATCTTAAAGTCAATGTCCTCCCCACATCCTGTAGGGTCAGGCTGGGTGCTGCCTGCCAGTCGGAGGTGCATCCAGTGCCTTCCATTCCTATCTTTCAGCACGGTTTGGAGACACCATCTCTTTGCCCAAGGTTCTTGAGGGCTCTGAGATTCAGCAGCCTGCTATAAAAATAGTTTTGAACTGGAACACACAGTTTTAATTGTTATTTTTTTGATGGTGCTGTGTTTTTTGTATTGTAACCAGACCTACATGATGGTGTGGGACAGAAACTGACTGACTGACTGAATAATAATTTCCTCCCTGTCAGGAACATTAATTGTTCACTTGTAGACATGGGAACAGGGTTATTCTTGAAGACTCTGTACTGTGTTCTTCTGAAAAGCTAGGCGATGGACATGAAATGGCTGTGGTGGCTGATGGGAGTTGTGGTCCAAAATGGTCACACTGGCTGGGGGCTGATGGGAGTTGGAGTCCAAAACATCTGGAAAGCACCAAGTTGGGGAAGGCTGCTATGGAAATAATTGCCCTACAGTAAGTTATGACTCTTTCAAAGCCTCCCACAGCAGTTGAACGGGTGTGCATTGCCTGGCGCCTTTAGCACTCATGAATTTCAAAACACGGATGCACATTAGAGAGACATAATGAATCCACCTATCTACGAGGATGAGCCGAATGACCACACTAGCAACTAATGAACATTTCAAATAAAGCAATCCCCAAAGGCAGAAATTAGGACAATACAAGACGTAGTACTTTCCCTGGGGAAGGTAGAAGAAAACAGGAATTGTAAACTGGGACAGTTGGAGCCTATGAAACCCTGGGTTTTGCATATGCAGCTGAGGCATGTCTCCATAATTGGGCTTCTGCGTGGTATTTTTTCTAGCCATGGGTTGGGGGGAGTCGAGTGAGAAGTCTGAAGCACCCTATTCAGGCACCATTCGGGCTTCCACCTAGCATTACTGGCCTACACTACAGGGTTGTTGTAATGGGGGCGCATATTCAAAGCTTGGGATACTACATCAAAGGCTCAAGATGAATAATAAGTATAATCGTAAACTGGCAGTTCTCGCAACAGAGTGGCGACTGGAGCTTTTGAATTTACGCATATATGATCTGGAGTGAGGGGTGAGCAATAAGGTGGCTAAGTTTGCTGGTGACATCCAGTTATTCGGGGTGATAATTACAAAACAAGTTTATAAAGAACATCAAAATCTTCAATGGCATTAAATGGCACATGTGGTTCAGTGCAAATAAGTGTTAAATGATGCACACTGGGGCAAAATCCTAACGTCACATTTGCATTGATGAGGTCAGAACTGACCAGGAGGTTGCCAGTAGTGTTGCTGCTGATTACTTGGATGTGTTGTAGTTTGTTCAAGGGTGCTGAGAGATGGTAGGAGACCCTCCCCCCCAATTCCCCACCCAGAGCTACAATTCCTAGAATTTCTTGGGAAGAGAGATTGGCTGTTAAACCACCCTAGAAATTGTCGTTCTGAAAGGTGAATAGGGGCCTCCAGCAACTTTCAGCACCCTACAGCTCCCAGAATTCGTTGCAGGAAGCCATGACAGCTTAAAGTGTGATCATAGTGCTTTACACATATGGTGCAAATGTGGCATTTAAGGTCTCAGTGTTGCCCTCCTAGAACTCAGCCGAGAATTGGAGGAGGATGGGGACAAAAACCAGGACTAGCTGGCTCTGCCTCCAGACTTCTGGCTCTTGCCTTCCACGTCACCCATCCTAATGGGCACCAGCCTTCACTGCCCCAGCAGGAAACAGGATGCTAGACTAGTTAAGCCTTTGGTTTGATCCAGCAAGTCCAATCTTCTTCTGTTATTATATTTGCTGTAATGACCCTCACAGCTCCATGCTTCTCCTACAGCTGGCAAAGTGCCATCCCCTGCACAAAAACACACACAGAGATATGACCCTGGGCTCTCCAGTCCCAATCTTCCAATAAGTGTCCCATATGCTCCAACCCAGACCAAAGATAGTCCCAGAGGTGTGTTTTCTAGGGGGGAGGGGTGTCTTTAAGCCAAGTAAATCCATTCTCCCCATTTACCCCAAAACTATAGGCTGCCTTGCTGCCTTTACAGAGAGTTGCCAGCATGCTCATTCTTCAGGGTCCAGACCAGGGTCTGTAAGTGGCAGGTGGGCGCAGGTTGTCAGCACGAACCCACTGCCTGCTGTACAAAGGGACAACTCCCAGAGTTCCCTGGGAAGAAGGAAAGACCGTTAAACCTCTTAAGAGAATTCGAGCTCTTGGAGGGTAACAGGGGCCTCAGCACCCTTAAACAAAGGACAGCTCCCAGAATTCATAGAACTGTAGAGTTGGAAGGGATACCAAGAGTCATCTAGTCCAACTCCCCCTGCAATGTAGGAATCACAGCTAAAGAACCCCTGGCAGATGGGCATCCAACCTCTGCTTAAGAACCTCCAAGGAAGAAGAGTCTATCACCTTCCCAGGGAGTCGGTTCCACTGTCAAACAGCTCTTACCATCATGAAGTTCTTCCTAATATTAAGTGGAAATCTTTCTTGTCATTTGAATCCTTTGGCTTGGGTCCTACCCTCCGGAGCAGCAGAAAACAAGCTTGCTCCATCCTCTATGTGACAGCCCTTCAGGTCTTTATATCAGCCTCCTCCTCACCAGGATGAACATACCCAATTCCCTCATAAGGCTTGATTTCCAGAAGCTTCATCATCTTGCTCCAGCAGCGTAGTAGGCAGAAAACATAGCCACCTTATTTGCTCGCCCCTCGCTCCAGATCATATAAATTCAAAGGCCCCAGTCGCCACTCCTTAACCCCTCTGTTGTGAGAACTGTCAATTTATTATTATACTTATTATTCATCTTGAGCCTTTGATGTAGTGTCCCAAGCTTTGGACACTGTTGACTCATGTTAAGCCTGCGGCCTACAAAGACCCCTGGATGCTTCTCACATCAAGCCAGGGGCCCTCCGTCCCCATCTGACCATTCATACATAAGTTTTGGGCCTTACATTTGTCTCTATTCTTTGGGGGAAGTGCATGTTGCCCCAGCAGGCATAGAGAGTCTGAAAAGCTGTATCTGATACCAGTTTTATCGCAACAGCCCCGAGCACCAGCTGGAAATAAGTGAGGTGGGGAGAAGGGAGCAAGGCCTCTTGGGAAGGACCAGAAAACAATAGAGGGAAGCTTAGAAAACCCCCAGGAGAGGGGGGCATGGTGACTGCCAACCGTTTGAGGCAAAGTTTACATTAATTATGAGACTTAAGCCCTCTAAATCCCCAATTCCATTGACTCATCGTCAGAGGGCACACAATGCAGGCATTGGCGCGGTGGGTGGGTAGGCAGTTTGGAGGAGAGGATGAACTCACCCGTTTGTCTCAAGTGAGCCCCCCTCCCCATCCTGCCACCCCTCTGCTCCCAAATCCTGAAAAACACACAGTAGGGGGGCGGAAAAGAGAGAGTGCAGAAATCTTGGCTCTCTTGCTGGAGGGTTTTATGCTGGAGGTAGGGAGGGGGGAACCATTTTCATGTGGTTTGGTGATGCTCCACCGTTTACTTAATTTTTTTAAAAAAATAACCCAGGGTCCCTGCGAGCACAAGATAATCACAGCACAGAAGACTTATCTCTGCAGTACAACCTAAGAGCATAGGAGGAGTCTGCTGAATGAGGCCAGCGGCTCATTTAGGTCAGTATCCTGTTATCACAGTGGCCAAACAGATGCCCCAATGGGCAGGACACAAGCCTCCAGCAACTGGTATTCAGATGCATTTCCGCCTCTGACTGATCTAATCCTCTTTCCAAGCCATCCAAATTGGTGGCTCCCGCGAGAGCAATTTCCATAGTTTAACTGTGCCCTGTGTGAAGAAGTCCTTCTTTTTATTTGTCCTGAATCTTCCAACGATCAACTTCGTTGGATGTCCACGGATTATAGTGTTATGAGAGAGTGAGGGGAACTTCTCTTTATACAGTTTCTCTGTTGTACCTTGGCGAGTTTGTATTTGGCTCAATCAGATTCCACAAATACTTCTCTTTCTGAAATAGACACACACACACACACACACACACACAGAGAGAGAGCTTCAGTGGGTTTTTAAAAATGTATGGGCCAGAACAATAGGAGCTGGGGCCCTGAAAACAATACGGCCCCCCTCCTTAATGAACGTCAAGCCTGTTCTTAAGGAGAATTAACGCTACTGACGTAATGCCTCTCATCCACACTCCACCACACCTATTCAGCATTGATGTCCCTGCCCTTTTAATTTACAAAGTGCCTCACAATCCTGTCACTTGTGTGTGCCCTTCCTAGTCCATGGTTTGGGGGTGGGGACTGGAAGGGTGGGGCAGTTGCTGGGAAGCACTTCTGGGACCCCCGGAGATTTGGGAGAAAATCTGGGCAACTGGATGTTTGCTCAAATTTTATTTAGTGATGTACATTAGGGCTGTGCATTTACCTGACATAGTTAAGGGCCCACGGAGCACCGTAAAACTCTCCCCGCCAGTCAGTAATTAATTGTTTTGAAATGAAAGCAATTTTGGGGATACCTTTCAATTGGAAGATTCTAAACCAAGTATACACAACATTAGCCACAATCCAGAGGTATCCTGTAGCTGCTGGAGAAATATTGCTGTTTGATATGGACTGAGAGAGACTCTTGGTCTGAAACGCTAGGCAGCTGGGGCCAATCAGTGTAGACAATGCTGAGCTAAATGGACCAATGATGGCCTGACTCGGTATAAGGTAGCTTCCAATGCCCCGGTGTTCCTGCCCTTCGGGGAATTCCAGGTTCTCTGGGTCTCTAGAAGTCAAATCTCTGAGTAGCCAATTGGACAGCCATCTCTTGTCTTGAGCATGTAAGCACATGTGCATGAACACTACTAAGGCCATGTTCAGTCTGCCACTCCACACACACATCAACTGCTGATAGATATTCTGAACTGTTGATAACATCCGGTCGGTAGGACAATTGTGTATTCAAAACACATCTTCAATCTAAAGGGCAGGCTTTTGGCTTTCCAATCGACGAGAGGCTATTGCGTGTCAACGTTCAGAGCAGTTTACACACCAAACAACGAAGTCAACTGCTGCAAGCTACACAAACACCTCAGAGTCAATCCACTGCACCAAATACAGTCAAACAGCAGCCAAGAACCAGTGAGAGACAGTGCGGTGTAATGGTTAGACCAGGACCTGGGAGACCACGGTTCAAATTCCTACTCGGCCACCATGAAGCTCACTGGTCAACCTTAGGCCAGGCGTTGCCTCTCAGTGTAACTTACCTCACAGTGTTGTTGTAGGGATTGAATGAGGAAAGGGGAGAAGCACGTGTGCCACTCATTGGAGAAGAAGGTGGGGTATATGGTAAATGCAACAAATAAGTTACTTCAGACTAAGGCTCTGCAGCAGAACTCATACCAAAGGCATAATAAAATAAAATTGTTTGTGCCTGGTGCTTCAACAATGACAGGGACCAAAGCAACGTCTCTGTGGAAGGATTGCGCCTATTTTTTATTTTATCTTTATTTGGAATACTTATAAGCCACTAAAACGTTACAAAACACCACAGCAGTATACCATATAAAGTAGTTCTCAGTAAACAAAAGCAGCTAACTGCCCACTCATCCTCCTAGGGAACCCTGTAAAAATAAAAATAAAATTTTCTCAGCTTCTGGATGTAACTCTAAATTTAACAAAATGCAGCCCCAGCACAGAAAAGACCCTGTTCTCCAACCGTCTAGGTTCTGAAGGTAAAGGGACCTGAAGCAGGGCCTCCAGGATGATCCAAATGGTGGACAAGTTCATAAGAACATCAGAAGAGGCTGCTGGATCAGGCCAATGGCCCATCTAGTGCAGCATCCTGTTCTCACAGATGCCTCAGTGGGAAACCCCACAAGAAGGACAGGAGGACAAGATCATCTGAGTTCTCAAGCAACTGGCATTCAGGAGCATTTCTGCTTCTGACCGTGGAGGCAGAACATCGCCATAAAGGCTAGTAGTCATGGATAGCCTTCTCCTCCATGAATTTGTCCAATCTTCTTTTAAAGCCATCCAGGTTGGTGGCCGTCATCACTGCCTCCTGTGGAAGCGAGTTCCACAGTTTAACAATGCACTGTGTGAAGAAGTACTTTCTGAATCTTTCCTGAACCCTCCAACACTCAGTGTCATTGATTGGATGCCCACAAATTCTACTGTCATGAGAGAGGGAGGAAAAACCTTTCAAGCAGGAAAAGGCAGGTGTTCACAAGTCAGACACACATGCATTAGAATCATAGAATTCTAGAGTTGGAAGGGACCCCAAGGGTCATCTAGTCCAACCCCCTGCAATGCAGGAACCACAGCTAATGAAAAGCGAAACTGAAGGTAAAGGATCAATGGTGGGGTCCTTAGCAGTCTCCAGCCCCCAGAAAATGCCCCACCCTGCCTGTTGAGGTGCCTGGTTGTGGTGACTCCCAGCAAGCGGAGTGCACCTGATATTTTCTGCAAAGAAGGCTCAGGGTTCTGAAATACTAGCTAGGCAAGGAAGTGTAACTGTGGCCAGGCAGCAAACAAGGAAGCTGTTAACAACATCAGAAAGGAAACCAAAAGGAATAAAGAGAGGCGGTGCGGCAGGGGTGGGGGGAGCAGAAGGAGAGGAGCCAAACAAGTTCAGCTGGCTCCCCAAAGCAGCCTTTTGTATGTCAGCAAAATGTGCGCCGCCTGCCCTGATATCTCTGCGTGTTTATAGGAGAAGTGCCCATGGGGGGGAATGTAATAAAGTTAAATCATCACAACCGCCAGCTCAGGGTAGAGGCAGCCTGTGACGCTGCGCCTTGTGCTGAGTCAGGCCTGGGTCCACCAACCCCGCCATCCTCTGCTCCAACTAGGGAGAAGAGAGGAATCGCTTTGGGTGGAATAAGCCACATTTGAATGCTCCAAACGAACATGAGAGCCAAACAAACAAAAGCCACATTCACACCATGCATTTAAAGCGCTGCGATACCGCTTTAAACAGTGATGGCTTCTTTGCCCCAAAGAATCTTGGGAACTGTAGTTTCTTAAGGGGGCTGAGAATTGTTATGAGGCTGCATCAACAGAAGTACATACCCTCCAACATTTCTCTGATGAAAATAGGGACATTATCTTCCATCATAATGATGACGATGATGATAGTAATTTTATTATTTATATCCTGACCATCTGACTGGGTTGCCCCAGCCACTCTGGGCGGCTTCCAACGTGCATAAAAACATAATGAAACGTTAAACATCAAAACAACTTCCTTATGCAGGGCTGCCTTCAGATGCCTTCTAAAGCTTGTGTAGTTATCTTCTTGGTTCAGGGGTCGCATAACTCCATACCCTCCAACATTTCTCCAATGAAAATAGAGACATTCTAAGGAAAAGTGGGACATTCTGGGATCAAATCAGAAACCGGGATGGCTTCTGTAAATCCAGGGCTGTCCCTGGAAAATGGGGACACTTGGAGGGCCTGGAAGTATAGTGTCCTGATCAGGGGAAGTCATAGTCCGGCTCTATTCGGCCTTACTCAGACCACACCTGGAGTACTGTGTCCAGTTCTGGGCACCACAACTTAAGAGGATATTGACAAGCTGGAACATGTGCAGAGGAAGGCGACCAAGATGTTCAAGGGTCTGGAAACCAAGCCTTGTGAGGAACGGTTGAGGGAGCTGGGTATGTTTAGCCTGGTGAGGAGAAGGCTAAGAGGAGATATAATAGCCATATTCAGATATCTGAAGGGCTGTCACATGGAAGATGGAACAACCTTGTTTTCTCCTACTCTGGAGTCTAGGACTTGAACCAATGGATTCAAGTTACAAGAAAAGAGATTCCAACTAAATACAGTGGTACCTCGGGTTACATACACTTCAGGTTACAGGCGCTTCAGGTTACAGACTCCGCTAACTCAGAAATAGTACCTCGGGTTAAGAACTTTGCTTCAGGATGAGAACAGAAATTGTGCTCTGGAGGCGCGGCGGCAGCGGGAGGCCCCATTAGCTAAAGTGGTGCTTCAGATTAAGAACAGTTTCACGTTAAGAATGGACCTCCGGAACGAATTAAGTACTTAACCAGAGGTACCACTGTACCAGGAAGAACTTTCTTGACAGTTAAGTGCTGTTCGACAGTGGAACACACTTCTACCATAGGTGGTGGACTCTCCTTCCTTGGAGGTTTTTAAGCAGAGGTTGGATGGCCATCTGTCATGCACGATCTAGTTGAGATTCCTGAATTGCAGGGGGTTGGACTAGATGACCCACGGGATCCCTTCCAACTCTACAATTCTATAATCTACGATTCTACTTTCTATTTGGCAATATTCTCCCAATTTTCTCTTTGTCAACCACTTTCTGGTTTTGTTGACAACCCAGCAGCGTATAAATTTTATTAAGTAAATAAATAAGAGGCCAAAAGGAAAGTGAGGAAGGCGGAAATCTCCCGACGCTGGAGTCAGGCCCAGCCAACTCTGGGAGATGCTATCGCAAAAAAGCATGACAAGCACGCAGCAGCAGCTCTCCTGGGCACGCAACTCTGAGGTTGGTTGCCTCATGGGAACATTCCAGCCAGGGCAGGGAGACGCTTCCCTTGGGAGGGAGAGAGCGTGTCTCAGCAGAATAACTTAAGAAGAAGGAGAAAACAAGGAGGCTGGAGAGAAAGAGGGAGGGTGGGCAGTGATCCTGCCGACCTGACTCCCCACCCCTAGCCCACAACTCCCGTGCAAACTCTAGAAAACCTGCAATGGAAACCTCTGCAGGGAAGGTGATATGGAGCCTTTGCAGAGAATATCCTTCTCCCTCCCTGGCCCGAGGGCTCTGGGCGGGTTACGAGCTGCTCTTATCTCTCGCGCTATCCCTGCGAGGGAGGTCAGGCCAAGTGACGTGTCCCAGGCCACCCAAGGAGGCTTCATAGCATCAGAGAGCTGGAAGGGGCCTTACACTACCTAACTGGTCGGCCATCTGGCGGGTAAGAAATAGGAAGAGTGGGAAGGAGAATGAGGGTATGGCCACATCCACAACAAACATTTAAAGAACTATGTCGATACCGCTTTAAACAGCCATGGCTTCCCGCAAAGAATCCTGGGATATGTAGTTTGTTTAGGATGCTGAGAATTGTTATGAGGACCCTGTTTCCCTTCGCAGAGCTACAGTTCTCAGAGTGGTTTAACAAGTCACTGCTTTTACACGGGGAACTCTGGGAACTGTAGCTCTCTGAGGGGAATAGGGGCCTTTTCACAACTCTCAGTACCCTTAATAAACTACAGCTCCCAGAATACTTTGGGGGGAAGCCATGGCAGCTTAAAGTGGCATCACTTTGCGTGTATGGTGCGAAAGTGTCCTATATCTACGCTTCTAGTTTTTGATTTGTTCTATACTGTACCAGGATAATTGTCACATTCACCACCACCGCCCCAAAAATATGCAGATGGTTTGGAGCATGTGCTAAAAAATCATCTGTTAAAAAGAACTCTTCACACACACACACACACCTCCCTGCAAAACTTTACATCTCAGCTGGGGTTCAGTTGTGAGAAGGAGTGACTGTCAAACCAGTCTGGCTGCCATAGCAAAGGAAAGGATGTCCCAAGACAGAGAATGAGAGGAGGAGGAGGAGAAAGAGGTACAATGTCTGCTAGAAGGAAGGAAACCAGACTCCTAATAATATGTAGACACGGACTGAAGGTCTTCCAGCCTAGAATGTAGGCAGTGAGTTTTGTGCTTCTAATCTACATACAGCACTTACTGCATTTTAGGTGATTTGTAAATTTGCCACAGGCGTTCCTTCTTTTTCAAGGGGTATTGGTGGTAACCTAGTAATATCCCTGTCCCTGAGTTTGCCTTCAGGGGTGGGGTGGGTCTCCATGTGAAATTTAGTGGCCTTGTCCGGCCTTCCAGCTTGTTTTGAAATTCCTCCCCCCATCCGCTCCAGTCAGCACTGCCATTTTTCAGCCATGCTGGCTGGGACTGAATGGCAGAATAAGGAAAGAAAAAGAGCCTGCTAGATCGGGTCAATGGCCCATTGAGTCCAGCATCCTGTTTGCAGTGGGCTAAGCAGAGATGCCCATTATGGGAAGCCCTTGAGCAGGATTCGAGCACGAGAGCAACTCTCCCCTCCTGTGGCTTCCCCTTACTGGAGTTCAGAAGCATTACAAGCATAGCTATTGTGGCTAGTAGTCACTGTTAGCCTTTCACTTCATGAATTTATCCAGTTCTCTCTTAAAGTCATCCAACTTGGTGGCCATCGCCCGCCTCCTGTGGCAGTGAGTTCCATAGATTGCGCAGTGCAAAGATGCCCTTTCGTTTATCCATCCGGCATCTTCCAACATTCACCTTCATGAGGTGTCCATGACTTCTAGTGTTATGAGACGGGGAGAAAAAAGTTTCTCCAGCCACTTTCTCCATGCTGCACATCATTTCGCCTTCTCTCTAAACTTAAAAAGTCCTATAGACAGAAACAACCAGAATGCACAAGGATGGGGAAATATTTTGCTCCCTCTGCAGGTTTTCCAGAACTCCAGTCTCAGAATGGGGAACAGATGCTGGTCTCTTCTCTAATGCCCATGCCCTTCAATGAGAGCATATGAACATCAAGGCTCCATGCGCAGCCCAGCAGACCTGGATCAACAGCCTCTTCATTCAAAGCTGGCGGCAGCCTTGGAGCAAGAGCCAGATTACCAGCAGGCCTCTGAGCATGTGCAGAGCGACTCTTCCATGCACCCCTTTCCCTTACTGTGGAATAAAATCACCCAGTTCTCGGGGAATGCTAAAGGGGTGGCTTTCCAGGAAAAACTGAGAACTGGAGCCTCTCCTTTCAGAAACAAAGCGGGACAACGTTCATAGCCCCGGTCCCCACTCTGACTCTGCGCCTTCACCAGAGCTGGAGGGTCTGGCAAAGGGCGACATGTCCCCCTTTGACATTTCATGCCTTGCACAGATGCAACAGGTGACACCGGCATGCTGGAACCTGAAAAGCGCCATTCAGCAGCGCTAAGGCTCTCCTGCAAACACCCCCCCCCCCAAAACAGATCCAGCCAGCTGTCCTGCCTTCCCGTTCCTTTTCCTCTTGCCCCTCCAGCCAACTTTAGCCTGTTGGGGCAGGAAGCTGCTCTGATTGCAGTCTAAGGGCACCCACATGCCTTGCTGTGTTATTTATTTACTTATTGGTTTCTTTGTTTTTTACTTAGGCCACATCCGCACTAACCATTTACAGTGGTACCTCTGGTTACGTACTTAATTCGTTCCAGAGGTCCGTTCTTAACCTGAAACTGTTCTTAACCTGAAGCACCACTTTAGCTAATGGGGCCTCCCGCCGCCACCGCACGATTTCTGTTCTCATCCTGAAGCAAAGTTCTTAACCCGAGGTACTATTTCTGGGTTAGCGGAGTATGTAACCTGAAGCGTATGTAACCCGAGGTACCACTGTACTTGAAACAGTCATGGCTTACCCTCAACGAATCATGGGAACTGTAGTTTGTTAAGGGTGTTGAAAGTCCTTAGGAGGAAACCCCCCCCCCGCAAGCTACAATTCCTAGAGTTTCCTGTGGGGAGGGACTGGTTATAAAACCACTCTGGCAACTGTAGCTCTCTGAAGGGAATAAGTCTAGAATGATTTTGAAGACACAGAAAAAAAGAATTTAAATGCCCCATTTCAGCCTCCCCACAACTTGACCTTTTGAACTTGTGGAATGGTCAAATAGCAGCTTTCTGATCCAAGGAACATCTGACACAGATGCTAGCTACAGCGAGAGCTTTTCTTCGCCTGGAAACGGAAGATGCTACAGGACTTAAACCTCTTGTAGTGCTGCAAGAAAATGTGGACTTCGGCTAGTGCAGAGAAAATAACTCACTTCTCAGCCTAACCTACCTCACCGGGTTGTTGTTGTTGGGGGAAATAAAAGAGTGCGGGGGGGAGGGGAGCAAGGAACCACGTAAGCTACTTTGAGTTCAATTCCAGAAAAGATGGGATATAAATGCAGTAAATAAATAAACATGTGGCAGCCTTCAATTCCCCAACTACTTTTCCTCGATGGGACATAACCCCTTCATCATTGGCCTCACACTTGAAATCCTATAATATGATTAACCATCACAAATGCATAAGGTTTTTTATACCAGCACTTCCCCAACTCCCCACCCCGCTTGGGTCTTGGCAGACCACTTGATAATTTTTCTGCCTGCTGTAGTGATATTCATGTGTTGTGCTAGACGCTGCGTGGTTTGTAATCGTATTTTTACTACTTTCTTCTTTACTTCTTTGATTTATTATATATTGCATTGCAGTTTGAATTCAAATTGTAATGTGATTAAAAATCAACAGGAATGTTTGATGCAATCTCTGCTCTTCAACCACAAATCCACAGACACGTCATGGACCATCTGAATGAGGTCCACAGACAACAGTTTGGGACCTGCTTTTTACAAAGTAAGGGTTCATCCACACTAACCCGGTGCCCTGCGCTTTTCCCGGTGCCCTGCGCTTTTCTAAGCACAGGTCCGCACTTTAAAGCTCTGTGTCCGATCTCCCCCCGCCTTTTTTTTTTTTTACTCTGCCACTTTCCCCAGGAAAACCCGCTCTTTTAACAGTGAGACAGTAAAAACAGCAATTTGGGTTTTCTGCAGACTGCCATTTACTCCAATTCAGTGGTAAAGAATGAGTTTTGATAGAGAAAGCACCAGGGCGGGAGGGCGGGCGGGGAGTGCTCGGACACAGAGCACTATTTTAGACTACAGTGGTACTTCTGGTTACAAACTTAATTCGTAACCTGTCCGTTCAGAACCTGAAACAGTTCTTAACCTGAGGTACCACTTTAGCTAATGGGGCCTCCCACTGCCGCCATGCAATTTCTGTTCTCATCCTGAGGTAAAGTTCTTAACCTGAGGTACTACTTCGGGGTTAGCAGAGTCTGTAACCCGAAGTACCGTATTTGTAACCCAAGGAGTTTGTAACCCAAGGTATCACTGTATGCCTCACATGATACCTGTCCCTTGGTCACACTGGTTGGAACTGACTGAGAGCTAAGTAGATCCTCCAGAGCCAGAAGCAGTCTACCTCCGAGTACCAGCCATGGAACTGAAAGACCACTCCGGCCTGTGCTTCCTAGGCATGGGGCAGGCAGAAGTGTGGACAAGCCCTGAAAGATCAATCTCTCACAAATGCAGAGTAGTCCCTGTAACAGTGCCAGTTCCGCAGATCAGAGCAGCCCAGTAGACATAAGCAAGGCCTAGGCCATCTCATAGATAAACTGGTCCAGAGTTGTTCAGGGCTTTATATACATTGGAGATGGCCTGGTAGAAAACCGGCAACCCATGCAGATGTCCACTGCATAGGCACATATCCACTGTGAATGGGCACATATCCCCACAGGGCCTTGCTGGAAGTATGCCAGGGCCTCATCAAAGGGGGCTGGAGCTTCAAAATGCAAACACCCCCTCCCTGCCCACAATGAAATGGAGTCCTTCTTCATGCAGCACATAATTTAGGGCTGCCATACGTCTGGATTTTCCCGGACATACACAGAATACTGCAGTCGGAAGCAGTGTCCTGGCGGAAATCAGGAACCCATATTGGCACTGTCATTTTTGCTCGACAGCTCTTCACTTTTTGAAATATGGCAGCCCCAACATAATTAAACTATGGAACTTGTTCCCACAGGAAGCAGTGATGGCCACCAACTCGGACATCTTTAAAAGAGGATTGGACAAATTCATGGAGCAGATGGCTATCGATGGCTACTAGTCATGACGGAGGCTGTGCTCTGACTCACAGTCAGAGGAAGCAATGTTTCTGAACACCAGTTGCTGGAAACCACCAGTGCTTGGGTCCTGCTCGAGGGTTTCCAGCAGGCCCTTGGTTGGCCGCTGTGAGAACAGGATGCTGGACTAGTTGGGCCACTGGCCTGGTATGTTCCTACAGATCCCCTGGCAGCAAGTGCCACCGACTCCTAGGCAAGCCTTGCCAACGCCAGCCGGGCCTCAGGCGTCCAACCTGAAGGAGGAGGGAAGGAGACATCAGGAGCCACCGCCTGTTCCGGCTTCTCCTGCTAGCAGATATTGTGTGTGGAGAGAGAGAGAGAGAGAGAGAGAGAGAGAGAGAGAGAGAGAGAGAGGGGATGTGCCTGGACACATACAATAGGCAGCCAGGGGGAGAGAGAGAGAGAGAGCGCGTGAAGGGAAAAGGGTGGGGACAGGAGAAACAAAAGGAGATGCAAAGGTGCCTCCACTCCCCTCTCCCTCCTGGAGAGTCCTGGGCGAAGAAGAGCAGAGGCAGAGAACAGGGCTTGGCTCAGGCGGAGGAGAGGCAACCGACAGCCAGCCAGCCAGCCAGCCAGTGCTGCTGTTTGCATCAGAAGCGCAGAGCTAGTGCTTTCCCCTGGCAGGCATTTTGGGTGAGGGCGAGAATTAGATTAAGGGAGACACGCCAGCAGCTCTGCATCCCAAAGGCTGTTTCCAAAGGACACCTCTGCCACTGCTTCCTGACGCTGCCCCTGGCCAAGTCCCACATGCCAAACTATGTCATGGTGAACTTTCTTAAACCACCGTCTTCAGGTCCTTTTGAAGCAATTTAATATTTGCCTTCTGCTTTTCCAGCAACAGATGGACAAACACTGCGATGAGCGCGTCCCCTCCCAACGTTTCTCCGATGAAAATAGGGACGTCCTATTCCATACTCTCCCAACATTTCTCCAATGAAAATACAGCCGTACCTTGAAAGTCGAACGGAATCCGTTCCGTAAGCCCGTTCGACTTCCAAAACGTTCAGAAACCAAAGTGCGGCTTCTGATTGGCTGCAGGAAGCTCCTGCAGCCAATCGGAAGCTGTGGAAGCCCCGTTGGACGTTCGAGTTCCAAAGAACGTTCGCAAAGCGGAACACTCACTTCCGGGTTTGCAATGTTCAGGAGCCAAAACGTCCGAGTACCAAGGCTTCGGGATCCAAGGTAAGACTGTAGAGACATCCTAAGGAAAAGCAGGGTATTCTGGGATCAAATCAGAAACTGGAATGGCTTCTGTAAATCCAGGACTGTCCCTGGAAAACAGGGACACTGGGGGTGGGGGTGTCCTGTGACTGTAATATCAAATACAGGCAACCCCTGATTTGTGCAGGGGGCGCATTCCGGATCATCAGACACATTGGCAGAGTGCACATAAGCCCAGCCTGCTCTGTTCCGCCCCTGCCCCATTCTGCGCTCTTCCGGGTCCAAAAACGGCATGCACGTTGCCCAAGCTTTGAACACACGCAAAATGGCCATTCCCTGCACAGTAGCCTATAAATAAAGCAAGCAATAACAACAAATCCATCAAAACAATGAATACAACTCAATGAAGTCATGGCAATTCAAAATATAGGAAAGAGTTGCTAAGCACCAGCCCTTCACGACTGTTTTGGGTTCATGGTGCTATCAGGGCAATTATAAACAATCCCACTTTCAATAAGAAGAAGCTAAGAAGAGCTTGCTGGATCAGGCTAACGGCCCGTTTATTGTCCAACATCCTGTTCTCACAGTGACCGACCAGATGCCTGTGGGAAGTCCAAGCAGAATTCAAGCACAAGAGCAAATCTCCCCTCCAGAGGTTGTCAGCAGCTGGTATTTAGAAATACTGTACTGCTGCCTTCAGCTGTTGAAACAGAGCATAACCATCGTGGCTGGTAGCTATTCACACCCCTCTCCTCTAAGAATTTGTCTAATCCTCTTTTAAAGCCATCCAAGTTGGTGGCTATCTCTATCTCTTCCAAAGTTTAGCTATACATTGCTTGAAGTAATACATTCATTTATCTGTCTTGAATATTCCAACATTCGCTGGATGTCCACAGGTTCTACTGTGACGAGAGAGGGAGGAAAGCTTTTCTCTATCCACTTCCTTCACGCCCATGTGTAATTTTATAAACTTCTATCACGTTGCCTCTTATGTGCCTTTCCTTTAAACTAAAAAGTCCCCAATGCTGCAACCTTCCCTAACAGGAGAGCCGCTCCATCCCATCTATCATTTCGGTTGCCCTTTTCCAAACTTTATCCAACTTTACAATGTCCTTTTTGAGGTGAGGAAACCAGAACTGTACACAGGATTCCAAATACTGTTTGCATCTGCAAGTTTCAAGGTGAATACACTGCTTTGTTTCCAAACTGACTGAAATCTTGCAGCTTTTCATACCACAAATGGTTGGGGGTTTGTTAAGCTTTTGTTGTGCTATTGTTCCAGAGTGCTCCTGCAGATGACAATAATGCAGTAACACTGGGGAAACGTCTCAGAACAATATAGTGGAATGATGTGCGGACAATCCAGTATAAATCCACCACTAATGTATTATTCTGTCAATTACATGTTGCAGAAAGTGCCCCCGCCAGTCTGGAGAGGCTCTTACTGCCTTCCCTCCAATCACACTATTTTTTAAAATAAGATTTACAGTAATTGAACACGAAGGATTTTTTATTTTATTTTTTTAGCTATTTTAGTCAGCCCCCTTAAGAAGGAACAAGCTCTGCAAATATTGGTTTGTGGCACAATTTCTGCAGCAGAAAATGCAATTTAAGGGGGATCTGCAGCCAGGACCTCCTAGCTGCAAATCAGTAACTGGACATGGGAGCCACTTGAATAAAAATGATAGACAGTGGGACCAAAACTGACAGAGGAAAGGACTTCTCCACGTGAGTCAGAGCTTTGGAACTCACTGCTACAGGACACGGCAATGCTGAGCCTTCATTAGACTAGGGTTTAGGAACCTTTTTCAGCCCGAGGACCATATTCTCTAGTGGAAATCTGGGGCGGGGGCATGTGCCAATGGTGACTGGGGCAACATAGGTGACTCTGCATTGTGGACCACAGTTAAGGACACAGTCTGGCCAGGCAGAATAACTGGAGATGGGTGAGGAAGAGGAGGCGTGGCCTGGCCCAGGGGCCAGACAGAGAGACTTGAAGGGCTACATTTGACTCCTGGACCTGAGGTCCCCCACCACTGCCGTTAGACAAATTAACGGTGGGGAGGTTTCTTGCGAAGCTCAATAAAAGAATAAAGTGCTATTTTAGAAGCGATCAAAGCGCTGCATGGACATTGCCTTGGAATCCTCACAACAACCCTGTAAGGCAGGCCACAGTCATTAGCCCCCTCACTCCAACCTTGCAAACAGGAAAGGCTGAAGCGGAACAGTTGGCCTGAGGCCACCAAGTATATCCGTTGACAAAGCAGGATCTGAGCACCAATACAGCGCCCGGGCTGGACTGACTCAGCCTCTGCTCCCTTCACGTGCCCGGAAGCCAGGTCATTACTAAAGAAAAGATGATGAGGTAAATAGCACGCAAGCACTTGACCTTTGTGGCTGAGGTGCCTGGCTATGCTCTTGATTTCTATCCTCTGCCAGCTTCAAGGTGGTTGCAGGGTTTGCTTAAAGCGCCCCCACCCCACCGCCCCCAGTGGCTGGATCATTAAGCTCTTCTCCCAAGAACCATCCGAACTATCTGAGCCTCACCGAGCTCATCTTCTCATCCTAACACTCCCAGAGAACTGTCCGCCAGTATGCTTCTTACTATGTTTCTGCTATGTTTTTATAATTGTTGTTTTATAATGTGTTTCTAATGTTGTACACTGCACTGAGATCTTTTGATAAAATGTGCTATATAAATGGAAATTGTTTATTTATTTATTTATTTATTTGTTGTTGTTGTTGTTGATGTTACCACCATTATTTATTACTGGGTCAAGCCCACAACAGAGCTGCCTTTTCCAACAGCAGCCAGATGCTTCTGTGAAGACTACAAAACAAGGCCCCACCCACCCACCCTCTCCTATTTAGCTAGCCTGAGCAATGTTTACAACTCTTATAGCCCACCTTCTTTCCCCTGAGGAGCTAAAAGTCGTGTACATAGGTTTGCTCTCCATTTTGTCCCCCCACAACAACCCTGTGAGGTAGCTCCGGCTGAGAGTGACAGTGACTAGCCGAAGGTCAACCACCAGTGAGCTTCGTGGCCGAGTGGGGATTCGAACCCTGGTCTCCCAGACCCTAGTCTGACACTCTCCCCACTACACCACGCTAGCTGCTCATACCCCTGTCCAGCAGGAATTTCTCACCTCATCTAAGGGTTGGGAGCTTACCAAGCCTCTCTACCTGGCCCTCAGGACTTGACACCTTTCCTAGTCACGCCTGTTCCTGGCACACCCTCCTTGAATGGTGGAATGTGCCCCTGAATCCTGATAACCCCTTTTCCTCATTCAGATGGAGGATAGAGAGGTGTGAGTATTTATCTACAGAGACAAGCCTACTGTACAACGATACATTTGCATCCTTTGCTCCGCCCCTGTTGTCTCTGGCCATACCCACCAATGGCATGTGGCCCTCAGGAGGCTGCCTAGAAGGGAATATGGCCCAGCAAAACATTCCCCACCCGCTGTCTTAACCCTGTCTAAACATCCTGCTTTCAACAGTGTCCAGACAGACGTTGTATAGAAGCCCCAAGCCGGGTCACAAAACAAGGAACCTTCTGCTACTGTTTTTCCTTCGGCAACTGATATTCACAGATAGACTGCCTCTGGACATGAAGGTTCTTTTTTGGGCATAAAGTGCTTCGGCCTCACCTATCCTTTGTGATCTAGTCACGGCTCGCTTGCAGGTTTTCTGAGTACAGCCAACTTTCGTTGGCTTTGGGCCTTACATTTACTGCTGGAGGGCTTGGAAAGGTGTGGAGGAGCAGGGGGGAAATCAAATTTCACGCTGTCCAAAAGGAGTTGAAGGCAGGAAACCCACACAGGCGAGAAAGAGCCATGCTGTGCCTCACTGTTTTTTCCTGCCAGCTGGTTCCGGAAAGCTCATGGGGAATCTTTAAACCAGGCTTCGGCAACCTGGTGCCCATCTTGATGTTTTGAACTACAACTCCCATCATGCTGCCTGGGCCTGATGGATGTTGCAGTCTAAAATGGGTGCACTGTCTGCAACTGATGGGAGTCGCGGTGCAAAACATCTGCAGGGCACCCAGATTGGCGGAGCCTGGTTTAATTTGAAATGGACAGCATTTTTACATCCCTAATTAATTTATTTACTACCATCAACATCCGTATTTATGCTCTGAATGGATTTAGCCACCAGGCAGCACTTAAGTATTGATTACAAGTTAATGCAGGGAAGCAGCAATTATAACCAAGCTTCCAGAATTAAGCACTCCAGCGTCACAGTGGAACAGGGGGCCCATGCCTGGGATTTAGAATCCAACACCACCATCAGAAGGGGTGGCAATTTCTCCCCCAACCACCTAACCCCAATGCATTTTTTATTTTTTTATTTTTTGAGGACAGGGTGGCAGTTTGGGGAACTGGGACTGCAAAGCTCTTCCTGGGCACCGTGCCCAGTGCTGAGGAATCACAGGGTTGCCACCCTCTTTAATGAGAACCTGGTCCCCGAGGAACAAGCCCAGAGAACCGGCTGGGCAGGGGAGAGTCACCACCAGCTAGCAGGGCTGGGATGGCGAGCGGGCGGAAATTGCACTCTTGGCTTGCAAAACAACTTTCACTTCACTCAGGGAGCAGCAGGAGGCCCAAGGCACGAAGCCACTGCAGGATGAGCCTAGTGCACGCAAACCCTTTAAACCATCCCCATTTACCCAGGACCCTGTCCCTGACAAATCACTGCTTTTCTTTTCTTTTTTCTTTTGCTCCTTCTGGGGATGCCTTGTGGAACATCTTGCAAGCTTTTGCTCCCATATGAAATTAGGCCGATGGCTACTGCCCTTTAGCCTCAGGTTGCCCACTCATTTTTACAGCGCTAAGTGCTAATCCAAACTTCATTTTGTACTGCATTTCTAGGCACAGATCCAGGCTTTCCTGTTCTGTATCTAAGGGTTTTCCCCCTCTCTCATCCTGATGCTTCCCCCCTCCCCCCAAATCCACATTTTACCAATGAACTGGAGCAAACGGCAATTGGGTTTTCCATGGATAATCCACACTTACCCTTCCGCTACTCTTTCCAGGGACGGCCTGCGATTTAAAGCTCCATGTATGAGCGCCCTCCCCCTTTTTTTGTTGCCCTGAGTTTTCCCTGTGAAAACCTGATCACTGAAGCTCAATCAGAGCAAACATCAATCTTTGGAAAAACCAAATAGCTGTTTGCTCCAATCATCTTTAAAGAGCAGGTTTTTGCTGGGAAAACCTGGGGCAAAGCAAAACCACACTTGGATGTTGAGCATTAAAGTACAGAGCTCTTCCTGGAAAGAGTGGGGCAAAAGATAAGTGTGGATAAGTTGGTACAATGTGGGTTTTCCTAAGAAAATGCCACAACAAGAAAAAAATCCACTTGGACCTGGACCTGGAAAGCGTGGAGCAGTGTGGAAGAGCCCTAAGATTGCATTCGCAAAGCAGCCCCCCTCCCCCAATTTCCCTGGCATTTCCCTGCTAATTTCCACACTGCATCTGAGCTTCCACATGACGTAAAATCCAAAAAACTAAATGGAATATGGTGCATGTTTAGTGCTCATTTATGCATTGCTTCATTCCAGGGGGGAATCATTTGCAGCCCCCTTGACCCAGGAGTAAATCACAGGAGTGAAGTGAGAAAATTTAGGCTGGTATCCTGGCATGCAGTTTTTTTCTTCCTGTTTTCATGGAGGAACAGAAGCAGGAAAGGATGGGTGTGTAGTGATGTTGCCCAGTGTTTGCTGTTGGTCTGAGCTCAACATGCCAGTATATGGGTGAAAAAGCCAGAGTTCCATAACACAGTAAGTACCGCAGCGGGAAAGGAACATTAGAAAACGGGACAGAAGTAACGGCATTATAATTATAGGAAAACTAATGCAATATTCCCCATGACTGAAAGCACCCTTGAGGCTGCAATCCTATACACACTTGCCTGGGAGTTAGGCCTAGTGAACTCAAGACTTAAGGGAAGGGCTCTGTGGCTCAGTGGTAGAGAACCTGCCTTGCATGCAGAAAGCCCCAGTTCAATCCCCACCAATGGACCTGCCTGTAACTCTGGAGAGAGCCACTGCTGTCCATTGGTGCAGACCAGTGTTTCCCAAACTTGGGGGTCTCCAACTATTTTTTTGGACTACAACTCCCATCATCCCTAGCTAGCAGGACCAGTGGTCAGGGATGACGGGAACTGTAGTCCAAAAAACCAGCTTGAGACCCAAGTTGGGGAAACACTGACATAGACAATACTGAGCTAGATGGACCGATGATCTGATTTGTTATAAGGCAGCTTCCTAGGAATCCTATGAAATAGCCACCTGTGTGCAGACACACACAAGTATGCAATGCCTGATCCTCATAATCGGGGTCTCCGCTTAAGCCCCTCGCTCTTCCCATGTGCACACGGCAAATGGCTCTTCTCCACCTGCTCTACTCTGCATTTGCTCGCTCTTCTCCAGCAGCTTCAAAAGCAGGAGCAGGACACCCAAGGGCGGCACAACGTAACACGTCTCAAACATGGGTGGTTCAGTCCTATGCCTCGCTTTACATCCAAAGTGAGCCCCACACTGTATTCAACGGGGTTCACTCCCACGTCAAGCAT
Organism: Podarcis raffonei; assembly: GCF_027172205.1. Taxonomy (NCBI): domain Eukaryota; kingdom Metazoa; phylum Chordata; class Lepidosauria; order Squamata; family Lacertidae; genus Podarcis; species Podarcis raffonei. The sequence goes on from NC_070617.1 coordinate 16,711,166, forward strand.
GCACCGAATTGCACTGCTTTCTGTGGATCTGGTTTCCACAGAAGCGAAGAATGGCAGAGTCCAACCCCTGGCAGCGCATGAATCGCAGTGGAAAAAAATCCCTGACAGACAAGACATCCAACCTCTCTTTGAAAACCTCCAATGAAGGAGAGTCCACCAGCAGCACCCTATTCTCACAGTAGCCATCGAAGCCCTCGCCTTCATCGATGGAAAGGGTGGCTTGGTGCTGGTCTCTAAACGCGTGAATCGCATTTCCACTGAGCTCAAAGTTATTAATCCTGCCAAGATCGGTCTCAGCCAGCATCAGATATCTAACTTCTGTCTGCACACCTACAGGAAGGCACTGAGAGAACCGTATCACTCATACAGTGGTACCTTAGGTTAAGTACTTAATTTGTTCCGGAGGTCCGTTCTTAACCTGAAACTGTTCTTAACCTGAAGCACCACTTTAGCTAATGGGGCCTCCTGCTGCTGCCGTGCTGCCGAAGCACGGTTTCTGTTCTCATCCTGAAGCAAAGTTCTTAACCTGAAGCACTATTTCTGGGTTAGCAGAGTCTATAACCTGAAGCGTATGTAACCTGAAGTGTATGTAACCTGAGGTACCACTGTATTCCCATAGCAGAGGAGAGGAACTTCAGGCTAAATGTGGCCCTTCAAGCTGCTCTACCTTGCCCTCTGCAGGCCACACACCTCTACCAGCCCTGCTTCACACCTTCCATGAGCGGTCTTGCCTGGCTGGGATTTGTCCTTGAGCTCTGATCAGGCCTCTTGCTTGCCTGCATGGAGGGCAGAGAGGGAGGGAGGGTGGGTGCACGCGTGCATGTGCAAAAAAAGCCAGCTTGCTGGACAAAGATGAAATCTGCATACGTTGCTCCTCCTACTTTTGCACTTGTCCTGTCATATGGCCCCTGGGAGGTTGCCCAGAAAAATGTGGCTCTTAGGCTGCAAATAAAGCCCACCCAACCCCCGTCCTGGCAGGCATCAACATTTTTGAAATGTGTGCCCCACAAGGCAAAAACCTGGCCAGCGACCGACTGGAAAATAGGGATCGTTTGAGCCTCTGATTCTTGGATCCTGGATGCAAAGAACCACCTGGCCCCACCCACCTATTCCAAAGTCAGAGCAGCTCTTTAAAAAGAAAAAAATCTGGTTGCCCGACAGGTTCCTGCTGCCACCATGGCTGCTCTTGCACAATCAGTCCAGCTGGGACATTTATGGGCTCACTTGCTAACTTTTGTTTTGCAAAAGCTGGACAGCTACCAGGGAAGTGTCCCTTAGCCCCCTTTTACAGCTGAAGGAACAGCTGCGGAGAAAGGGAAGAGGCAGTTTACGGCTGCTTTAGGCATAATGCACACCAGAGATGTTTCGAAGGAAAGCACGGGTGCAAAAAATGTGTCTCTCAAGGATGCTAGGCAGGAGCTGGGCTGGCTTCTGATCCCTGGTGAGCATGGGCCCGGGGAGGGAGCTGGGACTGTTTAGCCTGGAGAGGAGAAGACTGAGAGGTGCTATGAGAGCTCTCTTCAAATATCTGAAGGGCTGCCCTGTGGAAGATGGAACAAGCTTGTTTTCTGCTGATGCTCTAGAGGGGAGGAAGAACTTTCTGACAGCAAGAGACATTCAACAGTGGAATGGACCCTCTCAAAAGGTGGTGGACTCTCCTTCATTTGAGGTTTTTAAGTAGAGGTTGGATGGCAACCTGTCAAGGATTCTTGAGTTGTGATTCCTGTGTTGCAGACGACTGACTAAAAGACCCTTGGAGATCCCTCCCAGCCCCATAATTCTATTATTCTATGCACCTTGTTGCAGTGTCATGGGACAAACTGCAGTTTAAATGTGTCTCATCCAAGCGCAGTTTCACCACCACCACCTGGAGCCTTAGAAGGTGATTCTTGCTACAATCTCTGCACAATGCATGATTGAGAAATGATACATAGGCTAGAATACTCATTCACATTACTAATGCCCTCCTTTCCGGTTTCTGTTCCACACCAAAAATAGACATTCATTCACATAAATAGCAGGAGGGCTCAAAGACAACGCAACTTCATGCACAATGTTTTGAGCCCAGTTAGTGTACAGTCACTCTCCTGTTTGACGGACTGGTGATTGATTGAGGTTTCATCAATAGGAGGCAATGGCTAGCAGAAGGACTCCCGATAGCTGGGCATCTCTCTGTGTTTCCTGCATGAGATACCCACCAAGGCTTGGAAGAGGTGAAATTAATCCAACTGAGGGCAGGGTGGAAGTGTGTTGTGTGTATGCAGGAGAGAGGAGCAAAACAGCAGGTGCTTTTAAGAATCGAAAGGCAGAGTTTCTAGATGGAACTAGACAAAAACTGACCACCTCACTGAACAACCACGTACTCGCCCCTGGATGCACAGGAATATCTCTCTTGCTCCAAGGTTATGAAGACCAGGGTTCAAATCCCCACTTGGTCATGAAGCTCACTGGGTAAGCCTGGACCTGTTACTGCCTTAGCTGAATGATGGAAGATTTGAGACATGTAAAAGAAAGTGGCTCTTTATGCAGCACGTTAACTACGGAACTCACTCCCAAAAGAGGAAGTGACGGCCACCAGCCTAGATGGCTTTAAAAGAGTTTTAGGGAAATTCGCCCCCTTTTCCAGGGAAAGGGCTAAGATCTCAGAGTGAGACTTTCTGCTTGGCCCAAGGGGGTTCTCTCCCAGCTCTGCCCCCCTTTTGCCCACCAGGCCCCCAAGAGTCTCAAAAAGGGGGTGCCACATTCCCATCTAACAAGCCCCATCCCTAGCATATCCCTAGACACCACTCCATATCTTATGAGGAACCATTGAAGGAGTTGGATCTGGAGAAGGTAAGGCTGGGAGGTGGTACAAGAGCAATCTTCAAATATCGGAAAGGCCGTCCCATGGAAGATGGAGGAAGCATATTCCCTGCTGCTCCAGAGGGTGGGACCTGAACTGATGGATTCAAGTGACCAGCAAGGAGGTGCTGACTAAAAAATAGGAAGAACTTCCTGACAGTAAGAGCTGTTTGACAGTGGAAAGGACTCCGGCAGAAAGTGCCCCCTTTTTAAGCAGAGGTTGGGTCAGGGATTCTTTAGCTGCGACTCCTGCATTGCAGGGGGTTGGACTAAATGACCCTTGGGGTGCCTTCCAGCTTGACAATCCTATGATTCTCCCTCCCACAGCCAATCCGCCCCAGTCCCAGGCTCCAGAGCCTGCCTGGCAGCCCCATGGACTCCGTGGACTCGCTCAACCCTGAAGCCTTTCCCAAACTGGTCTCTGTGACTCACAGAGCTGCTTTTGCGGCCTGCGAGTGGTTGTATAAGGCACAAACCCCGAGTCAGCATCTCTTGCAGGGCTGGAGCTCCTTCCGGAGAGAGTAATGAAAAACCAGTCGAGTCACTTCAAAGCTGCTGGAGGAAGGGAATTGGGGGGGGGGGAGAGAGAGAGACAAGCAAAGAGGCAAGTGGAAAAGGCAAAGCTAACCGCCCCCTCCTCTAAATGGCATCCCATGATGCCAAATCTTATCAAATTAGTGAAGCAGAATGGTGCCCAACAGGGTCTCTCAGATTAGGGAGGTTCGCTGTGGTCACTCTGTGGTGAGAGGAGAGCAGCCTGTTCCCTCAGTTTATTTGGCCCTGTGCTCTGGGCAGGCAGAAATCCAACTGGTGAAGCTATCCTCAGCATAGCAAGAAAACACCCTATTGAATTCCCACTCTTCAGGCTGCACCAAGAGCAATGCAGCAACATCAGGGCTAGCCAATGTTGCGGCACCCTCCAGATGATGGTGGAGACCCCCAGCTCCCATCAGCCCCAAGCAGCAAGGTGAACGGTAATTGATAGTTGCGGTTGAAGTCTGACAACACCTGAGAGTCACTGCATTGGCAACACCCCTACCGTACACGGTCAGAGAACTACAATTCCCAGAGTGGTTTAATAACCAATCCTGCTTCACAGGGAGCCCAGGAAATTGCTATTCTATGAGGGGAATAGCTGATGGCTTCCTTGCTTCTTAAGTACATAGTAACTTCCCCTTGGCTTCTTTCAGGGAACTCCGGACTCAGCTAGATTGATAAAGAAAAAGCAATTCATATGCATTGTATATGCAATACAGCATTGTGCCACCAGATGTCGCTGTGGAGTCCCGTTTTTCTGTACCTGTTTTCCCTGTTTAAATTTACAACACATTTAACTGAAATGCTTCTTTGATGTGTCTAGATCCAGCCTCCATCTCCTGAGTCTTCTGTTGCCACTCCACCAAACGCAGCAACTTCTCAGCCTCCACAACACCCAAGCAAGGCAGGAAACAACGTTATTTCAACAATTTACAGAGCAAGCAGCCCACAGAGAGAAAGACAGGCAGACGGGGGCTCTTGGCACAGAATAGCCTACCTTCCCATGTGGGAGGCAAGCCAAGTTCAGTTATTGTGAAAGACACGACACAGGAGGAGATGGCATTTTCCCACCAGAAAGTGGTTTTCTTTCCAACAAAAAAGTTAAGCTTCCTGCATCCTCAGCCAAATGGACCTCCTCTTCTTTTTTTGGCAACAGGTTTGCTTTTTCTAACTTTCAAATGTCATTAAGAAAATGAAGAAACCAGGAAATCTGTTTTTGGTGTTGCCCTTACGGTTGTCATTTCAAGGGAAGAGCTTGTGAGTGTGTTGACGGCTGCAAGAAATAGGGTGGCCCATCCCTCTCCACACCACTGAAAGGACCAACTCCCCCCCCCCAGCACTGCTCCTGTGCTTTTAACAGCAGCCTGATATTGGGGGGGGGGCAGCAGCTTCAGTTTTTGACACCCAATTGGTTTCTACTCCAGGAAAGGGAAAAACATCACTTGCTGAATTTCCTTGGGTCAGGTTACCGCAAGAGCACCAAACAGGCAACACATCTCCAGACTGCAAGCCCTCTTTTTGTTTCACCCTCCAGGAAGAGGAGGGAAGAGAGGGATTCCATCCCAGCTTGTCTTTTCAGATGGGGTCAAGAACCTGGGATGCCGAAGCACCTCACTTCCCACGAGATCAGGGTTGGAAGGCACCCAAAGGGTCATCCAGTCCAACCCCCCACAATGCAGATGTGTAGAACTATCACAGGCCAGTTCGTTCTGCAAAAGGTACTGACAACCGTCCATCTTTCCTCCAAAATCCTGATACATACATCCCCAGGCATCTCATTTTCCAGCTCATCTCCCCTTAAGAATCTGCCTTTTGCAAAACAGGCTACATCAAGCAGAGGCTCTTTAATCCACAGCAAGTCAACAACAGGGGATCAAGCAATGTCTAGGATCCCTAAAACACACAAACACACCCTCTGCCTTTCCCATCAGGTACATAAAGGAAGGCTTAGGAAGGTGGGTGGGTGGGCCTGGAACGAAACCGAAGCAGGACTTTCCCCCATCCAAAAGCATCCCCCCAAAGCCCAGCAGAGATTAAGCAAAGCTATCATTACCCAATTACTCACTAAGTCGGTCTGTGGGAAATAAAGGAGCTACAAAAAAAAAATATCTCTCTTTCAGAGAGCTCAACAGTCAACGAAAAGTGTGTGTGTGTTGTAGAGAAAGTTGAGGAGGGGGTAAAACGGAAAGGAAAAAGAGCCCAGAGGGCGAGGACTTACCGGGGATAGCCAGCAACAGAAGGAAAACTTTCCGGATCATGGCGCAAGGTGGAACCAGCTGATTCAGCTGCTGCTGCTGTCAAAGTGCTTTCCGCAGGCTTTAGAACCAAAGTGACCAGCTGGGTAGTGGCGAAGAACCTCTCCTTGCCTTCTCAATGACAACAGTGCTGAGTTAAGGGGCGGTGGGGAGACAGCTACTCAGCTTTTAAAAATAAAAAGAGCAGGGCGAGAGGGATCATGCCAGCTGAAAGGGGGACAAGGGGGCTGCCATCCTTAGGCTCGATGCTTCCGTGACTCCTGGGAAATGGGTCTTTCTCATGGGGTGTCCGGGAGAGGGTGGTCAGGTCCCCCTTTCTTCGGTGGCGTTGGTGCGGTGGCTTGCTCCTTGATGGTGCTGAGCAATCGCTGCTCTGTTTTGAAACTCCACAACCTGTTCTCCACGAACTGCCAGAGGGAGGGGAATGGAGAGAGAGAGAGAGAATATTAACCTGTTTGGCAAGTTTAAACAGGTGTTTCTCAAGGGGGGGGAGGCGGGTTTCGTTTATAAAAGCGAAGGGAGTTCACAGCCCAGTGCCAGAACAGCTCACCAGCGGTGTCAAGGCATCACCTTCCTGGGTAAAAGCTTCCCAGCTCCGATCCCAAAGCCCAGAGCTTGCCTTCCCCTGCCCCACTGACCCATTCCTCAAGGGCCAAAGGGAAGGCCGGACACCAGGAAGTCAGGAGTTATGTGGGTCACTCAATCCTCACTGGAAAAGCTCATCCTGGTCAGATTTTGCTCCCCCCACGCACCACACACATGATTTTTTTTTTCTTACAAGAAAAATCAGCTTGGTCCTCTAAACCTAGACATCTTTCCCCTGAAGGAGCACTTTTCTTGAAGCAGTAAGACAGCCTTTGCCAACCTGGTGTTTTCTATGGGAGTTGCTGTCCAAAACATCTGGAGGGCACCAGATTGGCAAATGCTACTGTTTCCCAGGTGTTGAGACTGCATTTTCTCATTGTTTGGAAACGGCAGTCTTCCATCCTTTGGGAAGTGCATCCACTTAAAACGGCAAGCATCAGGTAGTAGATGTTGTTCTCTCCACCTGCCACCCCGTGTTGTTGTTGTTGTTGTTTTGTTGGTTCAGCATCTAGTTTGCTGTTTGACTGCCGTTAAAAACACCAGGAGAGCTGTGCTGGATCCGGCAATTTAGTCTTGCATTTTGTTTAAACACTGGCATGGAAATGCCTATGGGAAGTCCAGAAGTGGAACACGAAAACTGCAGCACTCTCAACTGGTCTTCTGGGACATCCCGTCACTGATACTGGAGACAGTCATGAGAACATAAGGAGACCCTGCAGGGTCAGGCCACTGGCCCATCTAGTCCAGCATCCTCTTCTCACAGTGGTCGGACAGACAGAATCATAGAACTGGAGAGTTGGAAGGCACCCCAAGGCTCATCTAGTCCAACCGCCTGCAACGCAAGAATCTCAACTAGATCAAACATGGCAGATGATCATCCAACCTCTGCTTAAAAACTTCCAAGGAAGTAGAGTTCACCAAGGGAGTCCGTTCCACTGTCAAATAGCTCTTACTGTCAGAAGTTCTTTCTGATGTTTAGTTGGAATCTCCTTTCTTGCAACTGGAATCCATTAGTTTGGGTCCTGTGCGGAAGCTTGGAACACAAGAGGCCTCTCCCCTTTGTGGTTTCCAGCAACTGGTATTCAGAAGCATTAGTTCCTCTGACCACAGAGTCAGAGCAAACAGCCATCATGGATACCAACCACGGATAGCCTTATCCTCTGTGGATCTGCTGTAAAAAAAGTTCACCTGCACTGATTAGTTTTAAAGCCTCCTTGAGGAGCAGTTTGTTTAAAAGAAATTAATAAAGATCAATTCTCTATTGTATGTTCAATCTATTTTAACAATTTTATTGAGAACTGCCTTGAGTGGTTCATTAAAGGCAGTATATTTTAAACAAACAAAATACTGGAGAATGCTTGGGCTATTAGCCACAGGGCCTTTCTCAGGCTGTTGCCATTTTGCGGGAGGGGTTCAAAAGGCATACCAGGAAACGTAGGTTGGCAAAAATTAAAGTGAATCAAAGCTATGTCTCCATAGTGCAACAAATCAACTTTAAGAAATAAGAAACTGGACTCTTCTTTTGCAGTTAGGATAGTGAACTGGGTAATGCACTGAAAAGTGCGGAATGAGTGAAAGGATAGCAGGAAGACGTGTAAACACCCTGCAAGGAAATCAGGACAAATGTTGTTGTCCTATTATTACCCTGCAAACAAATCAGAATGAAATCTCAATAAAGACTGGATATGATCTTGCTTACGTCCGTGTAAGCAAATCAGGAGGCACGGGTTCCATAAACAGGCATGGGTTCCATAAACAGACCTCTTCCACACAGGGCCTCCACCCCACCCCACCCATGACCACATTTTATTCTCATTCATTAAACGAAGTTCCTGTACAGGAGGTTGATCAACCTCGTTGGAAAATTCGAGACAGATAAAAGGAGGCAGTGACGCTACCAACTTGGATGGCTTTAAAAGAGGGTTAGATCAATTCATGGAGGAGGTAAACTATTGATGGCCACTAGCCATGATGGCTGTGCACAATTGCTCCACAGTTGGAGCCAGTATAATGCTTCCGGTTGCTGCATACCACAGGAAAGTGCTGTTGTGTTTGACTCCTACTTGCAGATTTCCCAGCAGAGGCGTCTGGTTGGCCACTGTGAAAACAGGATGCCAGATTAGTTGGGCCACTGGCCTGATCCTGCTGGCTCTTCTCACATTGCTGCGTGGGGAGAGCCATGTTCCTTTCCCCACAGATCTTTTCCATTGTTGGTTAGTCTTTACTTTCTTGGTGTAATTCTACAAACACAACCGTTCTAGGAGTTGCTTATGGGGAACTCCAGTGCCCAAGGTGCCCGACACACAGGCACAGAGGCATCCTGAGATGTGAGGGCAACGTAATCTGCTAGGTTCTATGGCTACTCACTGCCAGCTCTGCCCTTACTCTACCTGCAGGCATAGGTTGATGATGTCATCGGCCCGCGCCAGCAGCTGGAGTGCTGGAAATGCAAAGTTTCTGAAGGCCAGTAGCTTCAAGGCAGTGACCCAACCCATCAGAAAACATACATTTCAAGTGCATCGAGAGATCTCTGGCACCTCCAAGCAGAAATGCCTCCTAAATGATGCTCCCAAGTGTACGGGGAAGGGTTGTAGCTCAGCGGTAGAGCATCTGCTTTGCATACAGGTGGTCTTGGGAGCTGCTGCAAGTCAGTGTAGGTTAAGTGTAGCCAATGGGGTGCCCTCAATAGCTACCAGCCACAATGTCTGCATTTCACCTTTGTTGTCGGATACAGTGCACCTCAGAATACCCATTGCTGAAAACTGCAGGAGGGGAGAGTGATCTTGTGCTCAGGTCCTGTTTGTTTCCCAAAAGAGGCATCTGGTTAGCCACCGTGAGACCAGGATGCCAGACTAGATGATCCAGCAGGCTCTTCTTATGGAAACCACCCTCTCCTCCATCCAGAGGCAGTCTATCTAGGGTCCTAGGTCCTTATGGGAATTTGGCCACCATGAGAACTTAGTTTGGGGAGGAAGCCTATCAGTGGTGTCCTCCAGATATCTGATGGACTACAACTCCCATCATCCCTGACCATTGGAGATGCTGGCCAGGGGTATGGGCATGGCCAGTGTGGGGCCGAGGTTAGAGTGTTGGACTACTTGGATCTGGGCGGGACCATGGTTCAAATCCCCACTCAGCCACAAAACTCACTGGGCAACCTTAGGCACTGCTCAGCGCACCTCACTTCACAAAGTTGTTTTGGGGATTGAGGAGGGGGAGAACCATGTTACAGCTCCTTGGAGGGAAAGGTGGGATAGAAATGCAATAAATAAATGGGGGTAGCCTTCCTCAGTCTAGTGACCGCCAGGTGTTTTGAACTATCAATTCTGATTTATTGATTTATTTTAGATGGGAGTTGTAGTCCAAAACACCCGGAGGTCACCAGACTCAAGTGAAGGTGAGTGCCGCATGCCCTATGCAGCAGTGGGGGCTTGTATAAGCGACCATTATAAGGTGGAAGGGACGGCCGACCCCTCTTTTTGCATTCAGAAGCACAATGGGGAAAGATGCCTAGTGGTTGTTCGGAGAGCTGGAGAAAAGCAATCCCTCTGCTGGGAAAAGCGGCTCATCTCCGAAGTATATGCACTTCGCTGGCTTCGAGCCCAGAAAGTTTTACCTGTCGCAGGTTGCTGCATTGGAGGGAAGGCAGGCGGGCGGGCAGGCAAGCGACTGCAAAGGGGCTCGCGCGTGTCCCTCCCGCGCCTCGCCGCCGCTGCAGGAAGTCCCACGCCCGCCGACGCTTTGGCTCCGCAGTCAAAAGTGGAACCGCAAAAAAGCCCCCACCTGCTCTTTTCTTCTTGCCAGGTGTCCGCTTCACTGCGCATGCGCCCCGGCCCCCTCGCCCGCAACCTTTGCTCCAGGGTTAGGTGGCCAACTTTTTGGACCAGCCCGGCTCCTCTGCCTCTTTAACAACAGCTTCCAGCACGTGTTCGCCCTTAGTGCTTTATTACCCAATAGGCAGGCTTAGCTGGTGTTCAGGGCACCAGCAATGCAGGGGCACATAAAGAAACGGATTGTTGCTGTTATTTTAGTTGGCATTTGATTATTTCAAAAGAGACATCAAAGTAGCCATCATGGGGGAGAGCAGAACTTTGCGAGACTTCCTTATGCTCCGGTACAAACTCCCAATTTTCTGTTCTCATTTTTTCCCTTATCCTCACCTAAACCAGGGGGGCACCCTACTAACATAGATTGAAATAATGTGAGGAAATCAAACCTTGTCACGTGTTGCATGTGATGTACATGCATGCACATATCAGCATACATGCAATTTCTGTGTCCGTTTGAAAAATAAATGTTATTTTACAATTGAATATTGTTTTATTTTTTAATTGCATGGGGGACACCATAATCTTTTCAGTGCTTAGGGCCTCTAAAGGATTTAATCTGGCTCTCCATGCCACCACCTTATTTCTGTCCCCCAATTTCCTGTGCAAAGGAGCAGGCCAAGCTGCCTGGCAACCCTAATCCAATCCACAGATGCACCCCCCTTTTCCACCCCCGATGCTAGCAAATTAATGCATTCAAAATAGCAAAAACATGGCAGCAGATTGGGGAAGGCTGAAGCACGCTGGCAGGATTCCTATTCTAAAATAGCACCTTCTTGCTCTCTCCCACTTTTGTCAAAACAGTTTCTTTCAGAGAGATTCTTTTCATGGCACATTGTGAACACCATGCATGGAACCGAAAGGCCTTTGGTTTCCGGGACGAAAAGGTCCCAGGAGAAAACTATGGTAATAAAAGCTGCACTTTGAACTGTGTGTAAAATCCTGAGCACTGCAGTGCTTTGCTTTCTTGAAACAGTGTGTTCGAAAAAGAAAGTGACACCCATCCACCAGAGTTGCCAGCTCCTGTTTCCCATGCCTTTAACAGCAGCAGCTCGACTCCACAACATGAAAAGTCTCAACCTTCTATTTCTGCACCTGCCAGGTGCTGCGAAAGGCTCAGGAGCGAGCAGGGCAGCCTTCCACCCCTCCCTACCCTGATCAGTTGGCCACTGCCCACCTGACCTACAACAACTCACCCAAGAGTGACTGGAAGTTGCTATTTTTGAATCCCAGTCCAGTGTGATTTGGTCCAAAGGAATATTTTGTTAGGTACTTCTACATGCCACATGTGGTCAGTCATGGGATGATTCCCACAGTCGCCTACTCCATTCGTGGCCTGATTTGCAGGCAAAACATGAATGGCCCACAAGTGCTCCCCGGTGACTAAGGAGGTGTGTACCTTGTGAACGGGCCCTGTGAATCACAGCTCAAGCAAACACTGGAGAGAAAATGGGTGTTTATTTTTCCTGTTCAATGCAAGGACTTGGGAAAACAACGTGGCCCTCTGCACAGGCCCTTGGTGAGGCAGCCCAGGTTTTGTCCAAAATTGACAGGAGAGACTGGCTAGGTTTGCCTTGTCTCCACACCAGCATCCAAAAGCCTTTTTCCTCGGGCTGAACACCTTGGGAGCATCAGCAAGCACACTGACATAGACTGAGCACACATCAGACATTTAAAGGACATGGCTTTCCCCAAAGAATGCTGGGAACTGTAGTTTACTCCGCAGAAAGCTACAATGCCCAGCACCCTTAACAAACAATTATGGGGGGGGGAGGTCATGTGCTTTAAATGTTTGGTGTGCAGACCACCCCATGCACTTGATTACACCAGAGGTTTGCTGCTTGCACATTGCTGAATCCTCCACTGGCTTGGTAGCTGCTGCCCTCTAGTGAATTTATGCCACAAATGTCATGAACCTGGACTAGAGAGCTGAGGCAGGACAAAGGCCTGGGGAGAGAAATGACAGCGGCTCTGCACCAATAACAAGAATGCCGTCATGGCTGAACCATACTTATTTACTCACTATTCTCCTAGCATCATGGTTTTTATCTACCCTTCCTCCCAGTTGTTTTGCCCAGTGCAAAAGAGGTGAAAACAGGGAGTTCAAATTATAGCTTTACCTGAGAGAGATGCAGAGGAAGCCTATTCCTGTTTACTCACAAGTAAGTCCCATTGAATTCAGTGACGCTTAGTGCCAGATAAACTGGTATGGGATTGAAGCCTTATTGGCCTGGGGATGAATGCGCTCAATGCGAATGCAGTAGTAAGTGTATGGATCAGCCTTCCTCAACTGAGTGCCCTTCCAGATGTTTTGGACTACAATTTCCATCATGCTGGCTGAGCCTGATGGATGGTGTAGTCCAAAATAGCTGTGCTGGCTGGGGCTGATGGGAGTTGCAGTACAGATCATCTGGAGGACGCGGGGTTGGCAAGGGCTGTTGCAGGGATTGGCTCATGGAGGACTCAGCTGGAGTCCCTTGGCAAGGCCATTGAAAAGCCAGTTCCTCCCTAAAAATAATAATAAAAAAATGGCAGTGCAATTCAATCACACTTCAACCACTCCTTGAGAGTGTGGCAACGTCACAGGGAGAACCATTTCTATAGGGTTTCCCCCAGCATCTCAACAGCAACCTTCTTGATTTTTTGTGTAATTGTTGTGCAGATCCAGAAAGACAATCTGGGGAGGGCTTATGAGGGAAGAGGCAGCGACAAAGTCAGGAGTCCCAAGCGGGAATAATCTCAGACATCTGGACAGGATGGAATTGGGCCAGCGTCCCAGAGGGTCAGCCGCTTGCCACGTCAGAGCCGTCAGAAGATGAGTTCCTGGGGACAGCGCAGATGTGGAACACACCTGAGGAGAGAACGGGAAAGCCAGTGAATCACAGGAATTACCATATAGTTATTGTTATTATTTATAATTTATCACCTGCCCTTCACCCTAAGGTCACAGGGCAGGTTACAATAATTTAAGCCCAATATTAAAAACAGTTTAAGACAACTTAAAAAGCTCAGAAATAAGGTGGGTCCTAAAATATACACCCCATGTGTCAAAGGCCAGGGTGTGTCTTCAGCATTTGTTGGAAGCTGTGTAACGAAGGTGCCAGGTATATTTTTGTGGGCAGCTTAGGGGCTGCCACAGAGAAGGCCCTCTCCCGGCCTGCCACACCCAAGCTTTCAAAGGTAGTAGAAGTAGCAAGCGGGCTCCCTATCCTATCCTTAGCATAAGTAAATAACATAGGAAAAGAAATGCAAATAAATTCCTTTGGAAAGACCATAATGCCCCTTGGATCCAGTAGACAGCTGAAGTTAGTGAAGAGACCCATGTTTGGGGTGGAGAAACTGAGGGGCACTCCTGGTACCTGCTGAGATGGTGAGGATGACAGCGATCCATCCCAGAATGTAGGACCAGGAGAACCTCCATTCGGCGTAACGCTTTCCGTAGAAACTCACTGTCACTCCCGTATACACCGAGATACCCAGCAAAGCAAAGAGTCCTGGAGGGAGAAAGAATAGACAGGGAAGGAGCCCAGAGTGAGGTTGTGGGGGGACCATTCCATTCCACACATCCCATTTTCTCAGCAAGGACCTTTGGCCAACTGCTGGGATTCTTAGGGTTCTTGCAAGTAGAGGTTTGGGGGTTATCGGAGCAGAAATGCCACACAAAAATTCTGAAGGGCACCAGGTAAGCGAAGGCTGGCAAGTGGATCTGGGAGTGGGGAGGAGAGGCAGAGTCAGCGGGGGGCTGACAGCTGCCCTATGCATAGCACAAAACAAATGAAATACCCTGAAAATCCCTGAAACGAGAAGTAATCGACTAGAAGAATCAAAAAGTTTCAGGAAAAAATTAGAAAAACCTAAAATTGAACAAAGCCTTAACAAGCTAAAAACCTCGTTTCACTAAACTATTCAGTTTCCTTAGAAGGAAATAGAAAAATCATAAACCTTAAATGACCAAAATTTAAAAAAGGGGGGTAGAACTCCCAAAAATTCTGAAGTATTATAATCCTAGCTAGACCTAGGTGAAGCAAAGCGCAGTAATAAAGGATTGAGGACTCAAAGATAGTTTCTAATACTGAATTTACAAAAAAGGTTTGAAAAACTAAATGGCAAATTTTAGACAAAGCACAACTTAAAGGAAGCAAAGCACTGTTATAAAGAGTTGAGGACTCAGCTGTATAGCATAGCAGGCTAGTGTTTCTGCTCTGGGTTGTTCAATAATCTGGATTTCTCCAGCCTCCTGCCCGTGTTATGTATTAAGCGGTCTGTGTTTGCCTGAGCTTGAGTTTTGGACTAAGGATTCTGAGCCTCTGTGTTCTGATTCGATACATGATATCCAATCACAGAACATTTCAGGATTTGGGCCTCTGCCATTGGCCCTTAAACTCTGAGTTATGATTCGCAGCTTGGAAGTTTGGACAGCCAATCACGTTGGGAGTGGGAGTGGCCCAGGCCTTCAGAAATGTATATAAGCAGTTGCTTTGCCCCTGTTGTTCAGTTCTGTTTGTTCAGTAAAGGTTCTTGCTGTTATCACTGTGAACTTGCCTTATGGGAACCCACCTGCACTTCAGCACGTACCTGCGATCAAGAGTGTGATTCCTGCAGAACGAGTGCGTGTGGATCGGGCACTACTGGAGTAGATGGTCAGCCCCAATATGATCCCGGCGAAGGAGGAGAGGATGGAGAGGAGCATGAAGGCTCTGGTGGCATCCCAGAATGCTGTGCAGGGAGGAAGGCACAGTGAGAAGCAGCAATCTGGAGAGGCAGGCTGGGCAAGGGCAGGGAGGCGGCAGGGGTATAGGAAGGAGGGTGGCCTGCCCCAGGTGTCATCCCTGAGGGGTGACAAAATGGCACACCGCAGGGGCGTCACTTACCCTGGGGCCTGGCCTGTAGCGCGCCCAAGCCATGCGTCTCTCCTGGGAGTGACACAGTGGCTCAGGGCCCTGCGCTGCCCAAAACTGCAGCATGGGGCTTGCGTCCACCAAGTGGACTGCGTGGGCAGCTCGTCGCGCCTTGCCTCACCACCCCCCTGGGCAAATCACCCTGCCCTTGCCACTTTGGGTGCCAGAGCAGCTAGCTACACCCCTGTGGGGTGGACTTGCAGGGGCTGTTGTTGCCAGCCCAGCCCAGCCCTGCCTCCAGACTCAAGCTAGAGGTTTAGGGATTTCTCCTCCGCCTCCTCAAGATGGGGCTCAGTGACAGAGCACATCCTTTGTGTGCAACTCCCTATTCAATTCCCAGCAGCTGTCGGTAGGCGTGAGAGGCCAGCCAGAGACTTAGCTTAACCTCAAGTGGGGTTAGGAACACAGGGATCTGTCCATGTAGTTGAGTATTGTGCGCACCAACCAGCGGCAGGTAGATCTTTACCTGGAGATGCTGGGGATTGCATGCAAAGCAGATGCTCTACAGCCACAACCACAAAACCCTATCAAGGGGATCACAATATGCAGGCACACAAATTCTAGCATGTAAAATGAGATTATATCAACAACCATGTCGGATTTTAGAGTTGGAATGAGCCATTCAGCTTGAAACACATAATTTGTCCGAGTTCCCCAGTTGTGAGGAAAGTACTGGAGATGTAAATCAGGATAATATATCCCTGTAAAAATTACAGTATAGAAGGACATGCGCTAACATTTGAACTGGGCCACTTTTGCAAAGACAGATTCTCAGGTTGTCAAGGCAGCCTGCTAGCTACACTTGGCTTCCATAACTGCTTTTGCCAATGGATTGATCCACCTAGCCATGAAAAAAACATCTAGAAACATTAGCGTTGCTAAATAGGTTGATAATTATTACTAGGCTGTAGACCAGTGGTGAGCAAACGCCTTTTGCCATGAATTTGCTAATGAATTTTGCAAATTGGGATCTAGAAGTCCCTCTGTAAGATAGCTGGGTGCTTTTTCTTATCCAAGTGGCAGGACATAGGGTAGTAGTGAATAGCCAAAGATATTAACTTAATTTTTTAAAAAAATTAGCCAAGAGTAAGGATAATTATCAAGCAAAGCTAAGGATAAAGGTAAAGGTACATGTACCCCTGACCATCAGGTCCAGTCGTGACCGACTCTGGGGTTGCGTGCTCATCTCGCTCAAGAGGCCGGGAGCCGGCGCTTGTCCGCAGACAGCTTCCGGGTCACGTGGCCAGCGTGACTAAGCCGCTTCTGGCTAAGGATAGGTTAGCCCAAATCTGTTGAGGATACATTTAGGCAAAGCTGGTCACTGATTGCAAAAGGTGGTCTGGAGAGTTGAATCTACAAACTGACCTCATGGCTACATTGCCAGCCCAATTTTTGTATTTTTGTATTATTATTTTTTTGGAAATTCTCCTCCCCCTCACTCTGTGTTGTGTGTAACCTCTTGCATGGCTGGTCCCAATAACTATTCCACAACTGTGATTTTGGACCAAAATGGCTACCTTTGCTCTTTATGTACCCACAAAGACAGTGACTGGCCCAGTGACTGTGAGTTTCATGGCCAAGTGGGGATTTGAATCCTGGTCTCTCCCAACTCTTGGTCCAATGCTCTAACCACTACACCACCACTGGTTCTCTCACACACTGGCTTCCTGCTCAGAAGCGGGTTGCCTGCATGCTAATCATGTGTTCTCATGGGCATCACGAACCATTTTTCATATGAGGGATCCAAATGCAGTAAACAGCCTTTTTCTTAAAAGTTGTCTCTTGTGCAGCGCCCCATTACCGAGTGTGATGGTGTGGGGGTGGCACTTGTTCCCCACACAGAACCGCCAGAGGCCTTGGTTGCTGAGGTTGCCTGAGTAGCGGTACTGCATCCAGAAGTCTGTCGCCGTGGCAACGATGAGGAGGACCAGGCCAGAGGCTGCACACAACAGCCCACCTCCCATCAAGTTGAACATCACGGACCACTCGCTGGTCTGGGGCTCGGGAGGAGGGCCTTCCTCCTGCAGAAGGACCAGAGGGGAAGGGTCTGCCTGGGGAGGGGGCCCCCAAAGGCCAGGGTGTTGTGGGTAAGGAGAGAAGAGTTATCACCACCAGGTATTAAATTCTTCAGAAAGAGAAATCTGAATTCGGAGAACTGTGTCATTTAAGCAAAGCATTTTTTTTTCCACACACCCCCTTATTTTGTTTTTGCCAATCCTGAGGAGAGACAAGTACGCAACATTGCAGGGCGCTCAAAGACCGTCTATCACCCCACAAAATCATATTCAACCAAATACAATTCCTGATTCATACAAGAAGACTCTTCGCTCCTGTGGTTCCCAGAAAGTGGGTATTCAAAAGCATTGCGGCTTCTGATTGTGGAAGCAGAGTGTAGCCATTGTGGCGAGTAATCATTGATAGCCTCTTTTGCAGCCACCCAAGTTTGTGGCCATCACAGCTCCCTGTGGAAGCAAGTTCCATGGTTTAACTATGCACTGCATGGAAAAAGACTTTCTTTTCTCTGCCCTGAATCTTCCAACATTCAGCTTCATTGCATGCCTTAGGACTCGGCAAGATTGGAAAAGAAAAAGCGTTTTATATGCGTTGTATATATGATATAACACTGTGACACCAGATGGCGCTGTGGAGTCCTTCCTTTCCCTACCAAATTACTCTGTATGAGTTTGCAACACCTTAAACTGAATTGCTTCTTTGATGTTTTCTAGGTCCAGCCCTAGTGTTATCAGAGAGGATGGGGAACATTTTTCTATCCACTTTCTCCATGGCATGCATAACTTCTATCATGTCACCTCTTCCTTGCCTTTAAACGGAGAAGTCCTAAACGTTGCAACTTTTCCTCATAGAGGAATTTCTCTATCCATTTGATCATTTTGGTTTCCCTTTCCTGTAATAATCCTTTTTGAGGTGTTGAAACCAGAACTATACACAGTATTCCACATGCACCATAGATTTGTATAATGGCATTATATTGGCAGTTTTATTTTCAGTCCCTTTCCTAATGATCTCTTAGCATGGAATTTGCCCTTTTCGCAGCTGTCACGCACAGGGTCGACATCTTCATTGAGCTGTCTAATATGGCCCCAAGTTCTTGTTCCTGGTCAGTCACCCCAGTGTGTGTGTGTGTGTGTGTGTGTGTGTGTGTGTGTGTGTGTGTAATTAAATGTTCTGTTTTACAGTTTAAAATACTCATTTAAACATCGTCAAAATATAAATGACTACCCTTCTTATCTTTCCATGGTTCATTTTGAATAATACCAATCCCTGCATATTTTAAAAAAACTAAACCATTCAGTATTCCATTATTGCATCCATCAAAACTTATTTACACTGTTGAATTTATCTTCATGCTGCCAATGTTTTCAGGTGTACACAATGTTCAATAAACATTTTCCAATCTTCTCTAAACATATGTTCTTCTTGTTCTCTAATTCTATATATTAAGTCTGCAAGCTGCGCATATTCTGTCAGCTTAAGTTGCCATTCTTCTTTAGTTGGGACCTCACTCACTTTCCATTTTTGGGCTAACACAACATGAGCCGCAGTAGTAGCATACATAAATAGCCTTTTTTTTATACCTGAGAAATTCAGTCTGAATCATCTCCAACAAAAAGGACTCTGTTTTTTTTGGGAAAGTACTTTTAAACATTTTTTCCCCAGTTCATTATGTATTATGAATTGATTAACAGTCACCCCAGTTTAAACACCAGAAGCTTATATGTCAAATTAAGATTTTGAATAGAACACTCCACAATCCCTGGTTCCAATCAAGCCTTATGTTTCAGCTTACCTTCAGTGCTCAATCCTCAGAATGACCATTATCCAAGAAATTCAGAGATAAATAAACAGAGAAACCCAGCTAACAAGTCTAAAAGTTTTCTGCTGTCACCATTACCTATTCTCTCTCTCTCTCTCTCTGACTTTTCTTTCCCCCTCTGAAAACAAACAGAGAGCAAAAATGCTGTAAAGATGGGACTTTTATAGAGTTGCCTCCTCTGTCGCTTTGTCTGATGGATGACCAGGCTGACAATAGCCAGGAAGCATCTCGCACTTTCCCTCTCTGCAGGCTTTTGCTGATGCAGGATGTGTGGAAGACCAGGTGCTGGATTGGGGGGTGGGGGGGAGAGAGCCCATTCTCTTGTGGTGGGAATAAGCCAGGCAGGCAGATCCTGTGACCCTCTAAACCCCCCTTTTCCATGACCCACAGGGATCAGTTGTTGCATTGTTTAGAAGATGCTTCCCAATTGTTATTTGGCTGAGCCACACTCGTTTTGTGTGTCCTCCCCGCTCCCCAATTAAAATGGGAAGCATGCCGTTGAAATGAAATGTAGGGTGTATACAAGCCACCCACGGTCAGTGGAATCCTCCAGTTGAGCCTCTGCTCAAGTCCCCGTTCTGACGGAAAAGAGAAATGCACAGGACACAGCAGGCAGCCTGGACAGATCATTTTGCTGTAGGAGGAGACAGCCAGAGCAGTAAATCATGCAGAGATGCAGCCAGCAAGCGGCCACATCTGTGAGAAGTGAATGAATGAATGAATGAATGAATGAATGAAGAGAGTGGTGTGGTGGTTGGTCGTCAGACTAGGACCCAGGAGAGACCAGAGTTCAAATCCCTGCTCAGCCATGAAACTCACTGGTGACCTTGGTCACTGCCTTCACAGCTTAACCTACCTTGCAGGGTTGTTGTGTGGCTAAAATGGGGAGGAAGAGAATCATATATGCCACCTTGCACTCCTTGGAGATAACATTTGGATACAAATATGATCAATCAATACGTAAAATAAACAGATATGGGCATCCCTGGTTTCACATATGGTTAGTTTTTGTTCTTAACTACGGAGTATAAGTGTGTATGGAAGTGAGAGCTGGACCATAAAGAAGGCTGATCGCCGAGTAATTGATGCTTTTGAATTATGGTGCTGGAGGAGACTCTTGAGAGTCCCATGGACTGCAAGAAGATCAAACTTCTCCATTCTGAAGGAAATCAGCCCTGAGTGCTCACTGGAAGGACAGATCCTGAAGCTGAGGCTCCAATACTTTGGCCACCTCATGAAAAGAGAAGACTCCCTGGAAAAGGCCCTGGTGTTGGGAAAGATGGAGGGCACAAGGAGAAGGGGACGGCAGAGGACGAGATGGTTGGACAGTGTTCTCGAAGCTACTAACATGAGTTTGACCAAACTGCGGGAGGCAGTGGAAGACAGGAGTGCCTGGTGTGCTCTGGTCTATGGGGTCACAAAGAGTCAGGCACAACTAAACGACTGAACAACAACATGGAGTGTAAGAGAGGTGAGAAAGGGTTAGCAGGGAAAAGAAAATACTTGGCCTAACCCAGAACCAGCTGCCCCCCTCTTTACCCCTAAGCGTGAAGGGAGTGTGGGAGCAAAGATAAAAAGAAGGAAAAGGGGCCCAAATGGCAAGAAACAAGGGGACCAGCTGCTTGATTTCTAAGCCGTCCACTTGTGGCACATTTACTTTCATGCAGGGTGCACTACAAAATGCTGGTGGCAGGTATTGTTATGGGGAGAGACATCGGGGCCGGGTGGGGGGAAAGCTATTCCAAATGCCTTGCCCCACCCATCCCTCCCTGGGAATTGTAAAAGGACAAGCTGCTGTTTAAGTACTTATTCTTGCTCTCCCTTCCGACAGCTCACCTGATTTTTGTCATTTTGGGAGTGCTAACATTCCTTGTTCTCAATTAAGCATTCCTCAATAGGATTCAGGGTCTGCAAAGCTCTGACTGTAGGATTGATTTAGGAATTGAGCAGAGCACACAGTTTAACCAGTCATATCCCACCTCATCTGACCACGCCATCGATAAGGTTTTTTTTGTTAACGTTTTCATATAATGACTTACGCAGAAGTATAGATGGATAAACCACATACTCAATTTTATTCAAGCTATGCAAATTAAAAACTTACAAACAAATCCAAAGGTTTGCAACTGACTCCTTTGCTTCCAATATTACAACTGCTACCAAACAGCCACACGTGGCTTGTTACAAACTGTGATGGTGTCAGCCCCCAGCCCCCTATTTGACATGAAAAAATGAGCTCTTAGCAATGAGTTCTTAATTGGAGCTGTTACATCGCCACCACCCTGAAATGTGAAAAGTCCTGCTGCAAATCACTCAAAATTTTGAGTACTCCAAGTCCTCCTTTTTTAGTCTTCCAAGTTGCGGAAGGCATTCTGCATTTCCTCGCTAAGCTGGGCGTAGTAAGCTTTGATATTTGCCTCTCCGTCCTTCCCTGGATCCTGGATAAAGAGACAAACCATGATTTATGAATGGCAGGCTGAAGACACATTGAAGGAGAAGAGAAGAGAAGAAAAGAGCAGAGCAGAGCAGAGCAGAGCAGAGCAGAGCAGAGAAGAGAAGAGAAGAGAAGAGAAGAGAAGAGAAGAGAAAAGAGCTACTAGGACCAGTGGCAGACTTTGGGTTCTCAAATTTCTTTTTCTTTTTTTAAAGAAATTATTTTTATTTGATTTTACAAATACAAAGTTGTAAAGATCCAAATATATATCCATATACAGAAATTACTCCGACTCTTGTGACTTCTCCCCACCCACTCCATGGGCTCCTGTTTTAAACATTTACAACTGCATATTCTTCCATACTCTAAATATTATATAAATCCATATTGTCCATGGTACATATTGAACCAAAATCCTGTCAAAGTTTCCATCTGCTTACAGTGGTCTCCTAAATAACTTATAATTCCCCCCCGTTCTTTTATAAAGTTTTTGTCCTCTAGGTTCCTGAGTCTTCCAGTCAGCTCTGCCATTTCGGCACAGTCCAACAGCTTGGTTTGCCATTCCTCTCTGGTAGGGACTTTTTCTTATTTCCATCTCTGGGTGGGCTCTCAAATTTCAACAGTGTCCTATGTGACACTAAAATCTCTCCTCCCCCCCCCCCCACCTCTCACACCCCGTTCTAAAGCACTGTTTTGGTGCCCCCTGCAGCACAGCACCCAGTATGACTGCACAGGTTGCACCACCCTAAAACCGCCTCTGCTAGGATGGAGGCAGGTAGAAATAAAAGGGAAGCTGCAATCAGCTAGTTAAACTGAAGGTAGACGGCCCAGCCTCACCTTGAACTTCATGGAGCTCAGCTTGTACATGATCTCCCCAAGGTTCTCGCGGATGACAGCCCAGGTGATTTTGTGCTCGGACTGAGCAGTGGACTCTACTGCATGGCGGGCCAACTCATAGAAGCCAATCATGTTCTGGAGCATTCCTACTGTCTTGTAGAAAGGGCAGAACCTGGAATTGAGAGGCACTTTGAAGTACTTTAATACACGCTCAGTGGTGAGCGAATCAAATCAAATATCTTTAATACGGTCAATGACCAGAAAGCAATTTATAAAAATAGGACATTATAAGTAGTATTGTGCTACAAATAACAGTGGAAATATGGCCAATTCACAGAATCGGTGCTTATATTTAAGACCAGGTCTCGACTTTTAAGGTTTTAAGAATTCAATTCAAATGTCACTACTGTTTATTATCGTTCCTTCGATGTTTACAATTTGATCTCCATTGCTGACATCATTGCTCGTCTTATTCTTGTTGCAATGTAGCAGTACTTTGCCACAGGCCTGATGATTTCGGGCTCTTTGTCAGCTAAGAGGTGTCTAATATAGGTGTCGTCTGTATTACGAGGTATTTTCCTCAGAATCGGCTCGATCAGCTCTTTTCTTGAGTCTTGATATAATGGGCAGTATGAGATGACATGCCCGATGGTTTCAATTTCGTTGCTGTTACAGGGACATAATCTTTGTTCGATCGGTATTTTGTTGTATCTTCCCTCTAGGAGAGCTGAAGGGAGAGCGTTAAAGCGGGCCCTGGAAAATGCCCATCGGTGTTTAGCGTTGTGTAGAACTTTGAGATAGTTTGCTAGATGGGGCCATGGTGAGCGAATAAATCTGAGTGCAGGTGCTGTGGAACATCTTGATTTTTTTTTACTGGGGTGCTGTTTGTGGGAGGCACCCTCCTTAGTTATTTGTTTCATAAAATTTGTACATCGCTTGACTGTGAAAAACAACAACTCTCAAAGTGGTTTACAAAAAAGATAGAAGGACAAAGTTATCAATATGCAAAATTGGCAATAATTTAAGACTTTTGAAAAATTAAAACAATAGACTAAAACTCACATCAACTTCAACTTTCTATATAGGCTTGTCTAAACAAAAAATGTTTTAGCAGATGTCAAAAAGCACCTGCCTGATGTCAATATGTAGGGAGTTCCTCCCCAAACCTATCACCTGCATACCATTATGCCTGTCAAATAAGAAAAGGTACATTTGTTTTGCTACAGAAAAGTGGAAAGGATGAATAATCAAGGAAATAGTATGGGTAGGGCCCACAGACAGGAAACTTGTAATTAACATTGGAAATGCTTTGTGCTGATCAGACTCACTTCCGTGTCGATACATCACTGAAGAATCTTGGAAAGGAGTTGCTGTGCAACAGGGCTAGGGAACCTTTTGCCCTTTGGGTGTTGTGGGGTAGCAACTCTGATCACCCCTTATCTTTAGGGGCATGATGGCTGCGGCTGATGGGAGTCCAACAACATCTTAGTGTGGAGAACACCTCAAGGACTGCCTCTTTCCATATGAACCTACCTGGACTCTGAGATCATCTTCTGAGGCCCTCCTTTGTGTGCCTCCTCCTTGAGAGGTCTGGAGGGTGGCAACACGAGAAAGGGCCTTCTCTGCAGTGGCTCCCCATCTGTGGAACGCTCTCCCCAGGGAAGTTCGTCTAGTACCTTCATTATACACCTTTAGGCACCCGGCAAAAATGTTCCTTTTTAAACCAGGCCTTTGGTTGATCT
The DNA here is from genome assembly GCF_027172205.1 of Podarcis raffonei. NCBI lineage: Eukaryota > Metazoa > Chordata > Lepidosauria > Squamata > Lacertidae > Podarcis > Podarcis raffonei. The sequence continues at coordinate 16,734,957 of NC_070617.1, forward strand.
GATTGACATCCTATGCCCTTTTAATATGTGGGGGTTTTTTGGGGGGTGGGGCTATTGGATTATTGTTCTTATTTTGATTTTATATATTGTGATCTTTTCTGTGAACTGCTCTGAGACCTCCAGGTATAGGGCGGTATATAAATAAAATAAAATAAAATAAAATAAAATAAAGAAGATTGAGAGGCAATATGATAGCCATCTTCAAATATCTGAAGGGCTGTCACATGGAAGATGAAGCAAGCTTGTTTTCTCCTGCTCTGGAGACCCAAAACAATGGATTCAAATGATGAGAAAGGAAATTACGACTAAACATTAGGAAGAACTTCCTGATCGTAAGAGCTGTTTGACAGTGGAACGGACTCCTTTGGAAAGTGATGCTCTCCTTTCTGTTGGGGATTCTTTAGCTGTGATTCCTGCATTGCAGGATGTTGGACTAGACGACCCTTGGAAATCCCTTCCAGCTCTACAGTTCTATGATCTGGAGGGCCACAGGCTCCTTATCCCTGCTGAACAATATAGTACTGCATTGAAGTGTTGTGTTGGGAACTCCACTTTAATTCTGTTTTCAGCTAATTACAGAAAAGCAACACCTTGGCAGAGCTAAACGAGGAAAGTAGAACTTGGGCAAAAGTGCTGTGTGAAAGAGAGAGGTCCAAATATCGAGTTGACTGGTGTTGGGTTACCTGTCATAGGAAGAGTAGCCGTTTTGCTGCAGGAAGTCATCCTTGATCAGTTTGGCCACCTCCAGGGTGATCTTGTCCGTTTCAGCAAGAGACGCCTGGACAAAAGCAATAGTTATAAATGGGGAGCAGCAGCAGGAATAGAGTGAGGTTGGGGAAAGAGAAGAATCAGGACCTAGGCACCTTCAATAGCCCTGCCTGCCATCTCTCTCAAACAAAACACTTGGTGCTTAAAAGAAGAGGTGCCGAGGTTCAAACCTGCCTGGAAATTACACCTTTTCTTCCAGGCATTCTTTGCATAATCCCAGATTCCCCACCCAGCTTCATTTCTCCCCAACAGGGAAGTGCAGCAATGCAAGGCACACTGTGCATAGTCAGTGATCTAGGCTGCGATTGGAAACAGATTCCAGGGCTTTGTAGCCATTTTGGGGTGTTTTGATCACTTCACATATTTTATATCAGGAATACTTAAAACGACCCTGTAAGATGTCTATTTTAGCAGTCTGGGTGGCTTGAGTATGGCCAATTGCAGAGTTCCAATGCCCCAGCATCTGAGTTAACAATAGATTTTGAAATACGCCTGCACTCACATCACTGTGACTTTTCAAAATGAACTGCAAAATCAGGTTCCTCTAATCCTTTCAAGGCACAGAGCTACAGCGCCAGGGTTACAGGCAATGCAAGGCCCCTGGTCTCAACAAACTGGAATGGTGAAAAATTTGTGATGGCACAAATACCATCCCACTGAAGCGATAATGAGGCAAATGAAGATTTTTAAAGGAACATAAACAAATTGATGAGTAATGATTTTTCTCTGCAGACACCCTTCTGTTCTCCTCCTCACCTTTCCAACCAGCTGGACAATCTCTGCCAGATCTTCCTCCTCTTGCAGGATCTCCTTGGCCTTAGTGCGCAGGGAGACGAACTCCGGGTAGTGCCTCTCATAGTGTTCATCTAAGGCCCGCATGTATTTGCTGTAACTGATCAGCCAGTTCACTGATGGGAAGTGCTTTCGCTGAGCTAGTTTCTTGTCCAGCCCCCAGAAGACCTGGAATTATTAGGACCAGAAGGGAGGTGAGGAGTTAGCAGGACCATGTCAGGTAGTGTCAAGTAGCTGGCAACACTCTAGGAGGGAGACTCACCTGGACGATCCCCAGCGTTGCTGAGGTGACTGGGTCAGAGAAGTCACCGCCAGGAGGGGAGACCCTAGGAGTCAATGAGAAAGGTGAGATGAAACTCCCAGCAAGAGCTCAGTTGAGGATCTGATCCCACTGGAAGCTGGCAAGCTGTGGCCAAGCACACGCCAGGTGTGCAACCACCAGAAACCTACTTACTAAACATGCAGGCCTCTTGCAAGTCTGAAAAAGGAGACGTGTGTAAAATTCGACCTGAGTCCACAGAGAGGTCTTTTTAAAACAAGAAAGCAGGACTGGACACTGAACCTGGGACCTTAGGAATACCGAGCACCTGGTCCAATACTGACCCTGGGGCTGATGGGAGTTGTGGTCCAATATGGCCATGCTAGCTGAGAGCTGATGGGAGGTGGAGTGCAAAATGGCTGTGTTGGCTGGGCTGATGGGTGTTAGAGTCCAAAAGGGCCATGTTGGCTGAGGGCTAGTGGGAGATGTAGTTTCAAACTTCTGAAGGACACTAGGGTGGAGAAAGCCATCAAAATGAATGGATTTGACGATTGGGGCTGATGGACACTTTAGCCCAAAATATCAGAGGCCACCAGGCTGACACAAAACTGTGCTAAACTCACAAAATAAAATTTACTGCAAACACTAAAGAACGTTGATATTATTTTTAATATACCAACACCCACAGACCTAGAGCTTTACAAAAACCAGAAATTACGTGACGCAAAATTCAATGCAAGGAAGGAAGATGGCTTATCTCTTTTCCTGGTTTTGGATTTTAGATAATAGGTGCTATCTTTAAAAACCACCCAGAGTTCTCTTACTCAATAGAAACTGTCACCGACGTTAAGCACCTTTAGAGAGGTGTTGAAATAAGTAAATGATATCAATTAATTGCTTGAAAGGCAGTCGGTTTATCCACTCAGAGATCTTTAACCAGGTTTAGGAGTCCCCTGCTTCACTTCTCTCCAACCACACCCTTGGTAGGGCACCGAGGTGGTGAAACTTACGCTCCAACAATGCTGACGCTCCCTTCCCGCTCTGGACTCCCCAAGCACTTCACACGCCCAGCCCGTTCATAGAAGGAAGCCAGGCGGGCACCCAAGTAGGCCGGGTACCCGCTGTCTGGAATTTAAGAATGTAAACGTAAGAAGAGTCCTACAAGCTCAGCAGCCCATCACCAGTTCTCACAGTGCCTCCCATGGGATGCCTACGAGCAGGAGCTGAGCACAACAGCACTCTTCTGCTCTTGTTCCACAGCAGCCTGGATTTAGATTGCACAGAGCCAGGATCGCCAGTAACCATGGTTATCCTCCGTGGATTTTGCCTAATTCCCTTTCAAAGCTGTCCAAAGTGGTGGCCATCTCATTTTGTATTTTTATGTTGTGAACCACCCTGTGATCTCCAGATGACAGACAGTATACTACTACTACTACTAATAATAATAATGGTGTGCAGGTTTACAGTCTAAGAAAAAAATGGTGCACAAAGGATAAGGGACAGGGAGGCGCTGAAAAGCTTACATTGAAGGTGACTGCCTGATGTCAGGGTGCAAAGGAGGGGGATCAAGATGATCAAGGGCCTGGAAACCAAGCCTTATGGGCAATGGTTGAAGGAGTTGGGGTGTTTAGCCTGGGAGGTGATAGGCTAAAAGGTAAAGGTAAAGGTACCCCTGACCGCTAGGTCCAGTCGCGAGTGATTCTGGGGTTGCGGTGCTCATCTCGCTTTACTTGCTGAAGGAGCTGGCGTACAGCTTCCGGGTCATGTGGCCAGCATGACTAAGCCTCTTCTGGCGAATCAGAGCAGTGCACGGAAATGCTGTTTACCTTCCCGCTGGAGCAGCACCTATTTATCTACTTGCACTTTGATGTGCTTTCGAACTGCTAGGTGGGCAGGAGCTAGGACCGAACAATGGGAGCTCACCCCGCCGCAGGAATTTGAACCACCGACCTTTTGATCGACAAGCCCCTAGGCTCTGTGGTTTAGACCACAGCGACACCCGCGTCCCTTTCAGGTGATAGGCTAGCCATCTTCAAATACCTGTAGGGCTTTCTCACGGAAGACGTCGCAAGCTTTTTTTCTGCTGCTCCAGAAGGTAGGACCCAAATCAGTGGAATCAATTTACAACAAAGGAGATTCCAACTAAACATTAGGAAGAACTTTCTGACAGCAAGAGCTGTTGGGCAGCGGAATGGACTCCCTCAGAAAGTGATGCTCTCCTTCACTGGAGGTTTTTAAACAGAGGCTAGATGGCTGTTAGGAATTCTGTAGTAGTAGTAGAAAATTTTATATACCACCCTTCATCCAAAGGTCTCAGGACAGTTCACAAGATAAAGATACCAGATAAAATCGCAAAATAAATAGCTAAAACAAAACAATAACCCCCACAGCCACAAACACATTTAAGAATGCCGTAGAATATTAATCAGCCAAAGGCCTGGTTGAAGAGGAACATTTTCACCTGGTGACTAAAGACATATAATGCGGTTGTGATTCCTGCATTGCAGGGGGTTGGACTAGATGGCCCTTGGGGTCCCTTCCAATTCCAGAATTCTATACTGAACTGGCACTGTTCCAGCTACCACTTAATACTTGTTCTGCATTTGTGTGTGTGTGTGTATGGAAGCACTTACACACTTTGGAACTCCCTGCCCATGGACATCAGGCAGGAAAGCACCCTTCATTGTAATGTTTTTGGTGTCTCCCCGTCCCTTGTGTGTCATGTTTTTCTTAAGACTGCAAGCCTGTGGGCAGGGACAGTCTTTAAACTGACTGAAGAGTGGGGTCCAAAGGCTCTACATAAATACAAATAAATAAATAAGAGTCAGGGGGGCAGGATTGCTTGTCCCATGCTCACCCTATATAAATCCCCTAGACTTGGGAAATGAGGGAAGTCTCGAAAAACAAAAAGAGGGTTACCTGCAGGCATTTCAGCCAAACGTCCAGAGATCTCACGGAGTGCCTCTGCCCAGCGGGAAGTGGAGTCGGCCATCATACTTACATGGTAGCCCATGTCACGGAAGTACTCTGAGAGTGTGATCCCTGGATGGGGTGGGGTAAACAGAAAAGAGAAAGAAAGAGAGAGAGAGGCATTGTGGGTGGGAGGAGATCCCTCTGAGGAGCAAGTGTCTCAAGCAGAAGAGGTGGGAAGACAAGAAATCTTCCAAAAATATAGCGTGAGAGAACATCTCTTCCCTACCCCAAATGCAGGGATCACAAGATGATCTCGGCTCAGGGCCTGCCTGCCTGTGAGGTGAGGTGAGGTGAGGAAAATGCCACAGGTGATAGGCCCCCCCTGCAGTGGCAGATCCAGGCTCTGAGGAGTGGGCCACACACTTGCCTCTGTGTGCTGCCTGCCCACCACATGACAGCGGTGGGAGGGTGGGAGGCAGCGGCATGCATCCCATTCCTTGGAGTGTGGATCTTGCCAATGTGGAGAAGAAGGAGGAGGTGGGGACGGCATTTTCAGTTTTGCCTAAGCTGTTGTAGGATACCAAAGATTCACCCAGCCCAGCATCCTGTCTCCAGCAGAGAGTGCCACTCCTTGCAGCTGGGGAGCATTCATGGAGAAGGCTGACATCGTATGGAACTAACAGTGGGATTATTTGGATGCCAGGGAGCCATTTTTATACATTTCCTAAAACAGGGCAAGAGATGGGCAGCCTCACCTGTGTAAATGGAGGCCTCTCGTGCGGCCACAGGCATGTTGGACGTGTTGGCGACAAGCGAGGTGCGCTTCATGATGGTCTCCGTCTTGCCGTCCACTTCCATCGTCAGCTGAGAGAGGAAGCAAAGTGATTACAGGGCAGAGGAAGGGCAGGTGGTGGTGGTTTAGGGAAGGGTTTGTGGGGTGGGGTGGAGAAAGCTATAGATTGGGGCAGTGCACAATAATGCTATGTTTGCCTTAAGGAATAAGGAATTGGGAGCAAAGGACCAGGATGGCTCTGCCCACAGCACAAAGCCCCGCCCACTCCACTGATCTCACCTCAGGGAAGTCCCTCAGCACTTCAGACATCTCGTTGCCCCGCTCGCCGCAGCCCACGTAAATGATGACATCGCTGTTGGAATACTTGGACAGCGACTGGGAGATGACTGTCTTGCCACAGCCAAAGGCGCCTGGGATGGCTGTGGTCCCGCCTTGGACACACCTGTGGGAAGAAGTGGGGGGAGGGGATAATGGGGGGGAAGGGAAAGGTTCTGAAGCCCAGCCCGCCCAGCCTCCAAAATGGTTTGGCGTCTGGTGGAAGATCTAATTGCAGTGAGAATCAGGATCCTCTTTCCCTCTGGCCCTGCCCATTACTGGCATGTGGCCCCTGAAAGATGAATGTGAGTGCTGAAAGAGCTCCACCCCTGGCTTACGGGAAGAGGGCGTCCAGGACCCTCTGGCCAGTCAGCAGCGGATGATTGGCCGGGAGCTTCTCTGACACGGGACGGATCTGCCGGACGGGCCACACCTGCACCATCGTGAGTTTCTCCTTCACTCCCTCAAAGTCGAGTTCCAACACCACATCCTTCAGGGGGAAAGGCACAGGGGTGAGAGTGGCCACGGTGCAGTTGCCAGAGGCTGGCTGTTCAAAATCTCCCATTTCAGCCCAAATTCACTATTTCCACCTCCCATTCTACAACGTCGGAATAATGACAACGGCCTACCACCTTACAGAGCTGTTTGAATGATTCCTGAGTTAATGCGACGTGCATTGGATGCTCTAAAAGGCTACATAAATGTTTTATATTGTTGTCGCTGTTATTATCATCACTATGGGACACGGGTGGCGCTGTGGCCTAAACCACTAAGCCTCTTGGGCTTGCCACTCGGAAGGTCGGTGGTTTGAATCCTCGCAACAGAGTGAGCTCTCGTTGTTCTGCCCAGCTCCTGCCAACCTAGCTGTTCGAAAGCACACCAATGCAAGTAGATAAATAGGCACCACTGCGGCGGGAAGGTAAACGGCGTTTTCGTGCACTCTGGTTTCCGTCACGGTGTTCCGTTGCGCCAGAAGCAGTTTGGTCATGCTGGCCACATGACCTGGAAAGCTGTCTGTGGACAAACGCTGGCTCCCTCTGCCTGAAAGCGAGATGAGCGCAGCAACCCCATAGTCACCTTTGACTGGACTTAACCATCCAGGGGTCCTTTACCTTTTACCTTTACATCAGCACTATTAAAAGGGAAGGCTAGAAAAATGTCAACGTCTGCATTGTATGGCTAAAAAGTAACAGTGTCAACCAATTACAGAACTCCTAGTCAATTTAATGCACAAGTTTTAGCCAATTAGTCGAATAAATCTGCATAGAAGAAGCACACATAAAACACTATCTACCGAAGTATCATACTGCCCAGCCGGAGCAACGTGGGTGACTGTGCCCCGGCACCTGGGGGGCACCATGATCATATGCTTGATGAGGGAGTTTTCGCGCACTGTTCCGTAAATATCGCCGCCAGTTACATGGCTCCCAACCTAAAGAAGTAGAAAGGAGAACAGCAGAAATGATTAAGAAGCACAACAGGATCTCAACATAAAAGAAGACCCAAGACAGGGGCTGGATGTGTTCTGTGAGAGTTCACACAAGCACAGAGAAGTCACATAAGGGGGAACTGGCTGTACAGTTCAGCATCCTGAGAGTCTTAGCTTTCATTTGTCTTTGCAAACTTCTAATCCTCATGAGTGTGAAAACTGGCTTTGAAATGTATGAGAAACACCTACTGAAATCAACAGCTATGTTGCCGCAGGAATGCCTATGGGGAACTGTCCCACTAAGGATTTGAAGCCACTTTTCTGGATGTCTGATTCTTCTTCTTTTTAAAGTGAGCTTCTAGCCTTTTATTTGAGAAGATATAAGGGAGAACACACAGGCAGTGTCCACTGCCCAAAGCCTTCATAAGGAGTTAACTTTCCAGCCTTCTGGCCAATGAATGAAATGCCCCTATTTAAAATGTTATAAAAAGATTTACACGTTATAAAATTTACATTCCATTGCATGGACATATAACACAATACAATCACAACGTGATTCCTGTATTGCAGGGGGCTGGACTAGTTGACACTTTGGGTCCATTTCAACTCTACAGTTCGATGATTCTACAGTAAATGTTAGTCTACTATTACGAAGATTGCGGCAAATCAGAATTGATTCACACACACACACACACACACACACACACACGTCTTCTTTGGCGATCACTCATAGCTGAGTAAGATTGTCTTCCATAAAATCATGTCCACTGTCCCCCTAGAAGGCTGAAAACCATTTTGGGATTCAGGAAGGGTCACCTTGGATATTGTTATGAGACGGTTTGCTAAGATCCTTGCAATAATTTTGCCAGCCGCAGCTATGCCTCGATAGTTTCCACAATCAGTTCTGTCACCTTTTTTAAAGAGATTAATAATTTTGGCACCCCTAAAGTCTTCTGGGATTTCTTCTCTTTCCCAGATTTTTTCGATGAGCTTGTGAAGTTGTTGTGTAAGTTCAAATTCCGCCCACTTTGAAGATTTCGGCAGGTATCCCATCAGGTCCACTGGCTTTGTTGTTTTTCATTTGGTTAATAGCTGTGCACAACTCTCCCAGATTTGGAGATACTGCAAGCTCATCTCTAACTTGTTTTTGCAGAATTTGTGAGAGGACCTCAGTAGCTACAGGGGGGGTTGTGGTTAAGGAGATGTTGGTAATGTTCTTTCCAGCGCAGTGAAATAACTTCTTTATCTTTTATAAGTGTGATACTGTCTGCTGAGCATAGGGGGCATATGCCATGATTTATTGGCCCATAGATGGTATTTGTGGCTTTAAAGAAACTCTGTGCATCATGAGTGTCGACTCAGTGCTGGATCTCTTGAGCTTTTTTTTTTATCTATCAGGTGTTTTTTAGTTCTCTGGTTCTTCTTTGAACCTCAGCCTTAGCGTAGGCATAGGTTCTTTCCTTAGTGACACACACACACACACTCCTGCACATTTTCATTATTAAATTTCTGGCCATCAGCCTGTAAATCAAACATTTACAAAAGCACCTGGGTTCAGTTCCCAGCATTTCCATGTTAGGGCTGGGAGAGACCCACCTCCCATGTCTGAAAGCCTGGGGAGCCACTGCCAGGAAATACATACTGAGATAGATGGACCAATAGCCCGATACAATTTAAGACAGCTTCCTATGTTCCTATTGCAAGCCAGCAGGCTGGAGTAGATAGAAAGTTGGATTAGGGTAGAAGAGATCCAGCTTCCAATATTCACTCAGCCAAGAAGCTCACCTTAAGGCCCAGTGGTTCCCCAAACTTTCTGGGGCCACTGCCCCCTTGGTTTCATAACTCATCCCTATGGCCCAGGGCCTTTGAAGGAAGGTGAGGACAGGTGACCCCACCTAGGCCCGAAGTCGCCCCCCACCAAAGCAGGCTCAAAGCTTCTCAAAGCTTTTCAAAATCATTTTCTCAGCAGCTAAGCATCAGAAACATTCCGCTCTGCTGTAACAAAGGTAGAGAACAGTCCATTGTTTCTCAGGCCTTTCTCATGCCTTCTGGCCTTGCTAAAGAACCACATTGCAACTTGCTTTCTGTCCGGGAACCATGCCAGAACAAGAGATTGAAACATATCTGAACATGCTGAAAACCCCCTCGGCTTCTCATTCCCCCTTTCCTGGGAAGAGTCCAATAGTCCCAAGACAGCTTTCTGTTCATGCTCAGAGGAACTCATGGGGCAGGACTCTGGAAGGAGGAGAAAGGGGGAGGGATCTGGAATGGGTATATATGCTTGTGCACATGATTGTGAACTCGTGCATGCTTTTTGTGAACTATCACACTTGCTCCTTCTACCAGTTCATGGATGGTAGAAATAAAAAGCCTTTTCTCCGAACTATTCCTTAAGTGTCTGTTGACTCCCACTTCCCTTTCCCAGGCGCAATATTTTTCCCACCTGAGGGCAAAGCCTCATAAGGCTACACCTTGTTGCGTCCCAAAACCAATAGCGTGTCTCTTACCCGGATGTTTGGACTGGGACTGAACTCCCATTTCAGGTCCTTGGACAAAGCCGAGATGTTGATGCCCCGGGGGATGTAGATGCTCTTGGTGAGCTCTGTGATGTCTTTCAGGGGGCGCTGGATCCCGTCAAAGATGGACCCCATGATGCCTGGGCCAAGCTCCACCGAGAGCGGCTTCCCCGTCCTCAGCACGGGATCCCCCACGCAAACACCCGCTGTAGCAGTTACTCAGGAAAAAGACTTTGATAACAGAGAGCAAAGAAAGGGCAGAAGGGGGGAGCAATGGGGTTCCTTCCCAGCCAGGCTGACCTGAAATAGATACTCTAATATTGTCATCTACCTTTGCACAGGTACTGCTTCGAACTTTGCCTTTTGGAAAGGTAAGAGGAGACATAATGCGAATTTATAAAATTCTGAATGGCGTGGAGAAAGCAGGCAGAGAATAAAATTTCTTCCTCTCTTATAATATTAGAACCTGTGTGTTCCGGTCCTGCTTGCTAGTTTCCCATTGAGGTCTCTGGTTGGCTACTGTGAGAACAGGATGCTGTACCAGATAGGCCATTGGCCTGATCCAGCAGGCCTTTCTCGTGCTCTTAATACTTCCAAGGACAGTCTTCACTTGTGCCTTGTGACCGCCCCTCAATGGAGTCATTACTTTTTGGAAATTTAATCAGAGTCCACACAACACCGTTAGAGCAATGGCTGGCTGTTTATGTGTGCTAAACATTATTTGGTTATATCTCCTCTTTCAAATTTCTACACCTCCCATACCTCATATATATATAGTGATTTCAATACATACACGTGATTGTGTCTGGGCGGCGGGGAATTAACAACAAGAAGAAACAATGGTTGGATCCAGAAACATAAAAAAATTTGTTTCAGGAAATCACAGTGTAAAACTCATAATGAGAAATCACATTGCAGAAGGACCGGACTCTACAGCGCCATCTGGTGTCATAGTGTTATAATGCATTTGAAACGCTTTTTTTTTAAACTAATGTAGCTGAGTCCAATGATTGGTGCAATGGGCCCTTCTGTACCTTGGCTGAAGGTGGTTTGTGAACCCCACATGCCTCCTTTGATTCCCCCTCGACCATGTGGCCATGTTCCCCTCCAGCTACTGCTATCCTACATTTTCTTCCTCCTAAATTGATGTAGCATTCCTGTTTGGATTCTCCAAGCACAGGGAACCTCCAGATTTAAGGGAGGAAAAGGTGGGGCAGCATAGGGACAGGCCCAGTCATAGTTTAAAAGGCAGCATGGAGAACAACCCCGACAGAATTTGTAAATCCGTTGAACTACGAAAAGCCTTGTAGAAGTCAAAGGTCAGAGGTGTTCCTTGCAACCAGGAACACAGGAGACGTGTGTCTTAGGAAGGCGAGGCCCAAAAGTGGTTGAGAGATGGAAACGCAAGTCTCGAAAGGGACTGTGGAGGGAGGAAGGGAGGGAGGTAAAGGGAGCAGGTAGACTCAGGGCAGAGGAAGGGAGACAAAGGAGCCTAAAAAGCTGGAGGAGGCATCATCTTCACCCTTTCCAGAAAGATACAGGTCTCCTCATAGACTTGGATGGTAGCCAAATCACCCTCCAGACGGATTATTTCGCCCACCAGCTCAAAGTGTCCGACACGCACCAGCTCATACATGGCAGCTCCAGCCATCTTGCAGGCAATCACCACTGGCAGTGGGGAGAAGGAAAGAGAGAGTCACCCCACCTTTGATCACAAGTTGCTTCCTTGCTTCTCCAGCTAGTGCCGGCCCTCAGTATCTGCCTTAATTTAAACCACAGCTACACATGTGCAGATAACTGGGCTTGCAAACCACGATACAAACAAATCTCAGCGTTTCAGTTCTCCACGTAAGCCCTGTGCAGTAAACCAGTCTGGAAGCTAAGAGAGCATGGAGAACAGTGGCCAAGTCATTATTCTCCAAAAGGAGCTGGAAAGAGGCACTCATGATAGTAGTAGTAGTAGCAGTAGTAGTAGTAGTAATAATAATAATAATAATAATAATAATAATAATAATAATAATATATTATTATTATTATTATTATTATTATTATTATTATTATTATTATTTATACCCCGCGCATCTGGCTGGGCTTCCCCAGCCACTCTGGGCGGCTTCCAACAAAATATTAAAATACAGTAATGCGTCAAACATTAAAAGCTTCCCTAAACACTCCTAACCACTGCTGACCACTGAGGTCACCTGAGCCTCCAATGGCAATGTTTGATCCAGGAGCACTCCATTTCCCCCAGCAAAGCTATGGTCCTGCTCCTTTCCCAGGGGGAAAGCAACCTTGTGCAGAACAGGTCATCTTGACTCTAGCAGTGCAGACAGAAGCAGACTTTCCCTTCCAATCCCAGCCCCACCTCTTTCAAGACTACCAGTTATTTAAACCACAAATGTTGCAGAAAGTGTTAGAAGCCAAGAGAGGGGGATACTGAGAATGGGAGTCCAATAAAAAAATCTTAGAGGACCACAGGTTCCCTATCCTTGTTTGTAGTTAGCACAAACCAGAGGTTTTAAATGTTGATTAACAGACTGTTCAAACTTTAAAAAAAGAAGAAGGAAGTGTTATGTTCAGTTTGGTTTACTAACATGCCTTGCTACAGAAAGGGCAAAATTGGGTTATTCATTGCAGACTAAACTCATTTGCTCCTATTTTCCACTTTGGTTGTTGGAGGGTATTATTAAGTTTCTCCAAGTGCCAGAGAACCTACCTGGTCCAGAGACACCGTGCACAAATCCCATCTCACTCTCCTTCTCTGCATCCCCAATCTTCGGAAGTTTGGAGAACTCCATGATTCTGGAAGGTGAGATGAGGCCGCAGGGCAACAATACCTGCATCAGAAATGGGGTGGGAGGATGAATCAAAACAGGGGGTAGGGTGGAACCCATGCTCTGGGTCTTTTGCACTGAGCTTCAGATTTCCTGCTGCTTTCAGAAACTTTTGTATATAAAATATGCTCACACAGGGCAGTTTAGCGCAATGCTGGTGAGACCACAGTCACCCAACATCTTAATCTGCCCAGACAGAAAGCACATATAAAATTAGCAAGTGTGGTGTTGTGCCAGGGGCTTGCACCCGAGTCTTTCAGCACCCAGCAACCCCTCTGCAGCCTATCCCTGTCCCCACACATCTTCAAATGGTGGATCACAGCTGGGGAAAAGCTTCGCCTAAGCTGGAGTGTACATTTTGCTATGGTTGCCAACTTTCATTTTTTTCTATTGGGGCTTCTGTGCAGCGCAGGCGGAATGCTCACCGGTGAAAGCTGTTTCTGTGTGGAGATAAAGCGGCTGGAAAAATATTCACCAGCCTGTCATGCACCCGTTAATGGCACAGGAGCCCCATCAGAAACACATGGAAAACACACTATTGGCAACTGTAGTCCAAAGCTGTGAACAGCACCCATTCCCACCCACACTGAATTCCTGAAGGCCAAGCCTTACCTTTTGGAAGAGAAGTGCCAAACTATTTGGAGACGAGGAGTGAGAAAGTCCTTCCTCGCATGTGGATGTTCAGATCAGCCTGACCTCTCCTTCTGCTCTCAAGGTTTAGTCAGGCTTGGTGGGGCGGTGTTCCTACTTTTTTTGGGGGGGGGAATGTTATTATTATACAGGGAAAGTGGTCAGGCAAACAGGTATGGCACGACCGCTTTCTGCTCTGAAACCAGTTCTGACCTGAGCAGGCCACAGAGAGCTGGGGAGAGGCTGGAGGTCACTGGGACGGGAGGAACGGAGCAAAACCTTACAAAGTGACTGCAAACAGTCATTCTGTGTACTGTCAACAGTCCTTCTCCTTCCTGGTGCTTCAGGGCGGGGGGCTGCTTTGTTCTGATCCCCTTCCATAGGAAACAGAAACTCAACAGTTTTCTCCATATAGCCACATCTCAATGTGGGGTGGGGGTGGGGGTGTACCTGTTGAATTTCTGCCTGCCATGTATCTGTTAAAGGCAGAGAAGAAGAATGGCTCTGGATTGCATGGGAATAGCAACCCTCTTTGGTAACAAATGAATAAATTTCAGGGAGAATTTTGTCAAAGAGCCATTTATAACACAGGGTCTTTAACTTTCCCTCTGGGCTGGCAGAGGGGAGTTGGCAGTTCTGACCCCAGGAACCACTGCATAAGATATAAACATAATAATGAAGTATTTGTTTTCTATAAGACATTTACCACAACAAAGGGCCCCTCCATACATCTTTTTACTGGACATTCATGTGCTCATGATGCTATCAGAGCATTCACCGGTGTTCCCCTTTAAATATTTATGGTGTCTGCAGACATTTTGGAGTGGTCACACTGCTTCATTTCCAATCCATGCACATCCCATCATTTCTTGCTGAAAACCCGTAGCTTTCTATGCCACAAATGCTATGGTTTATTTTTGTCGCAGTTTTGTGGCACTGTAGCCTTTCTGGACAGCAGGAATGTGTTAGCATTGTGGAAGCATCACAGAGCAAACTAAAGCAGAACAAACCAAGGCACTATTATTGTGTCACGAACATGGTTAAGAACTTAAGCACATTAAAACATTCTGGAGGGGCCCCCAAACCAGTAAAGCCTTTGGAGGGCACTGTGCAGATGCTCAGGAACATCCATCATATAAATGCCCTTAAATAAATTATTTCCCAATGGGAAAACCAATTCCTTGGGGCATCCTACTAACGTTGATCAAAATAATACAAGGGAATCAGATCCCATGTATGTACATTTCAGCATGCAGTACATGTAAGTTTTTTTTTGGGGGGGGGGAATTATTTTACAGGTTAGTATCGTTTTTATTTTGAATTACATATGGTGAAGGAGGGACCATAAACTTTTCAGTGCTTAGGTCCTCTAAAGGGCTTAATCCAGCTCTGTACAGAATACATGCACATTTTAGACAGCATTGTGTGAACATGGGTTAAAAATCCCACACTGGGAATGCAGTGAGTGTGTACAGAAAACAGGAACGTAAACGTGAAGGTTGCCAGGTCAGGAGCATCCCAGACCCTGAGCTTTCAGGCCTCAAACCTGAGATCTAGGGATGGCCCCTGGTGAGTCTTCTTCTGTGCTCCCTGCCACCACCCTGGAGATGGAGGTGAATTGGGAGAAGGGAGGTGGGTGCAGAGAACGGCAAACCCTCATCCTCTCAGAATCTATGCAATAATTTTCAGAGGTGGAGGTTAATTGGAAGAGGGGAAGATGGTGCAGAGAAGGGCAGACCCCACCCCAAGACTCTATGCAATAATTTGCAGGCTGAAGCTTGCAAGCTGCACACACAGTATTCTTAATTTTGCTTTTGTGGGGTTTTTTTAATGCACTCTCGTCCACCTGGAGATTCAAGCCCTACCCCTGCCACCTGGAGGGGGCCAGGCAAATCTGGATACTTCATGTCAATCCCAGAGGTCTGGCAGCTCTAGTGAGCACAACTACAGCTCACGGTTTCAACTTTTTTGAAAACAAACGAAGGAAGCTCTATGATACTACCACCTCCAATTCCCCCCTGTCACCCCCAGCTCATCATTTTTGCCATCAATGGTTATTGTTCCTCGGCAAATCCCAATTCTTTCCAGATTCCTCGTGACGCCCGTATGCTGGCCGTAAAACAAACACACACACACGGATTATTAATGCTCCTGCTAACTTTACCACACTCAGCAAATGCTTTCTGGCAGGGCCTGCCTTTTCCTGTAAGCCACAGAATCGGTTGCCAAGACACATGATGGGGTTGCTAGGGGCTGCCTATTGCTAGGCAACCAGGCTTTCTGCTCTGCAGAGGCTTCTTCTTTTAAGGTAGGCCCAAATGACTGTTTCTGAGATTGATGACACAGCCATTCCTGCATGCACACACAAATCTGGTTTGAGAGGTTTTTTGGGGGGGAATGGGGAGGGACATTTATCCAGCATAACTGGAAAACACACCCTGGCAGTGTGCTCAGAGGTGTTTGTGAGCATGTGCACAATAAGCTTTTTCTTTTTGCCGGCGGGGGGGTGGGGGGAGACAAGCCTTGAAGTTTGTGATCTGACAGCTACCATATGAAGAGGAGGAACGTTATTTTGGAGTAGGACAGGATGCATTTTAAAAACAAAACAAAATTAATTGCACCAAACTCCTTGCACAAATGCTTCCACCCTTCCTATTTACCAGAGGAAGGGCACCCTTTCTTAACCTGTTCCTGGTATAACATGCTTGTTGTTGCTGCTCTTGCCTTTGGGCATGCCTTGGTAAAATGACCTGAGCTTGGTGGGGGCAGCCAGGGAAAGGGGCATTGATTTTCAGTTTAGGCTCAGTGGTGCAGGGACTTTTTAAACCCAAGTACAAAAAAAAATGTTTATTCTTATTTTAGTTTTTGGAGGGGTAGGAAGAGCGTGTCAGGGGTGAGGATGCATATGCTTGTTTGTGTATCGTAAGGGTAGATTTTCAGTTCAGTTCATTGTTTAAGTGAAGTGGTCTATTTACATATGGTGTATTGGAGCACATTCCTGGAGTCAGTTCGGCCATGCATTTAAAACACTATGATACTTCTTTAAACAGTCATGGCATACACTGAAGGATTCTGGGACCTGTAGTTTGTTAAGGGTGCTGAGAGCTGTTAGGAAGCCCCTCTTCCCCCTCTTAGAGCTACAGTTGCTAGAGTGGTTTTAACAATCAATCCCCCTTCCCAGGGAAGTTGGGAGACTTGGGAAGTTGAGGGAGTTGGGTAAGTTTAGCCTGGCACAGAGGGGACAGAGGTGATATGAGAGCCAGTTTATGAAGGAGTGTTGCTTCATTGGGCATCTAACGATAAGACCTGTCTGTATTTTTTATTGTTGGTAATCTCCACATCTATCCTCTTTCCTGCAAGAAAAAATTGTTTACTTGTAATTGTTTAGGTTTGTTCCAACATGGCTATTTACAGTTCATTAAGATGAATAAATAAAACCCTCTTTGGATTGTCCACCACCTGGTCCCTTGACCCTTCTTGCTTTGCCCCCTGCAGGTCAAACCTGGTATGGCAGCCACCGGCCGCAGCTGGGAGTGGAGGCCAGTGGTGTGCAGTGACCTCCTCGGCCGTGCATTCCACTCGTGCAATGTGGTGCAGGGCAAGCTCCTCATCTTTGGGGGCCTGAAGTCGCAGGAGACCCAGGAGCCGCCCCTTGGGGATGTGGTGGCCTTCGACCCCTCACTCCAGACGGTCAAAAGGATGGCTCCCGAATGCGAGCACCGCCGGAGCCACCATGAAGCTGTGGTTCTGTCTGACCGCTTCCTGTGCGTGGTGGGGGGCTGGGACGGCTCCCGCCGGGTCTCTGACGTGTGCTGCTTTGATGCCGAACGGGGGCAGTGGGAACGCTGGGCTGCGGGGCCCTCCAACCAGGCCCCCGTGGGGCTCAGCAGCCACACTTGCACTAAGCTCACGGACCATGAGGCACGGGTGGTGGGCCGCGAGGGCGGGCTGCGAACTCAGCGGCGCTACGCCAGCATCTTCACGTTGCATCTCAACCCTGCCAGCAAGACCTACTGGTAAGACCTTGCCCAGAATACTGAGCTGCTTGCAAGGACTTCAGTCCTACAAAGGTTTTTCACCTTCTCTCATAACACTGGAACACACGGGCATCTAGAGAAGCTGAATGGTCGAAGGGTCAGAGCAGATGAAAGAAAGTACCGTATTCTTCGAAAGTACCGTATTCTTCAAAAGTACCGTATTAATTCCGAAAATTAAGGGGAAATGTGTGTGCATCCTATGGAGCAAATGCAGGCTCCTTGGCTTCAGTGATAGCAACGTGAAGCCTCCGAAGCGCAGAGGGAGCGCTCCCTCCGCGCTCCAGAGGCTTCAGGGATAGCCGTCTGAAGCCTCCGGAGTGCAGCGGGAACTTGCGCTGCACTCCGAAGGCTTTGGGTTCCTTTTGCTGAAGCCAGGAGAGCAAGACTCTCCTGGCTTCAGCAGAGAGGGAGAGCTGCGCAGCGCCCCTTCAGTGAAGCAGGAGGAGAAATGGAAGGGGCTCCGTTTCTCCTGCCGCTTCGCTGAAGGGGCTCTGAGCAGAGAGGGGGAGAATTTTTCTTTCTTGTTCTCCCCCTCTAAAACAAGGTGCGTCCTATAGAGCGAAAAATACGGTACTTCACACAGCGCATAGTTAAAACTGCAGAACACAGAATGGCTTTAAAAGAAGGTTGGACAAATGGAGAAGGCTAGCAATGGCTACTAGCCGTGTTGGTTATGCTCTGCCTCCTACGTCAGAGGCACCAATGCTTCTGAATTCCAGAGGGGAGAGGGCTCTTGTGCTCAGATCCTGCTTGCAGGTTTCCTACAGGCATTTGGTTGGCCACTGTGAGAACAGGATGCTGGACTAGATGGGTCACTGGCCTGATTCAGCAAGCTCTTCTTATTTTATGTGGCTGCACCTACAATCTTAGATGGTCCAGGCCAGACTTAAGTAAACATCTGTTAGATCTAGCAAGCAAGGGGGATCCTCCAGATGTTCTTGGACTCCAACTCCCACCATCTTTGACCATTGGGCACAATGGCTGCTGGGAGTTGCGAGTCCAGCCTCTGGTATAGGAAAGCCAATGTGGCATAGTGGTTAGTCTTGGTCCTGGGAGACCAAAGTTCAGGTCCCCACTCAGCCATGAAGTCACTAGGTGACATTGAGCTCACTCACTGCCTATAAGCCTAACATACAGGCTTGTTGTGGGGTTTAAATGAGAGAACCATGTACACACTTTGAGTTCTTCATAGAGGGCTTTCTAATTTCCTTTTGTTCTTTCTTTCTTTCTTTCTTTTTGCTTTTCTCTATTTTTCTTTTCTATATTAGTGTGATTTTCATTGTATTTTATGTTGAAAACTTTTAATAAAAAAAATTATTATTTTTAAAAGAGCATCCTTTGCCTCTCTCCTCCTGTTGCCAGGTACAAAGAAGAGGAATCGCGCACGGCCTCCCGGGCCGGCCATTCTGCCATGCTGCTGCGCGAAACCACCCCAAGCGGGAAGAGCAGTGGCTACAACCTGGTGGTCTTTGGAGGGCGTGACTCTGCTGACTTCGACATAGCTGGACACTGGGGGAAAAGCAAAATCCATGTGAGTGTGAGTGGGGTGGGCGCACGATGTGGCCTTGCAGAAATAGGAAAGCTGAGATCCCCTCGTGTGTATGTGGAGGTGGGCTGTAGCTCAGTGGTAGAGCACTTACTTTACTTGAAGAAGGTTCCACATTCATTGCCAGGCAGGGCTGGGATAAAACTCCTGTAGAGCCTCTGCCAGTCAGTGTTGACAATGGTGAACAAGATGAATTGTCTCAGTATAAGCAAACTTCTGGTGTTCACCCTTGCAAATCCCCAAACCAGTGCAATTTTATTTCATTATTTGCATCCCTCCCTTCCTCCTGAAGGTGGCCAGGGCGAGTGGTACCTTGGTTCTCGAACGTAATCCATTCCGGAAGTCCATTTGACTTCCGAAACATTCGAAAACCAAGGCGTGGCTTCCAATTGGCTGTAGTAGCTTCCTGCACTCAAGCGGAAGCCATGTCAGATGTTCAGCTTCTGAAAAACGGTCGCAAACAGGAACACCTAACTCCTGGTTTTCGGCATTCGTGAGCCAATTTGTTTGTCAACTGAGCCGTTCAAGAACCAAGGTTCCACTATATTAAAAAAAAAACAACCTAAAAGTAGTTGCAATTAAAAACATACTTCCACCCAGTGATCTCAGGGATTGCCAGGCACCACCAACAAGGCCTCCCCTGCTAATCGTAGGGTCCAAATGGCTAGTACTGTGGAAAGTGCTCTTATGGGTTCAGATCAGGATGTGAAATTGAGCCTCTTGGAGTGCCACCTTCCTCCCCTTTGCATCAGACCCTCTCCTCCCCATGCTTTACCCTTGAGCTCCTACTGCTCTTGGCATTCTCAGCCTGTCCTGTTGTCCTCAACATCGTCCATTCAACCATCCTGCCTCAACTTAACAATCCATATTCTCTCAATAAAATTAAGCATTTTTAATCCACAACATTCTAATAAAAGAATTTAGTGGCGTTTAAACCTATACAGCCTCCATCTCTCTGCACTTTTCAAAGTCTGCCGCACCCTTTCCCTCCCTCAGGTTGATTCTGTCCATGCTCCTGGGCTGACAGAGAATCTCTCTCGCTTGGTCAGCACTGAAAAGGGATCCCGGCAGGGTCCCAAGGGCCTGAGGCACCAATCTTGCACAGTGGTGGGGCCTTTTGCTGTCATCTTTGGTGGAGAGACTTTATCGACCGGCAGGGATACCATTTGCAATGATCTTTACATCCATGATACAAGTAAGTGGCATCTTTGTGCTAAGAATCTCTCTGTCCAGAAGCTGGGACAAATCTTGGGGGCGCTTATTAGAACCACGCATGTAAATTCTCCAGCTATGTAGCATCTCCCACCCCCCACGGCAATTCTTCACTTGCCCAAGGGTTGTTGAATAGGGAATTGTATGCCTAGCAAGCCACGATGAGGAACAAGTACTCCTCAGATAAAATGTAGGGGGAACTGACGCAACTGTTAACCAAAACAACTTGGCCTATCCCATCTCTCTACACACAGAAGGTTCAGGTATGAGCCTCTTTTGCACCCAACCAGCAGCTAGAGTTGATGGGATAGGAAGCCTCTCCCAAGAACCTCACAGAGCTTGTCTCTTCTCAGGGTCTTCGCCAGCAAACTGGTTTCACTTCTCTTGCTCCAACCGGGGCCAGAAGAGAGTTGGCCACTGCACCTGCCTCTGCAATGACAAGCTCTACCTCATCGGAGGGTTTGGGGCTGATGGAAAGACGCCCTGCCCAGAGATCTGCAGCTTGGAGTTCGCTCTGTGAAGTCTGAAGCCTCTTGCTACTGGCTCTCATCAACACCCTCAAGTGGACAGCGCTCTCAATTCTGCTCCACTCCCCTCTTGCCTGCAGCGGAAAGTGAGCCCCTGGGCCATGTGAAATAAAGCACCCCTCTGGCATGTCAGAGAGACTTCGATGCTCTTTCTGCAGGTAAACATACAAGAGGGGGAAGTGATCAGACTGAAGGACACTAGGAAGAAAGTGCCTCATCGGGCAGGGGTGTAAGATTCCAAAATTATGAATAAAGATTTTCCGTGTAAACATCTTACTGATTTCTGACGGCCTTCAGTATTGAAATCTGATCCATGTTTATCTGCACTCTACACTATTTAACACACCTTTTGCAATGGCAAACAAAAGCTGAATTCTGCACCCTGTCTATGCGCATTTGCAAGATTTTGCTTATTTGGGGGAGTCTGGTTTTAGCAGATTAACATGAATTTTAATCAACCAAGTCTACATACATGGACAGTCTTTCGTGGTGTGGCAGGGGTGGGAGTGAAGCATACTGTTTCACATGATGCACACCCCATCTTGAAAACAGCATTGTTCCTGCAAGAGATGGGGAAATGCCTTTTAAAGTGACCCCTGTATTGACATTTTTTTTAAAAGGAGTGTTCCCCAACTATTTGGGCTTTTGACTGAGTAACAGATTTAAGCATAGTAGCCACTTACTTTGGATGATTCCATTTTTTGATTTATGATGATTGCAGCACATAACTTTGTTCTGCTGTGCTACTTATTGGGTGGGTGTGGGGCAAGGAGGTAAATTCCTACACACTGACATTCCTCATCTGGTTTCTCAGATTTTAAGTATATATTTGTGCCCAATATGGGCTAGAAACTCACTCTGAAAGCAGAGATATTGAAGAAGCCAACAACTCATATTTTGCATTCAATGAATCTTGGCATTCAAACACCAGCCCTATAAGCTACCTAGCCCAACTTCACCAAATGTTTTGGACAACTCCCATGTGGCTGGGGCTAATGGGAGTTGTGGTTCAAAACATCTGGGGAGCATTGGGTTGGCTTTGGGCTAGCCAGGTGGGAGCCATTAACTGGAGATGCTGGAGGCCAAACCTGCACACCAAAATGTGTGTGCTGCCACAGGCCTTTGTGCCTTCCCTAGCCTTGTGAAGTCTTGCACAGAGACCTCTCTTGAGATATCATTCCCAGCCCTGCTGTGTAACCTCCTTTAACTAGGGATGCCAGTGACTGAAGCTAAGGCTGCCTCCATTGGAAATGAGGGAACCTGTGGCCCTCCAGATGTTGTTGGACTCCATCTCCCATCAGCCCCAGCCAGCAAGACCAATGATCAAGGATGGTGGGAGTTGGGTGTCCAACAACACAAGAAAGTCAGCAAGTTCCTCATCCTTGGCTTCCATGCAAAGCACATGCTCTAGCCTTGGGTGACGGGCATCATCTTGTAATGGGATGGGTGGTGATTCAGCACAGCTGCCAACGTTCGCACTGGTCCCAAAAGTATGTGACACACCAAAAAGTTTTATTTAACAAAAAAATATTGTCAGAGTTGACACCAAAATAATAATAAAGTTAAGCCTTTTGAGGTCAAGAGCCACAACTGTAGAGCGAGAGGCGGTAAAAAAGTCCTTTGGGAGACGGCTGCTGCGCCCACTAGGAAACGAGGACCCCTGTGGAGCTGGCCTTGCCGCCTGACCCCTCAGCGCTGTCCTTGGAGGGAGCCTTCTGGTCGTCCTCGCCCATCAGGCGGATGTTGTGTTTTTCCCGGAACTCGTTCAGCTCCCGCCCTTTCGTCTGCAGCTGCTGGGTCAAGGTCTCTATGATCTTGTTGATCTGCAAACAGGGAAGGAGAGTCAGGATGGGAAAGATGGAGTGCCACATTTTATCTGGGGAGCGGCAAATGAGGGCTCTGAGCTCCCCGACATCCTCCCAAGATCACTTTGCATTTATTTATCCATTTTAAAGGCATTTATAAACCGTCTTGACATTTCAGAAATCTCTTTTAAGAATTCTGTTGTGGGCAACCTTCCAGGAGCCACCTGCCAGCAGTGGGTGAAGGCAGAGTGAAAAGTGGGCAGCACAATGGATATGACTCTTCTCTTTATACAGTAGGCTGAAAACACAAGAGACTTTTGACACCCACTCCATACACATCTCTCTCCATCCTCCCTCCAGGCAGAAAAGAGGCATTAACAGGGTTCAAGGACACATTCCAGCCAGGCAAGAGGACTGGAGGAGGGCCTGGAGCGGGGGGGGGGGGGGTAGCCCAGGAAGAGGTAGCAGGGCCTGGTGTGAAAATACACATCTTAAGTGTCAAAGGCTAAGGTAACTAGGAGCCAGTCGTTTCCCCACTTTTCCCCCCATGGACCACTTGAAAATTGCTTGAGGATCTTGGTGGATTACTTAAATGATTTTTTTCTGCCTGTTGTAGCAATTATAATTTACTGTGCTAGATGCTGTATGGTTTTCATTTGTATTTTTACAGATGCACCGTGGGCCATCTGAATGAAGTTTTGGGGCCACTGGTGGGCCACAAACCACAGTCTGGGGACCTTCTGCTGTTTTCCAGCACCATCATTTAACACATCACTATCTAGAACAGCTCTTCCATACGTAGTCCTACAACTCCCATCAGCCCCAGCCAGCATTGTGTTAAGATGCAGGGGTTGATGGGAGCTGTACTGCAAAATATCTGGAGGGCAGCAGTGGGGCAACGTTGATGGAACTGAGAGAAGGGGCTCACCCAAGGATCTTAGGGAGAAATGATCTTTCAGGTAGCCTGGGCCCAAGTCATGACTGAGTTGTTTTCACATTCTCTCTGAGAATTTGGGTAGCAGTGGGAGCGGGAAAGAAATATAACCAAGTTGCATAATGAAGAATCCCTACACACACAAAAACACCTGGACATTTGATTACTTTTCACTTATTCTTCAGCAGTGGCCAAGAATGACAAATGGTGGCAAACAGAAGAATTGAAAACAGTATATATATATTTTTAAAAAACAAGTCATAAAATCATAGAATTGTAGAGTGGGAAGGGACCCTGTGGATCATCTAGTCCAACCCCCTGCAATGCAGGAATATTTTGCCCAATGCTGGGCTTCAACTTATGACCCTGAGATTAAGAGTCTCAAACTCTACTGTGATCTAGTGATGATAGACCAATATATTTTATGTGAAGTTCATTAACTTCCACTCACACGATGGCCTTTGGTGAGTAAAAATCAGCAGCAGCCAAGCAGCTAGAGAAGTTCTTGTAAACTGCAAAAGCGCTGGGTCTTACTTTTCCTTCCAGCCTTCAGATGCCAGAAATGACTATCAGTTATATATAATTAGCTTTCCCTTATATATATGCACCTTATTATCAGTTAATTCAGTTGGTGTACTTAGTTCCCTCCTTTTGCCTCACAACAACCCTGTGAAGTAGATTAGGCTTAGAGAAGGTGACCGACCCAAGGTGACTTACCCCCTACTGAGTTTCATGGCTGAACAGGAATTCAAACCTAGGTCTCCCTAGTTTTAGCCATGATAACTAAAGGCAAGTATTGCTGAGGCTAATGGCATTCCCTGTTCCAAGGAGAAGCAGGGAGTCTGCCCACTGTCTGCAGAGCCATTACCTGCTCTTTGTTATTTTCCAAGGCTGGGAGAACTTCTTTCACAGTGCGTTCTACCAACACACCTCCCACCATCCGGTAACATTTCCTAGTAGGGTCCACTTCTCGGAGTGTTTCAATTACCAGCCTGCAAAGTGGAAGAAAGGCAAAATATCTGAGCATTGTACACCAGCTTATGATAAGGACAGTATCAAAGGATCTAGAAATCCACATGGCCAGGGAGTATACTTGTGACCAGGAGCCTCAAGACTGCAGGGAAAGATATGACACATCTCTGTGCTGCTATTTTATTATTTCCAAATCTAGCAGTCAAAACTCTGAATTGGGAGCACTTTCATTCAAAGATGGAAGAAACAAGGCAAAGTTCACTGGGTGGTTCTGGGGAAGTGGTGAAGGGTATCAATGGCTACTAGCCATGATGGCAACGTTCGCCATTGGAGGCAGTTTGTGGGTGGTGCTGTGGGTTAAACCACAGAGCCTAGGACTTGCTGATCAGAAGGTCGGCGGTTTGAATGCCTGCAACGGGGTGAGCTCCCGTTGCTCGGTCCCTGCTCCTGCCAACCTAGCAGTTTGAAAGCACGTCAAAGTGCAAGTAGATAAATAGGTACCGCTCCGACGGGAAGGTAAATGGCGTTTCCACGCACTGCTCTGGTTCGCCAGAAGCGGCTTAGTCATGCTGGCCACATGACCCGGAAGCTGTATGCTGGCTCCCTCGGCCAATAAAGCGAGATGAGTGCCGCAACCCCAGAGTCGGTCATGACTGGACCTAATGGTCAGGGGTCCCTTTACCTTTACCACTTGCTGAGGTGCACAAGTAGGTACTGTCGGAGCGGTACCTATTTATCTACTGTAAGTTACATCTTTTTCTTGCTTGCAAGCTTCCCAGAGGCATCTGGTTGGCCATTGTGACAACAGGATGCTGGACTAGACCCCTCCCCCTTAGCCAGATCCACCAGCCAGACTCTTCTGATGTTTTTTCTGAATTCCATTTGCAAGGCTGCTTGCAAGAACAGAGAAAACTGCAAAACCACCAAGCAGCAATATCCAAAATTAGCAGGGGGAACAATGTTCAAATCCACTGCTTACTTGTGCTCATTCAGCTCCATCTCCAGCTCAGCTGCCTTTGAGGCTAGACCTCGCTGCTCCTGACGCAGACGGTTAAATCCAGCTACCACCTAGAAGGGGAGAAAGGTCAGTCACAGCAGGCAAGGGCTTGCACCAGCCACAACCAAGTTAGCCTGGACACAGGGACTATTCACATTGCTCCTTGCTGCTTTTACTTTCCCCACTCTCATACTTTAGATTATAAGGTTCCATGGGGTTAGAAATCTGCCATGTTTTACTTGAATTGCCAACTGAGGCTGCAGTATACATCACAACCATTCCTACCTAACCCCTCCTGAATCACTGCTAAGGTGGAGTATTTTGCTCATGGATCCCTGGACTTTCAAATCATTCCATCCCACAGCCTTAGGGTTAGACCAACTAAGAAAAGAAAATGTGTATGCCATACCTAAGGGTGGGGTTTTTTTGGCAACATAGTTTTTATTAATGTTCATCTTTAAACTGTTTAACATGGTTGCATTGAGATATACGTTTACATTAAAGATATGGCATGCAACAATTATATAAAATTTAAAATAAAGATTAAACAATAAACACTCAGAAAAACATTTCTGAATATAGTTACAAAAATTGTGTCAAAATATATATACCAAAATTATATTGGTACTGTTCTGCCATATGCCCCAATATTTGTGTATACTGCATACAAATTGTCATGCTTCTTTTGGCTTCTTACTAATTTTAATTTTTGTGTGACTTTTTCAAATAATGTTGTTTGACAAACTGCATAATACCATTGGTCCATAGTTAATAACTGTAATGATTTCCATGTCCTAGCAATGGCTGTTCTTGCAGTGACTAATAGATGTATTATGAGATCTTTGTTTCTAATTTGCAACATATTGTGACTATACAAGTCCTGGGGTCATGGGGGTTGTCTGCCTTGTGACAAAAGATATTTCTGCAAATAATTTTTCCAGAACTTTTCAATTTTTGGACACCCTCACCACATGTGTTGATATGTCCCTCTAATGGGACATCCTCTCTAACATGTGGGAGAAATGTTTGGTTTCTATGGCCTTTTAAACTGGGAAGGGAAGATTGTGGAGGGTATTGTTTTTGTTTGTTACTATGTTATGCATTTCTTATGCTTTTATATTGCAAGCGAGCCTGTGATCCTCGGATGAAGGGCAGTATAATACATACATATATACATAAATACATAGTTAAAAAGGACATACTTGAACATTTCCCACCTGAATTTGCATCTCATTAATGGTAAGCAGTTGTCCTTCTTTGTAAAAATTATTTCAAACAATACAATTGTTTTTTCTTTCAGGTATCTAACTGTATTATAGGCCCTATATTTATTTTTGAAAACCGGGTGAAACTGTAATGGAATAATGGGTGAGAGGCCTGGGACCAAAAACCTGAAAGTTGTGAATGTGAATGGGTTTGTAAGCAAATGTAAAGAACAGATTTCTAAAAAAAAGTATTACTTTTATAGGGACACCATTTACTTCCAAGTTCTTTAACCTGCTCCACTGAATTCCCTTATTGTCAAATATTATGTCTGTCATGTGCTAAGTTGACATGTGTTTTATTAGCAGTTTAGATTTTGGAATCCCCATCCTCCAACAGTTCTGTGAACAAACAGCATTTTTTTTTAATGCATGGTTGGTCTGATTGAAATATGACTATGTTGTTTTCTTTGCCATTTGGACTTATGGGCTGGTGGAATAAGTATAATTTTAGTTTCGGCCAGTCAGTTCGTGATAGAAAATTTCATTTTCTTCCAGCATCATATAACCATATTTATTGATTTCCATACTTTGCTATAATGCGTTTAAATTACAGGTAACCTGAATGCCTAAGTAGCTGAAGCTTTTCCTTCCTATTGGGAGTCATATCTATGTTGTTTTAACCTGTCTTTTAATATTAACATTGTTTTAATTGTTGCAATCCGTCCTAGGGCCTTGGGATGAAAGGTGGGTAAAAAATTGCAACAATGATGATGGTGGTGATTATTATTATTATTATTAGGACTTCCCCGATGAAATGTTAAAAAGATTCCGAGTGTCTTTTCTCGACTACTACAACGTCCACAGGAGCGGCGCCACCCCTAATAACGGCACCCTTCGCTCTGCACATGCTCAGAAACCCTCCCGCGAAACACGCGGAGGCCAAAGCGGACTACGGGTTCGGGCTGTTGGACGTCGTGACTTGACGCATCTCCCCCCGGGAAGGGGAACTCTGCACATGCCCAAAGGCACTCCCTTTCCTCGCCCCTCCCAGGTACCTGCTCCGCCGTCATGGCCTTGCCGGCGCCCCCAGCCGAAGAAGCAGCGCCAACGCCGCTGGGAGGAGCCGCCGGGCCACTTTTCGTCTTGCCGCTCTCCGCCATCTTCCTTCACCTGGCCAGGCCCTCGAGAGACATAAGGCCAGCCTAACAACGCCACAACTTCCGGGGCGAGAGAAGTCACTGCCGTCCCTCGTGACCGGAAGGTTCTGCGCCTCTGCTTCCGTCGACGCACTTTGGGGCTTCCATCTCCTGCCGCCATATTTGTTAAGGGTATAGGTGAAACCCAGTAGAAGTGAGGAGCCCGAAGCTTGAGAGGGCGACGCGGAATAAAGACACAGATAAAGAAACGGTCATTAATTAAATTACCGAAAACATACGAACTTTATAGGTAGTGGTGGCGGTGGAGTCCTTTCTTATGTAATCCCAAAAGCGCCATTTTGCTTGAGGGCGCGGCTTTTATCAAATCAGCACCATCTTTGTTCTGGGCTAAAAGTTCCTCGCGCCGCCCTTTTTAAAGCCATGATTTTTATTCGTTGGAGTCAGGAAGAGATAAAAAAGTGTAGAACTGCACATGGAATTCTCAGGCTGGAACATTTCCGGGTTTTCTTTGGAAATTTCTAGCGGGGTCAGAATTGCCAGTCGTTGATAGAAATCAATGGAGAAATTCAGGATTTTAAATATAACTGCGCTAGTTACAGCAAACGTGTTCAACAAACCGTCAAGCAAAAGGCAATCAGCCAACAGTGAGGCGCTCAAGCATTTTCTGACTCTGCATCTTATATCTTATTTAGTGTGTGTGTGGGGGGGGGGTAGAATTAAAAATACTGTATATATTTTAAAGCGTTTTTCTGAGTTGGGGAGAGATCCCTGCCGATGTCAGAACACATATGTTAGCCCCATATTTGGGAGTTGGACTGCGATTTTTAATTTATCATTGCTTTTTTAAATGTTTTACATAGTTTTTTTTACCAATATTTTTAAATTGTTTTACAGTATTCTTTTTCTAAACTGCTTTGAGGTATATAAATTTTATTTAAAACAAAATACTTAAATGGAGTCTCACTCTCATATCCTCTCCCAGTCCAAATTCAGAGCTCAGTTGCATGCAGAACCTCACATGCAGACACTTTGCACTTTTAAATGTCTAAAAACTTTAAAGGTCTTCTAATCAGAATAAGAACTGAGGTAGAAGGAGGATGAGCTCCTGCCTTTCTTTGTTGCTTTTTAGAATTATTATGTTCAAAACGTTTAGCTGCTGTGCTCCCCAATCACTGATACTGGATTTCTCCACTGATCTCTGTGATGAACCTTCACACACAAAAAAACCATTTGTACAGACACCTGAAACTGGCCTCACTTGTCAATCTATATAGAGTATTAAGTCCAAGTAGAGATTTTTTTGCCCACCATTTTTAGTATGGGCTCCACTATGCAGAAGCGCCATATTTGTTTGGGGACAGGTCTACTTCCGGACTGGACTTTCCCACCTGGCTTTTAGGGGAGCAACGGCAGCTGCTGTCATTTTTTCCTTTTGCTCCATGTAATCACTGCGGGTGAATCTTTTGGAGGGGGAGTTTGTTAATGACTGTAATGGGGAAAAGAGAAAGTTGACTGTTACTTTTTGAACTATAAAATATTGGCTGGGAATTGGAAGGGTGAGATAAGGGGAGGGGAATTTAAAAGCAGCCTTGAGCAAAATGATGCAAGAGGCGTGAAAGAATAACTATAATATAATGAAAATAATATCAAGTAAACCTGATTTATGGAGGGAGGTGGGAAGAAGAAGGGGAAGTCCAGAGAGAACATACAGTAATTGGTTTTGCCCTGTGGAACTCCTTGCCCATGTATGGTGAAGGGTAATGATAGGGTTTGACACCTTATCCTTTTTATTTTTGTTTTAGATTTATTTGTTATCTTTAATTTCCAGGTTTTTTTAATCAGGCCCTTCTCTTGCCCTTTTAACTGCACCCATCCATCAGGGATTCTTTAGTTGTGATACCTGCATTGCAGGGGGTTTCCAACTGGATATGATTCCGTGATCCTGACACATAGGAACACTGGAAAGCTTTTCTCGGGGTTCCTCTGACAAATTTTAGCTGCAATGTCTATATGTTGGCTTACTGTGAAAAAGCAGAGCCTGCTGGCTTTGGGTTAACTTTTCCCTGAGCAGAACCACCCTGAGACATTTTCCCAACCCACCTCGTATCAATATGTGATCTGAAAGGTGTGCTACAGGACCTTCAACATCTCCCCTGATGTGAGGGATACAAGGGTGCAGCTATCTGACTGTGCACCATTTCCTTGGCAACTGGACCAATGGGTCTTTCTCATCTCTTAAACTGATGGGGACTGAGCCTGCTTCTTAAATACTTCTGGTGCAAGGAATAGATGTCACTCAGAGCTCTGAGTCGCTTTCTTCTCTGTTTTTGCCCTTAGCCAGAAGTGGCTTCTGCAGACTCCCTGTCTGCGTAGGAGAAAAGCAGGCAAGGGGAGGCCCTCTCTCTGCTCATTTTCCAGCTCCAAATCACCCTCTTCTCTATTGCTTTCCTGCCTGTGAAAGAACAGATGAGGGAGACCCAGTATCTTTCCCCCTGAATCTGTGTATGACTGAAGGAACAAAGGGGAAAGGTTAGGCTGTCATATCCAGCTGGACTCATTTACTCTTAATTCACTCCTAAATTGCTTTTTAATACTTTTGTTTCATTTTAAAAAAATAAAATAATCAGAGGCAAGAAACACAAACCCCCTTATATCTAGGTGAATCCTGCAGTGTTCTGCTTTGTGGAACACTATTTTTCTCTCGCTGGTGGCTGGTGGGAGTTGTAGTTCAAAATAGCCAGAGGGCACCAGGTCAGGGAAGGCTGTTCTAGGTCCCCTTTGCGCTGGAGGCATGCATTTCCCAGATGCTTCGAAAGAAGATGTGTTTTTTTGCCCATTGCCTCGTCTAGGTTGAGAGCGGTGGTCCAGAAGCCATTACAAACACTTTGCCTCGCTGGTGGGAAGCCATTTGCAAGGATCCAAAGCCGAGCCCCTGGCCACAGGTAACTGGCCTCTGAGATGTAAGAACTGACAACGACATTTGTACATTTTAAGAGCTCCACCACTACTGAGAGGTAGTTTGGGCTGATACAGTTCAGCCCCAGGAGATCAAGTAGCCTTCATGCTTGAGCAGGGATTTAAATACCAGAGCGTATTTGCACGAAACAAACCATAGTTAGTCAAACCAGCCTGTGCATGAGCTCAAACAGTCTCTACATTGCTCTTCCCATTCTTGAGCAGGGAGACAAACCACGGAGTGGCTGGCTTAATGTGGTGCTTGTGTGGGTTTTCACAGTCCGTTCTGTTCTCTCCCCTGCCACTCCAGATTCAAAGCCATGTCTACGGGGGGCGCAGGACCCTTGAAGCCCCTTATCGCCGTCTGCCAGATGACCTCCACTCCCGACAAAGCCCACAACTGGGCGTCCTGCTCACGGCTCGTCCGGGAGGCTGCCCAGAGGGGGGCCTGCGTCGTCTTCCTCCCAGAAGCCTTCGACTTCATTGGCAGCAGTGTGGAGGAGGCCCTGAGCCTAGCCGAGCCCCTGGAGGGAGACCACTTGCAGCGTTACGTCGAGCTGGCCAGGTAGGGCTTGCTGGGGCTGCCCTGTGTGGATGTGGCAGGGCTTTGTGAGAGTGTGGCAGAAGCAATGGCCAGGCGCTTGCAGGTAACCCTCCCAACCCCCCCCCCACATTTCTCCTCTTTTGACAGGGAATGTGGCGTCTGGTTGTCCCTTGGAGGCTTCCATGAAAGAGGCAGCGATTGGGAGAGCACAAGAAGGATCTACAACTGCCACCTCCTCTTGGATCCCAAAGGTGACGAAATTGTCTTAGTATAGTATGCCTTCTCTCCCCAAACTTCCCCAAATCTCCCTAAACCACTCCTTCCTTCCCTCCCTCTTTCTCGCAATCAGTTCTTCACTAACCAAATGGCACATTCATTTTCAATTTCATTTATTCCGTTTATATCCCACCTTTTCCTCCAAGGTGGCGTACATTGTTCTCCCTGCAATTTTATCCTTACAACAGCTCTGTGAGGTAGCTTAGGCTGAGGGACGGTGACTGGCCCAAGGTCACCCAGTGAGCTTCACCGCTGAGCGGGGATTTGTACCCCAGTTTCTCCCAGGTCTTAGTCTGACACTCTTATCTGCTACAGCATACAGTGGACGCTCGGGTTGCAAACGTGATCCGTGCAGGATGCATGTTCGCAACCCGCAGCATTCACAACCTGCGTCTGCTCACACGCGGGTTGCGATTTGGCGCTTCTGCACATGCGCAAAGCTCAATTTAGCACTTCTGCGCATGCGCAGCCGCCAAAACCCGGAAGTAACCCGTTTCAGTACTTCCGGGTTTCAGCGGTCTGCAACCTGAAGCGGCTGTAACCTGAGGTATGACTGTACTGGCTGTCTCATGCAACACTGGTGTCAGAAGAGCTCCCTCCTGAAACCAGCCAGCAGGGAAGGGATAGAAACACTGTGGCCTGCCTCTTCCTTTCAGCTTCCCTGCAGCTCCCATGGCTAGCCTTACTATGTTGATGCCTTAGCAGCCATGAAACTATAAGGACCACCGGCCCCCGCCTTCCAAATCTACTAATCTTACCCTTCTCTCCTTGGGGAGGCTGGCCTCAGGAACCCTGGTGGCTGCCTATCGGAAGACTCATCTTTTTGACGTAGAGATGGAGGGGCGAGTGTCCCTGAAGGAAAGCGCCTTCACCAACCCAGGCTCCAAGATAGTGGCTCCTGTGGAGACCCCGGCCGGAAAGGTACGTGTAAAATATTCCAGGGACAGGTGTTGGTTACGTCGTTTGAGACCAATAAGCTAAGCAAAGTTCAGTGCAAAGCGTGTGGTGGTTTTTTTAATTAAAAAGAAAGGTTGTAATTAAACTGGAGTTTGGGATGAGCAGCGAGGTGGCCAAGTTTGCTGATGATCCCAGATGGTTCAGGGTGGTTAAAATAAAGAGGGATTGTAAGGAGCTTCAAAAAAGATCTCTCCAAACTGGACAAAGGAACATTAAAATGGCAAACCTTAGTAGTGCAAATCAGGGCAAAAAAAATTCCTAAAATTCATATACACAGGTGCAGGCAGGACAGACAAGAGAAGGCAGAGTACTTCATGATGCAGCACAGAGTTAAACTATGGAACTCGCTTCCACAGGAGGCAGTGCTGGGCATCAACTTGGATAGCTTCAAAAAAGGATTAGAACAAATCATGGAGGAGAAGGCTATCAACAGCTATGGGCCACAGTGGCTATACAGTCATACCTCATGTTATGTTTGCTTCAGGTTGAGCGTTTTCAGGTTGCATCCCGCGGCGACCCAGAAGTACCGGAAAGGGTTACTTCCAGGTTTTGCCGCTTGCGCATGCGCAGACGTGCAAAATGACGTCATGCGCAGAAGCGGGTTGCGTTCTGCTCATGTTGCGAACAGGCCTCTGGAACGGATCCCGTTTGCAACCAGAGGTACCACTGTATTTTACTTTCACTGTCAGAGGCAGTTTGTCTCTGAATGCCAGTTGCAGAGAATCACAGGTGGGGAGAAGTCTGTGCTTAGGCTCCCTTGCTCTGGGGCTTCCCACTGGGGCATCTGGTTGGGCATTGTGAGAGCAGGATGCTGAACTAGATGGCCCATAGGTCTGACCCTGCACCCAGGCACTTCTTATGTTCAGAGTTATGTAGGCTGCCAAAGGCTCTTCCCCAACATAAAAATTTGGAATGATTCATTATTGTGACCTACAGACTAAGATCAGGAAAATCAGAAATATACCGTATTTTTCGCCCTATAGGACACACTTTTCCCCCTCCAAAAATGAAGGGGAAATGTGTGTGTGTCCTATGGGACGAATGCAGGCTTTTGCTGACCAACCCCTCTCGCTCTCCAGGCTTCAGGAAGCTATCCACAAGCCTTGGGAGCCCGCGGGAGTTCCCGCCGGGCTCCCAAGGCTTGCGGACAGCAGCCTGCAGCCCGAAACCTGGGGAGCGCAGCAGAGCACACCCCGGGCTTTGGGCAGCTCTCCGCAAGCCTTGGGAACTTGGTGCGACTTCCCGCCGGGCTCCCTAGGCTTGCAGATAGCAGCCTGCATCCCGAAGCCTGGGACGCGCTGAGCAGCGTGCCCCAGGCTTCGGGCAGATATCCGCAAGCCTGGGGAGACTGGCGGGAGTTCCTGCCACTCCCTAGGCTTGTGGATTGCAGCCTGTTCTGGGGGCTGGGGTCGGGGGAAGCTCGGGCTTCCCCAGCCCTGCGCCGGGGGGGAAAAATAATTTTTTCCCTTTATTTCCCCCCCAAAAAACTAGGTGCACCCTATAGGGCGAAAAATAAGGTAGATACAGTTACTATATAAATGAGGAGAATATAAGTGGGATGAAACTGGTGCTTTCTGCCACTGGCAGGTACAGGGCTGTCTTAAGCATATGCGGCGCCAGGGTGCAAAGATCCAGTGCTTACTAGCCCCCCCCCCCGTCCTCCCTCTCTCAGGTTGGTCTAGCCATCTGCTACGATCTCCGCTTCCCAGAAATATCTATCGCTCTGGCCCGGGAAGGGGCAGAGATTCTCACCTACCCATCAGCCTTCACTGTGACAACAGGCTCTGCCCACTGGGAGGTAAGTGGATCCAACATTACAGCGGTTGGGTGGGGTTCTTTCCAGGAATCCTTTCAATTAGAGCAGGCATAGGCAAACTCGCCCTCCAGATGTTTTGGGACAACAATTCCCATCATCCCTGACCACTGGTCCTGTTAGCTAGGGATCATGGGAGTTGTAGTCCCAAAACATCTGGAGGGCCGAGTTTGCCTCTGCCTTAATTAGAGGTTATGGGGGTTGAACCTGGAGCAAAGTGTGCCCTGTACCGAGCTATGAATGTGCCAACACACTTTTTAGAAATAGTAGCTCGTTGCCGTCACATAGGGCAGTTTGCCGATGCTCAGACAACCTTGTCCTAAGAAGAAACGCCTTTGACCTCTTGCATTAGTGCAGCAAAAACGACAGTACAGTCATACCTCAGGTTGAAGTAGCTTCAGGATGAGTATTTTCGGACTGCGCGCTGCGGCGACCCGGAAGTAACAGAGCGCGTTACTTCCGGGTTTCACCGCTCGCACATGTGCAGACGGTCAAAATGACGTCATGTGCAGAAGCGGCGAATCGCGAGACGCGCGCACGCGGGTTGCGTTCACTTCAGGATGTGAACAGGGCTCCGGAACAGATCCTGTTCACATCCAGAGGTACCACTGTAGAAGGAAGGAGGAGATAGCATAACCCAACTAATAACATTGAACTTCTGCGTTTGAAATTCCTCAATGAAGGACCCTAGTGCTCAAAAAAGTATTGGGCATCAAACTGTATCTTCTACCCCTTTTCTTCCTATTTCCCCTCCCTGCTCCTCTTGTTCTCCCACATCAGTGGTTCCCAAGCTGTTTTTGGCAGCTACTCCTTTGGTTCCATAAACCCATCCCCAGTGCCCCTTTTTATCCTATAAAAAGCATTATTCAGGATAGTAGTTTGCACAGCCCACTAAGGAAGGTAATAACACAATAAGATTCAAAAGATGAACAATTCATTGCACGTTTATTCAAAATCCAGTTGAAACTATTTAGTTTAACAAACTTGATCCAGCAAGACCTGCTTTTCAAAGTCTGGTAGCCATTTACACCCCCAGCACCGCCCTAGACCCTTCCTGCCTCCTGACCTAGTGCCCCTCTGGTAGGTAATCCCACTGCCCCCCTGGGACCAGTACCGCCCACTTTGAGAACCACTGTCCTGAATCAACCTCTCTCAACCTGTTACCCTCCAAATGTTTTGAACTACAACTCCCAAGGAGTACCATTTTTGTTTTATTTTTTGGGTGGGGCAGCTGCCCTACAAGAGCAGGGGCCCTCTGAACTGGCTCAGAGGCACTCAAAGCCCTAGATTTTCGATAATGTAAGTTTCGACGCTAGGGATAGTTAGAAAAAGGATTTGAAAACAAAACCATCACTACCATAATGCTGTTATACAAATATGTGATGTCACCGCATGGTAGCATTCTGGTGTGCCTCGTCTGAAAAACGGCAGTGCAGAGTTGGGAAGAACGTTCAGAAAAGGGCAACCAAAATTATCAAGGGGGATGGAGTGACTCTGTTGGGGACTTTTTGGTTTGGAGAAAAGCTAAGAGGTGACGGGAATGAAGATTACACATTTGCATGGAGAAAGTAGACAGATTCCTTGCCCCCCAATAACACTAGAACTTGTGAACATCCAGTGAAGATGAATGCAGGAGGGTTAAGGACCAATAAAGTCCTTATTCACACAGCACATGGGTCAAACTACTGAACTCTCTCCTACAGGAGGCAGCAATGGTCACCAACATAGATGGCTTTAAAAGAGGGTTGCACAAATTCATGGAGCAGAGGGCTATTAATGGCTGCTTGCTAAGATTACTATGCTCATCTCTAGACCTAGAGGCAGCAGTGATTCCAAATACCAGTTGCTGGAAACTGCATGAGGGCAGAGGGCTCAGGCCACT
Organism: Podarcis raffonei; assembly: GCF_027172205.1. Lineage (NCBI taxonomy): Eukaryota > Metazoa > Chordata > Lepidosauria > Squamata > Lacertidae > Podarcis > Podarcis raffonei. Next base: position 16,771,025 of record NC_070617.1, read on the forward strand.
GTGAGAATAGGAGGCTGGACTAGATGGTCCAGTGACCTGGATCCAGCAGGCTCTTAGCTTGTAATCAGAGTTGGAAAGAACCCAAATGCCTTAAGTCTTAAGACAAAAGATCAAAGATTATTCATGTATGCCACAGCTGCTGCAAGGACTTTGTTGGCCCAAAACTGGAAATCACAAGAAGTTTCTACCATTGCGGAGTGGCAGACGACAATGATGTGGAGTTAGCCAATTCGGGATCAGGACAATAAAAGATTCCAGGAAAATTGGAGTAAATTTATGGTATATTTAAAGGATAATTGTAAAAACTTAAAGACTCTAGCAGGATTGAAGTAACTCCTACAACGTAGGCAGGATGATTAAGATGTAATAATAATAATAATAATAATTTATTATTTATACCACGCCATCTGGCTGGGCCTTCCCCAGCCACTCTGGGCGGCTTCCATAGAAACCAAAAATACAGTAAAATATCACACATTAAAAACTTCCCTGAACAGGGCTGCCTTAAGATGTCTTCTGAATGTCAGGTAGTTGTTTATCGCTTTGACATCTGCTGGGAGGGCGTTCCACAGGGCGGGCGTCACTACCGAGAAGGCCCTCTGCCTGGTTCCCTGTAGCTTTGCTTCTCGCAATGAGGGAACCGCCAGAAGGCCCTCGGCGCTGGACCTCAGCGTCCGGGCAGAATGACGGGGGTGGAGACGCTCCTTCAGGTATACCGGACTGAGGCCGTTTAGGGCTTTAAAGGTCAGCACCAACACTTTGAATTGTGCTCGGAAACGTACTGGGAGCCAATGTAGGTCTTTCAAGACCGGTGTTATATGGTCTCGGCGGCCGCCCCCAGTCACCAGTCTAGCTGCCGCATTCTGGATTAGTTGTAGTTTCCGAGTCACCTTCAAAGGTAGCCCCACGTAGAGTAAAAAGATAAAATACGCGATAGGATGTGATAAGGGATGGAGGGAAGTCCTAAGCTCGGCAGAACAAAAGGTTTATATGTTGACTAATGTATTGTAAGAATTTGTAAAGAAAATAATAAAAAATTATTGGGGGGGGGGGAGGAAAGAACCCAAATGGTCGTCTGGCCCAACCCCCAATGCAGGAGTCAAAGCTCAAGAATCCCTGACAGATGGCCGTCCAACCTCTGTTCAAAAACCTCCAATGAAGGAGAAACCACCACGATCTGAAGTCATCTCTTCCACTGTTCGGAGGTGTTATGTTCTCATGTTAAAATTTGCAGTGGGCGGAGACACCACAGGCTCCACCCCTGACTCTTTTATACTCCTCCCTCCTCTGCAGGTGCTGCTGCGAGCTCGTGCTGTGGAGACCCAGTGCTATGTGGTCGCAGCTGCTCAAACAGGAAAGCACCACGCAAGCCGCACCTCCTACGGCCACGCCATGGTAGTGGATCCATGGGGCAGCGTCGTCGCCCAGTGCCAGGAGGGGCCGGGTGTGTGCTACGCAGAGATCGACCTTGCCTACCTGCACCGCATCCGGCAGGAGATGCCAGTCTTCTCCCATCGCCGGGCCGACCTATATGGCCAGGTGGCTGCTCAGAAGGGACCCCTATCTCCGTGATTTGTTCAGGTGCTGCTAGACCAGCCTCCGGAACCTCTTATCCTTCTAATGACCTACCTGGGTGGATTCTCGCTCCCTCAACCAATTTGGCACTCCAGCAATTCTGCTAGGGAGTGGATGATAAGTAGAACGACTGAGAGAAATGTACCCACTCTCCAAGTGGATCCAGGAAAGGGCACCTCTCCCCATAAGCCTGGTCTTTTATTCCACCTGGGAGGGTGCATTTGCTCAGATGAGCTCCAGTGAATCCTTTGCCCCTAAATTAGGGGTGGGGAATCTGCAAGCCCCCAGATCCTACTGGACCTAAATTCCCATCAGTTCCAGCAAGGCTGGAAAGATGGGAGATGCAGTCCAGGAACATTCAGAGAGTCAAAGTCCCCCCCCCCGACTGAAATAAATCTGCCCCTGCTGGATTCCCACACTTCTTCCCGTAACCCAATAATCAATTTTTAAACGGGTACAGTATTGGGCTCAGAACCCAGCTGCCTTCCAATAGGGTTCTGCCCCTTAGGCAAACCGTGCTTTGCATTTAAGTTTCCATCTCTCTGCTGCTAAGAGTCAAGTATCACAACTCGCACACACGATGCAAACTTTTCGGATCACTTTATTTCGTGCTGAACATCATCCTTCCACTTGATTGCAACTTAGAGATGAGGAATAAGTTTTTAGCAAATAAATTTGTCACTTGCATGCATGATGCAAATTTGGAATATCTCTTTTTATTTTGCATTTTCTGCACTACTGGTAGTCACAGGGAGAGGCAAGGGCACAGGCACCTTGACCCTGACTGCTGGGATCTTGTTCAGCAACTCCGAGGCAACTTTACTTGTATTATTTTTCAAGAGCTAGAAACTTGGTTTTGAAAACAAACACAAGATCGAGGAGCCCAGACACCTGCATCCTGTGGCCAAATCATAGCTTTCTGCAGAGGGCTTTCCTTTTTTTGCTTGTGCATTGTTAAAACCAATTTAAAGCTAATGATTTTAACTGTTTGTATTTTATCTTGTTAAGTTGCTAGGAGAATGGGGTTTGTTTTTGGTATAAGGTAGCTAACAAATGTAATAAATAATGTAATGGCTGTTCACGCGCAGTACTGCCACATGCACAGCTAAGCATAAAGCAGACACTTTGAAGCCTTAAAATTTTTTTTAAAAAAAAGTTATTTCACACAGCACATATTTAAACTATGGAACTCACTCCCACAAGAGGCAGTAGTTCTCACCAACTGGGATGGCTTTTAAAGATCGGACAAATTCATGGAGGGCTGCTAGCTGTGATGGCTTTACTCTGTCTCCACAGTCAGAGGAAGGAAATGCTTCTGAACACGTAGTTGCTCAAAATCACAGGGAGGGAGAAGGCTCTTGTGCTCAGCTGCCGCTTGTTGGGTTTCCCACAGGCATCTAGTTGGCCACTGTGAGAACAGGATGCTGGACTAGATGGGCCACTGGCCTGATCCAGCAGGCTTGGCTTAGTTTCTAATTAAATGCAACCCCTGCAAAAGGTGTTGCTGAATGGGAGCCAGCCATCAAGGTCCCCTAGCTTCAGAGATTGCTGGTCACCAACAGCCACTTTTCCAAACTTCTCAATGCTAAATATCTCCATGAATTTGTCTAATCCACTTTCAAAGCCATGGAGGTTGGTGGGCATCACTGCCTCCTAAGGCTGGAAGATCCACAGCTTAACTACGCACTGCGTGAAGAAGTCCGTTCTTTCATCTGCCATGAATCTTCCAACATTCAGCATCATTGGGTGTCCAAAAGTTCTAGCGATATGCAAGAGAGGGAGAAAAACCTTTGTGTCGCCTTTCTCCCTGCCGTGCATAATTTTATAAACTATAGTTGAATGACTGAGGCTGAAGAGTTACATTTCAAAAGATCTGGAGGGCACCCAGGTTGGCAAGAGCTAAATTCTAGCCAGTTGTAAATGGGTGTTTTAGTGCCCGGATTTGTATCATTTCCCCCCTGAAGTATTAGCAGCGGGAAACCTCATTTAAATGAGCCTTGTTTCCTTGCCAATTCAAACAAAGGATGGAGAATTTGTGGCCCTCGTGTTGTTGGGACTCCGGCTCCCATCAGCCGCTACTACTGCCACTGGTCAGGAATGATGGGAGCCCAGAGGTTAGCTTCCCATGATTTAAAATAACCCAGGCTAGAGAACAGAATCAGGTCTTCATCCTTGCCCTCCCCACTCTTTATTTTCTGTCCCCCAAAGCCACTGCCAGAAGTTTTTTAACCGGCTAGAATAATCTACACACGCAAAGGAAAATGGTGTCTTCAGGAAAACAGAGGTATTGGGGTACCAGGGGAAGAAAAGCCGATGTAATCTGGGCATGAGCCACTAAATTTCATCCAACGCATGAAGTTTTTGCCTCAACTGGAAGTTACCATTTTCTCTTGCACACACAGGTGAGCAAAGCACAGACCCCTGACAGTAGCAGCAACAAAAGGCAGAAGATTTTTATTATTATTATTCTGAGGAAAAACAAAGCTACACTGGGATTATGACCAGTTACACTGGAAGTTCCTTAAAAAAAAAAAACAGAAGTCACAGATTTTACACAAATTTGTGCCAGATGTGTTTTGAAATGGGGAGTGTGTGTGCGTGTGAGTGAGGGGGGTACACAAAGGATAGCGGCAGGGGCCCTTGCACACTTTGCCAAGATACCTTGTACAGTTGACCTTTGGCAAGCTTGTGCCCTCTGGATGTTGCAGGATTAACATTCCCATCGGGGCTAATGAGAGCTGTACTCCCACAACGTCTGAAAGATGCCAGCTTGGCGAAGGCGGTTGCAGAGCATAAGAGACATTAGATACTTGCACATCAAGTGGAATATTTCCCAACCAATGCAGGATTAGATTTTGGCTCAAAACCTGATTACACAATCCATCAAGTTGAGTGGCATAGCTTACCCTGGACTGTACCAACTTCAGGCTGAAACAATGGTTGCTATGAAAGTGGCATGTCAAGGAGAAGACTAGGACAAAATATCCTCTGCTTTCTTCCTATCATTATTAGCCTTTTCTTTTTAAAGGCTTTTTTTGTCCTTTCTAGCCCTTTTCTCTCTGGTTGTTGTTTTTTTTTAAAAAAAGCAATTTACAGAATGCAAGGTAAGAGTTCTAGTTTCTTCTCCCCCCAATAAAACAAGTACCATGTCTTAAAACTAAATCAACATGCCCTTTGTTTTTCTGTACATTAAAAAAAAACCAGTTGAAATGGTACAGCCCAAGGGTAAAGAGCAACGCCACTTGATTTTGCCTGCCAGTCAGATAAACCGCCCCACCATTGGAACGCTCCTGTTGATACATTTCTTAGATGGAGCCTTCTTGTTTGACTAGTAAGCCAGAAAGAGAAACTTGAAGAGGAGTGGGGGGAAGTGAGTGAATACTACCATATGTGCCATCTGAAAGAAGTCGGGGGGGGGAGGGGGCTACCAAGATTATATTGCCTGGGTTGGGGGGGAAACGATGCTGTTCAGAAGTTACAAGCTTTCTGGAATAGGCATCCAAAACCCAAGGGAAACACGACCATGGCTTGCCAAGGCGATTTCACAATACATACTTAGTGTAATCCAATGGAATCCCAAAAGCAGCATGTGTAACTCACCCAACGGAAACACAAAAATTCAGGAGCAAAACTTAAAAAAAATTAAAGAAAAAAGAATAGATAATCCCTTTTAAAGAGTGACTTGGGATACTTGAGCAGGCTTCTTCCTACCAATACATATGCATTTATAATAAAAAATAATTGATTTCCCCCACTAACGGAGCCTAAGGAAGTCCCAATCCATCTCCTGGGGCAGGGAGTCGCCCCATCTCAAGTTGCAGTCTTACCAAAACCTAACAGTGCATTTTAAGCCCACCTGCCCCACCCAACAATAAACCACCAGGGTCCTCTCTGCCCCCTGGGAATGTTCACCCCTCAAGCTTCTCCCAGCAGCTCAAAAAGGGGGGGGGGAGAAAGCTTATTTAATATAGGACAAGACACGGGAGGCAACTGCTGTGGTGCCCAGCACCACCTGAACAGAAGGCAAGAGCGGAAGGAGCTCCTGCAACACATCCCTTTTGCAGCCTTCCCAGGGGAGTAAGCCAAGAGCCAAGCCCAGATCGAGAAACTGGAGGATCATGTTCCTGGAAAAAAACACAAAATGGCAAAGAAGGTGGAAGGCTGGACTGCCTTGTCCTCCTGGCTCTGATCTGACACAGCCATTCGCAGCTGGAACAATCCCTTCCACCTCCTCCTTGCCCTTTGCACCCATGCAAGGCCGGCCGTGGTGCTTGTGTGGTTTCAGAGAGGTGAGAAAAGGCCTCAGACGGGTGGCCCTTTCTCTGTTGTCTTTGGAGGCAGACGATCCCTCCACCAAAGGTTGAGGGAAAGGCACACACAGTGGATCGGGGGGGGGGGGGGCTGGCTGGAAATACTCTCTGTTCAGGACACACGTCAGGGGAAAGGGTTAGGTGGGAGGGAGAACAAACACTCAAATTTATTACAGCTGAGCTAGCTGGCCTGGGACAAAGCACGCTCTTCCCACACGCACAGAAGAAAACAGTCTTCCAGAGCAGCTAAGGTCCCAAAGACCATTTTGTCCCTTGTGTCTGGACCCCCACCCTTGCCGCGACTTCCTTCTAGGCGAGGGTCCTTCCCATCCACACTCCCCCCCACCCCCACCAAAGTCAATTGCATAACCATTCCTAAATCCAACTGGCAGGCCTTGAGTGTCACTTATAAGAACATTGCTACAAGGAGGGGGCAGGTGGTGCGTCTGGTTAAGATGCAAGCGCTTTCTTCCCCAACTCCACTCCGAGACGCCCCGTTCCTCCCCCACCCTGTCTCACCACCCATGGAACTCACAGCTTGAAAGAAAAAACACCGGTGTTAAGATGTTCCTGGCACAAGAAGAGCCACGTTCAGGTTTGCTTCTTATTTTTAATATAAAGAGTGGAAGTCTCGCCTTCTGGACCTCGCCGCACCTGCTTAGACCTTTCTGGGCAATGGCACACCACAGGACAGTCTAATGTTTTGGAGAGACAGTACCAAAAAGAAAACAAAAACAAAAAAACCCAGGAGAGAAGTAGACAGCACAAGAGAGAATGTGGTTAAGAAAAGACGAGAGACCAGAGGAGCATCGGTCAATGAGCGAAGATGCTCAGCTGACCTGCAGGGATATGGCCCCCGCATCTCCCTTGCAGGCAGGGAGGAGCCCAGGAATTTCCATCTCCTGTTTTGGTTCCCAACTGGGGGAAAAAGAAAAAACCAACCACAGCGCTCATCCTCGTGTCGAAACAGACCGTACAGTTACTAAGTACATGGCAGGGAGCTTGAGGTTTCATTCCTTTTAAGATGTTTTTTTTCCTTTTCTTGAGAGAGAGAAAAAAAAAACCCCGGGAAAAAAATCATCCAAAGGAGAGGCAGAGGACAGGGTGGGGGGAATAACAGCAACCGAGGTTCAAGGTGCCGTCTGGAGCATCAAGTTCCTCAGGAGTTTCTGACGGCCCACCTCGTAATCCTCTTCGTCCACGTTGACCAGGAGCTTGATGGCCTCGTGGCCCACCGCTTGCTTGAGCGAGTCTGTGATGAAGACCCCCTTGAGGGCCTCCAGTAGCGAGCCGTTGATGTAGTCGCGCCAGAAAGCGTCGAGGTAAGTGAGCTCCGAAAACTTTATGTCACAGATGATGGAGCCCAGGTCCCGGGATTTCAAGATGGTGTTGGCCTGGCTAAAGCGCTCAAACTGGCGCTCCAGGGGGTCCTGCTTGTTGGAGAAGACGTTCCCCTCCAAGGCCGTTTCGTGCTGGCAGTACTCTGCTCGGACTCGCAGGCGGATGTCTGGAAGGGAAGCGCCAGGAGACAGGAGATACGTTAATGCTCTCTCTGCTTGAAACATCCAAATGTCCTGGATGTGAGATCTCAGGAACCGGGTGCTCTTTGCTAAATGGTAGGAGCAGCTAATGTGGTGCCCTCCAGATGTGGCTGGACTACAACTCCCATGGTCAGTGACCAGTGGGCCATGCTAGCTGGGACTGATGGGAGTTGTAGTCCAACTGTACTGGCTGCCTCTTCAACTGGTGGGTCACGGCAGGAGTGCTAGCACCATGCAAATATATTGTGACAGATTTAAGAAATGGGTCCCCAAACGCATATAGTCGTATCTCGGCTCCCGAACACCTGGGGAGTCGAACGTTTCGGCTCCCGAACGATCGAAAACTGGAAGTGATTGTTCCGGATTTCTAACGTTCTTTCGGAAGCCGAATGTCTGACAGGGCTTCCAATTGGCTGCAGGAGCCGCGCTTTGGAAGTTGAACGGAATTCTGGAACAGATTCTGTTCGACTTCTGAGGTACAACTGTATTTGGGTTAAAAGTGGATCCAGGGTCTGAAAAGGCAGAAGATACCTGGTTCAGAAGCCATTAACAAAGGAATAACAACAGCAACTCATTGGAGGGGGAGGGCAGGATATAAATTCTATCAATAATCAAGAGCGATCCTGCTGCACCTCTAGCTCCAATATACCCTGCTGCAAAATCCTATGCCCAAAATGTGTTCCTCATTTCATACCCTCTTTGGCAGTATTGCCTTTGGCAATACTGGGAGGGGACAAACTTGTTCCAGAGGCCTCGAGCTGCTGATCCCCAATGCTGTGGAAGGGTCAACAGTGTGATGTCTCTCTGTCTCTGTCACACACACACACACACACACACACACACCAACCAAATCTGTCTCAGCACAGAAGATTGTTGGGCTATGTGATAGTCCTGGGTCTTAGAAAGACCTGCATTTAGATCATCCATCTTGGGAGGGGACTCAAACATGGCTGCCATGCCGCTGCTACTGTCAGGATCCTTACCGCACGTCTGTTTGTCTTTCGGGTCTGGTGTCACCGACTTCCTCCTTTTCCGCTGGCTCCCAAGGAGGGCTCGTCCCCGGCCAGGTCTCTTGGTGCAGATCTGGGGGCCTGAAGAGGAGCAGCAGACCAGCGGGTGGTGGGGAGGCACTAGGAGGAGGCACAAAGGTGAGGGCTCAGACAGCTCAGTGCAGGACTAGAGGCTGTGAGTTGTTGTTATTAGTTTTTGGTGGGGTGGGGGAATGCACACGTCCCACTTCACAACCCCAAGAGGCTCTCAAGGCAGCTGACCAAAAGAAGCCTCACGACAATAACACTCACCACCACATAAAAAAACAGGAACAGAAAGAAGCAAGGTTTTTATCTTTTCCTTGGGGATAACCCCTGGTCTTGATCATCTGTCAGCATCACACAAGAACATAAGAGCCGGCTGGATCAGGGCAATGTCCCATCTAGTCCAGCAGCCTTTTCTCACTGTGGCCAACCAGATATCCATTATGGGAAACCCGCAAGCAGGACCTGAGCACAAGAGCACACCCCTCTCCTGTGGTTTGTATTCAGAAGCATTACCTGCCTCCAACAATGGAAACAGAGTATAGTTATCATGGCTAGCAGCCATCAGTAGCCCTCTCCATAGATTTGTTGTCCTCTTTTAAAGCCATCTAGATGGGCGGCCAGGGACGCAGGTGGCGCTGTGGGTTAAACCGCAGAGCCTAGGACTTGCCGACCATAAGGTCGGCGGTTCAAATCCCCGTGACGGGGTGAGCTCCCATTGCTCAGTCCCTGCTCCTGCCAACCTAGCAGTTTGAAAGCACATCAAAGTGCAAGTAGATAAATAGGTACCGCTCCGGCGGGAAGGTAAACGGCGTTTCCGTGCACTGCTCTGGTTTGCCAGAAGCAGCTTAGTCATGCTGGCCACATGACCCAGAAGCTGTATACTGGCTCCCTCGGCCAATAAAGCGAGATGAGCGCCGCAACCCCAGAGTCGGTCACGACTGGACCTAAAGGTCAGGGGTCCCTTTACCCTTTACCTTAGATTGGCGGCCATCACTGCCTCCTTTGGGAGCAAGTTCCATAGTCTAACTATGCGCTGGACGAAGGAGGATTTTCTTTTGTCTGTCCTGAATACTGAGGACTAGTGAGGCAGGGGGCCTCAGTAAGACAGAACTTGCTCCATCCTTAATGGAAGCAAGCCTAGTAGGCTGCAGCATTATCAGAATACAATTAAATACTGTGTAATCTGCATCCTGCCTATCCCGCTTGGTGCCTAGGCTAGTTTGGTGGTGGTGTGGGGAGGGGTTCCCCATTTTAGCCTGGCCAGCTTCTTCCACCTACACAGACACCACTTCAAACCTGCAAATCAAAACTAGAGAGAGTCTTCAAGATCTTAAGATCTTCCATAAAAATGTCAAATGCGGGGGGGGGGGGGGAGGCTTATTCAGAGACCTGGTGACAAAGCAATCTCAAGATCTTAACAGTGACAAAATTAAACATAACCTCCAACTGTCTGGAAATTAATACTAGACATAATACCAGACATAAATACTATGTCTGGACTGCTAAATTGAATGAGCAGAACTGACAATATTTATTTCACCAGGATTACAAGACCAGGACTGGCTCCTACTTTTGTCATTCAATACAGACTTGCCTGGCACTTGGAAACAACACCTTCACAAACCTTTCACTAGGGCAAAGAACAAAATTCCTGGTTTCAAATTGGTGCTGCCTCTCCTCATCACTTTTTGGCTTTTGCCTCACTTGAAACAGGGGTGGGGAACCTCAGGCCTGAGGGCCAAATGCGGCCCTCCACCCCTTCCTTTCTATCTGGCTAAATTTGCACTAACAGCTAACAAGTTGTGATCTAAGCATATCCAGAATTATACACAGCAATTAATGGCTGCCCAGTGACTTTCCGTAACACATTTCTCTTTTAATTCATGTATTGCTTTGGAAATTTTATATTTTATATATTGTAAAGTATGTACAATAAACTTCACTGACCGACTGCCCTCATAACCACAGACAAGTTGCGATTTTTTTTAAGGTGGGGAAAAGCCAGCCACACCACCTTGAGCTTATCAGATAAAAGTTTGGGATAAAAAGTACTAAAAAGTAAATATTCTGTCCATCAGCATCCACCAGCAAGACTCTGAAGAAATGATGAGGAACCTAGGACTCTCACTGGGGACAGCAACCCCATCTCCATTCCATCGTCTGCATCTCAACAGACGAGGCTTTTGCCCTGAAAAATGATTCCTGAATTCATGAGGACTAGACACTCTCACCTTTTATGTAAACAGCTTACAGATTTATTTATTTTAACATCAAGTGCTCTAAATAAAAGAAGTTGCCAGAAACACACACAGATACAGGAAGCAACTCAAGGTTACTATTGCCAGAGTTAAAAAATCACTCCACCCTCACGTACTCTGGTCTCCAAAAAGCAACCAGAGAGTAACAACCTGCCACTGTTGAGGCCTGGCTTTCATCAAGGAGCAAATCAACCCTCAAGGGATCAAGAGGCGAGGAGCTCTGTGGTGCATAGAATCCAATGCCTTTCTACTGTGGCAAAGGGCTACAGCAAAGCTGTGATTCCTACATTACAGGGAGTTGGACTAGCCACTCCTTTGGGTCCCTTCCAAACCTACAATTCTAAAAGAGCACCTGCTGTGCACACTCAAGTTCAATCCCCCCAGCATTTCCAATTAAGGAAGATCTCTGGTAGCAGGACTGGGAAAGATCCTCCTTTGCCAGAGACCCTGAAGGGCAACTACCAGTCAGGGGCAGGTGGACTAGTCCAACTCTGTCTAAGGCAGCTTCCGGTGCTCATCCAGTTCTCTGGATTTGGCTGGGAAACAGACATTCAGGAACAGAGCCACCAAGCAGATGTGGCTAGTGAGGCCTGCCTGTAGGGAAGAAGACACAGAAACTGTCCAAAAAGCTGGGTCTGGATTTCTCTTGAGGTCCCAAACGCCTGCATTAAATGCTGAGGGCAGGAATGCCCGGAACACAAATGGAGGGCACTGAAGGAGACTAGCTGGACAAAGGCTCCTGACATCTATCTGGCTGCAAAGTCTCACCAGATTTGTGTTGGTGGGAAGGAACGTGCTCTGCGCTGCTGTGGGCTCGCGGCGTCACGTAGCGAATGGAAGTCTCTTCTAGGTACTTGTCTACAAGATCCGGGCACACTGCGGAAGAAAGAAGGGGCATGTTAATCGGTGGGGTGGTCAACAAGAGAAAGTTTACCTATGAGATCACCTTTCACTATGTATGTGCACCCACTCAACTGCTTCAATCTACAGAACTGGCACTGTTACAGGTGCCATATAATGCCTGTTCTGCACCTGTAAGAAATTGATCTACTGTGGCAGAACCCACACTTTGGAACTCCCTGCCTATTGGCATCAGGTGAGCGCTGTCACTGTACTCTTTTCAGAGTATGTTTTTTGTTTAGACAAGCCTACCCAGATACTGTGGAATGCTGACATGTGTTTTAATCTGTTTTTAGTTTATTGCTCTTCTTTATTATTTTTTAAAATAGTTGTTTTTAACTGTTTTGACTGATAATTTGGCAGCTGTCTCGCCCGCCACTCTAGGCCACTCTTCATTCTTCTCAGGAGGCTAATGGTTTTAAAATCCTTGACATTGTTTTTCTACCAAAGGGTTTTATAATTATAATAACAATTATTACTACAAGCAGCAACCATTTTAGGCACATCCAAATGACGGGCTATTGCCAATGCGCAGGTCCTTTTGTACCAGGAAGAAGAACGGGAGTGGAATGGAGGCGGGGGGCAGAATGGGGCACGCTTATGCATTCTCTGCCACCGTGTGCAGGGGCTGGGGAGCGCCATGCAAAATGGTTGTTGCCTGCACTACTATTGCTACTCAAGGCATACAATTAAATATTGTGGTTAAAAGGGACAAAAAATACAAATAAAAAGATATGATGGGAGTTCAAATAGGCAATAAAAAGCTAACTGGTATTTAAAAAAGGAAGAAGTGTCCTCAGTCTGGATAAATACATCAATACAGTTATGTAAGGTGACAAGGTGAGAGATTCCAGGGAGGGGAGGAGAAAAGTAGGCCAAAGTTTCAGACGGGCTCTGTGATTGGTGGTGGAAAGAGGGAGGCGTGGCAAGTGTTCTGAGAGATAAGCTCATGAGATCTACTACCTTGTCATTTCACACCCTCTCCTTTTCACTCACACCCCCTAATTCAGCACGATAAGACCAGGGCTAGTACAAACTGCTGCAGAGCTATAACACGACCAGTTATTTCAAACACATGGCTGTTTCTGACAATGCCTGATGCTCCCTGACTGAATCCTTTTAGATTGGCTGAAGACCCAGCTGTAGGCTTGCACCTGGTTCACTGTTGGGATAAAGGGTATGCGTGTGGGTCAGCAGATGGGCTACACGCAGCCTGCTGTAGAAGACCCCCGAACCAGAGAGGACCTACCGGCCTTCCTCCTCTTTAAAGTGACATAGGGCAACAGGTCGTGGCGGGTGATGATCCGCAGAAGCTGAAGCACCTGGCGGAAGTTGGTTTCGTCGCAGCGGCCCTGCCTCTCCAGCGCCAGGAGGAAGTCCCGCCCACTGCGGATCATCCCCCTTTCGTAGTCGTCAATGACGTCCACAAAGAGGAAGGACAAGACCCGGACGTCGCGGTGGGTCAGGTGGGTGCCCACGATGTCAAACATGCGGTGCAAGCTATAGAGCCCGTGCTCCCGGTCGCCCTCCTCTTCTGGCCAGGCCTGCCGGCGGCTCCGTTTCAAGGCGGCCATCTTGAGCGACTGCGGGGCCTGCTCGGGGCCGCCCAGTTTCCACGGGGTTCGAGGGGGGTGGGGTGGCTCCTAAAAGTGGGACACTGAAAAAAGAGAGAGAAAGACAAGATCTCTTCAGAGCTCTGCTCACTGAAAGGTAGGGAGGGTGTATGTCTACACACAGCACTATTTTATGCTGCAAACCCATCTGAGATACCACTCCCACACTCTTCATGCAGGTAGAGGAGTGGAGCAAATGAGAGAGATTTCTTCCCCCCAGGAGATTAAAATTCCTGACACACTGACAGTATTAGTTTTCAGAATAACATTAAGAAGCGCTTGCTGGATCAGGCCAATGGCCCAGCTAGTTCAGCATCCTGTTCTCACGGTGGACGACCGGATGCCTCGGTGGGAATCCCCCAAGCAGGATCTGAGCACAACAGCGCTCTCTCTCCTGTGGCTTCCAGCAACTGGTATTCAGAAGAATTGCTGCCTCCGATCTTGGAGCAGAGCAGAGCCATCGTGGCTAGAAACCACTTATCCCAAGTTGGTATTTTGATTGTACTTTTGTGCACCCATTAAAACAGGGCTGGGGAACTTTTGGCTCTCCAGATGTTGCTTGAACTGCAACTTCCACCAGCCCTAGCAAGCATGGCCAATGGTCAGGGATGGCTGGAGCTGTAGTATCTGGAGAACCAGAGGTTCCCCACACCTGCATTAAATGCACATTAGTTTTATTAGATGTGACTATTTTAGTTCTGGGAAGCTATTGCAACATGGAATGCCAAATAAAATATTGTAGATGGGCAGTCTTTCCTGCTAACAGTGTGCTAAGCTTTCATTTGTGAACCAATTGCATCAAAACTGAGTACATGTTTACCCCCAAAATCCCACACCATTGATCCCATACCATTACCCCCCAAAAAGTCTCTGTGAGGTTGGCTAGGCTAAGAGACAGAGGCTTCTTCTCAGTGAGTTGCAGAGAACTGATTTACAATAAATCCTTTGGTTGCTTTTTAAAAAAAATGAAATTCTCCAAGTCCCATTTACATGGGTGACGTAAGAAGTGCCTGACCATGACAGTTTTTATACTTGCATAGGTGGCATACATTATCACAAGGGGATGTTTATAGGTGGTAGAAACTCCTGAGAGAGAAAAGACAAAAGCTCTGCATGCCCAGTTTCAGGTCATATGCAATTCTGTCTTCATCCCATGATGCAAACTGAAAATAAGGGACCTATAACTTTCTTATCTCTTTTTCCTGGAGTGGCAGGGGGAGCAGTCATCACCATTTACAACAGCAGCTAAATGTTATATATATTAGAATCACAGAATTGAAGATTTGGAAGGGAACACAATGATCTTCTAGTCTAACCCCCGGCAATGCAGGAATCTTTTGCTCAACGTGGGATTCGAAGCCATAACCCTGAGATTAAGAGCCTCACGCACTACCAACTGAGCTATCTCATATATATATATATATATATATATATATATATATATATATATATATATATATATATATATATATATAATTGTGCTGTCCAGATCAGCAACCTGATGCTTCACCAGTAAACCTGGGCTTCCTAGAGCTCTACAGTCAATGCTGACATTTGGAGAAAGCAAGCAGCAGCACACACTTCTCCCAACCTATGCAAAAGGATTTTGTTGGTTCTTACCTTATCCATTCCCCTGTGCAACTGAGAGGGGACTTTGCTTCTCTCCTAGGCCCTCTGCAAGTCTGTGGCCCAGGGAGGGGAAATGAGTTGGTAGCAAACCACAAAGAACAGCAGGCTAGAGTAAGCTAAACTGACATGCATGCACACTAGATCTCGTCCTCTGATCTGAGAGATTCCATCTCTCAAAGCCCTTTAACACAATCACTGGCATGAACTAGAACCCGTACTCTACCCACAAGCTTCTATTAAAATGCCATGGCATGAAATGTGTGAAAATGTACTTTGATTTCCTACCTACCTCAACTCCAAGGGGAGCCAGCAGTTGGTTCAAAAGTTAAGCAGGCTGTCTCCCGTAAGGGATCTGCTGCATAAACCCTGCAACTATAGACCTCCCCCGACGCCCATTCTCTGCTCCCATTTCAGACCCTGTCCTACTTCACTTTCAGCACAACTTCCTGATTCAGTCCCTGATCCCAGATTATCTCCATTTACTGCCACACGCCATGCCTCTGACCCTTCAAGACAGCTGACCTAGTTCATGGCTTTTCCATGGCTCGATCATGACCTCTGGCTTAACACTGGAGTCAGAAACTCCCAAAGGCTCCTGTTTCAAACCCCAGTACTAATACAACCCAAGAAAATCCCAGGATGCTTGTGTGTATCTTTTGGAAAAGCAGCCACTCAACACAATGCAAGAGGATCCCTCAAAACTCACAGAAAGGACGCTCCGTTAATTTGGCTGCTATACAGCAGAAGCGGGCTGTTAAGAGATAAAGTTTGCTTGTTTCTCTAAATCTGATGCAAAAATGAGGTCCTTGTATTTTGTCCTGGCACTGCCACTGTAATGTCATCCGATTAGAAAAGTATAGTTTCACAATGCATGATTATGCTTAATAAGCTGGGCAATAGTATTTCTTTTCAAAGCTATCACTGAGAGCCTGAAATCCATGAACTCTGGCAAGCGGGCACCCCAGGCCACAAAGACAACCTGATTTTGTTATAAAAAATTCACCCTCAGAATTGTTCCACACATTATAACAACAAACCAGGGGCTCTTCCACATGTACACTCCACTACTATGCCCCAACCTCCCCACCTACAATATTTTTTTCTTTTCTGGGGGTTGGGGATCACACTGGCCTGCCTTACAGTACCTATTGCAATGATTACTGAGAGAATGCACTTGAACCTTGAATTCACACTCCCACAGACAATGCACCAGCAACCTCAGTGTAGCATGCACTCCACCTGAAGCTGACTTGTACAAAATCTGGACGACCTCCTCTCACAGGCAGCAGCTCCCAAGGTGTGGGGCAGAGGCGGCCTTCCAACCCCCACTACTAAAGAGTATTTCAGCTAACTCTGAACCTGGGGCCTTCTGCATACAACTGATGCCTACAATTCTTCCTGCTGAAGTTCATCGTACTCCTGGCGAGGGCACCAATTCAAATCATAAATAATGAGTGCTGAAGGAGAGGGGTATGGGATGAATAGAGAGAGAGAGTTGCCAACAGGCCACAGCTGAGTCCATAACTGAGCTCTTAACTACAAACTCTTTTTCTGAAAAATCACATACACTCTAGGATTATCTCAAAAGTCACAGAAAACAAAAGAAGGGAGAGGAGCCACACATTGTGCCCTGATCTGATATGCCCCATAATCCTTGTTTGAGTTTGTCCAAGAAGCAAACAACAGCTATGTTTCATTTGCACCAACCAGCATCCCCCATTCTAGTTGAGAGCTCATTTACAGTGCTGTCAAGAATCACTCTGTGGAAGGAGGTTCCTTCCAGCCACTAATTCCTGGACAGCTCCAGAAACTCGGTCAAGCTCCACACTAAAGGGCAGGTCAATCAACAGGAAGGCAGTTAGCCAACCACTGCCCTGCTCTACTTATGTTAATAAGCACCATGAAGAGCAACGGAAGGGAATGATTCACCACCAGGCATGTCACTGCAGAGTTTGGCACAAGTTATCACCTAACAACATACCGTACCTTATGACTTCTTGTTTTCTGGAGGTTCCCTCTTTGCCGCGTTTAGATCCAGTCCTGCACAGCTGGCGGGGCACAGAGGCCAAATGTGAACATACGAAGTCTCTAGTCCACTTTGCTTTACTTTTTTAAAATTAAAAAAGACAGACCAAAAAGAAACAAAAAACTTGGCAAATGGATTTCATATATGGCTCACGGGAGGACAGGACAACTTTTTTCTCCTAAAGTTAAAATTCTCACTACATGATTCTAGAGCCCCCAGTTTCCAAACCCTCTCCATCTCTCTTTGGCTTTAAAAAGAAATTCCACATAGGAAAAGTCCCAAAACCATCCAGTAAAGTCTGGGGGCATTGATTCATTTTCTTTTGTTCTATCTTAACTTCTAGCAAGAAGACCTTTCCTAGCACTCAAATACATATACAGAGTCACCAGATTCACCAGATTAGCGAGGCTAATAAAAAATAAAACACAAA
The DNA here is from genome assembly GCF_027172205.1 of Podarcis raffonei. Taxonomy (NCBI): domain Eukaryota; kingdom Metazoa; phylum Chordata; class Lepidosauria; order Squamata; family Lacertidae; genus Podarcis; species Podarcis raffonei. The sequence continues at coordinate 16,788,344 of NC_070617.1, forward strand.
CTTATTGTATGCTTAACTTTCAGCTGTGGTACACTATAAAAATATTTAATGGCTAATATTTAGTACTTCTCTCTCACACACATACAATTCTATTTCATCCAGCAGATTAGAGTCCTCGCTTCCCCCCAAAGCAGAAAAGTTATTGATCAGTTCTTAACTTTTCATACATTAAAAACCTAATTCGAAAGAAATTAACCTCTCCCGAATAAGAGCAAAGCACATAGCTAGCTCAAAATAGGATTCATCAGAAACCCCTAGCATATTAATGCTCAATATTTAAAGTACAATACCTACAATTGGTTTCTGTCTCTTATTTTCATCAAGCAATTAAGAACTAAATTCATTATTTGATCTTCAGTTCATTAATATGCATCCCCTTTGTTCAAAAGCAAGGAAATCTAGGCTTGTTTATTTGAAACACAGAGGTGAATATTTTTAATCTCACACAGAGCGCCATGCTTTTAAGTAAAAAAAACCGGCCCACACCGTGCCACATCCACCTCCTCTTTTCCTGTTACCTTATTATTCCTTCCTCTGCTGCCCCTTCTGCTTAATGATGAATGGGGGGAAAATTAAAACAAAAATAAGAACTGACAAGGTAAAATGTCACAAGCGTGTTAAGAACCACCAACGCGTGAGCTGGGTTTCCTGGGGCCAGGTCCACTACCTCCTGCAACTGCCCTCTCCCCTGTCAACCCATCAATCTCTCAGAACCCTGTGCCCCCCCAAAATGTTTCCCACTCCCCCCCAAAAGAAGTTCAGGGGAAACTGAGTTGGTGGGGCTTTAAAGGGCCTCCCCTGCCCCTCCAACCTTTGCCAAACTCCCCAGCTCCCCTCAAATAAGACAGGAGAGGTTAAACTTCAAGGGGGCGACGAAATAAAAGGGGTGGGTTTCTACTCCCCCCTTACCTATTAATAAATTCCTCATCAACTGCCCCTGCCCACCCCTAAACCACCACCTTACTCAGCCCTACCTAACGGGCAACTGGGGAGGGGGCAGGGAATACTTTAAGAGGGTAGTTTTAAATCAAAGGGAGGCGGGGGGGGCTTGTATTTCTCCCCACCCCACCCCCACTTTCCTCCCCCTGGCTGATGGGGGTGGGCCCTTCCGCAGCTGGGGTGGGGGGTGGGAGTGGCCCTTCCCTTCTCCCCACCAGTGAAGGGTTCCCTCTTCCCCAGCCTGTGACCAAACGGGGTGGTGGTGGTGTCTCCTCCTCCCCCTCCCCAAAATAGGCCTCAGGGTCCTGCCCCCCTTCCCTGCTCAGGGCCTGGGCCGGCTGTCTAGGCCTCTCACTCTCTCCTCAGGGCCATCAGGGCAGCCATATTGGATCCATCCGCTCCTCTCCAATCTCTCTTCCTCCTCCTCCTCCCCCCGCCCGGCCGGTTCTGACCCGAGCCTCGGCCGCGGCTGGAACGAGAGGAACATCCGGGCAACCGGCGCCTCCCTCCTGCCGAAGCAGGGCTGCCCACATCCGGGCATCACCCGACCTAGCGACCTACTTCCTCCCGGTTGGGGGTGGGAGGCGGCGAAGCTGCCGCCGCCATCTTTCGTGATGGATAATAACCTAACGGCAACCATGTTTGTTACGGGCGAAAGAGGACGGGGTGAAGCTGCCCGCGCCATTTTTTGTGATGGATAGTAACGCTTTCAAATAATAATGTTAAAAAGAGCGTGGGGCGGCCATGTCTGTTAAGGGCGACTAGGATGGCTTCACTGCTAATAAAAATGATGGGCGTTCGAAGCAAACTCGGGTGTGGAAACGGGCGGAGAGGAAAAAGAAGAACGATTAAATCCAATAAGGGTGGAAAGTGGATGTTTAAATGGAGGTTGGCTTAAAGACAAAGCGGAAAATAAACAAAAATGTGTCCGGGGTGGGGGTGGGGAAGGAAGGAGAAGAATTCAGCCACAGCCCCGATTTCCTTTTGGTCCTAGGATAAAGAATGGTGAACAGAGTGCCTCTGAGCAGGTACAGAGTGCAAATAAATGCACCACAGGATGCTCGAGAGTCGGTTTGTTTAAAAAAGAAGTGAGCCCTCAGGGAAAACTTAACACTCCCAACATTTCACAGATGAAAATAGATGGTGCTTGTAGCACTATGTTTCGCTACTATTACAGTATTATTAATTACCCGCCTTTCACACTAAGGTTCCAGGACAGGTTATAAAAATTAAAACGTAATATTAAAAACAGTCCGAAACAACTTTAAACGGTTGTTATTCTTATATTTTCAGGATATTATGTTAATAAGTGACTAAAGTGCCTCTCATCCATAGAGCAGAAAAATAAAACATAACCAGTAAAACGCCTGGAAGACACAAGTCTTTACCTGGTGTCTGAAAACTGTTAACGATGGTGCCTGGCACTGAGGCAAGCATTCCAGGGATAGGAAGCACCAGCTTAAAAATACTTATCAATTTGTTAGTTCCACCTCCTCTACTATTACACATTGGTGGAGAGTCTTTTCTGCCTGCTGTATCAATTTACTCTGCAGCAACTTACAGAGTTAAGGAGGTTTGTTGCTTAAGGTTAAAGATATACTAGCAATTTATCCTTTAAATTTTGACAAGGCAATGCCAAAGGGGCAAAAAAATGATAAATGCCAGAAAATGTGACAGCAGGCATGTATTGGGGAGGCAATTCTATATCAATTTGACACTTGGAAATGTCCTAGAGCTGTATGTGTGGCCACAGGTAAGAGAACACAGACAATTGCTATTAATACCTGTGTCCAAATTTTCCTTTGGCAGTGACAAGCTGTAGCGAAGTTTCTTTACATAAATTTGACAGTCCTTAAGATTCTAAGCAGAAGTCCAAAACCATCTGTGAGTTTACAGGGAAATGCTGATTTATTTTTTTTAAAGGATTAACATTCTCAGCTGTCCCTACTTATGAATAAGCCTTGTCATTGCAAACCAAACATATGGTTGAATTTTCTAAAGATCACAAGGAACTTAGAGAAAGACAGGCAGCTAAGTTGAAAGGGCAACACTGCTGGAGATTGTGTTCTTTAATTATATCATTTTCATTAGAAACAACAGTAAAGGAAAAAATAGATTAATATGGTATTGGTTGTACTTAAAAGGAGTGCAGCTGGGAAAGGCAATCCTAAACATATTTACTCAGAAGTCCCTCCAATTCCATTAGCAGTCATGCTCAGGTACACAGTATGTAGGACAGTTTAGGACTGATTTTTGTTGAGCTCATATTTTTAAAAAAACAACAACAAAGAAACAAATGTGGTCAAAATGCCAAAAGCTTAAGGGGGTGGGGAGAAGTAGTAGTTAAAAGAATTACAGCCTCCCATTTTAAACGTGGAGAAAAGATTATGGAGGAGATTATGTTAAACACACAAACAAGTAGCAGTTATACAAATTATGCTAAGATCCCCCTTCCCCTTGTTAAGGCAGACAGAAAGATTTAAAAATCCCCTTGCAGTTTGATTTAAAACAGTTGCCTTTTCTGGAGTTTTCAGGAAACTTATCAACAAAAAATTAAGATAGAGATAGTAGACAGGTTTCTGCAACGCGCAATGAGGATTCGTGAATGCTGTGTTAAACTAACTGAAGTGTTAGATGCAGGATTTTTTGTTGGTATTGAACCCTATTGGAATCTTGTACATATGCCAATAAAGGTTTGAGAATAGGGATATCAACAAATAATGATTTTTAAAACGCTGCTGTTAACAGCAAATGAACCCGCACCTTCGCACCCGACTAAACAAGCCTTCTTGACCCATCTCCGGAACTCTCTGCTCTCGCCCAAAGCCAGCGCCGGATGCCTATTCACGCCGGCCCGGAAGCACCGCGTTTAACCCGGAAGTGGAGCGCCGGTAACCAGGAAGTGCCACTCACCTGAGCCTCTGGCTCGCAGAGACGCCATTTTCTCAGCGTCCAGCCGCGACCATGGGTTCGTCGAAGCGGCACCGGGAGCGGGCCGAGACCTCCGAAGAACCTCCGCCTCCTGCCTCCGGCACCGGTGGCACCGGGACCTCGTCGTCGTCGTCCCGCCACCGCGAGCACAAGAAGCACAAGCATCGGAGCAGCGGGGGCGGCGGCAGCAACAACGGGAGCGAGCGGCGGAGCAAGCGGAGCCGCAGCCGGGGCGAGCGGAGCAGCCGGCGGAGCGGCGGGGATGAGGCGGCCACCGCTACCGCCTCCTCCTCCTCTTCCCGGGGAAGCCGTGCTGCCGCTAGCGGGAGCCAGGAAGGCGAGGTGGGGAGGCGAATCAAGCGGGAGAAGCGCGACGAAGGATATGAAGCCGCCCAAAGCTCAGGTGGGAGAAAGTGGGCAAAGGGAAGGCGGGGGGGTCCGGCCCATCCCGATTCTCAAACGGCAACGGGTTTTTTAAATTGTCATTATTTCTTAAATGTGTTGGTCGCTTCTTCCCCGTCCCGCACTAAGGTAACTGAAAGTGACTTGAAATACATGAAGGATCACATACATTAAAAAAACACAGACCAAACAAACAAAACCTCAAAAAAATATAAAAGAGGCATTTTGTTTTTAAAAAGGCAGGATGGAAACATCTCACCCACCCACTCTGTGGCAGACCATTTGCTTTGCATGAAGAAAGATGAGCCAATGCAGCAGCCCAGGGCCCTCCAGATGTTTGGGTCTCCAACTCCCATTGGCCTGGTGGTATTGTAGTCCAAACCAACCAAGTTGGTGAAGGCTGCAATACAGTTTTCTGTATTCCTTTGTTCCAGCAGAGCCCACACCTTACAGATTCCAACACTTCACTGGTAGATAACAGGAATGTGCTTGGATCACCAAGCATCACTTCCCGAGCTTCTTCCCTTCCCTAGTTGCACACAATTAAAGGCTCTTCACTCCCTGTCAATATGTACCTAGTGAAGTGGATTCCAATCCACAAAAACTAATAAGGGTAATGTGCTTGTTAATCTTTTAATGTGTCACAAAACCCTTGTGTTTGTTGCAGCAGACTGGATATGGCTTCTTCCTTGGAAGTCTGTAGCAATACAGTATTTACTCTGCAATAACCCAGTCCTCAACTGATTTAAAAGCCAGGAGGGTGGGGGCTTAGGCCTTAGAAAAACACGGCACATTATCAGTTATTGGAGATGTACCTTGAGTATTAATTGGGTCCCTGAGTCTGAATCCCTGGAAAGCCCCTGCTGTTCAGTGCAAGATGGACCGGTGGCCTGACCTGGCAAAAGGCAGCCTCCTGTGTTGCGGGCTAAAACTGATGTCATCTTTGATTATGGCTGCCTGGGGCTTATGGGAGTTGTAGTCCAAAATGTCTGGAGGACACCAGGTTGGGGAGGGCTATTTTATATCAATTCTGTGTCCTTGTAGATATATATCATGAGAATTCTTGTGCTTTGAGTTATGCTTAACGATCAGGAAAGAGAATGACATGTTAGGTGTCCCTGTGTGCATTTGCATGGCTCTAAGAGGTTTCCCCTGACATTGAATTCAGGCAGACTGTGAGCCTGGATAGGGTCAGAGTGCCCTGTTGCAGCCCTGCCTGTGCTGGCTTAGAAAGAGGGCCATTTGAAGTGAATTCTGGGGGACAGGAGTTAAGCAGGGAATGCATGGCTACAATCCTAAGCATGCTTTTCAGGGGTGTCTGTCCCACAGAGTACATTGCAATATTTAATAATACTTTTGGATAAAGAAGAGCAGCAGGAACATCTGAGGACCATAGAGACGACATTTTACTCAAAGTCCCCGCTTCAGTTGTTAGTCACTAGCCCTGCTTCATTTTCTTAAATATGTTAAATGTTGTTTTATTGTCAGCTGCATTGGAGCAGAGATCAAGAACCTGTGAGGCCATTTAAAAACACACACACAATTGTCAGTCAGCTGACATCACTGGAATGGAAGGGGACATCAGCTGATGGGGGTGGGATTTGATTCTATGTTGGTTGTGAGCACAAGGCATGTACAGTGAAAGCTCAGTGCAGTGATGTGTGAAAACCCTTTTGCAAACCGCCCCATGCTTGGGAGGTTCAAAGGGTAACGTAGTGTTGCTTGCAAAATGGCTTTCAAACAGCCCCACACTGTTCTTTGAAGTCCTGACCACCTGGGCTTCAAAGCACTGTGTCCCTATGTTGTTGTTGTTGTTGTTGTTGTTATTTCACCTTGGTGCTGCTGGTGCAGCAGTTTGGCTTCACCCCCAGAGGTGCACTCCATTATTATCTCTCGAGGCAAAAGGATGCCAACAACAAAATTAGTTATATTTATAAATCACCCTTCATCCAAGGATCACGGGGCGATTTAAAATATAGAAACACAAAAAGACATAACGTAATAGCAAACAAAACAATAACTCCCCACCTGCTACCCCATGTAAATCCCATCCTGATTGCCTTTGAAGAAGGTTGGAATCTCTAAACATGATGGGAAAAATGCAAGAATGCTCATAGCTTGGACTAAATATTTTTTTTCTGCTCTAACTAACCAAACTTCTCTCTGTCTTTATTCCCAAACAGTTGTCGGTCCAAAGTCTAGCTCAGGAGATGCTTCCCTCAGCATTGAGGAGACAAAGTGAGTGCGACAGAGCCTGATGTCTTTTGTATCCCTGTAGCTTTGACAATGCCTCTTGTGATTTTTTGACAGCTGGCTCTTGTGCAGGGCTGACTAATTAAAACTGGTGCATTTGAGAGCTGCTAACTCGAATTAAAATACGCGACTGGATTTGATAAGGGATACCAGCTGAAGGGAAGGCGGGAAGTCACAAGCTCGGCAGAGCAAAAAGGTTTATATGTTGATTAATGTACTGTAAGAATGATTGTGTAAAGAAAATAATAAAAATTTATTGAAGAAAAAAAGAGAGAGCTGCTAGATCTCTGAGAAGCAGGAAGTTGCTGCTTAGGCAATGGAGCCATTGTGACTTGTAGTGCTTTGCTGAGCAGGGTTTGATATTTCTGCCTTTCTCTCGACAGCAAGCTTCGGGCTAAGCTTGGGCTGAAGCCTTTGGAGATCAATTCTGTCAAAAAGGGTGAGTGATTCCGGTTTCTGTGCCACATGGCTTCATGGCCTCAGACTCCATTCAGAGAATAACCCTTGGTGTTCCTCTGCTGCTGCTGTACCTTCCAGGATTCTTGCCTCCCCGCTGCTGGCTGCTAAAGCAAGAGGAAGCATGGCCTGCTGGTTAAAGGGGAACACTAGCCCACACACTGTGGCTCTGTTGGTTGCCCAGGCTTCTCACAGGTCCTAGTGTAGTGTAGTGGTTAGTGTGTCGGATTGGGACCTGGGAGGCCAGAGGTCAAATCCCTGCTCAGCCATGAAGCTCACTGGGTGACCTTGGGCCAGTCACCATCTCTCAACCTAACCTCCCTCGCAAGGTGGTTGTGAGGATAAGATGAGGAGGGGGAGAACCACGAACACCACATTGAACTTTTTGAAGAAAAAGGTGGGATAGAAATGCAATTTTGGGTTCTCTCCATCCCGCTGCCTTCATAGCCGAGCTCCTAGCCTGCCTTTCTCAGAAATAAAACAAGGTGAAAGTAAAAGATGGTTGATCAATGCTTGTGGGGATTTTCTCTGCCTCCTTAGTTGCTGTCTAGGGCCTAGATCCGGGGGTGGGGGTGAGGATCTGTACCTGGAACCAGACAAAGGGAGTCTTTCCCTGTTTGCCCTGCCAGTGCTTTTTATACCATGGTCTCCTTAAGGGATGTGACTTGGAGGCTCCATTTTAAGGTGGTTCTCTTCTTCCTTGAAGAGCCAGTACATTCTGAAGTGTTGCAATTTACCATCTCAGGGTTGAGTAAGCCTTAGCTACTGGTGGCTCAGAACTTGGGTACTGCTGTGAACCCAGTGGACTCTTGTAAGAAGAGGTTTCCTCTATCCTAGTCCAGTTACCTATTTTTAAAAAGAGATGACTGAGGAGCTCTACTGTTTCTAAGGCAGCCATCTTCTCATCCTCCATGGCCCTTTGATAACCTCAGGTCTTTTTCGCCCTGCAGAAACTGGCAGCAAGGAGGACCCTGTGGCAGCTGAGGTCATCAACCCAATAGTGTTGAAGCAGCGAGAGGAGATCCGGGAGAAGCTCGCTGCTGCCAAGGAAAAGAGGCTCCTGAACCAGAAACTAGGGTACCATTTCCATTTTCAGCTGCTCTATTTAAATCAAAGATGCAACTGTATGTGTGTATGACTTCAACTCCCATCATCCTAATCACTCACCATATTGGCCAGGGCTGCTGGGAGCTGGAGTCCCGCAGCCTTTGGAGGGCACCATTTTGGCCTACCTGGTTATTCTGCCTTCAGTTTTTTCTAGGGAGGGATATCTCTGCTTTTGTTTGGAAAGGGACATCTCCTTTGAGGCACTGATCTGGATCTCCTATTCTGATCCACTAGCAGGTCAGGTTTCCAGATTGGCTGACTCCTTACTCCAGTAGTTGGCAATTTCATCATTTAAGCTGCTTTTCTGAGTTATTTAGTTGTTTAATATATTTGTATCCTGCTTTAACTGGAAATTACTTGATGGCAACTTATTAACTAACAGCTTTTAAAACTAATGCAAAAATAATTAACAGTTAGCCAACTCTGTGCAGGTGGATGCAGCTGTAGTAAAGTGAGCAGAAAGCACACTAAATAGACTTTAGAAGAATTGTATCTATATAATGCTAATACATAAAATCAACAGTACTAGCGTTTTACAAACACACAAAATCCCAAATGAATACGATGAACCACCTGTTGAAAAAAAAAGTTACACTGAGAAGTCTTTCTGAGATCAAGCAGCAGATTGATAGCTTCTAGTTCCTCAGGAAAAGTTCTTCATCAGATTCCAGCTTGAATCAGTAAGTCCTTCTGTGGTGTTGTTTGATGGCTGCAGTTCTCCAAACTTGCCATGTCATTAAAAAAAATAATAATAATCAATGGCTTCTTATTACTAACTGTGGTTCTTGTTACTGAACTGAAGTCATTTTGGGGGCTTATGAAATGAAGACTGTTTTTCAGGCAGATTATATTTTATACAGAAATGCAGTTGGTAACAATAAAGAAGGTCTCTGCCTAGCACATAAAGGAAAGTTGGCTGGGTTTTCACTCTGTTCTAGGTTTGTGAAGTCCCCTAGCAACTTTAATCTTTTCTTAACGCCACATTCCTCAAAGTCCTCCTCTTGCACTCCTGTTCCACCTTGTTTTTGGTGAAAACTTAGGGTCTCATTCAAATCTTTGGGGTGACTGGGGAATCCTTGTGGTGATCATCTTTGAGCAGGGTGTTCTTCTGGTTTCCTGCCCTCAGGAAGATCAAGTCGCTTGGCGAAGATGACCCCTGGCTCGATGACACCGCTGCCTGGATTGAAAGAAGTCGGAAGCTGCAGCTGGAGAAGGATATGGCTGAGAAGAGGGTTGGTATTGCCGCCTTTGAGACCCTGGAGAGCTGACTGTACTTTGACGGGAGGAGGGGGCAGGGAGCCTGTTGTACCATTCAATGCCTGTGCCATCCTTCAGGAAATTTGGCAGACAGCATTCTGTCCTGCACTCCTGGCATGGTAGAGAGAGGGAGCCAGTTCACCAGTCCTTAATGCTAACTGCTTTCCTTCACGCATTTGCTTTGCCCAAACCACTGGACATGTACTTCCCCTACCTCCACACCTTCCTTTCCTCTCAGTGTGTCCTATCTAGAGCTGTACTCCATGTTTTGTATTCTTTCCTGCCTTGCAACAGGCCAAGCTCTTGGAAGAGATGGATCAGGAGTTTGGCGTCAGCAGCCTCGTGGAGGAGGAATTTGGGCAGAATAAGAAGGTGAGGAGAGCAATCCCACGCAGACATGAGTTGGGTTCATATCCCAACAGAGCATCCCATCAAAGGGATAGAATCTTCAGTTATAATAATAGAATTGTAGGAAACATGATGATTGCCTTAGCTGTTCTGATGCCTGCTTTTAATCCTCTTCCCTGCAGGTGAGCTACAGCTCACGGGATTTGAAGGGTCTGACAGTAGAGCACACCATTGATTCCTTCCAGGAAGGGAAGACGGTCATCCTGACGCTCAAGGACAAAGGTGGGGGGACAGAGATTGCAACAGTCTTGGCGTTTCCTCTGGCTTTTCCATCCAGTGACCAGGTTGCAGGCTGCAACTCTTGCTCCCACACTTGTACACATGCAGTCACATACAGACACTCTCTCTCTCTCTCTCTCTCTCTCTCTCTCTCTCTCTCTCTCATGCAGGGCCACAAACACTCTTTCAGCATTTCCATCTCCCCCTACCCAACCTCTGGGGTGCATGGAAACTGGGAAGAATTCAACATCCACACCCTGTTCTGGGGGGTTCTCCTGACCTTCCCCCAAGCCAATTTCAGGAGGGGGAAGCCCTGTTGAGCTAGCAGAAGTCCATTTGAGATTTATTCTACATATTCAATCTGTTCAAAGTAAAAGGCGTTTCCACCCTTCTGCGCTTTCCCCTTGCCCACCCTGCCAGAGATGGACCTTTGGGGTCTTTCCAATGGGAGGAGATCTCTGAATGGGCAACAGTAAAGAGCATGGCAAGCAGGTCCTTATGTACAAGGGGAGGCTCTCAGCGTCCAATGAGACAGGGTTCGGGCTCAACAATTGTTCAGTAGCATTAGAAAGAGTTTCCCCTGACATCATTAGAAAGAGTTGTGTTGTGAAGTGGCTGACTTCAAGCTGACTGCCAGCTTCCTTTTAGGAGTCTTGGAGGAGGAGGGTGGCGATGTGCTGGTGAACGTCAACATAGTGGACAACGAGAAAGCCAAGAAGAACGTGGAGCTGCGCAAGAAGAAGCCGGAATACAAGCCCTATGAGGAAGAGGAGAGTGTGGATGACATGGTGCTCGTAAGGGAGCTTCCTTGTTTTGTTGTTTATGGGAGGGAACCAGGGAGAATATACATAATACAGCATTGGGATAGAAAAATAGGCATGGCATGGCAGCAGTGGATAGAGCTGCCCCGTAGCTGCTTTGGGCTGCAGCTCCCATCAGCCCCAGGCAGCACAACTGTATGGGACCTGGAAGCCCAAAGCATACAGAGGGCACCAGGTTTGGGTACAGATATATATTTATTCCCTCTGTAGTAGCTCAGGTTGCCCAAGGAGAGGAATGGATGGTTTATAGGGCAGCCTTTTCCTTCCTCCTGAGCATCTACAGCCCACAGCCGTATATCAGGATGAAGGGATCAGGCTCAAGTGTTGGGAGGAAGTGACTTGCTGGCAGGCTTGGGAGATTTCAAGTGTTGCTGCTCTTAAGCCTCCTGGCAAGTCCCTCGGCTTTGCCCACCAGCCCCTTCTTGTTCCAGGCCCCTGGAGCTCCTCTCACATTGGTGAGTCCCCCTCCTCTCCTCTGATCCCTTCTTTTCTCTCTCTCCCCAGTACAAGCACAAGAGTGTCCTGTCCAAGTACGATGAAGAAATCGAAGGGGAGAAGAAGAAGTCCTTCAAGCTGGACTCGGTGGGGATGGCAGACGGGTCTTGGGAGCGGGAGCTGCAGCAGATCCGGGACAGCCTACACAACCGGGCTCAGACCCTGGATGTGCCGGGCCTCCGCCTGGCTTCAGAGTACTTCTCACCAGAGGAGATGGTAAGGCAGGGATCCTCTATCCTCATGTGGTTCTTGAGGGTTCCTTGAGGGTTTTTGTCCACAGCTCTTAGTCCTAGGAACTTAGGTTGGAGGAAAGAGCAGGTGTCCTGGACCCTGGAAGACTAGAGGCAAGGGGGGAAGTTCCTGTTGTGAGAAAAGTCAAGAGGGGGAAAGGGAGGTCTCGACAGGCTGTCAGCAGCAGGGCACAAGAATGGAGGAACATCAGAAAGCCTTTGGAGTGGGGAGGTCTCCTCTCCCAAGTCTCCTTCCCTTAGCTCTGACATTTGCAGTGGGAAGGGATGAATGAATGGTTTGTTGTAGTCAGAAAGTGCAAATGTATCCTCCATTTCTGGACATCAGCCCATAGAATTGTAGAGTTGGAAAAGACCCAAAGTTTTACCACTGCAGTGCAGGAATCACAGCTAAAGAATCCCTGACAGATGGCCATCCAACCTCTGCTTAAAAGCCTTTGGAGGTAGTCCGTTCCCATTGTCAAACATCTCTTACCATCAGAAAGTTCTTCCTAATGTTTAGTCAGAATGCCCTTTGAATCTATTGGCTTGGGTCCTTCCCTCCAGAGACACAGAAAGCAAGCTTGTTCTATGCGAAAGGCCTTCAGATATTTGAAGATTGCTATCCTATCTCCTCTCATTCTCCTCTGCTCTAGGCTAAACATCCCCAGCTCCCTCAACCATTCCTCATAAGGCTTTGTTTCCAGGCCCTTGGATCATCTTGGTCACCCCACCTCTGCACACGCTCCAAGCTTTGCAGTCAACTGCATCAAATATCCACTTCCATATAAATGGCCTGCCTTCCTCCACACCATGTGGCAAATTCCTTTCCTAAGGAAACTGAGCTCTTTCCACTTGGGAGCTTAGCCCAGAATTCAAGATGGGAATGCCAGAAGCATGTTGGGCCCAAGGACTTCGCTTTATAGCCTTGAGTAGCAGAAGGCCTTTGGGGTGGGAGAGTCTTGTATGAGTGCAGGAGGGCAGGCCGGCAGTTCTCCCAGAGGCCTGGGCTTGCTTTTTGATGTTTCTGCTCCTTGCCATAGAACGTCACTTTCAAGAAGACAAAGCGACGGGTGAAGAAGATCCGCAAGAAGGAGAAGCCAGTGAAGGCCGATGATCTCCTGCCGCTGAGCAGCATGGACAGCGAGAGGGACTTTGGCTCCAGGTAACAGGGGCTTAATGGGGCTGGCTGAGCAGGGGAGGGGCTGCAGAAGTCTTCCGTGGCTCTTGAGTGCTGCTTCCCACCTCGCGTGTTACCTCAGTTGGTGAGCAGGCAGGGGGTTCATCCCTCCTAGACCCCTCTGCCCAAGAAGTGTCTCCGTGCTAGGTCCGGGGTGCCACAGCTTGTGATTGCATTACCCCTGGTGCAGAGAACTGCTTCCTGTGCTCAATGTCTCCCCTGCAATGGCTCTCTAGGGCTCGTGGCCGGGGGAGGAGGAGGAAGACTGCCGTGGTGGAGGAAGAAGAGGAGGAGGAGGATGGTGAGGGCTACACGGAATATGCCAGGAATGGAGCTTCAGAGCAGTTGCCCCAGTCAGACGACATTCGGGTGGAGAGAATGGAGATCAGCAGTGAGGATGGTGAGTCTGCTTGGGGGTGATTGGGTGGCCGAAAGAGAGGGGGTTAGAGGCGTTCTCAAAGGAAAGTGCATAAAGGATTGGCTGAAGGTGTCTGTGTTTTATTTTCTTCATTTTAGACCTGTGGTGTTTTTTTACACAATTGAAAAAAACCTCTGTACAGTCATACCTTGGCTTTCGAACAGCTTAGTTCTTTCGAACAGCTTAGCTCCCGAACGCCACAAACCCGGAAGTGAGTGTTCCGGTTTGCGAACTATTTTTGGAAGCCGAACTTCCAGTGGACCTTCTGCGGCTTCCAGTTGGCTGCAGGAGCTTCCTGCAGCCAATCAGAAGCCGCACTTTGGTTTTCGAACGTTGTGGAAGTTGAACGAACTGCCGGAATGGATTCCGTTTGACTTCCAATGGTGTTTGGGTTGATTTACAACAGGGATGGAGAACCTGTTTCAGGTAGAGGGCCACATTCCCTTGGCCTTATCTGCACCATAAACTGAAACACTGGCTCTGGCATAGCCTGCCTTAACCTTGCTCCCTTCAGAGGTTTTGGACTACCAGCTACAGTTAGCCCAGGCCAACACAGTTTTGCTGATGGGAGTAATTTTATAACCTATCTTGTTATATAGTATTTTATGTATAGTTACTTTTCTGTTATTTTTATTTATTATAGTCTAATAATGATTTGTTGCAATTGTTGAGAGTGAAATTTGATTTAATTATAATTTTTGGATACCGTACCTTGAAGGTCCATCTTATTATGCAGGCTACTCCACATTTACGTGGGGGATGCCCCATTCTGCCCCTGCTCCATTCCTCCCCCCCCCCCGCCCCGTTCCAGCCCTGCCCCCTTGTGGTGGCCAAAACGGCACAGGCGTTAGTGGTTCACGCGCAAATAGGGAGTTGCCTGTATTCTAAATGGATTATTGAATACTACATTATTTGATAGGTTATTGTAAAATCATTTTCCCCCATTATGACCTATTTGCATTGGGTTGGATTGTTCTAGGATGTGTGCTCTTTCTTTTTACATTTTGTTTCAACAGGCTTGTAAACTGTGTTGTGTATAACAGCAGTGTAGAAAGGTGGCATACAAATTAAAAGTGAAATGAAAATGAAAGGGGGAGTTGGTAGTCCAAAATATTTGGAGGGTGCGAGGTTGGGGGAAGGCTGAACCTAGAAACTTGGGGGTGAGGGTTAAAGGCCATGGTCCGTTGGGAGGCAGATCTTTATGAGCACGAGGGTGGGGAATCCAGGGTGAAACACTGTAGAAATAAGACCTTTTCGCCTCCTTTTCTCCCCCTCTTTCTGGCAGAAGACGCTCTCGCAGGCCCTGACTCTCCTGCTGCCCTGGAGGAGGATGAGGCGGAACTGGAGCTTCAGAAGCAGCTGGAAAAGGGGCGGAAGCTGCGGCAGATCCAGCAGCTGAAGGACAGTGGGGAGAAGGTGAGGAAACGGAGGGGATCCAGCTGCCACAGAGGCTGACCTTGTAAAGCAGCAAGAGGTTCTCCTTGGCACCTCAAGGGCAAGGAGAAGTGTGGGTGCCATGGGGCCTGGGTAGCCACCAAATATACTCTGCACCAGCTTCTGAGACCATCTCCTGAAGGTCGTTTTTTTTTTTAAAAAAATAATAATTTCAGAACAAACACAGAAAAAAAACATACTGTATTTGGAACTCAGAAACTTCAGTCCTGCCACCGCCCCCTTTGCTAGAGAGCTTAATGCTGCCGGAACATCCAAAGCATTCTCATTTTACTTTATCGGGGAGCTTTTAATGTTTGATATATTGTGTATTTTCTTACATTCTGTTGGAAGCTGCTGAGTGGCTGGGGCTACCCAGTCTGCTGGGTGGGGTACAAGTAATAAGTTGTTGTTGTTGTTGTTAGGATTCAATGGATGCATATAACTATCAGGCCAAACAGATTTGTGCTTGATTGGAAGCAGTGTATGTGTTTTTCCCCTTCCTCGTGTAATCCCCACAACAACCCTACGAGGTAGGGTAGGCCGTGAGGCAGTGACTGAGCTCAAGGTCAACCAGTGAGCTTTATTGCCAAGTGTGGATCCCTGGTCGCCCAGGTCCTGGTCCGACACTAACCACTGCGCCATAGCCAGTGTCCTCACAAATGGATTTCACTTTCTTCAATCCCTAAGTACTCTCCCGTTTTCCAGGCAGCCTCCTGGAGGCCTTTGGACACTAGCTAGCTCTTCTTCAGTGTTACTAACCCTCCCCTGCCTGTCAATTTTTCAGGTCATAGAAATAGTGAAGAAGCTGGAGACCAGCCGAAGCCAAGAGGACGACGATGAGCTGGAGCGGAAGGGGGCCATAGTCTTCAACGCCACCTCCGAGTTCTGCCGCACGCTGGGCGAGATCCCCACCTACGGGCTGGCCGGCAACCGCGAGGACCAGGAAGAGCTCATGGTAATAAGCCTCTAAGGGATGCTGGCCTGGTCGTTCAGCGCAGATGAGACCCAAGTGGAATTGCTAACCAGCACCCAGTATTGTGTCCCAGTATTGTGTTCCAAGAAGCAGCTCTCCGATGTAGCCATGGCTCTTCACACAGTGCAGCATTAATTTCTGTAACTCACTGCTGTGAGATAGTTTTCATTTATTCCATAAAATGTACGCACTGCTTGATTGTAAAAAAAGGGGCAGGGGAATCCTCAAAGGAGTGAATGCGGAAGTGTGGTCTAACCTGGTTTTAGTTCATTGCTGGTTTTCATTATTATTTCAGTGTTTTAAATAGCTCTGTTTAACTGTTTTTACAGATATTGTTAAGTTCTCTTTGTAACTGCTTTGAGGGTTTTTTTAAACAATCAAACGGTATATACATTTTATGAAATTAAAGTGCAAGGGATGACCATAACATGGGAAGTTCCCTTAGAGTGAGTCCATCTAGTACTGTCCACACGGATCAGCAGCAGCTCTTCAGGATTTCTGCTAGGGGAGGGGTCTCTCTTCCAGCTGTACCTAGAGATGCCATTGGGGTTTTGACCCTTCTGCATGCCAAGCAGTTGCCCTTCCCCTGGCTTGTAACACAGTCTCCTCCTCCTTCTCCCTTTATCCCCTCTCAGGATTTTGAGCGAGATGACGAGAGGTCAGCAAACGGGGGCTCAGACTCAGACGGGGAGGAGAACATCGGCTGGAGCACTGTCAATCTGGACGAGGAGAAACAGCAGCAGGATGTGAGTTTGCCTTTTGTGTGTGGGGGGGGGCTGTTCCAGGCTGGCGCTCTAAGATTCCTTGGCAGCCAGTTTAGGACTGGCACCCCTTCCCCTTCTTGCTAGCAGCGGCAGTGAGCCCAGAGGCCTTGACAAGATATAGAATATGAAATCTCCAAACCAGTTCATGAATTTAAAGAAAAGCTAGATATGAAATCATAGAACCACCGGCAGTAACTGGTGTACACCATCCTGCAGGGATAACAAAACATTGAGGTTTAGATTTATTGTACATTATAATTCCTGATACGGCCAGCACGTTTCTAAGCTGCCAGTGCAGATGTAGCTACCAAGTGTATAATGTGCAGTTGTCCATCAGCTTAGAAGTTCAGTGGCTACTTCTTGAAGTTACTGATCTGGATACAACTGAGGATCAGGTGAGAGGAATTTCCCTGTGGGCTCCAAATTCAAAGGAGAGAACAGCAAACAGTGCATGGTGTCTTCAGTCGGATTCCACTAAGATATACATTCCTTTCTGTAACTGGGATTCCAAGGGATTTCCCACCCAAATGTGCTGAAGGCATCTGCTGGAGTCTAAATTCCAGTGGGTCAGTACAGGCGGGGTGAACTGAGCGTGATTCCCCCCCCCTTTTTTTTGTGTTATGCAGTTCTCAGCATCCTCCACCACCATCTTGGACGAGGAGCCCATTGTGAACCGGGGCCTGGCGGCTGCTCTTATGCTCTGCCAAAACAAAGGTAAGACTGGGGTGTGGGTGTGTGGAGGGTGAGGGGTTGGCCAGAGCCTTCCTGCCACCTGCAGGCCTGTGTGTAGGTCAGCCTTCCTTTGGTGTAGAGGAGGGGGTACCATCTGCATTTCGTGTCCGCTGGCACTCTTCCTCCAAGAGGGCTGCATGAGTAGGATATTGCAAGTCCATTTTCTTTCTCTCTCCTCCTCCTCCTCACCAGGCTTGCTGGAGACTACCGTACAGAAGGTGGCAAGAGTGAAGGCACCCAATAAGTCACTGCCATCGGCAGTCTACTGCATTGAGGACAAAATGTGAGTGACGGTGGGTGGGGGAAGGAGCTCCTGGCTCTCCAGTGCCAGATCAGGCAGGCAGAGATGCTTCAGAGGGTGGAGGTGGGACATCCCTGGAACCAGATAGCCTGGGGTAGGAAATTTCTAGACGTGGCTAAGCCAGCAGAGCTGAAGACTCTGTATTTGCAAGGCTGGACCAGTGAGGTTAAGGCTGCTGTGTTCCCTCCTCCTCCTTACAGGGCCATTGATGACAAATACAGCCGGCGTGAAGAATACCGGGGCTTCACTCAGGACTTCAAGGAGAAAGACGGTTACAAACCAGATGTGAAAATAGAATATGTAGATGAGACTGGGCGCAAACTCACACCCAAAGAGGTACGACTAGGCAGGGCTATCAGACCTCTTCTGGTATGATAGTTGGCTTATATTATGGTATACTATGCATATGGTAGGATGTGGGTGGTGCTGTGGTCTAAACCACTGAGCCTAGGGCTTGCTGCTCGGAAGGTCAGCGGTTCGAATCCCTGCAACGGGGTGAGCTGCTGTTGCTTGGTCCCAGCTCCTGCCAACCTAGCAGTTTGAAAGTATGTCAAAGTGCAAGTAGATAAATAGGTACTGCTCCGGCGGGAAGGTAAACGGCGTTTTCGTGCGCTGCTCTGGTTTTGCCATAAGCGGCTTAGTCATGCTGGCCACATGACCTGGAAAAACTGTCTGCAGACAAACGCCGGCTCCTTTGGCCTATAAAGCGAGATGAGCACTGGACCCCAGAGTCATTCGCGACTGGACTTAACTGTCAGGGGTCCTTTACCTTTAAGCACATGGTATAATTAAACGAAGCAAGGCAGTTTTAATGGAGCAGCTTCCCCCCTTCCAGGAGGAACTGGTTCTCAATATGGCAGCTTCCTGATAAAATAATTTTTTTGTGTTAGCTGGTCAGTGGAAGCTGCTGTCCAAAACATCTGGTGGGGGGGCTCTGCTTGGGCAAGGCTGGCTCAGTCTCAACTTATAGGCATCTGTGGTCCTAGTTCTCAGCCTTGGTCTGCTTGAGGTGCGACGCCAACCCAGCTGAAGCTGTTTAACCCTCTGGCCTTCTTCTTGCTCCAGGCGTTCCGACAGCTCTCTCACCGCTTCCACGGGAAGGGTTCTGGGAAGATGAAGACCGAGCGGCGCATGAAGAAACTAGACGAGGAGGCGGTGAGTGAAGGGAGAGGGAGGCACTGGCCAGTTCCAGTAGCGTGGAGGATCTGAGACCACCCCACTTGCCTGTTCCCCAAAATGATTGGTCTCTCCAGGGCCTGCTGAAGTGTGGCGCTCATTTCCCCTTTCAGGAGGGGTAGCTTTTGACCAGCCATTGAAATGTGCCTCTTTACATTACTGTGTGAGACATCGACTAGGGACAGGAATTGTGCAGAGGGCAGGAGTACAGGGATGGTGAGGGAAGTGGTCCTGATTGGATCTGTCTCCTCTTCCTCCAGCTCTTGAAAAAGATGAGCTCCAGCGACACCCCTCTGGGCACGGTGGCTTTGCTGCAGGAGAAGCAGAAGGCCCAGAAGACTCCTTACATCGTGCTCAGTGGCAGCGGGAAGAGCATGAATGCGTAAGGAATTGCAGGGGGAGGGGATGTCTTGGGGCTGGTGTGAGAGAGACAGGGGTGCCAGGTGGGGATCCTTCCTGCTAAGGAGAAGGGAGGCAGCCTTCTCTGTGGGCGACTCTGCAGCTGACTGTTTGGCTCGCCTGTCTACCTTGATAAAGTCCTGAAAATATCTCCACAAGTCACTCTCGAGCAGCCAGTCCTCACAAAAGTTTGCCGATCACATCTGCAGAGAGTGGGGCAGTACTAAATGCTCATGGTGTGCTGTGTACCCTAAGCCATTTGTACGAGGAAGCGTGTGGCTGAGGCTTGAAGGATTCTGGCTTCGTAGCTGCTGTTTCCACCCCTTTCATTTTCCCTGCTAGGGGAGAGGAGCTAAGAGCTTCTCCATTCTCTGGAGGAGTGGGCAGGTGGCGTCTCTCTTGCTTGCTGCATCCAGGCCTTTTGCTAACTGGTTATTCTCTCTCTTCCCCCTCCACAGAAACACCATCACCAAATAAAGGTCTTTGCTTTCTGCATCGGAGAGAAATGTTTGCTCAGGATTCTGTGGAGCAGTACTGTGGTCGGGGTCCCCGCAGAGGGCCTAGGTCCATTGCTTCCTGAAGGAAACGTGTTCATCATGTCTCTTCCCCACTTTGAAATATGGGGAGGGGTGTATATAGTTGTGGAGCTGAGTTTTTAGCACCATTTTTTTGTATCTATATATGTGAAACTAAATAGCTTAAGTAAAAGTAACTGCTTCCTCACTCATTGTTGAGCCTCTTCCTTCTACTGTCCCGGTATGAACAAGAGTTTAAAATGCTGTGTTTGGTGGCTGATGAAATGGGGAGCACGCACTGGGCTACATATAATCTTCCTCTCTGTCACTTCAGATTGCAGCTAAGAGGCTCATGGGACTGACGGCTCCTTGCACATTCCCTACATATAGAAAATTGGCTTAGTCAGGGAATGTCCAGTAAGCCTCCACTTGAAATGGTACAAACTTCAGCAACTTTGGTTCCATCTAAAGCTGCTTGGCAGCAGAGGGCAGGAGAACAAGGGAGCCTGCTATGCGTGCAGAAAACCTTCAGGTTCTCTCCCAAGCAGGACTGAGAAAGAGCTGCCGCCGCCATTTAGTATAGAGCAGCCTTTGTCAACCTGCTGCTCTGCAACTCTTGAACTGCAATTCCCATCATGCTATGCTGTGTGGTGCTGACAGGAATAATAGTCCCATCAATATCTGAATGCACCAGGTTCGTGAAGGCTGGTGTACACTCTAAGGAGGCCTTGTGTTCCTCTGTAATGTTGGTAGACTCGAGTTCCCATCATCCAAAGCTACATAATCCCCATCCCCAAGTGTGGTCATACATGGAATGTATAGGGGCATTATGATAGTGGCAGTTTGATTCATTTCCTAATGATCTCCAACACACAGTTCACACTTTTCACAGCCACTGCTTGATTAACAAGTTCATCAAGTTATCCACCTCAAGCCCCACATCTCTTTGCTGGTCAGTCACTGCCTGCTCAGACCTTATTAGCATTGCATTTCTTTATTTTGAACAATCTTTAACATTTTATTACCCAGCCACCGTTCAAAGAGATCATTTCAGAGCTTTCTGCAACCCCTCCTTTGTTTTAACCACCCCAGACAGTTTGGCATCATCAGCAAACCTTGCCGCTACTATTTACGTCTGATTCCCTTCCTAAGAAAGTCTTTCAGGCACGGGGTGCTGCCCTGCATCAGTTGGATAGAATGCAGCTTCTCTACAGTCGCCCTTTCCTCACACAGTAAATCATTTAATCCCCTTGTCTAAAGGTCCAACTGTCCTCCTAGCTGCTTTCCTGTATTTACATGGTTTTTTACATGGTTTAAGAACTTCACAGAAAGCCATTTGCAGTTTTTTTTAAGATGAACCTCCCCCTCCTCCCTCTTCTTTAGCAAGCTCACACAAAGGCCCCACTTGCAAACAAGAGTGCTCTCACCCCAGTCTCTCTTTAAAGTTTATTGAAACACTTGTTGAATATTATAATACAAAAGAGAAGTTGTCCCTCACTGTGGGTGTCCCTTGCCTCTCAAGAGCCAAATCTAGCAAATGTGAAGGAGGAGAAATAGAAGGCAAGGTGATTTGAGCCATTTGAGGAATGGCTTTGGTGCAGAGAATTTGGATAGAAAGCACTGAGATCATCCCCAATACCATCTAATTCAGCACCTGCCTACTAAATACGACTTGCTCTTGGATGCTCCCATTGTGTGCTGACCATCTCTTAATGTAGGCCGGCCCACTTTTGGAAGAAAGGAGTGCCACTTCAAAATGATCAATGTATCTTGAAGCTTGTGACCTATTGCAAAACTGCTATCTGGCATGGCAGGCAGTGTCTGGGTTTGGGACGTACACATTGTATTAAATAAGGCAAAGGGAGAAAGGGAAAGAGGCCTGGAATACAGTAGAGGCATCTGGTCAAGACAGGGTCAAAGTTCCTCAAGGAATGAGCTATAGCTGCTGCTAACAGGCTGAGCAAATTTTTGGTTGTTGTTGTTGCCTGCAATACAGCAGCTCCAAAATGCTCCTGTAAGTACAAGCTCCCCTCCAGAAAAAGGGGACAAACAGCTAACCCCATCAGACAAGAGGGTGGGGTTTGAGGCAATGCCCCTTTTCTCTGAGCAAAGTTATGGAAGCCCCCAGGCTGGCTTGACCTGTCACTTCTCCTCCTCATCCGAGTCACTGCTGTCTTCACTCTCCAGGTAGTTGTAGTTCACCCTGTTTGTATTCACAAACAAGTCTGCATCATCGTCCTCGGAGTCTTCCTCCCCCGCAGAACGTGGTGGGCTTTGTGGCCCATCCCTGCTAAAGGAAGACAGACAGAAGGCGCTCTTAGCGTAAACTTCTCTCTAATTATTATTACTTCCATTTATTATCTGCCTTTCATGCTACGGTCCCAGGGCGCAGTTTATAACAATTAAAACACAACATTAGAAGCAAAGTAGGACTACAAACAGCTGGCCCCATGGCTACAACATCCAGCCTAATTTCTGTACTTTGATAACTTGTCCTTGCCTCCCCTTTTTCTTGCTTTGTGTAAATTTGTAGCCTGTTGTGGGTAACGTCTCTGTCCAAATGCAATAGACGTCCATGATCCACACTTTCCAGAAGCAGCTGAAGACATATTTGTCCCAACAGGCTTTCTCAGCTGGATAAATGGGTCTCTACCACGTGTCCACTTGCTAGGGTTTTAATCTTGTTTTAAATGTATAGTTGTACCTTGGAAGTTCCCGAACTTTTGACTCCTGAATGTCACAAATCCTGAAGTGACTGTTCCGGTTTGCGAACTATTTCTGGAAGCCGAATGTCTGACAGGGCTTCCATGACTTCCGATTGGCTGCAGGAGCTTCCTGCAGCCAATCAGAAGCCACACTGGACTTCCAGAACGGATTCCATTTAACTTCCAAGGTACAGCTGTATATGTTGTTCTTTATTTATCTTATGTGGTGGTTTAGAAGGCAATAAATTAATTGTAATAATTAATAATAATACTTACATCACAACTACACCTTAGAGGTGAGAGACAGGAGGTCCCTAGAGTGCTCTCCCACCCTCCACATAAACACATCACAGGAGTCCCATTCCCAAACTCACCTGTCTTTAGCACTGCTCTGAGCTCCTGCCACACCACCCAAGAAGGCCTCAGGCCTGCAGAAAGAAACAGGAGAGAGAAGGGCAGCCTGGTAGCTCAGTAGTTTGGAAGGTACATTTGAGCCTACAAAGGGATGGCCCCAAGACAAAGGTGGGAGCTGCAGAAGAGATGGGTCATTCCCCTTACATAAAA
The DNA here is from genome assembly GCF_027172205.1 of Podarcis raffonei. Lineage (NCBI taxonomy): Eukaryota > Metazoa > Chordata > Lepidosauria > Squamata > Lacertidae > Podarcis > Podarcis raffonei. The sequence goes on from NC_070617.1 coordinate 16,811,020, forward strand.
GTAGTCAGGAAAATGTATCACACCAGCAGCCTGGACATACCCTTCACCCAGCCTTGGTGCACTGGGGTGGTTTAGACTCCCAACTCCCATCAGCCAATCAGGCCCCAAGTCAGGGATGATAGGAATTGTAATCCAAAATATTAGGAAAGCACCAGGTTGCGGAGGAGGCTGGCCTAGCAGGCTTCAGGGGTGGTATCAGTAGCTTTCCTTGTCAGTAGCAACTTTCCTACTACAGTGGTACCTCGGGTTACATATGCTTCAGGTTATAGACTCCACTAACCCAGAAATATTACCTCGGGTTAAGAACTTTGCTTCAGGACGAGAACAGAAATTGTGCAGTGGTGGTGCAGCGGCAGCAGGAGGCCCCATTAGTTAAAGTGAAGAATGGTTAAGAACGGACCTCCGGAACGAATTAAGTACTTAACCCGAGGTACCACGGTACTGCTGGAGGGAAGAGAGCTGGGTGGCAACAAACCTATCAACAATTGCATAAGTTTTTTGGGGGGGGTCCAACTTGATACCCACAGACACCCCCTGGAACCCTCCAAGACCTCCTACCCCTTCCAGTTTCTATCTTTTGATGTTGTTTGGCTGGGAGCGAGGGGGGAGTGTTGATTCCTGCTTCTCAAATCTGGGTTGGGGTTTTTTGGGAGGAGGCAGGTTGTTGACGGTTGAACCCTATTTTGGTTGCAGGGATTTTGAGTGTCACCAGTGGGTATTTGGTCCTTACCAGTATCCTTCCTTTTTCAGGTAGCGAACATGGTCCTTGTAGAGGACAAAACTAATCTCGGCTTTCACTTTCTCCCCTTCTTCTATGGGATCTACCAGCAGGAAGTCACCTGGGAGGGGAGAAAAAGATTAGTGTGTGTCTATGTAAGCCCACAGCTTATGCACATTTACGTTGTGTGTATTCAGCTTTATATGCAAGGCCAAAAATTTAAAAGTGGGGAGAGGTTCTAGGGAAAACGACACTAGCAATCCCATCTGCCACCAAACTCAATAGGCTTGGACTATGTGCAAGGTTGGCTTTAGCCGTGATCTCCAGAATGTAACCCTTGTATAAGTTGTGGGCTTACTGTATATATTGCACACAGACACAAACTTGCAGGAACTGGAAAGGAGGAGGAGGACACAATTTCCATCAATTGCTATGAGGACAGCAGTCTTTGCCACTCACCTCTCTTGATCCAGATATTCTTGCGGAATTTCGTGGGCATGCTCACAAGGAACCGCGTTCCTTCAGATGTCTCCACCTCATGGAGATTGTTGCCAGGGGTCCCCACCACCTGGAGGAAATAGGCAAAACAAACAACAACCACACTGTAAAGTTGTGCTGGGGTTTGTACCCACAAACAGCAACCATCACTGTAAGTCCATGAAAAGGGCCCTTTCTGTTCGACTGCTTTGAAACCCACCCACTCCGCTTTCCTCTCCTGCAGGGGAGGAAGAGCCAAACCTCTTTTGAACCGTCCAGCTATAGACAAGATGAACAGAGGGAGGCAAAAGAATCAGAGAACGGTAGCTTTGGAGTGGACACAAAGGATTATTAAGTACAATCTCCTGCAAAAAGCTGCCCCAGATCCATAATCAGGGTTAATGCAGATCTAAGACAGCCCTCCCCAACCGCCAGATGTTTTGGGCTACGAATTTTGTTATTCCCAGCAAGCTCAGCTGAGAGCAGTTGTCCAAAGCAGCTGTACTAAATGGAGCTTGCTGTGCTCCAAAACAACCAGAAGGCACTAGCATGAGGGATGATGATGTACAACAACCAAGTCTACAGCTGTCTTGGGTGGAACACAGTTGCTAGAAACAGCACTGCAAAATCAGGACAGAAAATGAGCAATGACATCTGGAACCCCATGGCCAGTCCAGGCTGTAGATGCACAGTGGGGAGGCCTCTGTTCTCACCCGGACGATCTGCTGCCTCTCTGAAGGCACCACATACTCTTCTAGGACTTCTTTCACCACATGCTTGCGTTTTGTGGCTTGGGACATGCTGTTCTGTTAGCCCTGGGGAACCGTGTCTCTGCCGGGGGCGGGGTGATGCAAGGAGCCGTTTGCAGAATATGTCCACGTTCTAGGAGGCTGCCCAAAATAAAGTGAATTGAATAATGAATGGGAGAGCATCACAAGTACTTTAGAAGTGGAAATATCAACTAGAACAGGTGGAGCACTGCATGGGGCCGGGAGATAATGGAAGCCAGGTTCAATTGCTCCTCATTTTTAATTCATTCAGTTTACATATTGCTTCTCACTACTGGAAGGAGTTGCAAAGCATTTTACAGGGACAATGGCATGCAAAATATACCAGGGGTAGCCAATGCAGTGGCCTTCAATTGTTCCTAGACTACAACTTCCATAAGCTCATTCCAGTATGGCCAGTGGTGAGGGGAGTTGTAGTCCAAAACATCGGGGCACTAGGTTGCTTACTCCTGAAATATACAATTTTAAAAATCAGAATGAAAAATCTATGCTAAAAGTCTTCATCCTGTTCTGCCTGCACCAGGAATAGAGGTCTTCCTCGACATCGCAGGGAGAGGCAGATGGAGATAAACAAAGAATGGTGGGGGAAACTCATTCTTTGAATTCCTCTCTGGGTGGGAGAGGAACAGCGGTCTAGCTAAATTGTATAATTTGGTATATTAATAATTGGTTTTAATAATTGTATTAATTGGATAAAATTGGCATTGTTATAATGAGGCTGTTATTGGAACGATATTGAGGGGGGAAATATTTAGAAGGAGGAGAAGTGTTCATCCAAAAAAAATCATGCACCATAAGATAGCCAGATGAACAGATATAAAAAATAAAAGAGCAAGCACCAAGGAGAATAAAACCATCTTCATCTGGTGTCAGAATGACAATGTCAGTGCAGGTGAGCTTTCCTGGGGAGAGAATTCCATGATCAGGGGGCACCAGAGAAAAGGCCTGTTCTCTCACTCCACCCTCCTGCCCACAAATCTTGGAAGGCCTGCCAGATAACCCACTGGTTTAAAACATAAGAATGGATGGGACCAAAGTACCTCCATAGGAATTTGCTTGTGTTCAGTGATGGGGAAAAGTTCTTTGTATAGGGGTGGGGTGAGGGTCCACAGAAAACTGACCTGTTTCCAACAACAGCCAACGTCGTCCAAGTTCAAGGGCTGTGGATCCAGTGCTGATTTCACTCTCTGGTACATTCACAGTTCTGGAAGAGCTTGAAGGGTGTGTGTGGAGAGATGTAATAATAGTAGGTCATCATACACAAGGAGAGTCTCAGGGGCTCAGAGGTATACTGCTTTTGAACATGGATGTTCTACCACTGCCATTGATCCTTCATAGATTTATCTACTCTGTTACAATTACTGCCTTGCTGGATCTGAAGAAAAGATTCATCTGGTCCAGACTTCCTCAAATGACGCCCTCCAGATGTTATGGGCTACAACTCCCATCAGCCCCAGATGCATCTGGAGGACACAAAGCACTGGAGTTTTTTGGGGGTGCGTGTGTGATTTATTCCAACATTCTCTATCCCACAATGAGTTCCACAGTCTAACTATGTGCTGTGTGAACAAGTCCTTCCTTTTATTTCATCCAATATGCAGCTTCATTGAATGTCCCCGAGTTCTAGTGTTAGGAGACAGGGAGAGAAGCTTTTCCTTATCCACTTTCTCCATGCCATGAAGAATTTTATACACTTCTATCATGTTGCCACTTACTTGCCTTTTCTCTAAACTGAGACGTCCCAAATCTCAAGGTCTGGGATACTCCTCATCTGGCAACCCTTGCTGGGAGTAAGCTAGTTGGATTCCACTCATAGAGCTTACTTAGCACTCTGGTGCTCTATATTTCAGCACTCAATGCGCTTCGCGTGTTAACTCTTAAAGTCTTAAATTATATTGTTTGTTAGTTTTTATTATTGATCATTCTAATGGGGGGGCGGAGGGGGTTTTTTGGCAGACCGCTTTCGTTTGTTTGTTTCTTTACAATCAAGCCGCGTATAAATTTAATGAAATAAATAAAAACTCGGCAAGCACCACGTCAGCCCTGTGAGGTAGGACCGGCCCACCCACCCCCGCCCTTAGGAAGGCAGTATCGGGCTCTCATCTGTTTTTGAACCTACCCTTTCAAAGCGTCCTGCGCCCCCAAACCTGCAGCCCAGCCCTCCGTTTGGTCGATACCTGCTTAAGAACTGGCGCCTTCTCGTCCCCTCCGAAGCGTGAGAAGCGAGAACTTCCTACTTCCGGCTGCCCTGGACTCGACTTCCGGGTGCGTCACGCTTTTCCTTCCCGGAGTGCTGCGCTTAAAAACTTCCCCACCTTCGAGGGAAGCTGCCCTAATTGGACTACAGTGGTACCTCAGGTTACATACGCTTCAGGTTACAGACTCCGCTAACCCAGAAATAGTGCTTCAGGTTAAGAACTATCCTTCAGGATGAAAACAGAAATCGTGCTCTGGCAGCGCAGTGGCAGCGGGAGGCCCCATTAGCCAAAGTGGTGCTCAGCGACGCGGACTTATAAAAAATATTGGGGGGGCCCGGGAAAGCTCATGAATAATAAATAAGCTCATGAATATGCAAATAAAGTGGCGCCGCCTCCTCGTGAGCGAATAGGGGAGAGCGTGCTGCGCCTATTAATCAGCTCCAAAGGAAATTGGGTGGAGCTTTTGCTCGGGAGGGAGGGCAGGAGGCATGCAGCCCGCCCCCCCTGTGCATTTTGGGCTGGGGGAGGGGCGGCGATGGCGCTCTGCTGGAGGGGCGCCGGAGATTATTGGGGGGGCGGAGCCCCCCCAAACGAATTTTTGAGGGGGCTCGGGCCCCCTCAAGCCCCATGGAGTCGGCGCCTATGGTGGTGCTTCAGGTTAAGAACAGTTTCAGGTTAAGAACGGACCTCCGGAACGAATTAAGTACTTAACCCGAGGTACCACTGTATATACCACGGAGTTAACAGCACTGCGGGTGCAGCCACTTCAGAATTGACTTGTCAATGACTTGTTGTGATATCAGCCTTGCTGATTTGTGCAGGAGAGGGGGAAAGAGAAACACGGATTAGATCACCGAATGACCGGAAGAATCAGAAACAGGAAGACCAAAATTTTAATAAGGAATGGGGAAAAGTTATAATTTGTCTTAAAAACCATTGTAAACAGTTAAAACCGTTAGTAGGACTGGAATAACACTTGTAGTTTAATGGTGAACTTTGGACATAATGGAGATGTAAAATATTTGGATTATCATAAAAGATGCAGGAGGAAATGATTAACCATAGGACCCACAAAGGGGAGGAAGGAAGCCCAGGAGATGCTTTGGAATCTTGTTTTTTTGTTGGGTATTGGATATGTGATTGTAAAACTTTGATCTGAAAACCAAATAAACATTTTTTTTAAAAAAGCACCAACTGAAACAAACAAAACAAAAATAACCCAAAGTATCTGTTTTGTCCTAAATAACCTCTCCAAAGAGAAACTTGAGTGATTGCGGGGGGAATATGTTGGTACAGATCTGGCCACGTATGAAAAGAAGGGGAACTAGACATAGAATTGTAGAGTTGGAAGGGACCCTGAGGGTCGTCTGGTCCAACCCACTGCAATACAGGAATCTCAGCATACAATTCCATGTGGCATTGCATCAGATTTTCAGACAAAGCCACTTCTCAAACTCTTGCCTGTCCATCTTTTCACCCAAAGGTTGCCTGGTGTTTTCCACTGAAAGGTTATTTCCATACAAGCTGCTGCTAATAACACCACAACTAACTCATTATGTGCTCCTAATGTTTCCAAAGCTGAAGCAGGAGCCAAAACAAAAATTGTGAATTGGAGCACAATCCTATCACATGTGTGCAAGAGAGCCAACAGTGCCACCATCTCTCCAATATGGGGTGAGATTGAGTTGTTAACCAAGTGGAGCTTTAGGGTGTCCAATGCCATTGAAAGAGCGCTTTAAGTTCTGCCTTTTATATTCATTTTATATTTTTAAGCCAGCCTTGGACTATGTAGCCATGTTTGTTCATGTTTCTCCAAAGCCAGCCCATCTTCCCAAGCCCTCTGTAGACTGTTAGTGTCACCCATGACGGCAGTGATCAATATTCAGGAGGATGGATTCAAATATCTTCAGATGGAACAAGCTTTGTTTTCTGCTGCTCCAGAGGGCAGGACCCAAACCAATCACTTCAAATGGCAAGGAAGAACTTTCTGATGGTAAGAGCTGTTCAACAGTGGAATGCAGACCTGGCCCACTTGAGGCAGGGTGAAGCAGCTGCCTCTGGTGGCAGAAGCCCCTGAGGCAGCACCCCCATGGACAACCATCCCGCCCCTGGCATCAGTGTCAATGCTGGCACCACTTCTCCAACCATGGCAGAGGCAAGCAGTGCAGTGGTGGGGCAGCACTTCCCATTTCGCCTTGTGTCACCTCTGAGCAGTGTTTTTTTCTGGTGGTACGCATACCCCTAAACATTCTGTGAATCTAAGTTTGGCCTCATTGAGGGGCAGTATTCAATATGAGTAGGAAAATTAGAGTACCCCTAAACATTTTTTTAAAGAAAAAAAGCACTGCCTCTGAGATAAGCCTCTTCTGATGACTTCCCACCCACTGTCTCTCATCTGCCTTGGAAGGATGTTGGCAAGACCTACTCAGGAGTACTTAGCAGGAGGCTAACCTAGTCTCCCTCCTTCAAGACTCCAGCCGTCATACTGCCCTCACCCCTGAAACACACAGACACTTTAGTTCAGAGTCCATCAGTATTTATTAGTGTGGAAATTACAGAAACACCAAAGGCTGCATCTTTAAAGTAACAGACAGAAGGCACAGACACCTGAGCAGCTGCGTCTTCCAGAAACACCTTTTTTGCAGCCACTTTCAGGCCATTCTGGCTGAGATTAGAGTCCCTGAAGGGGAAACAGCTTTTTCAGGGTGGGGGTGGGGTGTTCAGAGCAGCAATCAAAGGAAAAAACACTTTCTATAGCAGCCATTTTGCAAGTGCTAGTTATGCCTTTCACTCCCCAAAAGCCCTGAGCACAATTGGGGGGGGGGGAGGAATGCTCAAGTAGGATTCCTTGGAGGAGAAGGTTTGGGTGGTGCTTAGGACTGACCAAGCTAGGGATCATCTCTCAGCATTGCCTTCAAACCTTCCACCAATATTTCCATTCTAGCAGCAAACATTAATACAGAGCAGCTAAATCTAAAAAAAAAATGTGGGCTGGGTTTGACCTCTTTTTTTGTAGGGGGTGCAGGGAGAAAGATTTCATGGCATCTAAGTGCAAAAGCTGACCAATACTGGAATGGTTACTTTCCCTACAGGCTAGCGGAGCTGCCCAGCCACAGGTAAGACTGTCTTGCAAGGCTGTGACTCCACCACATCAAGTCTTCCAGAAGCAGAGGAAGACTTGAGCTAACGGAAACAAGGGTACCCCATTTGGGGGGGGGGCATGTATCAGTGCTACAATTCCTACGGGGAGCGGGAAGACTTGGAGAGTGCAAAAGAAAGAAGCCCCTGACTAACTAGAAAATAAGGGTGTTAAATGTGCTCCCCTCGTTTCCACAAGGAAGGGAAAATTCACCTGCACTTATTTAAGGGGGCTTGAGTGAGTTGTGAAGTTCCTTGGAACATCTTGTCTTAAATGCAAGCTGGTTCCCCAAGTTGTATGGAGACAGGAAGCTGGCCTTAGACCAAGAGAGACTGTCTGCTGTCCATCTAGCACAGCAGCTCTTCAACTTGAGGGGGGCATTCCCTAGCCCTGCCTCCTGAGGATTGCAGGGTTGGACTAGATGACTCTTTGGGTCCCCTTCCAACTCTACAATCCCAGGACTGTATGAGATTCTATAACTGTTTGGGACCTTCTGTGTGCAAAGTGGGTGCTCTTCTACTGAGCTAGGGCCCAAACTTAAGAGGCCTATGGTTAGAAAACAGTAATGAGACCTGATTTTTGCAGAGGGAGTTGGGATGGGAGCTGGTAGTTAGATCGCTGCCCGTTCCTCCCCGGCCCCAATTACCAGTCTGCCTTCCAAAAAGCAGCTCAGGATTGACCAAGGTAAAAGAGGAGGCTCACAGCGAGGAGCAGCTGATGACCTAACCATTTCAGAGGAGCAAGTCCCCTTCACCATCCTCTCTGCATCTGCCCAGGCACCAAGTACCCCTTCACTGAGAGTCGGGGGAAGGAATCTGCTCCTACTGGAAAGGGGAGCACCCTTTAAACACACACCAGCACCAATCCTGGCCTGGTTGAAGGATCTCAGCAAGGTTAAGGTCCTATCCTAGGACATGCTACCTCCAGTCTCTGCCGTTCATAGCAGCAGGCAGGAGCAGGGGCCAGATCTTCTCAGTTATGCACTAGGCCTAACCAGGGCTATTTGGAAAGGGAAATGGGTAAACAGGGTCAGAATAATGTACAGGGAAGGTGCTCCGATCTTCATCTTGGTGCTGGGTGGAAAGCCAGCAAGTTGATGATTTGGACCGGAGGCAGTCAAGGGGCCCGAGAGGCTTAGTCTATCACTGCAGAACTGCACATTGAGTTCATGCCACAGGCGTGGCTGCCACGGTACAGGTAGTAGTAGCCCTGAAAAGAGACACGGGACAATTGTCAGTAAGCAGCACAGACCTTCCTTGACCAGGAAAGCCTAGCCACAGTATTGCTTACTTCAAGATTGGATTACTGCAACACACTCTTTGTGGGGCACCCCTTGCGCTTGATCGGGAAGCTGCAGTTAGTGCAGAATGCTGCAGCACAATTGCTGACAGGACCCCATCAGCAAATAACCCCATTGGTCAGAGATCTGAACTAGTTGCCCATTTGCTACCCTGGCCAGGTTCAATGTGTTACTATCAGCATACCAAACCTTTAGTAACTTGGGACCAGTTTACCTGCGAGATTCACTTATATCTGTGAAACTGGCATTGTTACAGATGCCACATAATACCTGTTGCACATTTGTAAGAAATAGACCTTTTATTGTGACTGCTCCTACACTTCGGAACTCCCTGCCCATTGACAGCAGGCAGATGTCTTTCCTGTACTCTTCTCAGTGCTTGTGAAAAACTTATTTTGTTTACAGAAACCTAGCCAAATATGTAGAATGTTTACATGTGTTTTTAATTGTTTGTAGTAAAGTTTTAAAAAGCTGGTTTTGACAGTTTTCATTGATAGTTTTACAGTGGTACCTCGTGTTACGTACCATCCCCCTTACGAATACTGTGCGTTACGCGTTACGCTAACCCGGAAGTAGATGCCCCTTGTTGCGACCTTTGCCCCGGGATGCGAGCAGAAGTCGCGGCGCGGCAGCAGGTGCCATTAGAGAAAGCGCGCCTCATATTATGAGAGTTTTCCTGTTACGAATGGACCTCTGGAACAGATTAACACAAGGTACCACTGTATATCCTTTCTGTAAACTGTTTTGAGATTTTTTTACAGTCAAGCAGTTCCACAGTATGATCACATCTTACACGCATTTAAGTTTCAACCATACGTGATTGAAGGAAAGTTGGTTGAATTTGTGCAAGTCAAGTCGCAAGCAAGATGGAGAGCTTAAGAGCTCTTTTTGCATTGGGTCCACTTGCAGTTACCTGGGGCAGAAAGAGCTTCTAATTTCTCTGCCTTGCTTGCTGGGGATTCTGGGGATTATCTCTCCCCATCTGCCTTGCTTCAATTTTCATGTATACGCAGAACCCTTGGACTCGAACGTCTACATAAAATGTGATCGTACGGAGCTTACATTTTGTGATATATATATCTGCCTTCTGCCTGCACATGAGCATGTCATTGGCCAGCACAACGTAAGCAGAAGTCAGCCATACCCTGGCACCGGCTCCTCCTTGCCTCAAAAGCGTTGTCAAGCAAAGAGACACTGGGTTAGGGGGTCAGCAGCAGGCAGTTACACTGAGGAGAAAGCTAAGCTTGACTCGTGAGCTTTCAGTGTATCAGCCCCTTCCTTACAATGTGAACAGAGATTGCCAAGAGCGGGGGAAAGGTCACCCAGCTGAGTTTGGAAGAATGCTTACCTTCTCTCCCCAGTTCTCTCCCCAACTGTTCTTGATTGCCCAGAATGGAGTACGGCCCCCTGTGTGTGCATACAGGTGGAAACAGAAGAGAGTTGTCAGGGGTAGAGCAAGCAGTAAACCGCTTTGAGTTTGTTTTTTTCCAAAGCAGCATATAAATTTTATAAAATCCTCCATCTATCCCTCGAGAGAGTCCCCCCCCCCAACCCATCGATCTCTTGAAGTGGCTTAAGACGGATCTGATCTCTGCATCATCCTTGGATGGAAGCTAGCAGCTTTTTGCAAGCAGGAAGGAAATCATTCTTGACCCCTCCTGCTTCCTCCACCCACCCACCGCTCCCTGCCCACCTCTGAACATCCATCACAAGTAAGGAAACTCCCCACTTGTAGTTCTCCTTCAGCCTCTATTAGTCACACCTGTTACAACTGGGGAGTCTGAAGCGAAACTTTGGGAATCATGAGAACTAGGGACTTAGATCAGACAAACATCAGGTGCCAGCACTAGTAAAACTGCTCTAATATATTTTGCCCAGACGCAAGCAGGTTTTAACTGAGCAAGCTTTAGGGTAATTTAAAGTCTCATCTGCATTTTTTCTAACTCTTTGTGTGAGCATTTTAGAAAGGAGGTAGGGTGGCACAAAAAATGTTTTAGATAGGTCACGTAAATAAATTAGAAAGAACAAAGCAAAGCAAGCTTGGCTTGAACACAGATGGAGACTGCTTCTGAACGCTAAACTGCAGGGTGGAGGAATGGAGATTCCAGAGTGAATCTCCCCACCTTCACGTTTTGGGAGCATCCCCCCCCCCGCAAGTAAAAGTAGCCACTTACGTGTGCCGTAGCCCACCAAGAGGACTGCGTGGTCAATCATCCAGGGGTTGCAGAGCAGGAAGAAGGGGTGGGAAACTCCCCTCCTGTAGAACTGGACAGGGGAAGAAGGGGAAAAGGGCTCAGAGACAATCCTGGACTCCAAACAACTTAATACATACATGTTGCACCCTGTGCAATGTTTGGGCCTTCAGGCAATTGGGGAGGGCTTGAAGGTCTATGCGTGAAGCTACTAAGAAAGTCAAATGTGTCCTAACTGCAAGGAGTCCTTGCTTCTCTGAACAGATCTGTTCCCTCGTGTTCTACATGACTCAGCCCTTCCTCTCTCAATCAGCAACAAAAACCAAACTAGGCCAATCTGAATTTGGAAGCAGAGTAAGCCGTGTAAAAGAAATGCAGGCAGGGCTAGCTGTTGGATCAGACCAGAGGCCCAGCAGTCTGCCTCAGTGACCAACCAGGAAGCTCACAAGGACAACAGCAATACTCTCTTCTCCACCTGCGATTCAACTGGTGTTCAGGTGCATGCTGCTTCCCAAGGCAGAAAATAACCATCATGGCTAGCAGCCGTCGCCAGGCTTCTTCTCCTTGAGTTTGTCTAACCTGCTTTGGAAGCTGGTCACATTAGTGGCCATTGCTGCATTTAGTGCTTGCAAATTCGACAGTTCTATTTCTGTGCGGAGAAGGGCTTTGTTTTGCCTGTCCTGAATCAGATATGGCTCTGAGTCCTAGGGCAGGAGGTGGCAGAGCTCCAACGGCATCCCAGGGTTTCTTTTCTTCTTTTTTTAAGTTTTAAAAAGCAAGGGAAAATGGAAAACCTATGGCCACATCATAAAGTTAATGCAACTCCCTACTCAAACTTGCATAGAAATTTCTGTCCTTCCACTGTGATTTTTTGGGGAGGGTTTCCTTTTGCTCCCCACCTGCTCAACAAATGATGTGGTGGGGGGAATGTTTTTTGACCAAAAGGGTGACCTCTGTTCCTTACAGCATGGAAAAAGCAGCATGGCCCTCCAGGGGTTCCCTCACCTGCATGGCAAAGGCGTTCAGAGCAATGGAAATAGGGCCGTTCTTAGCCAGCCAGGCAGCGATCTCTGAAATGGAGAGAGTGACTGGTTAATATGCAAGGCCATTATATGATGCAGAGAGATATAAGAGAAGGAGAGGGAGCTTATGGGAGCTGCGCTGCAGGCCCTGCCCCAGAAAACGAAAGCATTTTACACATGTGGATCGCCATGCATTTGAGATACTGATACGCTGCCTCTCTCCCTGGCCTCAGTTGCACTTCCTACACCCATGCATGGTGGCAGCAGGTAGGACAAGAAATCGTAGCAGGACGGCTCAGCAGAGAAGCTGTTAAGTATCAAGCGTGTGGTCTTGAATGTTTCTTAGCCATAAAAGCAGCAAGAAGGGCACCTATCAAGTCCATAGAACATCTAGGGCAGGCCTGGGATGCCTCAGGGACCTATGCAGTCATCCAGACCTCTAAATCCATCCCGCAGACCACAAGTCTCTGTGACCCTGCCCTTTGTGTTTTTTATTAGCCAGAATGTGTTATTGGACCATGATAATACCTCTTGCTTGTATGGATGAAGAGGGAGTAAATAACCTCTGCACTGGCTGCCCATCTACTATCGAGCCAGGTCCTTGTATTGATTTTACAGAGCCCTGAACAACTTAGATCCAAGGTACCTTAGATCCTGGCTCAGTTACCAAGATCACCTGGTACCTTAGAGATGGCCTGAACCTTTATATCCTGGCTCCGTTACCAAGATCACCTGGAAGAACCTCATTGGTCATCCCTTGAGTTGGCAAAGGTCATTTGACATCAATGTGAAATAGAGTCTTTAGTCTTATTGGCCTAGTCTTGTGGAACACTCTGCTAACAGAGATTCTGCTAACATCTGAAGGCAGCTCTATTTAGGGAAGCTTTTAATGTTTAATGTATTAGAGGATATTAATATTTTTTGGAAGCCGCCCAGAGTGGCTGGGGCTATTATTATTATTATTATTATTCAGCATCCAGCTCCTTTTAAACATCCACTGAGAACTTCTCTATGTCGTCAAGATTATGCCAGCAATTAAGAAGGCATCTTTCCATAACACTTAGATGATGGTCTCTGATCTTAAATGAGTTTTTATATTAGATAGTTATTACTGTACACTTTTATTTTGTTATGATTTGCAGCATACTGTATAAATATTTTCATAAACACATTGGTGTCTACACCAATTCTTACATGGCTGACTTCTGTCACATCTGTTGCCCTGTCCAGATGTTTTGAGACTACAATTCACATCATCCCTGACCACTGGTCCTGTTAGCTAGGGATCATGGGAGCTGTAGTCCCAAAACATCTGGAGAGCCGAGTTTGCCTATGCCTGCTCTGGCCCCACACACCACTGGCATGTGGCTTCTGGAAGTTTGGCCAAGAGGCAAGGCAGCCCTGGGGCTGGGAAAAGTTTGCCCAACCCTTGCTCTAGGCAGTAGCAAGTGGCCCTCCTCATTCCACAGCAGACTGTTCCAGATCTCTCTAGGTATTAAGAGTCCCACAATCTGATTCACTAACTGGCACCCCAAGCCATGGTCTCAGACACATACCTGTCTCATCCCGGGATATTGATACGGAGCTATTGATGTAGACGGCCACCTTATCCTTGGAGAAGCCACACTTCTGCTCGAACCCTTCGTAACTGTAATCGCGCTCTGTCTCCAGGCCGCCTGGGGAAGAAGAAGAGGAGAATCAGGAAGGCCAAGGAAGGTGATGACCTGGCAGGGAAAACTCTGAACAGGCGGGGCTCTTACTGTGCAGAATAAGGATCTAAGAGTGGCTTTTAAAAAAACCCCACATTTATTATGCCCTAATAATACTTCTGTGGGATGCAGGTGGCACTGTGGGTTAAGCCACAGAGCCTAGGACTTGCTGATCAGAAGGTCGGCGGTTCGAATCCCCGTGATGGGGTGAGCTCCTGTTGCTCGGTCCCTGCTCCTGCCAACCAAGCAGTTCGAAAGCACGTCAAAGTGCAAGTAGATAAATAGGTACCGCTCCAGTGGGAAGGTAAACAGCGTTTCCGTGCGCTGCTCTGGTTCACCAGAAGCGGCTTAGTCATGCTGGCCACGTGACCCGGAAGCTGTATGCTGGCTCCCTCGGCCAATAAAGCGAGATGAGCGCTGCAACCCCAGAGTCGGTCACGACTGGACCTAATGGTCAGGGGTCCCTTTACCTTAATAATACTTCTAGAGGCAGCTTCCAACAATAAAAGCAGCAAGGAACAACAACCCCTACGTGAGAAATCAACAGCAGCCAGAATCCAGAAATTCTGAAGAGGGACTTTGCATTGTCAACAAACGGCTGAACAAACAGAGCCTCTTCCAGCCTCACTGTGGTGGTTGCTTCACAGCCATTGGGGAACTGCAGTAAAGGCAGCATGTGCACTCTTGAAAAATGCAGGGTTTGCCCCAAGAAAGAGGGAATGGATTTTTTCTAAAAGGGAAGGATCTGGCATGAATGGTGCTCTAGATGCAACTGACAAAACTCAGTTACGTTTTAGCCTTGGGAACAAACCAGCATTTCCAGCACCACCGTGCTCAAGGAACCCAGTTTCTCCAGTTCAGAGACTGCTGTGAAAACAAGTCTCTGAACACTCAAAACATCTTATTCTCGGGATGTCAAGGCACATGCAGAGGAACAAGCTGCAGACCAAGTGCTGCACTGGAGCAAAAATATTTTGCTGACTCACCCAGCCCTTCGATGGCCTCGTAGGCCGTGGATGGAAGTCCTCCTCCGCAGGCTTTGTCTACGGAGTCACAGTCCAGCAGCTCTGTGGAGGGAGCAGAAATCAGATCAGCTGGAAACTGGAGGGTGAACACCCAAAGACCTGTCCAGTCTTGCTCCTGAAGTCAGCCAACTTCCCAATTTATTTCTTTATGACATTTCTTTCATAAAATTCATATGCCACTTGATTGAAGGAAAAACTCAAAGCAGTTACATCTCGCTCTTCACCATATGTGATCTCAGGATGGGTTATAACAAGTTAATGAAAGGAAAAAATAAATAAAATCTGCTTCGAGAATGCAAGCATCCTCTACCTGTAAAACATTTGAGTCAACGCGGCCATGTAAACAAGGCACAACCAATGACTTCACTGGTGGTTTTTTTTTGTTTTGTTTTAGCTCTGCTGCCCAGAAAGCTCCCAGATCCAAACATGAGAGGCCAGGCCTCCTCAAAGAACTCCCTACCTTGCTCAGAGAGGGAAACCAAAGTGCCATTGTGGAGGAACCACTGCCCTTCCACGTTGCCCGTCACAGAGAAGGCCCAGCAGGAGCCACAGTAACCCTGCAGTCATTGAGAAAAGGAAAGAGTTACTCCAGATAGTATGAAATGGCCATAAGATGAAAAAGACAATTCAGAAGCAGCCTGGAAGAAGGCAACTTACATCAGTTAAACAACTTCACTGGCTACCGGTCCACTTTTGGGCACAATTCCAAGCGCTGGTTCTGACCTATAAAGCCCTATATGGCCCTATATGGGACCAGGCTTCCTGAATGACCATAACTCCCTATATAAACCTTTCTAGGTGCCAAGATCCTCAGGTGAGCACTTTCTCTTGAACCCATTAACATCAAAAACACGGTTGGTGGTGACACAAGAGAGAACCTTTGCTGCGGCTGCTCCCAGATTGTGGAATCCTCTCCCAGGAGAAGTTGAACTGGTTCCCTCTTGGTTATCCTTCTGCTGGCAGACTAAAACTTTTGTATTGAGACAGGCCTTTGAAAAGTAAGGTGCAGACGATGCAGATGGTGTTGCAACCTTCTGATCAGCAAACTGTACTTTAGCTGCTGGTTCTAAATGTATTTCAATGTATTTTAACTACTGCTTTCAATTAGTTTTATTACTTTTCATTTTATGAGGATGTTTTTTACACGTTGTAAGCTGCCTTGCATCCCAATTTGATATAAAGCTGGGATATAAATTCCTACAGAGAACAAAACAAAATAAAGCTCAGGCCCAGAACCTAGGGTGGATCACTACCTTCTTCCAGCTCCTCACCAACCTCACACAACAAACCCACACAGGGAAACAGTGGAACTTTTATCCCCTTTGGAAACTTTAAGCCCAGCCCGGTTCCCTTCAGGAAGCATCTGCTTCCATAGTGGGGCGGAGGAAAACCAACCTGGTTCTTGACACCTGTGACAGCCCCGTGGTCCCGCCAGTCCCATGCATCAGGGGGGGGATCATTAGGGATGGTGGCTGGTTTCATTGGCCGACCAGGCAGCTGGGAAAGCAGTGGGTTCAAGTACGTGGAGCGGAACTCCTCCTCTGAAAGAAAGGAGAAAGATACGTTGTGCGATGAAAAGACGAAAGCACCAGACTTCATAAAATATGACACTCTAGCCTTCCTGGCTGGTTGAAGTTCTTGGGTTCTATCTGCCACAAATACATACAGTGGTACCTTGGGTTAAGTACTTAATTCGTTCCGGAGGTCCGTTCTTAACCTGAAACTGTTCTTAACCTGAAGCACCACTTTAGCTAATGGGGCCTCCCGCTGCTGCCGCGCCGCTGGAGCACGATTTCTGTTCTCATCCTGAAGCAAAGTTCTTAACCCGAGGTACTATTTCTGGGTTAGCAGAGTCTGTAACCTGAAGTGTTTGTAACCTGAAATGTATGTAACTCAAGGTACCACTGTATCTGTATCTTTCCTCTTTGGAACTTGTACTGTAATTTTAAAAACATTAGATACCCCTTTTTGGTTTATTTTATGCTACTTCTATTCACTTTGTTTCATTCGCTCTCTCTTTTATTGAATAAAAAACCCTTTTAATATACACATCCGGATAATGTATTATCCCAGTTCCTTAATGCGAGTAACTGAATGTAAAAATAAAATATCTGGTTTGAGACACCTGCACTTTCCAAGGAAGCTGGGATATGTAACACTTACCACATTGCAGGATAAAGAAGACAAGACTCTAACCTGTTAGCTGGAGCTTTTTCAGAGAGGGTTTGGTGGTGGCACTGTGAGGACTAAGTGGCAGCAGTTTTGTAGAGAATGCCATTTGTTTACTGCAGCCTGTTCAGCCTGGTGCCCTCCTGATGGGCGTTTTAGTCCTGCAACATCTGGAGGGCACCTGGTTGGCCAAGGTGGGTCTACCAGACACAGGTATGCTGTAGCTCTGCAATTCAGAGGGGAAGCTAGCAGCAGAGTCCCTGCCCCGTCCTCACCTACCTGTCAGATCACTGAATTTGGTGACACCGTATTCTGCCGTGCCCTGATCCAGTTCCTGAATTAGCCGGGCCTTCTCCAGATTCTCTGCAAAGATCCTGAAACGCCTCTCAGTCTCTAAAAGAGAAGGCCAGGGAAACAAGGACTGAGCATGAGTATTGATTCTTATTGGTTCTTATCCATCAGCAGTTATGCCTACAGTTCTTTAAGGATGCTTAACATGCAGAATGCTACTGCCAGCAGTGTGTACGTGGGCTGGTGGGCTCCGAGGAGCGGAGGGATGCCAAATTGGATCAGGAGAAGCTGGAAGACAGACAAGGGAGGCAGGGAGCCTGTGGCCTTCCCAATGCCTGCCTTCCTAACTCCCAACAGCCCAAGCAAGCACAGCCACGCCTGCTACAAAATCTGAACATCAGAGGAACTCTGCTGAGAAGCTAGCCTGACCTTTGCAGCTTATATTTATAATCACAGAGCCAGTGTGGTGTAGTGGTTAAGAGTGGTAGTTTCGTAATCTGGGGAACCAGGTTCGCGTCTCCGCTCCTCCACCTGCAGCTGCTGGGTGACCTTGGGCCAGTCACACTTCTCTGAAGTCTCTCAGCCCCACTCACCTCACAGAGTGTTTGTTGTGGGGGAGGAAGGGAAACGAGAATGTTAGCCGCTTTGAGACTCCTTAAAGGGAGTGAAAGGCAGGATATCAAATCCAAACTCTTCTCTTCTTCTTGCATTTTATATCCCGCTTTCCTTCCAAGGAGCTCAAGGTGGCACACACAGTTCTCCCAGCCCTTCTTATTTTATCCCCACAATTACTCTGTGAGGTACATCCGACTTGAGAAACTGCACCTGGCCCAAGGTTATCCCACAAGCTTCATGGCTGAGTGGGGATTCAAACTCTGGGCTCTGTCAGGTCCTAGACCAGCCATTACACCACACAGGGCAGCCTTACCAACATGCTCAGGCATGTTGTTGCTTTGACAGTTTCCTTCGCCCATCATTCACCTTGCTTGTCCTTGTAGCTCTTCTCATAGGTTGTCAAGAACTCCTTGAAGAGGGGCACCAGGTGGTTGGAGGCATTCTGGGGATGGAAGAATCCAGAACTGAGAAACTGGTACACAAGGAACTGAATCACAGAAACAGAGCTGCTGCCTTCAACTGCAGATTGCAATTTTATTTTATTTTCCAAACTGTATTGCAGAAATAATGTTGATTAAGGCATAAATATAAATTAGCCCCCTTCCCTCCTATGAACAGTATTTCCAGCATAATATTACATTTCTTTAACACAATATATTTTACGAGTAGTATTAAGAACCTATTAAACATAATATCTGACTTTCAATAGTATTATTATTATTTTCCTTTACAGCATTCATTGTCTCTTAGAACCTATAATCTAAACAAAGGACTCCATTAATTAGATGCACGCTTCATTTTTTTTAATTAATCTAACCCTTCTACAATGAATCCTGTCTTTCTCTTTAAAAGACCAAACTGTTTTATATATAGTTGGAACTGATCTACCAGATTCCTGGCATTTTATGAAATCAATGAATAAATGCCAGCCTGCCAAAAACCTGTCCATCTTTCTTTGACCTTTGACCTTTCATTACCCTAGCCAATTACTTTTTTAAAATTGCTGTATCAGAAGCAAGGCTATCTTAGGCAGATGATATCAAAGTACCCAAAACGAATCAGCCATCCAGTTTCCCTAATGTTAGAATCAGGAACATGCAAACAGGAATGCTGTGCATTTTTGACCAAAATTGGAAGATTGTGCCTGTCTCAAATGTATACAGTCATACCTCGGAAGTCGAACGGAAGTCCATCCGACTATCAAAATGTTCAGAAACCAAAGCACGGCTTCTGGTTGGCTGCAGGAAGCTCCTGCAGCCAATTGGAAGCCATGTCGGACATTCGGGTTCCAAAGAAAGTTCGCAAACCGGAACAACTCACTTCCAGGTTTGCGGCAATTGGGAGCCGAAACGTCAGAGTACCAAGGCGTTTGGGATCCAAGGTACAGACTGTACATACTTTTGGCATAAAGGGAAAGAAGAGAAAGAGACAGGAACACAGCCCTGCTTTGCCCTGCTAAGAGAGTTTACACCCCAGCTCCAAAAGACAGAGGAATGACACTCACCTGCAGAAACCTCTCTTCCTGGGCTAACTCCTCGACTTCCTTGGCAGGTGCCTTCGGACGGAACACTTCCCACTCCCCCAGTTTTGCTGCGTGGACTACCTCCGAAGGCTCTGCAAGAGCAAGGGGTGTGTGTGTGTTTATTTATTTACTATCCCACACTCCGTCACCAGACTAAGTGGATACAGACATACTTCGGGTGAATGCACTTCAGGTTGAGCGCGTTTGAGTTGTGCTCCGTGGCAACCCGGAAGTAACGGAGCACGTTACTTTTGGATTTTGCCGCTTGCGCTTGCGCAGACGCTCAAAATGACGTCACGCGCATGCACAGAAGCGGCGAAAAGTGATACGCACATGTGCAGACGTGCCATCACTAGTTATGTTTGCTTCTGGATGCGAACGGGGCTCCGGAACGGATCCCGTTCATATCCAGAGGTACCACTGTATTCCAAAAGTCACCTACATTCTAAATGGCTATCAGCTAAACCCCCAATCCTTCCCATTACACCTCCTCGTAGAAATATGTGCTTAACCAGATATGCAGAAGGAAATATTTTACCCAACAGCCTACACCTTAATGATTCATGCCCCTGAATGATTCATTGTGCCTGGGGAGAAAAGGTGAGGTCATGTATCAATTACACACACGGACACCCATCTTGTAAATGATGTAAGTCCAGGTATCAACATCATAGTGCCTTGCAATCTTCTCCTGGCCCCCACAAAGCCCCTCCCCGCACTACCCACTTGGTCATGAGGCCGTAAGGGTGGCCAGTTTTTTCTCCCTTTAAAGATACATACAGGCAGCACCCCCAACCCCCCGTTTAGGCACGTTCCATATGTGTGCAACCGTGTACATGTGCATTGCGCCAAACCCAGAAGTGACCCAGAAACATCATAAAGACATCACTGAAATGTCACTAAAAGGGCAGAGCAGGGTGCTTGCAGGCTTTTTCAATGGGTTTCAATTATACACAATTTCACTGACGCACGCAGTACCTTAGAACGTAAAGCCCGTGTAAACGGGGGGCTGCTTGAACAGGAGGAGGAAGTTGGAAAAGTGGCGCTCTTTCCCATTTCCTCTTCCAACTCTATGTGCTTTTCAAGCCTCAGATTAATATTATTGGGTCAACTTTTATCCAGATCCCTTGGAAAGGCAAAGAGTCCATATGTGTGAACTCTGACAGGAGGGTTGATCCAGAGGACGCAGAGAGAAGCAACCAGGCTCGGTGGCGCCCATAGCACTCGGTCATAAATCCCCACGGGCCAAAGAATGGTTGGCAGCCCCAGATGAAGGAATTCCAAATGGCTTTGAAGCTACTTGCATTTGCTCAGTTGCACTGATAGGAGTCCAACCTGGATGGAGCATTACAGTGTGGAGGCTATTTGCCACCTGAAGGAGAATTCTGTGGAAGTAGGTAGGCTGGTACAAGAGTTATCTTACCCGTTCTGGTTGCTGCTGGCTTTTACAATCAATATCCTTGAAGGAAAAGCTTGGCTCAGGGAGTTACTGTTTATGTCAACAGTATGCAAAGGTTTGGGGCCCTGCCTTCTCGACTGTATTTTCTGCTTTTAACGCTTCAGACAGACTACCCAGACCTGACTTACCAGCCAGGCGACACTCTTGCTTCACCAGCCTCTTCCTGTTTGCCCAGGGCTGGCTCCAGACCTCAAAGTGACATGACTGGAAGGGAAGAACAGAAAAGGTTAGGAGGGCAAGCAAGGCACAGAAAGTCAGGAGAAGCCACGCAGATAAGATGCGTGCAGCGGATGGATGCAAGGCTGGAAATCGGAAATATTGCCTTGCCATCAACTCTAGTAGAGGAAATGGGGCCTACTGGGCTATCAGAGGAGGCAAAAGGAAGTCAGGACCTCTGGCAGGAAAGGGCTGCCCTCCTCCCAAAAGGTTGAAGGTTCGATCCCCATAAGGGGCAGCTACATATTCCTGCATTGCAGGGGGTTGGACTAGATAATCCACAAGGTCTCCTTCCAACTCTTATGATTCTATGACCTAATGATCTATGACTCCAAACAGTAAGGTGCCTTGGGGCATTCATCTTGCACCACGCACCAAAGATGCTTTGTCCCTACCAGCCACTTCAATGGGAGGACCTTTTGCATCTTAATTGAGGCTGATCTCATGAAAATAAGTCCTAGCAAAAGGGTCAGTGTGTGTACTTGTCAGATATTTTGCACTGAGGGCTAGTTGCGCCTGGGTTGCAACCACTTCAGTCTTCAGCTTGGGGGATCGAGCACACCATCAGCATCTCAGAAGAGCCTGGATCAAGCCCATCTTACGTAGCTCAGAGGTAGAGAATCTGCCTTGCATGCAGAACAACCCAGGTTCAATCTCCAGGTAAGGCTAGGATAAACTTTTGGATACAGCAACCGTGCCAGTCAGTATACATGATGTCAATGCTCTCTATCTTCCTCCTTGGCACCCAACCCCTGGAGCTACATGAGGCACTGTCAGCTGACAGGCTGGCCAGCCAAACCAAACTGCCCTTATTTGAGGGGAAGTTTATGCAAAGAGATTCAGTGATGCCAGATCACAAGAGAAACATGTGAGGCCCAGGGGGACAAACTGAATTTGGCATGTGCTTATGGAGATCGTAGCCTTGATAATGAGAAGTCTGAGTCAACAGTACCAATGTTTACTGTTGTTAACACACTGCTTTATGCAGACCAAAGCAAATCTGTAACCTCCCCAAGCTTCTGGGCGATGACCTGCTCTTTCCCCATTCGTCTCCTGGACATCTAACTTGCCCTCATTTCCCCAACACATTGGAAGGAGGAGACCATATTTGCACAAACTACTTTGCACCAGTCATAGGTCCCAGTGGGAGGTCTGCTCCTCTTCAAGCAAAGAGGTGTCTGTTTGGAGATGGGAGAGTTAGAAATCCCACTTCACTGCCATCTGCATATCCACAGGGAAACTGAGGTGCCAGGGAAAGATTCTGCAGAGTGCCAGCCTCAGGTGCCCCTCAGTCTCAGCCCATCCTATTTCCTAATGCACACAGAGGTCATACTCAGGGACTTGTAGCACTGTTCGAATAGAGACAAGAGCTGATACACCCAACAGGGGTCATTTTACCACCCTTTAAAATGTTTCTGTGGGAGGGGAGGTTATTGTTTTGTTTTGGTTTCGCTTTATTATGTATTTTGTGTTTTCATTTTGTATTTTTATGTTGCGAACCACCCTGTGATCTTCGGGTGAAGGAAGGTATACAAATAAATTATATTGATTGTAAAAAAAATCTCAAAGTGGTAAACAAAAACAAGAATACAATAAAAATCACCAGTAAAAACATTCAAAAAATTAAAATCAGGATAAATTTTAAAAAACAGATTAAAACATACATCAATGTTCAAGGTATCTGCGTACGCTTGTCTAAACAAAAATATTTTAAGCCAGGTGCTGAAGGGAGTTTGGTGAAGACACCAGCCTGATTCAATTGGCAGGGAGTTCCAAAGTGCAGGTGCTGCCATACTAAAAGACTGATTTCCTACAAATGTGGAACAGATATTATGTGCCAGTGCCTGTGCTAACTGTTGCAGCCCCATGTGTTTTGCGTGATGCTACCAAATGATTTTTTTTTAAACTCAGAAGAGAAATCAGTAGAGCCATGCAAAACTAGGATACCTTGGGAACCAGACTCCAGGTTTCCAGCACATTGAAGGTGGTAGCTACACTCCCCCTGCCCCTTTTAACCAGAAAGCAAAAGTACAATGCTGATTCTTACCATTTGCTCCGGCTCTTCTGGAGTGAGGCAACTAGGAGCATCTTGCCCCACAGCTTGCTTCCCACTGCACTGACTGCTCTGCAGCAGAGTCACATCCAGGTAGTACTTGATTCCATTCACCACCTGGAGATGAGGAAAGAACAGCTCTCAGGCAAGTGGGAAAAGTTGGGAAATTGCCCAGTGATGTTCACTGCCTGCAAGCAGCCAAAACCAGTTCGGAAGAAACTGGAGAAGACCTAAAGTGGCCTCAATGGTTTTCTGGTTTGGAAGGAGGAGGCAGCAGATAACTATGGCTGGACTCTAAAGTTCACCACCCGGCTTTAAACTTGAGGTTTATAAGCTCACGCTTATAATCCATTCATGCATAGAACAGGAACTTCATGAAAGAAAAACGATACACAGCCACTGTCTGGCACACTGCTGACACTGGGAAACATTTCAGCATTCCACAATTCCTGACAGGCAGAGAAAGGGACCCGACTATTCTGTCTCTTGCTGGCTGGCCAAGTCTGTGGTCACCTCACCTCAAAAAGGATACTGTATAGTTGGAAAAGATTCAGAAAAAGGCGACTGAAATGATCAAGGGTATGGAATGACTCCCCCATGAACAAAGGTTGCAGCGTTTGGGGACTTTTTAGCTTAGAGAAAAGACGAGAAGTGACAGAAGTCCATGAAATTATGCATGGCATGGAGAAAGTAGACAGAGGAAAGTTTTTCTCCCTCTCTTGTCACGTTAGAAGTCATGGGCATCCAATCAAACTGAATGTGGAAGCTTCAAGACAGATAACAGGAAGGAGTCTTTCACAGAGCACATAGTTAAACACTTTTATAGGAGGCTGTAAAAGATAATTAGACAAATTCATGGAAGAGAAGGCTTTCAATGGTTACTAGTCACAATCACTATGCTCTGCTTCCATGGAGGTCAGGGGCAGCATGCGTCTGAATATCAGTTGCTGGAATCCACAGGAGATAAGAGAGTGGTTGGCTACCGTGAGAACAGGATGCTGGACTAGATAAGCCATTGGCCTGATCCAGAAGGGCTCTTCTTATGTGATTCTGTCTCACAGTCCCAAACACTGAACAAAAGGCTCTCATGAAAGCCAGGAAGTAAATAAAGCCTCACACACACACACACTTGGAGAGCTAACCAGGCACAATACTGGAGGCTCGAGGCCAACTGTGGCCAAAAAACTTCTGTGAGAGCCTGCACCACAGTTGTACAGGGAAGAATTAAACAGAGCAGGCCGTCTCCTCATGGGAATTATGGTTAAGCCTGCAGACCATTTCAAATACTGATAAAATACACACACACCCTTTTGTTTCTGATATTTAGATTCCATCAAAGATGCAACCTGGTTCTGAGGGAGGAGCAGGAATGCATGGGGCTGAGTTTCTCTTGCTGACTGTCAGCTGTAGGGGCATTCCACTGGCCTTACTCTTAGTCACTGACCTAGTTCTCCAGCATGGAGTGACAGCCTTGGCCCAGAGGTTTGTTACTTGCAGGTCAGCATCAATTATCCAGGACTCCAGCTAATCAGATGGAGGCAGATTCCCTCCCCCTCTGCCAGTATACCAGTTAAAGCAGTATAGCTTGATGGAAGCCACCCATAACTATTTTAAGAGTTAAGTGGATTGTGCTTCTAATTGTCAACAAGAAGACACCTGGGACAGCAATAAGGATCCCAAAGGGAGCGAGGAGAAGAAAAATAACATCCTCAGTGGCAGACTCCCCAGCCCTCTGTACTTCCTAGTCCTGCGTTTGCCATTTCGGATGCCTGTGGAGCTTGGGGCGGGGGCTGATAGAGAAAATACTCTCTACAGATGCCATCAGGCCTCCCCTCCCTCTAATGTCACCTGGTAGTAGGCTGCTTCAGCCTCTTGCCCTGAACTGTTTCCATGACAGCTGGTCATTACAGGAACTTAATACTTAATTTTAAAAACTGATGTCTCAGTTTACTTCCCATCCCTTCCAGTCCCTTTTTCACAAGAACAAGTGCAGCATCCTGTTCTTACAGTGGTCAACCAGATGCCTGATGGAAACCAGCAAGCACAAGAGCACTCTCCCTTCCTGTGGTTTCCAGCAACTGGTATTCAAAAGCTGTGAAGGCAGAGCATAGCCACTGACAGACCCCTTCTTCATGAATTTGTCCAATCTTCTTTTAAAGCGTTCCAAGTTGGTGCCCATCACCACCTCCCGCGGGAGTGAGTTCCATATTTTAACTATGCACTGTGTGAAGGACATTCTTTTCCTTGGACAACGTGCAGTGCTTTATTTTTTAGGGAAAAAGGTGCCGGTACTCACCATGACGTTGTTACAGCAAGTACCACCCTTTTAACATTTGAAAATTGAAGGTTCTGGTACTGCGTACACTTGGGTACTCCCAGAAAAAAAGCACTGACAACCTGCCATTTAGACTGTAATCCCGAAGGCAGGGTCAGTCTTGTTCTAACTGAATGAACGTAAGCTGCTTTGGAATTATTTTTGGCTGGGGGGCAAGGTACAAATGCCTTAACTAGTTAGTTAAATTAAATTAATTTGACAGGAAGGGGTGGGGTTTCTGGGTCTCTTGGCAAAACAAAGAGCACACACTTTGCATGCAGAAGGTCCAGGGTTAAATCCCCAGTTCAGAGGATCCAGGAGGTGTTTGGGGGGGGGGAGACCCCATAGCCAAGACCCTGGAGAAGTGCTGCCAGCCAGAGCACACAATACTGGGGTAGATTGGCAAAATTGGCTGGCATGAGAGCCAGTGGTGGTGTAACAGTTAAGCTCCGTCACTGTCTCTCAGCCTACCCTGCCTCACAGGGTTTTATGGGGATTAAATGAGATGCAGAAAAACCATGTAGGTCACCATTTTAAACTCATTGGAGAAAGGGGGACGGGGGACGGACATAAGCGCAATGAATGGACTTGGATGGAGGCTACTCGGGGCAAGAGGTCCTCATAGCGTCTTTGACCCCACAGATGCTTTATCCTCCCCCCATCCTAAGTCATAGCCCCCTACTTCTTCCAGCCCCAAAGTCCCCCGACGTGCTTCCGCCCCCAAATACTTCATGCTCCTCCACCTTGATGAGCCCCATCCAATTCTTCCAGCCCCAAGGTTCCTCCCTCCTAGCACCCGTGCCCCCCCAAGCCATGATTCCCCCTCATTTCTTCCAGCCCTAAGGTCGTCCCCCCGCACCTGCGCCCAGCCTTTCTGCATCTCACCTGCGTCTGGGCTGAGCGCAGCGTCCAAAGGCGACCGCCACCTCCGGAGCCCGCCTTGTTGCTCTGGAAAGTCTCGGCCAAGGCGAAGCGAGCCGCCTCACGGGCCTGGCCGCTCCGCACGTCCACCTCCCGGGCGCCCCCCGGCATCGCCGCGGAGGCACCCAGCAGGAGCAGGAGCACAAAGGGGACAGCCGACGCCTGCGCCATCCTAGCTCTGACTGAAGGGAGACGGGCCGGCGGCTGGGTGTAGGGAGGGAGAAGGGGCGGGGCCTGAGGCAGAGTGGGAGGGGCCTGAGGCAGACGGCTGGGCATTGGGTGGCGTCCCCTTGGCCGACAAGGCTGGAGGGCGTGTCTCCGCCATGCCCCGCCCATCCGGCGTCATCTGAACGCCCTCGCTGCCCTTGGCTTTGGTCCTCTCCCTCGAAAAACAAGAGGCAATCCCGGCTTCCCTCCAGGAGAAAGGGGCGGGGTCTCACTCCCGCAGCCCCCCTCATGTGACGTCACACGGGGACCCTTCCCTTCCTGCACACCTGGAGAGTACCCCCAGTGGGGTGAGGAGAGGCACAGGGATGAGAACAGGCAGCGCCCTCACCCTGAGCATCTGCAGGCCACAAGGGCCAATGCATGAGCCAGTGTGAGGCAGAGGTTTGAGGGCCAGGATCTGGATTCAAATTCCCACTTGGCCATGAAGTTCACTGGGTGGTCTTGAGGGGCAGTCAGCCTAATCCTACTGGACAAGGTTATTGTGACCATAAAACGGGGGGAAATCGAGTGTGCACAGCTTTAGCAGCAGCAGGATACTAGATGCCAGCAGCTGGAGGAAAACAAGGTAACAATAAGTTAAAACGCCTGGCTGCCAAGCAACCTGAAACGTGGCATGTGTTTGTATACATAGTAATGGTGCCAGGGTGTAGCTACATCTTCCTGTTGTACAATGGAGAGCTCAGATTTTCCACTGTGTGCCACAGATCCAGCTATGGACACTTGTTATCTGTCCCAAAACACACATGGAATTGCAACATGAAATTCATCTGCCCATGTTTGCATATTGTTCTCTGAACTTGCCACAATCCCTGCGTGCAGGGGTAAAGCACATAAGAACCTATGTTTAGCCCTGTTGGATCAGGCCAGCAACCAGCAGATGGTTAGAGTGTGGTGATGATAATGCCAAGATTGCAAGTTTGATCCCCATAAGGGACAGCTGCATATTCCTGCATTGCAGGACTTAGATGATCCTCAGGGTCCCTTTCAACTCTCTGATTCCTCTAGTCCAGCATCCTATACTCACAGTGGCAGACCAGATGCCTGTGAGAAGCCAGCAAGCAAGATCTGAGCACAAAGCCTTCTCCCCTCCTATGGCTTCCAGCAATTGCTGTCTGCAAGTGTGAAGGCAGAGCATAGCTATCATGGCTAGTAGCCATTGATAGCCCTCTCCACCATGTATGTCTGATCCTCTTTTAAAGCCATGAACCAGTAGGACAGTATATGAACATGAGATGAAATAGCATGTAATTTAAAATGTACTGCAGGACTCTGGGCAGCAAAGACTCACCCGGCTCCTGCTGGCATCTGCCCACAAGATAGCCAAGGGAGAGTACATTTCCACACCCCTAAGGTGAGGAACATTTTGACCTTGGCCTAATCTCCTGCAGGTGGCAGAAGCCTTCTGGCAGGAAGAGCTGGTTTGGGCAGTGATTGGAGCCTTCTGGCAACAAGACAGAAACATAGGGAGAGCCAAAATGGGTGGAGATGGGGTAGCAGTTATGAAGTCCTGAAATGCTGCAAACTCTGCCCACTGCTAGCAGGTACCTCCCTGACAGATTACCTCCCTGGGCTGTAGCGCAGAAAATAGGTTCCCTGTTCCAACCTCAAGGTTGGGCCAAGTAACACTTATTGTAAGGCACAAATATTTTTATGTAAATTTCAATTTCTATGCCAGGGCAAGATTATTCCTTACCATTCCTAACTTTGACACCCATCTAGATTTTGCCCATTTTAAAATGATGCCCAGGGAAGGCAGCAGAGCATTGTTCTAGCCCAACTATTTGGGCTAGAACTAGGCCAGAATGCTCAGCCTGCTTCGGCATACATTTAAAACAGGCAACTGTAAAGGTCACATTCTGTTGGAAGGGGCTACGTGCCAAGAGTGGTTGGAGTCAGTAGCAGTGCTGGATTGCTCTCTTCCTACCTGGATGGGTTTGGGGAAAGAACTGTGCCCCATCATGAGGCTGAGACTCACAACTCCTGACTTTCGCCATCACTTCAGCAACCTCAGGTAGATACTAAACCCTTCATACACTTCCTTGTGGGATCAAGACACAAATTGGATTCCCACACCCCTTTCCCCGAAACAGCTCACCCCAATTAATTTTCAAGCAACACTGAATAGTTAACACAGCTGATTTTTATTGATTTAAAAACTTTGCAATGATTTTTGGTTCTTGCCAATAAACCGAGTAGCATAAAAATTATAGCGGGGATCAAACACTGGAGATAAATCACAAAAATAATAGGCCTAATAACATCTTTTTTCTTCAGAATTGACAGGTAAACCTCAGTCTAACTGGAGATCAAACAAAGGGAGTAGGGGAACTTCCATTATTGTTAGCAGGCAGGTCTGGTTCTGGAGTTGGGTGGCCTAACAGTGAGGGGGCTTGCAATTAAAGCCACGTAAAAAACGACCTACATGGAGCATCGAATTAGAACATTTGATGTTTCTCAACCCTCTCCCTGGAGGAAAAAAGATTCAGTTACATTAAAAGGCAATCATGGCTCCCCCCCACCCCACCCCAGTGTTGGGAGCAATAGCCCCCAGCAGCCCGTGTAGATGCTGGAAGGTTTATAAGAAGTGGGTGCTGAGAGAGATGGGGAGGAACAATCTCTATTCAACTACAAAAGCCCTAACAGCATCCACCAAGCTTTGGCCAACATCATTCACAAGAAAGCATCACACCATTCCTTCAGGCAGCCATAACAGTCTCTGGATTGCTTGGCATTGGCGCCGCATGTGTCCTTCAGCCACTCGCGGAACAGGTCCTCGTCCTTCTTCAGCACTAAGAACTGTCCCAGAACCACGTATGCCTGGGTTCAAGAAAGCAAGGGGGAGGGGACACACACACAAAGAGGATTAGCAACTTGGGTAAAAAAAAGAGAGGCTACCTATATCAGACCCCTTTGGGAATGAAAATTCCAGAATACCCCTCCGCGACCAGGTGCCCTCCAGAGGTTTTGGACTACAGCTGCCTCAGTTTGATGGGAGTTGTAACCCAAACTATCTTGAGGGCTCAGGGTTGTGAAACGCTGTTCTAGAAGCACAGAAAATCTGGGAACACCGAAGTTAGCCTTTCAGTGCAGCAGTTTGAGTTTTGGACTCAAGACTTCGGTTCAAGTCCTCATAGATAAACAACTACCTGGCATTCAGAAGACATCTTAAGGCAGCCCTGTTCAGGGAAGTTTTTAATGTATGACATATTAGCGTATTTTTGGTCTTTGTGGAAGCCGCCCAGAGTGGCTGGGGTACAAATAATAAATTATTATTATTATATTATTATTACTCACTCTACCACAAAGACTAATTGGACGCAGGCCTACTGAGATTCAAAATGACTGCTGCATTGCATAGGCCCTGAAAAGCAGACTGCAGCAGTCATCAAAATGGAGCATGTTTCTCCTGATCTTGTAGTCCTGCGGGTACTCCTGGTACCTCTGAAGTGAACCCCCCACAGCAGAGGTTTGTCTGGAGGCTAGAAAGCATCACTCTGCCCAAGTTCATTTCCTATTCCATAAACTTATTTTGCTTTCAGACCCACTGTCCCAGAAGATACCTTGTCAAAGCCTTTGTCTTCCAGCTTCCTGCCAAGTACATCTCCAATGCCAGCTAAAGTACCAACAGACTTGTCCCCCATGGGCTCAGCCACGAAGTCCCGATGCTTCTGACTGGTGGTCATGTTGCCTGCAGCTCTGCCTGCAAAAGAACTCAAGAGATCAGTGAGGTGTCAGAACTAAAGGGTGGGTAGCATCACCAGGCAGTTGAGAAAACCCACAGGATGCTAGAACTGCACATGCTTCTTGGCCAACTGTTATACAGCTTATTTGTTTACTATTCCAGGGAGGAAGAAACAGAGTGAGCCATGTCAATGGTGGCATTAGGAGTGTATACTCCCCTGCCTGGTTGGCCAAAAAGCTGAAAGCCTGCAGTGAATTAGCCAATAATTCTCTAGCATTAGGTAGCTTTCTTTAGAATGCCCATGGATGTTACCACACCATACCTTAGATGCAGAGGCACAGAACAGAACATTTTCCACTTGTAAAACATGCATGTAAATGAGGAACTGTAGCATAAATTAAATGTGTACATTTTGCTAATTTATGTGTTTGGCAACACTTAGTGTTTATTTTGATACTGTGGTAAAAAATTTTTTTACTGAGATTTGTTGTCCAAGTTGGAGGATGTATTTAAAGATAGTGACCTGGCTCAAATGCCATGTTAAATCTTAGTTTAAATGTGAATAAGGCTTTTCACCCATCCCCTATGCAGGTGGCACACACAAACATATCAGAGTATGGCTTGTTGTGAGAACTCAGTGCATGACTTGTTCCTTTCAAACAAACAATGCACACCCAAGTCAGAAACAAGCCAAGAACCATAGCTTGTTTGATGTTTGCCTGAATAAATAAAATGCAAACCAGACTTCTATATGTTTCAAATGTAAATGAGCCAATATATAAACTGGGCAGTTTTTAAGCTGTAATTAACTTTTTTGAGATCACACGCAAATATATATAAAGTTCAGCTCGCTGTGTGTGCAAGGACTGGTACATAAGCTTATGTTAATGTGTTATGTACATATCTTAAGGCAAATATCAAGTAAAAATAATTTACAGCTAAAGCTTTGAGCACAGATTAATACTTTATTATGTACATTTTGATCAGGAAAATAAATTTAAATTAAAAAAAATCATCTCCTTCCAGCTATTGCGCAATTTATTTGGAAGCATTCATGCAGTGCTTTTATGTTAATTTTTAGGGTTTGGTTACCAAAGTGAGTTCAGACATACTAGATCAGATCCCAATTGGTTACAGAAGCAGAAAATGTTTATTCAAAAGTTTTCAGAGCACACCACTGCTCAGATTGTACACAGAATGTGGGCGGGTGTTTTTGCAAAGAACCATTTGTAAAATAAAGTATAGTCAGCAGCGCTGTTACTATTTCCAACACAAGTATCAGAGGCAATGCACCACTTCTCAACCATGGTTGCACCTGAGACTGCAAAAACAAGATCTCATTGCTCCTACTAGCTGTATCCAGTTTAGGGGAGATGGGGAAGTGGCCAAAAGCTAAAGTTTGACTGGACAGTTCTAGAGTTCACACTTGGAAAGTGGGAGGGGGCTCAGTTAGGGCCATTACAGCTTTCAGAACAGCTGCTGCAATCTTTGGAAGTTTCCGATTCCAACAGCAGCCAGCCAGAGGGTGGCAGTTGCTACTGTTCCCTAGGTTCACACAGTCTCCGATTGATGACTGCAATAATGACATAGCCTCCTGGTAAGGGAATACAGCCAGGGAAGCAGCAAGAGGTGTTACTTGACACAGCTAAATAAGGCAAAGCGGTACTGAAGGGCAGGCAGCTAAATAAGGTAATAGCGCCACCTACCAGAGAGTGAATTGAAGAACACTCAGTGGAATGAGGTGGGGCTTGGTCTCCTTTGATTCCTCACTGGCACCTGGGGCTAACTGGAACAGCAGAACCATCACCAGCCAGGGCAGAAGGTGGCTTAGGGGGTTCTTTTGTTGCAGCACTACCAGGATGACACAGAAGGACCTATGTTGGGCTGCTCTTCAGGAGAGAAACCAGCCTAGGATTCAGGAGATCCAAGCACTTTCACATTCTACCTCACCTCCACAGAATCCTCTTGGTTCTATTGCTGGTGGAAGGAACACCAGAGGTAGCCACTCACTCATTCAGGTGAATGCTAGTCTTCTGCTGCAGTCAAGAAAGCTAGTACAGTGGTACCTCAGGTTACAAATACTTTGGGTTACAAACACTTCAGGTTACAAACTCCGCTAATCTGGAAGTAGTACCTCGGGTTGAGAACTTTGCCCCAGAATGAGAATGGAAATTGCACACCCATGTGTGTGGCGGCAGCAGCAGAAGGCCCCATTAGCGAAAGCACGCCTCAGGTTAAGAACGGTTTCGGGTTAAGAAAAGACCTCCAGAACGAATTAAGTTCGTAACCTGAGGTACCACTGTAGTGCTCCTCTCCTGACCTAGGCATGGAGAATAATTGGTCCTCCAGATGTTAAGGCTTCCAACTCCACCAGCCCCAGATAGCACGGCCGGTAGGTAAGGATGATGAGAGTTGTAGCTCAACAACTTCTGAGGGACTGTTGGCTACCTATACCTGTCCTAACCCCTCCTCTCTCTCCAGCATTAGGTCGCTTTGGTTCACTGAGGCTGGAATCCTAATGCCAAAGTTCTTACTTCGTCTTCCAAATAATAGTAAAAAAGGCTATTTGTTAACGTTACAGGTTTAGGACCTACTAAGGTCAGAGCTCTGTCAGCACTCAATATCAGACAGTTTGCTGCTTCAGAGCAGAGACCCCAAAGCTAAATTTATGTGAGAAAACCAATCAACAAATGTGAGTACAGATTATTATTGTTGTTAAATCAATTTTCTATACCGCCCTTCATCTGAAGATCACAGGGCAGTTTACAATAATATATATATATATATATATATAAAATTCCAATTGTGGGGAGTGCAGGTGGTGGGGTGAAGAGCCAAGTCAAGCAGCCTGCTTGGGAAGAGTGTAGGTGCCTGCACCACTTTGCCTCACCTTCTCCTCCCACCTTCCTGATTTCACTAGCAACAATCCCCATGGAAAAAGTCTACCACACCCAAACACTCCCTTTCCAAATACTTGGGGAAGATGAGGCAACCTAAGCCAGAGATGGGAAGGCTGAAACATGACACAATGAATTAAGAAAAATCTCAGGTAGCTCAGCACAGAGGAACTGACAGGCACCACCTCACAAGTCTTAAGTGTCTTTCTATCCCCAACAGCATTTAAGGCAGAACAAAGACAAATCTCATTCAAGCCAGTCAGTTTCTTTGGGAGGGCTTCAAACAATGTTACATTGTTATGTCTTAATATTACGTCCCAAAACATTTGGAAATGTTCCAACAAATCATTTCCAAGTACTGTAAGGCTTTCAGTGTTAAGCCCCTTTAATCCATTTATCTGGTTACCAGCATGAGTTTGACCAAACTGCGGGAGGCAGTGGAGGACAGAGGTGCCTGGCGTTCTCTGGTCCATGGGGTCACGAAGAGTCGGACACGACTAAACGACTAAACAACAAAAAAGCTCAATTGAACTCCTATTGACTTACTTCTGAGTACCATAGGGTTCACTGTTCACTGGGACTCATTCCTTTTTAAAAAACTGCTTAAGAATAAAGTGAACTAGGATTTAGCGTTCAGCCAACTAACTACACTCAGGACTGAATTGTGTTTGAACTTTCTCCCCAATCAGATACTGCCTGATTATTCATGGAGAAAATGGGAGATATTTTTACATACCATAAAAAGTCAAGACGCTGCACTTTGGTACTTCCCGAATTGTGTTTGGTAACTATGACAAAGGCCAAATCAGTTCCCCATAATCTGAGGGATTGAGTAATCCCCTCTTCACCCATTTTAACATTTCTCTCCCTGAAAACCCACATTGCTTATCCATCAGGGGCAAACCTGGCCCCTCTTTTTTTAAAATCAGTAACTGCTTTGACATCTTCACTTGGGAGTTATTGGAGCAGGAATCCCCCTTCTGCAAGCGAACATTAAAGCAAGCATCTTGGAGTGATTTTCAAACTTTTTTAAAAAAAAAAGTTTAAAAATAAACTTCCCTTCAGCTGTTTTACTGCAATTCCTTCTGTTAGTCTTTCTCTCTCTCTGTGAAACCGCCCTTAAGGAGAGGCCTAAAACGAATAGACCAAACAACATCCCTGGAAGGTAGGCCGACACCATCATGAAAAAGATAAATACATGGAGAGGACGGTTGGAGGAGAGAGAAGCTCAAACTGCTCAGCATGAAGTTCCTGGTGTGTAAGATTTGTGGGATTAAAGAGGCTCCATTAATACGCCTCAAGTGAAGAGGGCGGATGGAGCGAAAGGCGGCGGCGGCGCCTCATGGCCACTCGCTTATGGTTCTTATCACCATCCAGGCAGCCGCCAGCCTCCCACAAACCTGAGGGGCTTCACCCGCCCCCCTCACCGTCGTTAGCCCCTGGCCGCCCCCGCTCCCTTTCCCGCCCTCCGAGCCGCTCACCTGCTCTCTCGCCTCAACCGTCGCTCCCGCGCTCCCCTCGGTACCACTTCCGGGTAACACAGGAAAGGTGGACGTGAGGAGCGCGGCCTAGAGGGCGCTCTAGGCTTCCTACGTTTGCCCAGGGAAGTGCAGAGCTAAGCTCATAGAGATTCGATGGAGACGATCTACCCTTTCTATGGTCGGAGCGCCATAAAAGAAAAAGACGGCCGCGGCGCTCTAGGCTTCTCGGCGGTTTCTCTATGGAAGAGGGAGGCTCTTGTTATTGGGAGAACCGAAAAGGCGGGATAATTTGAGGAACGCGCGAAAAGAGGGCGGAGGGGGAATAATTATGCATTTACTGCCATTTTATAATCACCCTACACATACACACTACAAAATCTGAAGAAGTGTGCATGCACATGAAAGCTCATACCAATAACTAACTTAGTTGGTCTCTAAGGTGCTACTGGAAGGAAATATTATATTATATTATATTATATTATATTATATTATATTATATTATATTATATTATATTATATTATATTATATTATATTATAATAATTAATTTCGACTACTGCAGGCCAACACAGCTACCTACCTGCAACTAGAACTACAATATCTTGAAAGAGTCCATCAACGGTGTCTCCGAGAAATTTTACACATCACTTGGGAAGATAGGCGAGCTAATGCCAGTGTATTGGAAGAAGCAAAGATCACCAGTGTCGAAGCAATAATTCTTCAACATCAACTTCATTGGACTGGTCCTGTTGTTTGGATGCCTGATTATCGTCTTCCAAAGCAATTACGGTACTCTATTCCCAATTAAAAAAAAAGGAAAGCAAAATACTGGTGGACAACAAAAGTCGCTCAAGGCAAATCTAGAAAAATGTAGTACTGTATAAACACCGACAACTGGAAAACACTGGCCTGTGAGGGCTCCAATCGGAGAACAGCCTTTACCAAAGGTGTCATGGACTCTGAAGATGCTTGAACTCAGGATGAAAGGGAGAAATGTTCTAAGAGGAAGGCACGTTTGGCAAACCCTCACCATGATCAACTCCTGCCTGGAAACCTATGTCCTCGGTATGGAAGGATGGTGTGGATCCACAATTGGCCTTCACAGCCACTTGCAGACACACTGTTAAGACCGTGTTCGTGGAAGACTTGGCCACAAGTGATTGCCAAAGAAGAAGAAGATACAGTGGTACCTCTGGTTGTGAACGGGTTCCGTTCTGGAGCCCCGTTCGCAACCTGAGCAGAACGCAACCCACGTCTGCGCAGGGTTGCAATTCGCTGCACATACACATGATGTCATTTTGAACGTCTGCGCATGCGCAAGAGGCGAAACCCAGAAGTAACCCTTTCCGGTACTTCCGGCTTGCCGCGGGATGCAACCTGAAAACGCTCAACCTGAAGCAAATGCAACACAAGGTATGGCTGTACACATACACACTGTACACACACAAGTAATAAT
Organism: Podarcis raffonei; assembly: GCF_027172205.1. Classification (NCBI taxonomy): domain Eukaryota; kingdom Metazoa; phylum Chordata; class Lepidosauria; order Squamata; family Lacertidae; genus Podarcis; species Podarcis raffonei. Next base: position 16,846,891 of record NC_070617.1, read on the forward strand.
AATAATAATATAATTTATACCCCACCCATCTGGCTGGGTTTGCATTTTTTTTTGCTCCGAAAAAATTTCACAAATTTATAGCAAATTTGTAAAGCGCATTGCTTTTTTGCTGTCAAACTATAAACTTGTAAATTTTTTTCTGAGCAAAAATTTTAAGCAAAATAAGTTAAATATCCCCCTCCCCCAAATGTTTTGTTTATTGAATTTATATCAGGCTCTTCCTTCTGGAGTTGCCCAGCATGGCAAACTTCTACAAATTTAAAAAGAAGAGCAAAGGGAGAAAAAAATCTAAAAAATATTTGCAATTAAACCATCTAAAAGCAGTTACAGTTAAAAACATTCTAAAACCATTGTTCAATCCATTTCCCTTAGTAGTGTTCTTCAGCTAACAGTAAGTCAATAAAAAAGAGGGGGGAAAAACAGTGTGTATAGACAATTTAAAATAAAGATATAAACCAAGACTATTACAGGAAAGACAGGCAAATGTCCAGAAAAGCTCACCTAACTGAGCCAAAAATATTCCCATTTCTCCCCCATATTAAATATACTCTGCTTCTATACTTCTATACTTATCTCAGAAAGAAGGCACAGCAATGGTGGCTGTGGGTTTGTTTGTCCACCAGGGGGAGCTGCACCCTCAGGAATGAATGACCTATCCATAATGGGTCCCCATGACCCATCTGTCTATCCCTGGAGTTGACAGGACAGGAAGAGTGTGAAGGTCATGGCTGCCCAGCACCTTCTTTCAAATCTAGGATGCACTGCAAAGCCACTAAACGTCTCAATTTGCTCCAAGGCAAATCCGGCCTGTGCCCTTAAGCACCTATGGAAAATTTGGCATTTTGTGTCTTCAGAATATAGATATTCAGAATATTCAGGTTTCACCAGTGGTATGAGCTGATGTGTGTGCTTTTAGGAGTGGGGTTGGGTTTTGCAGGCCAAACTGAACCCCCAGTTAGCCAAGACTGGCCCGAGGGCTGCATGTTCTCCTGCTGTAGTCAATAAGTGCAATTGCCAACGAGGTTGGCACTGCCAGGCACATGCCCATGGGCATGGCAGGAGCCTTCTAGTTAATCCCTGGAGCCTCTTTGACCTGCTGCTGCCCATCGCTGTTGCTGCCACCTGTTCACTTGCCCTCTCCAGGGGAGCAAGCCATGGAAGGAGCCAGAGGAAGGAGCCACCAGCGGCTCACGCCTTATCCTCTGGTGGATTGGGCCCAGAGGCAAAGCAGGCCAAGTGAATGGGCAGTTGTGACAGTGTCAAGGTGGATGGGGTGTCCTCAGGCAGTACTGAGAGAGCATCTTGTCCTCAGCTCGCTCAAAACCTTGATCCAGCCTGGATTGCTGCTCCACTGAATGCTGAGGGCTTCAAGGAGAAGGAAAATGGCTTCACTTCAACAAATGTTTCGAAGTTCCTGCTCAGATTGGACCACTGTGGCAATGAGTGGCTCGGTTTGGGAGGCTGCTCCCATGCCCCATTGTGCTGACAAGGAGTCCTTAATTCGGGGTTTCGGTTGCACAAAGCTCCTACTCGCTTTCCACACAAACCTTTTAATTTCTTACCACAAAGGAATTTGCAGCTCCAGGGCAACGGCAAAGCTTTACAAGCGGAAGGAAACCGAAAAACACACACACAAATGTTGCCTTTTACTGACTCAACTGCATCGAGCATAAGAAGAGCTTGCTGGATCAGGCCAATGGCCCATCTAGGCCAGTATCCTATTCTCACAGTGGTTGACATGCCTGTGGGAAACCTGCAAGCAGCACCTGAGCACAAGAACTCTCCCTGCTCTTTGGGTACCCAGTGACTGGTATTCAGAAGCATTGCTGCCTCTGACTTTGGAGGCAGAGCATAACCACCATGGCTCATAGCCATTGATAGCCTTCTCTTCCATTAATTTGTCCCATCCTGCTTTAAAGCCATCCAAGTTGCTGTGCGAATGAGTTCCACAGTCTGTGAGTTCCACAGTCTTAAGTACAGTGGTACCTCGGGTTACATACGCTTCAGGTTACAGACTCTGCTAACCCAGAAATATTATCTCAGGTTAAGAACTTTGATTCAGGATGAGAACAGAAATCGCACGGCGGCAGCAGGAGGCCCCATTTGCTAAAGTGGTACCTCAAGTTAAGAACAGTTTCAGGTTAAGAATGGATCTCCGGAACGAATTAAGTACTTAACCCAAGGTACTACTGTATTGTGGCATTGGTGACACTGGGACAAGCGTCCCCTGAAGTCTATCAAGAGGCCCTGATCCTTGTTTTCACAAATGTTTAGGGAATGGCTGTGATTGTGGAGAAATTACACTCTACATATGTTCAGAGGCTAACTCATTTTAATTATTCCATCCTACGTTCCAGGGCTGAGACCACGGCTGGCATTGCCATCAAGTTCCAGGGCCATCTCAGGGTTGGAGTGAAGCCTATGAAATGTCAGAGAAGTGTGTCAGCTACTTTAATAAAACTAATAATTAATAAACAACATCAGGAAATGCTTGTTTATAAAAATGAAGAGTGTCATTGAAGATCATTGCCAGGGAAGTTGGCGCTTTCTGCTCCTGGAATACCTTAGGTGGGAGAATCGGCTGTGCTTATTCAGCAGTAAAATAATTGCACTCTGTGTACGGTCAGAGATGGTTAAAACTTAAAGAATATCAGACAGTGACTCTTGGTCTCTTACAGCTTTTTATCACCATGGTTCACCCACAAAATATGAGCAATTTTCTCTCCATTTTCTGGCATATAATTTGGGTTGTTTTCTACTTTGTGATTTTGGTATCTTTTAAAATAAATAACTTTTCCCTTCCCTCCCTTTTTTCTTTTTCTTTTTTTAAGCGAGTTGCATCTACATGATGGAGGAAGGAGCACAGAGGGAAGGCTGAACGTCTAATTTATTTTTAGCAGCCAATTGGAACTTTTTTCCCGAGATGAAGGAGGGAAAGGAAAAAAAAATTGGTGGTGTACGAGAGAGGCCAGCAGAAGACAGTGTAACCTTTGAGGCTCTGCTGCTTCTGCAAATGCCAGCACTCAGCTGCTGAGGCGAGGGTCCAAATGTCCAAACGGCCTCGGTTTTCTTTCGGGACGTCCTGCTACTAGTGCGGATTCTGACTGGAGTGATAATGATGGGGCCATACAGCTGCTCCTGCTACCTCTTCCTTCTCCTGCTACCAGGTACCCTTATTCCAGAATATTTAAGCCCATTTTAAAAGACGGAAAAGCTAGGTGGCTGAAGAATTTCTCCTGAAGTTAGGAGAGAACAGGGGGATGGAAGGGGGGCAGCTCTATCAAGATACAGGTTTACTGGATGTCATTAAGGGCTCCTGAGTGGGAGGAAAGCAGAACTGACCCAAGGGGAGACCATGTCTCAATCATGCTGCAATGGACTGGTTGTGCAACCAGCCATTCAAAATTCCTTGTGCCTTCCTTTGGCTTAGCCTCTGCAAATGGTTGTTGTTGTTGTTGTTTTTAAATTTTTTTATTTTAAGCGTTTCGTATTTTTTAAAAAAGCTGACTCATCAGCAAAAAAACACTCTCTGAGTGGTTTACAAACCACTACAAAAGAGGCAGTCCTTGCCTTCAGGCTTAGAATCTGAAAGAGACACAGCACAGAAGGAAAATGGTTGGGAGGGAGGAGGTAATACACAAGCTCAGGTTCAAGTTGGAGGCAGTGGTGGCTACCAAGGTGAATGGCTTTAAAAGAAGTCTGGACAAATTGATGAAGGACAAGACTATCAACGGCTACTAGCCACAATGGCTACGCTCTCTATGGTTGGAGGCAGTCATGCTTCTGAATACCAGTTGCTGGAAGCCACAGAAGAGGAGAGCGTTCTTGTGCTTGGGTGCTGCTTGTGGGCTTCCCACAGACAGCTGTTGGTCCACTCCGTTGTTGCCAACCTAGCAGTTCAAAAGCACACCAGTGCAAGTAGATAAATAGGTACCGCTGCAGCGGAAAGGTAAACGACGTTTCTGTGTGCTCTGGTTTCCGACATGGTGTCCTGTTGCACCAGAAGCGGTTTAGTCCTGCTGGCCACATGACCAGGAAAAGCTGTCTGTGGATGAACACCGGCTCCCTCGGCCTGAAAGCGAGATGAGCACTGCAACCCCAAAGTTGCCTTTGACTGGACTTAACCGTCCAGGGGTCCTTTACCTTACCACTCGGAGAATGAGATGCTGAATGAGATAGGCCACTGCCCTGATCCAGTAGCTTTCTTATGTCCCGATGATTTGTCTTAAAAATAACGATTTGGGTTTAAATCAGTGCCTTAGAGCATTCATACAAAGAGCTTCGCGTCCATGATATCAGTAATCCTTGTGACAACACTGTGAGGTAGGCCTGAAGCATTATTTTAACATTAGAAATGAAGGTACAGTGGTACCTCAGGTTACAGACACTTCAGATTACAGATGCTTCAGGTTACAGACTCTGCTAACCCAGAAATAGTACTTCGGGTTAAGAACTTTGCTTCAGGATGAGAACAGAAATCGTGTGGTGGCAGCACAGCAGCAGTGGGAGGCCCTATTAGCTAAAGTGGTGCTTCAGGTTAAGAACAGTTGCAGGTTAAGAACGGACCTCCGGAACGAATTAAGTAGGTACTTAACCTGAGGTACCACTGTATTGAAGTGGTGGACAAGATCCAGCATCACACCCTGGGATGTTACGGGGTCTCCCCTTCCTCTCTTCTCCTCTTCAGCGCCCACCCACCCAAATCTGCTCCAGAGTTCCCCTACCCTGTGGACCAGATTTGGGGGAGGGGGCTGAGACGCTGCCGAGGGGAGAGAAGGGGAACTCCTCTTTGACCAAGCAGGATGTCACAACTGGATAACCCCGAGAGATAAAGTCATAACAAGGGCGAGAACTTGTGTCATCTTAAAAAGTAACATATTAATTACGGCATAAGCTTTCACAAACTACTTCATCATGCATGAAGGGTTGTCCTGAGCTATAGGTATAAAGACACATCTTTTTTGGAGGGGAAGCAGGGATTGCAAACAGGTTGGAGGGAAATTAAATGTGGAAAACTATTACCTTGCTTTACATAAAAGTATATAGCAGTGTTCGCCCGCCTGGTGCCCTCCAGATGTTTTGGACTACAACTCACATCAGCCCCTTCTAGCACAGCCATGCCGTAACCCAGCATGTTATGGTTTCAAAGTCCACAATAAAAAGTCACCAATTTAATCTTGGATTTACTCATACAGAGACCACAAAAAGTAACCTGGAGGGAGATTAACTGGGAATAGCTATTGGCCAAATAGCATGAACGGCCAGCTCTCTCCCAGCTCTGAGTAGGAGACACCTTTTTTCTCTCTCTTTAAGAGGGGTCCTCATTCCCTGGTTATAATGAGAACTTCATAGCTTCTGGTCACTTTTGCCTTCACTGTAGGGTTCCCCCAACAATGTAAGCTCTGCAAGACCTGAGCATGTTAAGTTAAAACAGCTTCTCATGAAAATACACTTTGCTAAACCTCAGCTGCTGGATAGCAGAGATCTAGCATGTTGCAGGTACCAGTTGGATTTGCAAAGCAGAATATAAAAATCAATCCTACACAGTGAAGCCAAGTTTTATTGACGTTTAGAAATCAGGTCTTGTTGGCAAAGCCGTCCACTGCCTTTTATTGCATCGGGACTGAAAATAACTTTGTTCTATGTTTCCCCAAAACTACATTTCCAAGGGGCTGCTTGAGCCTTGGGATCAGGAGGAATCATCCCAGATCTTTTTTCCCGTTGGGGCTTACATACATTGCACATCAATAGTTTTGCACAACTTCTGTTCATTTCAGAGGGGCTTGTTCAGGAGAACTTTCTAAAGGTGGATTGTGTCCCTGGGGGTCAGATCCATCTCATTTCCCACTCTTCCACCCATTAATGGCACCCATAACGTCTTACTGGGAGTAAGAACTTGCTTTGTACTACATGGGAACAAAGGAAGCTGCCTGAAGTGTAGGTGGGTTCACACGATGCAAGACGCAGTGATAACAGCAAGAACCTTTTATTGAACTACCGTATTTTTCGCCCTATAGGGCGCACTGGCCCATAGGGCGCACCTCGTTTTTTGGGGGAAAATGAATAAAAAGAATTAATTCCTCCCCCCCAGACACGGGGCTGGGGCGGGGGAAACCCGAGCTTCCCCCGACCCCAGCCCCCAGAACAGGAAGCTATCCGCAAGCCTTGCAAGCCCGGCGGGAGTTCCCACGGGCTCGCAAGGCTTGCGGACAACTGCGTGAAGCACGGGGCGCCCTCCGGAGGGCGCCCCGTGCTTCGGGCTGCAGGCTGCTGCCCGCAAGCCTTGCGAGCCCGTGGGAACTCCCGCCGGGCTTGCAAGGCTTGCGGATAGCTTCCTGAAGCCTGGGGAGTGAGAGGGGTCGGTGCGCACCGACCCCTCTCGCTCTCCAGGCTTCAGCGAAAGCCTGCATTCGCCCCATAGGACGCACACACATTTCCCCTTCATTTTTGGAGGGGAAAAAGTGTGTCCTATAGGGCGAAAAATACGGTACATGACTGGGAAACAGGGGCAAAGCAACTGCTTATATACATTTCTGAAAGCCTGGGCCACTCCCAATGTGATTGGCTGTCTAAACTTCCAAGCTGCGAATCACGACTCAGAGATAAAGGACCAATGGCAGAGGCCCAAATCCTGAAATGTTCTGTGATTGGACATCAGGTATCGAATCAGAACACAGGAGCTCAGAATCCTTAGTCCAGACTCAAGCTCAGGCAAACACAGCTCAGGCAAAACCAAGCTCAGGCTGAATACATAATACTGTCTTTTCTGTAGCCAGACTACTGATCCATCTAGCCCAGTATTGTTGTCACTGACTGGCAGCAGCTCTCCAGGCTATCAGGCAAGAGTCCTTCCCAACCTATACATTTAAAGCTATATCATGCCACTTTAAACAGTTACGGCTTCCCCCCAAGAATCCTAGGAAGTGTAGTTTGTTCAGGGTACTGAGAGTTGTTAGGAGACACCCCCACATTCCCCTCCTGCTTTGGATTCAGCACAGAGCAGGGCATGCCTCTGTTTCCCCAGCTTCCAGCCTCAGCCAATAATCCTAATCGTACTTCACCTGTAATTGTACTTCAGATTACAGGTGTGCGGGAACTCATGTGACTGGATGAAATTAAGCTTTTCAACAACTAGCATCGCAAGGCTAGACTCCCAGCACCGCCACCACCACATAATATGCTGGTTTTCTGTGTAGGAGGATTTTTTCTGTATGGATTTGATTGCAGGAAGTGTTCCAGGTGAGACGCAGGCAGGGCCACTTCAGCCACACTCATAAGAACGTAAGGAGGGGCAGCTGGATCAGGCCAAAGGTCCAGCATCCTGTTCTTCCAGTGACCAACCAGATACCCCAATGGGAAATATTCAAGCAGGAGCCAAGCCCAAGAGCCCTCTCTCTTCCTGCGGTTTCCAGCAGTTGATATTCAGAAGCGCTGCTGCCTTCAGTGATGGAGGCAGAGCATAGCCATTGTGCCTAATAGCTATCGATAGCCCTTTCCTCCTCATTCTCCATCTCAAGGACATGATTCAAGAAAGGCTCCCACCCTCCTCCGGTCCCTACAATCTGTTTTTCCTCTTTCCCTCCCACGCCTTACTCTTTCTCTCTGTTGACTATTTTTGGACCACTCCCAGCTCTGGAGATGCTGCTAACCAGCTTATTTTTTATTTTTATGAATGGATATTGCAGGCTTCTTGAGAGCCTTCCTTTTGCAGCACCCGTTGTGATTTAGCAGGCTTGTTTTTGAAGCTTCCTACAAGCCGGGGGGGGGGGGAGAGGTAGCTTTGGTTTCCATTTATTCCACCAGATCATCTTGTTCTCCACTCCCCCATTCCCCCCCCCCCAATCTATTGACAATGCTAAGGCTTTGAAAAACAGCAAAGTCCTTGAAACGTTGCAAAGGATTCTGGGATTCTTCTCTCATATTGTACTTTGCCAGTGTTAAGTATTGCTAATCCTGGCCCTGCCTGAAAAGCTGGAGAGCTTCTGCCAGCCAGTGCTGACAATACTGGGCTAGATGGACCGAAGGTCTGAGTCAGTGTTATGCAGCTTCCTACATTCCTGTGAAGGGTGGGGGGTTAAGTGTAGGAAAATAAATAAATTAAATTTGCCTGCCTCAAGTCTAAATAGAGAGCAGGATGAACAATGGACTTGACTCAAGGCTAATGTTGACAAACATTACACCCCCACGTCAGAGAATTTTGCTCACAGAAACAAAGAAATCAGTTGCATTAGAAAAAAGGAAGATTACAGCTACAGTGGTACCTCTGGTTACGTACTTAATTCGTTCTGGAGGTCCTTTCTTAACCTGAAACTGTTCTTAACCTGAAGCACCACTTTAGCTAATGGGGCCTCCCACTGCCGCCGCCGCATGATTTCTGTTCTCATTCTGAAGCAAAGTTCTTAACCCGAGGTACTATTTCTGGGTTAGCGGAGTCCGTAACCTGAAGCGTCTGTAACCTGAAGCATATGTAACCCGAGGTACCACTGTATTAAAATACAGTGGTGCCTTGGTTCTCAAACTCAGTCCATTCTGGAAGTCCATTAGACTTCCAAAACGTTTGCAAACCAAGGCTCTGGAAACAATTCTGACAGCCGAAATGGATGTTCGGCTTCTGAAAAACGTTCGCAAACTGGAACTCTTATGCTTTGCAGCGTTCGGGAACTCATTTGTTCGTCAATTAAGCTATTCAGGAACCAAGGTACCACTGTATTGAGTTAGGTGTGTTGATGGATAGAATAAAAAAGAACTTAACATGGTCCTCTAAGACCCACCCCACCTACCAATTTTCTCTTGCTCTGTGAAAAATGAGTTTTAAGAACCAAAGCTCGACAATAGTTTTCTTGACTCTTTCCACTGTGAAATCCTTGTTCTGGTGGAATGAGTGAGTTGGATGCTGCCCTTAGTGAGTAAACTCTTATGTCACTACCCCACACAAGCTCTGGGGAAAGAAGGGCACAGAAGCTCATTTTCTTTTTCAGATGGGAATGAAGACATGGGGAGGAGGGCAAAGTGAAGCCTAAAAGAAATTAAGAGCTTAAGAAGAGCCTGGTGGATCAGGCCAATGGCCCATCTCTCCCAGCATCCTGTTCCCACAGTGGCCAACTGGATACTTCATCTGGGAAACCCACAAGCAGGATTTGAGCAAAAGATCCCTTTCCCATCCTTCTTGTGGTTTCCAGCAACTGGTATCAAGAAGCATTACAGTGGTACCTCTGGTTAAGAACTTAATTCATTCCGGAGGTCTGTTCTTAACTTGAAACTGTTCTTAACCTGAGGTACCACCTTAGCTAATGGGGCTTCCCGTTGCCGCCGTGCGATTTCTGTTCTCATCCTGAGGTAAAGTTCTTAACCTGAGGTACTATTTCTGGGTTAGCAGGGTCTGTAACCTGAAGCGTATGTAACCCGAGGTACCACTGTACTGCCTCTGACCATGAAGGCAGAGCATAGCCATCCTGGCTAGTAGCCATTAATAGCCTCCTCCTCCTCCTTCTCCATGAATTAGTCCAATCCTCTTCCAAAGCCATCTAGGTTGGTGGCCATCACTGCCTCCTGTGGGAGGGAGTTCTATAGTTTAACTGTGTGCTGCATGGAGAAGAACTTTCGTTTATTTGTCCCAAATCTTCTGAGATCCAGCTTCGTTGTATGTTCTTGACTTGTAGTGTAATTTTCTACTCACCTGTTATGTCACCTCATACTTGCATTCTCAATAAAATTAAAAGCCCCCAAACACCGCAACCTTTCTTCACAAAGGGATTTGCTACATCCCCTTTTCTGAACTTTTTCCAACTGTGCAATATCCTTTTTGAGGAGAGGTGACCAGAACTGTCCACAGTATTCCAAAAGTGGTTGCACCAACAATGTAATGTGTTTGAACTGCCTATAACTGTTCCTTAGACTTCTTAGCTGCTGGAAGAATGTAGGGATAGGTGAATCTGCAAATTTCGGTTTCTCGTTTTTCCATTCTTAAATTCCGTTTTTCACATTTCCACGTCAGTTTAGGGTGATCTAAAAAAGAATCACAAAGTCCTAATGAAAATTTAAGTGCGAATTCTCCCCAGTGTGCACATTTGTATGCAATTTTGCCTAATACACTCTTTTTTTTTTTGCAAAGTAACCCTCTATAATGTTTAATCTTTAGTATCTTATTTTCAGTACTATGTGTACACTTTACTTTGCATTGCACATTACTTGGCATTGCAAAATTCAGAGCTGTGAGAATGAGTGTGGATTTCTCCAAATAAACATTTTTTTGTATGCACTTTAATGTGCACGTTTTTGAAAGCAAATTCTCCTAACATGGTGCATTTTTGGTATGTTATTTTCACCAATATGTTCATTTTCATGCATACATACTTTTACCTAAGGTGCATTTTTTGCAAACATTCCTTTGTTGGAGAACCGCATTGCAAAATTCAGAGAAGTGCGAATTTTGAAGGCCGGCTGTGTTTCGGTTTGTGCATTATTTAACAAAAATGCAAATTTGGTAGGTTTGCCTTTAAAGGCGAACTCAATAAAGACGTTGTGTCTCATCTCTAGTTATAAGGATTCTTTCAATATTCCAAGACAAAGGCAAGACGGATTGGTTTGAATTCGCCCCCTTTAATTGGTGTTTCCTAAAATATGCTTGTGGGCTATGATTCCTTTGCCAAGCTGTTGCTACACCCACCACAGGAGAAAATAAGCCATTTTGACTGCTCATGTGAGATCTCTGGGAAGCAAGGAGGAGACCAAAAGTTTGGGATTTGTGAGGAGAAAGACCCTGGTACCTTTTTCTTTTTTAAAAAAACAAAGGTATTTTAAATTGGCAAAAAGACAGCAATATAACAAAACAAAACAAAAAGTGTAGCAGTATCCTTTCTCCAGTCTCTCTCTCTCTCTCTCTCTCTCTCTCTCTCTCTCTCTCTCTCACACACACACACACACACACACACAGACAGACACACCACTAGCATCGGTGATGGCAGTGGTGACAGCAAGTTATGACTGCTCTGCCCTCCCACACCTCACCGCCATTCCGCCCCGCATCTGCTGCCTGAGGCAGATACCTCACTCTGCCTAATCGTAGGGCCGGCGCTGAAGCTATGCAAAGACCCTATGCCTAGAGAGATGAATTAGGAACGGCTTCAGGACTCCACATTAGGAGCCTCCCAGACCCTGAGATTTCAGGGCCCAAACCTGAGATCTAGGGGCAGCACCTGGTGATGTCACAGGGCAGGCCCTGGAGACATAGGTCAATAGGGACGGCGGGGGAGGGAGCAGAGGAGGAACAACCTTCCACTCCCGGAGTGTCTATGCTACAATATGCAGCCAGCTCCTGTTGGGCTGAACCTTGCAAGCTGCACGCATGGTCTTCTTAATATATCTATTTATTAAATGCCCCTCACCCACCTGGAGATTCGAGACCTCCACCTGCCACCTGCAGGGGGCCAGGCACACCTGGAGATGTTCAGCTCAGACCTGGAGGTCTGGAAACGCTAAATCGGTGTAAGAAACAATGCATCCAACATTACAGCAAAGTATAGGGCGCACCCCTGAATTCTGGATAACATCGTGTGAATGGAGGTTTTTTAAAAACACAGCAGGGGGAATGCAGTGAGTGTCCAAAGCGAATGCAAAAGTCTAGACTCTAAGACTGTGCTCACATTCCCAGTAAAGGGCAGTGTTAGCAGAGCCTTAGTCTAGACTTTTGGATTCCCTCCCCTCACCACCAGCAGTTGAACTACACCAGCCAGCCTGGTGCCCTCCAGATGTTTCGGACCACAACTCCAATCAGCCCCAGTCCGAAACATCTGGCAAAGGCCAAACTACACGGTACAAACAGCAAGGTTTGCTTTTGAACTTGTAGTGGAGGTTTGCCGGGCACATTCTCCATAACTAAGAAGCCGCAATTTATGACATGAGATATATATATTTCAGCTTCTACCAGTCCATGATTGCTTTGCTTGTTTCCGTTTGGCATTTGGAATCTGGGGCAGGGACAGACAGAGGTGCCATTGTGCGAGAGGCACGGACAGCGACACCCTTTCCATACACATCCACTTGCGAGCCAGGAAACGCTTTGCTCTTTTCTCCAGGGCTTTGCCAGATTCTGAGCTGCCGTTGGGAGGGCAGGACTATTGCTGCTGATCTCTGTTTCTGGAAATCGTTCCCTCAGATACTGGCGATGATGAATTTGACGCTACCTGCTTCTGTTTTTCTTCCTTCCTTGCTGACAAAAGCAAAACACTGGCAAACTTATTTCCAACAAATAGATTTCGACTGCTTCCATGTTATCTTTTGCCCCAAGCAGAATGCTAGGGACATTAATACTCATTTTCATATGGAAAGCAATTTGTACAATTCGTATGAAGGACCTCCAACAATCAGCTATGTACTGTATGTATTGTTGGCTAAGCCCAGATTTCCAGTGTGTAAGAGTGCATTTCCTTTGCCATGGAGTAACTGCAGCAATTGGAGAGCAGGATTACATTCATCAGATAGTACGGTTGCTCTGTAGGCTTCAGGTCATTTATTTATTTATTTGCAGTATTTATGTTGTTGTTGTTTAGTTGTTTAGTCGTGTTCGACTCTTTGTGCCCCCATGGACCAGAGCATGCCAGGCACTTCTGTCTTCCATTGTCTCCAGCAGTTTGGTCAATAGCCCACTCTTTATTGAATGTTTTCGATCCTGGAGCTGGGAACAAAGTAATAAAAATAAACAGAGGAAATCAATATACAAAAATTACAAAATCAAATACACAGGACCAATAAACAACATAACCATTCTATCATAAGGTAAACAAACAAAATTACAACAGCATAAATTAATACTTCCAATTTAACAAAATAATAATAATAAGTCAGATAGTGATGTGCAGGTGGATTTGCTGACCTCCAACATCTCCCTACTGGCCGGGATAGACATCATTCAGGGGTCTTCCCCTCCATTTTACAAATTAAACCACTGCCTTTACCCTGATATCAGATGTGTGTAAAAGAGTGGTCCATGGCTAGAGACAAGGGGGAAAGTGAGGCACTCTGCACACGATCAGGAACACTGCCATTTTTACTATTGTCTCAAATGCACCTGGGCCGCAGGGCTGAAAACAGATTCTCAGGCGCAGTTTAATCCTTCTTATAATGACTACCTGCCAGAGGAGAACAGAGAAGGCTTTCTGAGCCAGCCAGAAGGGTAAACAATGTTTTTGCAGGGCCAAGATAAGCTCTCTGTCCAAATTTCAAATACTGGCCTACGTTTACTCCTGGCTTTCCCTTCCCTCCAGAGTGCGTTCGCTGAGCGGATGTGGGATTGTGCCAGTAACTTGAAACGGACAAAATTTGTTGGGAACTTTGTGAAAGTTGGATTGGAATTTTGGCTCATAAGGCTGTGCCATGGCGGACTGCGGTGGGTGGGTTGCTGTTTTAGCAGCTGCAAGCATCAGATCGTTTTTCTTCTTCTTGAGCAAAGAAATTTCGTCCCTCCTCAGCACATACATTCCCAAAAACATGGCCGTAAGTTTAGGAGATGCAAAGCAGGCAGATGCCGGTAGAAGGTCTGTGTGAGAGAGTAGTTCCCAAACTGTTTTGAGCAACCACCCCTTTGGTTCCACAAACTTGTGGACATCCAGTTAACGTCAGGGAATGGTCTGGATCTGAAGATTGGGGAATGCAGTTGCAGGCAGATCAATTCCTCTCAGAAGAGGAGGGGGAATACACACCCACACCTACCTCCAGCATTTTCAGAAGCAGAGACAGACGCATACATAGACACAGAAGCTGAACAGATTAGGGAGGAGTTACCGAGCTATGAGATAATGACAAGAGATCCAGAAGGGAGGGCGCAGCTGGGAGACACATCAACTGAGAGTGTGTGGAAACCCCCCTCCCCAGGGACTCAGAGGTCCAAACGTATCAGAGAACATAGGAGGCTGAGAAGGGGAGGAACTTCCCATTGGCGCGCTCCTTGCTGCGGAAGTCAGAAGGAGGATTCAGAGTAGGCAACTAATCTTGCGGAAGGTTTTCTGTTTGTGCTTGCAACATGATGCTGTAATAAAAGGACTATAAATCTATCAACTGCTCGTTAATTCTTATCTGTGAGCTACTGAAGGGTGAGGGTAACTCCCACACTTGACAGTTAAGTGGAATGTTGGAAGATTAAGGTGGATAAAAGGAAGTCCTTCCACTGCGTGCAGTTAAACTATGGAATCTGCTCCCACTGGGGATGGTGATGGGCTCCATCTTGGATAGATTTAAAAGAAGATTGGACAAATTCATGGAAGATAAGGCTATCAACAACAAATTCAAAACAGTAGCCATTAATTGCACATTTATTCAAAATCCAATTAAAACAATTTAGTTAAATAATTGAACAAAATTGATGATCCAGTGATACCAGTTTTTCAAAGTCTGGTGGTACCCTGCCAGCACCCCGCTTCCTCTTTGTGCTCCCCTAAATAATCCCATGGCCTCCCAGGGGATGGTACCGCTCACCTTGAGAATCACTGGTGTGAGGCCATGAGCCAGAGTTCCCGTGATCGACATGTAGAAACAAGTTTCCGTCCACAAAGCTGTTTGTTTATTGACTGACTAATTTTTTTATAATTAGTACAATTACTGCACATATGTCAAATCATAAGCAAAAAATAAGGTAGGTCCCTCCCGCGAGGAGCTTACAGTTTGAAATTTGATCACGAGAGAGGAAAATATATATCCTAAAAATTGTTTGGATCCTGTTTTCTGGAAATAATGCTTGCTTTCATATAGGGCTGTATCAAACCACCCCCAAATTAGTGGTTCATCCAGTTTTGGAGATGCAATTTTGGAGAGGGATGGGGGTTGAAGAACACACACACACCCCACTCAAAACTGCAGCCCCAAACAGTAACCAAAATGATGCTTCCAGGTCCACTATCTGCAAGAGATAGGTGAATTTAGAATAGCTCTTTTCTTTCACTCTCCAAATCCCATGTTGCTCTTCCTTCCTGCATTTTAGGTGGGGTTGGTCTAGATGATCCTTGGGGTCCCCCAACTCTACAATTCTCTTATTCCAAGCAGTGTCTGCTGGAAATATTTTGACCTGGTAGGGCTGCAATTTTTAACCCTGCCGTTTTCATCCCAGTAGGACTTGTAAAGCAGTTATTTAGCAAAGTGTGCCGTTATACACGTGCAGAGTGCTACTGTCTCCTCCTCTCTGAAAAAACAACCCACCAGATTCTCTGCACATCTTTGGACAGAGAAAGACGGTCCATGCGCGAGGGCTCAAGTATGATTTTCACACAACATTGACTCCACAACTCTTATTCGGAAATTGAGCCTTATCAGATGACATAATTTTCTGAATCCATGTATTCACCCGTTGCCAAAAAAACCCACAGATATAAATGCGAGGAAAATTTTATTCCCGTTGCATGCAGACCCCCCCCCAAAAAAAACCTCTGGGGGAAAATCAGTTTAACTATTCATTATCCAAAACATTTCTCTCCCCCCCCCCATTAAAAAACAAAGAATTCCAACCCAGGGGCTGGGGGAGATTTATTTCCTTTGAGCCAGGGCACATTAGAGCATAGCAGAACATATTTGCAGTTCCTGACTCAGTCCTGAAAATGTGGCATAATAATCTCTGTTCATGTACAGGGTTCATAACGCCAGGTGATTTAATGATAAAAAAGGTATTTACTATAGAAAGAGACTCACAATTGCTTGCTTGCTTGCTTGCTTGCTTGTTCTCTCTCTCTCTCTCTGTCACAAAACAAATACTAAACTAAACCCTCCCCACCCCCCCAGCTCATCAAAATAGTATTGTTGTTTTTCTGGCTTTCAAAGAAACAACTCTAAAAAAGGTAAAGGACCCCTGGACGGTTAAGTCCAGTCAAGGTGACTGTGGGGTTGCGGCTTTCAAGGAAACAGCTCTGAGCATGCTCAGAAGCAGTGTATGATTCTGATAGGCTAATGCAATCACAGAGGGCTGCTTTTGAAGCATCTCCTGACACCTACATCTGTTGTAGTGGCTGTGTTGAACAGGTCCCATAGCAACAGACAGAGTAAGAGCTTTTCTACTAGGGCTGACTTTCTGGCAGTCTGATCAGTCACACGGTTTTCCAGTTTAGATGGATAGGAAGGACCTCTAGCTATATTTCTGGATTAGGACTGGCTGAGTGATGCAGAGAGCTGATTGGCCAGAGAACAGATGGACAAAAATGCCTCTGTAACTTCAAGGAAGTATAAAACGTGTGGGACAAGAAGTAGTGTGTGGCTTTGAGTTCTGGAGGAGGAATTTAAAAAACAAACAAACCCTGTTTGACATTTTTAGTGGGAGAGCTGTGCCGCAGTTGTCCCAGTGGACTAGGCTCCACTGCCATTAAGGTCTTCAGAGGAAGTTCCAACTCACACCCTATTTCAGGTCAGCTTGATGAGTATGAGCAGCAGGGGCTTCTCTGTGGTGGCACCTTGGCTCTGGAAATCTCTTCCTGAGGACTGAAACCCTTTCTTCTTTGGGGTTTTGTAAAGAGTCTTTTTACAGTGCATTTGTTTCTGCCTGTGGAATATGGGTCTTGTTGCCGTTTATTTTATTACTTTTATTGCTTGTTTCTTGGGGTAATTTTGTAATATTTTGACTCTCTCTCTCTCTCTCTCTCTCTCTCTCTCTGTGTGTGTGTGTGTGTGTTTTAATGTTTCCATGAGACAATTTGGAGGATGTCAGATAGAAAAGTGGTTCAGTAATGCTTGGGTTACCTTATAAATAATACAAATCACCACACTCCTGTGTATTGGTGACGGCCTGAGTGCTAGCCAATATGTACCTTCCCTAGCCAGCATAGTGTATATTGGCCCTTCTGGCTTACCTTACTAGGAAGTGCCTGAGTCGACTCTCACTCAGGCCATGGGTTTTTTGGTTCTAGTTCTGGAGTGCTGTTTGCAGCCTGCCGCACAGCATCTTTTTCCGTTCAGTTTGCTGCCGTTAAAGTTCTTGTGGGTTATGCATCCTCTGCGTGACCTTCTGCTCATGATACATTTTGGCCAGATTTTCTCAATCCAAGCTGTATTTCCCACCCCGGTGCGGAATAGTGACGTTTGTACTGAGCACACCTCAAAGTGGAAGTGCGTGTGAAAGAAGGAGGACTAGTCTAATCTGCAGGTGGAGCTGGGAAGACATAAATACCTGATTTTGTTTGCTGTGAGAATCCAGTGCGATGGCATTGGGGAGCCTACTCCCAAACCTAATGGTGGCCGGTTGGAGTGTCTGTGGGCGTGTTAATGCTGTGAGCCTTTCAATTTTATACTCGGCCCGTATCTATAAATAAAATCATATACTGTATTACAGCATCTCTAGTGACCTTCATTCTTATGAAACCTGAGGTATTGCAATCCACGAGATCTCCATAATTATCACTATTATTTACACCGTTCTCAACAGAAAGTGCTCAGGGCGGTGAACAAAATCATGAAATATAATGCAGACCAAAAACAGATATCAAAACAGACTTCAAAGCAGTATCAATACAACCAGCACTGCCAGTAGAAAAAACATCACGAGGAAAAAAAGGTGTCATTTATTTAATTACTGTATATGTTTAATATGTGTCATTTATTTATTTAAACAGATTTCTATCTCACAATAAAAACCACATATCAGGTGACAGTAATGTAAGTAATATGTGTATATATATTTGTAAAAATGCTCTCAATTTCTCTCTCTCCTTTTCTCAATCATTCAAGGGTTTGGAACTCCATTTAACATTGATGTGAAAAGACCTCAGATCTTCCGTGGCCCACAGGAAGCCCAGTTTGGGTACAAAGTCCTTCAGTACACAGCCCAGGGGCAGAAATGGTAAGTCAAGGCTGGTTAAACCTAACCTGCAATAGCTGTTTTGAATATGACCATTCCTCTCT
This sequence comes from Podarcis raffonei, assembly GCF_027172205.1. Taxonomy (NCBI): domain Eukaryota; kingdom Metazoa; phylum Chordata; class Lepidosauria; order Squamata; family Lacertidae; genus Podarcis; species Podarcis raffonei. The sequence goes on from NC_070617.1 coordinate 16,864,759, forward strand.
TTTTTATAGATTGCCACCAAAACTTACATGTACGTGGAAGCTTAAAACCACGGCCTCAGCCTCTTGTTCAATTATCCAGAAACTTGAGGGGAGACATGTCCTTCCAGGGCCGGCCCTACTATTAGACAAATTGAGCTGACTGACTCAGGCAGCTAATTTCCAGTGTCATGAAAGGGCAGCCTAGTTGCTGCTTACTTTTTTAAATTTAACATGCTATTATTTCATAAAAGTGTGTTGCATTTTTACTGCTGCCAGGGAGGGGAAGATATGCTGATGGGATTATCTTTAGGCCTCAGGTGCCAAAATAACTTGGCTAGCCTTTGACACTGCAATTTGATGGGCGGTGAGTGGTGAGTGGAGGATTTCCTGCTCCACCACAGGGAGCAAATTGTCTTAGGCCCGTTCTGTCTACAAATATATTTTTTGTGGGGTTGGGGGGGCGGTTATATTGCTCCAAAGGAGGGAGGCAAATTAGCACTTTGAGTGCCAAGACGTAAGGGAGTGGAGTATGCCTATACCCTCTCACAGGTTGGGGAAAAAATTATTAAGGGAATTCTTTGCGTCCGTCTTTATAGTGGAAAATCTAGGGCAGATTCCCAGTGCCTGAACACTAACTTGTGCAGGAAGGGACTCTGAGGAACTGAGGCAGATAGCGGTGATGAGATGAATCCAGTGGCGTAGCGTGGGGGGTGCAGGGGGGGCTGGCCGCACCGGGCGCAACATCTGGGGTTAGGGCAAATCCACGGGTTAGGGGGCGCAAATCCACGGGTTAGGGGGCGCAAATTACTTGCCTTGCCCCGGGTGCTGACAACCCACGCTACGCCACTGGATGAATCTAGGCCTAACAGACACAATGAAAACTGACAAAAGTCCGGATGGAATCCACCCTAGAACTCAAACGTGAATTTCCTAATCATCTAACAAAAATATGTAACTTGGTCCCTCAGATCAGCCTTCCATGAATTTGTGGACTGGAAAGAAGACAGTGTAACACCAATTTTTAGAAAAGGAACCTGGAGGGATCCTTTGAAATTACAGGCTGGTTAGCTCGATGTCTGTCCTGGGAAAACATTGGGGTCTGCTGACCCCAGTGTGCGCCAACTCTGAAAATGATCTGCACTAGGGATCGTTAGAACAGAATTTGAAAAATAAAACTGCCAATATCATTATGCCGTTATATAAATCTGTGGTGTGACTGCACTAGGAATACTATGTGCAGTTCTGATTGCCTCCCTTCCAAAAGGATATTGTAGAGCAGGAGAAGGTTTCAGAAAAAAGGCAGCCAGAATCATCAAAGGAATGAAGTGACTCTCCCATGAGGAAAGGTTGCCACGTTTGGGACTTTTTAATTTAGAGGAAAGGCAAAAAAGAAGTGACATGATAGAAGTTTATAAAATTACACATGGAGTGGAGAAAGCGGTTAGAGAAAAGCTTTCCCCCCTCTCATAACATTAGAACCTAGTGGTCAATAACCCAGGTAATAAACTGAAATAGTCATGATCATCATAATTATAAAGATGATTCCTTAAGCATCCCTAGATATATCTCTAAGGGGCGATTTTGAGTGGAATTTTTAACAGAGACTAGGGTACGTACTGAAACATTCAGCGTTTCTTTTCTAGTGGCAGGGGGGCGGGGAGACTATTTGAATGAAGGTTTTGAGGCCAAGGATCTAAGGAATGAAACAGGCAATGATTTCCTGACAAATTGTGGTACCTCAAAAATCTGTCTTCCCGCACCACACCCTTGAGGCCTAAATGCAGGTCTAAAAACAGCCCCCTGTTGCTCGTTTCTGCCTTTCCTCTGAGGTAGCTTCCACCTCTTCTCTGGCTTCCAGACCTCAGTCCTGCGTCAGTCCTGAATCAGAAAGGGAAATTCCGAGCTGCACCAATGATTACCCCAATTGTACATCCGCTGGACTTGTTAAAGAACAAAAGAACAAAAGGGAACTGTTGGCAGCACTCGTGCACTTGAGAATAATTCACAGATGGAGAAGAAATTCAGTATATGCCAGACTTCCATATGCTGCCATTAAGGGTGGCCAGGGAACTGGGTCCAAAGATCACATGAAACACAGAGGCACTCAAGAAGAGCCTCTGTGTGCAGCCGCCATAGCTGCTGGTGGGTGTTTGGAGCGTCCCCTGATGGCTCAGAGCCACATGGAGGCTGTCCTGCTGAATGGGTTCACCAGATGTCTGGCCTCCTTAGCTTGAAATGATGCTGTGGGGGAGTTGGAAATGGGATGTCTCATGAATTTATGTTATCAGGGAGACCTGAGCTTTTGACCTGAAAATGGGATTCAGTGTGGGACGCAGGTGGTGCTGTGGGTTAAACCACAGAGCCTAGGACTTGCTGATCAGAAGGTCGGCAGTTTGAATCCCCACGACGGGGTGAGCTCCAATTGCTCAGTCCCTGCTCCTGCCAACCTAGCAGTTCAAAAGCACGTCAAAGTGCAAGTAGATAAATAGGTACCACTGTGGAGGGAAGGCAAACGGCATTTCCGTACGCTGCTCTGGTTCTCCAGAAACGGCTTAGTCATGCTGGCCACATGACCCGGAAGCTGTACGCCGGCTCCCTCGGCCATTAAAGCGAGATGAGCGCCGCAACCCCATTCGGCCACAACTGGACCTAATGGTCAGGGGTACCTTTACCTTAAGGTTTGCCAACTGATCCAGGCCTTCTCTTGTGGTGTAGAAAGGTTTCTCAGCTTGGAGATAATGCTTGTCATTCTCTGCTGGTGCTATCCACACTGTTAAAGCTGCGTAGAAGCATAAAATTGCAGAGTTGGTTAGGGACCTAAGAGGTCATCATCTTGTTCAGCCGCCTGCATTGCAGGAACCGCAGCTGCAAGAACTGCTTGAACGGTTGGCAACATTTCCTGGAGTCAGAGCATAGCTGTGACGGCTAGTAGTCATTGATATAGCCTTTTCCATGAATTTGTCCCATCCTCTTTAAAGCCGTCCAAGCTGGTGGGCCTTTTCTGCTTCCTGCAGGAGGTTAAAGTCTGCTCCTCCTGTGGTGATCAATTCAACTTCCGCTGATGCATTTAAACTCCCAACAGCACAGGGTGGGTTTCAACGTAAAAATACAAAATAAGATCACAAAATACCTAACAACCCCCCCAAAGAAAACAAACCAATAACCCCCTCCCACAGACACATTTAAAAGGCCATGAATTGTTTAATCAGCCAAAGGTCTGGTTATAGAGAAACCTTTTCGCCTGGTGCCTAAAGATATGTAATGGAGGTGCCTGGCGAGCCTCCCTGGGGAGAGTACTCTACACAGTGGTGAAGGAAGGGGGTGCAGTAGCTGCAGGCCACCCTGGGTGTCACCACTGAGGGGGGTGACAAAATGCCGGGTGACACTCACCGCAGGGCCTGCAGTGTGCCTGCAGTTGTTTCGGCACACGCAGGCTCCGCACTGCCCAAATAGTCCGCCCCCTGCCTCCCCCCCCAGCTGTAGTGCGGCTGAGTGGAAGGAGGCAGGCAGACTCCTGAGGCCCCACGGTGCGCCCCGCTCCACTGCAGAAAAGGCCCATTCTCGTGTTGCCACCCTCTAGACATTTTGTAGAGGGGGCACATGAAGAAGGGCCTCAGAGGATGAACACAGGCTCTGGGTTTTCTCATAGAATTGTACAGTTGGAAGGGACCCCATGGGTCATCTAGTCCAACCCCCTGCAATTCAGAAATCTCAACTAGATCATACATGACAGATGGCCATCCAACCTCTGCTTAAAAACCTCCAAGGAAGGAGAGTCCACCACCTCTCGTGGGAGTCTGTTCCACTGCTGAACAGCTCTTACTGTCAGAAAGTTCTTTTTTCCGAATGTTTGGTCGGAATCTCCTTTCTTGCAACTTGAAGCCATTGGTTCAAGTCCGAACCTCCAGAGTGGGAGAAAACAAGCATGCTCACTCTTCCATTGTGATGACAGCCCTTAAGATATTTGAAGATGGCTATCATATCTCCTCTCAGCCTCCTCTTTTCCAGGCTAAACACACCCAGTTCCTTCAAGCACTCCTCATAAGGCTTAGTTTCCAGACCCTTGATCATCATGTGGGGGATTGGTGTTATATACTCAAACCATCTTGCCCCAGTGAGCAACCTGGCCTGCTGAATTCATCTCACTGATGAGGAGTGGGGCTGACACGCAGTTGCATCTTTTGATACCTCCAGATATTGTAATATGATAGAACATTGGTGTGATACGCTAAATCCCAGGCAGCACCTTCAGAGGAAAACTGTGGGGAATGCCCTACTTCCCCATAATATATTTCCATCGTATTACGAAAATGAAGGAGGAATCTGTGAGCTTGCTGGCGATGAGGAATCCAGGAATCAGATGCAAAGCTTCACATGATCACTCTGTTTCCCGTGGAAAAGGCATCTCAGAGTGGGCGATGGGGCTGCTGAGCTTGGGGGGACTGGCTTCAGTGAGAAAGCGGGGCAGTGTGTCGGAAACACTTTCGATCTCCTCCCCAAACCAAGAAGTGGGTTCTCCAAAACCAACACTTTGGGGGTCGGTGTGCCAGTAATGTATTAGGGATGCCTCCCTTTCCTTTCTCCAGCTTCTTTCCAGAATCATTGAGTGAGTAGATGAGGTGGTGAGAATAGTTTTTGGGACCCCCTGGGAAAGGGGATGGACAAAATGAAGGGTGGGGGGAGGAATGAGAGAGGGGTAAAGTGAGCAGGAGGAAGGAAATGCAGAGAAATGGGCCTCCCTCTTCTCTTCCCTCCCTTTCTCTCTCCTGCACAAACCTCCTTCCAACTCTGCCCTGCCAAATTCCACAGTTCATCATCTAGTTTTCAGTACAGTAATAGTAATACGGTGCTTTCAAAAAAAATAAATCCGAACTACTCTTCTTCTTTTTTTGCAAGATGTGATTTCCCTCACAACAATCCTGCGAGGTAATGCAGCACATTCACTCTACCATTTTACAGATACAGTGCTAGAATAGAGGGGGATGGCTACTTGCTTGATAGGGCCGCTGTCTCCTTCTCCTCTTTTCTGGGGCAGCTCCTTAAAAGCTACATGGGGTGCAGCAATTGACAGTGTTTTTATAACCCTTAAAAGCCAGAGAATCAGTCAGTGACATGAACCCATGGCTCCTAATTCCATGTGAAACTCCCGTTGCAAAGAACCATGTTTTACCTGCAAAATTATGCCACAATACTCCAGAAAACAATATACAAATATCGGCATGGTTTCATGTTACTGTGACTTTTAAATCATTTAATGGCATCAGGCAAGATTTTCAGCACCTGCTGAAAACATGTTTATTTAGACATGCCTATCCAAAATGTTGACATGTTTTTTTTAGCTTACCGTTGATTTTAATTATTATTTGAATGTTATGAATGGCTGTTTTAAACTGTGTTTTATTGAGTTTTTTTGTAAACCGCTTTGAGTTTTCTTTTTCTTTTTATAGTCAAGTGGTTTATACATTTAATGAAATAAAGAAATCTCTACAGGATGCTGGTGGGGGCACCTTGGGATGGGACGGCAGATGACAGAAAAGGTGACGTTTACAAGTGCATTGTGGGAGAGAGGAACAACTCAACGTGCGCCAAAGTCAACATAGGTAAGTAATGATGTCATTGCTGGGAAGTACTTGCCTGCCTCTGCCCCATCAGTTTCAGAACTCATACTGTTGCTGGGATTGGATGGCTTAAGGGTTTTATTCAATAAGTTAGCACAGTGTCCCAAAAATGAGTCTAGAAGTTGCAAGTTCATGAGGCACAGCAGGTAAGCTAAGATGTTCCAAAAATTGGGGGGGTCAGGGGCTGGACTGAGGAGAAATTGTGGGAACTGCCCCCCCTTCCTGCACCTTCCCTAGAAGAGGAGGACAGTATAGATTTAGAACAGTGGTTTGCAGAAGGTCATAGTTCAGAGGCTGCAGGGGGGAGAAGCTAGGAAATACCGGGAGAGCAGCAGAGGATAGACAGCTAACAAACTGAAGTGTCTCTTGAAAGCATTCCTGACTCCCCTTCTCCCAGAACAAGGCATGCCTTGAGAGTAATAGAACAGAAAACTCAGAGGCGGAAAGCACAGATCAGCTGGCGCAGGGGTAGTGGGCAGTGACTGGTCCAAAGTCTCCATGAGGGTTAAGCATGCATGGTCTGTTCATGCTGGCACTGTGTTCCTGGATTCATAGACTCATAGAATTGTGGAATTGGAAGGGAGATGGAGCAGAGACAGCAGGAACAGCTCACTGTTGGATTTATCTTCAGGTTCCCTGATTCAGGGCTTCTGTGACCATCCTTAATAAATCGGGTGTGATCCTGAGTCTTGCAGCAGAATTCATGGAGGGTTTGGGGGAGGCAAGGGCAGGCATGCATCACAGAGGAGTGTTTTAATGTGCAGGGTAGCTATTACCTCTCATTCCAGTCCCAGCCATGATCCGATGCCAGGCTCATATTTTTGTATGTGTCCTTCCCCCCCCCACCCCTTCCACTTCCTCTTCTTACTTCTCTTCCTCCCCCACCCTCTTGCTGGCCTCTTGTGAACTAAAATTAGGTGACATGGCCCTGCAGAACAACTCCAGGCAAATCAAAAACATGCATTTTGGAATGTCGCTTGTGGCCAACAAAGATGACGGGTTTGTGGTGAGCAATATTTGCGGTGTCTTTTTCTGTATTTAAATTGAAAACACAAACAGAGACAGATGCACAAAAATGAGATCTAGGAAAGGCTGCTATTATTTCAATGGAAGCCAGGTGAACCATAAGGCTAGGGTCCCCCACATGGCCCCATATTTTATTTCTAAAATGAAGTTTTGTTTGTTTGTTTGAAAGAGGGGGTGTCTGCCATTTTGGTCTGTCTTTCATTTATTTTGGTATGTGTATTTTGCCTTTTGGGGGATAGATTCACATGCATCTGGGGCATCAGTTTATATATGATATCTCCATCAGTCTTCAGTTAAGAGGCTGGTCCTGTTCCTTGCATACAATGCTTCAAGCACTGAATTTGTGGTAGCCGGAGGGTTTTGCAACCTGGCTTTGCAAAAAACATTTTGTCATTTTTACCAAAGATAATGAAAAGACATAGAACAGTTCATTTACTAGGGAAGAAAGAAGTGCATGCTTGCATCCTGCAAACAGGATGCAGGGTGTGTTTTGGAAAAGCAGAGTGAAGAAACAAAAATTAGGGATTTTGATGGTAGTGTTCCAGTCTCAGCAAAGCCCCTATGTCTTTTAGGAGCTGTGTGGTGTGCTGAAAACCAACAGGCAAGGCAATTCAGTAGCAGAATGGAGCAAGATTGACAAAAATGTTGCCTTGGGTATAGTCAGGATCTATTTATATTTTTTAAAGTAGTGTATTTCAAGAATACTTATTGTGGTTATTTTGTCGTGTCTCATGATAGCTACGGCAATTTTATTGTCACATGACTGACAACAAGTTCGTTGTTGTCAATGGACAAACAACCCATTTAATTCCTACTAAGCAAGGGGATTTAATGCGTAGCAGGGTCGTGGCCTTGAAAACGAGAAACCGGCAACCTGGGAGAACCATTGTGCAGAGTCTCAAACGTGGCCCCTGATGGAAAGGCAGAGATTGTGAAAGCTCTGCTTGTCGTGTTTCTGCCTGCCAAAGACTTGCAAGTAACAGCGGGGTGGGGGGCCCCTTCTTTAATGGAGGTGTGCCTGTAAAGATCACAGCTGCAGCCAACGCTGGCACACCCAAAGGAGCTTAATTCCTTCCCTGAACAGCTGGCCAGGGAGGCTGTGGCTGGTATCTAGGGCAGCTTGGCTGGGCGTTCCCTGCAAGCAGAGGAGGCCCGTTAGCTGCTGCTTGGCTGGCTGGCATTTTTGTGGTGAGGCTCTTGTTTACTCTCAAAGCCCGCCTGAGCATCTGTTTGAAGCTGGCCTGAGGGCAGCGAGGCCCCGAAAGCGGGTTGAGCAGGACAGCCTTTCAAAGCAGCAAATAAACACAGGGGAGTTGCAGTTGTTGGTAATGGGGGCTGAGTCCCGCAGCCCTGACAAGGGTTCCTGAGATGGGACCTGTGAAAAAATGGAATGAATAACTAAATATTCAAAAGTTTTGCACTGGGAAACTTGGAATTCCACAGCCTGTATAATGAATTACATATGTGCCAGCTGTCCCTCTTTATCGGGGACAAGCCCTGTTTTTTAATCTGTGTCACTGGTGCAAGAACTGGCCTTTAAACCAGAAATTCCCAAACCTGTTTGGGCTATCTCCCCTTTGGTTCCCTAAACTCAACCCCGGTGTCCCCTACTCTATTAAAAAAAAGCAGCATTCACTAAGGAAGGCGATAACACAATAAAATTCAAAACAGTAACAATTAGGGTCATCCAAACTTGCTTTTGTGCCGCGAAACAGCTCTTTAAAGTGGAAAACCCAAATTGCCGCTTATTCCGATACAGTGGGTTTTCATGAGGAAAGCGCCGTGTGTGTGTGTGTGTGTGTGTGTTTGGACACAGCACTTTAAAGCACAGACCTGTGCCTAGGAAGCACAGGGCAAAAGGTAATTGTGGATGAGCCCTTAGCTGCACATTTATTCAAAACCCAGTTAAAACTATTTACCGTATTTTTCCGTCTATAAGATGCCCCCATGTATAAGACACCCCCTATTTTGGGGGACTTCGATTTAAGAAAATGGGGGGAGATACTATCCGTGTATAAGACGAACCCAGATTTTGAACACTATTTTAGAGTAAAAAAACATAGTCTTATACACAGAAAAGTATGGTAGTTTAATTCAACAAAATGGATTAACTTGATCCCGTGATACCAGCTTTTCAAAGTCTGAGAGTCATTGACACCTCCAGCCCCCCCCACTGCCCCCTTGCCTCTTAGTTCCCCCCCCCCAGATAATCCCCACTGCCCACAGGGGGCAGTACCACCCACTTTTAACCCCTCCTGATTATACCCAAAACTCTCTCAGATTCTGAACATGCTAAGAATTGTCTGGCAAAAGAGAACAGGAAACTGCCAGACCATTGGTCTATCTAGCTCAGTAAAGTCTGGCGGCAACACTCCACTTGAACCAGTCTGCGTCTCCTCTCCAGTGTGGCTGGGCAGATTCTTATGTCCGGTTCTCTTGACAGGCCTGTGCCCCCCTGTGGTCCCAGGAATGCGGCACGTCCATGTTCAGCACCGGGATTTGCACCAGCGTGGACGAGAACTTCCGCCTGACGGAAAACATCGCCCCAACAGCTCAGAGTAAGTTTTGGTGTCCTGCATGGTGTGTCAGATTTCTAAAGCGGCCAGCATTGAGGGCCTCTGCTGGAAGCCCTTTTTCTCTCTACTCACAAGTCCCTCAGAAATAGTTGTGTTGGTCCAGGAGAAAGGGAAGTGCCACTTTGCACATGTTCAGAAGTGCTCTGGACTAGCCAATATGGCACCCTCCTGTTGCAGCATTTAAGGTAGCAGGTGATGACAAGAAAGGCCTTTATCTACCTGAAATCCTGGAGAGAGCTGCTGCCTCCCAGAGTCTGAACAAGCAGTTTGACTGAATATACGGCAGCTTCCTTTGTTAAAAGCTGTTGGGTGTTTTAGTGATTTGAAATGCAGGAACCGCTGTGGGCATTTAAGTCCCCCCCAAGGTTAGCGTTTCCTTCAGCCTGCAGGCCCAGAAGGACTCAGCGCAATGATTCCATATGACTCAGGCTCTGGAAAGTCGTGTTGGGACATCAGTCATGCATTGTGTGCCAATGATTTTTCTCCATGGACTCACTGAGGTGGCAGCCTTAGGCCTCTGTTGAATCACTTCAGGCTAGTGGGGCCGTGTGCCATATTTTACAGAGGGCAGACCCCTATTTTAAGAGCGTGGCCTAGTCAAAATCCAGTTTAGGGATTTTGTAAAAGAAGAGAGGGGTGTGTATATGTTTGGAAGTTGCCCATCCCCCATAAATGGGTCATCCTGCTAGTCCCAGCTTTTTGGAGAAAAACATATTTGCCTACTGCTGTCCCCCCTGAAAAAAACAACCCTCCGTTGTCATTGCCTAACTTTCTGCCTTTTCAATTTCATACAGGGTGCTCAACTTACATGGACATAATAATTGTTCTGGATGGGTCCAACAGCATTTATCCTTGGTACGAGGTGCAGAACTTTCTTAGCAACATCCTTAGCAAATTTTTCATCGATCCAGAGCAGATCCAAGTGAGTTTGCTATTTTGTGTGAAATGAGTTTTTAAATGATCATCCAAACATATATGATGGAAAAAATATATTATTTGAAATTGCAGTATAGGCTTGGCTACCTATTCATATACTAAGCTACACTTCAATTTATAAATTACAGTAGTACCTCGGGTTACATACGCTTCAGGTTACATACGCTTCAGGTTACATATGCTTCAGGTTACAGACTCCACTAACCCAGAAATAGTACCTCAGGTTAAGAACTTTGCTTCAGGATGAGAACAGAAATCGTGCTCCGGCGGCGCGGCAGCAGCAGGAGGCCCCATTAGCTAAAGTGGAGCTTCAGGTTAAGAACAGTTTCAGGTTAAGAACAGACCTCCGGAATGAATTAAGTACTTAACCCGAGGTACCACTGTATTGTTTCTTTCCATTATTTGTTAAATAGTCATTCTGCAGCTTCACACAATCAACTGAAAAACCGTCAGCTTCTAGCGCTCAGTAAACATATGGGACCACTCAGTTCCACTCATTTAACTCTCCTCTTGATAACGTAGCTTCACAGTAACTTACTTATTCTAAATCAGCTTTCACAGGGCAAAATCACTGTGGAGAAAATCTGCTTTTATAAGGCAACATCACTGTTGCAAACTGGAGATTTGATGGAGGGGCAGTTCTTGAGGATTCTGTGCTTGCTGGTCTGCTGGGAGTTGAAATCCAAAACATCTGGAGGGCAGCAGGTCAGGAAAGGCCAGTATACAGTGTGACTTGTTTTAAAAGGGGCAGAGGGTTGAGAGCCACCCAAGACATCCCTGTGAGAGTCTGCTTGGCTTCCTCCCCACATCCTCCGGCTATGTTGGCTGAGGAAACGCTTAGACACTCTGCTTGGACCGTTTCCCTGACTCACGCATGATGAGAAGGAAGCTGTGCTGGGCCAAAGCCAAGGGCAAGGCATTATTACCACCAACACCACTGGTCATTATTATTGGTATTCTTACACCCTATATTTTTCTAGGCACTGGAGATTAAGAAAGCAACATAGTGAGGGATGCTGTTCCAAAGGACAGGGGCAGCCACACTAAAAGCCCTGCTCTGAGTTTAACGCAGAGCAAGCTTCTGAGATCTTTGGATCTTGCAAGATAAACTCTCCCGCAGACTGTTGCCATCTGCTGGGTGTATAAGGGATAAGCTGGTCCCTCAAGTAAACTGGACCAGAAGTGTACATTACATGTTAGTGGCAACACCATGAACTTGGCCAGATGGTAAATTGGCAGCCAGAGCAAATCCTGCAAGAAAAGGTCTTATGTTTCAGAATGTAAACTCAGAACATCCATTGCTGTACTCAAGTGTCAGAGGACCTAGATTTCGCTGATCCAGGTTATGATGGTGGCAATCTGCTGCTTCTAGTAATTTTAAAATTTTGACCGTATTTCACTTGTTGTCATTAAGCAATGCTCACCTTTTTGAAGGATAGGTTGCATATAAATATTATACCCCATATGAAGAGTTTGGGAAAACCATTTTGTGTGTGTGTGTGTGTGTGTGTGTGTGTGTAATGTATGTGTTCAGATGGCTGGTCGTAACAACAGCCATCATTTGATAATTAAGCTACAGAATGTCAAGTTTATCTATAATAATTCAGCTCTGAAACAGAAGGAAACCTTGGCATGCAAAGCCACCTTCTCAGTTATCTATCCACTACTGTTTCTGAGCAGAATTTTAACTTTTAATAACTCAATTACTCTACACATAATAACATAAAAAGAAACCTTCTGGATGAGACCAGAGTCCCATCAAGCCCAGCATCCTGTTCTCACAGTGGCCAACCAAATACCTGTGGGAAACCTTCAGGCAGGATCCGAGCACAAGAGCAACTCTCCCCTCCTGCAGCTTGCCTCCGACTGTGGAGGCAGAGCATAGCCATCATGACTAGTAGCCATTGATAGCCTTATCCTCCATGAATTTGTCTAATCCTCTTTAAAGCCATCTAAGATAGGGACCGTCATGCCATCCTTCAGGATGGATTTTCATAGTTTAACTATGCGCCGTGTAAAAAAAATCCTTTCTTTTCTCTGTCCTGAGCCTTCCAACATTCAGCTTCCATGAATTCTAGTGTTATGAGAGAGGGAGAAAATCTCCAGAACTGACAAGGAACTGTGCCAGGGTTTGATATCTCCTCCACTTCATCCATGCAAAAACTTAAATCGCCCCAACTTTTAATTAATGCAAAAAAAGGGGAAACCGTAAATTAAATGGAATGTGCCCCTAATGTGTGACTCTCAGAGTGCGGCCACGTTCTGGAATTCACCCCTAATCACTTTATTTCTCCTTGGCTTGTTAGCAGCACGTGCTGGGGTATCGCTTGACCTTTTTCCCGATCTCAGTTGCTGCTGCAGGATGGAGCCTGTGCCAGGGCAGAGGCGTGAGACGTTTGAAAACCCCAGCCTGTGGAAAACAGGAAGCTTAAAGAAAACAGGGAGAGGGAGGAAAGGGGACCTGGTTCTGTGTAGCCTCATTGTGAGCCGCAGAGGGGCTCTCTGCTGAGTCAGCATGAGCGTGAAAACCTTCTCCGAGGCTAAGGAAGGGTTGGCAAGAAGGGGAGCGGATGGCAGTTCCCCAAGCAAAACACACCTTTTGTTGTTGCAGATGTTTCAGACTCCAACTCCCAGAAGCTCCGCTAGTCAGTGTGGCCGATAGCCGGGCGTGATGGGATCTGTAGTTCAGGGACATCTGGTGGGCTCGGCGGGGGGGGGGGGGAGAAATTTCCCTTTGGGGTTCAGTACAGAGGCTCACACCAAACACTCTCTTTTAATTTTTTCCTTATATATAATTTTTATTAAATTTTCCGTTTTACAATTTAAAATACTCATTTAAACATCCTTAAAAGATCAGTGGCTTCCCTTCTTCTCTTTCCATGGTTCATTTCGCATATCATAAATCCCTGCATATTTTACAGAAACTAAGCCATTCAGTATTCCATTATTACATCCATCAAAACTTATTTACACTGTTGAATTTATCTTAACGCTGCCAACGTTTTCAAATGTATACAATTTCCCCCCATATATTCAATAAGGGTTTTCCAATCTTCTCTAAACGTATGTTCTTCTTACTCTCTTATTCTGTATGTTAAATCTGCAAGCTGCGCATATTCTGCCAGCTTAAGTTGCCATTCTTCTTTAGTTGGGACTTCGCTTGTTTTTCTGTTTTTGGGCTAGCAAAACATGAGCCGCAGTAGTGGCATACATAAATAACCTTTTTTCCTTTTTTTTTTTTTTGGCTCACACAAAGTTCTCAGTTAGTCAGAATTATTCAGAATTGCATTACAGGATAGAATCCAAAATAGCCTGTGGAAGCATTTCCATTAGCACACATCCTAGATGGGCAAAATCTTGGCCAGTTATTTTCCAGTCAACCAACCTGCTGCCGCCTGAGTATCATACTATCTGTTCTTCCAATCAGAGTCCTTGGAAACACTTCCTCAAGTTTTTTGCTGTACATGCAGAGCCCTCCTTGTACCTTATCTAGAGTTGATTTTCACTCTTAACAGTCAGTGTTAGGTTTCCTCCTGAATCCAGTTTTGTGGCCATACAGCCCTCTTACGTGGTAACACTAGTCTTACCAAGTTTTGCAGAATTTCTACCTCACCCTGCCCCTTGCAGTTTCCCCCTCCACTGGTGCACAGTCATGGCCAGGTAGCTTGTATCAGCTGCTCTCCTTTATAATAATATCATGCTTATCATTCATGTAGCATGAATGCTTATCACTTAAGAAGCTCTTTCACATTTTACTTGGTGATCCTTACTGCAGTCTTGACCCTTAACTGCAGAGTAAGCTCCGAAGCATATTACTGCACACACAGACATACATATAACACAGAATAATAATATTTCTTTCATTTATATCCCACCTTTTTCTCCAAGGAGCTCAGGGTGGTGTAGATGTTTGCCCTCCCCACATTTATTTCCCACAACAAGCCTGCGAGTTAGGTTTCCAGGGGACAATGTAGAAAAGATAGATTTGTAGAGGTCTGGCTTTATTTTATTACATATGTCAATAAGCAATAACATGGTCTGTCCCCTCTCTCTGCTTATCAATGGATTTGGTTGATCCAATAATATAGGATACAATTCCTCTTTAAGATTCTTTCCACCCACAGCATGCATGGTTTTATTTTATTCTATGTTTAAAATCCTGCTCATCTTTATATTTTGAATTGTGCCAGCCTGGTGTGTATTTCTTTTTCTTAACCCAATGACATGTTCTCTTTCAGTCACTTTTCTTGCTTTCTTTGTAATAATAAAAAGGGGAAAGGGGAAAAAACACCAAGCAAACCTTTCTCTCCTTGTAGGTTGGGGTATTGCAGTACAGCGAGGTTGCTGTCCACGAATGGACACTGAAGGATTACCAAACAGCAGAGGAGGTCATTGAAGCCGCCAAAAACATCAGCCGCCAGGAGGGGCTCGAAACTAGGACAGCGTCTGCCATCCACAAAGCCTGGTGTGTGTTTGTGTGCGTGTGTCTCTTGATCCTGACAGAGACAGAGAAGCAGGAGCCCAGCTCATGTGCGAAAGAGGCATTTTGCAAAGAAGCAACTGGCTTTATTGGGGGGGGGGCGGTGTTGTGATTTGAATGAGCTCCGATGGTCTGGTGTGTATGGACGCAGCGTCTCTCAGCCTGACCTACCTCACAAGGTTGTTGTGAGGATACGACAACGACAACAACGACAACAACAACAACAATTTATTTATACCCCGCCCATCTGGCTGGGTTTCCCCAGCCACTCTGGGTGGCTCACAACAGAATATTAAAAACATGATAAAAACATCAAACCTTAAAAACTTCCCTAAACAGGGTTGTATTCAGATGTCTTCTAAAAGTCACATAGTTGTTTATTTCCATGACATCTGATTGGAGGGCGTTCCACAGGGTGGGTGCCACCACTGAGAAGGCCCTGGTTCCCTGTAGCCTCACTTCTCACAGTGAGGGAACTGCCAAAGCTGGACCTCAGTGCTGGACCTCAGTGAAAGGCCCTCAGAGCTGGACCTCAGTGTCCAAGCTGGACAATGGGGGTGGAGACGCTCCTTCAGGCATACTGGGCCGAGGCCGTTTAGGGCTTTAAAGGTCAACACCAACACTTTGAATTGTTCTCAGAAATGTACTGGGAGCCAATGTAGGTCTTTTAGGACCGGTGTTATAGAGCTTTGTGCAGCACCTTGGAGGAAAGATGCGAAGGGAAAGCAGCAAGTAAATAAATAAGTTCTCCTGCATTTCAACATGGTTTGTGCAGGAGAACATCCTGGCAGATGGTGCTCCGGTGAGTCGGATCTGTTAGGCTTCCATTGGTGCTGGTCTGAATGGCACACAAAATCTTGCCCACCGCCAGCGTCTCCAAGAAATGCCATTCTCAGAACGGGAGCACATCTCGGTTATCCTCCCTCCTCACCTCTTGTTTCTCTCTTCAGCACAGAGGCCTTTAGCCCAGAAAGAGGCGGGAGAGAGGGAGCCACCAAGCTGATGATTGTGGTGACTGACGGGGAGTCCCACGATGGCGAAGAACTCCAAGATGCCCTGGAAGAGTGTGAGAAACGGAACGTGACACGCTACGCCATTGCAGTGAGCATGCGCTGGTGCCAGGAGGCTTTTGGGTGGCGGCAGTGATGTGGGTGTGCATGCGTGTGAAAAAGAGAGTGAGCAAGGGCTGAGAGAGGTGCCGTGTGAAAAAGAATTCAAAGCAGGTTCTTCTGCCGTGATTCCATGTCTAGCTTCCTTTCACCTTGACAGATAATAAGGCCTTTATTACTAAATGGCTTCATTACTAAATTTAATATTGGCTTATTCCAACTTGCATATGAAGGAGCTGCAAATTTATATATTAAATGATTTCAGTGTGAAAGAGGTGGAAGTTGACATGCTCTTCTGAGATAACTAGCAGAATCTATTGTTTGAATCCTTTTGTATTGCTCTCTCTTGGTCCCCACTATTGTATTCATCCCCCACCCACACAAATATTTTCAGGTGAGTTTCAAGTAGGGAGGTAAGAAGGGCATTGCTTTCTGTCCCATCCTGTGTTCCTCACATGCAGGCCTGTTTCTGTTCTGCTGCAGTCCACCCTTTTATAAAAACAACATTATTAATCTTGTTGTCCACCATGGCAACGTAAATTACATTACAGTGGTACCTCAGGTTACATACACTTCAGGTTACATATGCTTCAGGTTACAGACTCCACTAACCCAGAAATAGTGCCTCAGGTTAAGAACTTTGCTTCAGGATGAGAACAGAAATCGTGCAGCAGCGGCGCGGCAGCAGCAGGAGGCCCCATTAGCTAAAGTGGTGCTTCAGGTTAAGAACAGTTTCAGGTTAAGAACGGACCTCCGGAACAAATTAAGTACTTAACCCGAGGTACCCCTGTATTCCACCTCATTCATTTCATTGCAAAGGAAGCACAATGCAAATGGTGGTGGTGAGGGAAATGTAATCAACTGCAAATTGTTTATGGACTGAAATCAACAACATCAGTGAATACCAGTCGTATCTGCTGGATTGATTCCCATTCCAGACATCAAACAAATAAGCAAACGTGGGCAATTTTCTGCTCCCGTTTCCATTTTCTGCGGAATTCTCTTACACCCTTAGTTGTCATAATGTGTCATAATGAGCACTTCTTGCACCTCAAACATTTTTTGAAAAATGGCTTTTGTTCCCTCAGGTGTTGGGGCACTACATTCGGCGGCAGAAAGACCCGGACTCTTTCATCAACGAGATTAAATACATTGCCAGCGACCCTGATGAGAAGTATTTCTTCAACGTGACCGATGAGGCGGCCCTGAATGATATTGTGGATGCCTTAGGGGACAGGATATTTAGCCTTGAAGGTTTGAGAAGGGGGAGGGTGGAAAAGGGGGGGAGGCTACCACCGGATTCCCTGTGGTTTATGAAAGTTAAACAAAATGGAGTGCAGAAGAAGTGTTAGGAGGAAGCTCTCTAACACCTCCCTCATAACAAGTTCCCAGCTGTCCTTTGTAAACCTCAGTGTGAGTGGGGCACAGTGCTGGCTCAAACCTTAAGGGCCCTCAGCACTGGGGGCCCTCTTCTGCACCAATAGCGCCCCCTGTTGGGCTTACACAGTAGTGGCCACAGTCAGTGTCTGGTGATCCTTTATTTTAATTTCCCGCAGTGCCCTAGAGTAACAGGACATTGGGAGCACTGTGGAGGAATTAAAATCGTGGCTTCCTTTGCCAAAAGCTGTGTGGTAATACCAGACAAGCAATGGGCACAAGATTCTCTGCTGAGGGAGATTTGGGTAAATCTTATAATGGGCAGCATTTGCAATGGCGAATTGGCAGGGCAGATTAAGCCCCTTCCCTCCCTCCCTGTCAGTTCTCACCTGCTGTTTCAACAAACAGAGCACGCCTTGTTCATTTATCAATCTGCCTACTGTGTTTATCTTACTACTTTGTTGCTTTTCTACTAAAAAAAAATACCCAGAGGTGTACAGCTATTAAGAGATTTCTCTCTCCCCCCCCCCCCCATTCTCCTCAGGGACCCGTGAATACAGCTCATTCGAGTTGGAAATGTCTCAGATTGGCTTCTCTATGCACCTCCTTGAGGTAAGAAGACACATTGTGGTGCAAAGTATGGTTCTCAAACCTTCCTCCATGGACCATTTGAAAATCGCAGAGGTTTTGGCCTCGCCACTTAAGGATTGTTCTGCCTGTTTGTAGCTCTTGTAATGCTAGAAGCTGTATGACTTCTATTTGTAATGTTATGGGCTTCAGAGGGTTGAGTCTGGATGACCCCTTAAGGTCCTTTCCAAACCTGGGATCCGGTGTATCAAAGGCTAGAGTCTATAGAAGAAAGCTGGCTGAAGTGAGCAGGCCAGTTCTTATGTCAAGATAAACGCCTTAGCTAATCAGCTAAGTGCCCATCATTCGCATCTTCAAGGAGTGAGCTCCGTTTCCATAGAGACAAATAGTGAGAATTGTCTCACTTCAGCAGGCTGGATACCTCAGCATCCTAGGAAAGGGGAATGATAGGACAAAGCAGGGAGTTGTGTGTGAGAGTTTGGCTGGTGCTGGAAGCTGGATACACAGAGATGTGTGTGCTCTGTGTTGGACTTGGGCCTTCCCTTGAAATCTAATAGGAAAGCAGGATCTCTTGGGGTACGAATGCTGTGAGCCCCTCCATCCTATGCTCAGGTTGTAGAAATGTGTAAATACAATCGTATGCCCTAAAGACACCACAGTCTCCGTTGTTGACCTTCAGTCCAAGGCAACCAAACCGTGGGTAAGCACTGGAGTAGTTGAAGTTGCAGGCACCATTATTTCTTACAGACCTCTGAATGAAGTTCATGGGTCTCTCTGTTGGTCCGCAGACCACAGTTTGGGAACCCCAAAGGGTAAGCTGACACGCCCAGGTTTAGCCAACGTGATGCCTTCCTAAGGTAGTTAGACTCCATCTCCCATGAGCCCTTGCCCAGTGGCCATTGCTGCTTGGGGCTGATGGGAGTCATGGTGCAACAGCATATGGTACGCCCCCTGCTGACTACCTCTGGTATCACTGTGTGAAAGGCAGGGGCAAATGGTTTCGACTGCAGTCTTTCTTGTGTTGTCTGGCTGGACTTCTTATGTATCTGCTTGTTTCCCTGGCAGGACGGGATCCTCTTTGGCATGGTAGGGGCATATGACTGGGATGGCGCAGTCTTGAAGGAGAGCAGGAGTGGGCGGCTCATCCCGCCAAGGGAGGCCTTTGAGAGGGAGTTCCCCCTGAGGCTGAAAAACCACGCAGCCTATCTGGGTAAGGAAGGATGCCGCTTCCCATTATATAGGGAGGGAAAGAGTGGAGACCCACAAAGGGCACAAAGATAAAATCAGACCACCTGCAGGATCAGGCCAGAGGTCCTTCTAGCGCAACATCATAGAGGCCTCTGGGAAGTCCACAAGGAGGTCAGGAAGCCAGTAGTCCTCCCCTGGTATCTACAGGTAGACTTGCCCTGTACATGGAGGTTTCATTTAATAGTCAAGGCAGTTGGCAGGCCTGTTCTTCACCCCATCTCCCCAATTCTCAATGGCTATTTGTTTCCAAAATCAAGGTGATAAAATGATCCCAGCATGTTTCAAGCATGGCTCCTGTTCAGAATAGAAAACTAAAGTGAGATTCACTTGTTTTGTTTGTTTGTTAAACCACTTGCTTATGTAGGATGAATAAAAGCAAGGCAGTCCTTTGCTTTCCCCTTTCACCAAGTGTGTGAGGCCAGTCAGTGCTTGTTCCCATTTTGCAGAAAGAAAAACTTAAGGCTGTGAGTGAAAAGCTAGCCAATTAGTTCAGGGCAAAACAAGAGTCTGCACAGCTTTATTATTTCTCTCTCTCTCTCGTTTCCTTCCCCAGGATACACAGTCTCCTCTATCAAGCTCAGGAACGGGAAGGGGCTGTATGTGGCTGGTGCCCCCCGCTTCAAGCACAAGGGGAAAGTGATCCTGTTTGAGATGAGCAGTGATGGCAGCGTAACCATTTCCCAGGCCCTTACTGGGGACCAAGTGAGTTTTGGGGCAGTGGAGATGATAGTAGCTGATTTCTGGAGTGACAGCCGCGTCCCTAGAAACCTTGTTCTTTCATTCCCGAATATGTGTGCAGTTACTGAGAGAAGAGAGTAAAAGACAGTCTGCACATGATCAGAGACACTCCTCCCTTTCATATAACCTCACCTGCTGGCTATGGCTGAGTCCCAAACTCATTATGGTGGGAGGAGGCAGGGGTTAGGGGTCCTGCTCCTTAGGGCAGGGAGGTGCAACCCTTCCACTATCTTTGCAGGCACAACTAGAACTCGTGACGCAGAACTTTGGGGTCCAATTAGATGGAGGCGGTTTCCAGCACAATTTATAGCAGCCAAGGATGGGTTGGGGTGGTGGGGGTCATTATGCATTGGGGGCTGAACTGAAATCCCCTCTGCACCTGAATGTAAATACCTGAATGTATTAATTTTTTTCTACAGCGCCATCAATGCAGGTGGTGCTGTATAATGAGCAGGTATTTGAAAACTCTGAATTCCTCAAGATTCTGAGTCTTGCCTGACCACACACACACACACACACACACACACACACACACACTAGATAGATTAGATAGATTGATAGCCATGAAATTGCCCCCTGGACCTGTGAGTTTGCATCTAGGTGTCTGGGGGTGCATCTTTCTTTATTGAGATCTGGAAATGTGTAAAATCAGGCTTAAGATGCAGGATTGCACTGATGTCCAGTGCAGAAGAACTTGTGCAATTCTGACATAGCAGGCGGCGTCTTTCTCTGCAGATTGGCTCCTACTTTGGCAGTGAAATGTGCCCGGTGGACGTGAATGGAGATGGAATTACGGACGTACTGCTGGTGGCTGCCCCCATGTACCTGGGCCCACAGAACAAAGAGACAGGCCGCGTTTACATCTACAAAGTGGGGCAGGTGAGTGTTGTTGTTTTGGTTTTAAAAAAACCTCTTTTTTTATTAAGAGTTTTCTATAAACAGTTAGCAAGAATACAGACAATAGCAATGGGAAACAACAATGTCTCCATCATCATACATTAATACAATACAGCAGTACAATACATTAGTACAATACAGCAGCAGGAGCAGCAACAACAACAACAACAACAACAAATAATAATAATAATAATAATAATAATAATAATAATAATAATTTATTTATACCCTGCCCATCTGGCCGGGTTTTCCCAGCCACTCTGGGCGGCTCCCAATAGAATATTAAACAAAATGAAACATCAAACATTAAAATTTGCTTAACATTTGAGTTTATCCTGGCAATGAAGTAGACAAGGAAGTGTCCCTCCAGGAAGTTCCCAGCCACCTTCAGTCACCTAACAGATGAATGGGTACCAAGTTTGAACAACTTTATTAGGGCTCTCCTGCATTCTTGAGTAAGCTTATCGTTGACTGCTAATTGCCAAACTCTCTCCTCCCAAGTGTTAACAGGAAGGCTGACCACTCCCAAGTTTGTGCCATTTCCAGTCTGGCCTCTGCTGAGCAAAGAAATATTTTTCACATGGGAGAGGTGCTTACAAAGCCAGTAAATTTCAAGCTCTTCTGGCACATGACCCACCTGGAACCTCATCCTGCAACAAAAAGTGCAACACTTGTATTGCGGCACTTAGCCTTCCCCAACCTGATGCCTTCCCTCCCAGGTGTTTTGGACTACAACTCCCATCAGCCCCTGCTAGAATGGCCAATGGTTAGGGATGATGGGAGCCATCGTCCAAAGCATTGCAATGTTTTAGTTGGCTGAGCATAGGTGCTTTATCCTGGGTCAGATTGCCCAGTACTTTGCTGAGAATTCGCTTTCCAGGATCTGAGGCAGAGAAGGATCTTTCTCAGCTGCTATCTGAGATCCTCTAAACTGGAGATGCCCCGGTTAAAACTGGGACCTTCTGCATGTGCTTCAGTCCTGAGCCTTCCTCACAGTGCTTCACAGCACATCATTATGGGGGAGGGGGTTTTCTATCCTGAAGCCAATGCCTAACGGCTCCACTGTGCCTCCCATTTTAACCTTTCTCCCTCTTCTGAAGTTGCTTGTGTCTTTAAACGGGACCCTCCATGCCGACCCAAAACCTCAAGACGCTCGTTTTGGCTACTCCCTCCTGGCTGTCCCTGACCTTAATCACGACAGCTATAATGACGTTGTGGTGGGCGCACCGCTGGAGGACAACCACCAGGGTGCAGTCTACATCTATCATGGCTACCGCACCACAGTGCTGCCCCGCTTCAAACAGGTGAGTGGGAGCCAGTGTCTGGCTCCAGTGTTTGAGTGCTCCCCACTATTCCAACAGCTCTTCCCACTAGGACGTTTCCCCCAATGTTTAGCCAACATCGGTGCCCCATGCCATTTCCACCCCCAGGCCCTGTTCCTATTCACTTCCCGTGATCTGGGGGCCTTAAGATGGCATTTGTGTTTTTAGCAGGCAAATCACACTGCTGGGTGATGTTCAGCTAAGATGCCCATGTCCTTTCTTAGCTGTGCTCCTGCCAGGCCAAGTCTCCTTCCCTCATCCTAAACATGCACCTTCTATTTTATTTTATTGCCACTAAATGCAGCGCTTTCACATTCGACTCTGTAGTATCACAAGCTGTTTTAGGTTTCAGCTCCAACCTGTCAATATCGTTTTGATTCTTTTTTGCCTTTGGTGAATAACTATTTATTTCGTTTTTAACCATGACAGTACACACAAAAATATATCAACGAAAACCAATAGCAAAAGAGAAGAGTAAAACGTAAAAGAGAGAAATGAGAAAGAAAACCATAGATAACAAAATTAAGCAATGTCCTCGTACCGTTTTGATTTTTGATTCTGATTCTCTCACTGCACTAAGTTCAGGACAGATAAAAGAAAATCCAGCACATGGTTTAACTATGGAACTCTCTGCCACAGGAGGCAGGGGTTGCTACCAACCTTTATGGCTTTAAAAGAGGATTAGACAAACTAATGAAGGAGAGGGCTGTCAATGGCTACTAGCCACAAGGGCTGTGCTCTTCCTCCACTCTCGGAGGCAGTGATGCTTCTGGATATCAGTTGCTGGAAACCACAGAAGGGGAGAGAGCTCTTGAGTTCAGGTCCTGCTTGATGGTTTCCCATTGGGGCATCTGGTTGCTCACTGTGAGAACAAGTGGCTGGACTAGATGGGGTCTCCTTCGGCCTGTTCCAGCAGGCTCTTATGTTCTTAAGTACATTTGGAATGACTTCAGTGAGGGCTCTTACAGAGCAGCCTCACTGATTAAAACCAAACACCCCACATTCTCCCCCCCTTTTTTCTTTTTGGATTTGCATTTTATTTATTTGTTAACATTCTTATATTACATCGGTAAACGTTGTCATATTACATTACAGGACTTACTATAATATAATTTCCAACATGTATACAAAAATTATATACAAATTTTATATACCAAGAAAGAAAATTAAACAAAAAAAAAGAAAGAACAAAGAGAAAAAACAAACAATCCTACCCCAAATCATATACATACTAGACTTCCTGTCTTTCCCGTTGTATATTCCTTTTTTACAAATGAATGTACTCTTATTATTGTATATTTCTTTACATATTATCTAATACATTCCTATATCAATATGTGCTCTTAGTCTTATTTCTCAACTCAGTCTCACTCCAATGTCAATCAAATGCTAGCATAGATAGCAAACCTTTACTGTATTTTTGAACATATGTTTTATATCTATCCCACTTTTCCATAAATTTTTGTTTTGAATTGCCTCTCAGGGTATTTGTTAACTGCGCCATATCAGCAAATTCTTGTAGCTTGTAATGCCAGTCCGTTATTGTCGGGGCTTCACACATTCTGTGTGTCTTCAGCTTTTGATTTGCTCTTTCCGACAGCGCATTGAGTCGGCCGGCCTCCGCCGAGGCCTCCGCTACTTTGGCCGCAGCTTGGACGGGCAAATCGATTTGGATGGGGATGGCCTGGTGGACCTTGCTGTTGGAGCTCAGGGTGCTGCGGTGGTCTTGAGGTGAGGGGAGCTGGAAGGTGGGAGGGAATGAAAGCTGCACCTGGGCAGATGGAACATCAAGGTCATTGAAGTGAGCTTCATGGCTGAATGGGAATCTGAACACTGGTCTCTCCCCAGGGACTAGTCTGATACTATAACCGCTACACCACACTGCCTCTCAAAGCAGCATCATACCACTTTAAACAATCATGGTTTCCCCAAAGGAAACTGTAGTATTTTAAGAGCTGTTGAAAGATCCATATTCCCCTTCCAGAGCGACAGTTCCCCGGGTGGTTTAGCAATCAATCCCTTTCCACAGGGAACTCTGGGAATTGTAGCTCTGTGAGGGGATTAAGGGGTCTCCTAATAACTCTCAGGATTCTTTGCAGGGAGCCATGGCTGTTTAAAGTGATACGATATTGCTTCAGACGTATAGCGCAGACCTTAGGCCCAACTTTGGGATTTTTTATTTATTTAACAATATCATTTTCCTTCTTGCTGAGGGGGGCAGGTCAAGGAGGATTGTGCAGGTCAACACTTCGGTCACTGCTAACCCTCCATCCATCAATGTGATTCAGAAGAACTGCCAGAGGAACAGAAAGGAGTCTCTTTGTGTGACGGCAAACATCTGCTTCAGGGTGTCTTCCCGGTCTCTGGGCCCGAGGGACAGCCACTTCAGTGAGTAGCGCCCTCTCGGCAGGCGAGTTGTTAGGGGTTGGCAGGATCTTCTCCACGGTGTCCTCTGGACTGTTTCTGGGCAGTTAATGCATTTGGAGAAAACTTGAATTGGAGTGTTATCTGGGTTGCAAGGCAGGATCTAAATTTGGGGACGGAATAACTAAATATAAGGTAACTTTTAACTAGAGATTATTTACAGGATAATGAATGAGGGCAGTGGAAGGGAAATTGATTTGCAAACAGGATCAGTTGGAAAATTAACTGGGGGTAAATTAATTAACGGGAAGCTGATTGGGGGCAATCTGGGGCAGGGGGCAGATTTGTTGAAGAATTTATCCAGGGGGATATGGATGAGAAATCAGGCAGCTGATTCTGTGATACTTTAAATCTAAACTCGTTTTTGTGCCTGTAGGCCTGTGCCCCTAATCCAGGCATAGGCAAACTCGGCAATCCAGATGTTTTGAGACTACAACTCCCATCATCCCTACAGGACCAGTGGTCAGGGATGGTGGGAGTTATAGTCCCAAAACATCTGAAGGGCTGAGTTTGCCTATGCCTGCCCTAATCTTAAACTACCTTGCAACACCTCTGGGCCAGCTCTTGAGGAGCCTTGCGATTGGCTGTTGGCTGATCACATAACTGAAACTAGGCATCACCAGCCTAGGACCCTCCATAAGTTTCTGACTGCAGCTCCCACCAGCCCCAGCCCCCATGGCCAGTGCCCAAGGAGGATGGGAAATGTAGTCCACGGTTAGCAAAGGCTGGCTTTGCTTGACTCCACTCACTGCTTGGCCCTAGGTATAAAGTACAACGTCTCCCTGGATGACAGGAAGTTTGGGGCAAGGGCCATCTTCGATGGCAACTCCCAAAAGCTGCTGCAGAAGAGGACCCGGGCCACCGTGGGCAGGACAACCTGCTCGGCAGTCCGTTTCCACGTGATTGTGAGTACAAGTGTGGGTGGGTCAGTTCAGACTCCGACTGATGCAGAGAGAGACCCCATGGGTCATCTAGTCCAACCCCCTGAAATGCAGGAATCACGCTAAAATATTCGAAAAACCACCAAGGTGCATGGTGTTCTCCTGTTTTAATCTCAGCAATGCTGTGAATCTTTATCAGGCCTGCTGTCTAAAGACGACCCTGGATTTGTTTATCCTTTGCAGGACACCTCTGATTACTTGAGGCCGGTTGCAGTCCTGGTGAAGTTCGCACTAAATGATGCTGAGCCAGGCCCTGTGCTGGATGATAAATCACCCACCAGTGTTAAGAAATTGGTGAGTAGCACATGCACAGATGCCCCATTACCAACTGCCCATGCCATTCCGCACGTCAAACCAGACCATCTTTGCTGCATGTCCTGCAAGACCTGCTTCCTGCTTTGCTAACCTGGGGGGGTCAAGATCATTTTGGAGATACTTAATTCTTGCTATTACTGATATTATTATTTTTGTATTGTTACAGTTAGACCTTATTATGACCTACGTGGTATTTGTATAACTTTATTGTATAGTTACTGAAATGAATTTTTAAAGGGATCTAATGCATATATGGCTGCTTTTAGAAACAGAGCAGCATTCCCCCTTTATGTACCTTGCTTGAGAACTATATAGTTGTGTAACCTATTCATATAAGTTAATCTGTTTTTGAATCATGATTAATTCATAATACAATATAAAATAAAAATAAAAATAAATTAAGAAGTTAATAATATTGTGGAGAGGGGTTTGCATCACACAGAATCATCCTGCCTCTTGCTTTCTCTTTAGATCCCCTTCTTTAAGGACTGTGGTGAAGACGATGAGTGTATAACAGATCTGGTGTTGCGAGCTCAGATGGACATCACAGGATCCAGGTAGGAATTAGAGTGAAATGTCCCTCTTTCACTACATCAGGCCAAGCAAGTAGTTCATCACCTTAGTTCATCAGTCACTTGCTGGTCCTCCTGGCCCAGGACCCTGTCAATCCAGTTCCTCCCTAATAGGTGGCAGGAGATCCATTGCTGATGATAACCAGCTTGAGAATCATTTGATTGGGAGGCTGGGCAGAAATGAAGACTCCTGCCCTCCTCACCTTTTGCAAGGCAGGCGTTTGCCATCTCCTGTTCTCGTTCCAGGCAGAAGCCGCACGTGATCCGCAAAGGGAAGCGGAAAGTCTTGGTGGACGTCCTGCTGGAGAACAAGCAGGAGAACGCCTACAATGCCAGCCTGTGGCTTTGGTTTTCCAGAAACCTCCACTTTTCCAGCCTCGTGCTCAAGGTAAAGCAGAGGCCCTGTTCCCGACTGACGTTCCGCTGTGGTCAAAAGTGATGGGCTGGAAGCAGAACGAAATGATCGCTAGGATACTGAGGGTCACCCTCTGGCCAGGGACGATGCTGGCTCCAGGAGGACTGATAGTTGCCATAGCATTCTGGAAAGAGAGGCTGTCACATCTCCGAGACTTAAATGTCATGGTGCCAACCTGAAAACTCCTGTGTGAATCATGCAGATGTGCATATTTTCACATCATTTATTCTGCTTCTTAATTTCTTCTTATTGGGGGGCCGGGGGAGGGACTTGAGCTCCAGAAATTCAACAACTCCCCTCACTTCTGAGATTGCACCAAGGATTCAAGCTTTGTCTTTGCAGCCAAAAGTGTTTGGTCCTAATCACACGGTCTGTGTGTGTGTGTTTTCTTTTTTAAAAAACAAAAGCAGAGATTATGTGACTGTTTACCAAATCCCGCAGGTTTTCTGTAGCCCAGAAGGTATACAGCCTGGCCTCTGCAGCCCAAGGCTCTTTAAACACCTGTGTGATAAGCAGAAGTTGAATGGGCACAGTTTTCTCTAGCGCAGAGGTGTAGCAACATTACACGTTGGATCTCTGCCTACCGTGAACCTTTTTGAAAGCTCTTGCCAGGAAAGCAAAAGGTGGAAACTCAAGTTGAGGAGGCTGGATCCCATTCCATGCGCTTGATGGTTCTCTCCTTTTGCAGCTTTGCTCTCTCCTTCCTTCCACAGGGGGAGAACTCAGTGAAGGTGGAATGCACCTCCCCGTCTTCCCAAACCCGAGCTTGCCGTGTGGGCTACCCTGTCTTCAGGTCCTTAGCAAAGGTGAGAAAGAAGGAGCAGCTCTTCAGGATCCCCTTAGAGCGGGGTTCCTTGGAGCATTTCCTAGGTGAACAGTATTCCATTTTTTCATGTAGGAAAAATAAAATAAAAGACAGCTAAAGGAAGACGTGGGCTGTGTACTCGCTATACACTTAAAGCACATGACTGCCCCCAAAGCATCTTAGGATCTGTAGTTTACCTCCCATGGAGCTACAATTCCCAGCACTCTTAACAAACTACAATTCCTAGAGTTCATCGAGGGAAGCCAATGTATGGCACGTACACAGCTGTGGTACAGAGTTTATGAATGGTGTAGAAAAAGCAGATGCGGAAATGTTTCTCTCTTTTCTCTCTTTCACAGGTAGCCTTTGTCCTGGAGTTTGAATTCAGCTGTTCCACCCTTCTGAACAAAGCACAGGTGAAGCTCACAGCCAGCAGGTGAGAACCAGGGAAAAGTCAGAATGAAGGCCATATATCTATCATCTATCTATCTATCTATCTATCTATCTATCTATCTATCTATCTAACCACCTCTTCAGCTTTGTATTTATTTTTGATTCAGATTTGTCATGGCCAATGACAATACAGTCGTACCTTGGTTGTCAAACTTAATCCGTTCTGGGAGTCCGTACAACTCCTGGAACCTTTCGACAACCAAGGCGTGGCTTCCGATTGGCTGCAGGAGCTTCCTGCACTCAGTTGGAAGCCATGTTGGATGTTCAGCTTCTGAAAAAAACATTTGCAAACCGAAACACTCACTTCTGGGTTTGTGGCGTTTGAGAGCTAAAACACCTGAGTACAAAGGCGTTCGAGAACCAAGGTACGACTGTAAAGTTATTTGGCTTTGCATTTGACCAACTAGAAGTTGTGTAGAGGAGGGTGGCCCTCAAAATCAAGGGCCTCAAAACTGAGCCTAAAGAGGAATGATTGAGGAAGCTGAGGATGCTTAGCTTGCAGAAGAGAAGACTAAGAGCTGATAGGACAGCCATGTTCAAAAATCTGAAAGGCTGTCACATGGGAGATGGGGCAAGCTTGTTTTCTGCTGCTGCAGAGGACTAATGACTTCAAATTACAAGGAAGAAATTCTGACTAAATAGTAAGAATAACTTTCTGACAGGACAGCTGCTTGACAGTGCTGGATTCCCCTTCACTGGATGTTTTTAAACAGAACTTGGATTGCCTTCTTTATCTGAGATTGCTGCAGTAGAGGGGTTGGACTTGACGCTTTGGGTCCCCACTAGCCCAGCAATTCTATGATTCTATTATCTTTCCTGCAGTGACAGCCATGAACTGAATGAGACCCTGACCGACAACATGGCACAGCCCCTTGCCTATATCCGTTATGAGCCCGACCTTTTGCTGACCAGGTGAGGACCTCTGTGTAGAGTGAGCTGCATGCAGGTTGAATAAGAGGACGGAGCCCCCTCCTTGCAAGGTGTCCCTGGCAGGATGATTCAGCTCCCCCAGGGTGGAGAGTAAACCAAATGTGAACACCATCATCACTTGGCTAATTCAGTCCAATGGCTACCTTTTACCTCTGTTGACATTTGAGGCTCTGGTTCCTCATGCAGGGATGCTTTCAGTTCTGACGCAACTCCCCAAAAGGACTACCCTGGCCTGTCTTAATACTTAGATTATCCTTCTAACTGTTGGCTGGCAAGGAAAAAAATAGGCGCGTAAAGGAGAATTCCCTGGATGGCAAGATCCAAGTTTGGGGCAAGTACTCTTTTGTGAGAGAACCCCTGCAGAGATGTAAAATAACAAGATATGCAGCAAAGTATAGGCTGTTTATTTAAAGGTCTAATATGCCCTCCTAAGTTCCAAAACTCCCCTCTTCCCTTAGCATAGAAAAAGACCATGTTTGGTAAGTTAACAATGGTTTACTTACAAACTCTTCAAAGGTCAGATTCATGTGTTTTCCCATACAGCGTTGAGAAAACACTGGCAGCAAAACTTTGGTAGGTTAGTTTCAAAGTGGTGAAAGTCCCTAAATTATTTGCATAGGAACACAAGGGTGGCTTGCAGAAAGCCATGAGGTCTGAGCTGGGAGCCACCAGCTCCTCTTTACACATAGGAGTTCACATGGTAGACTGAGGGAAATAGTAGACTTGACTTCCTTCCTCTCAAGGTGAAGGGGAGTGACTTAGCTAAGCCTGGCAGGACAGCTTACCCTATGGCATAAACCCCTTCATCCATTAATTAGACTTTAGCATTTTGCTTATATGAGACTGGTTATCCGACACTAATTTATCCTACATTACTTACCTTAGATGGGTGGGCTGAACTTGACAACCTTTTGAGTTTCATTAGCTCTAAACATCCCACAGCACTTATTGTCATTATGGGTGGTCTGAATACGAGGATTGGTGATGACATCTCTAGGCCTCCCATTTTCATAATATATAGATTGGGAAGATCTCTTCCTTTTGGGGTATCCCTCCAGGGATAGCTGCCTGAACCATCAAGGGATATTGGAATGGATATGGAGTTTGGAAAGAGATGAAGTTACAATTGATCTACATGGCCTACCTTCCAGGGGGAGAAACAGGTGCTATTAAAGGATGTCAATTTATAAATACTGTATTTATGTATACCATTTATATCCCACTTTTTTCTTCATGGAGCGCAAGGTGGCTCACATGGTTCTCCCCCTCCT
Organism: Podarcis raffonei; assembly: GCF_027172205.1. Taxonomy (NCBI): domain Eukaryota; kingdom Metazoa; phylum Chordata; class Lepidosauria; order Squamata; family Lacertidae; genus Podarcis; species Podarcis raffonei. The sequence continues at coordinate 16,894,779 of NC_070617.1, forward strand.
CATTTAATCCTCACAACAACCCTGTGAGGTAGGTTAGACTGAGAGTAACTGGCCCATCACTCAGCGAGGTTCATGGCTGAGTGGGGATTCGAACCCTGGTCTCCCACTCCCTGGTCTGACACTCTTAACTGCTACATCACCGTAGGAGATGGGACTAGGTGGAAGGTATATGGATTTTCTTCTTCAGGCAACAAAAGGCCTTGGGTTTGGATTTGATAGAAGAGCTTGGATTTGATATCCCGCTTTATCACTACCTGAAGGAGTCTCAAAGCGGCTAACATTCTCCTTTCCCTTCCTCCCCCATAACAAACACTCTGTGAGGTGAGTAGGGCTGAGAGACTTCAGATAAGTGTGACTGGCCCAAGCAGCTGCATGTGAAAGAGCGGAGATGCGAACCCGGTTCAACAGATTACGAGCCTACCGCTTTTAACCACTACACCACACTGGCTCTCTCATCACCTCTGTAGAGAGACTCTCTCTGGGTCATCTCTGTAGAGTGTGCAGTAAGCAAACAATCTGGGTTATTTGCAAGGGTTGTCGTGGAGAAATTGGAAACTGCGGCCTACACAATCTAGAACTGACCCGGCTTTTTTTCTATGGTTCTTCTCTCCCTCAGCGAGTCTACCCTGAACCGCTACGAGGTGCATCCTGTTGGGACATTTCCAAGCGGTATGAGCCCTGAGTTCAGGACTACTGTCAAGGTAAATAAGGAGTTGGGACAGGGTTTGTATGTTGGCAGTAACACAGGGAAGGGTGGCCAATTTTCTCTCTGGCAGGGCTCCTCTGCAGAATATCACGCTTTATCATTAGCGGCATTAGTAAGGCAGCGGCGAACCTGTGCCTGGGCTGGACCACCTCAGATCGCAGGTAGGGGCTCCTCTAAGTAAAATATACAAGCATATCTCTGTGTAGAAGTCTAGCTTATCAGGGGTCTAAGTCTCGAAGCTTAATCCAGACTGCAGGACTCAGATGACTTCTCCAGCAGACCCAGGAAAATTGGGGTACCAATGCTTTAAGATCAGGGCTGGCCCTCCAGAAGCTTTTGAGCTCCCATTCCCATCAGCCCCCTGGCCAGCATGGCCAATGGTCAGGGACGATCAGAGCCCAATAACAGTTAGAAGGCCACAGGCTCCCCTCTCTTTCTTTTTGGCACCTGGTTCCACAGACACACCTGTTGACTTATTACTGTGACCATCTTTCTTCTCACCACTGCAATGCCTAATAAAAAAAGAAGAAAAGCAACTGGCAAAGGCACTGTTCACTCCTGTGGGTTCAGAGAGCGAGTTTATAGCTCCTGCCCAATCAGATTTTCAAAGTTCAGCTTAGAGAAATCCACAGTTTCAGGTTCCAGTTTCCAAAAATGGTGACCCTACATAATTTTTAAAAAAAGTTTTGTGCAGTTTTTTGCTTCATCTATTGGACACTCTTCTCATCCTTGTAGGTGCAAAACCTCGGCTGCTATGCGGTGGAGAATCTCTCCCTTGTCATGGACCTGCCTGCCACAGCCTATCAGAACAGTGAATTCCTCTCTGTCACACGCATCATTGCAGATAACGTGAGTCACTAGGCCTTCACCAGTATAAGTGCTTTGGGGCCTCTGTTCTTGCTGTCATTTGGGGTCTTAGGGGGAAATTCCAAATGACACTTTGCTGCTCATGGGACGGCAAGTTCTCCTGCACAGCCATGGCAATGCACCACGTATGACATTGGGACAGATTTGGCCTAGAAGGCTGCTGTTGCTGATTTGCTCAGTTTCAAAATCTGCAATCTGGTTTAGAGTGAACACCTACTATCTTGCTGGCAAAGGATGTTCTTGTGGTTGCCATTGGGGCATCTAGTTGGCCACTGTGAGAGCAGGATGCTGGACTAGATAGGCCCTCTTTGGCCTGATCCAGCAACCAGACTTTCCCTATGCTCATGGCTCACAAGGTCCTCTTATACAAGTCCTTAGATCTAAATGTTCTAAAAGCCCAGCTTTAGTAAAGTTTAATTTGCAAACAACTCTGACCACTTCCTCTAGCACTTTGGGTTCAGCAGGTTCTTCTTAATTTTAGCTGGCTGCTGAGCAGGGCCTTTTTTCAGCCAGAATTTGCCAGTTCCAGCACCTCTTAGGTGGGTGCTATTGCCATTATAAGAGAACAAAGACAGTGTTCATGGTGAGTTCTGGCACCTCTTTTTCTAGAAAAATAGCACTACTGCTGGGTATTGTTTAGGACATCTTAATGCCAAAAGAGATGAGACAGAGAGCACAAAATGGGAAGGGGCCAAACATGAATAAGGGGAGGGAAGGAAATCCGCTCCTGTTCAGAGACCTGGGTGTCTGCTGCAGGTGCTCAAGGAAAAGCTTAGAAGGACCCCTCACACATATTGATATCCATTTCCATTTTCCAGGTGACCTGCACCATGCAAAATCTGACAGAGGCCTCTCAAAATGCAGCTGGTGGTGTGATGATCCCTGTTCATCCGGAAGAACTTGTGCACGTAGAGAAACTGGTGAGTGCCATGTTAGCAGACCTTGCAGCTTGGGTGAATTTGATTGAAGTAATCACTTACAGTTTCTGGAGTTTAAAGGCTTATTCATGCAGGAACTATGTACAGTATGAGTGGAGATGAGAGAGTAAATAATAGATACCTTGTCTGGAGAGAATAGCAAACAAAATGGCTCAGCTTTTTTGGGTAAAGTTAACATAGACATAAAAACTAAAAACAAGTGCTGGCCAGATTGCAACACAAAGAGTGCCGTCGTGTGGTTTAAAGTAACTCAAGAGAAGGAAATGTATTTGCCTTTTTCCAACTTTCCCTCGTCTGGCTTCCTCACTGTGATTCAGGCAGCTTCAAGACTGACTGGCTGTATCACAACCCTGCTGTTGCTTTTCCATTGCAAGCATTTTAGTGCAAACTAAAATGTCAGTTAAAATTGTTTTAACACAATTTAAAATGGTACCATCCAGAAAGGTAAATAGGGAGTGTGCCAAGTGGAGATATCTCCCCCCCCCACCCCATTTTATGTTGCATCCACGATTGCAGAGTGTGTACACTAATTTTTACTTATTTGTTTGTTTGTTTAGATTTCATGAGAACCATTTACCGCTTGATTGTTTTTTAAAAAACCTTCATAGCGATTTAGAAAGAAAATAAAACAATACAATTATTAGTAAAAACAGTTAACAGCATATATTTTAAAACATTCAAAATATACAGTGGTACCTCAGGTTACAGACGCTTCAGGTTACGGACTCCGCTAACCCAGAAATAGTACCTCAGGTTAAGAACTTTGCTTCAGGCTGAGAAGAGAAATTGTGCGATGGTGGCGTGGCAGCAGCGGGAGGCCCCATTAGCTAAAGTGGTGCTTCAGGTTAAGAACAGTTTCAGGTTAAGAACAGACCTCCAGAATGAATTAAGTTCTTAACCCGAGGTACCACTGTAAAGTAAAATCAGCAATAAACTAAAACAGATTAAAACCCCTAAACCTACCACATTCACACCATGTTACCAATGAAAACCACCCCATAACCACCCCATTTGGGCCTGGTAAAAGGGGGGGGGCTACCCACCCCCTCCACTTCATACTGTTATTTGGATTTTTGAAGCCCGAGAGAAGAATTGATCTTCCAGTTCCAGGCTTAAAGGAGGACAGCAAGGATTGCTGATGGGGTGCTAGCCAGGGTTGTGCAGTGGTTACGGTGTTGGACTAGTAACTGGGAGACCAGGGTTCCCCACTCAGCCATGAGGCTCCCTGGGTAACTTGGAACACAGTCACTGCCTCTCAGCCTATCGTACCTCACAGGGTTGTTGTGGGGATTAGATGAGGAGGGCTGGAGAACGTTGATCTCCTTGGAGGGAAAAAGGTGGGGCTTAAATATGCAACATATAATTAAATAAATAATGCACCCACATCTGGAAGCAGCCTAGGTTGTGAAGTAGGGGTGGGGTGGGGAAGGCTGGGGAAAGGTACAGAAAATGCCTAGAATTCTGCCCATGATTTGATTGGGTCTTGGCAAAGGAAGGGCTGAGGTCTCTCTTTCCTGCCAGAATTGCACCAACGCCAGATGCCAAGTGGTGAAGTGTGAGCTGCCGCACATTGAGAGGAACGCGGAAGTCTCCATCCACCTGCTGAGAGCGGTTCACAACGAGTTTTTCAGGAGGGTGAGCTCAGACTTTGTGCCCTCTCTCATGCATGCACCCTTGAATTCCTGCTTAAGAGGGTCTTATATGCCCTTCACTGGTAGCATGGGAAAATCTGGACCAGTGGCGTAGCGTGGGTTGTCAGCACCCGGGGCAAGGCAAGTAATTTGCGCCCCCTAACCCGTGGATTTGCGCCCCCTAACCCTAACCCCCAGATGTTGCGCCCGGTGTGGCCGGCCCCCCCTGCACCCCCCACGCTACGCCACTGATCTGGACTGAATGTGTTTGTGTGCATAGGTAGATAGGTGTGTGCATGTGCAGGCTGTCGTGACTATGACTGTGTGGACCTTGCATAAAACCTGCACATCCAATTTGTGCAGATAGAGCAGTAAACTCCCCTGGAAGCACCTACTGAGTTTGAAAGTCACCAGAATAGAATTCCTTCTTTGCTTTGTTCAAGAACGCAACAGGGTTAGAGAGCATCCGGTAGCAGGTTGAGGTGGTGATGGTGGTTGTGGAATGCAATCCCTAAAAAGGCAAACTTGCCTCTGTTCAGTAAAGCAGTGTTGTGCTGAGAATCCAGGGGCATCACAGCCTCTCAGTCTTACAGGATTGTTGTGGGGTAAGGGAGAGCCATATGCACCACACTCCCTTGGAGGATAAATGCAAGAATGAAATAAACAAAAATAAATGCACTTGCCAGCTGGGAACCTGCTTGGGAGGCTTTTCTTCTACTAAACACCCTTCTTGTCTCTTTCTTTCCATCTCGTGGGTGAAGGCTAAATTCAAGACCGTGAAGGTTGTGAGCAGGTTCACGCTGACCAGCCAAGAAGAGGAGAGCCTCCTTCTGCTGCCAGAAGCTGCCCATCAACGGGAGGTAGGAGGGGCTGCTGGCCTTTCTAAGGCTGGGGTTGTGGTGGTCTGAGCTGTAGCAGCTTCTGCATCACAGGAAAAAAAAAATCCCCTTAAGAATGAATGGAAATTGTTGACTTTGTTATGCAAGTGAATGATTTCCAGGGAATGCATTGTGTATGGTAAGCGGGACCTGCCTGTATGTATTCACAATCGCAATAAGGGATGAAAGCTTGGTGTGTGTGTGTTTTAAAAAAAGAGTTGAGTGCATTGGGCTTAGGCTTAAGATCGATCAGTGAGAAAACCCTGTTCATGTCAACTGCTCTCTTGCTATCTTCGTGATGCCCTTTCAGTCTGAACTAACCAGCTCTGAATCCTCATCACGCCTCCCAACACTACCAGTGGGCTTTTTGCCGGGATTCAGCAGATTTCTCCCCTTTCTCGTTGCAGACCATCTTGGAGATCATCCAGACCAATCTGGTCCCTCTTTCGCTCTGGATCCTGATTGGCAGCATCATTGGGGGGCTCCTGCTGCTGGCTCTGATTATCATCTGTTTGTGGAGGGTAAGAGTCATGCTAACGGCCTCAGGTTGCACCTGCACAGGGAAACCAGCTTAAACAGGTCACATGACTAGTTTGGCCTTCCAACTTACGGATTCTTAATTGCTGAGAGACAATGCCAAAAGAAAATCACATGGTACAAAATTCCTGGGACTGTCCACACAGGCAGGGGGGAAGTGCCCTTTCCACAGCCTGGTGCCCTCCAGATGTTTTGGACTACAACTCCCAGGAATCGTGGTCTGAAACATTTGGAGGTCACCATAGGGACATCAGAAGAGCCTGTTGGATCTGGCCAAAGAGGGCCCATCTAGTCCAGAGATTTCAATTCTAGCTTTCTGTTTATTCCCAGAGGTTCATGAAAACTGAGATTGACACAAGAGTATATGCAGCTAGATGCAATTCCCCACATGTGGCTGAAAGTGGTACAGTCCTAGGCATTCTCTACCACCTGATTTTTCACAGATCGGCACAAAGATTCATCTCGGGGAAATTTTGAGGCTTGTTTTCAGGTGGGATTCAGTCCCATACTGGAAAATTCAAGCTGCACAACTATAGCTGATTTGGAGCCCTCTTCCCCAGAACTGTTTGGCCCTTTTGCAGTATGGAAAGGGATGGGAATGCACAGGAAAATGTGAGGTGCTGCTTGCTTTGACTCAGAGCCATCTAACCTCCCTGCAGACAAATCAGGATAAATGCTCAATATACAGGTTTTCTGGAAGCACTGAGAGAGCCCTGAACCTAAGACATCAGAAGACTAGGTTCCCTGTAGCTGTAAAACATCACATCTTTTTCTCATGCTAATCTATATATTCTTCTTCTGCTCTCTTCCTTTACCACCCCCTCCAGCTTGGATTTTTTGCACACAAAAAACCTGGAGAAGAAGAGAAAGAGGAACAATAAAACATGGAATTTGAGCAAGGACTCTTCACACAGGAAAAATGAGCAAGGGGAGGAAATCCAGTGGGTGCTGTTGCTGCTGCCCTCCTTTGACTCCCTGTAAAAAGTGATGGAAGATCCAGCAGTTCTGAAGACAATCTGCAGTCTCATAGCATCCTTTTGCTTTTGGGAAGCTAAGAAAATGCAACAACCTCCCCCCGTGTTGGAGCCACAATTAAACACACCAATACACACACACTTTGGTCTTCAGACTGGGGTGGGTAAACATCCAATTTTGCCCCCCATGTTCAGGGAGTGGAGAAAAAGTAGCATGTGCAGGCCAGCTTAGGCCCAACCCTTCAAGGTGACAAGACAACAGAGATATGGGTTTCAAAGAGGGCTCCTTCCCCTGTGAAAAGTGACTTAAGTGCTCAAATCATGTGGAGCGTCTCTATTCCAGATACTTTCTTCATGCATTGCAGGAGGTCTCCTTTCCAACTACAATTCTATGGTTTCCATCAGTCCTTTGGGATGCAGCAGCTTGTCTTGACAAGGTGGAGCGTCTCTCGTCTCCCTCAAACAGAACTTCGTTGCGTAGAAGCAAAACAAATTTTACATAGTCCTGTATTCCTGCTACCACACTGAAGTGAGCGCTACCTTTTGGGTGGGTTGGTGGCTGGTACAGAGCAGCCTCATTCACTTGGAATTGCAAAAGGGTAGGGCCCTTTGGTTTGGCAGCTGTGAGCACCACCAGGAAATCGGGGGAATGGTTCATGCCCGTTGCTTGTCTTGTCTGGATGGAAGATAGAGAGGGGCATGTGCCAGTGGGTGTGGAACCCAGCCCCTTGTAAAAAAGGTAAAATTTGCATACATTGCTCTGCCCACTTTTGTGCTTGGCCCCACCCACCACTGGCAGGTGGCTTCCAGAAGGGGATTTGGCCCTTGGCCTGAAAAAGGTCCCCAACGCCCTCCTTCCCTGTGTGCAACCAGAGGCTTACAAACTGCCTTTCTGTACCACCAAGTGCATGGAGCTGCCTTCTAGCCTCAAATGGGAGAATGAGATAAGAACATAAGAGCCCTGCTGGATCAGGCCAATAGCCTATCTAGCCCAGCCTCTTGGTGGTCAACCAGATTCCCCAAAGGGAAACCCATGAGCAGGAGGAACCAAGCACAAGAGTCCTCCCCTCCTATGGTTTCCGGCAACTGGTATTCAGAAGCATTGCTGCCTCCCAACTCTGGTGGCAGAGCAGAGCCATCATGGCTAGCAGTCACTGATAGCCTCCTCCTCCTCCATGATCTGATCTAAGCCTCTTTTAAAGTCATCCAAGTTGGTGGCCATCACTGCCTCCTGTGGGAGAGAGTTCCATAGTTTTAACTATGTGCTGTGTGAAGTTGTAGGCTTACCCAATGCCAATGGATGTGCCATCCTCCCACTGTGAGCCAGGATTGCAATGGAAGGTGGTGGGCAAGGGATGGGATAAAGTTGAGGTGTGTGCTGTTCTCCCTACTGCTGTCTTTTTTTTTAACTTGTTTGTGCAATGGAAATGTAAGGATTTGCTTGTCCAGCCCCAGCAAATGTCTCACCAGAAGCCCATCATGAAGCTCACAAAGATGAGAGCCGGGAGGCAGCTGGTTTCCCTCTTAGGCCAAATAATTTTGGACCGCCATTAAGCTGCATGAATTGAATAAACAAGTTTCTCTCCCCCCACAGTATTCATTCTGCTTTGTCGGTCATGGAGAGGGACACAGAGGCACTGCACCTCTTTGCTGGTCCCATGAGAAGCTCAGTCTTTGTCAAGGTACAAATATAGGAGGAATCGCCATGGATGCCAATGCCGCTGAAATCTCAAGAGCTATGATCCAGGGAAGGGAAAGAGGCATGCAGAGCCCTGGTGTCCTGACTGTGGGGACGCCTGTTGGACCAACCCCCCTCCCTGCTGTCTATAAGGTCTGGGGATTTTACCAGGCATTGCACACATACTCTCATGCCTTTCGTTTGCCACCTTAATAAGGGCCAGATGCTTGCTTTAAAATTTTTTAGAAGGCAGCTGTGATTCTCAGGAAGAGTTCTATGCCGTGCACCAAGTTGTTTTGAAGTGGGGTGATCACAGAATTCCCCCAACACTGTAAAAACTTCGGCTTAGTGTTTTGCATCTATGTCAGTAGCTCCAAACGTGAATCCAAATTTAATGATTTAGGACAAGCTAAAATAACTCAAGCAATGATCCAGCTTTCAGGTTCCTCAGAATGCTTCTTCAGGCTGATGCTAGCCACAAGGGGGAACATTCCTGGAAATGGTTGAAGTGCGGGGGGGGGGGGGAGCCCAAGGTAACTGTTTAAATTAGTTAGGAGAAGTTAGTTTAAGCTAGTTAGGAGGAGGAAGAGAACTTACGCAAATGAGGTTAGACAGCCAAGTGCAAAAGATGTCGCTGGTGGCCCCAAAGCCCGGGGAAGATTTCTGGGATGCTCAAAAGCTTGCTCACACCATCAGTTTCAGCTGGTCCTAATAAGAAGCGTTCATCCTACATGTGCGCTTGGATTTTTATTTTCATGAAGCCTGGAAAACTACCTGTGCCCCCCCCCAATGTTTTAGAGAATAATTCAACTACCCAGGAAAAAGACCCTCGGAATGGACCTTCAACTATGTAAAATGATAAGGCCTTGGCAGGGTGAGGGTGTACATGCCCTACAGCCATTAGGCAAAACTATTAAATTTGGTTACTTTGACATTTATTTAGTTGGTCCTAATAAAGGTTTTTTCCAACTATATCTTTGGATTTCTCCTTCTTATATATTTGCAATCTGTATGTCCAAATATGAAGCAGCCCCACCCACCTGCCCTGCACAATCTCAGATGGTCCCTTTCCCCCTGCACACACCCCCAACCAAGAACTCTTATCGTTGCCTTTCTTATTAAAGACTTTTATTCAACTTTTGATAGCAAACAGAAGACACTAAGTTTGAAACGGAGTGTACCTGGTACACCGTTACAGCGATGAAGTGGCCACGAAGAGGGGGGGTTGCCTTGTGCTTTCCCCATTCATTCCTTGGGACATGACTCTGCCATACCCCCCCACCCCACCCTTCTCCTACCAAAGCTCCTTTCTTGTTCCAGGCAGAAGGTGCTTTGGGGGAGGGGGTCAGTGTGCAGCACCAAAGTTTTGAGCTCAGACATGATTCAGAAGATAAAAAGACTGTAGATGGAGGTTGGAGGGGGGGAAGAGTTGCAAGGGAGGGAAAAAAAACAACACTTAAAAGGAAACCGACAACAACAAAAAGTGATTCTTTATGGTATATCGAGCGATGGCATTCTCATTTAAAATACTGAAGAACAGCTTGGAAAAAGAAGACACAGTCTCTGATCCGGAGGATAAACTACACGTGGTCCATTTGATAAACAAGGCAGCAAAAAATGGGTCTTAAGTAGCAGGTGGGTTGAATGCTGGTTCAGGAAAACCCAAGGGGGCCGAGGGGCTGAAAGCAGGAAAAAGGTAGCGTTCGCTCGAGGGGCATCGAATACTTGCCTTCATGGAATGCAGGGCTCCCCTGTGCTGCTTCTCCACCCCTCTTTTTCTCTTTCTGTGAGCCAAATTGCCCCCCACTCTTTTCCAGAAAAAAAACAGAACCGAGATAAAGGAAGTCAGGGACTCTGTCAACCTAATCCAAAGAAAATTCACCCAAAATTCAACAAAATCCTAGGTTGCAGGAAAGACGGGCAGAGTCGATTAAACAGACTCAGTTTTGGGAGACACTGGAAAGGCCTGGGTCCCTGTGCAAATCCTCTTGACTCGCCTCTCTCTTCCCCTCGCCCATCTGAAATAGCTTCCTAGCCAACGCCTGGCTGCCTTCTCCTTGAGCCTCCCCCTCCCCCACTGCAAAAAATAGACTGGGACAGGCGGGCAAGGACAATGTCCCCCCTCCCTCTGCAAAGCCATGGGAATCGTAACGGTGGAGGCCTCTCTTGCTACCCGAGGAAAGGACTCGCACAGGTTCTCAGGGACCCTCCCGACCCCTCGCTGAAAGGTGAAACTGATCACTCCGGAAACTAAGGGTTAAAGAGATCGTCTGGATGCTACAGCGACCCAGCAGGAGATGCTAGCGGTTTCTGAAAGATGGCCGCCCTCACCATGGCCATGGGGTGGGGACGCAGCTCCACCGGCTGCACCCCTTTGCTCTCCCTCTCCCTCCTTGCTACTCGGTTCTGTAGTTTTATAGGTATCATACAATTTACAAACTGTAGTAAGGGATACTACAGGCCTGAACTGCCCCCTCCCTGGCCCCCCCCACCGTGTCAGGGAGGCTTCAGAAAGTCCATCGGTCGTGTAGGTGGCTTGTGCTGCTAAAGGAGTTGCTTGTGGAGGCCTCCGCGTTGGGTGCTTGCCGAGTGGAGTCCTCGCCGTTCAAGCTCTTCCGGCACACGGGACACGTGTCGTGCTGGGGAGGGAAAATGCGCGCGTGTGAGCGGGGGCAGTGCTGGGAACAGCCATGCCTCCCAGAGCAGATACCTGAGATTGGGGCGGCCACATTAAGGAAAGGGCACCACCGAAAACCTTCCTCTGAAAAAGAGCAATGCGCGAGGGCAGCCATCTCCCACCTTGCTCTCTCCTAGAACCAGCAGGGGCTCAAAGAGGAAAGAGCAGCAATGGCTTCCACATAGGAAAAGCCTCAGGTTGTGGGCACATACCCATCAGATCAGGGGTACATAAACTGGGGGTGGGGGGCTGGTCTCACTGCTGCTGCAACTGCTCCATAAGCATGGATATGGGAACAGTAGCTGAGATGATTGTAGTGTGCGTGTCTGGGGCACCTTAGGAGCTGCTGTATGCGTGCACTTTTGATAATAACTATCAGATCCTTAGCTGCGGGGTGCTCTGGACACCTGGAGACTCCTGTCTGGGCAGCTGGGCTACTTGAGACCCAGGCCCAAACCCCATTAGGTGGCACGTGGCTCTCTGCCAAAAGCCTTTGGCAGAATCTGCCAATTCAGAGCCTCAGGACAGCCGAAAGGTCCTGCCTCAGATACTCTGGTGCCCGAGGTTAAGTCAGTCACACCCTAGTGCTCTTGTTCATTGTGCAGGAGAACTTCCAACGGAATAGTGCCCTGGAGATCAGGTCTGTATTCTACTGCAGCACCCAACATCTGTGGCCACCCCTCGTCCCACAGGAGAGCTGCCCTGTGCCAGGCAGGATGCCCTAGCGCCAGTCTCCACCTGACCCCAAGCCAACAGGGAAGCCAACTTACCAGCTCTAACCATGGCACAATGCAGCTGCTGTGGAAGTAGTGATTGCACGGGAGTTGCCGGACCTGTTCCGCCACAGTGTAGTCCTCTTTACACACAGGGCACTCCAAACCCATATCTGCGGGAGAAAACAAGGCAGGGTCACGTGAGGGCAGCAACACGCCAGTTCTCTAGGATGAGGCAAGAGGTACATGTCCTGCCTGCAGGCTGGCTGCACAAGAGGCAAGAGAAGTGAAAAGGCAACTGGGGTGAGAACACCGGAATGAAGAGCCGAGTTTGGAACAGTGGGATAACCAGTCTCGTATAACCAACATGCTTAATGCATGAAGGGGTTAATACCATAGAGTAAGCTGTCCTGCCAGGCTTAGTGAGATCAAGTGTTCACCTTGGGAGGAACTGGGTAATCAAACCTACTGTTCAATCTTCCTTCAAGCTCAGCATGTGAGGAGGTCTGAGCTGGTTGCTCCAAGCTCAGACCGCATGGCTCCCACAAGCCACTCTTGAGTTCTTATACCAATAATTTAGGAACTTCGACTGCTATGGAACTAAGCCAAGTTCTACTGCCAGAAGACATAAATATGACCCTTGGAAAGTTTGTAAGTAAACCATTTTTAACTTACCAAACTTGTGGTGGTCTCCTATGCTAGGGGAAGAATGAAGTTTTGGAACTCACAAGGGCATATTTTGAAGGTCTAACAGCGTATAGTTCCACACTTTACTTTGCTGCATATTTTGTGACTTTAAATCTCTGCAGGAGTTCTCTCACCAGAGGACTTGCCCCAAACTTGGATTCTGGCACTGGCTGCTAGGCAGCAATTGGGGGAAGGGGGAAGTAGAGGAGGAGGTTACCAGAGAACTAAAGAGTGAGAAAAACACTAGGAAGGTATGTGCATGCGAGACCTTTGAAATTCTGTGGAAGGAGCTTTTCAAACTGTCTCTGACCTTGATGTTGTTGAAGGAGAAAGATAAAAAGGGAGGGGGAAGAAGCCAACTCAAGATCACTCAGGAAAGCGTCTTGGTTTCATGGGAGGACAAATTCATGGAGGACAAGACTACTGATGGCTACTATCCACAATGACTATGTTCTTCCTCCATGCCTGGAGGCAGTGAATGCTTCTGAATAGCAGTTTCTGGAAACCACAGGAGGAGAGAGGGCTCTTATGCTTGGATCCTGTTTGCAGGCTTCCCAATGAGGCATCTGGTTGGCTACTGGCCTGATCCAGCAGCCTCTTCTTATGTTCACCTGCTACTTTGCCCCAGGTTCAATCCTCAGCATCTCCAGGTTGAGGAAAAACTTGCCTGAGACCCTGGAGAGCTGCAGCTAATCTATAGAGACAGCGCTGAGCTAGAAGGACCGATTGCCTGACTCCTACTCTGCACAGTGAGGTTTGGAAGATTTGCTTAACGCAAGAAGATCTCCCAGGCAACTTCTAGAAATGGGACCTGAAACCTGCTTGCCTTTGGTATCACTGCCTGTGAGACTGCAAACCGGTGGGGTCAGCCTGATAGACAAGGCACAAAAGAAAAACGGACTGGGGAGGGAAGAGGAGAGCTATTGTGCAACTGGGGTTCTAGAGTAAATCCACAATGCCTGGAGAGCCCCGTGAGCTGTTGCCCAGTTCCTTAAATCAGAATCAAAGAGAACCACAGAGGATTGCAGCTGGAAAGCAGTTCATTTAATGCTGTGGAGCTAAGCTGAGCTGGAGGTTGACGCTGGCATTCTCTGGAATTTGGTCTGGGTGCTCAGTCCAGAGCAACAGAAGAAAGCAACCCCTTCCCAATTTTAGGTTACATTTTAGTGATCAAGATTTAATAGATATTTTTAATTGCCGCTATATCTGAATTGTCTCTGTTATACCCAACTGTAATTCAATGTATTCCTGTTGTGTTTTATGATTTTCCTGATATTGTAAGTGAGCCGGAACTGGTCTGTGACCTTAGTAATAAAATTCAATTCAACTCTTCCAAACAACACATTTACAAAAGCTTTAAGTTACCAGGAAGCAGGAACTACTTACCAACTTGTTCCTGAGTGACGGTCACTGTCGGGAGAGAAGAAATCTTCTCTTTGTCTGCCGGGGGAGGCCCTGTGTTCTCCAGCTGCCCCAGGAGCTGTAGGGGGAGAGGAAGGAAGGGTTGGTGCGAGGGAAGAGAACTGGAATCGCTGCACAGATTATTTGCTCTCACAACGTGAAATTTAATGGCAACTGAACTGAATGGGGGGAAAACGTTCACAGCATTTACTAGTCATCCATCAAGAAAGATTAAGACAGCTGCCTTCAGAATATTTGACCTTCAGGAATCCCTTTCCACCCTGACTGGGTGCTGTGCAGGATCCTAGGGGTGCTATAGGGCACCCACTTAATTTGTGCTAAGCCTGTGGAGCCTCAGCAGCAGCTCAAATAGAATCATAGAGCTGCAGAGTTGGAAGGGACCCCCCCCCCCGGGCCATCTAGTTCCACCCCACCTCTGCAATAAAGGAATCACAACTAAAAAAAACCCTGGCAGGTGTCCACCTGACCTCTGTTTAAAAATTGCACACATACTGAATGCAGCCATGGCTCAGGTGGAATGATCAGAGCCTTTACCTGTGTGACGACAGCATCAAGGCCGCTCTGTCCCCAGGCATAGTCCCCAGGACTCGAGTGCAACATGCCCCCCCTGCAAGAGGGAAAGAAAGAAAGAGTCACTCAGGGTGGGGGCATGAGAAGGAAGCAGCACGCCCACTGCTGCCCAGCTTCCATGTCATAGGATATCAAGGGCCTATACAGCATTGGCTCAACCTTTATCATGCTTCCGCGGCTCCAAACTTATTCTTCTGGAGTCAGTTCTGGGGGTGGAGGAAGCCTGGGTTGGGGGAGCCCATTATCTTCCCAAAATAAAACAGCGGCAAACAAGTGGGGAAACGCCTTTGCACGACTAATTATCTTCTTAAAATCTCTCCCCCCCCCAACAAATATCCTCCCCATCTTCAGTAAGTAACAGTTCCTTAGTTTTGCACAGAGGGTTTGAGAAATGCTGGAAAATAGCAAAGTAGTTTGATGGTGTGTTTGTACCTGGATGTTTGTGTGCTCTATAAAGGAGGATTTAAAAACAACCCTGAAAGTGGGGAGTGTCTTCTGTGTTTCACGCTCCTTCTACCCCCCCATTCTTCTCTCCCCCACCCCCGCAAGCAATCCCCCTCCTCCTTAACAGTCACCCAGCTTTATGGGGACAAGGAGAATGTTGCAGGAAAGGACCGTATTTGCATGTGTGTCCTGTGCTATGTGTTTCTCACTTTCCTTCCCTGCAACAACAAAATATTTCTGCTTCTGATCTTAATCTTGTTTTGCCCCCCGCATCCCCCACCATGTGCGCACTAATTTCTGGAAAGCCAGGCTGGAGCTGCCATGGCGAATGCGTCGGTTTGGCCCTGCAGAGCAGTGCTGTTGCTTGGGTTCACATTGACATATGCGTTTCTACTTACACACACACCAAAATAATAATAATAATAATGATATTATTATTATTATTATTATTATTATTATTATTATTATTATTATTATTACCCCGCCCATCAGGCTGGGCCTTCACAGCCACCCTGGGTGGCTTCCAACCAAATATTAAAATACAGTAATACATCAAACTATAAAAGCTTCCCTAACAGGGCTGCCTTCAGATGTCTTAAAAAATGGTGCCAAAAAGAGGTGGGTGCAAAGTGGGGAAGTCCCCACTTTCGCGCGCCCTGTAATGGAGCCCCAGTGTACATGGCTTCCACAGGGGAGCTGCAGAAAGAATGTGGTTGGTCAAGGGAGCCATGGACTCAAAAAGGTTGAAAACCACTAGCTTATCTCAAAGCCCTCCTCTCGTCTCCATTAGACTGTATTGGCTAAAACTAGTAAAACACCCCAAGATTTTAGATTGTAAATTAGCTCTCCAAGCTATAACAAAGAACTTACTCAGGGTTCTCAAGGAATCCAACACCAACTTTGCGTTGAAGACAGGTGTACCCTCTCCTCTCCCCTTTCTTAACTTGCCTTTGGTGTGAGTTCTGTGGCAAAACAGTCACACTCACTTCCTGTGTGGTTTTGAGGAATAGTTAAGGATTCTTTCACTCTTCTCGATCAAGGTGCATACGTATGATGGGATCTGCTGCCTGCTTAAATTGTAATTTTGCTGTCTGATGCAGCATTTATATATGCTGCCAATTTCATGTCATATAACAAAGCAAGTTTCTGTGTTCCTTTGTGTAAGAACTTCTTGTGGACATATTGCTAAGAGCAGTGTTAGAAACTCAAATATATAAGCTAGGTGCCAAATGGCTCCTTAAACCAGGGTTACAGTCGCCAAAACAGAATGCCTAGTTGCCATTTTGGGGCCAGTCGACTCAAAAGTCGTATTTTTTGTTCCTGAAATTCATTCTGATTGTGCAGATAAAATATAACTGATAGAATTATACAGGATGTATTGCTAGTGTGTGGAAACAGTCAAAATCCAAGGATCTCCAGGCATGCACCTCCAGATGGTGGAGATGTCAGGCGCCATCCTGGCGCCTGGGCATCTTCACTTGGTAGCAAGTGGCCGACAGTGAGGTGCAAAATGCACCTGGCAAATTTTGAATGCTGGCTAAGGGTAAACACATATTCATAAATGGACGCATGTCATAACTCTAGCAAAAGATCCCAAACCTCTTGATACCGTGTGTATGAATGCACGTGAGTGCTGGACACACATTTGAGTTCAGACACGTACTTTGTAAAGAAAAAATACATAGGATTGCAAATAATGTCCCATACTCACCAGGAGAGAGGAGGAGACCCAGGAATTGCCGAATTCGCAAAGAAGCCTGCAAAGATCTGCTGTATTATTCTAGCCAGGAGATGGGAGACAAAACGAAAACATGTAAGAAAGAGGCAGAAAAGTAAAGTGGAGGTGGCAGTGACAGCATCCAGGAGAGAAAGCTGAGCAAGCCTTAACAGACTGATCATTGCACTTGCTTCCAGGGACTAGCGCCCTCTTTGTCCAGTACATGAAGCATACGTTATGTTACATTAATTCAGGAGTGGCCAATGTGGTGCCCTCTAGGTGGTGTCAGACTACAGCCCCCATCATTCCTGATCACTAGCCACACTGCTGGGCATTGTAGTCCAACAACACACAGAGGGTACCACATTGGCTTCCCCTGCATTAGTGAGGCAACCAACAGGATGCGAGATGGGCAGGGCAGACCTACAGACCTGACAGATATATATGAGGCAAGAACAGTCACCAGTTTGCAGCAA
Source organism: Podarcis raffonei (assembly GCF_027172205.1). Lineage (NCBI taxonomy): Eukaryota > Metazoa > Chordata > Lepidosauria > Squamata > Lacertidae > Podarcis > Podarcis raffonei. The sequence goes on from NC_070617.1 coordinate 16,911,694, forward strand.
TTGGGAACAACAATGCTGTCTTTTTAGTTAGGCCACACAAGTTGAAACCCTTGGTTATGTGAAAGAACCCTAATCCAGCTTAAGCCCCAAATGAATAGAATCAAACATAAATTCTATGTTTCAGGTTTCTTGAAGTCTTCCAGTAGAGACTGTTGGAAGTCAGAAGTAGCAGTGTGGTGGACAGAGACCTGAAGGCCACCCTCTTGCCCCAGACGGGGGGGGGGGGGAATTTTCCCACCCCAGACCTTCATATCTCCTGTTAGCCTCCAAGAGCAACTGAACGTACTATTCCCCTCCAGATCAGATCCTGGATCCTCTCAGCCTTTCTCAACCTGTGTGTCCCCAGATGTTGTTGAACTACAACTCCCATCACCCCTAGCTAGCAAGGCCAGAGCTCAGGGATCATGGGAGTTGGTAGTCCAACAACCTCTGGGGACCCACAGGTTGAGAACTGCTGCTCCAAGTCCTCCAAATCCTTACCCTTCAATGGCAGGTGATCTGTCAGGCCGTGCGCTGACCCGGGATCTGTACCTCCGCGTCATGGGCAGTCGGAGGGGTCTACTTGGTCCCCAGAGGTCTGCATGGGCTTGGTGGCCCCTTTCGTTGTCTCTGCCATCGTGATCCATAGAGTTGCTTGGGAACTGGAAGACCATAGAACGATGCAACTGGTCCCAAAACTGGAGGAAGCAAATGAAAGCGCATCAAAAAGTCAACTTTTAAAGGGCCAGAAATCAAATGGGGTAATAAATTCTAGCCCAGCAGTTTCAGGGGTTCTTGAAGCTTTCCTGCGATGACTGGAGACTCTCAAAATTCAGAAGCAGTCCCTCAGCCAATGTCTACGCCAGGAGAAAAGCAGGATTTACTAAGCGGAGCTCTTCTGATTGGACAGACAAACCCACGTTCTCTTCTGGCTTACAAAAACTTCTCCACCCGCTCGCTTGCAAGCCATGCCAAGTCTCCACAGGAGAGGGGCTATTTACAAACCCGAAAGGCTCATCATGGGGGCCTCCTGCTTCCAAGGCTTTGTATGCCGTGCCAGCTGGAAGGAAATTGCTTTGCCCCCTGCCCCCGGGAAGTGATACCCAGAGCTGTAGAGCCCTGCTCTGCAGCATGTTGTGAGTGGTTGTGCGGTGGGATACCCCCAGGTTTGGTGTAGGCTCAGGCAAGCAGGAAACAGCTGTCACCAGGCCACATCAAAACTGTGCATTCAGTCTCCTTATTGCCCACTTTTCCATGGGCACTTAAGATAATCCTGTCTCAGTGGGAATTTGTTTAGTCAAGACCTTTCGGCTTTGGCTGTTTTTGCTTCCATTTGCTCTGCATTGTTTTAATTCTCTTCTTTTGCTTCACCATTTTCCTTTTATTCTATACCATTCTATTTGTTATAAAAGCACACTCCCTTTGCAACCGCCAAGCACTGCCAGGCTGCACAGTGGTTAAAATGCTGAGATCAGGGCTGGCCCAACATTCACCTGGCAATGATGGCCGCTGGGTGAACCCTGGGTGTGTCACTCACATGAAGTATCTCTGTTTAACCCACCCCACAGGGCTGTTGTGAGGATAAAATGGGAGGGGGAGGAACCATACACATACTGCCTTGAGCTCATTGGAGAATAAAATAATAATAATAATAATAATAATAATAATAATAATAATAATAGTCACATCAATATGTAAACGCCTTCTGGGCAAGTCCTTTTCCAGACCTCACTGCTCCAGCTAGGCTGCGACCGGTGCTGTTTTTGGATAGATAAGCTGTCTGGGCTGCTCCCTTGCTAAGTCAGCACAATATGACAGCCGCTGATGAGCAAAAAAAGACGACAGAACTAAGGAAAAGAGAAGCAGCACACTGGCCACTTTGTGCTTTGAGGACTTGAGGAAGAGATGCAAAATCTTGACTGAAAATGTGTGCAGACTTTATGCTCCTGCAGTCTTCCTGGAGGTGTAGCAAAGTAGCAGAGCATCTGCTTTGCATGCAGATGGCCCCGGGTTCAACCCCCAGGTGGGAGATGGTCTGAAGAGGCCACCAGGATGCTTACATTGCCATCCTATGGAGACCTGGGGGCAGGGGGCCTGCTCAGATATGCAGCTCACAAGGCAGCCTGGAACGCATACAGGACAAACACAGGAAAAAGGGAGGGAGGTGCCTTAGACAGAGTCAGACCTTTTGGTCCATCTTGCTCAGTTTTGTCCAAACGGACTGGCAGCAGCCCTCTGGGGTTGCAGGAATGAGGGATTTTTCCCCAGCCCAAACTGGAGAGGCTGCTGTGAACTGAACCTGGAACCTTCTGCCTTTGATGCACACACTTTGCCACTGAGCCGTGCCTCTGGAAGAACACCTGAGCTGCTTGCATTTTTGGGGACTTCCTCTGCAGCTTTTGGTTGAGTGGACCTGAGGGGTGGACCAAATGACCTTTTGGATCACTTCCAATTCGACCACTCTATGATTCTTTGGTCTACACAGCGCCACAGGAGCTTTGGCTTCTCTGTTTCCCATGGTAGTTCACAGGCCAACTCAGACCCTCTTCCCCACCAGGCTGTGCTCCCATTGGATGCCTGGCTGCAAAGCACCAGTGGTGGTATAGCGGTTAGAGTGCTGAACTAGGTCCTGGAAGACCAGGGTTCAAATCCCCACTCAGCCATGGACCTCCCTGGGTGACCTTCGGCCAGTCGCTGCCTGTCAGCCTAACCTACCTCAAAGGGTTGTTGTGGGGATTAAATGAGGAGCAGGAGAACCACGCACAGCACCTTCAGCTCCATGGAGAAAAAGTGGGATATAAATGGAATAAATAAAAGAGCTACATGGTCTCTCCGCTGGATAGTACCCCACTGAGCAGAAAATACCGTATTTTTTGCTCTATAAGACTCACTTTTTCCCTCCTAAAAAGTAAGGGGAAATGTGTGCGAGTCTTATGGAGCGAATGCAGGCTGCGCAGCTATCCCAGAAGCCAGAACAGCAAGAGGGATTGCTGCTTTCACTGCGCAGTGATCCCTCTTGCTGTTCTGGCTTCTGAGATTCAGAATATTTTTTTTCTTGTTTTCCTCCTCGAAAAACTAGGTGCGTCTTGTGGTCTGGTGCATCTTATAGAGCGAAAAATACGGTAATTATAACAGAAGCAACGTGGGAAAGAACTTGCCAGCCTGGGCCTGGGGCATTGCACCCACCTCATCACTGAGCAACACTGCTTGCCCTCGTCTGTGTGCAAGCCAAGAGGCTCTCATAACATGCAAGGCACCAGGCCAGCCCGCCTGCTGCTGCTGCCAGAACCTCTTTGACTCAGACACACACCTGGGGACTCAGGTGATCCGAAACCCACCTGCCACTGAGCCCTGGCAGGTAAGCAGAGCCTCCCAGATCAACTGACTTGGGGAGGGACTCTGGAGCAGCTTCCAGGCAGGGCGAGATGAAATTTAAGCCAACTGGCTGGATCCTGTTCACAGTTTAGGTACCCTTATCTCACTCCACCAGCATGTTGGGAGGGAGGCTTGCTTTCTCCATCATGTGAGTCTCTATGTGCAATCTTAAGCAGTATAGCTTAAGACACAGGATTGGCGACCACCTCTGTGGGGGGTCAAAAAGACAACCTGGCAGATTTCTATGGCCCATGGAGTCAAGAGGGGGCAACTTGGAAAACTTGATGGGGAGTGTTCCCAGAAAATAACGGGGTGCCTTTCGATGGCCCAACTCCCCAAGCTTGTTACTGGTCAGAGATTCATAATCTGAGGCAGAAATCCAGTGAAAGCAAAGCTGATCTTTTATTATCTCTTGCAAAAGAGTCTCCCCCCCTTTCGTCAGGAGGTGAACAGGGTTCCAGACACAAAGCGTAAGCGGGATGCCAAGCAGGTATTCCCTATACAAAGCATCTGAGCAAACAATGGCAGATTCAGGAACTTCCCGTGGTGGCTATAGATCTCTGGCTGGAGAAATCATGGAGGATTTCCCACAATGCAAAGAGGCAACTTCCATGGGGAAACTCAGGTCTTCCTTGTTTTAACAGGCTAGAGTGAAAGTACCTGGCATATGTATACACTTATTTTCACGTCCATCCTGGGGACATGTGGCACACACAGATATACAGTGGTACCTCAGGTTACGTACTTAATTTGTTCCGGAGGTCCGTTCTTAACCTGAAACTGTTCTTAACCTGAAGCACCACTTTAGCTAATGGGGCCTCCTGCTGCTGCTGCGCCGCCGGAGCACAGTTTCTGTTCACATCCTGAAGCAAAGTTCTTAACCTGAAGCACTATTTCTGGGTTAGCGGAGTCTGTAACCTGAAGCATATGTAACCTGAAGCGTCTGTAACCCGAGGTACCACTGTATGGAGAAAGCAAACGAGGGGAGAGTATGCAATGGGCATTTTTCTGGTAACGTGTGATTTTAGAAAATGACTGATCTTCGCTTTATCTCCCTCTTCTCCACGAAAAGACCCTTGAGCAACCTTCACATGTAATGCTAAGCTAGAGTTTTGTGAAAGGGTGTGCCTCAGTGGCAGAGCCTCTGCTTTGCAAGCTGAAGGTCCCAGGTTCAATCCCTGGCATCTCCAGGTAGGGCCGAGAGAGACTTGCTGGAAGAGGGAAGCAGGTGATCTTTTGTAGGTCTGCCTCTCTGGCATTTTTAGGAAACCCTTTCAAATTAGGGCTCAGGTGTACAAAATCTATGTCTAATTCTGCACAGCACACAAGCAAAGCAGCTCATATACAGTGGTACCTCTGGATGCGAACGGGATCTGTTATGGAGCCACGTTCGCATCCTAAAGTGAACACAACCCACGTCTGCGCATCTGTGTGGGTCACGATTTGCCGCTTCCGCGCATGCACGTGACGTCATTTTGAGTGTCTGCGCATGCGCGAGCGGTGAAACCCGGAAGTAACGTGTTCCGTTACTTCCAGATCACCGCAGAGTGCAGCCTGAAAACGCTCAACCTGGAGCGTATTCAACCCGAGGTATGACTGTGTGTGTGTGTCTGTGTGTGTGTGTGTGTGTGTGTGTGTATGAATGAATATATGAATGAGAGAAAATCCCAGAATTAAACCAGAAAAAGCAAGAACAAAATACTATGACAGAAGCGAGCTGAGGGGCACCACACCTGTGCAACAGCTAACCTTTCAAAGTGTGACACTGGGTAACCCTGCCTGCCTCCATGTTATATCGCCCACAGAGCCTCAAAACAGAAAGGGAGCAACTGTCTATTCCTGCCACAGCAGCGGCAAAGTTATGGCAACAGAACCTGAGTTCAGGATGAGCTCAGAGACTGAAACCTAGCTGAGGTCACCTGAAAAGGAAGCGGGTTCTGACAGGCTGAGTGTAGATGCTAAATCCAGCGTGAGCCAACACACAGGAGGCAGCCCAGACCTCTATGTTTAAGAAAACTGCTCATGGCTGGGAGAATTTGAAGCAACCTGGGATCAGTTCAGAAAAGAGGCAGACATTTTAAAGCTTTAAAGTTGTGGGGCCTAGGGACGTCATAAACTAAAGTAACAAAAAACCAATTCTAGTCCTAATGGTTTATGCCTGCCCCCTGGGGGACTTGCCAGAATCCAAGCTCAAGCAATTTCCAGATACTCTGTATAAGATTCATCTTGCCTGGGCTTCCTCTCAATGACTGGTTTAAGGTGGCACACACCTTCCAAACACAGAACAGCTTACCTGGGCATTTTGCTAGACTAGGATTCAGAGAAGCTTCAATGCCCAAAGGTTCATGTAAATAATGCTACACTCCAAGTCCACCACCCCCACCTCCATTTACAACTCTAGTGTATTACATGGCATGATGGGATGCCACTGGATAAGAACAAGTCCCAACCCCAACACACACACACACCAAGATACATGAATGGGTTGATGCTTTTGCCCCTAGCTTCCATCTTCCCGTTTTAGTATACTGCCAGTTGTCATGAACTTTGGGAAGCCAGGCAAGGGAGAAATGGGAAGGTTAGTTTTAAATTCGTCCAAGCTACAAGGCTGGACTGAACTGTCAGGGGTCCTTTACCTTTTTAGAACCACCAGACACTTCTTATATGTTTTGGCATTCCTTTCATTTTCAAAAGAACACTTGTCCCAAGACTGGCAAATCTGGAGCTATCAGTTAACACTAATATTTATGTGAAGACAACATTTATTCTCACTTTTTTCCTCCATGACTTGGACTTTGTTATTTTAACCCACGTGGAACTGTACTTATTTTACGTGCCTATCTATAGTTTTGTTTTTCATCTTTCAGTTTTCATCTGTTGTTATAACTGTTCGGTTTTCTATACCTTATGAAATGAAATAAAAAAAACCTTCACCAAAAATAATAAAGCTGCCCTCCCTCCTTCCTCTGAGCGCCTGCCCACTTCTTCGAAGCAGAGGCTTGCCTCATACTCCAAAAGCCACCTCTCTCAGGAGGTATTAACAACAGTCATCAACCTAAATATATAAATCACTTCAGCCCAATGCTATAATTAACGCTGCTTGTGATGCATCTGCAAAACCCAAAAGGATCCATCAAACACCCCACAGAACTTAGTAACCTTTTACAGAAGATTACAAACCAACACAGCTTGAAAACAAAAGTCCCGCTAGCCAAGGAGAGCTTTATTTTTGGCACAAGGCAATTGCAACCTCAAGCTTCTAGTCCCTATCATTTGAGAGGACTGCCTCTGTCACATCAACTTCTTCTTGAGATGATTCTTGGCAGTACAAAAAGTATCAATAACCGAGAATGGCCCTCTCTCCTCTCAGCTGCCCCCACAAAGTATCCCGCATGGAGTATCCGAGGAAAGTGCAGCAAAAAGACAATTCATTTACCTCCATTTTACACAGTTCTGAAAGCAGCAGTCAAATTGTTAACAGGAAAAAGTCTCACCTCTGCAAATGTGGTGGAAGGGCTGTCGTCTATCCCGCTGCCGCCGCCTTCTAGAAAACTGAAGGAGAAAAATCTGGTGAGGGAGAGCAGCAGTTGCTTCCAGAAATATAACCCCCAGAGCCTGCCTCTAAGGGGGGTGGGGTGGGCAGGGCCAAGGGCTAAAAACAGAGGCTGAAGGCCACGTAATTAGCAACCAAGGAAACAGGGTGAAAACAGGGTGCTGGCGAGGGGGAGGTCAGAGGGGCTGAAGACTACATGGCTGAAGAATGAGGTATATCTTATCAGTTCCTGAAATTATATCAGTCTAATTCTTCCTTGGTGTCTCAGCCCAGGGTCACTACCTTGCAAATCTTAATCTAAGTAAGAAACTGGACCTGCCATTCCCACATCCAAATTTGGCATCCCAGGCCAGGGGCATTATTATCCAACCCATCCCCAAAAGCATTACTGCAGACCCTCACCTGTTTTGGCAGCAGCAACAAAATTATAGAAAATTAAACTAAAGCAGACCCAGCACAGGAAAGTGTGGAGAGGTTTAAACCACTCCACCATTTGAGGGCAAGACAGCTCTAAAGTCTTCTTTTTCAAATGATGGGCTGTGATTGATTCTCTGTTAAACACCCGGCTAGTTCAGATGACAACCCTGAGCTAGGTTAAGAACTCTTGAGAACTTAAGAAAAAAAAGTCATTTGATCTAGGGACAATCCATACATATATTGGCCTATTCCTACTTCTTTTTCTTAATGGTAACATGGCCCATTCATAATGTAAGAATATTTTTCACAACTGTGAGCAAGGCAGCGGGGGGAGGTAAGTGAAGACAAGCTACAACAATTAACTATAACGTTGTTCTCCGCTCCTGTTCAGGCTGCACAGAAAAAGCATTTTGGTTCCTGAAATTCATTCTGATTGTGCAGATAAAATATAACTGGTAGAATTCTACGGGGGAGGTATTAGTGTGTGAAAACAGTCAAGATCCAAGGATCCCCAGGCATGCACCTCCAGATGGAGAAGTCAGACACCATCTTGGCACCCAGGCATCTTCACTTGGTGCAACTGGCTGATTGGCAGGTGCAAAATGCTAATTTTGAACACTGAGAGTCAGGTGGATCACTTGACAAAAGGAAGAGGTGTGAACCCCCTTCATCAGCTGATCTGCAGGGATAAGCTGAAGGGAGGGGCTTGTAGCATGTGCAAGAGCGAGAAGGGGATCACACCCACCTTTGGCACATTCACCAGCTTACGGCCCCCAGAGTGAACGTGGCCCTTGAGTCTGAAAAGAGTTGGCCATCCCTGCCCTAGTCATTGTGCCAGACTGGCCCCAAAGGCCGCTGCCACACATCACAGGCAACAAACTGGAAGTGCCTCTCGGGAGAGCTTGCCTGCCCCAAGCCGGCTGGTCAGTTTGGCCTGGAAGCACTTTATCCTGTTAATCTGGACCCTGCTTGGCTGACATATGTATCACATCCAGCAATTATGGTATGTTTTATGCTCACAATAGAGCAGCCATGATGGATCAAAATGGATGGCACCGGGCCATGTTTGGGTCTCTAGAAGCTGCTTGGACCTTGGTGCACAGATTTGCTGCTTTCGATAAAAGCTCACAGAGACCTTGGCGTTCTGATTAGAGTTAGCAGAAAAGCAGCCCTCTTGCCTAAACAAAAGGGGGAGCGTAACATGTTCCAACAGCCGACATTGGAATTGTTTCAAAGGTCCCTGTGTGGGGAACTGCTGATGCAACAAGGGTCCCAAGTTGCTCCCCCTGCCAGGTGCAACATGGTCATGCATAGTCCATATTTTATGTGGGCTTCTCCCATGCAAACAGGAAAATTGCTGGAATTTTTTAGTGTCCCTGACCTCCCATGCTATCATTGATTGATACAAAAGGCATACTGAGTTTTTCTAGTTGGTTATTCTTCTACTGTACTACATTTTGGGTGGGCACAGTTGAAATACTTGCTTTTTTCCTTTTTTGCCACCACCAGCCACACTTTGTACCCTCTGTCTAACTACTACAAGACTTGATCTACTGCTCTAATATTTGATAAATATGCTTTTTATTGCTTTAATATGCTAGGAAGTTAGATTGATTCCCTTTAATTGCTTTGTCCATGGTTTTTGAGTCAACGCCACTTGTTAATCCATATGCAATAGTCAATTTTCTATTTTCAGCAAATATCCCGTATCATTCATAATTCTATTTCACATCATTTCCACTTTCATTTCTATTAATATCAAGATTTATATCAATAAATATCAATAAACTGAGTCCAACAACATAAGGAGGGCCTCCACCCAAAGGTTCTCCTTTCCTGCCATACAGGATTATTTCTCCAGCTATCATTTTTGTGAAATATCTTGCAACGTAAATATCTTGTCTGCCAAGATGTTTAAGCCATTCTGAAACCTCACTGCAGCCATGAAGGCCACCTGTGGTTCCCAGAACCCTTTCACAGAACTACAATCCTAAGGGATTCTGGGCCAAGTGCCAATGACATCTACAGTAAGTGAAGGGGCGCCCTTTGGTGTAAAAATGGGATTTATTTCTTCACACAGCAAACTCAATGCTTCCATTTAACAGATGAAAGGGAGTGGGCCAAGGTTACCCGCTGTGCCCATTGCATTTGGGAAGGGCCAGTGTAGGAGACTGGGAGACCGGGGTTCAAATCCCCACTAGGCCATGAAGTACAGTGGTGACTTTGGGCCATTCTCTGCCTAACCTAGGTTGCTGTGAGAATAAACAAGAGGGAGGCAGGACCATGCATGTCACCTAGAGCTCCTTCAAAAAAAGGCAGGATAACAATGTAATAAAAGTGAACAGATAATCATGTCAACTGGCGTCCATTGAGGCCCAAATACTGAATGCTGCAACACCCTGGCACCTTGGCACAAAGTTCGGACAATGAAAGGTGGGCTTTTATCGTCTGCAACGACACACACTCACACACCCCTCAAGCATGGCAGGGCAGACCTTAGAAAATCAGACATGTCAGTGGAGGATATAAATAAACGTGAGAACTAAATGGAGCCTCTGGGTTCAGAGGCAGTCTGGCTGCTGAGTACCTGGTAATGGGGGTGAACATGGAAGGAGTGTTGTCTTCCTGTCTTATTTGCCAGATTCCCAAAGTCACCTGACAGAGCTCTCTTGGAAAGAGAATGCTGGACTAAATGGGCCTCGGTCTGATCCAACGGGACTCTTATATCCTTAGGAGCAGGGCTAGACAAAACAAGGTACGGACTTGGAATCTGTCTCAAATTATAGACCCATTTTGTTGTTATATCCTTAGGAGCAGGGCTAGAGCGACAAAGAGCGCCCCACAAATCACCCCTCCCACCCAGCACCAAATCTATGCAGGGCTGAATCAGCGCTTCCACCTCCCGAAGGGACTAGAGGTGCTTGCGGGGTGGGGGGGGGAGTGAGGATCAGGCCATTTCCCCAGCTTTGAAGGTGACACTGAGTCAGACGTTCCTGAGGACCGTTTCCAAATTTGGCAGCTGGATCTTAAACCGTCGCACGAGGTTTGTTTTTTAAATCTAGCGTGCGTGTCACCAATTGCTCAGGATAAAATATAGCCAGGTCTCTGACTTGGCATAATTTTTCATTTCTCTCTACCACCACCTTCTCTCTGGGAAGAGTCGAAATGCAGAAAAAGCTGAAGGTCAGACCTTGGAGGGAAATGAGCTCTTTCTCACTGCTATTACCAATAACACTAGAAGCTGCATTATACAGAGTCAGACCCTTGGCCCATCTAGCCCAGTAGTGTCTACTGTGACTGGAAGCAAATCTCCAGGGGTCTCTAGCACTGCCATCAGCGGGTACTGATTCTGGGACCTTCTGCATGCAAACTTAAGAAGGCGGCAACTTACACCAGGACAGATTATTTAGCCCAGAGTATTCTGACTGACATGGGACGCGGGTGGCGCTGTGGGTTAAACCACAGAGCCTAGGACTTGCCAATCAGAAGGTCGGCGGTTCAAATCCCCGTGACGGGGTGAGCTCCCATTGCTCGGTCCCTGCTCCTGCCAACCTAGCAGTTCGAAAGCACGTCAAAGTGCAACCAGATAAATAGGTACCGCTCTGGCGGGAAAGTAAACGGCGTTTCCGTGCGCTGCTCTGGTTGGCCAGAAGCGGCTTAGTCATGCTGGCCACATGACCCGGAAGCTGTACGCCGGCTCCCTCGGCCAATAAAGCATGATGAGCGTAGCAACCCCAGAGTCGGCCACGACTGGACCTAATGGTCAGGGGTCCCTTTACCTTTACTCTGACTGACTGAACTGAGAGGTTCCCCCCCCCCACCAAAAAAAAATCTGAAAGAGACTTCACCCCCACCTCTAACATTTTCTTCTGTGTGAGTCAAAGCAATGGAGGTCCTTAGCCTATCTGCAAACCACGAAGTTCTCCACTTATGCATTTCAGCCAGGGCTGTGTCTGTGCCACAACTTTATGGAAGTGAGGAAAGCCCACAGGAGGCGAATACTCCTGACCAAACAGAGCCATTGGATGTCAGCCACCTGGGAAGTTACAGGTGCAATATCTCTATCAGAGAGGTCCTCTCCTCAAACTTTTTTGGCCACTGCCTCCTTGGTTCCATAAACAAATCCCCAGTGCTCCCTACTCTATAAAGAAACATTATTAAAAATAGCAGTTTGCACAACCCACTAAGGAAGGTAACAACACAATAACATTTAAACCAGTAACAACTGCATATTTATTCAAAATCCAATTAAAACTGTTTAGGTCAATTAATTTAACAAAATTGGCAAATTTGATCCGGAGATGCCACCTTCAAAGTCCGATAGTCATTTACACCTCTAGTGCCCTCTTGCCGTCTCTTTAACTCTTAGCACCCCCCCCCCAAGATAATCCCACTGCCCCCCAGGAGGAACTACCACCCACTTTGGGAACCACAGACCTATTGTATAAAATGGTGCAGAATTCAGCCAATACGCTTTGAGGGCTTTTTAAAAAACAACAACAGCCAAGCAGTATATTATTTTTATGAAATAAACGAATAAACAAAATAAACATCAAAAAAGTAGCAGATCCATCAGTAGAAGAAACATTTAACGGGGAGGGGGTAGATATGAGAAATCTAGCAACATTAGGGGAGTCTCTGAGGGTGAAAGATACCTGGAATCATCTGTCACTTCTTCAATAAAGCCAGACTCACATCTGGGACAAGTGTACTCCTGCAGAGGAAGAGAAAAGGGAAGGTGGTTTTAGGCTGAGAATGGTGGAGCCTACAGAGTCAACAACACAAAAACAAGGCCACAGACTTTTTTAGGTGCATGGGCACATTTGGATATTTGAGAGTGCACTGCCCGCTCTTGTCACCCATTGCAAATGAAACACACAAACACACCCGAGGAAAAGTGCATGTACACATAGAAGCTGCTTTTCCAAGAGATCTTGATTTAGTTGCACTCCCTCTGAAGGAACAGGTACACAGCTTGGGGGAACTTCTGGATCCCTGTCACTTGAGGCTCAGGTGGTCTTGGTGGCACAGAGAGCCTTCAATCAGCTCTGGCTCCTGACCCAGCTGTACCCCTATCTGGACAAGTATGGCCTAACTTCTGTTGTCTTTGCTCTGGTAGATTCCTGCATCTCGTCATACATGGGGCTGCCTCTGAAGATGGTTTGGAAACTTCAGCTGGTGCACAATTCAGTGGCCAGGTTGCTAACTGAGGCAAGACAGTTTGAGTATATGCCAACCCTGGCCCTACTGCACTAGCTGCTAATTAGTTTCCAGGCCCAATTCAAAGTGCTGGTTTTGATCTATAAAGTCTTAAAACAGCCGAGGACTGTAATACCTCAAGGACTCCTCTCCCCACATGACCTGACCCAGACCCCGGAATCATCAGGTGAGGCCCTTCTTCATGTGCCTCCTCCACGAGAGAACTGGTAGGTGGCAACACGAGAGGGCCTTTTCTGTGGTGGCTCCCTGTTTGTGGAATGCTCTCCCCAGGGAGGCTCGCCTGGCTTCTTCGTTACATATCTTTTGGTGCCAGGCAAAAACTTTCCTCTTCTCCCAGGTTTTTTAATTAAATAACCTATGGTCTTTTAAACCGTGGGGGGTATTGCTTTCATTTGTTATTGTGGTATGCATATTTGTGTTTTTATATTGTGAACTGCCCTGTGATCTTCGGATGAAGGGCAGTATGGAAATTTGATGAATAATAAAATAATAAATAACTGATAATAAAGTATAAATAATCAGAGCCTTCGAAAACACGCAGAGTTGGAAGAGGAAGTGGGAAAGAATGTCACTCTTGCCACTTCCTTCTTCAGATCTCTATTTTTCAAGGGAGAGAAAGGTAAACACCAAATGGTGCCCTTCCACCTTATGAGCACCACTCTGGTGTAGGCGCTCATCGTTCTAGAGGCCCTAAATCAAACCCAATACCCTGAAGGGGGTCACCTTGAGTTGCCAGCCCTCTCAATCATCCACAGAAATAAAAACAGGAATTCTGTCAAGTTTAAGCAGCTCATCTGTCTGCCCCATCACTCTCCACATTATCTCTTCACACAAAGGCTTTCTGATAAGGGCCTGCAACTGCTGCTGATGGATGCCAGCAGGAGCTCAAGGTGGCGTATGTGGTTCTCCTCCTCATTTCATCCCCACCACAACCTGGTGTTGTAAGCTTGGGGGGGGGAGTGACTGGTCCAAAGTCATCCACTGAGTTTCATGGCCAATTGGGGACTCTAACCACTGCATCATGGTGGCTCTTCCCCTGTAGGAAAGACTGACAGGGTGGTGTTTGCTTGGTTGCTTGGGGCATCATGACTTCGAGCACCCAAAGTGGTATCCCGTCAACATGCCCTGCAGGGAAGTTTGCTGTTTTGCAGCTGAAACACCTCCAGGCACCTCAGCAACAAAGTGGCCCGGCAGAGAGAGGGGCACGGAGGCAGTGGCTTGTGGGGAGGGAGACCCCGTACAACTGCTGAGACAGTTACTGCCCAACTCTGCAGTCCACTTGTCGTATTTGTCGGGGCAAGTGAAAATGTGAAATGCTGGATAAGAATCTGGAGTGATTTCGCTACCTGGTCAGGGGAAGGTCAGGCAAGTTCTGAACAAAGGCTAAATCCTGTTGGTGTGTCCTGCGGACAGAATGTTTGGAAGCATCTTCTTATGCTCATTCCTATCCAGTGTTGCCCTTTTTTTATTGCATGTCGTCAAGTTGCGTGTTTTGCCTTTGTTTCATGCTTTACGCTACCCTGAAATCTGACACAATGAAGGGTGGCATAAAAATGTTGTAAATAAATAAAGGAAGGACGTGGGCTGTGACAGCTGGGAGCCCAGAAGCCAGAGAGATGGAGAGACTTTCCGTGCCTTGCATAGAGCTCTGTCTCTCTCTCCCCCCCCCCTTGATTGCTCAAACTAGGAATAAATTATGCAAATTGCTTTTTTAAAAGATGACAAGACTGATGCAGGCAAAACTAATTATGCCAATCATTTATACAGGTTGCAGAATCCACTAGGATTGGCTGGCACTACTAGGATTGGCAATCATAATGATCAAGCACAGAGAACACAGTCCTGAAATGGTAGATATTATTATTAATAATACAATTCATTATCCACCCTTCACCCCTATGTCCCAGGGCAGGTTACAACAATTAAAACACAATATTAAAATCATTCCAAAACAACTTAACATGACCGAAATAAGGTGGGTCCTAAAAATATACACCTCAAGTGTCAAAAGCTAGGCTAAAGAGTTGCATCTTCAGCATTCGCCAGAAGCTATGCAATGCAGGTGCCAGACACACCTCCATGGAGAGGGAATTCCACAACCTAGGGGTCACCACAGAGAAGACAATCTCCTGTGCCTGCCCCCCTGAGCTTCTGTGGGTGGTGGAACAACCAAGAGGCCCCTTCTGTTGATTTTTGCACCCAATAGGGTCTGTAGGATAGGGGGCAATCTTTCAGGTATTTGGGGCATGAGTCTAATTTAAGGCTTTAAACAGCAATGTGAACTGGGCCCAGAAACGAACTAGCAAGCTGTGCAGCTGTTTCAAAACAGAGGTTATATAGGGCTGTGAAGTTTGTAAGAGAATGACAGCTATACCGCTCTGCATCACACACTTGGTTTTGTTGCATAGGGGAATCAGTCCCAGAGAAGATCCCTGATAAAATGAAAACCGGCTTAGGGCTGCGTTTGTTTCTCAAGTGCCAGTTCCATCACAAATCACATGGCCCAATTCATCAGTTCTGGCTTCCAACTCACAAGGGTTCCTCAGAACCGCCATCAAGAGATGTTCTCACTGCCCGGCCTCATCATTCAGCAAAGAAGACTCAACGCGCCATGCCCGAGGCTGCAAAAAGGATGGACTTGTGGGCAAACGCAGCTCCAAGCAGTCACAGAAACACAATTGTTTAGAGATGCACCAGTAGGAGGGCAGCTCAGCTAAGGCATCGAAATGAGCTGTATGAGAGCCATGCATTTTTTGGCTGTAAAACTATTCTAGGCTTTGGGACAGAGGGAGAGGATAAGTACAAAGCCCAGGGCTCCTCTTCACACCTCCTCCTGCCATCTTTGGAATCCTGAAACCCTTTTCCTGTAGTCCAGGAGATGCTGTTGGGCTACAACAGCTAAAGCCCCCCTCTTGCTGAGCCAGATGAGTAACCCCTTCACCATAGTGCGGTTGCAACACGCGAGGAAGATCAGCAAGAAGAGAGCCACTCTTGCCCCAGTTGCAAACTTTTACAGAGAGATTGTGTCCACGTGGGGCAGCAGTATGAGCAAAGGGTTACCATACAACTTTGAGCGGCTGTGTGTGGAAGGGGCCTTGAAACACAAGAGCTGCAAACTCTGCTTAGCAGCCTCAGGTGAGCGACGGCCTCCAAGACACAACTGCAAAAATGTACAATACCCATGCCAAGCGTTATTGCCGAGCTACTGTGAGTCCTGCATTGCAAAAGGTTGGATGAGATAGGTCCCTTCCAATTCCACAATGCTATGATTCTACTGAACCTCCTCCTGCCACCTACTGCTGCCCCTGCACTATTTTCAAACCAACTCAGTCGCTGCCCTTTCTCGATGAAAACAGTTCAGTAGTTCATGTGTTATGCTGAACACAGCTACAAACCACCTCTACACGTTTATTTAGCAAATTTATGTACCGCTTCATATATCAACAGAAATCTTAGTGATTTACAAATCCCAGCAACAAATGAATCAACGTAGGAAATACATTACAAATTTCACATTCAAAAACAAACAATACTCTTACTCATAATAATCCTGGAATGTGCACTTGTTTATTTGCACAGATCAACTATCTGTGCGCACAGACTGTGTACACTCATTTAATGTAATGTGATAACATGCCTAATGTGAACACACCCAAACCACCAGGAGTGCCTGGCTCACCACCCAATGAGTTCTAGGCTACAAGCTGTTATTTTAGGATGTCATTTCATGGCACCATATTTTAAATGCATTGGATCATTTTAACAATTCTACTGGGCATTCTTATATAAATATAGTGGGGCAGTCGGGTAGTGCTGTGGTCTAAACCACTGAGCCTCTTGGGGTTGCCAATCGGAAGGTTGGTGGTTCGAATCCCCGCAACAGGGTGAGCGCCTGTTGCTCCGTCCCAGCTCCTGCCTAGCAGTTCAAAAGTACGCCAGTGAAGGAGATAAATAGGTAGTGCTGCAGCAAGAAGGAAAAGGGTGTTTCCTTGAGTTCTGGTTTCCGTCAGTGTTCCGTTGCGCCATAAGCGGTTTAGTCATGCTGACCATATGACCCAGAAAGCTGTCTGTGGACAAACGCCGGCTCCCTCGGCCTGAAAGCAAGATGAGCGCCACAACCCCATAGTCACCTTTGACTGGACTTAACTGTCCAGGGGTCCTTTACCTTACCTTTATATATAGTAAATGAATGGAGCAAACTGCACCACCCGAGACTCTTGTTGTACAGCAGGGATGGGAAGCCAGTGGTCCCTCAGATGTTACTGGATTTCAGCTCCCACCATCCTTGGCTAGTGAACTCCAGCTCCCATCAGCTCAAGTCAGCAAGGATGATGGACCAGACTGATGGGAACTGGAACCAAGCAACATCTGGAGGGTGCCCAGCACCCAAACCCTGCTGTATAATATTGAAAATCTCAGTTTGCGTAAAAAGCTTTTTAAAGTTCTGGCTCTCTTGAGTGTAGATGCACCACTGAAAAGAATGTCAAGAGTTCTGATGAAATTCTGGGATAGAAATCTACCAGGGTGTCTGAATGGATTGTTTTGCGCCTGCTAGTGCCTCCATTTTTAAGTTTCAATAGTAATTGTGAAGGTGGTTTTCAAGGCAATATATACATGATGAGGAAGACTTTAATGTTGCGCTCTTCTGATCATTTCATCAGTGCAAGCATTTCAGTTTGACAGCTAAAATGACCCCCACCCTGTGCTCTGGATTCTCCCACCGAACCCGAGCCAAGACAATATGGTATAGCGGTTAGGGTGTCAGACTATGAGGTCAGGGTTCAAATCCCCACTTGGAAATGAAGCTCACTAGGTGACCTAGGGTCAATCACTGCCTCTCAGCCTAACCTACCTCACAGGGTTGTTGTGGGGATTAAATGAGGAGGGGGAATAATGTACGCCACACCTTGAGCTCCTTGGAGGAAAAGGTGGGATATAAGCGCAATATATAAATAAATACTTGGCGGGGGGGGGCCACTGCAGGGAGATGAGGAAAAGTCCCGTTACACAGCAGAAGTCCTTGCATGGCTTCTGCTGACAGAACTCATCAGCTGACATGTGCCCCATGTCTTGTAAACAGCTGAGAGGTTTTATTCTTACAGTCAAGCAATATTTTGCTAAATAAAAAAATTGCATTTAAAAAAGAAAAATCAATCAGAACTCAAACAAAGGACCAACTGAGGCAACAGCAGAACGTCCAATCATGTCCACCAAATGCCCTGGTAAAGTTTCTACCTGCTGCCTAAAAGCCATCAAAGTGGGCTATTGAGTTAAACAAAGTGCCACCACTGAAAAAGGCCCTGCCTCTGGTGTCCACCCACCTAACCACTGGAGGTAGAGCACTCAGAGGCAACCTTGGGTAAAGACGTCAACCATACATGCATATTCAACTTTGGGTATTTCCTGTCATTAGCAGGCTCTGGTCCATGTTGAGTCCACCACTTTCCTGAAGCTAAGCTGGTCTGGGTGCGGACAGTACCTGGATGGGTGACAGCGTGGGAACCACACCTACACCACTGTGGTTTGCACAGCAGGAGGAAGTGAGATGTGAATATGTAAAGCAATAATCAATCATAATGAGCCAGCAGGACAAAGAGCCACATTCCACACTGTTGGCTGGTACTCAAGCAAGGGGAAAGGCTCAGAGCTATTATTTACAACACAGCCAAGTTATGATTCATCAGGAAGATTTGAAATCTAGACGCAGGGAGCCAGGCTGTGTCAACCCCACGATTACAGCCTTGCCTAACGGGTATTGCAACATCAGTGACAGCTGGAGATCAGACATTCTCCAACTACACTGTAGAGGGCAGTCTCTGCAAAAGTGGAAACCACTTCAGGATATCCTGTGACCCAATCTACATTGATCCACAACAGCAAACATTTTTTCCAAGCCTCAGCACTGACCAGATTTTCTAGGGAGCTGCAAGGGGGTGGGGATACCTGAAAGGACCAAGGAAAAGGGGGAGGGCCTGGTCCTTGATCTGACTTCCATCTGGATTCCCCACCTCCTGGCCCGTGTGCAATTTTAGAAGAACACTGGTTCTCCATATGAACTGACCCAAATTCTGTGATTATCATCTGAGGCCCTTTTTCATGTTTCCCTCCAGGAGAGGTCCAGAGGATGACAACATGAGTCTTTGGTGACTTGTGGAATGCTCTCCCCAGGGAGGTTTGGATGGCGCCTGCATTATACACCTTTAGGGGCCAGGCGAAAATGTTCCTCTTCAACCAAGACTTTAGCTGATGAACGTTTTATGTCCATTTATAAGTGGTTGGGTTTTTTGTGGGGGGGGGGATTGGTTTGTTTTTGTTTTATTATGTATTTTCTGTACTCTGCTTTGCCAAACTTTTATTAGGCATTACAAAGATAGGCCATCATAAAACATCCATATATAAAATTTTAATTAATTAATAATTTTGTGTTCTCATTTTGTAATTTTATGTTCTGAACCACCCTGTGATCTTCAGATGATGGGCTGTATACAAATTTAATATGTAATAATAATAATAGTAATAATATGGAAGAGGAGGAGGTATGCTGCCTTCAATACTGCAGGCAATGGATGGCCATTGTTAACCTGGTCCCTGCTGGGCCTACACATGTATTCATCACACCCAGTAGTCAGGGTGTGTGTGTGTGTGTTTCATGCACATCGCAGAGCAGCCATGATGGATCAAAGTGGACAATACTAGGCTATCTCTGGGTCTTTCCTGCAGAGGTTGCTTGGACCCTTGTGCAGATATCTTCAGCTTTAGGTGGAGACCTTGGCTTTATGATAAGATTAACAGGAAAAGCAAGCCCAACGTCCAAACAAAAGCGAAAGCATAACAAGTTCTAGCAAACCAAAAGCTCTTGGAAGCATGTTAAAGTTCTCTGTGTGAGGAACCGCTGATACAGCAGGGTCCCAGTTGCTCATTACCACCCCACCTCCCAGATTGTGGTATTTCATAGTCTATGTTTTATGTGGGTTTGCCTACATGAACAGTAACATTAATGGAAAACTCAGTGCAAAGGTCCATCTTCCTCATCCTATTGCTGACTGATATAAAAGGTATACTCAAGGGGTTTTTTTGGTTCTTCTTGGTATGGGAGTTAAGTGTCAGACGAGGACATGATAGACGAGGATTCAATTCCCCAGTCAGTCATGAAGCTCACCAGGGACCAGTCAGTGGTTTCTAGTCTTACCTATTCACAGGGTTGTTGTAGGGTTTAAATGAGGAGGGGGAAACAATGGACACCACCTTGAGCAATAAAAAAAACAAAAAACAAATCTGCCTCAGTTCACATGCTTTCCTCAATCTGAGGACTGCTACAAGGCCTAGCCTACATCCTTAAGATTGACAACCAAGAAAATTTTAGTTAACCAGTATGCTAGGGAACTTAGAATTGTTTCACAACTAGATGGGCTGGAGGGAGTTGGAAGCTCTGCTATTCACAATGATTGCTTGCTTTGTCAATGCCACTTATGAGTTCATATGCAAGTTATATCCAATTGCTCCAAGTTGCTTTAGATTTAAACATGTACAAGTTGCTCTTTTCAAATATTTTATTTTGTATTAACGCCTCCAAATTCAAGTTTCTATATGGAAACTCCATTTCATATCATTTAATAATACCATAAAACTCTCTATATACAGCAAGTGAATCATTTCGGTTACAATCAGAAGTCTGGTGTTTGTTTTTTGCAATCCAATGAATGTTGGTGGATCGGCCAGAATTTGGCATGGCGTGCACTAATGGCAACTGGATCACCAGATTAACAGCCATATGACTAGTAGCCACTGATAGCCCTAGCGTTCATGAATTTGTGTAATCTCCATTTAAAGCCTCTCAAGTTGGTGGTATTCACAACATCTTTCAGAAGTGGTTTCCTCAGTTGAAATGTTGTACAGGACATTTCCTCTTGTTAGTCCAGGATCTCCCACTGTTTAGGTTCACTGGATAACCCTACTCATTACTGGGTTGAAATATTGCAAGAAAAGCCTATCCACTTTCTCCACACCAGTCATGTCCACCTCCAACCCATTACTTGCCTTTTCTAAATGAAATGTCCCAAACATCATAACTTTTCGCCGTAAGAGTTGCTCTAGCCCTTGCTCCTTTGGCTTGCTCTTTTTCCAGCTTTACAGTACCTACAAAATCCCTTTCTTGTAACCTTGCCAGTTGCTTCTCCTTGCCTTAACTTGCCTAATGGGGTTGTTGTGAAGATGAAATTGGGGGAAAATGAGAAATGTTAAAGATTGGGATGTAGGGGAAGAGAGAGAAAAATCCAATGGAGGCACTTTTACAGGATGTGTAAAATGGAAAATAAAGAATGATAAAATGTGTGTATGGGATACGGAAAAGATCAGTGATATGGGGTTGGGGGGGAATTGAATGGGGGGAAATGTGGAAAATTTTCTCATGCAAATGAGGATATTTACTGATCCTGTGAGCTAGGGATCATGGGAGTTGTAGGCCAAAAACATCTGGGGACCCAAGGTTGAGAACCACTGCCCTAGAGAAACCTGCACCAACCTGGTGCCTTCCAAATGCTTTGGACTACAACTCCCAGCTGCTCCAGCCAGAATGGGCAATAATCAGGGGATGCTGGGAATTGGAGTCAAGCAGCACTAGGAGGGCAAGAGGTTGCCCATCCCTCGCCAGAGGTTAAGCAAAGGTGCCTACTAACTGTATTTATGGAGCTATTTGTGCTTCTTTGCAAAGAATACTATCTTATAATTACTCAACCAGGTGCAACACCCACTCTGCCTCCATAATTGCATGAGACCAAACCCCAAGTGCACTGCAAACTTCAATCAGTCCTATAACTGGTGAATTAAATGCTATACTGAAGCACATCTTTGTGACCCTGCAGCTGCAGCTAGCTGTTTAAACTTGCCGTCGCCTATTACTGATGTATCAGAACCCATAATGTCATAACATGATCAGCAGGGTCCAGTCACACAATGAAGCCCCCATACCACTTTATTTCACCCACCATGCCTGTCAGCTGTATTGGCACCACCACAAGTGGATATTGCATTGCAGGTTCAACAACACAGTGGTGACGCTGCTCAATGAGTTGTATTCACACCCCTTGACACAGAACTGTTCACATTGTACAATGCCAGGACCGCCATCAGCAATGACATGAATAATCTATTGGGGGGAGGGGGATCACCGATTCTGTTACCAAAACCCAGTCAGCTTCTAAGAGACATCTGACACCTGTTTTAAAGGTATCTGGTGACTCTCCACAATCGGCGGAAGAGAACACCATCACCACCTGCGGCCCATCCCATAATATTCCAGGGCTCTAAAGCAATTATTTCTAAAGCTGCGTAACCTTCTCAAAGCGAATGCTCTGCTGAAGAACCCCTCCAACTTGATGCCCTCCAGATGTTTGGGGCTGTGAGTCCCATCAATCCAAGCCAGCAGGGTCAATGGTCAGGGATGACTGGAGTGATAGCTGAAAATATCTAGAGGTCACTGAAGTTGGCAATATGCTGCAAGTTACCCGTTAACAACAGACAGCTGTGCTATGCAGTGGGAGAATGGCCCCACTGGGAAAGCCAACACCTAGGGAAGCTCACCTGCCATTATGCATCTGCTCATAAAGAACACTCCCCATACCCCAAACAATGTGAAAGTCACTAGTTTGCTAGTGAGCATGTAGAGAAAGTCAAGGTGCTTAGGCATTTGGGCTCTGTCTTCCAAAACCAGATTCTTTACCCTGAGAATTCATATGTATCTCAATTACTTGACCACTTTCTTACGTACTTGTGGTTGTGAGCCATTAAATTATACCACAGAACTGCTTTTGCATTTGCTGCAAAAGATTAATCCCTCTGGGATTTGTTTTCAATGGAAATTCATATTTCTAGTTCCTAGCTTCCTCTTGCAGGCAAAAGTGAAAGAAACAACATTAGATTCTCACAAGTTAAACATTACCCCACGTGTGGCCACCTCTTTAGTACCTTCACCGTTTCCATTTCTTCCTACCTGTACGGTTGCAAATTGACACTGTGAAACAACAACAACAAAGAAATGTGACAGTATGCTCTTGAAGGCAGAGACCTTTTTTTGTACCTGAAAACACGGAACTGTAGAGTTGGAAGAGACGCCAAGGGTCATCTAGTCTAACTGATGTAATGCAGCTAAAGAATTCCTGACAGATGGCCACCCAATCTCTGCCTAAAAACCTCCAATGGCTACTAGCCACAATGATTATACTCTGACTCCACAGTCAGAGGCAGTAATGCTTCTGAATACCAGATTCTGGAAATCACAGTAGGGAGAAGTGTTTGGGTCTGGACATGGTTGGCTGTGGTGAGAACAGAATGCTGGACTAGATAGGCCCCCTTTGGCCTGATCCAGCAGGGCTCTTTTTATGCAGTCAACAACATCTGGGGGGTATCCTGTTAACTACCCCTGCTTTTTGCACCAAAACAGGCCCCTGCCCCAAGGGGCTTACAATCCTGAGAGAGAGAGAGAGAAACAGGAAATACAAACCTTTTCCTAAGTAAGCTAGCTAGCACCAATCTGTTTATCTTTTCCTCACTGGGAAGATGCTCTCGCTTACCATCATTTTACTTTCCCTCCAGCCAATTGACTTAGTTGCCAGTATCAGAGTTCTCCCCGCACCCCCAGTGTGCTGTTTTGAATGAGACATCTAAAAATGCCCCCCTCCCCCAAAAAACCCCACCCTTTCTTTGCATGCAGCACACACCTGCAGCAGGCAGCCTGATTCAAAACAGCAGCTAGAGAATGCAGCTATTCAGCCTCCTGGTGCATGAGCTCCATAATCACACCAGCCCACATTCAGCCATCCCCCAACAAGGAGAGCAACAGAACAAGTGGTTCTAACAACATGACTTAGTGAAAAGCAGAACCTCACAGCAGTTTTGTGAAGAGGGAGGGCCCGGGAAGGACTGAAGCAGCTGTGCTTTCTCTCTTAAAAAAAGAAATTACTGCTTGTGCAGATTACTCTTTCAAGGGAAGGGAATGAGGAATGAACTGATGCCCAATTATCTGGTGCTGGGCAGAGTTCCCTCCCCCACCAAAAACCCAATGCTCTCCAAATACCACTCTCTCCTGCCCCATGACAAACATAATCAATTACTGCTAGATGTTCTCCTGCATGCATCTCTGATTGATTTCCAAGGGCTCTGTGCAGGAGACCTTGTTAGTTCATGGTGCCCTGGGTCTACTCTGTCTCAGCCTGTGTGAGATTGTCTGCAAAGATGGCCTACTTCAAATATCGCCTCTGTTGTTGATCCAATAGGTGGCCACGGGCCTCGCTCTCATTTACTCCAGAAAGTTATTCTCGTGTTCACCCCCCCCCATTCAGCACGCCTTGGGAAGTAGGTCTTTCATGTCCCCATTTCACAGAGAAGGGAACTGAGGTCAAGAGGGAATTTGTCCAAATATACTGAGCAAATTGCCTTTGAGGCTCTGAAGACTACTGTCAAGAGGAGAGCTCTGACTGCAAGGTAGTTCTTCCTTTTTCATGCCAGTTCAAGAGCCACTTCTAAACGCTCTGTTTTCAGGTTTCAACTCCAGCTTCAGGTTTACTGTTCACAATTTTCCATTTAAAGAGTGAAAGAAGGGCTTGAGCTTGGGAGGAAGAAGCCCAAGTGGGCACTGTAAAAAATAAAATAATCTAAAGCTTTCTTGGTAATTTCTCATCCAAGCCTTGGATGCAAAACACGACTCACAGGGGGTGGTGCAGTATTATGGGAAGCTCCAAAGAACTATAAAAAGTGCAGACCTTTGTTGGTAAACTGCATGGCTAGTTTTAGCTCAGCCCTTAAGCATAGGCAGACACATCCTCTTACGAAAAAAGGAAGTTCCACCAAGCTCACTCACATTATGTGACCTGTATACAAGTTTGCATATATTTATATGCAAGTAGTAACTTTTGAGATGTTCAGGTTATGCATTCCACTAGCACAATTTAAAGCTTGTGTTGCAGAGATTAGCCCAGCTTAGATTCTTGCACTATTAAAAAAAGGCATTAATGACATCAGGAAATCCTGAACTGCAGCTATGGAAAGCACAAGGCATGAGGGGGTTTGGGACAGCATTTTTTCACTGAAACAAAAGGGCAGCTGAAACACAGCCCAGCGAAACTGCCGAAGTCAGCAGCAGAAAAGGGAGACAAGCATAAATCGGGGAGGTGGGAGGGAGAGCGAGAGCGCTCCTAGGCAAGCAAGGCAGTCAAGACGCAAGGGTCTAGAAAGCAAAAGCTCTGCCATCTCTGAAAGCACCATCAGAAACACAGTCAGAAAGCCTCTCTCAGAGCCGATTCCTTGCTTACAGATTAAGAACCCGTTGGCACCGATATCTGCAACAAGAGCAAGAGGACTGAGGTGCCACGTACACTTGGTTTTGAAAAGAAGTCCTTGAGCCTCTTCGTCCTTGATGGTGCAGAGGGCCGGAAAAAAGCAGATGCATGATCCCAGCAGACTAACATAATTTCAGAAAACAAACAATTCCTCCTGGAAATAGAGAGGGACTGTCTTTATGAGAATTCCCCAGAGACATGGGCACCATTTCTCAGGTTTCAAAAGACCAGTGAGAGCAAAGGCAGAAGGGCAGGTGTTGTTGCCGGGATTGCTGAACTGGCATCTTCCTACCCATAACACAGGCCTGAAAAAGCATTCCAGATCCAGGCCACGAACAACCACCGTTTTGGAGCCCAAATCATGTTACTGGTTGCCTGACCCTCCAAAGGTGTACCCACTTTCTGAGAGGCAGTGTGTGGAAATTTTCTGGAAGAACAGGTGGCCTGGGGTTTGTCAAGCCTGGCTAGCACCTTCTTTAACATATTAGAAATGGACCTATGTGCAAATTTACAAAGTTCCCTACTAACGAGACAGGCAGGCATTGCGAGGGGTGGAAGGAGAGATTCTACGTTCCAAGAGTTTATCAGCCAATGGTGGTAGGTGCTGTCAACAAACTTTCAGGAGCCAATCATGCTTGGGATGTGGTGGGTGGGTAGCAGCTTCCAGAAGCAAATATGTGGGCAACAAAGTTTTTGGGATTTTTCCAACTCTGGGCACCGTTTCCATTTTGCAGATGGCACAATTGGGGGTTGAACGACAAGGCACCACACATTTACATCCCCTGCAGTGGAAGTTGTAGGGATTCCGCCAGACAGGCCTGTCAGTGCAAGGGAGGAGATTATTAAGAATGGTTGCCAAGAAGTGCAACTCCCCCAGTTTAAAATCCTTCCAGAAAGGAGGGTCATATTCATCTGCGTCAAACACCCACATAAAAATCTTGCATTCTGCCCATTTGCATTGCAGAGGCTTGGGGGAGTACCTATTGACAGCCATTATTTTTAGAACATGTATGCCCAACTCATGATCCATGAAGGCAAACACAGTCCACTCTGACAGCATACTTTAGGGTACCAGACATGATCGTGTTTTTACAGTCAAAGGCAGCTGGCAGAAACCCAAGGCTTATTGAGTCCAGCAGCCAAGGAAGCATCCAAAACAGACGGGTCTCTGTAACATGGTCCCACAACATGCATCAGTGATGCAGTACATTTCACAGAGTCTCTGGTGCTAAAATGCCTTCCTTCCTCTATACAGGCCTGGTAGATAATCAGAGAAGGCCTTATGAGAATGCCATGACCTGCAAAGTGTTATCTGGAGGCAGTAGAGAAGCAGGTTTTCTCCATGGTGCCGACTACCCTCTGGAATACCCTTCAGAAGACACTTAATTGTTTGGGGGGCTTTCCTTGCCCAGGAGCACTGTACCCTTCTACCCTGTTCTCTGTGATACCAATTTCTCCATTTTAAATTGTTTAAATATTATTTCACTTTTGGAAAACACAATTAAATTTCTTTTCATATGTGGCATAGAAATGTTTCAAATAAACAACCAAACAAGTTTGTGCTCTACCAAACTGAAGCCAACCTTTTAAATATCTTCCTGCAAGACAGGAGTTTAGACACCTCCTCCCCCATACCATGCCAACTGGGAAAGCAAAGCGCTGGCCTCTCAATTCTGCAGACAGAAGCTCACAGGAACACCCCACATGCTGTCTCTCCACCACGCTCCCAGAAGCCAGGACACAGCTATAGATAACCTGCAACACAGCTATGGATATCCTGCGTTAATGGAATGACTCCACTGCTAACAGCAGCTGTCCTTCACCTTGCATAAGGAGGCAGCCACATATTGGTTAAGACCCAGCTACATTCTGAAAGTAGCATAGAGGGGTGTTACTTTTGCTTGAAGGCAGACAATAATCAGGCTCCAGTTCTGGATTAAACACAGCTGCACACTAGGCACTCTTCACCTTCCATCTAACCTTTGAGCATCAGTAGCCTTTTCAGGCCAGAAGGAAGAATAGAGAATTGCCTGGTTGCCTACATGCAATTATCAATCACCACAGGAAATCAAATCAGTGAACAACATCAATTCTGATTGAGAGGTTGGCTAGATACAAGAACCACACTAAGAAATTCACTCACCAAACATATTGTGAGTGAGCATATTGTAACTGAACAGCTAAGACTTCATCAGAGAATGGTTTTAAATTTGATGTAGACCTTTTTTTTGCATTTACTTTTTTTTTTTAATGCATTTGCCTTCCCAGAAGAGGGGGAACCAATTTAAAATGCCCAAGTGCTGGCACTACTTTTCAGGTCTCAGTGTAACCAGGTGCCTGGGACTTTCCAACCCTGCCTACCTCTTGCCCTTGTGATGGGGCAAGATAAAAAATATTCTGTTTTGCTTTCTCTTCTCATTCTTCCCTAGAGGAAGAGTGATAGTTCCACTTTTCTGTCCCTTTCCCTCATTCCGCTCCCGACAAGATAGTACCTGTCTTTTGAAGAGGACTGAGAAGATGATGGAATGCAATTGCATTTGCTTCCATGACTATCTGTTCTTTCCTAAATTGGAGTCAAAACCGTGACATTGGTCCCTTCTGTCTCTTGGCTCCAGTGGGTGGACCCATGGCCCCGTACCATTCTCCATCAGCCTCCCACTTCATAGACACAGGAGAACTCCAGATTTTTCCCACCTTGCTTCACCCACCATTCCTGTTGCACTTCCCAACGACTCTTTTAGAAAGGAAAATAATATTGGAGGCAGGAGGAAAAATAACCCCATTCCCTGGCTTGCACTGTCGTGTAACTGATCACTGAAAGGGGGAAAGGGATGTGCAGGTATGAGCAAACCCTACAACTCCTTGCAGCCTCCACACATACTTTCAGCCTCAGAACTCTGTATATGGGCAACATAATGCAGGTAACCTGCTACTTCAACCTTACACGCTCAGCAGTTTTAAAATAAATAAATAAAAAGGAGGTGAAAAGGCGGTGGGCATCCAGGAACCCACCATTGAACCCAATGTATTTTGCCTATATGTGATTTTGGCTTAACAATTGAGCGTCATCTGTGCCCTGATTTCCCTCTGCTCTCTACCCTCAGCACAGGGCACAAGTGGAACCAGATACACTTTTGCCTCCTCCAGACCTTGGTGTTGGTCAAGGTGGGAAGGAATAGGAGCCAACTCTCTTTCATAGTAGTAGCAGCAATAACAAATCTATTACCACCACTACCACCCACATACAATACATTTGAGAGCAAAGGATAATAGGACCTTGTGGTCTGACTGAACCCCACCACCCACTTCATTGGATTCACGTTGCACATGGGGTTCAAAACCTAAAATCCCTTACCATTCCTATTACTGGTGGTGAATGGAAGTAGGACAGGGCCTTCTCTCTCCTTTCCCCGCCCCCACCCTTCCAATCAGATCCCTGCCCTTTCATATTGTGGCAGGAGAACACTGAGACTCAGTTCAGAAAAACAAAAACAAAACCACCATACAGTACTACGTAGATGCTACAAATCGAATAAACATGACCCCCAGAGTCTAGTCTCGTTGAATTCAATGAGGGTTAGGCCTGAGATGACAAGGTACAGGATCATGTTGTTAACTCCTTAGGCTCCACAATCAGTCTGAGAAAAGGATCCAAAGAGCCCAGACACCCCTCCAGTCAGAAAGATGAAGCAACAAGTCCTGGCCTCAAATCCCTTTCCCCTCCCCCTTCAAAAGATGGACTCAGGAGTCCTGGCCTCAATCTTCCCTCCCCCCCCCACTTTTCAAAGGATGAACCCAGGAATCCTGGCCTCAGCAACGTCACCTCCCCACCCTGTCCCAAGAACGGACCCTGGAGTCCTGGGCCCCCTCCCGAATTAACCTAACTCTCTCCCTCTCCCTCTCCCCTCCCCCCACCCCGCCCGCTTGTGGTTATTTCGAAGACAGGGAAGGGGGGGCATATTCAGACAGACCCGCCCCGGCCTCTCCCTTACCGGCAGTTTGGGGCTGACTTCCCCCTTGCAGCTGTGGCAGAAAAAGCGGTGCTGGGAGACGGCGGCCGCCGCAGCCGCCGACGCCTCCGCCATTTTGCTTCCCCTCCCCCTCCGCCGCCGTCGTCGTCGTCGCCGCTGCCGTCAGTCCTCCTGAACCAGCAACGCTCCGCCGCCACAGACAACACGGACGACTCGAGGCCTAGAGCGGAACGCTGTGGAACGCCGAGGGGACGCTCTAGCCGCCACACTTCCACACTTCACTTCCCTCTTTCTCCTTCTCCTCCCAAGCCTTAGCAGCGGAAACCTAGGAGAAGCTTTTTTTTTAAAGGGGGCGGGGCGTCAGGACTGCTGGGTACCGGATGTGGTTCCCCGGGCATAGCGAAGGGTCCGGCGGAGCGTGGTTGCCATGGTTGCCGCAACGGAAAGGAAGGTGGAGGCCTAGTCGAGTAGGGAAAACGAGCCGCCCTCTGACCCGAAGGTTACGGGCTCGGGTGTAAAGAGAGTCCATTCGGGTAAGTAGAGGGGAGGGAGGACTCTTGGATCCGCAGCCACGGGGGTGTTGAGTCGGTGGGGACCACGTACGGAGGAGGAGAGCTGGGAGCCAGGACTCCTGGGTTCATCAGGGGAGGGGGCGGCTGGACTTGGTCGTCTTTCTGGTCCAAGGCGGCGGGGTCGATATAGGGGGTCAGCTGGTGTCTCCTGGGTTCATCAGGGAATGGCCAAGCATATGGAAGAACAAGCCTGTTGTTATTATTATACGGTAGACCAGGTAGCTTCAAGAATATGAAATTTACCGGATGTGTATTTCCCCCTTATTTAACCCTCGCCTTGATCTCGTTTCCTTTCCTCTTGTGTCAAATTCACAATCGTAAGCTTCGGAGGACAGACGCCTATTGCTATTCTGTAAAAACACCATGTGTGGTGCATTAAAAAAAACCAAAAAAACCATTGCGCGGATGTGTTGTCAGTATTAATGAGGTTTACAGACTTGCACAGTAAAAGATTAAGAGGAGCAGGGGATTTATTTTCTAGAAGAGGTGTTCAGGCATGCAGTCTCCACTTCCTACCTCCAACACAGTTCAGGAAAAGCATTAGTACTTGAATCTGCTGAATGTGTATATTGGCTCTCACGTGGATTAGCTGTAAAAATGTGAATACCCCATGCAGAGACTGGGGGGATTCTTTTGTTCATCTTATCCTTGCCTTCACATCTCTAGCCATATGACCACAGTAAAATGTCCAAAAGTTTAAGGCAAACTCTCTTCAGGTACACTGACTGACATATGGTGGCAGTTAAAATTGGGATTTTAAGAGCTCTTTCCAGTCTCCAAACCCACTGGGCAATCATTTGTGCTTGTGCTGACTTCTGTGGATACACTCTTGTCTTACAGAGGGCCAAACAGATATAATATTCCTGCAAGATGACCCAGGCAGAAATCAAGCTCTCTTCCCTCTTGCTCTCTGAACATTTTGGTGACATCGTAGAAAAGATTGGGACGCACCTCATTCGCATGGGTAGCCAGCCATTACGGATGATAGCTCATGACACTGGGATGTCACTTGACCAGGTATGCGTAGTGGTAGATGGCACTGATGCAGAAGAAAGGCTGTGACATGAATAATGGCTTTGCACTGGAGAACCATAGAGTTTTGGCCTTAAGTCAGGGAGACCCAGGTTCAAACCCCTGCTTGGCCATGAAGGTCCCTGCATAACTTAAGGCCTATTAACATCTTCCACCTCACAGGGGTGCTGTAAGTGGCGAAGGGGTGCATTATAAATACTGCTGTCCCTGGCAAAGGATTTCTGACTCTTTGAATCCTTTTCACACTGTTTTGCTCAAAATTGAATGCTGTGCTCTGGACTGGGGTTGGGTAGAGTCTGCAGATCTCCATATATACACCGAGCTTTTCTCCCATCTGCACAGGTTCGGAAGGCACTCTGTGTCCTGATCCAGCACAACTTGGTGACGTATGAGCTGCAGAAGCGAGGCCTGGTGGAGTATGAAGCCCAGTGCAGCCGAGTGCTGCGGATCCTCCGCTACCCCCGCTATATCTACACTGCCAAGACCCTTTATAGTGACACGGGTGAGCTGATCGTGGAGGAGCTGCTGCTCAATGGCAAGATGTCCATGAGCGCCACAGTGAAGAAGGTGGCTGACCGGCTGACAGAAACAATGGAAGGTGAGCTGAATTTAAGGTGGGGCTCAGCCCTGGAAAAGCACTTTTGGGTGGAGCCTGGAACTAAGGTCTGAGTCGAGGGTTTGTTTCCTTTTCTTCAGATGGTAAAACAATGGAGTACAGTGAAGTCTCGAGCACGTTTGTACGCCTGGCAGACACCCACTTTGTTCAGAGATGCCCATCAGTCCCTGAAGGTCCAGAGCCTTCTGATGGCCCCCCTCCTCCTGTGCCCACATTGCAGCTTAACGAGAAGGATATGTATGTGGTTCCAAAACTGAATCTCATAGGTGAGGAAACAACTCAGAGGCCCCATGATCATTTCGTTAATCCTTGTAAAACTGCATCGTCATAGATGATGTGCAGCATTGGCTGGCGACTGGTAAGCAATGTCTCAAAGCTATTTTCCTAAACAGCAAAGATGTCTAAGGCTCAGCAAAGCTCATTTCAGGTGGTTTCAGGAGAGAAAGGAAATGGTGGTCCTGTCTACAGTTGGTTTTATGCCATCTTAACTCATCCCCTTGCCGCCGCCACCCAAAAAGAAACCCTTGGGAGTTGTAGCTTGTGATGCTGAAAAGTGTTTGTCCTTGCTTTTCTCTCCTCACACCCTTTCAAACCACAATTCTTGGGTTCCCAATGATAATGGTTTGATTGTTAAATCACATGAAAACGTCTGTGGATTTGCCCTGAGAGAAATAGATAGCATATCATGCTTACAAAGCATGATCATTGATGGAAGATGAGGGCTGAGCAGCTATAAAAAGGTGGGCTTTGGCAGACTGCATCCTTATTGCTACTCAAAGTGCAGACCTTTCTTTTGGCTATCAGGGAAGGGGAAGAGGAGGCACTCCGACAACGGCCAAGACAATGGAGAACGCAAAGCGAAACGACAAAAGCAGGAGGCAGACAGCAATGAGGTAAAGAGGCTGCTGAGCTGGGTAGTGCATCCCTTCATGAACGGGTACTGGAAATTTAGCTTTCTCCATCACCTTGAAAGGAAGAGCAAATCTCCCATTGGTTTTAATCATAGCATCATAGAATTGTAGAGTTGGAAAGGACCACGAGGGTCACCTAGTCCAAGCCCTTACAATGTAGGAATCTTTGGTCAAACATGGGGCTCAAGCCCATGACCCTGAAATTAAGAGCCTCGTGCTCTACTGACTCAGCTATCCACATTGTAATATCTGTAAATGATGGGTTTGGAGGGGGTGAGAAGGAGAGCAGTCTTGATATATTGTGAGGCAGAACGGGGGTGGACCAGTGGTGCCTTGGCAGGAGTTGGAGGGTAGATCCTACCCACGTTTAGGGCATGATAAGGCTTGATTTCGTGGCAGGGTGTGCCCCATGTAAATTAAGAGGAACTGTAACATCATTTGAGGTTGTGATCAGCGTAAGTTCAACTCAGAATAGACCTATTGAGAATAATGGACCTAAGTTACTCATGTTCATTAATGTATCTACTCCAAGTAGGACTATCATTGGTTGCAACCCTTGGTTTTATTACCTTTAGCACCAAAAGTGTTCTGCAGTTGTCCTGGTTATTTCATTTATTTCTTTATCTCTCCCCGCCCCCACCCCAAGTCTTGTCTTGCTGGTCATTATAGCTGTGCAGATCAGCTCAATGGCATGTGGGCTTCATCTTCTCCTGAAGCCATAGAGGAAGCAGCCAACATGATTTCCCCCTCCCAGTGACTTATTTAATAGAAGCAAAAGGAATTATGGATTTACTTGTTTTTAAAGCAAAATAAATCATGCAAATGAAGTTTCTGCACACTTGCTCTATTAGCATAATATATGCAGGTTGCAGGATTTAGTGTTTGTGGTGACAGAATTTTGGTTGGAGTGTGCTGGGGGTACAAGTAGCCCCCCCAGTTGTGCAATTTGATACACAGGATAACACTCCGCTTCCCGCTTTCTCCCAATCAACACTTCTCAGTCTCCATCAGATGATGGAATCTACTGGCAAGTCAACATTGACCGTTTCCACCAGCACTTCCGAGATCAAGCCATTGTCAGCGCTGTGGCCAACAGAATGGACCAGGTGTGTTGCTTTCCTTCTTGTGGGGGGTAGGGGTGGGTCTATGTCATTAGACTAATATGTGGTGTGGCCACATTTGGGATACTGTGTACAGTTCTGGTTGCCCCACCTCAGAAAGGATATTCTAGATGGAAAAGTTTCAGAAAGGGGCAGCCAAAACGGTGAAGGGGATAGAGTGGCTCTTCTATGAATAAAGGTTGTAGCATTGGAGAATTTCTTGTTTAGAGAACAGGTGAGTAAGAGAAGACACGATAGAAGTTTATAAAATTATGCATGGCATGGAGAAAGTGGACAGAGAATAGTTATACTCCCTCTTGCATAAAACCAGAACTTGTGGGCATCCAGTGAAGCTGAATGTTGAAAGGTTCAGGGCAGATAAAAGAAAACACTTCTTAATGTGGCACATAGTTAAACTGTAGAACATGGGTCAGCAAACTATGGCCCGCGGGCCAGATCATGCCCAATTGTCTTCTAAATCCAGCCTGCAGATGGTCTGGGAATCCCCGCGTGGATCGCCATTGCGCACATTCTTTCCCTCTCCCTCACATCTGCTTCTCCTCGCCCTGCCTAGAGGAGGAAGGGGGCTGGGCTTTGTTGGTTCCAGCCCCTCTCTGGAGCCCTTTCGTGCGCCGCTCATTGTGCCGCCAGCCCCTGTCGCTCGCAAGACACAGGAACCTTTCATGCACCACTCATCGTTCCTCATTCATTCCCCCCCAAAAAAATATCGTCCGGCCCCCTACAAGGTCTGAGGGACAGTGGACTGGCCCCCTGCTGAAAAAGTTTGAGGACCCCTGCTTTAGAACTTGCCCACACGGGAGGCAGTCATGGCCTCTGGATGGCTTTAAAAGAGGATTAGAAAAATTCATGGAGGAAAGGGCTATCAATGACAACTTGCCATGATGGTTATTCTCTGCCTCAATACTGAAGAGGCAGTAATACTCCTGAATACCCATTGCTGGAAACGACAGTAGGGGAGAGAGCTCTTATGCTCAGGTCCTGCTTGTGGATTTTCTCATGGAGGCATCTGGGTGGCCACCATGAGAACAGCATGCTGGACTGGAAGGGCTTGTCATACAGTAAGTCCTTACGTTCTTACTGAAGGCTGTTTCCTCTGCTTTGGCATTTCCTCCCCTGGCCAGTTTTTAGTTTATCAAAGAAGAGTTTTAGCTTTTCCCTTTTCCTTGGCATACTGGTTTTCTACGTGCAGGGATTTATTACTTGATTTTGGTATGGCAGAGCTTTTTAATCATGCAAGCTCCCACCTACGTTTTACAGTCCATGCACAAAACAAGGACTTCCCTAAGAGTTCTGTCTCTGTCTCCTTCCCTTTCCGACAGACCAGCAGTGAAATTGTGCGGACGATGCTGCGAATGAGCGAGGTCACAACTTCTTCCAACGCGCCATACACCATGCCCCTGTCTTCCAACGAGGTGAGCAGCTACTTGGGACTTGTTGGCAGATGTGTATGCAAGCTTGTGTGTAAGGCGCGTGTTCAGTGTATGTGTGGAGTGTGTGGACATGTGTGCTCTGTGTACTTGTGGGGTGGCCCTGCCTTCTCCCAGCTCTGACCCTGACCCCTTTTTGCCACACCCATTTACATTTGGGTCTCTCCCACCATTGGTGTGCAGTTCCTGGAAGGATGGCACCAGAGGCAAGGCAGCCCTTGGCCTAAAGAGGGCACTGACTCCCTGTAATAAATCCCTCTAATAGAGTGGCTCATGCCTGCCATGACTGGGGGTTCAGTCAGGATCTCATTGCTGTCCTTTCCCCGGGTCAGAGTAGCTGCTAGAGAGGGGGTGGCTCATTTTTGCCAGGGGCACATGGGTTGCCTTGGTATGTGATATTGTTATTTATTTATATGTTATTTATTTATATGCCATCTTTCAGCCAAAAAAAGGCCCCCAGGACAGCTCATAAAAAATTACATATGCAAATACAAACATATCAGCGCAAATACAATACAAATCGTACTAAATCTTAATATCTCGAAAGGATATAATGTATTCATTTTCCTGCCAAAAGAGCAACAGTTTATGCCGCACAAAACATTAAGAGAGAGCAGGAGAGAGCTTTTGTGAGTTGTTTGGCATGTCTTTCTTCATTTTATGTAATCTTAGAGCTGGAAGATGACCTTGGGGAGGTAATCTAGCCTAACCCTCTGCTCAGTGATGGGATCTTCCAGCAACTGCACACCTGGCAGATGGCTGCACAGCTTCTGCTTAAAAACAACAACTCAGCAGCACAGAGCCTGTGCCTCCCAAGAAAGGCTGTTCTCTTGCCTAATAGCTCTTACTGTTAGAAGATTTTGTCAAAATCTGCTTCCCTTCAGTTCCTGGCTCATTTTTCCCTTTGGAGTATCAAAGAGCTAGCCTGCTCCACCACCAACACCACCACCACCACCACCACCACCACCAACAACAACAAAATAATAATAATAATAATAATAATAATAATAATAATAATAATAATAATAAAAAATTTTATTTATATCCCGCCCTCCCCAGCCGAAGCCGGGCTCAGGGCAGCTAACAACAATCAAATAATCAAACAATCAAATAATCAAACATTCTAAAAACATTTCATTATAAAAATTAATTAAAATCAAATTAATGGCAACCGTTAAGCAAAATTCTGTGCAGGTTACCAGAGGAGGGACATGACAGCCCTTCAGATATTTCAAGGCTGGTATCATGTCATTGTCCCGTCCCGTCCCCCCCTTTAATTTTTTCCAGGCTAAATATACGCCACGCTTTCCACCGGTTTTCATAGGACTTACTATACTACTTGTTCTAGAATAATGGTATTATAGATTAATGGCTGTATATTTATGCACACTTTTGTTGGTTATGAAAGTTATAAATGGAAACCACACTATTCATTTAAATACATTGTTCTCTAAGGAACCTCTTGTAGGTCACCCGCTCTCTGGTTATGTTCAGCAGTAGTTTAAAGTCTGTAAGAAGTCACAGGATATCTACAACACTGGACTTCTGATTTGTTTTTTTTTTAAGATATTCCGGTCGCTTCCGGCTGGTTACAACATCTCCAAACAGATTCTCGATCAGTACCTCACTCTATTAGCAGATGATCCGGTAAGAAAGTCCTCTTCTGGATTATTATTCTCACTTCGAACAATGCCTTTGAAATGGCATGCTCTTTTTCTTTTCTTTTTTACTTCCTTTTTCTCTTAATAAAACCTTGACCTGTTCAATCCTTTAATCTCCCCATAGCTGGAATTTGTTGGCAAGTCGGGGGAGAGTGGCGGAGGAATGTACGTCATCAGTATCCTTTTTGACTTGGCTGTATCATGAGGACTGGTTTCGTGTTCGGGGGCAAGCTGTGCTGGTTGTTTGGGAGGGTGTGCCTGCACTTCTACGCTGGACATGTGTACTTCTGTCCATGAAGAGCACATTTCAGCCCGCCCATTGTGTGGTGCCAGCTGCTACACGGGCTCAGCTCAGCCAACCTGGGGGAGATGCAGCAGAAGCCAAAGATAGCAGCTCACTTACCTAGCAAATGGATTGTGGGGCCCAGAGGAAGAGAGAACAGGGAGAGGGGGGACGGGAGCCAAAGCAGCCCACAGGAGCTCCTTCACAGTGCTGATCCCAACTGCGGCACTAGGGCAAAGAGCAACCAATCCTTGGACCCTGCACAGCCCACCTGTTCTTCACCTCAGCCACCGAATGCCTTAAAGAGATTCTTCTCTCATGTCTGGTGAATCTTAAGGAACCTGTTACAGCCTAGACCTTGGAGCAGCCAATGTCCTCTCAAGCGAGGAAAGAACCAAGGGAAAGGTTGGTTCTCTGCTCTTCTCTTCTCCCTGCCCCACATTTTCTCACTTAGTTGATCAGGGATCAGTTTATCCAAAGAGAAAAACTTAGAGAAAATGGCCAGGGGCAAAACAAACTGGGTCTGCATGGTCAGGGGCAGCAATGCTTCTGAATAAGAGTTTCTGGAAACGGCAAGAGGAGAGAGTGCTCTTGGGCTCAGGTCCTGCTTGCAGGTTTCCCACAGGCATCTGGTTGGCCACTGGATGGAGCATCACGGTCTCTGGCCATTTTGGCTTGTAGCCATTGATGGCCTTGTTGTCCTCTATGAATCTGCCCATCCAAGTCAATGGCCATCATTGCCTCCTGAGGGAGTCATTGTTTAACCATTTGCTGCATGAAGATGGACTTTTCCTTTATCTGTCCTGAAGGTTAGCAGGTGGCCCTGATGTGTCTTCGCATCATCGGAGAGCCTAGAAGGTGCCTCCCAAGTTAACCACACAAACCGAAACTCCCGTCAGTCAGTTAGAAGGAGGTGAGGGGCAAACCACTTGGTGCGTACCAAAATGGAACTCTCCCTGACATTTTTCCCTAACCTTACTTCAAACAGACCTTCATAAGGCCCTAGCATCACTGGCCACCGCAACACTGGAATCAATAGTTCAGGAAAGGTAATGGGGAGCCTGGCTGTTTGGAAATGTGGGAGTTGAAAACTTGCTTTGAGTCAAGGAAGCAGGCATGTCAGAGCTCATTGGCTTAATGTATTTGCAGTGTTATCTTGCATGCAGGCCTGCCTCAAGCCAGAAATGTAAAATGAGGCCAGCTCCTTGTGCCTGCTGCAGACATCTTTAGTCACTGTGGTGAAAGCAAAGTGCTATTTCCTCCTGCCAGCAGGGTGCAACCAAAACTTCCCGTTCATTTGTTTCATAAGAATTATATACAGATTGATTGTTTTAAAGCAAGCTCAAGGCGGTTTACAAAAAGAATAAGCTTATCGGTTAAAACAGTTTAAAAACAACGATTTAAAATAATCAAAAAAATAATTAAAAAACTAGTAAGATAAAAACAGACTAAAATGCACATGATATTCTGCATCTCTGGGTAGGCTTGCCTAAACAAAAATGGATTTGGCAGCCTCCAAACAGAGTACAGTGAAATTGCCTGCCTGATGTCAATAGGCAGAGGGTTCCAAAGTGGGTGCTGCCACAGTAAAAGATTGATTTCTTACAGATGAGGAATGGTATTATGTGGCACCTATACTGGTGCTAGTTTCACAGACCAAAGCAGTCATGTGGGCATACATGGGGTACAGCGATCTCACAGGTAAACTGGTCCTGAGATGTTTTTATTTATTTTTTCTTTTACATGCAAACAAACCATATAAACTTAGTACATGTTTTTACATTGACTTATAATAAAAAGACTTGTTTGTTAACTTAAGAGAATGTCTCCCTAGGTTTCCTGTGTGTTGATGGTGGTATCAAAATTGTCTTGTCTGTTTTTTATTTTCTTCCAATGTTTTACATTAGCTTCTCAGCCAAGCCTGTTTGCCATACATTTGTAGACCATCTGGTTAATGATAACTCAAGGACAGTTTTCCAATGTCAAGCAGTAGCCATAAAAATGCAGAGCACAGATCAGGCTGTCAAAGACTGACAGCAATGCTAACTGTGGACTGTACTGAATTTGTTGACCTTTTATCTTAATGCTTTCCTAGTAGAGAAAACATAGTTTTGAATAAACTGCTTATTTCTCTTCTAGTAAAGAAAATCATTCTGAGCTCTTTGTAACTCAGTACAGTGGTACCTCGGGTTAAGAACTTAATTCGTTCTGGAGGTCCGTTCTTAACCTGAAACTGTACTTAACCTGAGGTACCACTTTAGCTAATGGGGCCTCCTGCTGCTGCCGCGCCGCCGGAGTACGATTTCTGTTCTCATCCTGAAGCAAAGTTCTTAACCCGAGGTAATATTTCTGGGTTAGCGTATGTAAACCGAGGTACCACTGTAATACCTTGAAGTGCTTATACCCATTGAGTCCCAATGATGGAATAAACTAGGCACAGTTAAGAGCTCTACACGTCTTTCAGCCTTTGACAACTTGGTGCCCTCCAGATGTTTTGGACTCCCAGCATCCATCAGTTGGAAGCCAAACTGAGAATCCTGATGCTGCATTGCCTGATGCATTCAGAGGGTGTGAAAAACCAGCCTGCTATGCCATTTTATTTCTCTGATCTAGATTTGGGTCTCGTTGTGCTCGCATCTTCCGCCTGCTCCTGAGGAAGAAGCATCTGGAACAGAAGCAAATAGAAGACTTTGCAATGATCCCTGCCAAGGAAGCAAAGGAAATGATGTACAAAATGCTGTCGACTAACTTTGTAGCCCTCCAGGTATGCTCCTTTGCGGGGGGGGGGGGCGGGCTGTCCTGAATAATCTAGGTCTGAAAAATAAATTATGCAAAACCAAAGTTCCATGGAAGACCTGAGCTGCTTGGATGCAAGTCAAGATGAGCACAGTGAACTATCCAGGCCCTGAGGAGATAAGGTGGAAGCAGAATTCTTTGCAAGATTGCAACTCCTGTGCATACCATTCTCAACTCCCAGTGTGCTGTTTTCATCAGCATGAAAACCAGTTCCTGAGGTTCCGTCACACTCTAGCATCATCAAGATACCAGACGTGTCACAGGGCTGTGCTGATTAAGGGGTGGGGTTCTACAGGTTGGAGCAAAACCAGTTCTCAGTGCTTCCCATGGAATTTTATGGGGACAAAAACTCAGACGCAAGCATTACGAAGGGCAAGGGAGCATGGAAAGAGGTGTAGTCAGTACACCCACACTTTGGCCCCTTGTCTATGGCCCCTATTCCACTGAAAGGCTGCCATGGATTCCTGTGTAGAAAAGTTGAAATTGGTGTGCTTCAGAGACAAAGTTGTTGATGACATGAGAGAAAGCCTTTGCTCCCAGATGGCAGGATTCCCTCCCAAGAGAGGATAAACTGGCTCCCTCCTTGTTAGCCTTCTGCTGGAAGTTTAAGACCTTGTTTAGATTGGCCTTTGGAAACCAAAGTGCAGGTGATGCTGACCACTGGGCTGTCTTTGGGCAAACTGCATTTTAGTGCTAGGCTTAAATGTGTTTTAACTTGCTTTCAACTGGTTTGTTTTTATCGCTTTGTATATTATAAAGGTGTTATAAGGATGCTGCCTTGAATCCCACCTTAGGAGAAAGGCAGGATATAAATGCATTAAATAAATAAGGAACACAAGAAGAGTCTGCTGGATCTGACCAGTGGCCCACCTAGTCCTGCATCCTGTTCTCACAGTGGCCACCCAGTGGCTAAGGGATTGCATTGCAAATTGGGAATCATTGGTCTCAAATCCCATCACTGCCACTGAACATGCTCTTTCTCAGCTTCACCCCCCACCTGCAATATAATAATAATTAATAATAATAATAATAATAATAATAATAATAATAATAATAATTTATTATTATTTATACCCCGCCCATCCAGCTGGGTTTCCCCAGCCACTCTGGGCGGCTTCCAACAGATTAAAAACAGAATAAAACATCAAACATTAACAACTTCCCTAAACAGGGCTGCCTTCAAGATGTCTTCTGAAAGTCATATAGTTGTTTATTTCCTTGACAACTTTTTTATTTTAAGTTTATATGGTTTTTTGTACTGTTCTTGTGAACCACTTTGATGTTTTATTTGTAAATTACAGTCATACTTCCACTTACGTATCCCTCCGGTTACGCAAACTTTGGGATACATAAGCGGAAAACCCGGAAGTATATTTCTGGGTTTTTGCCACGCATGCATGCACAGAAGCGGTCTCTCCAGTTGCGAAAACCTCGGGATCCGGCCAGACCTCCCGAACAGATCCCGTCCACAACTGGTGGTACCACTGTAGAGTTATATAAATAAGTCAGCATTCCAGTTCTCTTTTCATTATTAAGCAAACATGGTGTTCTCTCATTCAAAAACAGGAGATCCCCAAGACCCCCGATCATGCCCCTTCCCGCACTTTCTACCTATATACAGTGAACAGGCTTTCATCTGCACGGATGCTGCTCCACCGCTGTTACAAGGTGCGTGTCCTGTGGCTTCACTGCCCTCGCTTTCCTTTTTTAAAAAAATATGCCGGGAGAAATTGGATTGCAATAGCCGTTTTCTGTTCCTCCTCCCTTCCAGAGCGTGGCCAACCTGATAGAAAGACGCCTGCATGAGACTAAGGAGAACCGGTGAGTGAACTGTCCTGGGGGGGGGGAGGGTGGTTAGGGCAAGAAGTTGGAGCCCTCAAGATCCACCTCCGCAGGGTCGCTCTTCCTCTGTTTGTCACTGCTGCCACAGCTTTGTGATGCTGTGTGACAGGTTGCAAATCTCAGATTTTCAAAGGTCTGTTAAAAGTAGGAAACTCGCAGAGCTGACCCCCAATTCTTCTATGTGAGTTTGTCTCAATGGGGCTCGCCCCAGGAGGTCTTCATGAATTCTGCCTTGGGAAGGAGTCTTGATTCTCTGCCTCGGGCCTTGCCCCATCTTTGGCCAGCCTTAAACTGAAGTGGTGTGGTTCTGTCTGACCCGCGGCTTCTGTCCTGTGCCAGGCGTCTGCTGGAAAAATCCCAGCGGGTGGAGGCCATCCTCGCCTCAATACAGGCCTCAGGGGCAGAGGAGGCACAGCTGCAGGAGATCGAGGAAATGATCACAGCCCCCGAACGGCAGCAGCTGGAGAGCCTCAAGCACAACGTCAACAAGTAAGTGAGGAGGAGCAGATGGTGGGGATCAGAGAAGGGACCTTGGGCGTCATCAAGTCCAAGCCATTTGCTCAGTGCAAGATCTGGCTACAGCATTCTGGACAGGGGGCTGCTCAGCAGATCCTCCCTGCTCAGAGTGTGCCCCTCAATACCTGTTGCTGAGGGACACATGGAAAGGTGGGAAGGGCTGTTGCCTTTATGCCTTCCTTGTGGACTTCTCAGAAGCTGCTGACTGGCCACTATGCTCAGTGCAAGATCTGGCTACAGCGTTCTGGACAGGGGGCTGCTCAGCAGATCCTCCCTGCTCAGAGTGTGCCCCTCAATACCTGTTGCTGAGGGACACATGGAAAGGTGCCTTTATGTTGCCTTTATGCCTTCCTTGTGGACTTCTCAGAAGCTGCTGACTGGCCACTATGCTCAGTGCAAGATCTGGCTACAGCGTTCTGGACAGGGGGCTGCTCAGCAGATCCTCCCTGCTCAGAGTGTGCCCCTCAATACCTGTTGCTGAGGGACACATGGAAAGGTGCCTTTATGTTGCCTTTATGCCTTCCTTGTGGACTTCTCAGAAGCTGCTGACTGGCCACTACAGGAAAGAGAAAATTTGGAGGGTAAACACGCCCTCAGTCAACCCACCCAGACAGGTTCTTCTTGTGCTGGCTTCGTAGGCTAGGCCCAAATCAGAGTTCATGACCTCCGTGGTATTTAAGGGGTCACTTCTGTGGCCAGAATTGCCTCCAGGACATCTGGTGGAATGACTTCCATAAATTTTGAGAGAGTGAACGTGTCTATTTTTTTCTTTTTAAACCACACCACAGGGCTAATAATGTGGATTTATTCACAAAGCCCTATCAAATTGCTTCTTGGGGAAGCTTAAATGTTTTCTCTCACACACCCCTCCCTGTGTGTATCTGACATATAAGATCAGGATTGTCACCTGATTACTTTTGTTAGTAAAAGTGATACTCAAATGTCACAGCAGCCATCAGGGTAAAGGAAGCACTCCCCACATTCTCTCTCTTTCTCACACAGATGAGAATAGACCACTTCTAAAATGTCACTTGCCATCTGCAGTTTTCAAAGTACTTGTATTTTTTTTAAAAAAAAGTTTAGTTGTTAACTGGTTTTAATCAAGGACCATGTTTAGTTTATTAACATATTCTTAGCTGAGTAATCAAAACTAACATATAATGTAGCCGGAATAATATATATATATATATATATATATATATATATATATATATATATATAAAAATAAATATTCATATTTCTCCCCTTTTAACAAAGGATTGATGCAAGTGAGAACCAAGTGGATGAAACCATATTCATTTTGGAATCCTATATCAACAGCACCATCAAGAGCTGAACAACCCCAGTGACTACAAGGCAACGGAGAGGGGCTGTCTTCCTCCTCCCTAAGGAGCAATTCTGTCTCCCCATCACAAGCAGGGCTAATGGACACTGAGTGTTGGGAGTGCCTCAACCTCTGTTTGTGACTCTATGTCAGTTTTTTACAAAAGGAAATAAAAAGA
This sequence comes from Podarcis raffonei, assembly GCF_027172205.1. Taxonomy (NCBI): domain Eukaryota; kingdom Metazoa; phylum Chordata; class Lepidosauria; order Squamata; family Lacertidae; genus Podarcis; species Podarcis raffonei. Next base: position 16,954,820 of record NC_070617.1, read on the forward strand.
CAGACCTGTTGACGTAGACTGGTTGGGAAGCGTTAAGGGGAAGAATGCGTATTTGGGTGCAAAAGGATTGTTCTAAAACACAGCCTTGCCTAGACAGCAGCTTCCCTCTTCCACCATCTTCCAGTTCAGAAGGAACCGCTGGGCCTCAGTCTTCACAAACATGAGACTTCAAGATTGCTGTAAAAGGAGGACTAAGTATTTTTTCCCTCCCAGTGGGTTATAGAGAGGTGGGTAGACTTGTCACAGTGTTCTACCAGTGTGGTGGGCCCCACTAGAAAATTGAGCAGGGGCACTCAAATAACTGAATCACTGAATGCATTTCCAGGGCTTCAATTCTCTAACATAGCCTTTCCATAAGTGGCTGGAGGTCTGACATCATCACTTATATTTACATAGCTTATATACAGGAACCAGATCTTGTCAAAATGATTGTGTTTGGTTTGGCTTTGAATGACGCTTCTATGCTGCGCTAAATGTTCAGAAAGAGCTAGATCCCAAAATTGTAATCCTGTCATAGATGAACCTTTGGGGTCTTTCCAACAGGAGGTGATCTCTAAATGGGCAGTGGTAAACAGCATGGCAGTTGGGTCCTTATGTATAAGGGGAGGGGCTAGATAGGCACCCAATGACATGGTTTGGGTTCAATGATTTGACCAATAATATTAGGAGACAACCTCAGAAATGTTTTGCCAAACCCCAATAAGCTTATCACACTGACAACTGTACAAGGGCCCATCTCTTGCTAAAGACCCACCAGCATTGAGACGAACTCACAGAGGTGCTGCAGTAACATTGTCTCACCCACCCTAGGGACATAGATGCTGGTTGACCAGGACTTGCGTCCCCACCAAGGGTGCCCTACATACATAGATTCAGGTGTGCCTAAGGCCCTTCACATTGCTGTCAGCTGTTGGCTTGGGGGTGCTGGTGGTCAGCCTGTTGGCCTATGTCTAGGGTGGAGCTAGCTCATGCACCAGAAGCCTCTTTGTAAATTCCTACTTGAAGAGGATGTCATTTCCTTGCAAGTCTCATTGCCTGGTGTCCCACCTGTGTCACAAGCCTGTGAATCAGTGACAGGCCTGTACAAGCAGGATCGGAGGCGATTTCCAAAAGGACTTCAGTGCCAGCAAGCTCTGCGCTAATTCCAATGGCTTTCACCCATCACAGCACTGTTAATAGACTACAGCTCCCAGGATTCTTTGGGGGAAACCATGACTGTTTCAAGCGGTCTCCTAGCCCTTTAAATGTATGGTGTGAATGTGACCAAAGTCTTGTACCTCAAAGATTCCACCAATGTTCTGACACAAGCTTTTGTGAGCTAGAGTCCTCTTCATCAGGTGCGTCAAGTACTATCCTTCAATATCAGGTAGTCTGTATATGTATATGTGTTGTAAAGGGCTATGAAATGCAGCCAGGACAGTCTGGCAATTCCATTGAAATGTAAATATATGCAAATACAAAACCATGGCCAATCACAACAGCAGCAACTGGTGTAACAGTCATCTGAGGTTGATCACTGTGGGCATACCCAAACCATACATTAAAAGCACATCTAGTGCACATTTAAAGTACATGGTTTCCCCCAAAGAATCCTGGGAACTGTAGTCTGTTACAGGTGTTTGGAATCCTGGCTCTCTGATGGGGAAACTAAAGCTCCCAGGATTCCTTGGGGCAGGTCACATGCTTTAAACATGCACTGAATGCATGCTGTGTAGATACATTAGTGCAGCTGTATTTGAAATGTCCCATTACAATTTCACGCTTGCTTGGCCCCACTGGGTTGGATCCAATGACAGTGCTATTCAGAGTAGGCTCACTGAAATGATCGACATAACTAAGATCCATTCATTTCAATGGGTCTACTCTGTGAGTTGAACTCAACCCATTAATTATAACTCCCTCCCATCCCTTTACACCTCGTATGCTCCATATACCTACCAACTTCATGCGTCTATGTAGCTAAGCTCATGCCAGAATTTACTGTACGAGTCGCCGCAACAAAACTCCGTTGCTTTTGCCGCCGCTGACTTAAACGCGGCTGCTTCAGAGTTGCTGCCCCTTTAAGCGGCAGCCCTCGGTTGGCTGACCTCGCTCTGTCACATGACGGGATTCTGGCAACACCGGCGGCTTCTGCCCTTACTTCATCACGTGGCGACGAGGCGCTGCGACGGCGGGACCAATAGTAGCTCCGGTGAGCTGCGCGGCCCTGCTTCTTACTGAGCTGCTGCTGATTGGCTGAGCCACAAAGAAAGGCGTGGTTGGAGAAGGCGGAGGTCTTGGAGCTAGGAAGCAGGTAACTTCTTTTCACTTCGCTTGCCGCTTTCTATTATCCGGGCGGCGGCTCTAAGGTTGCTCCCATTCCCCCCCCCCCACCTCCTCGCATGCAATTATGGAATCATAGAAGTATAGAGTTGGAAGGGACCACGAGGGTCATCTAGTCCAACCCCCTGCAATTCGGGAATCCTTTGCTCCACGCGGGGCTCGAACTCACGACCCTGAGATCAAGCGTCTCATGCTGTACAGATTTGTAAAGAAACCCATTCCGCAGCCTCTCAAGGATCCAGCTCTCCTTTCCTTCCAATATCTCTTCCCAATTTTGAATGAACGTTTACCCCTATGGGGCTGGGGGCGGGCCGGGGGGCGGAAGAGGGAGCTTGGCAATGGCGACTGGGAGGCGGGAGATAATGGAGAGATTTGTTTTATTTCCTTACATTTATTACTGCTGGTTCTTTTCCTTTTGCTGGTGGTGATACTATTAATACTAGTAGTATTAATCGAATGGTTCATTTATTACACGTTAAGGTCATAGAATATAAAGCTATCAGTGACTACTAGCCACAATGGCTGTGCCATAGATGCTTGTGAATACCAGTTGCTGGAAGCCACAGTAAGGGAAAGAGCTGGCTAGCCTGTTACCTACAGGCATCTGGTTGCCCCCTGAGAGAACAGGACGCTGGAGTAGATGAGCCACTGGCCTGATCCAGCAGGCTCTTTTGTACTGAAGGTCCCAGATTCGGTTACAATACATTATACCTCACCTTCCTCCTTTCCTGCCACTCACAGCATTGTAGATGTGGATCACATGGTGGGGTCTCCATTTCACAATCAGGCAGTAAATAGACCATGCCCTGCTTAGGTGGAAGAATGATGGCGACCTGGTGTGCCTTCATACCATACGTAGCCTGTAACCTAAGACCCCAAATTTTTATTATTATTTTTCTTGCGGCTCCCCCCTCCTTTTGCTTCTGTGGTGGAGCCCAGGTAGTTCCCAGATGCAGTTCTACTGCAGACACTGGCCAGATTAAAATTGGGCAAGGTGTTAGGAAGGTCAGAAGCTGCCTTATACCAAGTCAGATTGTTCAGAATTGTCTGTTACACCGACTGGCAGCAGCTGTCAGGGGTTTCATTCAAGAAATCTCAACCCAGCCCTACTTGGCGATGCCTTTGGGAGTTGAAGCTGGGACCATATAGGTGCATAATAGATTCTTTTTAGTAAACCACTCTGAAGGTTCTTCTACAATCAAGCAGCAGATACACTTTATGAAATAAAAATAACTAAAAAAGATAGATTCATTGTCACCGAGCCTTTTGGTACATAGGCTATCAGACAAAGGCCACATTCATATTCCCTATATATACCCACTTGACTTCTTTGCTTGGCAAAATGGGCACTATTACAAGTGCCACATAATACCTGTCCGGCCTTTCTAAGAACTTGATCTTTTAGTGTGGCAGGACTTACCTTTTAGAACTGCCTTTCTACTGATACCAAACAGGCACCTTCACTGTATTCTTTTTGGTGCCTGCCAAAAGCATTCTAACCCTTCCCAGATGCTTAGAAATGCTAATGTGAATTTCAATTTGTTTTAACTTTTTGTATGTTTTTAAACTATTGTAAATTTATCTTGAATTTTACTCTTTTTGTAAACTTCTTTGAGGTTTCCATTACAGTCAAGCAGTGTATAAATTGTGCGAAATCGAATAAATAAATAAAATCCCCCCTCCCCATTTAATCCTCACAACAACCCCATGAGGTAGGTTAGGCTGAGATGCAATTACTGGCTCAAGATTACCCGAGTGAACTTCCAGGCCAAGTGGGGATTGAACCCTGGTCTCCTAGGTCCTAGTCTGGCACCAACCACTACACCCCCACTGTCTCTCTCTTGCCTCATGCTCAACCTTTCTTTAATGTAGCCTCAGTGAAGCCTGCTTACCTGTCCAGCTGCCACAGCCATGTCGGATAGGGAGGAGCGCCGCTTTGTGGAGATCCCGCGGGAGTCGGTGCGGCTGATGGCTGAGAGCACCGGGGTGGAGCTGACAGACGAGGTGGCCTCCCTCCTGGCTGAAGATGTCTGTTACCGCCTGCGAGAAGCCACTCAGGTGAGGAAAGTCGTAGTGGGTCCAGTCCTGAGGATTCTGGGAAACAGAGGGGCCAGCTTTGCACCCTCCATCTCTCCTGCTGTTGACGATCTGTCTCCTTCCCAGCCCCAGTTTGCCAATAGGACACTATTTTGGTGACTGATCAGCCAGTTGGGCTTGCTGATTGGAAGGTTGGCGGTTCGAATCCGTATGACGGAGTGAGCTCCTGTTGCTCTGTCCCAGCTCCTGCCAACTTAGCAGTTCAAAAGCATACCAGTGCAAGTAGATAAATAGGTACTGCTGTGGCAGGAAGGTAAATGGCATTTCCGTGTGCTCTGGCACTTGTCATGGTGTTTCGAAGCGGTTTAGTCCTGCTGGCCACATGACCTGGAAAGCTGTCTGTGGACAAATGCTGGCTCCCTCAGCCTGAAAGCGAGATGAGCGCCGCATCCCCATAGTTGCCTTTGATTGGACTTAACTGCCCAGGGGTCCCTTACCTTTACTAATTTCCCCCATTCCTTAGGTTTAAAAAGAAAAGAAAAACGTGAAATCAAACCTGCAATGACATAAAAATTATACATTTTTAAAAATTCAGATATGTATGTAAGAAAAGCCAAGGGAACCAACAATGTATGCTGAAAGTGCATTCACTTGCTTTTTCCACCTGGTGCCCTTTAAATATTTTGGACCTGAACTCCCATCAGTTGTGGGCAGCATGGTCATTTTGGACTACTATTCCCATCAGCCCCAACCTGTTGTAGTCTAAGGATGCCTGAAGGTCCACAGTGGGGGAGGGGGGCACACCTGGAGCAGACAGTACCGTGATAGACATCCCAAGGACCTGACTTCATCTGATGTGACTTTTTGTATGTTCTTCCCTCTTGCTTTCAGAACAGTTCCCAGTTCATGAAACACACCAAACGGAGAAAGCTGACGGTAGAGGACTTCAATCGCGCCCTGCGCTGGAGTAATGTTGAGGTGAACCCGGGAGGCCTGGCCTTCTTGAGAACTGGGCAAATCAGCTGGCCCCAAATGGACCCCTCTCTGGACACCTTCCCTCTTGGCAGCAGCTAAAAGCCAGGAAGCTCCTTGATAGTTAGAATGATTTAAGATGCTGCTTTCGCCCAGGCTGGAGGGACGTAAGATGCAAAGGAGCGTAAGAACACAAGCTCCTGTTGGATCAGGTCAGTGGCCCAACTAGTTCAGCATGCTGTTCTCACAGTGGCCAACCAGGTGCCTTATTGGGAAACCTTCAAGTAGGACCCAAGCACAAGAGCCCTCTTCCGTCCTGCAGTTTCCAGCAGCTGGTATGCAGAAGCATTTACTGCCCCTGACAACGGAGGCAGAGGATAACCATCATGGGTAGCAGCCATGGATTGATTAGCTTTTTCTCCATGGATTTTAAAGCCACCTGAGCTGTTGGTCGTCACTGCTTCTTGTGGGAGCAAGTTCCGTAGCTGAACTATGTTCTGTGCAGAGAAGTATTTTCTTTGATCTTTCAGCCATCAGATTCATTGGATGTCCAAATTCATGGACTGATTAATGGAGGCTATCCATGATGGCTAGCCACAGTGGTTGTGCTCTCCCTTGGCAGTCAGTAATGCTTCTGGAGCCCTTCACGGCCCAGGACCCTCTCCTGGGACCGCCTCTCCCGGTATGCCCAGCGGAGGACCTTAAGGTCCATAAATAGCTACACCCTAGAGGTCCCGGGTCCTAAGGAAGTCAGATTAGCCTCAACCAGAGCCAAGGCCTTTTCAACACTGGTGGAACGCTCTGTCTCATGAGACCAGGGCCCTGCAGGATCTGATTTCTTTCCACAGGGCCTGTAAGACAGAGTTGTTCCGCCTGGCCTTTGGCTTGGAATCAACTTGATCCCCTTCCCCTCTTTCCTTTCTCCTTTCTCCTTCTGTGATGGAACTCCTATTTGGGGACTTCCCTGGCCCACGTAGGACCAGTCTGGATAGTTGGCCTTGGTGAAGATTTGACGTTTTCATCCCCAAAACGTTTTTGATTTGAGTTTCTACTGAAGTGAGGCTGCGTTTTAATGTTGTATTTTAATCTTGTTTTTAAGTTGTATTTTAATCAATTGTTTTTATACCTGGTGTTAGCCGCCCTGAGCCCTGTCTTAGCTGGGGAGGGCGGGGTATAAATAAAACTTATTATTATTATGAATACCATTTGCTGGGAACCACAGGACAGGAGATCTGGCTCTTGTGCTCGGGGCCTGTTTGCGGGTTTCCCAAAAACAGTTGGCCACTGTGAGAACAGGATGCTGGACTAGATGGGCCATTGGCCTGATCCAACAAGCCTTTCATGTTATCAACTAAAACCAGGCAGATTAGTAGCCACCTCAAGGGGTCCTCTTTAATTGGTTGGCAGGCCAGTTAGGAAATGGGGTGTGTGTGAGAGAGAGAGAGTCTGCTGCTCCTGCTGCTCTTGGGGCTGCTTTGCAAGGTTGGCGGCCTTGAGAGACTGAGGGTGTCCAATCTGTTGCAGGCGGTGTGTGGCTATGGCTCTCAGGACTCCCTCCCATTCCGTGCCATCAAGGACGGTGAACTGTACTTCCAGGAAGATCGTGAGGTCAACCTGGTGGAGCTGGCTTTGGCCACCAACATCCCCAAGGGCTGTGCTGAAGCAGCTGTGAGAGGTAGGCCTCATGGGGTGGGGAGTGCAGGGCAAAGGGGTGAGGCGCCTGCCCCAGGCAGCAGGGTCCACAGGGGCAGCAGATCCCAATGTAGTTCTGTCTTCCCCTCTTGTTCCTGACGTAGATATGTCCCCACCCTTTCTTAGCTGGCAGGGAAGGTGGAAGACTGCCATTTTGTGGTTCGCGTTTGGTGCCAAAATGGCTCTGCCCCTCCACCAACCTTAGCACCTGAGAGGAACTGCAGGGAAGGAGGCTGTCTTTTTTGGTATTTGGGGCCTGAGTTGCTTCGGGTTTAAAGTACTAACCCAATCACCTTGAATCGGGCCTGGAAAAGGGCTGGCAACCGGTGGAAGTTGTTTTCAAGCAATGAATTATTTGAGATCTAAATGGAACCCCAGGCAGTAATCTGGCTGCTGCATTTTGGACCAATAGAAGTTTCTGAGTTGCCTTCAAGGGGGCAGCCCCATGCACAGCACATTGCAGTAGTCCAAGGCTGGGTTGAGCAGCTAAACCATGGACCCTCTTCTCTTTCCTCTCTTTCTAGTTCATGTTTCTTACCTAGATGGGAAAGGAAACTTGGAACCACAAGGCTCTGGTAAGAACAGTTTGCTTAGTTGTATTTATTTGAAATAATAATAATAATAATAACCCTGCTTCTCTCCCCCCCAATGAATTCCAGGCTTTAATGTTGTTGTTTTTTGTAATTTGTTGTTTATTACATTTATACCCCACCATTCCTCCAAGGAAATCAATGTCTTTCTCCCTCCCCCTCCTCCTTGCAAAAACAAGTTTGTGAGGTATGTTAGCACCCGCTCAATAGTGGCGCATGACCCTTGAAAGGTCACACAGACGGTAATGTGGCCCTCAGGTTGAAAAATGCCCTGGCTCTGCGTGGCCAGTTGAAGTGCCCCGACCTTCTGCTCTGTGGGCCTAGGCGACAAGAAAGCGATGGATTGCAGAACTGTGCAGGACTGAGGTGATAAGCCTCAGGCCTCACTCCTGTCAGCAATTGTGCTGCAGCATTTTGCAGCTTCCGGATCAAGCGCAAGGGAAGCCCCACATGGAGCACATTGCAGTTTCTGAAAGGAACCCTGTTTGTTGGTTGCTTCCTTTTCCCCCACCCGCTACAACCCCCACAAATCTCTCCCTCTCATCCTTTCAGTGCCCAGCGCCGTCTCAGCCCTGACAGACGACCTGTTGAAGTATTACCAGCACGTGACCCGGGCCGTGTTGGGGGACGACCCCCAGCTGATGAAGGTGGGCAATGAGCAGAGGGGTGAGGGAGCAGTCAAAGCAACGGCTGGGGCCACAGGTGGAATCAGAGAGCAGAATTGTGCTGGGCGGATAAAAAGGAAGAAGCAGACATTTTCTGGTCTGGGCGCAACCTCAGACAGGTCAAGTCCAAAGTGGTGGTGAGAGTGGTTTGGGGAGCATTTGGGTTTGTGGCCTGGAGTTTTGGAAGTACATCCCGACCAGCGTTTGCCAACCATGGAATAGAAAAGACCTAAGTGGTTCAGGGCTTTATAAATAATACAAGAGCCTTGAACCTGGCTCAGTAGTAGTTTAGTACAACGGTTCCCATTAGCCCCAGCTAGCAGGAGCTATTTATGTATCATTGTTCTTTCTTATATCCTTTATTTCACACCATCATAATTGGAGCGAGGCCCATTCCATTTATTCCCAGGATGCAACAGGCCCTGACTCCATTGATGGTTACTTCCTTTGGAAGGGAAAAGCAATGGGCATGAACTGGGAATCGGTATTCAGCTATGAGTCAGACCAAGCACTCTCGTGACACTAGAACTTGTGGTCATCCAACGAAGCTGAATATTGGAAAGTTAAGGGCAGGTTAAAGAAAGTACTTTTCCCCACACAGAGCATAAACTGTGGAACTCCCTCCTGCAGGAGGCCATGATTGGAGCCACCAACTTAATTTGCTTTAGAAGAGGATTGGATGAATTCATGAAGGAGAAGGCTATCAACGGCTATTAGCCATGATGTCTATGCTCTGCCTTTGCTGTCGGAAGGCAACAATGCTTCTGAATACCATTTGCTGGGAACCACAGGAAGGGAGAGGGCTCTGGGGCTTGAATTCTGCTTGCGGTTTTCACCACAGGCATCTGGTTGTGAGAACAGGATGCTGGCCTGCTTGAGCCATTCAGCAGGCTCTTTTTATGTTCTTATGGAGTATGGTGCTTTAACCATGCAGAATTAAGTCTCGCCCATCTAAGGGCACCAACCTCTGCCCCCCACCTTGCCAGCCCCCTAACCTTTCCACTTCCTTCCTGTTCAGGTGGCTCTTCAGGACCTGCAAACCAACTCAAAGATCGCAGCTCTCCTGCCTTACTTTGTCTATGTTGTGAGTGGGGTGAGTTGATGATGATGATTAAATTTTATTTATACCCTGCCCTCCCCAGCCAAGACCGGGCTCAGGCTGGCTAACACCGGTATAAAAACAATTGATTGAAATACAACTTAAAAACAGTATTAAAATACAACATTAAAACGCAGCCTCATTTCAGCAGGAACTCAAATCAAAAACTTTTTGGGGGATGAAAATGTCAAGTCTTCACCAAGGCCAGCTATCCAGGCTGGTCCTACGTAGGCCAGAAAAAAGCCAGGGAAGTCCCCAAATAGGAGTTCCATCACAGAAGGACAAAGGAAGAGGGGGAGGGGATCAATTTGATTCCAAGCCAAAGGCCAGGCAGAACAACTCTGTCTTACAGGTCCTGCGGAAAGAAATCAGATCCTGCAGGGCCCTGGTCTCATGAGGCAGAGCGTTTCACCAGCCCGGAGCCAGTGTTGAAAAGGCCCTGGCTCTGGTTGAGGCTAATCTGACTTCCTTAGGGCCCAGGACCTCTAGAGTGTTACTATTTATGGACCTTAAGGTCCTCCGTGGGGCATACCAGGAGAGACAGTCCCGTAGGTACGAGGGTCCTAGGCCAAGTTGAGTGGCAAGTGCTCAGTTTCTCCCCACCCCTTGGGAAGGGCTTCTGCAACAACCGTGAGACCTGTAGGTGTTCTTTGGAGTGGCGCTTTCTGTGAAAGCTGGCATGAACCTCGGCTCACTCACAAGATGCTGGAATGTGCTCAGAGGAGGGCAACCAGAATGATAAAGGGCCTGGAAACAGCATCTTATATGGAACAGTTGAGGGAACTAGGGATGTTTAGCCTGGAGAAGGGGAGACAGGGAGGGGATATGATGGTCGTCTTCAAATACCCGAAGCTTATTACATGTGAGAATAGATTATTATTAGCAGTTCCCAGAGTGGGTTACAACAATTTAAAACCTAGTTTATTTTCTGCTGGTGTATCAATATACCTTGTTGCTTGATTTAACCAGATTAAATATCTGATTGAAAATTCTGAGGAAAACTTTTTTTTTTTAAAGAAAGGATGGAAAAAATAAAATCCATAATCAAAAAACAGTTGAAACGTATTATGTTTACAAGAATACAACTTGGGTCCTAAAAACACACACTACAGATGCCAAAGGCAAATGTCTTGCAACATTTGCCGAAAGCTGTGTAGTGAAGGCGCCGGGCTCACCTCTGTGGGGAGGGAGTTCCACAGCTTTGCGGCTGCCACAGAGCAGGTGTACCGACCCTCTAAGTTTCTGAGCGGGGTGGAACAACCAAAAGGGCCCCTCTTCTAATCTTAACATCTAGGAGGGACTGTGGGAAAGAAAGCCGCCTCTCAGATATTTGGGGCCTACGTTGTGCATGGGAGTGAGAGAAAGGGGTTGTGTTTACAACCGCTGTAAGGTAGGTAGGAAGGAAGGCATCTCCAGGCTGCGAGGGCTGCTCACCCTTGAGCGAGAGGCTGTGTGCCAGTCAGCTAAGGCCCAAGGGCTGCCCAGAGGGTGATGTACGGCCTGGTCCTCTGCTGGCTTCTGAGCCTGCCTTTCCTCTCCTGGATCCCCTGGCAGGTCAAGTCCGTGAGCCACGACCTGGAGCAGCTGAACCGCCTTCTGCACGTGGCCAAGAGCCTCATCCAGAACCCCTACCTGTGCCTGGGCTCCTACGTCAAGAGCCTCATTGCCAGCGTCATGTACTGCGTCCTGGAACCCCTGGCGGCTTCTATTAACCCCCTCAATGATCACTGGACCCTGCGTGACTACGCAGCCATGCTGCTGGGACACATCTTCTGGTATGCCATTTCCTCCTTTGGGGTAGGGAGAGCCTCCTCTTTGGGATGTCACCTATTGAAATGTCTTGTGGGCTCTGCTTTTTTTTAAACAGGTGGCCACCTGTCAGGGATTTTCCAGTTGTGGGTTGGTCCAGATGACCATTGGGGGTCCCTTCCAATGCTACAATTCGATTATTTTATCTAGCGCAAAAGTCCAGGGGCCACATTAGGTCATCAGCAAGTTTAAGGGAGCCTCATGCAGGCATAGGCAAACTAGGCCCTCCAGATGTTCTGGGACTACAATTCCCCTCATCCCTGATCACCGGTCCTGTTTGCTAGGGATCATGGGAGTTGCAGTCCCAAAACATCTGGAGGGCCAAGTTTGTCTATGCCTGGCCTCATGGATGGAGTTAGAGGCAATCATGGACAGAGGAACAGACATGACCCTTGGCAGTAGGCTATATTCCTGCCACATCAAAGCCATTGGTTAATACACATACCCTATCTTCAGCCTGACATTCTGTGGGAGCGAGTTCCACAGTTTGGCAAATGTGTTCCATGAAGAAATATTTTCTTTTATCTAGATGTACACTGTCCCATCAGTTGAGCAAGCCCGTGGAGAGAAAAATCTCCTTAACTCTTTTAGCATCCTCTTGGTTGATTCTATTTCTATGTTGCTTTTTATTCAAATAAATCCCAAAGCAGCTTACAAATGAAAGATAAAAATAACATAATGGAACATCACGAATGCAGCATAAATGGTACAGAACACAACAAATCATCAGTAAAACAATCACAAATCACAAATAAAGCAATTGCCATCTATGTAACACTATTAACAAAACAACTAAAAGATAAGCTAAACATCAAAGTTACACCAAAAATCATATTATAGGATTCACAAAGTACGACAGCATTCATATCTATCAAACAATATTCGCAACATTAATAAAATAGCAACAAAACAAACAAAAAAAGCCCTGTTGGATTTGCACTCTTGACAAGCAGAAAACAATGGTGCCCAAACGAGTGTCTTGCAAATAAAGGTCTTTTAAAATGTTGCTTGTCTGACAAATCAGGTTTATATAGCTGAGGCTGACACTACATTCCACTGCAATCCAGCTCACCCAAGAGAGAGGAGACACCGTAAGGAAAAGTGCTTCACTAAGCAAGCCGTTTCAGAAGACTCTCTTGGGTGGGCTAGTTTGCAGGCTCCTTGGGGCAGGGACCTGCCTGTTGTTTCCACACACCCTTTTCTTTTGCTTCTTCCATAAATTGATATATGCTGCATACACTGCAAATCTTTTTCAGGACTCATGGTGACTTGGTGAGCGGCCTGTATCACCAGATCCTGCTGTCGCTGCAGAAAGTGCTGGCCGATCCCGTCCGCCCGCTCTGTTCCCACTATGGGGCTGTTGTGGGGCTACATGCCTTGGGATGGAAGGTAACTGCCATTCTTGTATTTTATTTATTACATTTTTTTTAGATACACCTATTCATTAGACATATGGGACGCGGGTGGCGCTGTGGGTAAAACCTCAGCGCCTAGGACTTGCCGATCGTCAGGTCCGTGGTTCGAATCCCCGCGGCGGGGTGCGCTCCCGTTGCTCGGTCCCAGTGCCTGCCAACCTAGCAGTTCGAAAGCACCCCCGGGTGCAAGTAGATAAATAAGGACCGCTTACTAGCGGGAAGGTAAACAGCATTTCCGTGTGCTGCGCTGACTCGCCAGATGCAGCTTGTCACACTGGCCACGTGACCCAGAAGAGTCTGCGGACAGCGCTGGCCCCCGACCTCTTAAGTGAGATGGGCGCACAACCCTAGAGTCGGACACGACTGGCCCGTACGGGCAGAGGTACCTTTACCTTTACCTTATTCATTAGACATATTAGAGCCATTTGCCTCAGTTGCACATAAAACCATACAACGGAAACCATATGGAAAAGTTAAAATCAGAAAACTGCTAACCGTAGATGAAATAATGTACAGTGGACACTCAGGTTACGAATGTGATCTGTGCAGGAGGCACTTTCGCAACCCGCAGCGCCGCATCTGTGCATGCGCAGGTTGCAATTTGGTGGCTCTGTGCATGCGCGAGCGCCGAAACCTGGAAGTAACTTGTTCCAGTACTTCTGGGTTTCGGCATGTCCATAACCCGAAAATGCGCAACCTGAAGTGTCTGTAACCTGATGTATGACTGTATTCTTAACTGCCTGCATAAACCTGACAGAATAGGAAAGTTTTCAGTGGTTGGCACAGAAAGGCCTGCTGGATCCCTAGCGGCAGAGAGTTCCACAGGACTGAGCCAGTGACACTAAAGGTTTATTGTCATTGCCAAATGAGCTTTGCCCACTCAGGAAATGACTGCCGATGCTCCTGCAGATGATGTTAGTGATCAAGTTGGAATATAAGGGTCCCTTAGGTACCCTGGATGTAAGTCATTCAGGGATTTGTAAATTAATGCAAGGACATTGAAACTGCAGGTAGCAGATGGGCAGTTTGTGCGTATGTTTCCACACTGGTGACCTGTGTTGTTGGGCAGGTGCCCCCATCAGCAGTCTGGCCACCCCATACAGCACCAGCCAGAGCATCTTCTGAACCAGGCCCAAGGGCAGCTCCATGTAAGCCGCACTGCAGTGATTTTGCCTGGCCAGTGCAAGGGCTACAGAGGTCTTCCTCTTGGCTGTGTCTCCCCAGCCTAGTGACCAGCACAGCTGACTTGTGCTGTCTCTCTGTTTCTCCGCCTCTTCTCACCCAGGCAGTGGAGAGGGTTCTCTATCCACACCTCTCCACCTACTGGTCAAACCTGCAAGCTGTGCTGGACGACTACTCTGTGTCCAATGCTCAGGTGAAGGCTGATGGGCACAAAGTCTATGGAGCCATCCTGGTAAGTCCCTGCTGATACTTTATGAGATACTTTTTTTCATTTTTAAAATCGAATTTCAAGAAAAAACTCTGGAACGGTAAAAAGGACAAGATCTTGGAAAGGATAAAAGACGGAGAGAAAAAGTTGAGACTAAATCCAAAATCAAAAGAAGTTTTGAGAGAAATAAAATTCCATCAAGCACAATATGCAAAACTGATAAATCAAGAAGTTGAATGGAAAATCAAACAGATGAAACAAAGATCATTTGAATCGGCAAATAAATGTGGGAAGCTGCTATCATGGCAGCTGAAAAAGAGACAAAAATTGAACTTTGTTACCAATCTAGAGGTTGAAGGAGAATGTATTCAGAAACCAGAGGAAATTAGAAAGTGTTTCCAGAGATATTTTAAAAAATTGTTTTCCCAAGGACCCCAAGTGGAGACTGAAATAAATAAATTTTTAAAAAGCTATGGCCTACAAAAACTAACACAAGACAAACAAACTGACCTGAATTATAAAATAACCCAACAGGAAATCGAAAATGCCATTCAGAACATGCAACTAGGCAAATCCCCGGGCCCAGATGGACTTACCTCCAAATACTATAAGATATTGAAGGAATACCTGACTCAGCCATTGATGGAGGTATGTAATCAAATTATGGAAGGGAAGGGGGCACCAGAATCGTGGAAAGAGGCATTCATCACTTTGATACCAAAATTGGAATCTGAAAAGACTCAACTTAAGAACTACCGTCCCATCTCACTCCTAAACGTGGATTACAAGATTTTTGCTGACATTTTGGCAAATAGATTGAAAAAAGTCTTAAATGGAGTTATTCATAAAGACCAAGCAGGCTTTCTCCCTGGCAGGCATTTGTCAGATAATACTAGGAACATTGTTGATGTTCTGGAACTTCTACAGACAAATTTGAATACAAAAGCAGTTTTGATATTTATAGACGCGGAGAAGGCCTTTGACAATATATCTTGGAAATTTATGAAGAAGAATTTGGAAGGGATGGGAGTGGGAAGGGCGTTCCAAAATGGCATAGATGCAATATATTCAGAACAAAAGGCTAAATTGATAGTAAACAATGTGGTGACAGAAGAGTTTAAAATTGAAAAAGGAACACGACAGGGGTGCCCCCTATCACCCTTGCTATTTATTTCTGTCCTTGAGGTTTTGCTAAATTTGATCAGGAAGGATCAGCAGGTGGAAGGAATACAGGTCGGAGGAAAACAATATAAACTGAAGGCCTTTGCAGATGACTTGGTTTTGACATTACAGGAGCCGGTGTCCAGCACAAAAAGAGTATTGGAATTAATTTCTGAGTTTGGTCGGGTGGCGGGATTCAAGTTAAACAAACAAAAAACTAAGGTTTTGGCAAAAAACTTGACACCTTTAGAAATAGATGGGTTTCAGAAGGAAACAGAACTAAACGTTGTTAATAAAGTGAAATACCTGGGGGTCAACTTGACTGGGAAAAATTTGAATCTGTTTAAAGATAATTATGAAAAATGTTGGTCTGAAATTAAAAAGGATCTAGAAATCTGGTCAAGATTGAAACTTTCCTTGTTGGGAAGAATTGTAGCAGTAAAGATGAATGTATTGCCAAAAATGCTGTTTCTGTTCCAGACCCTACAGATCGTGGACAGAGTGGAATGTTTTGGAAAGTGGCAGAGGGACATTATGAAGTTTGTCTGGCAGGGCAAAAAGCCCCGAATAAAATTTAAAATATTAACAGATGCAAAGGAAAGAGGGGGTTTTGCCCTGCCGGACTTAAGGTTGTATTATGAAGCTGCATCCCTCTGCTGGCTGAAGGATTGGTTTTTGCTAGAAAACACTGATGTCCTAGATCTGGAAGGGTTCAACAATGCTTTTGGGTGGCATGCATATTTGTGGTACGACAAGGTAAAGTCTCATAAGTTGTTTAAAAACCATATTGTAAGGAAATCTCTGTTTTCTGTCTGGACTAAATACAAGGACTTATTTGAAAACAAGACTCCGAGGTGGTTATCACCGATGGAGGCTAAAGCCACAAAAATACTTAATATGGGGGGTGGCTGGGCAAAATACTGTGAAATAATAGAAAGAGTGGGTGACACTTGGAGGTTGCAGAGCTTTGAAAAATTGAAAGGGAAGGTGCGAGACTGGTTTCACTATGCCCAAATTTTAGAGATCTTTAAAAAAGATAAAAAAATTGGTTTCCAGGTGGAAAAATCAAAATTAGAACTAGAATTACTTGAACCTAAGACGAAAGTGCTTTCAAGAATGTACAACTTGCTGCTTAAATGGAATACTCAAGATGAGACAGTCAAATCAGCCATGATAAAATGGGCACAAGATATTGGATACAACATTATGTT